>NC_044552.1:162503715-163873000 GCF_007565055.1 Rhinopithecus roxellana
AACATGAAGAGTTGAGTACCTTAAAACATCAAATTCATAAGTTATGCATTTGTGGGTTTGAAGCTTACAGAAGAGCTAGCAGTTTTAAAAGCAAGATAAGAGGATTATTTAGAATATACATATTTTTAAAAATAGAGCACAGAAAAAAATCAACTAGAAAATGACCAAAACGTCAAGATTTTGGTAATAGGTAGTCATTCGCGACATTTGTGACAGCTATAAGTGGAGTGTGTTTATTTCTTGGAGTAGTAAGAGCCAAAATTGATTAGGAAGAGATTCAGAGTTATGAGGAACATAGAAATGTGGCCAGGTAGCATGAAGGGCCAAATATGTTGATTATTACATTTAATCCACAGTTACCAATCTTCTCTATTTTTACTTTTTTCAGTAGTAATTAACTACCTGAAGGTTGAGCTCATATATCTCTTCAGAGAAGACATTTTGTGGAGAAACATAGTGTGTTTTGGTTTGTTTTGATGCACTGATAAAAACATATCAAGGATCTACCATCCTTTTCCAAAGAGCAAATGTTTGAAAAAGTCATCTCATTGGAGGTACCCAGTAAGAAAATGGGCTTTATTTACTGGCAAAGTGTTTTTCCCTTTAAAATCATTTTGAATTCCTGAGGAAGGAGGAATACTTTGGCAATTCATACATGGACATAATTTCTCGGCTTGATTAACAATTTTTGTTACCTACCTCTTCCCTATAAGCATTGGAGTGTATAATCTATTACCTGAAATATTGTTGCCATCACATTGTCTTTAGTAAACAGTTAAATGAGGTATAATTCATTGAAAAAAGAAGACATGTCATTAAATAAGTGGATGTTTAACTTCCCAGCATAAATGAATGTACTTAAGTAAAGCGATGAGATTATTAATCACATGCCAGATAAATATTATAGATGTTAATAAAAATAATGAGTATAATTTTAGAATAAAATGCAGACCCTCTCCGTCACTTCACTTTTTGACATTATTTACATTGTTGAGCAAGTTATCTGCTGAGATATGAAGAATTCTAAGACCACACCAATAACCTATGCTCTTGTATTATCAATCCACTTCCTGTGTGAGTGAAACCTAATGAGTATACTGGGATATCCTTACTATGATTACATTACATAATGTGGTAAAAGACATTTTGAAGATGTAATTTTGGCCAGTTGACTTTGAGTTAATAAAAAGATTTTCTCTGGTGGGCCTGACCTAATCAGATGAGCCTCTTAAAAAATACAGTGAGAGGGATTCTCCTACTGGCTTTAATGTAATAAGTTACCATCTTGTGAGACAGGAGCTGAAAGCAACCCCAGTCAACAGCCAAGAAGAAAATAGGGACCTCAGTTCTACATGGCCAAAGAAACTAAATTCTGCAAACAACTGAGCTTGGAAGAGAAACACAGACTCCAGTTTAAAATGCAGGACAGCTTACACTTTGATCTTGGTCTACAAGACTCAGCAAAGAGCCCAGCTGCACTGTGTCTAGATTTCTGACCTATAAAAACCAAGATATAATAAATGAATGTTGTTTTAAGGCATTGCTTCTGATCATTTGTATGCAGCAATAGAAAATTGATACATGTATTATGGCCACATCCATTTTGTAATAATTAATCCATAACATTCTTCTACATGAGAATTATCACTTCTGTTTTCTATTTAGAAATCATCATAAAATATCTGTTAAATTTTAGAGACTAATTTTGATCTCAAGAAAATTAAGAAGCAGTAAAAATTATTCACATGCCATTTATTCACTTATTTCTTCAAAAAATTACAGGTTTTAAGAAAATGGTAGGAACCCATAGGGTCCTATAAGGAGACAGGAGATAGGAGTGTGGGTGGAAGTAAGAAATGTATAATCTTACAATGTAAGAATAGCTACTTCATCACATAAGCCAATAAAAATGTTGACTATGCTTTTTAGCACCAAGATGGTAACACCTGGATATATATGAGTGGTAGCAATATAAATGCAACATTCAAACCTTTACATCCTGAAATTAAATATCAGGCTGTACTGAGAAGCCAGTCATGGCCATCAGATTTTCATTGCCTATATAGGGTATCAAAAAGTAGTAATTTCAAATTACTCATTTGGGCTTTTCCAATCACCACTTTCCTATGCATCAGAGAACTTTACAGTTTCTAAATGCAACTCAGAAGAACCCTTTTAACTTCTCAGTATAAAAAGGTAGCAGAAATTCTTCACAAATATCATACACTGTGGTAAAATAAACATTCTTAATAACACTTTGTTTGGACTTTTTACATTGCTTCAATAGACAGCAATTATTAGTTATCTCTGAGCTTGTTTGATTTAGAAATAATTTGATATGAATTTTAGAGAATTATTGGCTTATAGAAACTTATAAGAAGACAGAATAATATGTTATGGTTACACCTTTGATTATAGTCCTTGCAATTGGAAATAGTGCTAAATTGCTGACTTATTACTTAAAATATAAATTATGCATTTGTCTTACACTAGGCGTCAGATAGGTATGCAGGGAAGATAATGAGATGGTTCAGAGCAAACCTCATGAACAAACTCTCATTTCTATATTACTTATAATAATTACTTTGGAAGTGAGCACCTGTCTTTGTTTCCAAACTTTGTATTAGTCAGCATTATTTCTAAAATTTTTATTAGCGTCAGTCAGCTTATCTCAATACCCAATGTCTCAATGGCTTTTGACACCTAGCCTGCAGGAGCAGTCTCTGTGTGGGACATGTGTATTTTCACAGTAGAGGACAAGAGAAAGGGCTGAGAGAAACCATACAACAGTATGAAAAGCTTCTGCTCAGACATGGCATATGTCACATTGGCTGACATTCCATTAGACAAAGTAAGTCATATAATCAAGCCATAGTGCAAAGAGGCAGGGACAGCTTATTTTCACAGTAGGGGAAATGATAAAGCAATGGGTAGAGATGGATAATCTTACTGAGATGGAGGAATGAATAACCATAAACAATAGTACAATCAAACCTAGAACTGAGAGAAACAAGTATCAGCAGACGGATGGATATGAACATTTATATTATAGATATAGATATATAATAATATTCTGACATAAAATAATTGTTAGATACTATTAGATAGATACTTAGATATTATTAATAATATTCTATCATATACTTGAATAGTACTCAGTCTTAAAATAGCAGATTCTGACATTTTTGACAACATGGTGAACCCAGTGGGCATTATACTAAGGGAGACAAGCCAGACACAGTTAGAAAAATACTGCATGAAAATAGTTGAACACACAGAAGCAGAGAGCAGAATAGTGGTTACCAGGGGAGGGGACAGTGGCAGGATAGAAATGGGGAAATGGAGATCAAAGAGTAAAAAGTTGCATTTACATAGAATGAATAAGTCTAAGAGACTTCATGTACAATATTAGTTAATAACAGTGTATTATGTACCGGTAATTTAGCAAGAGTAGATTTTAGGTACTTTTATCTCACACACTCACACACACACACACACACACACAGCTAGAAGTATCTATATGGGATGATGCATATGTTGATTTGTTTAAATGAAGTAATCACTGTGTATTTGCATGTCAAGGTAAGCATATGAAAATATATACAACTTAAAAACAAAAAATCTTTCTTAACAAAAAATTTAAAATGTTGTCAGAATATATTGTATGTTTTTATAACCTCTTCCAATAAAAATATATTTAAATATTAGTCATTTTAAAGAAGTTCACTATCTCATAGAGATATTTATAGAATTACAGGTCAAACTCAACATTTTTCAAACTTTGGATCATAAATAGCAAGGAGAATTAAGGTATAAACAACTGTCAAATAACTTCTATTCAAGCACCATGGAGAAAAATAGATGTAAAATACCCAAAGAAGATGAAAACATATTATTTTTAGGAAAAAATCAATGAACACATAAGTTTCAAAAGCAGAATGTGAATATTCACACATTTCAAATTACTTTAAAGTAAAAATCCAGTTTCACTGAAATCATGATATAATATGATGTCATTTCCAACAATTCATTTACTTGATCATTTTACTCTGAAAAAAAAAAAGAAGTGCTAACCACTATTTCCTGACCATTTTAATTTCAGGCCAACCAGTCAGATGAAGAATGCAATCTTCAAACGTATGCCAGGAACAACTCTAGGTATAACCTTAAGAAATGTATTGCTAAATGTTTAATTTTGTTGGGAATATTCAACATCATAGATTATGTTTAATACAAAAAGAGAGCCTGTTATATTATGTAACAAGTATTTTTAAAAACTTGTTTAAGTAATATATCTAATAGCACTGTGTAAAAAATATATCTCATCAACTTATAAATTAACATTGAATTTGTTTTCGTTAGAAAAAAAGGTATGTTTACCTTTGGGGCCTGAAAAAAATTTGATAAATTTTAAAATAAAATGTTACCTTATAATCTGATATAATTTTATCTTATAATCTAAATAATCTTAAATATTATTTAAAATAATTTTACTTTATGATCTGATATCTATTTCTAAAACATTTTCAGAATAGTAGCCTATAATATTATCTTTATAAAATAACATGTACTCGTATATCTATGCGAGTGTATGTTTACCTACAATAACGTGTATCATCAAATGACAATTTTAGTTACTATTCACTGGAAAGTAGAATGGGTGGGGGATAGGATCAAGAGTTTAAAAAACATGTTTTTGTATTGTTTTAAGCAAGGAGAATACATTCACCTTCTAATAAATATGACAAATTAAATATCTAAATCAGAAAGAAAATTTTGTACATACTTTTTGTCCTTCACAGTTCAATTTGAATTTTAGTTCAGTGTAGAACCTTGTGAAATTATTAAAATCTTCAAATAACAAAATAGCTATTTTTTAAAAATAATAACTCTAGATCCAGAAGGTAAGGATGTTAAAAGATACATGTAAGAATATTTTCGTTTTATGGGTAGTTTAATCTCAAAAGGTCTCACTTGGTCGCAGCATTGTGAAGTCATCAACATTATTTCAAGGGCACTAGGAACATTTCTGAATATGTTATATTGCAGAAGAAAAAAGACGTATCTAACCAATCCTCCAACTGTGAAAAATTCCTGTAGTTCTCAGTTTTTCCATACTTATCTGGATGTTACCTAAATTATTTGTTATACTAAAATTATTTTAATGTATTTGTTTAAAATATGCTATGGTATTTTCCTTAAAACTATAGCATTTATGGAATATGTTTGGGATTTATTTGGTAAAGAAAATTTACCCTGTAGTCTTTAAATGTCATACTTTTTATGAATTTTGCTAAGGATATATTCAAATTTGTATAAGGAACCAGGGACCTCCTGGGAAGAAAGGGAGACCAAATTGGCCTCCCCTTACCCACAGATTCAAGGCTACTAAACTGTAGTTAGAGCTGGTCTCTCCTAAACCCAGTATCTGGCAAGAGTAGCTGACCTCAAAGTGGGAAAGATATGCTGAGGCACAAAGCAGATGAATTACGGCTTGAAGTCTCTCAGGACAGACACCAAAAGCTTTCTCAAATGCATCATCCTGGAAGAAAGCAATTTTTAAAGAGGAGAGCTTAAGAGGAAAGGCAATTTTTTTTTTTTTTTTTTTTTTTTTTTTTTTTTTTTTTAAAGAGCTGCACCTTGGGGAACTCAGTTCAGTTTTGACATTAGCTCAAAGTATAACACTAGCTTTCAAAAGATAGTCCCACCTAGTACCTTATGTGAACACTGAAACCCAGAAGTGCACTGTATCAGTTATGTTGGCAGCAAACTAACTGTGAGGTTTCCATCCAACCTCCCTTCCTTGAATATAACACGGAGTGGCACAAACATTACCCCAGCAGAGGCAGCAGCACCTGTCAGCTGAGCTGCTGAGCTACATCCTTCTGAAGCAAACAGCTTGAGGTATGATTGGGAAGTTCTCCTGATCAAGGGGTCAAGTATTCTCAAGGCCAAGCATTGAGTTCAGGGGAGGTGCGAATGTGATTGATCCTTCAGATAGGAGAAAGTCCAGTATGAATCTGGGGGATTTTAATGTATTGACATTGGGAAAACAGGTTGAGAAGATACAAGGACAGGATACTAGACTTCCTGCTAAAATGTAGAATATTGCATGTGTTACAGTTTGGAAGCCCTATTCTTTATAAATTGAACCATTATTTACTTTAATGTTCATAACAACCTGATTATGTAGACACTATTATCCCCAGTTTATAGCAGGAAGAAACAAAAGTATGAGAGTTTTGCTAATATGCCTAAGGCTGCACAAGCAGCAGCAAGCATACAGCTTAGGACTTAAATTTAAATTTATCTGATTTAAAGTCTCCTCAGTTTTCAGAACCACAGGGTAAAGAATGTATATTCTATTATAACCATATTTTAAATATTGATATGCAGACTTTGATAAGTAGAGTGGCTTGTCTCAGAGCTCAAACCTTAGCAAGTAGCAAAGCCAAGACAAAAACACAGGTTTTCCCATGATTGACACTACATTTCATTGGCTCTTTAAGTCTTTTCTTAAATTATTTTCCTGATTACTTATTAACAAAGAAACTTAGAATGTATTGCATACTTGTTTAGTATGATTTTCCCTCACAGTCTTAGATTTTTGAAATCTAAATTTCCTAAAAGTAAACACTAGGACACTGTTTACTGTCAGATATGCTTCACCAAGTATAAGTTTTAGGTGAAAGAAAAATAAAAGCTTTTGTCCAACAGTAGACCTCCATGTTTGCACTGAAGTTCAGTTTTGCTGGTTGCTGAAAGTGCAACTTTATCACATAGTCATTATTGTTTTCTTATGTTCCTGAACCACAGAAAGAGAATCATTAATCTAGTGGGGCTTGTGACAATTTATCTTCAAAGACTTCAAGTAGTGTAGAGTTTATCAAAAGATTAATAAACCTGGAGTGCAATTTTGGTTGAATTAGCAAACTGTCCAAAGTAATTGATTTGGCTTAATACAAATCCTTATTTATGAAAGTATAAATTTAACAAAAAATAAGAAAACTGGCAAAATGCCTCAGACTTTGAAATGTTTACAAGCTTAGGTCTTTGAGAATATAAAATTAATACCTATGGTTAAAATACCTTTAATCCTGAGAGTTTTAAGGATTAAAAAGAATACTAATTAATTTTAAGCTCAAAGCTTAATATGGTACTTAAAGCATATATTTTCTTTATTTTATTTTCCTGAATAATTAGTTTTAACAATTAATACCAAGTATTTTCATCAAATTTTACAAGAGAAAAGAAATTAAATACGAAGGAATTTGTTAAGACTTTTTTCTATGTTTATGATGTGTAGGTCTCAGTTAAAAATTGTTCATCTTAAGTATCAACATCTTTTTTTAATCACTTTGCCAATTGCAATTTGTGATAAATTAATTTCTAGAATATGACTTTATTTCATACCCTGAATGGCAGCCAAGCTTTTAGATAAGGTCAAATCATGTTATTCTAATCAAAACTTTGCGGCATCTAAACAATGAGATCTAATTCGTTTTGACAACATAAGACCTCAAAGTCACAGCAGCATAGCCAGTTTAAGCATTTCAACTAATATACCCTTTTCCTTTCAGCAAACATTAAACTAAGACCTACTATGAGACAGGTATTGTAGTTGGCACTTATGGTACTAAAAACAAATAAGATTAAGTCCTACCTTCACAAGGCATATTGTCTAGTGAGAAGACATAAATATGAAAAAACAATTACAAAATGATACAGAAGTACAGTGATATAGTAAAATACAAAGTGCTGTGTAAGCATGCAGAAGAGATGGTGAATTAATCTACTTTTGCACTGCTATGATGAACTACCTGAGACTGGGTAATATATAAACAAAAGATATTTAATAGACTCACAGTTCTGCATGACTAGGGAGGCCTCAGGAAGTTTGCAATCATGGCAGAAGGCAAAGGGGAAGCAAGGCATGTCTTACATGGCAGCAGGAGAGAGAGTGAGAGAAGGGGGTAGTGTCACACTTTTAAACCATTAGATCTTGTGAGAACTCACTCACTATCACAAAAACAGCATGGGAGAAACCAACTCCATAATCCAATCACCTCCCACCAGGTTCCTTTCTCAACAAATGGGTATTATAATTCCAATGAGATTTGAATGGCGACACAGAGCCAAACTATATCATCCCACCCTTTGCCCCTTCCAAATCTCATGTCCTTCTCACATTTCAAAACACAATAATGTCTTCCCAATAGCCCTTCAAAGTCTTGACTCATACCGGCATTAACTCAAAAGTCCATAGTCCAAAGTTTCATCTGAGACAAGGCAAGTTATTTCTCCCTATGAGCCTACAAAATCAAAAACAAGTTAGTTACTTCCAAGATACAATGGGGTAAAGTATTGGGTAAATGTTCCCATTCCAAATGGGAGAAATTGACCAAAACAAAGGGGCTACAGGCCCCATGCAAGTCTGAAACCCAAAAGGGCAGTAATTAAATCTTAAAGCTCTAAAGTAATCTCCTTTGACTCTATGTCTCATACTCAGGGCACACTGATGCAAGAGGTGGGCTCCCAAGGCCTTGGGCAGCTCCACCCCTGTAACTCTATACAGTAGAGCACCCATGGCTCCTGTCATGGCCTGGTGTTGAGTACCTGTGGCTTTTCCAAATGCATGGTGCAAGCTGTCCGTCGAGCTACCATTTTGGGGTCTGGAGGGTAGTGGCCCTCTTCTCACAACTCCAATAGGCAGTGCCCCAGTGGGAACTCTGTATGGAGGCTCCAACCCCACATTTCCCCTCTGCATTGCCCTAGTAGAGGTTCTCCATGAGAGCTCTGTCCCTGCAGCAAACTTCTGCCTGGATATCCAGCCATTTCTATACGTCCTCTGAAATCTATGCAAAGGTTCCCAAAACTCAATTTTTGCTCTCTGCATACCCTGAGGCCCAACATCACGTGGAAGTTGCCCAAGCTTGGGGCTTGCACCCTCTGAAACAATGGCTTGAGATGTATGTTGGCCCCTTTTAGTCATGGCCTGGACACGAGGCACCCAGTCTCAAGACTGCACAAAGTAGCAAGACCCTGGGCCCTGCTCAAGAAAGCATCTTTCCGTCCTAGGCCTCTGGGCCTGTGATGGGAGTGACTGCCATTAAGATATCCGAAATGCTCTGGAGACATTTGGTCCCCATTGTCTTGGAGATTAACATTTGGCTCCTGGTTACTTAGGCAAATTTCTGCAGCCAGCTTGAATTTCTCCCCAGAAAATGGGTTTTTATTTTCTACAATATGGTCAGGTTGCAAATTTTCCATACTTTTATGCTTTTCTTCCCTTTTAAACATAAACTCCCATTTCAGACCATGAATGTATATGACTGTACACTCAGAAAAAGCCAGGTAACCCCTTGAACACTTTGCTGCTTAGAAATTTATTTTGCCAGATACCCTACATCATCTCTCTCAATCTCAAAGTTTCACAGATTTCTCAGGCGAGGGCAAAATGCTGCCAGTCTCTTTGCTAAACCATAGTAAGAGTGACCTTTACTCTGGTTCCTGATAAGTTCCTCATCTCCATCTGAGACCATCTCAGCCTAGACTTTATTGTCCATATCACTATCAGCATTTTGGTCAAAACCATTCAACAAGTCTCTAGGAAGTACCAAACTTTCCCACATCTTCCTTTCTTCTCCTGAGCCCTCCAGATTATTTCAACCTCTGCCTGTTTCCCAGTTCCAAAGTTGCTTCCACGTTTTCAGGTATCTTTAAAGGAGTACACCACTATCCCAGTACCAATTTTCTGTATTAGTCAATTTTCAACTGCTATAAAGAACTACAGGAGACTGGGTAATTTATAAACAAAAGGGGTTTAATTGACTCATAGTTCTGTATGGCTGGAGAGGCCTCAGAAAACTTACAATCATGGCTGAAGGCAAAGGGGAAGCAAGGTATGTCTTACATGGTGATAGGAGAGAGAGTGGGAGAAAGGGGAAGTGCTACACTTTTAAAGCATCAGATCTCATGATAATTCACTCACTATCATGAGAACAACATGGAGGAAACTGTCCTTGTGATTCAATCACCTCCCACTGGGTCCCTCCCTCAGCAAATGGAGATTAGAGCTAAAGATAAGATTTGAGTGGGGACACAAAGCCAAAGTATATCAGAAGGCTATCCAAATCTAGTCTCCCAAGAGCTGTCAGAGAAAAGGAGGTGTTGACTACCTAGCTTATTCACAAAGAAAGAAGAGGTAACAGCACTACATTCAGAGGTAAGTTCATGCTAGACAGAGGATGCATTCGTTTGTGTTGCATCACTATAAAGGAATACCTGCAACTGAGTAATTTACAAAGCAAAGAGGTTTGATTGGCTCACAGTTCTGTAGGCAGTACAGGAATCATGGCATTGGCATCTGCTCAGCTTCTGGTAAGGGTTCAAGAAGCTTTCGATCATAGTGGAAGGCAAGTGGGGAGCCAGTGTATCATGTGGCAAGAAAGGGTGTGAGAGAGAAGGGGGAGGTCTTATACTCTTTTAAACAACCAGATCTCACATATTCTGATTGATAACTCACTCATCACTAAGAGGAGGGCACCAAGCCATTCACGAGGGATCTGTCTCCACGATCTAATATCTCCCACTAGGCCCCACCTCCAACACTGGGGATCACATTCCAACATGAGATTCAGAGGGGACAAATATCCAAACTACATCATAGAAGATGACATGAGCAATCCTATAGATGTCAAATATGGAATTATATATGAGTGCTGAGATGCTGTGGCCAAAATTAGTCAAGGAAATAAACATAAACTTCAATCCAGGAAGCAGCTGGAATTGTGGTGGCTGAATTGGCAGACAGTAAATCATGGCATAAATTTGTGCTAAGGAACTGAAAATTTGTCTATGGGAGGCATTAGCTTTTTTTCTTTTAATCACTCAGGAACTCTGGGAAGAATGGTTTAAGAGTAACAGGACTGTGAGCAGTGGGATGACCATGAAGATTGTCTCAGTCCAAATGAAGTTCTTGTTTGGGGCAGTGATAGCAAGGTGAAGAGGATTTGATAGATTTTGAAGGTACTTCAGAAGATAGCTCAACAGCATTTAGAGTTGGAATTTATAAGAATGGGGAAAAGGGGCTACAGTTTAGAATTATTATCTTGCTTTGTTTAATTTCTGTATCTTTTTTTACCCTGATTTTATCACTACACATTGTATACATGTATCAAAATACCACAAGTATACTATAAATATGTACAATTACTATTTATCAATAAAAATAAAAATTATGTATTTTTATTGAGGTATGATTATACTTAGCAAAATACTGAGATTTTAAGAATAATATTTAATAAGTTTTAAAAAACATACATATCTGTGTAACCCACATCCTAATCAAGAAATAGTACATCTCCAGCTCCTCAGAAAGTCCCCTTCTATCCCGTTTCTGCCAATCTCTCACTTCCTATATGGAGCCACAGTTTTGATTTCTATTTCCTTGGGTTAGTTTGGTTTATTCTTTAATGTTTTTGTGTGTGTCTAGCTGCTTTTTTTTCAGCATGCTTTTGAGATTAATTCCTGTTGCTGAGTGTTCAAGTAGTTCATTTATTTTTGTTGCTGAGTAGAATTCTACTGTATAAGTATACTACAATTTGTATATCAATTTTTCTGTTGGTGGGTATTTATGTTATTTACATATTTTTGTTGCTATTTGCTCTGAGACTTTCTCTTTTATTCATGGATATTTACAAGTGTATTTTTTAGTCTCCAATTCTTCAGAGATTTTCCTTTTAAGTTTACCATATTTATTTCTAGTCTGATTCCACTGTATTCAGAGAACACAATGATATCATTCCTTTTAAATTTGTTGAGCTTTGGTTTATGGCCCAATATTGTCTATCTCAGTATCTGTTCCATGAGTACTTGAAAAAGTCTATTTTTGTTGATGTTTAGTGGACTATTCTATAACTATTGATTGGACCTTTTGGTCAATAATTTTGAGTTATTCTATGGCCTTGTTAATTTTCTGTTCAGTTGTTCAATCAATTGGTGAGAGGGGGAAATGACATCTCCAATTATGATTATGGATTTCTCTATCTTTTTAGTTCTATTACTTTTAATCGTTTTTATAATTTTTTAATGTAGTAAATATCTATCACTTTTTGCTTAATATATTTTGTACCTTTGTTGTTTGGCACAAATACATTTAAGATTGCCTTGTCTTGATAAATTTACTTTTTTCATTATATAAAATCCCTTCCTGACCATAGTAAATTTATTTGCTCTGAAGTTTCTTTATTTGATATCAACATAGCTACTCTTGCTTTTTTGATTAATATTTTATATATATACAAGAAACTCTATATATTATATATGTATATAAAATACATATATCCATTCTATATTTTTAACTTATCTATGTCATTATATTTGAAGTGAATTTCTTATGCACAGCATATAGTTCATTATATTTTTAATTTTTGTCAATTTCTGTCTTTATACAATTAATGTATATTAATTAATTGTATAAAGCAATTAATGTAATTGCTGATATCTTAGGGTTTAATTGTATCATTTTATTTTTGTTTAGTTTTGTTTGTTCCACCTCCCTATTTTTTGTATTGTTTGTAACCCTATGGGTTAATCATTTGATCTGCTTTTTAATAAATCTCTTTGTATAGGCCTTTTCTGATATCATCCAATGGAGAGAGGTGCCTTGTTACTCCTGGGTGGCGACAGAAGTCTAGGCTTCACATGTGGTCTCTACTGCCCAGCTGGGCTCAGGAATATAGAGGTCGTGGTTCACTATTGGCCAACAGAGATGAATTCTCAGCTCCCTACTTGGCCTTCTCTGAAATAACCACAACATTGGTTTTCAAGTGTCTCAGTACAACCCAGTGATGGTGGAAGTCTAGGGTCTCATATGGCTTTTGCTTTCATGAGGGAGGGGAACAAATTATGTTTTAATATTAGACTAAAAGTTGTATACAAAGTTACACTGCCCCTTTCTGGTCCTTTGATTAAAGAGAGCGGGTTTGACAGAGTTTTTGTGGTTTCTGCCTGTTGACATTTCTGAGTTGTCAACTTCTTCAACTCTATGTCTGAAATCTCTAAGACAAAAAGAAAACCCAAGGGAATTAACAACTGTGTCCCTAGTCAGCCTCTGTTCCCTCTTCGTTTCAGAACCTTCTTGTGTTTGTTTTCTTGTCTATATTGCATGCAGGGATTTTACTTGTACTTAGTTGTCTTGAAGCAGAACTACTTCATTCTTTTTTATATTTTTCATCTCTTCTGAGATGTCCACATTTGTTTATTAATTCTTTACGCCTTTTCCTACATATTTACAAACTTTTTTGTAATAGTTGCTTTAAAGTCCTTGTCTGCTAGTCCCAACAACTGGATCATCTGGAGATTGAACTTGTTAATTTTATTCTTGATTGTGTATCACATTACTTGCTTCTTTGTAGTTTCTATGCTTTAAAAAATTGGATCAAATATTTTGTACAGGAGAACAATGATGATGCAGGTATAGTAATATTTTGTGTTTTATTCCCCAGAGAGAGTGTGCTCATTTTTATATCTTGCACCTAAGCTGATGAGCTAAGAGTCTAGCTCATGTGGGACTGAGCCATAACACTAGGAAGAGTGAGCTTACTTTCATTTAACCCAACTCTTAACACCCCACACTGCCACTGCTGCTTGACCTTAGCACTGTTTTAGGCTGCAGCCAGGGGTCTTATTGAGCCAAAGTATTACCTTCAGATGAAACAGTTCCAAACATTGAGAAATTACATGAGGATTTCCACACTATTTCTCATGTTCAGTCCCAACTTTACTGCTTTTTTCTCAGCAACATTGAGATAAGTTCGAGTTATAATACCAAGCAAAATATTGTCACATTTTATGATAACGTAGACTTCAATATTTGCCACCTGCTGCAGCCGTCAATAATAGCTTGGATGGCCTCTTTTAGACCTGGAAAAGTGACTCTGTTTTTGGCATGCTTTCTCATCCATCTGTCAAAGACATGAAATTTGTCCCCAGTTGTTCTGTGAAGGGAGTATATGTCTGAAAATCTGTTCAGAAGACTTTCTTCAACAGAGTGAAGGTCCTCTGGGAATTTTACCTATTAATAATTAATGGTTGTTTTATTCTACTTTTTTATTTTATTCATTCTTTATATACATATATAATAAACTCTATAATAAATATATATATATATGTGAGTATATCTATGGGACAAGTTTTACAAGATTCTCTTGTAAAAATTGAAAATGCTTTGTATTTTTTGAGAAAATAGTTATTTAAGAAAATTAGATTTAAAAAATATGTGCATTATGTGTGTGTTATATGTATTAGAATATACATATTAATTTGCTTGTTAGGAGCCAGTTTTGAGCCAAAATGTTGAATTTGAAGTTCCTGAGTCTTCCAGGTAGAAGAAAACCCCTCACACAAGTGCCATCCCAATCTGAAGCCAAGTACAGGTGTGAGAAGCAGTGAAAGAGTTTCTTTGGAGAGCTGTAAACAAGGCTATGAGTTAATGGATATTTTTAAATGTCTTTTTTTTTATTAATGGGAGGTGCTCCATAATATTGCCAAAATTACTACACCACAAATAAAACTTACATTTTTTCAAAAAATATCTACTACATCTATTTCAAAACACCTACAAACTTTATCTTCTTGAAGAATCTCTCCTTTCTACTTTTCACCAGTTGTTTCCTCTTGTCTAGTGCTAATAACTCTGTAAGTTCCCTAGATATCTTATTGACTTTCTCCTTTAGTGACCAGGTTGCAACAGTTTCCTCTTCTACTCTCTCTCTCTCTTTAGCATTTTAAAAATCTCATCCCTTTCTGGTTATTTTCCATAATCCTTATTTCTCATTCTCAAATCAAAAAATGTTCTCAATTTTTTTCATCTAGAAAAGAAACAAATGAGTTTCCCCTTCAGGTCATGACTAAGTTTCTATCAGACCAACTCTTAAGTACATAAAAATAATGAACACTGGATAAAATACATAAAACAACTACCTGTATGCACTGAAGAATATCAGGAGATTAACATTTAGAAGAAGGGAAGAGCAAAGGGGAAGTTTTCTATATTTTTAGATCTTTTTTTTTTTTTTTTTTTTTTTTTTTTTTTTACAGCTTTTCACCAGAGGACAGACTAAATCAGGTTGGCCACAACAGTGTGTAGGAACTTTGATATAAAAACTTATATTTTACTGGCACAGAGAGCTTGAAGACAGATTGCATTGCAAATGTAGATACTAGAAATTGAGATGTGAATCTCAAAAATGAGAGGTCAAGGAAGGAGGAGTCCAAATTCTGTACATAAGCTCTGCCTCACTCTCTTAACTACCTATGTGCAGGGGGAAAAAAAAGTGAACTTACATTTGACCTTCTGTTCATTGCAGATGGCAGGGGCAGTTTCCAATTTTAGCTCTTCCAAATTAATTGCCTGCTTAAGGGAAAAAAAAGAAGCTATTATTCTTTGGCAGAACACGACAGAATGTAGATGCTAAAATGCATCACTCATGGTATACAAGATACAATAAAAAATTCCTCAAAAATACAAGAAACTGGAAATCATAAATGATCCTCAAAAAAAAAAAAAAAATCAATGAAGACCAATGCCAAATGACCCTGATGTTGACACTAGCAGATAAGAATTTTAAGGTGACCATTATAACCATGCTCAATGGGATGAGAAAAAAATGGATTTTTTTTTTTTGTGGTGAGTAAAACAGACAATACATCTCAGAAATGAAAAAGGAACTATTAAAATGCAAATTTAAAAACTGACAGAAAATACCAGAGATTGTTTTTTAAGTCATTCAGCAGACTTAATAGCAGAATGAAGATACTAGAGGAAAAAGTGAACTAGAAAACTACCATCAGAGTGAACAGGCAACCTACAGAATGGGAGAAAATTTTTGCAACCTACTCATCTGACAAAGGGCTAATATCCAGAATCTACAAAGAACTCAAACAAATATACGAGAAAAAAACAAACAACCCCATCAAAAAGTGGGGAAAGGATATGAACAGACATTTCTCAAAAGAAGATATTCATACAGCCAACAGACACATGAAAAAATGCTCATCATCACTGGCCATCAGAGAAATGCAAATCAAAACCACAATGAGATACCATCTCACACCAGTTAGAATGGCAATCATTAAGAAGTCAGGAAACAACAGGTGTTGGAGAGGATGTGGAGAAATAGGAACACTTTTACACTGTTGGTGGGATTGTAAACTAGTTCAACCATTATGGAAAACAGTATGGCAATTCCTCAAGGATCTAGAACTAGATGTACCATATGACCCAGCCATCCCACTACTGGGTATATACCCAAAGGATTATAAATTAGTCTACTACAAAGACACATGTACACGTATGTTTATTGCGGCACTATTCACAATAGCAAAGACTTGGAATCAACCCAAATGTCCATCTGTGACAGACTGGATTAAGAAAATGTGGCACATATACACCATGGAATACTATGCAGCCATAAAAAAGGATGAGTTTGCGTCCTTTGTAGGGACATGGATGCAGCTGGAAACCATCATTCTTAGCAAACTATCACAAGAAGAGAAAACCAAACACCGCATGTTCTCACTCATAGGTGGGAACTGAACAATGAGATCACTTGGACTCGGGAAGGGGAACATCACACACTGGGGTCTATCATGGGGAGGGGGGAGGGGGGAGGAGGGAGGGATTGCATTGGGGAGTTATACATGATATAAATGATGAATTGATGGGTGCTGACGAGTTGATGGGTGCAGCACACCAACATGGCATAAGTATACATATGTAACAAACCTGCACGTTATGCACATGTACCCTAGAACTTAAAGTATAATAAAAAAAAAAAAAAAAAAAAAAAAAAAAAATCCTTGACCAAACCAATGTCACGAAAAAAAAAAAAAAAAAAAAAAAAAAAAAAAAAAAAAAAAAAAAAAGAAAAATCAATCAACAGAAATTATGTAACATTTAAAGTAAAAATAAATATTGAAAAAAATTTAATAGAGCATTGGAGACGTGTGGAACAATATTAAAAGGTCAAATATATATGTAGAGTCCCAGAAAGAGAATATAGGATGTGGAATAGAAAAAAAAATTGAAGAAATAATGTCTGACAATTTTACTAATTTCTGAAACATGTAGATGTACTAATTCAATAAGATCATCAAGCCCAAAGCAAAACAAATATAAAGAAAATCACAAGTGTGATAGTCATTTCAAAGTGCTAAATACCAACGATAAAGCACACATCTTTAAACAAATCTGATAAAACATACTTGAGTGGAGACAACTTGAATTCGGCTGACTTCTCCTCAGAAGGAATGAAGGACAGAAGACAGGAGGCAATATCCTAATGGTGCTAGGGGAAGACAAAAACAACAATAAACATTTAATCTAGCATTTTCTATCAAGAGCAAATAACCTTGAAATAACAGCAAAATAAATATATTTTCAGATTAAAAATCTAAGAATGTTCACCAAAGACCGACTTGTATTATCACAAATTCTAAAAGCCTTGACCGTCACAAAGAAATGAAAGAGCATTGAAAATGGCAAGTATCTTGGTAAAATTAAGGATAATTTGTCCTCCCAATCTACTTTTTTGGCTGATTTAAATCAAAACTTATAATCTTTTGGGGATTATATGTTCTCATATTGTATATGACAACTGTAGTGTAAAGGGTAGGGGAATTAAATGAACTATAAAATTGCAAGATTTCTACATTACAGATGAAGTGCCTGAATTCATGACCTGGGTGGGCGTTAGACTGTCATTACTCTCTCAGGTATTCACCCAAGAGAAATGAAAGCATATGTCCACACAAAGGCTTGTAACCTGAATGTTTGCAACAGCTTTATTTGCAGTAGCCCCAAAATGGAAACAAGTCAAATGCCTATCAAAAGGTGAATCAATAAACAAATTATACCATATTCATAAAATGAAATTTAATTCAATATAGTAAGAAAGTACTCATTTGAATAGATTCAAAAGTAAAATTCTTGTGAACAAGGAATCCAAGAAATTTTCTACAGCTATAATCGTACTTAGTGATGAGATAGTGAGGCTTTTCCTCGAAGATCAGGAACAAGGCAAAGAAGCTCACTCTTAACAATTCTAATTAACATGATACTAGAGTTTGCCTAAATCTCGTAATAAGGCAAGAAACAGAGATTAGAATCAGAAAGACTGAGAAGAAAAATTTAAGAATGTCTCTATTGGTAGTTTCAACATTATTTATGTAAAATGTATAAGGTTTTTATAAAATAACCACTAGAATTAATACACTACCTTATGAAGTTTACAGAATAAAAGTCTAATGAGCTAAGATTAATGTTATTTAATATATTTTAACACAGAACTTGGAAATAAAAGTGTTTAAATATTTAATTTCCAGAAGTGTCAAAAAATTAATATGTGATATTCAAGACTATACTGAAAACCTGCAAAATTTGTTGAGAAAAATAAGGAAGATCTAAATAGGAAGATGCATCCTATTTATGAATTGAAAATCTGTGCATTGTTAATATCAATTCTTCCCACATTGATCTATACATTTAAACTTTTGTGATTATAACGATAGTAGGCTTTTTTCTTTATAAATTGACTATTTGAGTCTAATATTCATATAGAAATGTAAATGGTTTATTTCCAAAGCAGTCATGAAAAACAATAGTTTGAAGACTCCTGCTATCTGACTTTCAGACTTGTGTAGAGAAGACAGTATGCTACTTTCAAAGGATAAATAAATGTATCAACGTAACATAATAGTCTAGAAAGTACAGAATGAGTCACTCGTGTACAGTCTTTGATTTTTAACAAAGCTTCCAAAGAAATCCAGTGGAGAGGAATGTATGTTTACCAAATGCTGCTAGAATACAAGCAGATGTCAATACAGAAAAGAGTGATAATTGACCACCACCTCATTTTATACACAAATATTAATTTGAGATTAATCATAGACCAAAAGATGTAAGCTATAATTATTAAGTTTTTGAGAAAAAAAAGTCACAGGAGAGTATCTTCACACCAAGGGATATACAGATGCTTCTTTTTTTCCTTTCCTTTTTTTTTTTTTTTTTGAGACGGACTCTTGCTCTGTTACCAGGCTGGAGTACAGTGGCACAATCTTGGCTCACTGCAACCTCCACCTTCCAGGTTCAAGCTTTTCTCCTGCCTCAGCCTCCCGAGTAGCTGGGATTACAGGTGTGTGCCATCACACTCGGCTAATTTTTGTATTTTTAGTAGTGACAGGGTTTCACCATGTTGGCAAGGATGTTCTCGATCTCTTGACCTTGTGATCCGCCCACCTCAGACTACCAAAGTGCTGGGATTACAGGCGTGCAGATGTTTCTTAAACACAGAAAACAATAAGCATAAAAGAGCAAAAAAGATCAAAATAAAAATCAATAATTCCTACTCATAAAAATAGATAAGAAAAGTAAATAAGTAGCCACAAACTGGCAGAAAATATTTGCAAAATATATATTTAACAAAGAACTAATAGCCAGGATACTTAAATCTTATGAGTCAATAATAAAAATATAAATAACCAAATTTAAAATGGGTAAACATTTGAACAGATATTTGATAAAGAAATATATGTGACAGGGGCAAGGTATAGTGGATGTATCACACATATCACATAAACTATCTACCATATCAGCACTTTGGGAGGCTGAGGCAGTAGGATTCCATGAGAAAAGGAGTTTAAGGCTGCAATGGGCCATGATTATACCACTGCTCTCGAGCATGGGCAACAGAGAGAGACCCTGTCTCTTAAAAAAAAAAAAAAAAAAAAAGTATGTTTTAGGCCAGTGAATACACAAAATCCATTCAATATAATTAGTCATCAGAGAAATGCAATTTAAAACCATGAGATATGTGCCCAAAGAAACCCTTATAACAATGTAGATAGCACCTTTATTCATTCATAAGTGACAGAAACTAGAAACATTCTAGTTATTCATCAAACACATTGTGGTATATTCATTCAATAGATAATAATAAAAAGAAATGGACATATATGCAATAACTGGGATAAATCTCAAAAACTATAGGCTGAGTGAAAGAAGTCTTTACGAGAAGTTCATAATGAAAACTGCTATTTGAATTCTAGAAGAGGTGAAACTAATGTTCCTTCCTACTGTTTCACAGTTCCCCGCATAAGGTATACACTGCCTTAGCCAGGGAATTGTGAAGTAGTAAGAAGGAATTTTTTGTGATGATGATAATGCTCTCTATCTTGATAGAGATTTTAGTTGCATATCTATGTGCATTTATCACTACTCCATGCACAGCATATTTAAAACATTTTTACATTTTATTTCATAGAAATTTTATCTAAAAAATTAAAAGAACCATAAGCAAATGTATGTTCTTTTAATATTATATTCATGCTGAAGTATTTGGAGGGAAATGTACCAATGCCTTGCAAATTGCTGTAAAAAAACATAAAAAATACTGAATTAATAAATGGATAGATGGTTGTATGGGTATACGAATATGGTAATACAGGTGCAATAAAATATTAATTAAATAACAATTAACATGTGTTAGTGTTGGATGTATGGGCTTTCACTGTAAAATTCTTTCTTTTTTGTATATTTAAAGCTAGTTATAATAAAATATAGGGAGAAAACATACATATTTGATATAGGTAATACAAACCAACCTAAAGAAAGCACACAAACAAAAAATCATCCTCCGAAAACAATGTTCTTTTGCAGGATTTGCAGGTACTGGCCTACTTACTGCCTCCACTCTCATTTCACATTCTCTCTTCAATGCTTTACACTTTTTCTCCTGTGTCATTTTATTGAAACTGCTGGCTTAAAAAACCCCTTTGCTACATGGAAGGGTTATGAATTAGTACTTAAATGATTTGATATGTATACCTACTTCCTTTAGGCTCCCATAATTTCACATTCATTAGGTTTATCCCCAGCTTTTTTGTTTGTTTTTCTTTGTTTTTTGAGACGGAGTCTCACTCTGTTACCAGGCTGGAGTGCACTGGCGCTATTTCGGCCCCCTGCAACCACTGCCTCCTGGGTTCAACAATTCTCCTGCCTCAGGTCCCAAGTAACTGGGACTACAGGTGTGCCCCATGATGCCCAGACAATTTTTGTATTTTTAGTAGAGATGGGGTTTCACCATGTTGGCCAGAATGGTCTCGATCTCTTGACCTCATGATCTGTCTGCCTCAGCCTCCCAAAATGCTGGAATTACAGGCATGAGCCACTGTGCCTGGCCCTGAACTTCTTTCATATTCATTCTTGGTCATCTCTTTGACCTTCTTTGTCTACAATTATTCCGAATAGAATGATGATTCTCAACATGCTTCTTATTTCTGCAACTGGCCTTAGGTACCTCACGCATTCACATGCCTTTAGTGAAAGAATACACCTCAAACTACATTTTTAGCTCATAACTCTGCAGAGAGCCCAAACTGGATTATCCAATTGCCTGTTGGATATCTGCACTGAATTATTCACACACAGCTTAATCTAAAGATGTACAAAATAATTATTTGTTTCTAAACATGTTCCTGTATATTTCTTATATTAGTGATTAATTATAATATTTACCACACTGGCCAAAATCTAAATTAAAAATTCACCATTATTTTTTCCTCTACATTCCCAAACACAATCAATCACTGAGTTTGATTTTTTTTCTGTTCCTTTTATATCTTACAGCTCTATTTTTCTCTAGTAATACTCTCTTTGTATTAGTCAAGCACATTTTAAGTCTTGTCTAGACAGTTCAAGTCTTCTAAAAAATATTACTATTTCAGATGCTGTCTTTCTTCAGTTCAATCTCAATACTGCAGCCATGATCATTTTGAAATGGATCTCTGATTATATTTTAATCTTCTTAAAAATTACATAGTGTTACTTCATTGCCTTCAGGATTATACAGAGATTAAGTCTTGCTTCTCAGCCTGCCATATAAGACTTACTATTTTCTTTTCTCTCTTTACATCTTGAGTGCCATATCTTTACACTTACCCATTGTAATAGGCTACTAATGCCCTCCCCCTGAAAAGTTGTCCATACCCTAATCCCCAGAACCTGTGAATATATTATATTACATGGCAAAAGAGACTTTACAGATTATTAAGTTTACAAACTTTGGGATAGGGATAATATCTTCCATTATTTAGATGGGTACCACCTATTTATATGAGCTTTTCAATGCTGACAATTTACTCGTTGAAGTAGGAGAGATATGGCCGAAAAGAAAGCAAGAGAAATGAGGTGGGAGAAGGACTTGACCCCACCTCATCTCTCTTGCTTTGAAGATTAATGGGCCTTGAGCCATGGAATACAAGTAGGCCCTAAAAGGTGGAAGTAACCTTGAATTCACAGCCAGCAAAGAAATGGATCCTTCAGTACTGATTGTACATTAGTACAGTCTCAAGAAATTGAATTCTGTCAACAACTTACACAAGCCTGGAAGCTGATTCTCAACAAAGCCTCTAGTGCAGCCCTATTGCCATTTTGATTTTAATCCCAAGAGAACTGTGCCAGGCTTCTGACCAACAAACTGTGTAATAATAAATTTGTATTGTTTCATGTACAATCGATTGATCTTTGACAAAGACGACAAAAATAAACAGTGAGGAAAGGACATTCTATTCAACAACTGGTGCTGGGAAAACTGGCTAGTCACTTGCAGAAGAGTGAAACTGGACCCCTACCTCACACCATACACAAAAGTTAACGTGAGGTTGATTAAACAGTTAAATGTAAGACATAAAACTATAAAAACTCTAGAAGAAACTCTAGGAAAAACTGTACTAGGTATTGACGTAAGCAAATAATTTATGGCTAGGACCTCCAAAGCAATTGCAAGAAAAACAACAATGGACAAATGGGAGTAAAGAGATTCTTCACAGCAAAATAAACAATCAACAAAGTAAATGGACAACCTAAAGAATGGGAGTTAATATTTGCAAACTGTGCATCCTACAAAGATCTATTATCCAGAATCTATAAGGAACTTAAATCAACAAGAAAAAAAAAAAGCAAACAAATCCATTAAAAAATCTGCAAATGACATAAACAGACACCTCTCAAAAGAAAACTTACAACAGAAATCAAACATGAAAAATACTCAGAATCATTTATCATCAGAGAAATGCAAGTTAAAACCACAATGACATACCATCTCACAAAAGTTGGAATGGCTACTACAAAATTATGAAACACATGTTGGCAAAGATTCAGAGAAAAGGGAACACTTACATACTGTTGGTAGGAATGTAAATTAGTTCAGCCTCTATGGAAAGTCATATGAAGATTTCTCAAACGACAAAAAATGGAACTGCCACTTGACCTCGCAATTCTACCACTGGGTGACTACTCAGAGGAAAAGAAATCATTTTATTAAAAAGGCACTTGCACTCATATGTTTATTGCAGCACCATTCACAATAGCAAAGACATGGAATCAACCCAGGTGCTCATCAATGGTGGATTGGATAAAGAAAATGTGGTATACATACACTATTAAATACTATGCAGCCACGAAAAGGAATGAAATACTGTCCTTTGCAGCAACATGGATGTAGCTGGAGGCCATTATCCCAAGTGAATTAATTCAGAGAAAGAAAGTCAAATTCTGTATATTCTCAGCTATAAGTGGGAGCAAAACAATAGATACTCATGGATATAAGAATGAAAAATATAGACACTAGTGGCTCCAATAGTGGGGATGATGGAGGAGTACAAAGGTTAAATAAACTACCTATTGAGTACTATGTTCACTATTTGGGTGATGGGTTCACTAGAATCCCAAACCTCAGCATCACTCAATACACCCATGTAACAAACTTGTACATGTGCCCCTTGAATCTAAAATAAAATAACAATTTTTAAAAATTGTGTTTTTAAGCCACTAAGTTTGGGGCAATTAGTCACATCAGCAATGGAAAACTAATACAATTATATTGAACTATAAACTTCAGCATTGCAAGAACCTTCTATACCTTTCTTTTTGTCTCCAGAGGTTTTCATATGCTTTTCTCTCTGCTTGGAACACCCTTTCTTCCTCGATTCCTATCTCCAACATTCTCATATATTATTTTCTAAAAACATTTAAAGTCTGTTTTTAATCTCTTATTTTTGACAGAATTATTTCATTTCTATGAACCCTTCTAAAATCTGGGCTTTTCTCCACCAGAGAACTTGTCATATAATATTAAAACTTTCAATATTCCTGCCTTTCTTCTGAAGCTAATTGAGCTAGGAATTGTGAGTCATTTATTACATTACCTCTTTTATTAATCATAACATCTGGCCTATTACAGGCTCTTAGAAAATATTTTTTGAATGAATAAAAGCCAATGCAAAGTAAATACATTAACTCAATTTGTTTAGATATTTAGTATTTGATAAATTGCATACATGCCTTGAGATTACTAACAGCAATCACTCTATCTGATCAAACAGAAAATAAGGGAGATATATTTACATAGGACATTCTTCCATTTCTCTGTCTATCCAATTATCCAGCCCAAGTTGTCAGTCTTTTATTGTAGTCACAAGGTTGCTATCACTTACAATTAAGCTGTTTTTAGTTTTTGGATATTTTTGGGTATTTCATTCAGATATTTTACCATCTCTAATATTATCATTACAAGTCTGTGTCAACTGAATGACTATTTTGCCTTTTGGAGATGTACCTATTTGCAAATTTGTTTGTGTAAAAGATGTGCTGGTATCACATAATTTAGCTCTTTACCTTCTCAACCACAACTACCTGTAAAAACATGAAAGGAAAGGCCCCATTTTATAGGAGTGGCATACTGAAAGATATTAGCTTGAAATAAATGGCTGTCCAATTAGAAGTACTAATCTTTTCTGTGTTAGCTGCAATTAATTCTAATATCATGAAGCCATCCAATACATTCAAAGAAACAGCCTAAAATGGATATTCAAGAGAATCATTGTTTTGTGTTTCATTTTTCTAGCTTAAAGATGACCTTTGAATGTGTTCTCCCTTACTTTTAGAAAGAAGAGATGGATTGGATATAAGACAATGCAACAGTTTACAAAACCCCATAGTCAGCCCTGTGATATATTTGTACATGTTCAATAATTTTCATGAATGTTGTTGGGCCTACCAGAAATAACTAAACTATTTAGAGAGGGGAGCTCTAGTTTTTATATAGCACATGTTCAGATCTGTCATAGCCAAATGGTCAGGAATTCAGATGGTTTTGTGGATCATGTTTCTATTTATCGGCAAAATTTTGTATGTATGTGTATGTTTTAAGGAGAAGAAATGTATAGCTTTTACTAAGTTCTCAGAAGATACAGGGTCTGAAAAAAATTTAAGTACTACTAGATTTAAAACCACTTGAAAAAATATATAGCCCTAAGCCTACTCAATGAATTGATACACCAGTATAAATTTTTTAAAATATAAATTTATATAATGGTCTTGAATATAATGAAACTCATAGCTATTTCTTATGTGTTGAATAAAACAAATATTGAGTAGAATTTCTTAGACTTTATTTTTCTTCTTATTTTCTTTACTCTTCAAGATAATTAGCAACCTAATCTCTTAAGATATAAAATGATGTTCTCTTGCCACTTTTTGCCACGTAAGCATCTTTGTAATGACTTTCAAAGCTAAAGAAGAATATTAGAAAATAAATTTTTGTTACAGTGGTAAAATTTTCAGTGATGCTTCGACCTAAATGAGGGACTCAGTGCTTCCAGACATCATAAATTATCATCGAGAAGGCCTTCACAGAACTGAACTTCGTTTACTGTTTTCATTGGCCATATGAAATACAGGTGTCCTATCAGTGACCACCACAAAGTAGCACGGAATACTCTTAACCTTTTAATGTGGTCTATTTCAATATGTAGTGAAATAGAATAGAATACACATGAAGGTAAGTGGATTATAAAAGTAGGTGCTCAGATTTTGGCAATTTAAAATTGCAAAAATGTCTCAACAGAAGCCTTAAATCATAATTATTCACCCAGGCTATTCCTTGTTAATAACCAACAAAACAGTTTTGTGATAAAAGAAAAAATCTTGAGATCTATTGAGCATTGGGGTGACTACAGTCAATAATAATGGACTGTACATTTCAAAATAACAAAAAAAGCAAATTTCAGAGGTCTTGCCATAAAAATGATAGGTAAATAAATTGATGGATTGGCTAATTAGCTTGTTTTAATTAGTCTATATTGTGTACACATATCAGAACATCACACTGAACCCCTAAATGTATATTAAAGTATAACTTGTTTATCAAAAATAATATTGAGAAACAAATAAGAAAAGGTATCTTTTTTCTGACTATATATTCCATTATAAATATTTTAATTACAATCTAAAATTAAATAAACTTTTTTAGAAAAGATGAGAATCTAAAATTCTACAAATCCTCTTCTCCTATTTCTTCATCATGAATATCATTATGGTCAAACTCTTGCTAGCTTTTTATTGATTGTATAACAATTTCTAAGACCTTTACTGGTCACACCCATGCATTATGTCATTGAGTTTTCTTAAGAATCCAGGGGTTCTTAAGATAATGATTCCCATTTTCAAATGTGAGTAAACAGAAGGCTTAAAGAGATTTATTAATTTGTTTAACAAAAAATATTGATAAAGGATCCATGTCCAAACCTAATTAGATCCAATGTTCACAATATAATGGTTAATTCAGAATTATTTTTCTCAAGGATTCTTCAGTCTGTTAAATTAGAACTTCTAGATATATCAAAAGAAGGTCACTAACTATATTGACCTTTCAGCCATCAACCAGATTTTTAAATGACTTAACATACTGGTTAAATATTTATCCATATAGCTAAGGAAGAGAACTACTAAAACATGGCTTCTATACATTGCAAAAGTGAATGCCTGCAGACCTTGAAGATTCTGCCCAAACATGTGGATGATGATGATGTCACTGGAATGGAAGTCAGTCTCTGAACTGTCCTGCATACTACCTAGCACAGTTAAGAACAGCTTGAGGACAACAGTACACCATTTATAATGCATTAGTCAAGGAAGCTATGTGTGTAGAAAAGTTTGTCCAGAGAAAAGCTATACAGTTATAAAATATTGAGCCATAAAGTTCAGATGGAGTGGAGGTAAAAAGTAATGATTGATTTTAAAGAAAAATACAGTAAGGAGGCATAAGTTGTCAGTGTGTCCACCATTTCTATTTGATTTTGGAGCGTTTTTTTGGGTGCCCAGGATGAATTTCAGAAAAATTGTGACATCTTTAAAATACATTTGATTCGTAATTTTTCACTGCTGAGAGTAATTCGCTGAATCGGAAGCCTGAATTGAGGATAAACCAGAAACTTAGAGGAATTTGGCAATTTAAGTGCAAAACTAATCAGAAGAAAGAAAATTTTGGCACACAATGTACTTCTCACAAGGAAAACCTGGCCTTGTAGCAAGGAAGGCTAAACACAAACACAAGTCCCCCCCACATCCCCCACTCCCCGCCAAAAGGAATGAAAGCTAAGGAGGCCTTAAAACTTACCAAATAAATTTCCGTTTGTATTATTTCATTTGCTATGAGTCAGCAGAATTTGAAAACACCATCAAACTTGGCATCAAGGGGCCAGATTGACTCGATGGACCAGAAGATTATGGTAGACACAGTTGTCAAAGCAAAATTGCACCACGCAATGTTAAACAGGCAAGGGAGATTATTAAGGCTACTGTAAGAGTATGGAGAGGCTAATCTGAGTTCAACTTTGCTGAAACAAAAAGCAGGAGAGTTTTTAAGAACTGGGTTTAAGGGATCTTAGGATATCTGTATTTGCTAATTGGCATTGCTCAAAGAAAAAGTACTCTATCTTGATAGAAGATAGCTTTATAACGTCTAGGAAGACATCCACTAAACTTAGGCTCCTACTGTCCCACAGAGAGGGAGAAAGGGGCTGTATCTTCCTTGACAATTATATTTCAAAAGAATGGCTCCTGGAAAAGGCACTTCTGCATTGTAAACACAACCGAGGCTTTTAAAAAGATTTACATCACAAAGGGAAGAGAAACAAATTGATTGCAAATTTTCTAAAGTAAATGCTCTAAAAATAAAGTTGCCAGGAGTTCAGGGGCTGGAATCAGAAAGAAGCTGGTCTTCAGTTTAGTCAAGCTGGGAGCAGTTTTAAGGTCCATCTTGGTCACAAATAAGTTAGAAAAAATAAGACATAATATGAAAGCAAAAATCTCTTCTCAGCCTAATGTTAGGTGTGTTGCTCCTCTGCATTTTTTAAGTGTTGTTTTTTGGTACTGAGCCCTAGGATCACTTTTCTTTTCTTAATACAGTTTCCTGCACCATATCATCAACCTGCATAACTTTAATTGTTGTTTATCTGCTGACAATTTCCAAACTATGATATTTACATTTTCAAAGGAAAATATGTTTGACTCATAAATTCTAAATTGAGTGTATTTGTCTTTACTAGAAATATATATATACACACACACGTGTGCATGAACACATACATGGAACTCAGGCAAAAACACAAATGAACAAGCAAAACAAGAATTAAAAACAAATTAAAATTAAAATAACCAAAGACCTAGGAGTTGCAATAGAAAACTGCTGTGCGGCGGTTATGGAAGAGTATACCGGTATCAGCGTTTCTTACAAGAGTAGATTTATTACAAAAAGTGAGTTGAAGAGAGTAAAGTAGATCTAAATGTCCAGATTTTCCTAACAAAACTAAGCAGAAAGAAAAGAAATCGGAGAAAGAAAATATAATGTGTCAAAGCTATAGTAAGCACAATTAGTGTTATTATTACAGCAAGTTTTTAGAGAATTACAATTTTTACTTTATTGAAAAGCTAAAAGATCCCTTAAAGCAAAACTTAAAAGAAGATACGGAATTAACAAATCACTAAAATGGAGACACCATATAAACCATCTAGCACAATGCACGACTGAAAAACAAAGGCATTTAAAAATCAGAAAGGATAAAGAGACTACAGATTTTTAAATTATATTTATACGTTACTGGTTTGAATCTCCTTTGTAAAGGCAAAGACATGAGACTGTTAAATTATAGGAGGCTGTTTTTCTGGACAAAATTCCTACAGTAGACCCCAGTGGACCAGACTCAAAAAGGCTTTACTTATACTCACCAAAGTGAAAGTGAATTTTCATTTGTCCTTCAAAGGAATTAGGAGAGAGAGAGAGATAACAGCCTAATTTCCGAACAGGGCAGTTTCCATCTTTGATTAGCATAATAAAGTGTCCTTTACAAAAGATTTTTTAAATTTCAAAATAGTTTGATATTTATAGAAAAATTATGAAGATTGTATGGAGTTTCCATATACACCCACATTCAGTTTCCCCTACTAACAACATTTTGTGGTATATTTGTCACAATGAACTAATTTTAAAAATTGCTGATACAAAATATTTGTTCATATTTATAAGGCAAGTGTGATATCTTGTTACAATCATAAAATGTGTAATGATCAAGTGAGTGTATTTAGGATATCCATCACCTTGATTATTGATCTCTGTGTTGGGAACATTTCAAGTTCTCTTTTCTAGCTACTTTGAAGTATATAATACACAACCATATATAATATATTGTTGTTTACTGTACTTTTCTTACTCTGCTATCGAATGTTAGAACTTATTCCTTCTATCTAATTGTGTATTTGTACACATCGACCAACCTCTCTTAATTTCTCTTTTACCTTTCTCAGTCTCTGGCAACCATCATTTTACCCTCTACTTCCATAATATGAATCTTTTTAGCTACCACGTATGAGTGAGAACATGCAATATTTGTCTTTCTGTGTCATTATGTTAGTTCACTTAACATAGTGACCTCCAGCTCCATTCCCGTTGCTGCAAATGACAGATTTTATTAATTTTTAATGGCTAAATAATATTCTATTATTGTACACACACACAAACACACACACACGCATATGTGAGATATATATAGGTGAGATATCTATCTATATCAAAATAACTCTCTCTCTCTATATATATATATCTGTGAGCTATATATATCTCTATAGCCCTATCTTTTTTTTTTCTCTCTCTCTCTCTATATATAGATCTATATATCTGTGAGCTATGTAGATCTATAGAGAGCTATATATATAGATATATAGGTAGCTATATAGACATAGATTTAGATATATAGAGATATATACTATATATAGATATATAGAGATATATCTATATATCTGAGATATATATCTAGATATATCTCACGTGTGTATGATATATATATATATCTCACATTTCTTTATCCATGCATCTACTGATAGAGGTTGATTCCATATCTTTGTATTGTGAAGAGTGCTGCAATAAACATGGGGGTGCAGGTATTTTTTGATATACTGATTTACTTTCCTTTGGATACATGACCAATAATGAGATTACTGGATCATAGATACAATAATAGTTGGAAATTTGAACATCTCACCTCCAACAGATTATCTAGAAAAAAAAAATCACCAAAGAAACTTTGGATCTAAACTACATTTTAGATCAAGTGGGCCTAACAGATGTTTATAGAACATTTTATTCAACAGCTGCAAATATACATTCTTCTCACCAGTACATGAAACATTCTGCAAGATAGATCATATGTTGGGTCACAAAACAAGTCTCAACAAATTTTCAAAAATAAAAGTCCTATCAAGTGTTTTCTCAGACCACAATGGAATAAAACTAGAAATCAAAACCAAGAGTAACTTTGGAAACTGTGCAAATACATGGAAATTAAGCAACATGCTCCTGAATGACCCATTGGATCAATAAAGAAATTAAGAAGGGAATTTTTTTTTAATTCTTAAAACAAATCTAAATGAAAAAGCAACAAACGAAAACTTATGTGAAAAAGCGAAAACAGTCCCAAGAGGGAAGTTTACAGCAATGAATGCTGACTTTAGAAAAGCACCTCTGTTTTAGTACGTAACCTGAAGTTAACCAATCACTTATTTTTCTATTTTTTCTGTGTCCCTGCCTCTGCCTTTCAAAGAAAAGTTAATTTGAAATGCCCAGTCTGCTTTTTGTTCTTTGTTTCTTCTTTCTTCAATCCCTTTTCTATCTATAAAACTATCCTCCTTTGCTCAACTCATTGGAACACATATTTTATGGAACAAAACGTTACCAGATTCTAAAATCGCAATAAAACCAATTAATATATTTAAACTAAATTGGTTGTTATTTTGTCTTTTGAAAAGTTAGATTTTTTAAAAAGTCCAAAATATACAACACCAAAAAACTCAGAAAGGTTAACTATATCAAGGAAGCACAAATTTGGGCAGGTGTTTTAGGCAAACAGAAATGGAGGAAATAGGTCCAGATTTAATATAAAGATAAACAGAAAAATTCATTACATGAGATAAAGTCAGCTTCTTAAATGCAGTTTATTCCACAATGAATATACGATAAATATGATCCTTTTTATGCTAACATATGAAACAAGAATGATAGAAATACAAGGAAAAATTGTCCAAAAATTAATGAGGTGAATAGACCTGCAGAGTCCAATACAACAGCCACACTTTCGTGTGGCTATTTAATTTCTAACTGAAATTAATTAGCATTAAATACAATTAACTTCATTTACTCTTACGTCCTAGATACATTTCAAGCATTAAATGTGACTAGTGAATGCAGTGTTGCTACATATGACTAGTGAATGCAGTGTTGGCTAGTGCCCAAAACTGTGTCCATTATTGCAGATGTTTCTGTTGGACAACATTGCTATAAATATGTTTCTCACTCTCTGATATATCATACAGGAAAAATACAAATAGGATGTAAAGGAAGTTCTTCAATTGCTGTCATTAAATATATCTGGAGTACCAACTATACTGGCACTGGAGCTACAACTGTAAATAAAACAGACATCATCCTTGCTTATTCAAAATACCAAACATAAAAATCTATCCTGAAACAACTAATAGATTGTCTTTTTCAGTACCATAGAGCATTCATTTTAAAAGTCATGTAGTCAAATATCTTATGATAAAATATTAATAAAATATAAAATGTAGAAAGGCTAGATATGACATTTTACTTTTCTGTAATAAAAAAACTAGTGACTTGAAAATGTAAAAGTTTTACTAAACAACTCTAACAAAATGAAACAAATAAGTATATGATGTAACACTTAGAGATTGATTATGGAAACCCTACATTAAAAAATGTCAGCTATGGACAAAGCAGTAATTACTTTGTCAAATTCATGCACTATGAGCCAAATTCATAACAATATGTAAATTTGTTAATTTTAACCTTTAATTTATTTGAATTGGTAATATGTTAGTAATAGGGTAATATTTCACATATAAAGATAAAATAAGAATGCTTCTGTTAAGTTTTATTTTTCAGGCATCGCTCTATTTATTGTGCAGAACCCAGGACCCTCTCTGTTGTTAGTACCTTGTGTTTACATATGAAAGTAGGAATAAATGCTAATTTGTATTTATATTTTTTTCATTAACACACAACGTAGCATACCATATGCACTGTTTTCCTTTTGCTTTTCTTCATAATATACTCTGGATATCTTTCTGTACCATTCTATGAAGAATCTTTCTTGGGCTACATAATTTCTCATCTGGGGAAATATAAGGTAATTTATTTAACCAGTTTTCTGTTGGTGGGGACTTGAGATATTTTTCTTAATTGTTTTGAAATACTAAAAAATGCAATAGAAAATAGCATTTTACATGTGTTACTTCTTATTCCTACAGGTGTATCTGTAGAAAAACACAGCATTGGGATTGCTAGGTCAAAGAGAAAAATACATTTGTACTTTAGATAAAGACTCCAAATTGCCCTCCATATTTGTTAGTTTTATTACTAATTAAAAACAAAGAAAATAAACATCATTTAACTTAAAATTTAAAAAAATCTAAGCAACAGAAAAAGACAGACAAAAACTCGTAAAATAAGGGAATGGTTAAGTGAATTTTGTTATTAAATATAAAAAGGTGATTACCTTGTTCAATAAAACATGAAACAAATAAGATGATACACTGAAATATTTTTAAATAATAGAATATATAAAATCACTTATGATTGGATTTTAATATTTCCATTAAACATATGCTATTATGGGAAAACATAAATCATCAAATTAATTCAAGCAAAAATAGAAACCTGAACAGTAAAGTCTAAATAATTTTTTTCAATTATAAAGTGATAGAACTCTTTGAAAAGAGAAATTGCGATAGTCTTCAAAATTGAAATGAATTGAAATGTAGATGTCTATTGGTCCACTGCTAAAGAATCTACTTGAAGATATACTTGCACAAGCATTCAAATATATATTTCAAATACATATCATTGCAACCTTTAAAAAAAATTAAGGACCCTACAAATTTGTATTTGATTTAAATAAAGCATTATAAATTTTAGGATATAATTTCCATGTGATCGTGGATCTTTGCTTTATTTTTAGTCATTTTTCTTCACAGTTTTATCAATACCACCCAGACCAGTGCTTGCACATAGTTGTCCCTTAATAAATATTAGTATTATTATTATTATTGGAGATGGAGTCTTGCTCTGTCATCCAGGCTGGAGTTCAGTGGCGGGATCTTGGCTCACTGCAATCTCCGCCTCCCAGTTCAAGCAATTATCCTGTCTCAGCCTCCTCAATAGCTGGGATTACAGGCATGCGCCACTACACTCGGCTAATTTTTGTATTTTAGTAGAGACTGGGTTTCGCCATGTTGGCCAAGCTGGTCTTGAACTCCTGACCCAGGTGATCTGCCCACCTCGGCCTCCCAAAATGTTGGGATTACAGGCGTGAGCCACCATGTCCAGCCCTTAAATATTAAATGAACAAATGTGATGACATACTATACAATCATTAGAAATAATAAAGTAGGTGTTTAATAGTAAAATTTTAAAAATCTGCATATTTTATGTGATAAAGTCTGTTAACACATTTTTTTCACACATTTGCTAGTTTAAAGATGATTCTAAGTATACCAGAGGCAAAAGCCATAAACAAAAGTTTTATTCTTCTGACTACATCAATTTGAAAAATTTCGTATATCCAAAAAATGTTCATAAAATGTTATAAAATCAATAATAGAGTAAAAAATGCACGTAATATTATGGATAAAAATTATTAATAGGTTCAGATATCTTGAAAATCAGTAACCATTACTAAGCCAATATGCCAGTATTCAGTCTTATAGATAGATAATTTAAAAGGAAAAAATACAAATGGAAAATAAATTGGTGCCAAAACCTTCTCATTTCTCAATAACCAAATAAATACTACTCAATCAATTGATGCTTTAAGTTTGTGGATTTCAGCATCAGAGGCATGTTTGAATACCGGCTCTATTACCTTCAACTTAGACAAGTGTATTAAATTCTTTACTTTTTCCTTTATGTTTTATTGTAAAGTGGGTGCAGTGCTACTTATCTCATAGTGTTGTTAGTTTGTGATCAAACATTAAAAGTAGGAATGCACTGTCAGTTTCACTTTTAGCTCAATAAACTACAGTTTTTTTAGCCTTTAAAAAGCCCAATAATTCTTCAAGTAATTGAACATCATTCCTTAGCATTGCAGAACTTAGGCAAGATCAGTGAAATAGTATCTGGTTGGTTATCATGTGATTTAATTCGTGTAACAGCATAAATAATTGGAACCAGATTTGCCTTTGTTTGTTTGCAAATATATGTAAGCATTTTAGAAATTATTCTGTAATTTTGTTAAAATTCTAAAGTTAGCTAAAGGTTAAATTTTATGATGATTAAAAATAAAATGCTGTAATTTATACATTCAATGCCATCCCCATCAAGCTACCAATGAGTTTCTTCACAGAATTGGAAAAAACTGCTTTAAAATTCATATGCGATTTATAGATTCAATGCCATCCCCATCAAGCTACCAATGACTTTCTTCACAGAATTGGAAAAAACTGCTTTAAAGTTCATATGGAACCAAAAAAGAGCCCGCATTGCCAAGACAATCCTAAGTCAAAAGAACAAAGCTGGAGGCATCATGCTACCTGACTTCAAACTATACTACAAGGCTACAGTAACCAAAACAGCATGGTACTGGTACCAAAACAGAGATATAGACCAATGGAACAGAACAGAGTCCTCAGAAATAATACCACACATCTACAGCCATCTGATCTTTGACAAACCTGAGAAAAACAAGAAATGGGGAAAGGATTCCCTATTTAATAAATGGTGCTGGGAAAATTGGCTAGCCATAAGTAGAAAGCTGAAACTGGATCCTTTCCTTACTCCTTATACGAAAATTAATTCAAGATGGATTAGAGATTTAAATGTTAGACCTAATACCATAAAAACCCTAGAAGAAAACCTAGGTAGTACCATTCAGGACATAGGCATGGGCAAGGACTTCATGTCTAAAATACCAAAAGCAACGGCAACAAAAGCCAAAATTGACAAATGGGATCTAATTAAACTAAAGAGCTTCTGCACAGCAAAAGAAACTACCATCAGAGTGAATAGGCAACCTACAGAATGGGAGAAAATTTTTGCAATCTACTCATCTGACAAAGGGCTAACATCCAGAACCTACAAAGAACTAAAACAAATTTACAAGAAAAAAAAGAAACCCCATCAAAAAGTGGGCAAAGGATATGAACAGACATTTCTCAAAAGAAGACATTCATACAGCCAACAGACACATGAAAAAATGCTCATCATCACTGGCCGTCAGAGAAATGCAAATCAAAACCACAATGAGATACCATCTCACATCAGTTAGAAGGGCAATCATAAAAAGTCAGGCAACAACAGGTGCGGGAGAGGATGTAGAGAAATAGGAATACTTTTAAACTGTTGGTGGGATTGTAAACTAGTTCAACCATTATGGAAAACAGTATGGCAATTCCTCAAGGATCTAGAACTAGAAGTACCATATGACCCAGCCATCCCATTACTGGGTATATACCCAAAGGATTATAAATCATGCTGCTATAAAGTCACATGCACACGTATGTTTATTGCAGCACTATTCACAATAGCAAAGACTTGGAATCAACCCAAATGTCCATCTGTGACAGACTGGATTAAGAAAATGTGGCACATATACACCATGGAACACTATGCAGCCATAAAAAAGGATGAGTTTGTGTCCTTTGTAGGGACATGGATGCAGCTGGAAACCATCATTCTCAGCAGACTATCACAAGAACAGAAAACCAAACACCGCATGTTCTCACTCATAGGTGGGAACTTAACAGTGAGATCACTTGGACTCGGGAAGGGGAACATCACACACCGGGGCCTATCACGGGGAGGGGGGAGGGTGGAGGGATTGCACTGGGAGTTATACTTGATGTAAATGACGAGTTGATGGGTGCTGATGAGTTGATGTGTGCAGCACACCAACATGGCACAAGTATACATATGTAACAAACCTGCACGTTATACACATGTACCCTAGAACTTAAAGTATAATAATATTAAAAAAAAAAAAAAAGGAAGCAACAGATGCTGGAGAGGATGTGGAGAAATAGCAATGCTATTACACTGTTGGTGGGAGTGTAAATTAGTTCAACCATTGTGGAAGACAATGTGACGATTCCTCAAGGATCTAGAACTAGAAATATCATTTGACCCAGGAATCCCTTTACTGGGTATATACCCAAAGGATTATAAATCATTCTACTCTAAAGACACATGCACACATATGTTTATTGCAGCACTGTTCACAATAGCAAAGACTGGGAACCATCCCAAATGCCCATCAAAGATAGACTGGATAAAGAAAATGTGGCACATATACACCATGGAATACTCTGCAGTCATAAAAAAGGATGAGTTCATGTCCTTTGCAGGGACATGGATGAAGCTGGAAACCATCATTCTCAGTAAACTAACACAAAAACAGCAAACCAAACACCACATGTTCTCCCTCGTAAGTGGGAGTTGAACAATGAGAACACATGGACACAGGGAGGGGAACATCACACGCTGGGGCCTGTTGTGGGGTGGGGGCTAGGGGAGGGATAACATTAGGAGAAATACCTAATGTAGATGACAAGTTGATGGGTGCAGCACACCAACATGGCACATGTATACTTATGTAACAAACCTGCACGTTCTGCACATGTACCCCAGAAGTTAAAGTATAATTTAAAAAATAGAATTTCAAAAAAATTAAAAAAATTAAAAAAAATGCTGTAACAAATAATTGTTTAGATTATATCAAAAAAAGTTTAAAATATCATGAACAAAATGCTGTTAGGTAGATTGACTTAAAAATAATATGAAAAGGCCGGGCGTGGTGGCTCAGGCTTGTAATCCCAGCACTTTGGGAGGCCAAGACCGGCGGATCATGAGGTGAGGAGATGGAGACCGTCTTGGCTAACACAGTGAAACGTCGTCTCTGCTAAAAATATAAAAAATTAGCCAGGCATGGTGGCGGGTGCCTGTAGTCTCAGCTACTCAGAAGGCTGAGACAGGAGAATAGCTTGAACCAGGGAGGCAGAGTTTTCAGTGAGCTGAGATTGCACCACTGCACTCCAGCCTGAGCGACAGAGTGAGACTCTATCTCAAAACAAACAAAGAAACAAAATTAAAATTATAATATTTCTAAAATGTATATATTATTACAAGGTAGCATAATAGAAAAATTAGATTTTATAATATTAAACATTTAAAATTGGTATATTAACACTCAACACTTAAAATTAAACCTTATAATTTTACTTAATTTTTAATTCTGTAATTTCACTTAGATTGTGGGTCTTCTAAGTAACAGTCTTGAATATTCTTTACACTGATGGATTGAAAGAAAAGCAAGATGTCAACTGTCATCTTAAACTTTGATAAAACACTCTAATGTGATGCACTACCATAATTATGAAGAATGAAAAATTATGCACATCTAGACACAACAATGTATGCGGAAAAGAAAAAAATGCAGAAAATAGGAAATATCAAAATCATATGCTATGCTTACTAATCAAGTGAAACAATAGTTTTTACAAGTGTGCTTCAAGATAACTTAAAATTTTGCATCTATGGTGAGTATAATTCTATTTCATTTTATTTATTTATTTATTCATTTAATTTTTTTTTTTGAGTTGGAGTCTCACACTGTCACCCAGGCTGGAGTACAATGGCACGATCTCAGCTCACTGCAACCTCTGCCTCCTGGGTTCAAGCAATTCTCCCGCCTCAGCCTCCTGAGTAGCTAGGATTACAGGCACCCAACACCACGCTCAGCTAATTTTTTGTATTTTTAGTAGAAACAGAGTTTCACCGTGTTAACCAGTCTTGTCTCAAACTCCTAACCTCTTGATCCGCCCTCCTTGACCTCCCAAAGTGCTGGGATTACAGGTGTGAGCCAACATGCCCAGCCTGGTGGCTATAATTTTTAAACAAAATGGACTAAATAATTGCTTGAGGCTATCAGCAATTTCTGGTGATTGAAAGGGAGGATTTTCTCTCTGAGCCTTTATTTATTTATTTATTTATTTATTTATTTATTTATTTATTTATTTAGAGACGGAGTCTCCCTCTGTCCCCCAGGCTGGAGTGCAGTGGTGCAACCGCTCACTGCAAGTTCTGCCTCCCAGGTTCTTACCATTCTTCTTCCTCAGCCTCCCGAGTAGCTGGGACTATAGGCGCCCGCCACCACCCCCGGCTCATTTTTTTCTTTTTTTTTAGTAGAGGCAGGGTTTCACCGTGTTAGCCAGAATGATCTCAATCTTCTGACTTCATGATCCGCCCGCCTCAGCCTCCCTAAGTGCTGGGATTACAGGCGTGAGCCACTGTGCCCGGCCTCTATGAGTCTTAAGAGTAAACTTTCTTCCAGTAGTCTGCTCTGTACAAAAGAGGTTGGTGATATTAATAAACATTTCAATTAAAAGTGAACATCTTGACCGGCGCTGGTGGCTCACGCCTGTAATCCCAGCACTTTGGGAGGCCAAGGCAGGTGTATCACCTGAGGTCAGGAGTTCGAGACCAGCCTGATCACCATGGAGAAACCCGGTCTCTACTAAAAATACAAAATTAGCTAAGTGTGATGGTGCATGCCTGTAATCCCAGCTACTCGGGAGGCTGAGACAGGAGAATCGCTTGAACCTGGAAGGTGGAGGTTGGGGTTAACTGAGATTGTGCCATTGCACTCCAGCCTGGGCAACAACAGTGAAACTCTGTCTCAAAGTGAACTTTTTGTTATTGTTATAACTAATGACTGTGGAACAATGCAGTAGTTGAGACTTTTGAGAAAAATTTGTTTCAGTAAAATAAATTTTATTAAAACTTTTAAAAATTAATAAAGTAAAAATTTTAAATTAGCAACGTTTATTTGAATAAAATGTCAGGATTACTCTGCATTGATAATGTTCGACTTTGGCTTCACTTGAGATTGACGGTTGATTTTAGCACCTAGCCATTTGCTATTCAACTAAAATGTATATTTTATGCACCTCTTTTTTAACAGTTGTCAAGTAGTTAGCATAGTTCTAGCACATAGTCAATAAAGGCTATCTACTTAGTGTTACTATTATTAGAGCAAATTGAAGCAATCTAATTAGATATTTTTTAATGTCACAACAAGGTTTAGTGTTGAGGAGATAATTTGAACAAAGGTCCATCTTATACCTTGATGATATAAGTACAATTTGACCTACTTTGGACAACTTGTAAATATGAATTAGAAGTCTTTAAAAGGTCACTACTTATTGGTCCAGATGTTTCTACTTCTAGAAATTTATCATCAATGGAAAAAGCCAGATAAGTTGGCAAAAATAAATGCACATGAAAGTTGATATTAACATGGCTCTAATATGAAAAATTGAATACAAAGTAGATATCAAAATATAGGTTAAATATATCAAGGTATCCATATAATCATGTACTGGGTTTCTGTTTAAAATGAGCATTTGGAAAGTATATTTGTTGATATGAAACTGTTGTAGTAATATATTGTTAAGTGGAAAGCCAGTTAAATTTCCATATACATTACTACTTTGTATGTAACAGATAATGAAACAATAACACTTCATAATGTTGTCTAAGCACCAATGAAAACTAGGTCGCTGAATATTGCATTACTAAATATCCTTCTCTCCTAGCTGATAGGAATGACTGTGGCTTCTTTATAGCTTTAGACACACCAGGTTTTTTCATCATTCTAGATAAGATTGGTAAATATACCTGATTATAGAATTAAACTGCTTCCTCACAGCATACAATGCACAGCAAATCCCCGTTTCCTTGAAATCCTTCAAAATCACTTTGCCCAAATCCTAAAATAAATCCTTTGCAATACACTTTAATTGAGACACCCTTTTGTTCTCCATGGTGTGTGTTCTCCCTTGTTGCAATGAGTAATAAACTCAACTTTGTAAAGCTACAGGTGTGTCCCTGGTGGTCTTTGCTGTAGCGCACTGAAAATGTATCTATTATATTATATGTGTATTATATAATATAATATTACAATATATAACATTATATATTAACATTTAATTTTAAAGTGATTGTTTATAAAAGTGTAATTGGTATTTTGTATTTAATTCATTTTTTCTTATATAAATAACATTGATTTTTTAAAATTAAAAAATACAATATATATTTTGGAAATTCTGTAAAATTGTTGAGGACAATAATTCACCATGGTATTGTGGACCCATAGGAGAATTTTCTTTTAAGCTTCAATACTTTGCATAGCTGTGTTTTTTAAGAACTCTGTGAATCATATTACTCATGGTACCTCCTTGTATTTCAGTTTACACTAGCAAATGGTGTAGTTGCCATAATCTTGTCTACTAATATCACCACAAGTTTTATCATATTTACTTATTTATTTTTAAGTTTATATTTGGTGCCTAGTAATTATACATATTTATGTGCTATAATGTGATATATCAATGCACGTACACATAGTATAAAAATCAAGTCAGGATAATTATCATATTCATCATTTTAAACATTTATCATTTATTTGTGGTGTCAACATTCAAAAATCTCTTCTCACTGTCTTACAATATACAATACATTATTATTCAGAATAACCCGTATTTTCCTGTGCTTCTACTTCTTAAATTACGTAAAAATAATTTTATTTTGCCTTTTCTTGCAAACAGTCTTAAATAAACTTGGTCAGAAAATTGATTATAAATAAAATAAATACTTTTATTTGGTTGAGAGTTTTAAAATGGTAGTATTTATTAAAGTAAACATTGGTCACAGAAAAGTTATTTCAAAATTATCCACTGATTTTTTTTTAAATGTGGAAGTCAAACAAGGAAAACTTACCAAAATAAGCAAGCAATAACAGACCTGATTATTTCAATAATCAAGACATATGCATGTAGACACAAATGCCCACATTTATTTATTCATAACTTTTAATATTTTAAAATTGACAAAATTGAATATATTTATCATGTACAACATATGGTCTGAAGTATATATACATTGTGGAATGATTCAATCTACCTAATTAACAAATGTATTACCTAACATAGTTATCATTTTTGTGGTGAGAATACTTATTATCTACTCTTTTTGTATTTTTCAAGAATATAACATATTGTCATTAATTATAGTCCTCATGCTATATACAGCAGAATTGGTCAAGATAAATTCTGATGATGAACTGTATTTTCAGAAATTTCTATTATTTTAAGCATGTAAGGTGTTTATCTTTTTGAAAAAAAAAAAGAGGTTATTTTTACTCTTCAAGATTAGCAAGATGTAATCAGTAGTTATGCAGTAAACTAAATAAATATTTAAATTTTTTAAAATAATCTAATTCTCATCTCTATTTCCGCCACTGAGAATATTAGGATTCTAGTTTAACGTGTGGTATCTTTTAAAGTAGAATAATGTTGAGATATGACTCTGAGATTTAGAAAACAAACCAAAAGTTTCCTCCTCCATTTAAGAGCTATTGTCTTACATCATTTTATTTAATTGTTTTAATTAGAACTCAGAACTCAGTGAAACAGTGAATTGCATGAACTATGGAGCCAGATTACTCTATATGAATTCTCTACTTTCAAATCATATGATCTTGGACATGTTACTCTCTATGCTTCAGTTTTCTCACCTATTAATTGGAAATGAAAAGAGTAATGAGGACTTGTTACACATTTTAAGTAAGTGAATATCTCTAAAGCAGTAGCATATGGAAGCTCTGTGCTTATAAAGGTCAAGTTGGGATTTTAATTTTTACCTCTTACATGAAAACAGGAGAAGAAAAAAGATTTGAAAACATAAATATATCCAACAAATATAAATTAAATATAAAGTTTTGTTATAATTTAAGTCAACAGTCCCTTCAAAACGTAATACAAATTTAACATTATGCAACTAAATTCCTGATGGAAAATAATTAAATTAATTAAATTAAAATGTAATTGATAAAAATTATTTCTTGTTAACTGAGTCATAAAACTTTTCATTTTTTCTGTAAAATATTTATTTTCCTGTGTGTGTGTGTGTGTGTGTGTGTGTGTGTGTGTGTTTCTTAACAGACCAACCCAACATTTTCTCATAAAAATAAACTATTTATATAATTTTGCTGGTTTGAACTTTATTATTGCTAATTTTGCCATTTTATATCTTTGTGTTATCTGTGATAAAACCTATGTAAGCAGGATACACTTCACTGTTATTAGTAGTATAAAAGTTCAGTAATATAAGTATTAAGTACTGTGCACTAAATAGTTAACATTTATAATTAAAAATAAAATGTACAGCTTTTAAGTCTCTGATCTTTCTAGAGGTGATTTATAATCTGACTTTTCTACCTTCTGTCAAATTGAACATAATATTTAGAGTGACTTTCAGAGCTGTAGAATGCTGTTAGTAAATAAATTCTCATTTATCACATGATAAACATTATGCACCTATGTACCACCAATTCTATGAATCATTATTAGAACTTTCCATAGGTCAAACCCACCTTTCTTTAAGGCTTTAAAATTATATTATTATGTGAAACATATGCTGTAAAACAGTTCTGTTAAATCTCAGATATGGGACAGAGCCCGTATAAAGAAAAAATCCATTCTGTTACACAGGAATTTAATTTGTGGTACTATTAAGGTGACTTAGGTTTATATATCTTTTGAAATCACTGTGAAAAATTACAGAGGACTTTATAAACTGTTACTTTTAGTCAATTTTCCATAAGATCATTTCTTCAAAATATACTAATAAATATAACATCACAATACTTTTTTAAAGGATATAAAAATGCTTCTAGATTTTGATGGGTAATATATCAGGCTTGCATGTTACTCAGATATTATTAACCAAGACAAGATGATGCAGAGTAAGATGGCTTAATGGAAGCCTTCACAGATCATCCTCCCCATAGGAACACCAAATTGAATAACTATATCCACACAAAGAAGCTTCCACATAAGAACTAAAATCAGGTGAGTGATCACAGTACCTGCTTGTAACTTCATATCATTGAAAGAGGTACTGAGGCGGGTAGAAAAGACAGTCTTGAATCGTTGACATCATTGCCTCCCCCATCCCCTGGCAGTGGCTACAGGGTGCAGAGAGAGAATCTGTGTGCTTGGGTGAGGAAGAGCACAGTGATTGTGGGACTTTGCATGGGAACCTAGTGCTGCCCTATCACAGCGGAAAGGAACACAGGGTACAACTCAACCGGCACCCATGAAGGGAGCATTTAGACCAGACCTAGCCACAAGGGAATCACCCATTGTAAGGATTGAAATTTGAGTTCTGACAAGCCCTGCCACCCCAGGCTAAAGTGCTCTGGGGTACTAAATAAACTTGAAAGACAATCTGATCCACAAGGCCTGTAGTTCCTGGGCAAGTTCCGGTGCTGTGCTGGGGCTCAGAGCCAGGGAACTTGGGATGCACACCGACTAGTGAGATATCAGCTATGGCAGCCAAAAGATCGCTTGTCCCATTGCTCCCCTAATCTGGAGAAGTTCAGCTTGCAGCTCTGGGAGAGACTCCTTCCCTCTGCTTGAGGAGAGAGAGGGAAGAGTAGAGAGGACTTTGTCTTGCAACTTGGATACCATCTTAGCCACAGTAGGAAAGGGCAATAAGGAAAGTCTTGAGGCTTCCATTTTAAGCCCTAGCTTTCAGATGACATTTCCAGACACATGCTCGGCCAAAAGGGAACCCACTGCACTGAAGCAAAGGACCTAGTCCTGACAGTATGCATCACATGCTGACTAAAGAGGCATTGGGCCCTGAATAAGCAGCAGTGGTATCCAGACAGGACTCACTGCAGGCCCTGGGCGAGATTCAGAGATGTGCTGGCTTCTGGTGTGACCCAGCACATTCCCAGCTGTGGTGGCTATGAGAAAAAGAGAGGGAAGACTAAAGGAGACTTTGTTTTGCAGCTTAGATACCAGCTCAGCCGCAGTGGGGTAAAGAACCAAGTGGGCTTTTGGGGGTCCCAATTCCAGGCCCTGGCTTTTGGATGGCATTTCTAAACCTGCCTGCACTACAGGGGATCCAATTGCCCTGATGGAAGAGTCCCAGGCCTAGAAGCATTCACCACAAGCTGACTGAAGAGCCCTTGGGCCTTGAGTGGACATTGGTGATAGCTAGGTAGTACTTGCCACAGCCCTGGGATGGTGGTGGTCACAGAGAGAGACTCCTCTACTTGTGAAAAGGGGAGGGAAGAGGGAGAAGAACGCTATCTTGTGGCTTGGATGCTAATTCAGCCACTGTAGAATACAGCAACATGTAGATTCCTAACATCTCTGATTCTAGTCCCTGGCTACCAGATAGCATCTCTGGAAACATGCAGTATTTGTGGGGGAACTCATTACCCTGAAGAAAAGGACACAAGCCTGGTGGCTGTGCCACCTCCTGATTGTAGAGCCCTAGGGCCTTGAGTTAACATAAGCAGTAGCCAGGCAGTAGTTACCATGGGCCACGGATGAGATCCAGTGTTATGCTGGCTTCAGGTCTGACCTAGTGCAGTCCTAGTGGGAGTGGCCACAGGTGTGCTTGTGTCACTGCTTCCCCACCTCCAGACACCTCAGTACAGAGAGAGAGGGGCTCTGTTTGGGAGAAAGTATGGGATGAGAACAAGAGTCTATCTGGGAATCTACAGAATTCCTCTATATCTTATCTAAGACCAAACAGGTGCTACCTCTGTGAGTCTTCAAGCATAGCATTGCTGGGTTTAGGGGACCCCCTAATGCAGATACAGCTGCAGTGACCAAAGACTTAGATCACAAAATCCAAGTCCTTTTGAATACCTGGATAGCCTTCCCAAGAAGGATGTGTACAAACAAATGCAGACGGTGAAAACTACAATGAATACCCAAATCTTCAATGCCAAGATTTATAAACATCTACAAGCATCGAGACAATCCAGGAAAACATGACCTCATAGGATGAACTAAATAAGGCACCAAGGGACAATCCCAGAGAGACAGAGATATGTGACTTTTAAGACAGATAGTCCAAAATAACTGTTTTGAGAAAATGCAACAAATCCAAGATAGCAAGATAGGACAGAGATGGAATTCATAATACTATTAGATAAAATTAACAAAGAGATTGAAATAAAAAGAATCAAGCAAAATTCTGGTGCTGAAAAATGCAATTGACATACTGAAGAAGCATCAGGGTCTCTTAACAGCAAAGTTCATCAAAGAGAAGAAAGAATTAGTAAACTTTAAGAAAGGCTATTTGAAAATATATAGTCAGAGAAGATAAGAGAAAAAAATAAAATGAATGAAGCGCATCCACAAGAGCTAGAAAAGCCCTAAAAAGGGCAAATCTAAGAGTTATTAACCTTAAAGTGGAGGTAGAGAAAGAGATAGGAAAAGTTTACTCAAAGGCATAACAACAGAGAACTCTTCAAACCTAGAGAAAGATATCAATATCCAAGTATAAGATTACAGAACACCAAACAGATTTAACCCAAAAAGATTACGTCAAGACATTTAATAATCAAACTCCCAAAGGTCAAGGGTAAAGAAAGGATCCTAAAAATAGCAAGATAAAATAAACAAATAGCATATAATGGAGCTCCAATAAGTGTGGCAGCAGATTTTTTAGTGGAAAATTTATAGGCTGGACAGTGGCATGACATATCTAAAGTGCTCAAGGAGAAAAAAAAACCAACAACTTTTATTCTAGAATTGTCTATCCAGAAAAAATATCCCTCAAAAATTAGCAAGAAATAAGCAGTTTCCCAGACAAACAAAAGCTGAGAGGGCTTTCATCAACATCAGATCTGTCATACAAGAAATGTTAATGGGAGTTCTTCAATTTGAAAACAAAAAGATGTTAATGGGCAATAGGAAATAATCTGAAGGCATGGAATTAACTAGTAACAGTAAGTACACAGAAAAACACAATTATAACACTGTAATTGTGGTGTACAAACTAACATCTCGAGTAGAATGATTAAAAGGTAAACTAATCAAAATAATAACTACAACAACTTTTCAAAACAGTACAATAAGATGTAAATAAAAAAGAACAGAAATTTAAAAAGGGGGGGACAAAGTTCAAGTGTAGAATTTTTATTAGTTTACTCTTTCCTTACTTGTTAGCTAGTGTGTACAATCAGTGCTAAATTGCTATCAGTTTGAAATAATGGGTTATAAGGTATTATTTGCAAGCTTCATAGTAACCTCAAAACAACAAACATATAACAGATACACAAAATAAAAATTGAGAAATTAAAGCATGTACCAGAGAAAATCACCTTCACTAGAAGGAAGACAGGAAGTAAGAAAAGAAAGAGTAGACCACAATACCACCTGTAACCCGTGTGTGTATTTGTTACATGAAAAGATGAAACAAAATTGCAAGAATAAGTTCTTACTTATCAATGATAACCTTGAATGTGAATACATAGAACTCCTCAATCAAAAGGCACAGAAGTACTTAATGGATTAGAAAACATAAGACCTAACAATCTATTGCCTACAAGAAACAAATTTACCTATAAAGACATACATAGACTCCAAATAAAGGAATGGCAAAAGATGTTACATATAAGTGGAAACCAAAAAAGAGCAGGAGTAGCTCTAGTTATATCAAACAAAAGAGATTTCATGACAAAACAATATAAAACAAAAGTCATTATATTATATGCCCCAACACTGGAACATTCCAGATATATAAAGCAAATATTATTAGAACTAAACAGAGAGCTAGACCCTAGTACAATAATGGCTAAAAATTTTAACACCCTACTTTCAGCATCAGACACATCACACAATCAACATAGAAACATTGGACTTAATCTGCACTATAGACCAAATGGACCTGAAAAATATTTACAGAATATTTTATCTAAGGGGTACAGAATATACTCTCCTCAGGACACAAATTATTCTCAAGGATAGATGATATTTTACACAAAGTGAGACTTAAAACATTCAAAAAATTGAGATTATATAAAATAGCCTCTCTGACCATAATGGAATAAAGCTAGAAATCAGTAATGAGGAGTTTGGGAATCTATACAAATACATGGCAATTAAACAATATGCCACTGAATGACCAGTGGGTCAACAAAAAAATTAAGAAGGAAATTGAAATTTTTTTGAAACGAGTAATAGAAACACAACATTCCAAAACCTATGAGATACAGTTAAAGCAGTACTAAGAGGGAAGTTTATAGCTCTAAGTGCCTACATCAAAGAAGTAGGAAACTTCAAATAACCCAAGAAACTAGAAGAGTAAGAGCAGACCAAACCCCAAATTAGTAGAAGGAACAATAAAGATCAGTGCAGAGATAAATAAAATTAAAATGAAGAAAACAATACAAAAGATCAATGAAACAAAAACATGTTTTTTTGCAAAGATATACAAAATAAACAAAAACCTTTAGCCATACTAACTATGAAGAAAAGAGAGAAGACCCAAATAAATAAAAGCTGAGATGAAAAAGGAGACATTACAACTGAAATTCAAAGGAACATTTCCGGCTACTATGGGCAACTATTAAATACATGGCAATATACTGGAAAACTTAGAAGAAATAATTAAATTTCTAGACACATATTAATACAACCTACCAAGATTGAAGCATAAAGAAATCCAAACCCTGAATAGACCAAAAACAAATAACAAGAGTGAATTCATAATAAAAAGTTTCCCAGCAAAAAGAGCCCAGGACCTGATGGCTTCACTGCTGAATTCTACCTAGTATTTAAAGAGAACTTATACCAGTTCTACTCAAACTAATCTGAAAAACAGAAGAGAAAAGAATACTTTCAAACTCAGTCTATAAGGCTGTTATTGCCTTGATACCCAAACCAGACAAAACATATCAAAAATAAAGAAAACGGCAGGACAATATGCCTGACGAATATTGATGCAAAAATCTTGCACAAAATACTAGCAAACTGAATTTAACAACATATTAAAAAGATCATTCATCATGACCAAATGAGATTCATCCTAAAAACATAAGCATAGCTCAACATATGCAAATCAATCAATGTGATACATCATATTGATAAAAAGAGGGATAAAAACCATATGATCATTTCAAGTGATGCTGAAAAGACATTTGATAAAATTCAATATCCCTTTATAATTAAAAAAAACTTTAAAAATTTGGTATAGAAGAAACATTTCTCAATACAATAAAAGGTCATGTACAACAGATTCACAGCTAGTATAGTAATGAATGCAGAAATACTGAAAGCCTTTCCTCTATGATCTGGAACACAACACAACAAGGAAGCCCACTTTCATCACTGCTGTTCCACATAGTAATGGAAGTCCTAGCTACAGCAATCAGACAAGAGAAAAAGAAAATAAAGGGTACCCAAGTGGAAAAGGAGAGAGTCAAATTATTCTTTTTTGTAGATAATGTAATCTTATTTTTGGAAAAGAAAAGCAAGATTCCACAAAATAAATCTATTAAACTGATAAATTCAGTAAAGTTGCAGGATATAAAATCAACATATGAAAATCAGTAGCATTTCTATATGTCAACAGTTGACAATATGAAAAAGAAATTGTCAATAATTTAATTTACAATAGCAACAAATAAAATTAAATACTTAGGAATTCACTTAACCAAAGAAGTGAAATATCTCTGCAGTAAAAACTATAAAACACTGATGTAAGAAATTGAAGACGACACCAAAAATATGGAAATATATTTCATGTTCACAGATTGGAAGAATTAATATTGTTAAACTGTCCATACTACCCAAAGCAATCCACAGATTCAGTGCAACCCTGATATAGTTTGAATGTATGTATGCATCTAAATCTCATGTTGAATTTTAATCCCCAATGCTGGAGGTGGAGCCTGGTGTGAGATGTTTGGATTATGAAGGTGAATCTCTCGTGAATGGCTTGGGCCATCTGCTTGGTGATAAGTGAGCTCTTGTTCTGAGTTCACATGAAATATAGTCATTTAAAAGTCTGGTACCCAAACTCTCTCTTGCTCTTGCTGCTGTTCTTGCCGTATGACATACCTGCTATCCTTTGCCTTTGCCTTCTGCCATGATGGGAGGCTTCCTGAGTCCTCCCCAGATGCAGATGCAACTATGCTTGCTGTACAGCCTACAGAACAAGAAACCAATTGAAACTCTTTTGTTATAAATTGCCCAGTCTTAGGTGCTTTTTTATAGTAGTGCAAGAATGGCTGAATACAAATCCCTATCAAAATACCAATGACATCTATCACAGAAATTTTTTAAAATTCTACAAGTTATATGGAACCACAAAAGACCCAGAATAGCCAAAACTAACCTGAGCAAAAATGACAAACCTGGAAGAATCACATTACCTGACTTCAAACTGTACTACAGAGCTGTTATAATCAAAATATCATGGTACTGGCATAAAAACAGACACATAGAGCAATGGAACACAACAGAGACCCCAGAAACAAATCCATACATCTACTGTGAACTCATTGTTGACAAAGGTGCTAAGAACATACATTGGGAAAGGACAGTCTCTCCAGATAAATGGTGCTGGGGAAAGTGGATATACATATGCGCAAGAATATAACTATCTCTCGCTGTATACAAAAGTCAAACAAAAATTGATTAAAGGCTTTAAAACTTAAAACTATGAAACTAATATAAGAAAACACTGGAGAAACTCTCCATGACATTAAACTGGGAAACATTTCTTGGGTAATACCCCACAAGCACAGGCAACCAAAGCAAAAATGGACAAATTGGATCATATTAAGTTAAAAAGCTTTCACATAGAAAAGTAAACAACAAAGTCAAGAGACAAGACAACCCACAAGGTGGGAGAAAATATCTGCAAACTACCCATCTGACAAGGGATTAATAATCAGAATACATAAGCAGCTCAAACAATTCTATGCGAAAAAGATATATGAATCCAACTTAAAAATTAGCAAAAGATCTAAATAGACATTTCTCAAAAGAAGACACAAATGGCAACCAGGCATATGAAAAAGTGCTCAACATCACCAATCATCAGAGAAATGCAAATTAAACTAAAATGAGATATTATCTCATCTCAGTTAAAATGGCTTTTATCCAAAAGACAGGCAACAACAAGTGATGGCAGAATGTGGAAAAAAGTCAACCCTTGTACAGTCTTGGTGGGAATGTAAATTAGTACAACCACTGTAGAGAACAGTTTGGAGGCTCCTCCAAAAACTAAAAATAGAGCTTCCATATGATATAGCAATCCCACTGCTACAAAAAAAAAAAAAAGAAAAAAAAAAACGAAAAAAATAAAGAACATCCAAATTGAAAAGGAGAAAGTAAAATTATTTTTGTTTTCAGATAATATGATCTTATATTTGGAGAAACCTAGAGTCTGCTCTCCTATGTTTATGACAGTACTGTTCACTGTAGCAAAGATTTGGAAGCAATCTAAGTGTCCATCAACAGATGAATAGATAAAATGTGGTACACATACACAGTGGAGTACTATTCAGCCATACAAATAATGGGATTCTGTCATTTGCAGTAACATTAATGGAACTGGCGATCATTATATTAAATGAAATAAGCTAGAGAAAGAAAAGCAAACACTGCATGTTCTCACTTATTTATAAGAGCTAAAAATTAAAACAATTGAACTCATGGAGATAGAGAATTAGAATCAGGGTTACCAGAGACGGGGAAGGGTAGTATGGGGTTCGGGGTGCAGTGATGGTTAATGCGTACAAAAATATAATTAGGTAGAATGACTAAGATCTTGTATTTGACAGCACAACAGGATGACTATAGTCAACAATAACTTATTGTATACTTTAAAACGCCTAAAATAGTATAATTGGATTGTTTGTAATACAAAAAAGAATAAAAGCTTGATGTAATGGATATCCCATTTATTCTGATGTGATTATTATGCATTGTATGCCTGTATCAAAATGCCTTACATACTACACAAATACATACACCTCCTATGTACTCACAAAAATTAAAAATTAAAAAACAAATATTAAGCATATAAAATTGGGAACTTAATAAAAAAAACAAAGACTATATTTAAACATATGGAAATAAGTACTGTTTGAAAGTACTTGAATCATACTTACAATATTTTAACATTAAGTATATTTTTTTCCTACTGACCCTTGACTAATTATGTAATGGAGACATAAACATTTGATTTTCTGTTTATAAGCCCATCCTTACATGTTAAACAATTATTCAAATGCAAATAACTGGACAATAATTATTGGAATTTTCACCAAATATGTAAAACTAGAAATTGGAGGTCTTTTTTAAGTTTTGGCAAATTAAAAAATATTAATAACCTGATATCATTTTAATAATGCAAACATACATTTATTTTTGTAAGACTGCTAAGATTACGTGTGGGCTTCTCATATAATGCTATGCATATCCTTGGACTGCCTTATGCTGTGGCAACAGGTATTCAAAGCCAATGGTGAACACGGCATGTAGCTTCCTGGAATTTATTTTATAGTCTAAGATTTAGAGGAACAAATGCATTATTTTATATTAAAATAGACACAGGCATATCATAAACTAAAACTCAAAAATTGCCATAAAATTTTAGGATAAAATTATATTTCTTTGTAATTTTTTTAGTACAACCAACCAGTTACAGCCGTGTTTCTGACTTTCAGAAAACGATTGTTACTCTTTATTATTTTTTGGTGAGAAAATTTAAGAACTATTAGATTGTTTCTTTCTTTTTCAGTTCTTTTTTTTTTTTTTTTTTTTTTTATTATACTTTAAGTTCTAGGGTACATGTGCATAACGTGCAGGTTTGTTACATATGTATACTTATGCCATGTTGGTGTGCTGCAGCCATCAACTCGTCAGCACCCATCAATTCATCATTTATATCATGTATAACTCCCCAATGCAATCCCTCCCTCCTCCCCCCTCCCCCCTCCCCATGATAGACCCCAGTGTGTGATGTTCCCCTTCCCGAGTCCAAGTGATCTCATTGATCAGTTCCCACCTATGAGTGAGAACATGCAGTGTTTGGTTTTCTCTTCTTGTGATAGTTTGCTAAGAATGATGGTTTCCAGCTGCATCCATGTCCCTACAAAGGACGCAAACTCATCCTTTTTTATGGCTGCATAGTATTCCATGGTGTATATGTGCCACATTTTCTTAATCCAGTCTGTCACAGATGGACATTTGGGTTGATTCCAAGTCTTTGCTATTGTGAATAGTGCCGCAATAAACATACGTGTACATGTGTCTTTGTAGTAGACTAATTTATAATCCTTTGGGTATATACCCAGTAGTGGGATGGCTGGGTCATATGGTACATCTAGTTCTAGATCCTTGAGGAATTGCCATACTGTTTTCCATAATGGTTGAACTAGTTTACAATCCCACCAACAGTGTAAAAGTGTTCCTATTTCTCCACATCCTCTCCAACACCTGTTGTTTCCTGACTTCTTAATGATTGCCATTCTAACTGGTGTGAGATGGTATCTCATTGTGGTTTTGATTTGCATTTCTCTGATGGCCAGTGATGATGAGCATTTTTTCATGTGTCTGTTGGCTGTATGAATATCTTCTTTTGAGAAATGTCTGTTCATATCCTTTCCCCACTTTTTGATGGGGTTGTTTGTTTTTTTCTCGTATATTTGTTTGAGTTCTTTGTAGATTCTGGATATTAGCCCTTTGTCAGATGAGTAGGTTGCAAAAATTTTCTCCCATTCTGTAGGTTGCCTGTTCACTCTGATGGTAGTTTCTTTTGCTGTGCAAAAGCTCTTTAGTTTAATTAGATCCCATTTGTCAATTATGGCTTTTGCTGCCGTTGCTTTTGGTGTTTTAGACATGAAGTCCTTGCCCATGCCTATGTCCTGAATGGTACTACCTAGATTTTCTTCTAGGGTTTTTATGGTATTAGGTCTAACATTTAAGTCTCTAATCCATCTTGAATTAATCTTCGTATAAGGGGTAAGGAAAGGATCCAGTTTCAGCTTTCTACTTATGGCTAGCCAATTTTCCCAGCACCATTTATTAAATAGGGAATCCTTTCCCCATTTCTTGTTTCTCTCAGGTTTGTCAAAGATCAGATGGCGGTAGATGTGCGGTATTATTTCTGAGGACTCTGTTCTGTTCCATTGGTCTATATCTCTGTTTTGGTACCAGTACCATGCTGTTTTGGTTACTGTAGCCTTGTAGTATAGTTTGAAGTCAGGTAGCGTGACGCCTCCAGCTTTGTCCTTTTGACTTAGGATTGTCTTGGCAATGCGGGCTCTTTTTTGGTTCCATATGAACTTTAAAGCAGTTTTTTCCAATTCTGTGAAGAAACTCATTGGTAGCTTGATGGGGATGGCATTGAATCTATAAATAACCTTGGGGAGTATGGCCATTTTCACGATATTGATTCTTCCTATCCATGAGCATGGTATGTTCTTCCATTTGTTTGTGTCCTCTTTGATTTCACTGAGCAGTGGTTTGTAGTTCTCCTTGAAGAGGTCCTTTACATCCCTTGTAAGCTGGATTCCTAGGTATTTTATTCTCTTTGAAGCAATTGTGAATGGAAGTTCATTCCTGATTTGGCTCTCTGCTTGTCTGTTGCTGGTGTATAAGAATGCTTGTGATTTTTGCACATTAATTTTGTATCCTGAGACTTTGCTGAAGTTGCTTATCAGCTTAAGGAGATTTTGGGCTGAGACGATGGGGTTTTCTAAATATACAATCATGTCATCTGCAAACAGGGACAATTTGACTTCTTCTTTTCCTAACTGGATACCCTTGATTTCTTTCTCTTGCCTGATTGCCCTAGCCAGAACTTCCAACACTATGTTGAATAGGAGTGGTGAGAGAGGGCATCCCTGTCTTGTGCCAGTTTTCAAAGGGAATTTTTCCAGTTTTTGCCCATTCAGTATGATATTAGCTGTGGGTTTGTCATAAATAGCTCTAATTATTTTGAGGTACGTTCCATCAATACCGAATTTATTGAGCGTTTTTAGCATGAAGGGCTGTTGAATTTTGTCAAAAGCCTTTTCTGCATCTATTGAGACAATCATGTGGTTCTTGTCTTTGGTTCTGTTTATATGCTGGATTACGTTTATTGATTTGCGAATGTTGAACCAGCCTTGCATCCCAGGGATGAAGCCCACTTGATCATGGTGGATAAGCTTTTTGATGTGCTGCTGAATCCGGTTTGCCAGTATTTTATTGAGAATTTTTGCATCAATGTTCATCAGGGATATTGGTCTAAAATTCTCTTTTTTTGTTGTGTCTCTGCCAGGCTTTGGTATCACGATGATGTTGGCCTCATAAAATGAGTTAGGGAGGATTCCCTCTTTTTCTATTGATTGGAATAGTTTCAGAAGGAATGGTACCAGCTCCTCCTTGTACCTCTGGTAGAATTCAGCTGTGAATCCATCTGGTCCTGGACTTTTTTTGGTGGGTAGGCTATTAATTGTTGCCTCAATTTCAGAGCCTGCTATTGGTCTATTCAGGGATTCAACTTCTTCCTGGTTTAGCCTTGGGAGAGTGTAAGTGTCCAGGAAATTATCCATTTCTTCTAGATTTTCTAGTTGATTTGCGTAGAGGCGTTTATAGTATTCTCTGATGGTAGTTTGTATTTCTGTGGGGTCAGTGGTGATATCCCCTTTATCATTTTTTATTGCATCTATTTGATTCCTCTCTCTCTTTTTCTTTATTAGCCTTGCTAGCGGTCTGTCAATTTTGTTGATCTTTTCAAAAAACCAACTCCTGGATTCATTGATTTTTTGGAGGGTTTTTTGTGTCTCTATCTCCTTCAGTTCTGCTCTGATCTTAGTTATTTCTTGCCTTCTGCTAGCTTTTGAATGTGATTGCTCTTGCCTCTCTAGTTCTTTTAATTGTGATGTTAGAGTGTCCATTTTAGATCTTTCCTGCTTTCTCTTGTGGGCATTTAGTGCTATAAATTTCCCTCTACACACTGCTTTAAATGTGTCCCAGAGATTCTGGTATGTTGTATCTTTGTTCTCATTGGTTTCAAAGAACATCTTTATTTCCGCTTTCATTTCGTTATGTACCCAGTAGTCATTCAGGAGCAGGTTGTTCAGTTTCCATGTAGTTGAGCGGTTTTGATTGAGTTTCTTAGTCCTGAGTTCTAGTTTGATTGCACTGTGGTCTGAGAGACAGTTTGTTATAATTTCTGTTCTTTTACATTTGCTGAGGAGTACTTTACTTCCAATTATGTGGTCAATTTTGGAATAAGTGCGATGTGGTGCTGAGAAGAATGTATATTCTGTTGATTTGGGGTGGAGAGTTCTATAGATGTCTATTAGGTCCGCTTGGTGCAGAGATGAGTTCAATTCCTGGATATCCTTGTTAACTTTCTGTCTCGTTGATCTGTCTAATGTTGACAGCGGAGTGTTGAAGTCCCCCATTATTATTGTATGGGAGTCTAAGTCTCTTTGTAAGTCTCTAAGGACTTGCTTTATGAATCTGGGTGCTCCTGTATTGGGTGCATATATATTTAGGAGAGTTAGCTCTTCCTGTTGAATTGATCCCTTTACCATTATGTAATGGCCTTCTTTGTCTCTTTTGATCTTTGATGGTTTAAAGTCTGTTTTATCAGAGACTAGGATTGCAACCCCTGCTTTTTTTTGTTCTCCATTTGCTTGGTAGATCTTCCTCCATCCCTTTATTTTGAGCCTATGTATGTCTCTGCATGTGAGATGGGTCTCCTGAATACAGCAGACTGATGGGTCTTGACTCTTTATCCAGTTTGCCAGTCTGTGTCTTTTAATTGGAGCATTTAGTCCATTAACATTTAAGGTTAATATTGTTATGTGTGAACTTGATCCTGCCATTATGATATTAACTGGTTATTTTGCTCGTTAGTTGATGCAGTTTCTTCCTAGCCTCGATGGTCTTTACATTTTGCCAAGTTTTTGCGATGGCTGGTACCGGTTGTTCCTTTCCATGTTTAGGGCTTCCTTCAGGGTCTCTTGTAAGGCAGGACTGGTGGTGACAAAATCTCTAAGCATTTGCTTATCTGTAAAGGATTTTATTTCTCCTTCACTTATGAAACTTAGTTTGGCTGGATATGAAATTCTGGGTTTAAAATTCTTTTCTTTAAGAACGTTGAATATTGGCCCCCACTCTCTTCTGGCTTGTAGAGTTTCTGCCGAGAGATCTGCTGTTAGTCTGATGGGCTTCCCTTTGTGGGTGACCCGACCTTTCTCTCTGGCTGCCCTTAAGATTTTTTCCTTCATTTCAACTTTGGTGAATCTGGCAATTATGTGTCTTGGAGTTGCTCTTCTGGAGGAGTATCTTTGTGGCGTTCTCTGTATTTCCTGAATTTGAATGTTGGCCTGCCCTACTAGGTTGGGGAAGTTCTCCTGGATGATATCCTGAAGAGTGTTTTCCAACTTGGTTCCATTTTCCCCCTCACTTTCAGGCACCCCAATCAGACGTAGATTTGGTCTTTTTACGTAATCCCATACTTCTTGCAGGCTTTGCTCATTTCTTTTTCTTCTTTTTTCTTTTGGTTTCTCTTCTCGCTTCATTTCATTCATTTGATCTTCAATCGCTGATACTCTTTCTTCCAGTTGATCGAGTCGGTTACTGAAGCTTGTGCATTTGTCACGTATTTCTCGTGTCATGGTTTTCATCTCTGTCATTTCGTTTATGATCTTCTCTGCATTAATGAGTCTAGCTGTCAATTCTTCCACTCTTTTTTCAAGATTTTTAGTTTCTTTGCGCTGGGTACGTAATTCCTCCTTTAGCTCTGATAAGTTTGATGGACTGAAGCCTTCTTCTCTCCTCTCGTCCAAGTCATTCTCTGACCAGCTTTGATCCGTTGCTGGTGATGGGCTGCGCTCCTTTGCAGGGGGAGATGCGCTCTTATTTTTTGAATTTCCAGCTTTTCTGCCCTGCTTCTTCCCCATCTTTGTGGTTTTATCTGTCTCTGGTCTTTGATGGTGGTGACAAACTGATGGGGTTTTGGTATAGGTGTCCTTCCTGTTTGATAGTTTTCCTTCTGACAGTCAGAAGGACTCTCTGTTGGTCTGTTGGAGATTGCTTGAGGTCCACTCCAGACCCTGTTTGCCTGGGTATCAGCAGCAGAGGTTGCCGAAGATAGAATATTGCTGAACAGCGAGTGTACCTGTCTGATTCTTCCTTTGGAAGTGTCCTCTCAGGGTGTACTCCACCCTGTGAGGTGTGGGGTGTCAGACTGCCCCTAGTGGGGGATTTCTCCCAGCTAGGCTACTCAGGGGTCAGGGACACACCTGAGCAGGCAGTCTGTCCGTTCTCAGAACTCAACCTCCGCGTTGGGAGATCCGCGGCTCTCCCCAAAGCTGTCAGACAGAGTCGTTGGCGTCTGCACCGGCTCCCGCTACTTCCCCTGTTGGTCTTCAGCTGTGCGCTGTCCCCAGAGGTGGAGACTACAGAGACAGGCAGGCTTCCTTGAGCTGCTGTGAGCTCCACCCAGTTCGAGCTTCCCAGCGGCTTTGTTTACCTACTTAAGCCTCAGCAATGGCGGGCGCCCCTCCCCCAGCCTCGCTGCTGCCTTGCGGATAGATCACGGCAGACTGCTGTGTTAGCAGTGAGGGAGGCTTCGTGGGCGTGGGACCCTCCCGGCCAGGTGTGGGATATATTCTCCTGGAATGCCTGTATGCTTACAGCGCAGTATTGGGGTGGGGGGTTACCCGATTTTCCAGGTGTTGTGTGTCTCAGTTCCCCTGGCTAGGAAAACGGATCCCCTTCCCCCTTGCGCTTCCAGGTGAGGCGATGCCTCGCCCTGCTTCAGCTCTCGCTGGTCAGGCTGCAGCAGCTGACCAGCACCGATTGTCCGGCACTCCCTAGTGAGATGACCCCAGTACCTCAGTTGAAAATGCAGAAATCACCGGTCTTCTGTGTCGCTCGCGCTGGGAGTTGGAGACTGGAGTTGTTCCTATTCGGCCATCTTGCTCCGCCCCCTCTTTTTCAGTTCTTAATAAAATATTTGCATGTATTTATAATACCATCATTCTTTCTGGATAATTTTATGAGTAATCTTTAATTAACATATCTCTTCGATAAATAAACATAATTGGCCATGAACAAGACTATTAGGTGACTAATAACTCCCACTCCCCAGGCAGCTCATAATCACAAAATCAAATCTATGAAATTATTAGCAACTTTGGAAATTCACCTTTAAAAAATGGTTTAGCTTGTAAATAGAAATGAAAATTATTCTAAGTAGGAGAAACTACTTAACTGATTATATTAATTGATTTTCTTACAAATATCCATAACATACAATTTGTGAAACATGTAGGGATTTTTCTGTCACACTGGATAGTAAATTAGAGGTTTTGCAAAGTGAAGAGCTGAAGGGATTTGAGATTCTGCTGGTAACACCTATATTCTTAATTATAAGAAACCTTTTATAAATGTCATAAAATTCTGAAAAATAAGTGAATTTTGTGGCATTCGTTAAAAATAGGTACCTGAATTCAATCAAGTATAAAACTTATTCCATATTATTCCATTCATCATTGATTTCAATACTACGAACAATTCTAATAGCACAGAATATCTGCTCATGGTCTGGTCTGAGGACTTGCAAAGCTCTAAACCAAGGACCAGCAAACTATGGCCCATAGGCAAAATCTAACACTGCTTGTTATTATATTGCCTATGAGCTTAGAATGGTTTTGCTGTTACAAAATAATTAAAAGAAAAATCAAAATAACATTCATTACATATGAAAATTATATGAAATTCTACTTTCAATGTCTATAAAAATTCATCCACAATTGTTTATTGTCTATGGTTGCTTTCATGCTATAACAGCAGAGTTGAACAATTGTGAAAAAATCATATGACTAAAAACCCTAAATATTTATTATCTGACCCTTCATAGAAAATTCTGCTATCCCATGTTGAAGATTTTTTTCTTAGTAGGTATTTGTTCTTAAAGTCTGTAGGTTTCATTTCATCAGATGCTTCCTCTTGTGTCTGGAACTCAGTATTGTCCAAGAACATATTTTACTTATTCAAACATTTGTGGCATCTTCTAGTCAAGATTTTAGTCACTTTCTAGTGGAAATTTAACTCAATGTATTTTCTCTAGGGTGTCACCATTACTACAACTAAATAAGTAGAAATTTACTAGGCAATTACTTATCTGTTCTTTAAAAAAAAAAAGAAAGCTTTAAAAAAACAACAAAAAAAGCTTTTATGTAAATAAGTATTCTGGGTTTCTGTTAATTTCACATAAATTTACAAATCTCAATCATGACAGCAATTAGTTGAATTTAAATCATAAACCCATAGCTAAATATATTATTATTATTAAAGTTTTGGCACACCTCTTTAATTCAAAAGCAGGCTTAATTGATTTTGTAATGTAAATCTTAGGAGTCATTACTTTTTTTTAAATAACAACCTTTACAAGTGATGGAATGAAATCTTTGGCTTCTGGGAAGAATTAGATACACTTTTCCCAATTCCCCCAGGTAAGTACTACAATCCCTGGACCTTATATGTGGAACCGACTGAGCGGTGGAGAGAATGAAGAAGACTAGTCAAGAAACTTAAAGTGCCAGTAACAACACAGTGGTGAGTTCCCTGGGATTTCCTCTTTCTTCTCCCTCTCTCCCTCTCCCCCTATCCCCTGTCCCTCTCTCTCTCCCTCTCTCTTTTTTCTCATAACTAGAGCTGAAGAAGCAGACAACACAGAAACATCAACTGGAACAAGCAAGAAAAGCTCCAACGAAAGTCTGTGCTCTCTTTCTCCCTCTAGCCATTGGATCAGGAAAGGGGCACGCAAAACAGACAGCTTTTAGTCAACTGCTCTATTCCAATCAAACAACACAGAAACACGTTGGTGCTTTTCCTGTTCACGCCAGTTGAGCTGGGAGCATAGACTTACATGCTACCAGGATATAAGGAGGCACCCTTATCCCACTACTGTGATGGTGCCAGAAAAGCAGCGCAGAGAGCCAGGGTGTTCAATTCTAACAGATAATAAGGCAGTCTCACCAAATATACAGTGTCACTGGAGATCAAACATCCCTGCAAGTAACAAAATGTTCCTGAAGGGATATCAGAGGAGGCCCAGTGGAATGTCAGGATTTTTACCACCACTAAGCACAAAGGGGGCTTACCTCCTCTGCCTCTTGCCCCCATGGTGTCAATGAAAGCCACCTGGGAGGAGTAATGAGCCATTCTTCTTGCTATTATCCAAGAAACTATCAGTGGAGCTGTAATGGAGAGCCAAAAATCACACACCTGCCAACAGTAACAAGCAATCACATCCCCTTCAGGTGCTAACAGAAATTGAATGGTTAATCTACATGTCCACTCCTACTTGGCAGTAATGAGGTAGCTCTTTTCCTTCCCCTGCTACAGCAGCATTGAAGGACACTGGCTCAAATATTGGTGTAAATAACATCCAGAGACTCATGATGTAATTCCTAAACTGCAAACGTTTCAATGCAAAAGTCAAACATCATATTTAAAAAACCCTAAAAATCTCACACAGAATGAGAAAAGACAATTAATCAATAGATGCTAACACATACAAGACAGAAATGTTAGAATTGTCTGACATAGTAAAAATTTTCAACAAGCAATTGCAAGCACACTTCAAATAAATGAAAACAAAATAGAAACCGATACTAAATAAATAGAAAGTCTCAGCAAGAAAATATATAAAGAAAACCAAGAAGATGTTTTAGAATGAAAAATGCAATAACCAAAATATAAAAACTCAATGAGTAAGCTCAAAAGCAGAATGGAGGTGTCAAAAGCAAAGAACTAGTGAACTGAAATACAAATTGCCCTTTCTAAATAATGTCCTGGAAACAGTTATTTCTCTAAGGATCCGCATTTTATTTTACTGGAGAATGGTGTTAGAACCAAGATCTATGTCCTACATGTGCTTCTTGCTACTGAAGTGGTGGTTTTATTTTAGATTCTCTTGGTTGACAGAACAAGAAAATATTTGTGTGTATGTAGACTTACCAATAAATATTTCAACATGTAGTCATTTCTGTTTTAAGCTAAACATGAGTACATTCTGATGTGCCCAATATGAATCAATTATCACATGGATCATTCTAGCCTCCTTCTCCTGCTTATCTGTAAGGTCACAATTCAGCAGTGAGAAACCTGGCATCCATCTGCCATTGTTCCATTCCAATATATAGGTACAATGTTTTCAGAATTGTTAACCTATACTCCATGGAAAAGAACTTTACTAGAGTACAGTATGTGTGTACAGTTCAGTTAGTCTTTTAGATTCATTCATTCCAAAGTTGCTTAGGTTATTACTTTGTCATCTCCCACCCCCAGAAACATTGTTTCATACATATGTGAGACTTTTAAATTATGTTGTTACATTCTGCATTCTTTCTTGGGATTGCCCAAATAGCTAAATGATTTTTTTTTTTCAATTTGTATACATTAAGGCTTACTGTTTGTGCTGTAAACTTCTATGGGTCTTGACAAGTGCTTAACATCTTGTAGTCACCTTTGTAGTAAGGTATGCAATAGTTTCACCATTAAAAAAAATCCCCTGTGTTTCACTTTTCCAAACCTACCCTTGTTTACTACACAGCCTGCTAACCACTGATCTTTTTACCCTGTCTTTAGTTTTGCCTTTTCCAGAATGTCTTATGATTGGAATAACGCGACATGTAGCATTTTTTTGCACTGGATTCTTTCACTTAGCAGTGTTGTTTTCTATTCATTGACAGAGGCTTCTTTTTCTGCTTTCTCTAGTTTTAACTCAGCATTTTATATGATTCTATTGCATCTCTTCTGTCGGTTTTTAAATTATACTTCTTTAAACATTTTTAGTTGCTGCCTTAGAATTTACAATATAAATTTTTAAATAATGTTAGTCTAACTTGAAGTAATACTATTTAGTTGCACATACAATGCACATATCTTATTACAGAATGTTCCCAATTACCCCTTCCCATCCCTTGAGACATTGTTGTCATTTTATTATTGTATGCTATGATCACCCAATATATTTTTGCCAGTAGTACTTTAAATAAACAATTCTCTCTTAGATGAATTAAAAAATACTCGTGCACATACACCCTTCATTCATTCCTTTTCCAATGCTCTTCCTTTCTTTATTAAATCTAAGTTTCTGATCTATAAAATTTTCCTTTTGCTTAAAGAAATTGTTTTAACATTTTTTTGCAGGGTAGAACTGCTTGCAATAAATTCTGTTTTACTTTGTCTGAAAAGGTTTATTTTTCATTCACTGGATAAAGAATTTCAGATTGGTGGTTTTAAAAAAAAAATAACAAATGTTTTACTTCTCTCTCTCTGTGTGTTTTTTTTTTTTTTAATTTTTCATTTATTTATTTATTTGGCATGGCTTCTCACAAGAAGCCCACTGTAATTTTCTTTGTTCTATAAGTAGGATGTTTTCCCTACCTATAGCTTCTTTAAAGATTTTCTTTTTGACTTTGTGTGTGTTTTTTTTTTTTTTTTTTTTTTTTTTTTTTGGTTTCCAATTTAAGTATTATATACCACAGTATAGTTCTTACAGCATTTATCTTGTTTGGTGTTCTCTGAGCTTTCCGGATCTATAACATGGTTTCTGTCATTAATTCTGAAAGTTTGCAGCCATTAATTCTCTTTATATTTCTTATACTCCTTTCTTTTTCCTTCTTAATCTTGTATTCCAATTACATATATGTTACATTTCTTGAAATTATTCCATAGTTTTTTTTAAAATATTCTCAGGGGTTCTTTGGTTTTGCTTTTTTTCTATCTCTCTGAATTTCAGTTTGGAATATTTTCTATGGATCTAACTTCATGCTCACCTATTCTTTTCTGGGCTGCTTCCAGTCTACTGAGGAAATCACCCATTGCATACTTCATTTCTGTTATACTGTTTGCTTATGTTTTAGTATTTTTAATGTTTCTTAATTTTTTCATTTCCTTGCTTGTATTATACATCTTTTCCTATATTTTGTCTACTTTTTTGTATGAGACTTTAATATATTAATCCTATTTTAAATATTTTGAAAGTCTGTCTGATAATTTTAATATCTGTGTCTCATCTGACCCGTTTTTCATGAGTACTCTTCACTCTTTAGTCTGTGTTTTCTTCTTGCCTCTATTGTGCCTTATAGTTTCTTGTTAAATGTCATAGGTGCTCAGGTGAATAAGCCTGTATTGTTAGAATTTGTGTTGATTTAGTTAGGAGTTGGACTTTACTTAATGTTTACCTTGGCTATAGGTGTCAGAGGGTTTATATTTCTCTAATGTCCTTGTTTTTGTCTCCTCTGTTGTCTTTGGGCTGCCTTAAGTATTTCTCTTCAGACAGAGTCTGTGCTTTGCAGCTCTTTTAGTTGTAATTCACTAGTATGATAATGAAACTTGTTGGTGTGTGGCAAGGTGTGGGGCAGGGTAGTGTTTTGTAACTTTCTAGTGTTTTTCAGTGTACCTGTGGTGGTTCTGGCCTATGACCTTCCTGGTTCTTCTGCATAATTTCTTCCACTCCACCTCCTTAGGTGAGGCAGGAAGAATAATGGGGACAGAAATGGAAAGAATGTCCTTCTCTCAGAACTCTGGAACAAGACTCTGATACTTTTCCTTACACGAGAGTAGGCCAAGAAAATGAAGACGCTTCTGGTCATACTGCACAACGATTACTCTTCCCTTTCCCTACCAGAAGCACAGGGGATTTTTCTTGGATCTTCACCTGTGATCCTGGTGGGATTTCCTCAAAGTAAATCTTATAAAATTGTGGATTTTTTTAAGACTGAAGTTTCCAGGTGTTTCTCACTCTTAAGTTACACTCAGCTTTTAGCAATCAAAATGATCCTTTAAAGTGCCTCTATCAGTTTGGCTCCAGTGACTTCTCCTCCAGGTGAAGCAGTTCTAGGCTGTGACTCTCCAGATTCACCTCTCTCCAGATTTCAGAGTGGTGGTTTGCCCTGTGACCTCAATTCTTCGATGGGCCCGAGAAAAGTAGAATTTTTCATTTCTACTGTTTGGTCTTGGTCTAAGGATGGGAGTAATGACTGCCAATGCTTTGTGTATTTTAGAAATGAAACTGGAATTTGCTAAAGTAATTTCAATAAAGTAAAATAAAGAGAGGGGAATAAATTTACCTGAATTCAAGATTCATTATATAGTTAAAGTAACTAAGGCTGCGTGGTATTGATGGAGGTAGAGACACATAGATCAATGGAACAGAATAGGGAATCCAGAAATACCAGAATTTTGGAGATGGGGTCCATCTCCAAAATTTCTGATTCAATAAGTCTTTGACAAAGCCCAAGAATTTGCATCTCTAAGTTCCCAGGTGATGCTGATGCTGCTGATCCAGAGACCTCACTGTTAGTTGCTCTGCTTTAGGGTAGCATTTTCTAAGTGTGGAACTTGCGTTTATTCAATACTGAATGAGTGCTCAATAAAAATACCCAATTTGGTGATCTCTGCCTATGAGATTCATTAAATAAGTATTTATGAAAATTCTGTTTAATGTACTGTGTTTATCATGAAAAACAAATATGTCCAAGTGATTTTTGACAAACATTAATAATTCAATGGAGGAAAGATACCCTTTTAATAAATGTTACTTGAGCAATTGCCTTCTCTGTGTGTGTAGTAAATCAACATTGACTTAAGAGTGATAACTTACACAAAATTTAACTCAAAGTGACCCATAGACATAAATGTAGAACATAAAATTGTAAAACTTCTAAAAAAAAAAAAAAACAAACAGCTGAAACTCTTTAGGATCCAGAGCTAGAGGTCCAGGATGTAGTAATAAACCTGCCATCCATGTAAGGTAAAGTTGCTAAATTAAATTTATCGAAAGTAAAATTTTGTCCTATGAAAAGTCCTTTGATCTAAGAAAAGTGACAGTTGAATAAAATATTTGCAAACCACATATCTAATACAAAATCAGTATCCAAGAGTATATAAAGAACTCTCACAACTCAATAATCCTACTTTGAAGGCTGAAGAACCAGAACTGCTTGAACCTGTGAGGCTGAGGCTGCCGTGAACTGAGATCACACCACTACACTGCAGCCTTGGCGACAGAGAGACCCTGTCTCAAAAAAAAAAAACCCAAAACAAACAACAACAAAAACTCAGCAATCAAAACCAAACAATGCAATTTGAAAACAGGCAAAAAACTTGAAGAGACATTTCATAGAAGATATACAGATAGCAAATAAGTAAATGTAAAAATATTCAACACCATTGATTGTTAGGGAAATGCAAATTAAAACGACAATGAGTTATCACTGTGTATCTATCATTAGGGATAAAATGAAAAATATTGACAACTAATGCTGACAAGGATGAGGAGAAACTGGATCACATATACTGCTGATGGAAATGTAAAATATTATAGTCACAGTACAGGTAGTTTCTAACTAAAAACTAAAATTAAAAAACTAAACATGCAGTTACCATACAGCCAAGCAATTGCACATTTGGGCATTTATTCCAGAGAAATAGAAATTATGTTCTTATAAAAACCGGCACACAAATGTTTATAGCAGCTTTATATATAACACACCAAAAGTAAAAACAATCTAGATATCTTTCTACAGGAAAATGGCTAAAAATCCTGATACATTTATAGCATGAAATATGCTCTGCAATGAAAAGTGAATATTGATAACGTACAATGACCTGGATCAATCTCCAAGGAAATGTGCTGAGTGGAAAAAGCCAATCCCAAACGGCCACATACTGTATGATTCCAGTTAAGTAAAATTCTTGGAGTAACAAAATTAAATACATTGCAAACAGCTTAGTGGTTTCCAGGGAAAAAGCAAGAGGTGGAGGTGAGTGGGAAGCGGGAGTGTCTTCAAAAGGGCAAACATGTGGGAGGCTTGTGTTGATGAAAATATTCTGCAATTTGACTGCATCCATGTCAATATCCTCGGCCGATAATATACTTTCCCGGCAGATATCCTTGGCCAATAATAGATTATACTTTTCTTTTAGGAAGAAAAGTAGGGAAAAAGTACTCCAGAACACTCTGTATTATTTCTTACGACTGCATGTTAATCTATTATTTCAAAATAAATTGTTTACTTAAAATGATATAGTAAGTCTTTATTAAAATGTTATAAATATTATAAATACCCTATTTAAAATAGATGAGAATCATATAAATAGAATACATTTTCTAACAAGTAGATGCAATAAGTACTTTTCAAACTATAAATCAGTGCTCTAGAGTTGTACAATATTTTGATATTTTTACTTAAAAAATTTAGCAAGTCTTTTTTCCCCCCAGACTTATAATCTTGTGGTATATAAATCAATATGCCCATTTTATAATTTCTCAAGGAGTTATTATTTATTTTTTCTGAAACCCTAAAGTAACCAGTCACTTTTGTCATTTTACTTTTGAGAACATATATATTTTTTTAATTTTTTTATTATACTTTAAGTTCTAGGGTACATGTGCATAACGTGCAGGTTTGTTACATATGTATACTTATGCCATGTTGGTGTGCTGCACCCATCAACTCGTCAGCACCCATCAATTCATCATTTATATCATGTATAACTCCCCAATGCAATCCCTCCCTCCTCCCCCCTCCCCATGATAGGCCCCAGTGTGTGATGTTCCCCTTCCCGAGTCCAAGTGATCTCATTGTTCAGTTCCCACCTATGAGTGAGAACATGCGGTGTTTGGTTTACTGTTCTTGTGATAGTTTGCTAAGAATGATGGTTTCCAGTTGCATCCATGTCCCTACAAAGGACGCAAACTCATCCTTTTTTATGGCTGCATAGTATTCCATGGTGTATATGTGCCACATTTTCTTAATCCAGTCTGTCACAGATGGACATTCGGGTTGATTCCAAGTCTTTGCTATTGTGAATAGTGCCGCAATAAACATACGTGTGCATGTGTCTTTGTAGTAGAATTAATGTGCAAAAATCACAAGCATTCTTATACACCAGTAACAGACAAGCAGAGAGCCAAATCATGAATGAACTTCCATTCACAATTGCTTCAAAGAGAATAAAATACCTAGGAATCCAACTTACAAGGGATGTAAAGGACCTCTTCAAGGAGAACTACAAACCACTGCTCAGTGAAATAAAAGAGGACACAAACAAATGGAAAAACATACCATGCTCATGGATAGGAAGAATCAACATCATGAAAATGGCCATACTGCCCAAGGTTATTTATAGATTCAATGCCATCCCCATCAAGCTACCAATGACTTTCTTCACAGAATTGGAAAAAACTGCTTTAAAGTTCATATGGAACCAAAAAAGAGCCCGCATTGCCAAGACAATCCTAAGTCAAAAGGACAAAGCTGGAGGCGTCACGCTACCTGACTTCAAACTATACTACAGGGCTACAGTAACCAAAACAGCATGGTACTGGTACCAAAACAGAGATATAGACCAATGGAACAGAACAGAGTCCTCAGAAATAATACCACACATCTACAGCCATCTGATCTTTGACAAACCTGAGAGAAACAAGAAATGGGGAAAGGATTCCCTATTCAATAAATGGTGCTGGGAAAATTGGCTAGCCATAAGTAGAAAGCTGAAACTGAATCCTTTCCTTACTCCTTATACGAAGATTAATTCAAGATGGATTAGAGACTTAAATGTTAGACCTAATACCATAAAAACCCTAGAAGAAAATCTAGGTAGTACCATTCAGGACATAGGCATGGGCAAGGACTTCATGTCTAAAACACCAAAAGCAATGGCAGCAAAAGCCAAAATTGACAAATGGGATCTCATTAAACTAAAGAGCTTCTGCACAGCAAAAGAAACTACCATCAGAGTGAACAGGCAACCTACAGAATGGGAGAAAATTTTTGCAACCTACTCATCTGACAAAGGGCTAATATCCAGAATCTACAAAGAACTCAAACAAATATACAAGAAAAAACAAACAACCACATCAAAAAGTGGGGAAAGGATATGAACAGACATTTCTCAAAAGAAGACATTCATACAGCCAAGAGACACATGAAAAAATGCTCATCATCACTCGCCATCAGAGAAATGCAAATCAAAACCACAATGAGATACCATCTCACACCAGTTAGAATGGCAATCATTAAGAAGTCAGGAAACAACAGGTGTTGGAGAGGATGTGGAGAAATAGGAACACTTTTACACTGTTGGTGGGATTGTAAACTAGTTCAACCATTATGGAAAACAGTATGGCAATTCCTCAAGGATCTAGAACTAAATGTACCATATGACCCAGCCATCCCACTACTGGGTATATACCCAAAGGATTATAAATTAGTCTACTACAGAGAACATATTTTTGTATTTTGTGTTCTCAGTCCAACTCAATGCCTAACACCCAATAAATACATATAGAAAAAATATAGAATGAAAGGACGAATGAATAAATAGATCAATAAATAAAATGTCAAGAGAATTTAAATTTATGATAACTTAGATATTATCCAGATGGATGATGCTGTACTGTTTCTACTTCTCACTAAAGGGAAAATGAGGACTTCCTCTGAAGCATTCACTGCCTTGAAATTTTAAGTTTTGTGCCACTGAATCCCTTTTATCCAAGGGGAATGATTGACAGGAAAGTAAGCTATCATTGTCATTTCATCAAAAGCTGTTTTTAGAATGGAAAATGAAATTGGGACTCTTACAGACTTAATATGTATCTTCTTTAAGTTCCCAAGTGCACAATTTTGTTTCAGATAAAATGTTTACAAACTCAGCAGAAAATATAAGTGACTCTAATATATATAACAATAAATCTAGAAAAAAACAATGGTATTATTTAAGGATTAATAATAGATAGTTTAAAATGTAGACCTATTAGTTTTTCAGTTACAGTTGTTGGCTACTAAAAGTGTCTGACTCCACGCTGCCCCTCACGACATTTATGGAGCTCATACAAGCTGTGTCTGCCTGAAAACCTCCTCTTTGCTTGATCCCATGGCTGCCTTTTTCTACAGCAGTGGTTGTCAATCTCTACCCCATCTCAGACAGTCATTTGGGGATTTATTAAAACATAGATTGTTGGGGCCCATCTCCAAAATTTCTGATTCAGTAAGTCTTTGACAAAGCCCAAGAATTTGCATCTCTAAGTTCCCAGGTGATGCTGATGCTGCTGATCCAGAGACCTCACTGTTAGTTGCTCTGCTTCAGGGTAGCATTTTCTAAGTGTGGAACTTGCGTTTATTCAATACTGAATGAGTGCTCAATAAAAATACCTAATTTGGTGATATGAGATTCATTAAATAAGTATTTATGAAAATTCTGTTTAATGTACTGTGTTTATCATGAAAAACTCTTAAAAAAAAAGTGTCACAACTGTGAAAACCAGGAAACTGTGTGATAATCCCCAAACTCAAGGACTCATAATTTTAAATTACCCAGAGAAGCAGCATTCCTTAACTGTCCAATATTTTGGTATGATTTCTGTTGGTCTATATACTATTTAATATTGGCCCTAGTAAAATAATCATTGCTTAATTCTACTAATTTGATATTTTTGTTTATTATAAAACACACAATATTATTAATCAAGTTTTTATCATTTTTTTCACAAGCATACTTACCCATTTTTTTCTGTCCAACTATTTCAAGTTTTAGAGCCCAGAAGTTCTATTGGATGCTCCACTGATACAATCTGAGTTACAGCATGCTGTATAATCACATAATTCTGAAAAAGCCATTCTAAAGCACTTTATCCTATTCTATTCTAATTCTGAAAAGGTGAACTGATTCAGTACACAAATTGGAATATATTTTCAAGATCAGCAAATTGACACTTCATTGAATTCATTCTCATAACATTTTTATTTCTGTTTATTAATAAGAACACTTTTTAAAAAGTGTAATTCTTAAATATGCAATAAACTTAGGTCATATTCATTTAGACACACGCACTTATTTTCGCCTGTAAGGTGCATTTTACTTTATTCTGTTCAATAAGAATTCCTGTGAAGTCTCTCACTATAAACCCAGATGTGGCAATATTCCAAAAGCTTTTAAGTGCCTTTCTCAATTATTGGCAGAAGACTATGGATTTGTTTTTTCTTTTCTTGATTGCTTGTTGCATTTTTCCATCATTCTTTTGTCTCCTTTCTTGTATTTGGAGGATACAAGACTTTGAAAACAATTCTGGGGCTTGCCTAGAGTGCTGTGAAGCAATTGGTGGTGACAGGGAATTACATTCTGTTTTAATGGGAATTGTTTATGATGAGGTAATTTACACTTGAAGTGGTCAGAGGAGAGCCAGGCCTATAATTAGTGGGAGGAACATTTATCTCCCAGCAGCACAGTTCTCCCCATGGGCAGAACCCTGAAGCCAGGCAAGGACAGATGTAAACACTCTTCTCCAAGTTGGCAAAGGCTGAACATGGAATTGTTTGAGTCCAGGTAATTGTTGCCAGGGCAGTTGGCCAAGGATAGGCTAGAAAAAGCTAATCAGTATACAGGTGCCTACCATCCTGCTTTTAAGTAGTTTGCATCAGATCTCTGTGCCTTGACTTTCTGTGTATGAACAAGTCTCAGTACTTGGTATGATTTGAAATCATTTTAAGAGTAAACAATTTTCTGGGACAGGCATAGTGACATGGTGTGCCCTCACCCAAATCCCATCTTGAATTGTAGTTTCCATTATCCCCAAGTGTCTTGGGAGGGACCCAGTGAGAGGTAAATGAATCATGGGGGTGGTTATCCTCATGCTGTTCTCCTGATAGTGAGTGAGTTCTCATGAGATCTGATGGTTTTAAGAGGGGCTTTTACTCCTTTGCCTTGTACTTCTCTGTCTCCTGCTACCCAGTGAAGAAGGACCTGTTTACTTCCCCTTCTGCCATGATTTTAAGTTTCCTGAGGCTTCCCCATCCCTGCAGAACTATAAGTTAATTGAATCTCTTTCCTTTTTAAATTGCCCAGTCTCAGGTCTTTCTTCACAGCAGCATGAGAACGGACTGATACAGTAAATTGGTACTGGGTAGTGGAGCACTGTTGTAAAGATACCTGAAAATGTGAAAGTTACTTTGGAACTGGGTGACAGGCATAGGCCGGAATAGTTTGGAGGGCTCAGAAGAAGACAGGAAAATGTGCGAAAGTTTGGAACTTCCTAGAGACTCAGAGGGCTCAGAAGAAGGCAGAAAGATGTGAAAAAGTTTGGAACTTCCTAGAGACTTGTTGAATGGCTTTGAAAAATATTCTGATAGTGATACGGACAATGAAGTCCAGGCTGAGCTGGTCTCAGATGAAGATGAGGTACTTTTTGGGAACTAGGGTAAATGTCACTCTTGTTATACTTTAGCAAAGAGATTGACAGCTTTTTACCCCATTCTAGAGATCTGTGAATCTTTTAACTTGAGAGAGATTATTTAAGGTATCTGGTGGAAGAAATTTCTAAGCAGCAAAATATTCAAGAGATGACAGAGCATAAAAATTTAGAAAATGTGCAGCCTGATGATGCAGTAGAAAGAGAAACTTACTTTCTGGGGAAAAAATTAAGCTGACTACAGAAACTTGCATAAGTAATAAAGAACCAAATGTTAATTTGCAAAGACAATGGGGGAAAATGTTTCCTTAGGGCATGTCAGAGAACTTTGAAGCAGTCCCTCCCATCACAGGCCCTGAGGCCTAGGAGGGACAAATGGTTTACAGGGCTGGGCCCAGACCCCTATTGTGTGCACCCTCTGACTTGGTGGCCTGCATCCTAGCTGCTCCAGCAATGGGTAAAAGGGGACAAGGTACAGCTCAGGCTGTGGCTTCAGAGGGTGCAAGCCCCATCCCTGGCAGCTTCTACATGGTGTTGGGCCAGAGGGAATACAGAAGACAAGAATCGAAGTTTGGGGACCTCTGCCTAGATTTCAGAGGATTTAAGGAAATGCCTGAATGTCCAGGCAGAAGTTTGCTGCAGGGGAAGATCCCTCTGCAGACCCTCTGCTAGGACAATGAAGAGGGGAAATGTGGGGTTGGAGCCCCCACACAAAGACCCTATTGGGGCACTGCCTAATGAAGCTTTAAGAAGAGGACCACCATTCTCTAGACCCCAGAATGGTAGATCCATGGACAACTTGTACCATATGTCTAGAAAAGCTGCAGACACTCAAGGCTAGCCTGTGAAAGCAGATGTGAGCGGAGGCTGTACCCTGCAAAGCCACAGAGGCAGGGCTGCCCAAGGCCTTGGGAGCTCACGTCTTGCATCTGCGTGACCGGGATATGAGACCTGCCATCAAAGGAGGTCATTTTGGAACTTTAAGGTTTAATGAATGCCCTATTGAACTTTGAACTTGTATAGGGCCTATAGCCCCTTTGTTTTGACCAATTTCTCTCATCGGGAATGGCGGTATTTATCCAATTCCTGTACCCCCATTGTATGTAGGAAGTAACAAACTTGCTTTTGATTTTACAGGCTAATCTGCAGAAGGGACTTACTTTGTCTCAGATAAGACTTTGGACTTGCACTTTTCAGTTAATGCTAGAATGAACTAAGGCTTTGGGGGACTGTTGGAAAGCCATTACTGTGCTTTGAAATATGAGGACATGAGATTTGGGAAGGGCCAGGGGTGAAATGATACGGTTTGATTGTGTCCTCACTCAAATCTCATCTTGAATTGTAGTTCTCGTAATCTCCATGTCTCTTGGGAGGTACTCAGTGGGAGGTAATTGAATCATGGCGACAATTATCTCACTACTGTTCTCGTGATAGTGAGTGAGTTCTCATGAAATCTGATAACTTTATAAGGGGCCTTTTCCCTGCTTTGCTCAACACTTCTCTCTCTCCTGCCACCTTGTGAAGAAGGACCTGTTTGCTTCCCCTTCCACCATGATTGCAAGTTCTCTGAGGCCTCCCTAGCACTACAGAACTGTGAGTCAATTAAATTTCTTTCCTTTATAAAGTACCCAGTCTTACGTATTTCTACATAGGAGCATGAGAACAGACTAATACACATAATATATTTTTCAAGTTATCACAGGAAGTTCATCTGGCTAGAAGTCTTTATCCCATTGGTTCTCATTGTTATCTCAAATTATGTGTAAAGAAAAAATCTACCTTTTCTCCTATGAAAAGTGCTTATCATTGTTATTGTAATGTAAGTCATATCTTTAAAGCATAAAATTGTACTGATTGGCTCTGAAACTGTAGAACCTAGAAGGAGAAGGAAGGGAGAAAAAAGCAACAAAGCTAAGAAGGATAGAGGAAGGAAAAAAGAGAAGCGGATTTCTCTGAAGAGCCAAAACCCAGAGAACATAATTTTTTGATGAAGTACAAATTCAAAATACTAACTCTTGCAAAAATGTCTAGAACTGTGATTGACGCATTTGATCATCTGCAATTAATACTAAAATATTTGTTGCCTCCTTTTCTTCTAGTAAAGATGGAACAAAGGTTGGTGAGTGCTGCGGATAAAGGTTAGTGAATGGCAAAGTGTTAGACCCAACTCTGTCTACTTTCCCATTAGTTTTTCACTATATATGTGTAGAAAAATATTTTTTCCTAGAATGCAAATGTAGAGTCCTCAGTATATATAAACATGTTTCTGGCTACAACGATTCACAACATCCTCAAGCAAGTATCACAGCAAAAATAGAAAACTTTGTGATAAATTTCCTAAAGAGAAAACTAATCAATTTAGTTGACATCAGAATTTACAGCTTTGCAGAAGAGAGACTGCCTGAGTTATGTGCCCTTGTGCTTAAACTGATACTAGAAATAACTAACTGTTAGTAGTACAGGCTATCATTTCACACACAAACTTACACATATTATCCCATACATACAAGGAGGTTCACATACAGACCCAGAAAAAGGATGTGGCAATTCTATTTTCCTAACGTGTTCACAGAAATGTTTCTGGACCCACATATTCCTGCAGAACCTTGCCATCAACAGATGGAATGTACTTTCCATTCCCTTTCTCCTGTGCAGGACTTTGTGGCTATCTTAACAAAAAGAATGAGGCAAAAGAGATGTTATGTAACTGAGGCCAAGTCTTAAAGTCTCATGGCAATTACCTAACTCTCTCCCTCATGTGTGCCTTCACATGATTTTATCCTCCAACTTTGCATCTTCCAGTTGAAACTCCAGGTCTCCTGGAGCAGAGAAAAGTCACCCTGCTCTAAGTCATCCAAATTTCTGACACACAGAATTCATGATCATAATAAATGTTTGTTTTACACCACTAAGTTTAGGAGTAATTTGTTTTATAATTAGTTCCTCATAGGAAAGGCAATGGGAGTTGTGACTTCTATATAGTTGATTTATGTACCTTAAAAGCCTAGATAAGAAGAGCTGGGCTTTTTTCACATTGGAAAATGCAATCTCTAAAAAGAACGACAATAATCTAAATGGTCACAGTTAGTGACTTTATGGTTGAACTAAGAAATAACTAAGAAATCATTGAGCCCAAGATCTTCCCAATATATGTGTTTATCTAGACTACAAGTAATGCAAGAGCTGAGAAATGTGCTCTGATTGATGTTCGAAAATTGATTCTTGCTGGAATTACTACAAAATTCAAACAAAACCTAGTTATAGGATGGAAGGGTTTATTCAAAGCTGGGAAACCTTTTAGCCAACTTCCACATCCACAAACATAGCCCTTTAATACCTTGCATATTTGATGACTTATAAGAACAGGCATTAAATTTTCTAAGAAAATACTTGTTTTACTATGCCTTTTACTTCAGATGTCTAATCCCTTGATACTCCTCTTTAACATAATAAACGTACTCATTATTTAAAGAGTAATTAAAATCTCACAAGGTTAAGGAAGTGGGCAAAAATGACAGTTACAATTCCAGGTATATTAGAATTTTTATCATGGGCTCATAAAGTCTGGGAAAATTTTCTATTCTTCAGGTGTTCAATGATTGGAAAGATCACCTGAACACATGGGCAAGACCATTGCCCTTTAATTTAACAGGAAATCATCACTGCACTATTGTTGCTGGCCTAATGAATTCACTTCATAAAATTCCATATGTAGATCTCACTCTTCAATATATAACCCATTAACTAACATTTTTCAGAATCCTTTTAATTATTTTATTCTGTTAAAAAACTTATCCTTGATGAAGTATTCTTAGTATCATAAAAAGTATCTTATTATTTTCTTCTAATAGGTGGAGTCAAAAATAACCAACTAGAGTGTTTCAGGGCAAGGAAACAAAACAAATAGTGATGGTGATGAGATAAATAGGAAATTCCAAAGAGAGAATTGATTTGAATTAAAAAAGCTTGTGACTTAGACTTACACATTTTATGGTTGATGTGTATCTAGAATTATCTAGAAGAAAGAGATAGGAAACTGAAACCAAGGAAAGAATTCAAGGACTGAACCATTGTTTTTAATTTTTCTCTGCAGAAATAATAGCTGAAAATCTCTAAAATGAGTTAGCTCTCCTCGAGAGAGTGTAGGCAATAAGAATATAATTTGCCTATGTATTAACTAGGATATATTGCCAACTGTCTTCAATTTATTTAAATGTTTTATTATTATTTAATTCCAAGTGTGGTTTTGTCTATTTATATGTATTAATTTGCTACTACCATTCAAATTATCCTGAAGTTTCAGACATCATAAAAATGAGTTATTCATTACAAAACATTTGTTACAAGACCAAATCAACTAAGAAGGTAAGAAAATCTTTATAAGCATCTGACTTCTTTTTTTATGTTGAACTTCTGCTAAAATGTCCCAAATTAAAAATAAGTATTCTGTATATTGAACACACATTCTGCCCAAGGCACTGTCCTAATCACTGGGAATACAGTGCAGAATTAAACATATATAAACTTCTGCCTTCACAAAACTCACATTTTATTGGAGATGGAGAGGGATGGAGACACAGAATAAACAAAAAAAATTCTATAAATATATTACATGTCCAATGTTGTTATGTGCCTTGGAAAAAAAGAGAATTTCTCAGAATCACTGAGCATTTGTCTGTGCTTCCTGGATTATCTACAGCTTTGGATAATTTGTATCATTCAAAATTTCCACGGATGCAAGTCATGAGAAGATTTTAGACATATACTACCCCAAAAATGCAGCGATACATTGGGGTGCATGTAACTCAGGGATTTACAACTTTTCAGCATCTGTCTACCTCTATACTGTAGGAGTGCGAAAGAAGAAGGGAGCACAGTGAGAAAAAAAACAAAGTGCACTAGACAATGGGGAAGATTTCCGGTCAAAACTATCTCCCTCATGTAGCCCACTAACCAAAAATTCACTGGGGATTAATAAGTACATCTTTTCAAATGCAAATAACCCTTGACAAGATTAAAGACTGACTTTGGAGTCAAATATACCTGGGCTTGAATCCTGGCTCTGCCATAATTTACTACTCATGTGACCTTGGGGAAGTAGCTATTATTTATCAATTGATTTTTACAGAGACTTGCTCACTTCAACACAATGAAAAATACCTACTGGTGTTGATTAACTGCAAATAGCATTTCTCTCTCTAAACTACACATTATTTTTAAAATACTGATACCATTTTCTCCTCCTCCTCCTCTCTCTCTGTGACAATTACACACACATACACACATACAGAGCAGTCCTTTCTGAGACAATTACATCACTTTATTCACTTTATTTTGAGATAGAAATCTTTCATTAATAATTTCATTTCATCAGCTAAAATGTATTGATCATCTACCACATGATAGTCAGTATCATGCACTCTTAGCATATACCAGTATACAAAACAGAAAGTGGTTCCTGTGTTCATGGTGCTCATGTTTCACTAGACAATGAAGATGATAAATAAGATACATAATAGATACTTAAACATATAGAAAAATTGAGGGTAATAAACACGTTAAAAATGGAATAAGTGGGATACAGCATGCAGGGCAGTGTTAATTGTAAATGAGTTGTTCGTGAAAGGTCTCCTTGAGAAAGTGACATTTGAGTACAGATTTGAAGAAGGCAAAGAAATAAGTCAAATATCTAACTGCAGGAAAAGCATTCTAGGGAGAAGAAACAGGAAATCCAAAGGGCTCCAGTGGGTGTACCCTGGCATGCACAAAGAACAGTCAAGAAGCCAGTGTAGGCACAGAAGAGGTAGAAAGATGGAGAGAATACTAGGTTCATGGGTGGGCAACCAGTATAGTCACATGGCACCCTGTACCTAGAAGGGCTCTGAGCTTGGAATTGATTATTCTGTGGCCATATTTTCGAAATTAATTAAAAAAATATATATATAATTTTTGAGATGGAGTCTCGCTCTGTCACCCAGGCTGGAGTGCAGTGGCACAATCTCAGCTCATTGCAAGCTCCGCCTCCCGAGTTCTTGCCATTCTGCCTCAGCCTCCCCAGTAGCTGGGACTACAGTCGCCTGCCACTAGCCTGGCTAATTTTTTGTATGTTTAGTAGAGACGAGGTTTCACCGTCAGTATGGTTTCGAGCTCCTGACCTCGTGATCCGCCCGCCTCGGCCTCCCAGTGCTGGGATTACAGGCGTGAGCCACTGTGCCTGGCCCGAAATTAATATTTTTTTAAAAGTCTTTGAATTTGTGTAAGCGTACTCTCATGAGACAATTAAGCATTTGAGACAGCTTGAGGTTTAAGACATATGCGATCCTTCCAGGGTCTCCCTGACTTCTCTGCGTGTCCCCCACTCACTGGGGGCCTGGCTGGGTGCCTGTATAGAGGAGTAAGAAGGGCCAGGGTTAGGCATGCATAATCCAAGATGTCTTAAGGTGGAAATACAGCTGTGGCTATCCCATTCAAGACTGAATTTCATAGGTGACTCGGTGGGGGAAATCTCTCACCCTTGGCAGATCCAGATATCTATGGCATCCTGATACAGACTTTGCAATACCCTTGACATTTGCTCATCTGCTGTGGGTAGGGGTTGCAGGTGTGTGGGAAGGGAAGCTATCTGGCTGGACTTCCTTGTTCCCAGCTAGTGTATAGCCTCTGGGTCCTGCAGCTTGTGGGTCCTGCAGCGGTTAGCTCTCCTCGGGAGAGTGTAGGTAATAAGAATATAATTTGCCTATGTATTTACTAGGATGTATTGCCAACTGTCTTCAATTTATTTAAATGTTTTATTATTATTTAATTCCAAGTGTGGATTTTGTCTATTTATGTGTATTAACCTGCTACTACTATTCAAATTATCCTAAAGTTTCAGACATCATAAAAATGAGTTATTCATTACAAACCATTTGTTACAAGACCAACACTTGTCTTGTAACATTTGTTACAAGACCAGCATTCTATCTAGAGATAGAACGCTATCTCTAGAGCCAGTGAGCACTGCAGCCGATGTGCACACAGAGAAATGGGGCAGGCCCCAGGTACCTGCAAGGTCCTTCACTTAGTACGCGCACGACAGCTATGGGAGCACCGGATATAACAGCAATTTAAAAACAGCATGACTAGTTGAAAGAGACCATGAAAGAAGGGAAAAACAACTATATTTTACATGTTTGAGGGGTGGTAGAAAAGCAGGAAAAGGGGTCCTGCATTTCCATTTTGCACTAAGCTCCACAAATCAATAGGTTGGTGCAAAAGTAATCAAGGTTTTTGCCATTACTTTTGCACCAATTCTGCACAGAAGTAGGGGAGGGCCAGATTATTGAGGACCTTATAGGCTTTTAATTTTCATTATGTCCTCTGCAAGTTTTAGATAAGAGCAGTGGCATGGCATAATCTGCTTTTTATTCTGAGTGTTTTCTGCTATTGTCTTGAGAAAGGCGAAAGCCTAGAAATTGTTTCAGAGGGTCTTTCCCGTATAGGTGAGAAGATAGGAGCTCAGAGGAGGTAACAAGGGAACTGATGAGAAGTTGAGAAACTGATGAATTCAGGATAGAGGCAATTTGAGGTGGGATTAAGGCAATTTGCTGATGGATTGAGTTAGTCTATGGTTTACACTGGTATCTATAATTTCTAAAATGTAATGAGCTGTAGGCTTATGATCTATTTATATTACCATATGAAAATTATGCCTCAATAAAAATAAAAACAAAAGCATCGTGTAGAACAGTTTTTATGGTATGCCCCCATGTGTGAAGAAAATAAAGGATGGATGTGCTTTCTCCTTTAGATAAATGTACCTAAATAATAATTTTTGGAAGAATATACAAAATGTGAATAGCAATGTTATTCTGTTCAGTGGCTGGGTCAGAAAATGAGCAGAAAAAGAGAATTATTGTCTAAAGTTATTTTTAGAACTTCTAAATTTTTTAACAGTGTAAAATACTGCCTAATGCTATAGGTTGGATGTTTGTCCCCCCAAACCTCATATTAAAGTTTGATTTCAAATGTTGGAGGTGGGGCCTAATGGGAAGTGTTTGGTCATGGAGGTAGAGTCTTTATGAACGGCTTGATGCCATCCTCACAGTAATGAGTGAGTTTGTACTTTGTTAGTTCCTGTGAGAGCTAATGGTTTAAAAGAGCCTGTCACCTCCTCCCTCCCTTCCTTTCTCTCTCACTGTGTGATTTCTGTACACTCTGGCTCCCCTTTCCCTGCTGCCATGGGTGGAAGCTGCCTGAGGCCCTCACCAGATGCCCCATCTTGAGCTTTTCCAGACATCAAAATCTTGAGTCAAATAAACCATTTTTCTTTTTTTCTTTTTTTTTATTATTTTATTTTATTTATTCATTTTTTTATTATACTTTAAGTTCTAGGGTACATGTGCATAACGTGCAGGTTTGTTACATATGTATACTTGTGCCATGTTGGTGTGCTGCACCCATCAACTCGTCAGCACCCATCAATTCGTCATTTATATCAGGTATAACTCCCAATGCAATCCCTCCGCCCTCCCCCCTCCCCCCTCCCCATGATAGGCCCCAGTGTGTGATGTTCCCCTTCCCGAGTCCAAGTGATCTCATTGTTCAGTTCCCTCCTATGAGTGAGAACATGCGGTGTTTGGTTTTCTATTCTTTTGATAGTTTGCTAAGAATGATGGTTTCCAGCTGTATCCATGTCCCTACAAAGGACGCAAACTCATCCTTTTTTATGGCTGCATAAGATTCCATGGTGTATACCTGTCACATTTTCTTAATCCAGTCTGTCACAGATGGACATTTGGGTTGATTCCAAGTCTTTGCTATTGTGAATAGTGCCGCAATAAACATACGTGTGCATGTGTCTTTATAGCAGCATGATTTATAATCCTTTGGGTATATACCCAGTAGTGGGATGGCTGGGTCATATGGTACATCTAGTTCTAGATACTTGAGGAATTGCCATACTCTTTTCCATAATGGTTGAATTAGTTTACAATCCCACCAACAGTGTAAAAGTGTTCCTATTTCTCCACATCCTCTCCAGCACCTGTTGTTTCCTGACTTTTGAATGACTGCCATTCTAACAGGTGTGAGATGGTATTTCATTGTGGTTTTGATTTGCATTTCTCTGATGGCAAGTGATGATGAGCATTTTTTCATGTGTCTCTTGGCTGTATAAATGTCTTCTTTTGAGAAATGTCTGTTCATATCCTTTGCCCACTTTTTGATGGGGTTGTTTGTTTTTTTTCTTGTAAATTTGTTTGAGTTCTTTGTAGGTTCTGGATATTAGCCCTTTGTCAGATGAGTAGGTTGCAAAAATTTCCTCCCATTCTGTAGGTTGCCTGTTCACTCTGATGGTAGTTTCTTTTGCTGTGCAGAAGCTCTTTCGTTTAATTAGATCCCATTTGTCAATTTTGGCTTTTGTTGCCATTGCTTTTGGTGTTTTAGACATGAAGTCCTTGCCCATGCCTATGTCCTGAATCGTACTACCTAGGTTTTCTTCTAGGGTTTTTGTGGTATTAGGTCTAACATTTAAGTCTCTAATCCATCTTGAATTAATCTTCGTAGAACGAGTAAGGAAAGGATCCGGTTTCAGCTTTCTACTTATGGCTAGCCAATTTTCCCAGCACTATTTATTAAATAGGGAATCCTTTCCCCATTTCTTGTTTCTCTCAGGTTTATCAAAGATCAGATGGCTGTAGATGTGTGATATTATTTCTGAGGACTCTGTTCTGTTTCATTGGTCTACATCTCTGTTTTGGTACCAGTACCATGCTGTTTTGGTTACTGTAGCCTTGTAGTATAGTTTGAAGTCAGGTAGCGTGATGCCTCCAGCTTTGTTCTTTTGACTTAGGATTGTCTTGGCAATGCGGGCTCCTTTTTGATTCCATATGAACTTTAAAGCAGTTTTTTCCAATTCTGTGAAGAAACTCATTGGTAGCTTGATGGGAATGGCATTGAATCTATAAATAACCTTGGGGAGTATGGCCATTTTCACGATATTGATTCTTCCTATCCATGAGCATGGTATGTTCTTCCATTTTTTGTGTCCTCTTTTATTTCACTGAGCAGTGATTTGTAGTTCTCCTTGAAGAGGTCCTTTACATCCCTTGTCAGTTGGATTCCTAGGTATTTTATTCTCTTTGAAGCAATTGTGAATGGAAGTTCATTCATGATTTGGCTCTCTGATTGTCTGTTACTGGTGTATAAGAATGCTTGTGATTTTTGCACATTAATTTTGTATTCTGAGACTTTGCTGAAGTTGCTTATCAGCTTAAGGAGATTTTGGGCTGACACAATGGGGTTTTCTAAATATACAATCATGTCATCTGCAAACAGGGACAATTTGACTTCTTCTTTTCCTAACTAAATACCCTTGATTTCTCTCTCTTGCCTGATTGCCCTAGCCAGAACTTCCAACACTATGTTGAATAGGAGTGTTGAGAGAGGGCATCCCTGTGTTGTGCCACTTTTCAGAGGGAATTTTTCCAGTTTTTGCCCATTCAGTATGTCATTGGCTGTGGGTTTGTCATATAGCTCTTCTTATTTTGAGGTACGTTCCATCAACACCAAATTTATTGAGCGTTTTTAGCATGAAGGGCTGTTGAATTTTGCCAAAAGCCTTTTCTGCATCTATTGAGATAATCATGTGGTTCTTGTCTTTGGTTCTGTTTATATGCTGGATTACGTTTATTGATTTGCGAATGTTGAACCAGCCTTGCATCCCAGGGATGAAGCCCACTTGATCATGTGGATAAGCTTTTTGATGTGCTGCTGAATCTGGTTTGCCAGTATTTTACTGAGGATTTTTGCATCGATGTTCATCAGGGATATTGGTCTAAAATTTTCTTTTTTTGTTGTGTCTCTGCCAGGCTTTGGTATCAGGATGATGTTGGCCTCATAAAATGAGTTAGGGAGGAGTCACTCTTCTTCTATTGATTGGAATAGTTTCAGAAGTAATGGTACCAGCTCCTCCTTGTACTTCTGGTAGAATTCAGCTGTGAATCCATCTGGTCCTGGACTTTTTTTGGTTGGTAGGCTATTAATTATTGCCTCAATTTCAGAGCCTGCTATTGGTCTATTCAGGGATTCAACTTCTTCCCTGTTTAGTCTTGGAAGAGTGTAAGCGTCCAGGAAATTATCCATTTCTTCTAGATTTTCTAGTTGATTTGCGTAGAGGTGTTTATAGTATTCTCTGATGGTAGTTTGTATTTCTGTGGAGTCGGTGGTGATATCCCCTTTATCATTTTTTATTACATCTATTTGATTCTTCTCTCTTTTCTTCTTTATTAGTCTTGCTAGCGGTCTGTCAATTTTGTTGATCTCTTCAAAAAACCAACTCCTGGATTCATTGATTTTTTGGAGGGTTTTTTGTGTCTCTATCTCCTTCAGTTCTGCTCTGATCTTAGTTATTTCTTGCCTTCTGCTAGCTTTTGAATGTGTTTGCTCTTGCTTCTCCAGTTCTTTTAATTGTGATGTTAGAGTGTCAATTTTAGATCTTTCCAGCTTTCTCTTGTGGGCATTTAGTGCTATAAATTTGCCTCTACTCACAGCTTTAAATGTGTCCCAGAGATTCTGGTATAATGTGTCTTTCTTCTCATTGGTTTCAAAGAACATCTTTATTTCTGCCTTCATTTCGTTATGTACCCAGTAGTCATTCAGGAGCAGGTTGTTCAGTTTCCGTGTAGTTGAGCGGTTTTTATTGAGTTTCTTAGTCCTGAGTCCTAGTTTGATTGCACTGTGGTCTGAGAGACAGTTTGTTATAATTTCTGTTTTTTGCATTTGCTAAGGAGTGCTTTACTTCTAATTATGTGGTCAATTTTGGAATAAGTGCGATGCAGTGCTGAGAAGAATGTATATTCTGTTGATTTGGGGTGGAGAGTTCTATAGATGTCTATTAGGTCCGCTTGGTGCAGAGATGAGTTCAATTCCTGGATATCCTTGTTAACTTTCTGTCTTGTTGATCTGTCTAATGTTAACAGTGGAGTGTTGAAGTCTCCCATTATTATTGTATAGGAGTCTAAGTCTCTTTGTAGGTCTCTAATGACTTGCTTTATGAATTTGGGTGCTCCTGTATTGGGTGCATATATGTTTAGGATAGTTAGCTCTTCCTGTTGAATTGATCCCTTTACCATTATGTAATGGCCTTCTTTGTCTCTTTTGATCTTTGATGGTTTAAAGTGTATTTTATCAGAGACTAGGATTGCAACCCCTGCTTTTTTTTTGTTCTCCATTTGCTTGGTAGATCTTCCTCCATCCCTTTATTTTGAGCCTATATATGTCTCTGCATGTGAGATGGGTCTCCTGAATACAGCAGACTGATGGGTCTTGACTCTTTATCCAGTTTGCCAGTCTGTGTCTTTTATTTGGAGCATTTATTCCATTTACATTTAAGGTTAATATTGTTATGTGCGAACTTGATCCTGCCATTATGATATTAACTGGTTATTTTGCTCGTTAGTTGATGCAGTTTCTTCCTAGCCTCGATGGTCTTTACATTTTGGCATGTTTTTGCAATGGCTGGTACCGGTTGTTCCTTTCCATGTTTAGGGCTTCCTTCAAGGTCTCTTTTAAGGCAGGCCTGGTGGTGACAAAATCTCTAAGCATTTGCTTATCTGTAAAGGATTTTATTTCTCCTTCACTGATGAAACTTAGTTTGGCTGGATATGAAATTCTGGGTTGAAAATTCTTTTCTTTAAGAATGTTGAATATTGGCCCCCACTCTCTTCTGGCTTGGAGAGTTTCTGCCGAGAGGTCTGCTGTTAGTCTGATGGGCTTCCCTTTGTGGGTAACCCGACCTTTCTCTCTGGCTGCCCTTAAGATTTTTTCCTTCATTTCAACTTTGGTGAATCTGGCAATTATGTGTCTTGGAGTTGCTCTTCTCGAGGAGTATCTTTGTGGTGTTCTCTGTATTTCCTGAATTTGAATGTTGGCCTGCCCTACTAGGTTGGGGAAGTTCTCCTGGTTGATATCCTGAAGAGTGTTTTCCAACCTGGTTCCATTTTCCCCCTCACTTTCAGGCACCCCAATCAAACATAGATTTGGTCTTTTTACATAATCCCATACTTCTTGCAGGCTTTGTTCATTTCTTTTTCTTCTTTTTACTTTTGGTTTGTCTTCTTGCTTCATTTCATTCATTTGATCCTCAATCACTGACACTCTTTCTTCCAGTTGATCGAGTCAGTTCCTGAAGCTTGTGGATTTGTCACGTATTTCTCGTGTCATGGTTTTCATCTCTGTCATTTCATTTATGACCTTCTCTGCATTAATTATTCTAGCTATCAATTCTTCCACTCTTTTTTCAGTATTTTTAGTTTCTTTGCACTGGGTACGTCATTCCTCCTTTAGCTCTGAGAAGTTTGATGGACTGAAGCCTTCTTCTCTCATCTCGTCAAAGTCATTCTCTGACTAGCTTTGATCCATTGCTGGCGATGAGCTGCGCTCCTTTGCAGGGGGAGATGCACTCTTAATTTTTGAATTTCCAGCTTTTCTGCCCTGCTTCTTCCCCATCTTTGTGGTTTTATCTGTCTCTGGTCTTTGATGATGGTGACGTACTGATGGGGTTTTGGTATAGGCGTTTTTCCTGTTTGATAGTTTTCCTTCTAATAGTCAGGACCCCCAGCTGTAGGTCTGTTGGAGATTGCTTGAGGTCCACTCCAGACCCTGTTTGCCTGGGTATCAGCAGCAGAGGTTGCAGAAGATAGAATATTGCTGAACAGCGAGTGTACCTGTCTGAATCTTACTTTGGAAGCTTCCTCTCAGGGGTGTACTCCACCTTATGAGGTGTGGGGTGTCAGACTGCCCCTAGTGGGGGATGTCTCCCAGTTAGGCTACTCAGGGTTCAGGGACCCACTTGAGCAGGCAGTCTGTCCGTTCTCAGATCTCAACCTCCATGTTGGGAGATCCACTGCTCTCTTCAAAGCTGTCAGACAGAGTCGTTTGCGTCTGCAGAGGTTTTTGCTGCTTTTTTTGTTGTTGTTGTTTAACTGTGCCCTGTCCCCAGAGGTGGAGTCTACAGAGACAGGCAGGTTTCCTTGAGCTGCTGTGAGCTCCACCCAGTTCGAGCTTCCCAGAGGCTTTGTTTACCTACTTAAGCCTCAGCAATGGCGGGCGCCCCTCCCCCAGCCTCGCTGCTGCCTTGCGGTTAGGTCGCAGACTGCTGTACTAGCAATGAGGGAGGCTCCGTGGCCATGGGACCCTCCTGGCCAGGTGTGGGTATAATCTCCTGTTGTGCCCGTTTGCTTAAAGCACAGTATTGAGGTGGGAGTTACCCGATTTTCCAGGTGTTGTGTGTCTCAGTTCCCCTGGCTAGGAAAAGGGATTCCCTTCCCCCTTGCGCTTCCCAGGTGAGGCAATGCCTCACCCTGCTTCAGCTCTCGCTGGTCGGGCTGCAGCAGCTGACCACCACCGATTGTCCGGCACTCCCTAGTGAGATGACCCCAGTACCTCAGTTAAAAATGCAGAAATCACCGGTCTTCTGTGTCGCTCGCGGTGGGAGTTGGAGACTGGAGCTGTTCCTATTTGGCCATCTTGCTCCGCCCTCAACCATTTTTCTTTATAAGCTACACAGTTTTAGGTATTTCTTTATAGCAATAAAATAGGGATCCAGATATATAATAGACTGCTAAATATATTTTAGCGTTAATGTATGTGTTTAGTACAGATTTCAAGTTTACATAATTTAGTGTAAGAAAATAAAAGTTTTTAAAGTAATTTCAATAGCAAAAGCAAACAAACAAAAATGTCTGTTCTGGACTAGCACAAGGTATTAGCAGGAATGTTCTCTGGTGTTGTGAACCTAGGAAATTCATAATATCTACCCATGATAAGAACAAGGAAAGAATGCTACCTTTTTAAATGTCACTTTTGAAAAAAGAAGCAACGAAGCTTTACTCAAGTATCATAAGGCAGGAGAATCAGAAAGTCCTCTTCTGTCTTTGGCAAAATTCAAAGAGAACCATAAAGGAGTAATTTCCCAAGAGTAATAGCAAATGGAAATAAATAAGTATAATAGGGACCAATCACTGCCCAAGGAAGAAAAATACTTGACGTCTGTTAACAAAAGCAAATAGCAAGTGCTGGGGTACAGAATAACAGCACCACCTGTTCTGCCAGGAGCAGATACCTTGTCTGTCACTTGGGCTAACTACAGTCATCTCTCTATTGCTCTTCCCACATTCACACTTGCTGTGACTGAACTATTCACCACGACACCACAAGGAACATTTTAAAACTATAAAGCAGATCATTTCACTGTGTTGCCTAAATCCCTTCCACAGTGTCAACATGGTCAACAGAGATGTGGCCCATGTCTGTTTCTACATCTCCACCTTGTCATGTCTTTAGCACCACCTAGGCACATTGGCCTTGGTCATCTTTTTCTTGCCTCAGAGTCTTTGCATACAGCATTCTTTCTATATCTAGTTCTCTTCTTTCTATAATGCTTTGCCTGGCTGTATTTGTTTATTTAGGCTGCTATTACAAAAATACCACAGACTGAATGGCTTATAAAGAATAGAAATTTATTTTTCACAGTTCTGGAACCTGAAGTCCAAGATCAAGACTCCGGCAGATTTGGTGTCTGGTGGGGGCTTGCTTCCTGGGCATAGACTGCTGTCTTCTTGCTGTGTTCTCACACAGTAGACATGGCAAAAGAGATCTCTGGGCTAATCTCATTCATGAGGCCTCCACCCTCATGACCTAATCACCTCCCAAAGACCCACCTCCTAACATTATGACCTTGGAAGTTAGGATTTCAACCTATGGATTTTGAGAGGACACAAATATTCAGTCCATAGCACCTGTTAAATCCCAGTCACACCTCAGGCCTCAAGAAATATCATTTTCTCAGAGAGGCCTTCCATGATGTTCTGATCTAACCTAGTAGCCTTTTATTTTATTTTATTTTATTTTTAAAAGATAGGGTCTCACTCTGTCACCCAGGCTAGAGTATAGTGGTGCCGTCACAGCTCGCTGCAGTGTAAAACTCCTGGGCTCAAGCAATACTCCCACCTCAGCCTTCCAAGTAGCTAAGACTACAGGCACAATCTACTATGTCTGGCTAATTTTTATTTTCTGTATAGATTGGGTGTCACTATATCATTCAGTCTGGTCTTTAACTCCTGGCATTCATTAATCCTCCTGCCTCTGTCTCCCAAAGAGCTGGGATTATACAGACTCTAGTGACCTATTATATTCTCTCTGCATAGTCTTTACTTTTACAAAATGATACTTATCATAATTTATAATTTTGTAATTATTTATTTAGCTTCTGTCCCCCTGAGGGTACTGTTGACACTATCATTATAGGATCTATGTCTGTTTTATTCACCGCTGTTTTTCCAACATCCAGCTCAGTGTCTGACACAGAAGCTCAGTAACTAGTTGTTAAATTACTTATAACCCAGCATCAGTCTCACCTCTTTCCTTACTAAAGTTCCTTTATTGAGATGAGCATTGTTAAATGTCAGTCAACTATAACAGCCACTTAAGTACTTTTTTTTGAGACAGGGTCTTGCTCTGTTGCCCAGGCTGGAGTGCAGTGGTATCATCATGGCTTACTGCAACCTCGAATTCCTGGGCTCAAGCTATCCTCCTGCCTCATCCGCCAGAGTAGCTGGGACTAGAGAAATGAACCACCATGCCTAGGTAATTTTTTAATTTTTAGTAAAGGTCGGGTCTCACTATGTTGCCCTGCTCAGCTGGTCTGGAACTCCTGGGTGCAAGTGATCCTCCCACCTCGGCCTCCCAAAGTGCTGGGATTAAAACAGTAAACTACCACACTCAGCCACACATAGGGAATTTAAAATAGTTCCATAGTCACAATTTAGAAACACATATAAACAAGTAAAATTAATAACATTTTATTTAACCCAATATATTAAAATATTTCCACTTTAAAAAGAGATTAATATGGCAATTATTAATGAGATAATTCATGTTTTATTTTCATACAAAGTCTCTGAAATTCTGTGCATTCCTTACACTGACAAAACACCTCTGTTTGAACTAGGCACATTTGAAGTGCCTGTGTAGCTAGTGGGTACCACACTGGACAAAGCAATAGCTAGAATCTTTGGGATAAAGACGTTTGTCTCACATCTGCCTAGGGTCATTGATTTGAGAGCTCATTTTCTGATCACATGCCCCTCCCTACTGTTTCTACCTCCCATGAACTGCCTCTCATTTCATGCTGGTCACTAAATAGATGTTAGTCCTTAACAGGGTGAAGCCACTCTCCCTTTGGGGCCTCAGGTTCCAGATGTAGAGCAAGATACTTTTATTTTTCCCTGTCTTTTCTACAGGCTGCCATGTAAGTCTATGTATATGTAGCCTTTAATGAAGAGGGAGAGAATGACAATCAGGAGGCTGAGACTAGTTAGTTCAAAGTTTGAGTTGATAAAGAAAGCTACTCATACAAAAGGATAAGCTTAACTTTCCCCAAGACTGCCTCCTATTCCCATCTCAGCCCTTAAAAGTCTAATGGAAAAATACAGACAAATATAGCAAACTCCTCAAAAAGATCCTCCATGAGTGCTTAAGCCAGATCTTGACTCCACTTTCCTGACCCTGGAGCCACTCTTGTCTCTGAGAATATTTCCCTCTCAAAGTCCCCAGAGTACATCTCCACTGTTCTTTAGGAAAGTTACACCCCCATACCTGGGCTTTAAACAATAGTTCTCAAGAGAGAAAATAACACCTACTGAAGTATGTTTTGGAAATTCATAGAAGCATTTTGGGTTTTTACATGACTGCCATTTAGGGGCAAAAGCAGAGGATGCTAGAATCCCTGCAATGTATATTTGGAAAATAATTGCCCTGATTTAGCAGATTTTCTACTGACTGACTGAATATTCATGTAAGCATGTAGATGTAGAACAGTGTGTACATAGAAAGAAGTGACACTAAAAACAATTTTTTTTGAGACATGGTCTTGCTCTGTCATCCAAGCTGGAGTGTGGTGGCACCATCATAGCTCACTGCAGCCTCAACCTTGTGGGCACAAGTTATTCTCAGTCCCCTGGGACTAGAAGCACATGCCACCACACCTGAGTGATAAAGATAGATAAATAGATAGATAGATAGATAGATAGATAGATAGATGATCATATATATGATACATATAGTATATATATCATATATATTATATATATGATACATATAGTATATGTATCATATATATTTTATATATATATATATATATATATATATATATATATATATATATATATAGAGAGAGAGAGAGAGAGAGAGAGAGAGAGAGAGAGAGAGAGAGAAGTAGTCTTACTACGTTGCCCAGGCTAAGAAGTGACATTTTTAATTAAAGGAAGGAATACTATATTAAAAATGGTGAATGCATTTTTATACTTTATAAAACACTGAGGAAAACAGTTTCTCAGCAACATCTTAGTTTATAATCAAGTTTAAAATGAAGTTCATATAGAACCTCTATAAAACTGAACAAAACAAATAAATACATAAAATGAGGTTTATATTAATATTGATGAGCTTCTCTTTCTTTTTCAACTTTCTGGCTTATATGTCTGTCTCAGAAAAGGGAAAATAAAGAATTAAGAACGCAAATTGTTCAAACAAGCAGTTGAGGGGTGGAGGGTGGAAAGGATCCAAGTTGATTAATTTTTGCATTACACATATACACACACAAGATTTTTTAATTCATTGTATGACTTTCAAGATTTTCAACTAATCATTCTCTGGCACTAGGTGAACATACAGGAAATCTCTGTGTTGCTTTTGTATGATTTGAAACAATTGTAAATAAATTCACAATGTATTTGACATAAAACTGAAATCTTCCTATTTATAGCAATAGATAAGAAGAAGCTTTCGGGTGTGTGTGAAACTCTAAGTAGTTTGTCAGAGCAAGGCATCTTTTGGCAGAGCAATTTTCACACCTGAGAAGAACACCAAGTTCAACTGCTATTTCAGTGACAGCCAGGGGTAGGGTAGAAAAGGCAGCAAGCAAGAAAACAAGAGGCATGTTGTAACCTACTAAGTTAATTCTCTGAATTTCACCCACTGGGTAGAGGCAAGAAAGGAGCCTGCTATTCTAAATTTTCTCATAGCCCATTCTGCACCATATCCCTCTGGCCTACTTAAACTAGAGTGTAGGCAGTTAATATATGGCAGGCTGGCCCCCGTACTGGCTTTCTGCATGCATGTGCAGCAGGGACGCAATGGCAATGTCACCTGTGTGCTTCGAGCTTCTGTTGCACATCGTGCTGTTCAGAGGACAGGAGCTGGAAATTGAAAAGAAGGCCATAAAGCAGCAAGACGTCGATATAATGACTCCACAGAGCCTGCTAGCTATATGGCTCTCTTAGCACCCAGAACACACACGTGCGTGCTCACACTAGCCCATTGTTTCCATGGGTCCTCATTATTTCACAGGGTTTTCTTTCCATGTTTTTGTAATGACAGAACCTGCAGTTTTCCACAACCTTTCGAATTTATCAGATGCATTATAGAAACTGTTGAGAAATCTTAAATATAGAAGCTAGTGCTTATCTGTTTGTGTTTTTAAAAATTGCAGCTAAGTAGCAATAAAAAGGTTGTAAGTAGATAACTCAAGTGAACCAGAATAGAAGACCATGAAGAGAGATCTGGGATCATGGAAACTTGGATACTTAGAGCTAAAAAGGAGCTAAATATTATCTAAGCAATGTTATCTTTTTCATGAAATTTAAAGAATCCAAAAGATTTGCCCAAGATATTCAGGACCATGAGGTGTAGTACGGATGAGACTAGAATTTAGAACATGTTACTCCTCCCCTAGTTCCATGTCTAACCTACCAGAAACATATGGATACTAAAGGCTAATGCTATTTTAAAGGAAGAAATAGAAGGCAATAACATTGTGGAGGCTGCAGTTATAGTATGCATCTCATGGTTATGCCACACGTGGATGATCTTTCACCATGGCATAGGAAGTAGGCTTAAGTCTTCTAACATTAATGTTTCAACAACCCCATATTCATTTTAAATAATATTAAGTGATACTAAAGTATTCCAAGAGTATTAGGAAATTTTTAAAATATCAATAATTATAAGAGAATAACTCATATTTGTGTATGTAACTCATTCAGACCATGATATTTGATATTTGTAATTTTATTAATAAACAACATTCTCCATGTAATATACATATATATATGTATTTTGACAAAATTCTTCCAGTTTGATGCATTTACCTCATTACTCTTTTTTAAAGGAAATAAGAATATATAAGCGTACATAACAATATTAGATTATATATAAAGATTACAAGAAATCCAGTTCCATATCTAATTTCATACATTTGGATTAAATAACAATCAATCATGTCCTATTTGCAAAAGAAGATCCTATATACTTTAACTGTCTCTTTAAGTTTGCAAAATTCATACTGATCTAAAGTTCCTTTAATACCAATATGATAGATATATTCATGTAGAATAAAGAGAGTTTGGCTGGGCGCGGTGGCTCACGCCTGGAATCCCAGCACTTTGGGAGGCCGAGGTGGGCAGATCACAAGGTCAGGAGATCAAGACCATCCTGGCTAACATGGTGAAACCCTGTCTCTACTAAAAATACAAAAAATTAACTGGGCGTGGTGGCGGGCGCCTGTAGTCCTAGCTATTCGCAGGGTGAGGCAGGAGAATGGTATGAACCTGGGAGGGGGAGCTTGCAGTGAGTGGAGATTGTGCCACTGCACTCCAGCCTGGGTGATGGAGCAAGACTCCATGAAAGAAAGAAAGAAAGAAAGAAAGAAAGAAAGAAAGAAAGAAAGAAAGAAAGAAAGAAAGAAAGAAAGAAAGAAAGAAAGAAAGAAAGAAAGAAAGAAAGAAAGAAGGAAAGAAGGAAGGAAGGAAGGAAGGAAGGAAGGAAGGAAGGAAGGAAGGAAGGAAGGAAGGAAGGAAGGAAGGAAGGAAGGAAGGAAGGAAAGGGAGAAGAAGGGAAGGAAGGAGAATAAAGAGAATGTTTTCCAGCTTTACTGAGGTATGGTTGACAAATTAAAATTATATCTATATAAGGTACAATGTGGTAATTTGATATGCATGTATATTTGAAATAATTACTACAATCAGGCTAATTAACACATTTATCACCCAGATAGTTATTGTGTGTGTATGTGTGTGTTGAGAATATTTAAGATACATTTTCAGCAAATTTAAGCTATATATTATTAACTATGTTTAATAATGTAAATGTATCATGCTGTACATTCGATCTCCAGAATTTATTCATCTGACACAACTGATAATTTGTACTGTTTGACCAATATCTTCCCTTTTCCCTTAAGCCTCAGCCCCTGGTAACCACAATTCTACTGTTTCTGAGTTGTACTATTTTATATTCCACATATAAATGACACCATGCAGTATTTGTCTTTCTGTGTCTGGTTTATTTCGTTTAGTATGTCTTCCAAGTTTATTCTTATTGTCACAAATGCCAGGATTTACTATAAAGACAAGTTTTAGATGTAGAAATCCTACTTTATTAGGGCTTCCAAATGTTGGAACTTGGTATATAACATATATTAAATTTTTGATGTGCCTTGCTTTCCAAATGCAGCTCCAAAGGGCTGCATTTTCATAATTCAAAATAATGCAATTTAGAATTTTCCATAGACTCTTTGGTATTATGTATTCAAGAATAACTACCAAACAACCTTCAGTTTCAGAGGTTAGCATTTTTTTCTTATTTCTATTTCTATACAAACTTAAGAACAAATCTCCATTTACATTTACTACCAGTCATACTCCTTTTTCATCTGGGAGGCATGGAACATAACAGAGCATATGCTCCATTTCACGGGAGAGAGAAAATTGTAAACACGGCAATCACATTATAAAAATGCAACTAAAAAATCCTTTTCTGTAGTTTAACTCTACAAAAAGGCTAGCTATTTGGGTGGCTTTAAGGAGGTTATTTTATTTTGTGTCTTCTAAAGAAAAAACCCAGTAATTTGTTCTGAGTATTTTCCTCTTCTACCCAGCTAAAACACAAGATATGGAGTTTTCTTTTGCAATGTATATATCCCCAAATTTTTATGATACAAATTATTTTGGATTATGTGTATGTGTGTCTATATTTGTTTTTAATGCCTCAGTTAAACAAGCTGAGATTGATTCAGGAAAACATGCTGAATAAGGATAACAACTGTTCAGCTGACAACATACACTCAAGAGACACTTTCCAAGTTGTCTACACCTCACCAGGCAGGGAATTTTCCAGGCCCTATGAAACAATTGTAGCATGTGGGCCTTATCATCACTGCAGCACAGCTACTTAGCCACCATAATCTGATATTTTTCTTCCTCCTTGGTTTGGGCTTTTTGCTCTGTATTTTCATTAGAAGTTTAAATGTTTATAAGTAAAATCAGATCTCACAAGTTTATTGTCCCTTGATCTGCCCCCACAAACTAACAAAGCCTTTACATTCAGTCACTGATTCTTCTGTCCTTAAAATTTCCCACTTCCCTTTCCTTCATCTCTGTCATACTAGCTCAGCTAAGAACTGCATTGTTTCTCAAAGAGAACAAGTGTAACTCGGCATTACCTGCCTCAAACTCACCTGCGTCCTATCCCTTCTCCTACTGCTACTACAGAATTACATTCCTGCAGTGCTAATTAAGGACAAGTCTCCCCAGCTTGAAATTCATCACTTTCTCTTTCTCTCTGTAGATTAAATTCTCACTCTTCAGTGTGGCATTCTGGTTTCTTCAGGATCCCCACGCCACGCCTCCCACCCCTGCCCATCCCATTTCTCTTGCTTCTCCTCTTGCCATTTAGCTTCCTCCAGATCTCCAGTCCATCTGACCTACTTAGGAGTCCTCAAATGCGTCCTGCTCTACCACACATATTTCTCCCTTCTCTGCTTTTTCTGTGTGCCTTCCTTTTAGCCTGGTTAACTTTATCTAAATTAAGTCTCCTTAATTCTCTAAACTTCAATGGGAGTAAGAAGTCTCTGCTTGTGTCCCCAAACCATTCTGTGATTAACTCATATCTAGTCAATCTTTAGTATTAAATTCTATTTACTTTTTCTATGTACTTTTTGTTTCTTTCTAAAGACACTGAATTTGGAAAGTGAGTCTTATTATTGTTTTTTTTTTTTTTTTTTTTTTTTTTGCCTTTTCTTTTCATCTCTGAATCCCTAATATTTAGCAAACTGCCTAGTATATAGTAACTATTCAATAAGGGCTTATTGAGTGAATGGCTGTATAAATAAATACAAATATTCTCTTGAATGCCCAAAAATGTTGCCAGAAAACCTGTTAATAAAGCAAAGCTAGTTTTATCAGAACACACTGCAATTAGCAATAATATCACCTTGGCAGAATCTTGGCAATGTCTCAGGAGAGGGTAGTCAGTGGAGAATATGTGAGGTTTTAGAATCTGAGATCAAGAGATTTAATGAGACTCGTTCAATTTGGGAAACTGGAACTGAGAACGGATAGTGAGGTTATAGATTACTGCAAACAGTGAGAGGCAAGAGTCTCGAATAAAGTCATGTAATATGAACTGCTGTTTGGTAGGTGAGCTGTTGTCCTGGTAACTAGATGGTTTTCTCTAAAATAAATTTATTTTCAGGAATTAACTGAAACAAAAGTAAAATTGTTTATTGGTTTACAGAATGGCCTCATTCTTAGTCCTAATAGCTATGTCATGTTGATGCAGGTGATCACAGTTCTTAGTTTTGTCATCCCTTCACCCCTAAAGCTACATCTTCCTATTTTAAGCTGACTCTTAATACTCTTATCAGGTAGGAATAGATATACCACTACAGAATATGACCCTTTCTGATATGCAAATTTGGTTACTACCAGAAATTTCATACATTCTAGAGAGAATTGTTTTCCTCCCTTCACAGAGCAAAATGTCAGATCACAAAGTCAAGTGTGCAAGAAGTGCAATTCCTTTTCTTTTTCTGCATCTGAGTTTATTTGTATTTTTTGAGCTCCTTGTAAAATTGTCGACAAGAAGCAAATCTCAGTCAATTTAGAAACTCACTGTCCTCTTGCCCCTCCTTTAATTATATATTTGTTTTAAGGGCCTTAGAGAGTGCCACAGGAAAGCTATGTGTTGGTGTTGAATGTATTTGGTCCTGGGTCCAGGGGTCATTTGCACTCACTGGCATCCAGTAAGATCTTTTCCTTGTCATCTGGTCTCCAACCATCAGTCTATATAAATGGCAGGTGTTCCCTGTTCATCCCATCTGTCAGGATATTTCAGGCCTGCATATTCTCTGTGCCATACTAGACCCCAAGCTAAGTCTGCAGAAGAAAACCTTCCACCACACACTTTCCTCTCTGAAATTCGTGAGACATTTTTTAGCACCATCTCTGCTGTATTCATCCTGAAAACCACACCAACATTTCTTTTGCTACACGTGTTCTGAGAGCTGAATTACTGCTAAACAAAACAAAACAAGCTAGCTCTGATTATCCTTCCGATTCTGTTATACCTACCACACAATGAATGCTTTTTTTCCTGTTGCATCATTCCTTCTTAGAGCCAGTAAACCACAATGCCCTCACTGATGCCTGAGGTGTGAAGACTCAAGGAATAATAAGAAATCTTGATGACAAAAAAATCAACTCTTCATGTGTCAAAGTATTACCCCCACTGAGTTTTGCAATATCTGATTCTCTTTAAGAGGTCCACAGTCAAGTTAGTTCCTTCCAGCTTCTTCCTCTACCTCACCACTGCTGTCTTGCCCCTTCCTTACAATCCTTGAAACTTCAGCAAGCTTGCCAGTGAGTTATAAGTGTTATAGTACTGTGAAGTTACCGTCCTCTAATATTTTGTTTCGTTTAATTTCAGGATACAGCTTCTTAACTTGCAAAAGCTGCAAAAAAGCTTTTATACTTAAACCAAATTGCTTCACTTATTATAGGTGATATCCTAGTTTCATCTTCAGTCTGTATGTGTTCAGTAGTTTTACTTTCGGAGAAAAATAAGACATTGCTGAAGTTGCGTTAAGATTGCTGGGAAAAAATAGCTCTAAAAATATAATCCAAAAATAGATAAATGTCCAAAACAATGGCTTCTGCTTTAAATGGTTCTTATCATGGTCCCTGATCAGCACCAATAGCATCATTAGGAAATTTTTAGAAGTTCAAATTTTGACCACCATCTCAGATCTATTTCAGAAACTTTGCATCCCAGCAATTTGTGTTTTTTAACAATTCTAGATGATTGTAGATGCTAAAGTTTGAGAACCATTGATATAGCTACTTAAATACTCTAAAATTAGACTCTCAGAATTAGTAAAGCAGAAACTAACTAAAAGTTATTTCACTGAAGCATCATTATTGCTTGTAGAACTTTACTTCCAATGCCAGTTCCCTACAGATTTCCTATTTGTGTGCTTTGCAGATACAGAAAGGAGTTTTTAAAGATTGAATTTACATTTTTGCCTTTCTTAGGTTTGTATTGCTTCTGCTCATCTTTTCTTCAGAAAGAATGGGAATTTTGCCTAAACTAACTTGATGATATGAGAGAGTAACCTGGATGCTTAAGTTCTTCAATTCTAAGATTAAAATGAGTAAATGGCCTTCTAATAATGGCGCAACACATTCTGACAGGGCTAACTCAGAGCTTCTCAGAGTGTAGTTATCAGACAACAGCTCCAAGCATCAGAATCACTTGAGACAACTGGTAAACATACTAATTTCCTTACTCCAGAGGAAGTCTACCAAATCAAAGCTTAAAGAGGAAGCTATAGAACCTTCATCATGAACACTGTCTGGTTGTAATTCTCATACACACTAAAGTTGGAAAATGTTAGGCCAGAGAGACATTTGAAGATTTAGACATTTGTAGCCACCCTACAAAACAACACTTTAAAGATTGATGCAAAACTTGACAAGTTAATTTGCATTATTGCCTCACACAGAAAATATTTGCACTTCTATGTGACTTTATATATTTTTTCTTATCCTGATATTTCACCTTCAAAGAAATGGCATGCAGTGTCTCATTAGAGTCAAGTGTTTAAAAGTGAAAGGTATGACTCAAGATTACAAAGATGTAGGAGTTGAAACAACTGCTACCCACAGACTTTTGTTCACAGGTACGTAATGTGTGCACAGAGGTATTTTAAAATACATCAAACTGTATCTGTTTTTGACATACTCAGCAACAACTGCTTTATAGACCTCTACCTGTGAACATCGAGGTTAGACGTTCAGAGCCTTGATTACTGACATGCACACATTTAATTAGGTGATAAAAAAGAAACAACAAAAAAAGATGTGGTGTTTGAAGATTTTGAAAACTGTTAATGCCTGATGCTTGACCTAATTATATTCAGTCCTAGGATAAAATATAAATATCTATTAAGTGAAGGTCCCATATAAATGTAAGTGCTTTTATCCCACAGTGCCATCATCAGATTATTGGACACCTAGCGCATTCAACACGTATCAGCCTAGATACCTCAGTTGTATAAATATTTCTGAGAATACAAATATTAAAAATAAAATGGTTTAGATATAAAATATCCAAAGTCAATTAACAAGTACTTCACTGTATTTACTAGATAATTCTGAATATAGATATGTAGATATGTAGATGTATTTTTGCTTATTGACTCATTAACAATTATTATGGGACCAATGGTATTATATATAGAGGAACAGAGCTATTTATTCAGGATCTTTTATCTGCCCCTAAATGACATGGTTGCATCCTGCTGAGGCTCTTACCCTGTCTACCAATCTGTGTCCTTTAAGTGTAGTATGGATTATATTACTAATAAAATTGCTGACAATTTTGGTATTAAACTTACCATTTTCTTTCTGGGGGTTTATGTGCACACGCATGTGTGTGAGTGTCTGTATGTGGCATTGTGAGTGTGTGTGTGTGTATAGTTCTCTCTCCTGCTTTACTAGATTGACAGTTCTGTTGAAAGCAACCCTGCCTTATTGCAGCAACTATCTAAGCTAAAAGCCAAACTTGAACTACACGTATGAGAGAACGATGGCTCCGGATGAGAGAACCATGGCTCTCTCATATTCTTGGCCTTGTGATTTTTAAAAATATACAGAATATCAAGAATTAAGTTTTATTTAGAACTTTCTCTGTGCCTGGCACAGTTCTAAGATCTTTCAGATATTGATCCATTTAAACCTCACACAGGGATCATACAATTCTATTAACCCCTTTATGCAGATGAGGAAATTCAAGGTTTAAGAGCTAATTAGTGTACAGTTGGAACATATCCTGGGCTGTCTAACTCAGGCCCTGGACTGCTTCCACCCACTGGGCTTTCCTCTCACTCCTCCAGCAGACGGTGGGGGTTTGGATGACAGCATTTCACATATAAGTGATTCTGATATTCAGCAAGTTTTGAAAACAACTAAAAGCAATTTTCAATGACATCTTGAAAGGGTCTCCTCATATCTACATGCTTTCCTGGATTTTTAAAAGGATTAACATTTTCTTTCACTTAGTTTTTTCTCTTACTTGTACCCAAGTAAATTTGATCATAAAATAATAACTCTGAGACTAGAAACCTGTCCACAAGTCCAAAAAAATGAAAGAGAATATAAGGAGGTCCCAAGGAGGATCGAGTTATGTTTTCTGCAAGAACAATCTCTCAAATGACAGCTACATCATTCAATTATTCTGTCTGAAAACACATGATAGAACTAAATGGAACCTCCCATCTGAGGAGCTGATTGGAAAGAATAGGGATTAATATATAGTGTATACTTACATTGTTTCCAAAAACACATATTGTACTGCTTTTATGTGAATTATTTAAGCCTTTCTGAACCAAAGTTTCCTCATCTATACATTGAAAATAACATTTCCACTTCAAAAATTGTTGTCAAGACTAAATGTATCCGAGGTACTACTATATTCTATCTGAGTTATTCATCAATAGTACACTTGAAGTATAATTTTTTAAAAAAATTCTCCCTATTCATAAATCTTTTCATGGCCTATTGATACTCAAGCCACATTGTTCCAGAGGAAATATATATATATATATATATGGATTTGCAATTGGGGAAGATTCAAAATAAATTTATCTTGGCACATTGTGTGCATGGTACATGAAATAAAGATAAAGCAAGATTTCAGCATAACAGCCTCTTCATTCTAATTTTTTTCATTTTGGCGTTTGGTCAGGTATCTGTTAACATTACAAAATGCAATTGTGATTCAAAAGCAGCTAGTGATAATTCATTGTACTTCTTCCACCAGCTCACAGTGGGCCATTTATCATGATGATTGGCCGTTCCAGGTACTTTCAGGAACTATAACTGTTGTCTGAGCCTTCATTCAGAATTTGAGTTCATTTTGCCATCTAATACCACTAAATGTCACTGCATAAGAGGAAACATTATGCTCAACTATTGCATTGAAAAGCAAGAAAAATGATAAATGTTTCCATAGCTACAAGTTTGAAAAAAACCAGAACATGCTGAGATGTAAACCAGCACAAATGTGGCAGACAGGTGCATTGAACATCCTAAATTTTTTTATTCTAAAAGCAAGTAAGTTAAAGTACAACTGGCTAATAGATAGTCAGACACCATTCCCCTTCCTAGTCAATTCGAGGAAGTGTATAAAAGGTGGGCACAGAAGGGTGAAATAATGCACTTGGCCACACACAGTATCTATAAAAAAAAGTTTGCATCAGTAAAATTCTCAAAAGTATTGCCAGAGGATACATTGACCAGAAAGAGACCACCAAAGAGGAGAAGTCAGAGCATCACCCACTTTTGTTTGATTATGGATATTCTGAGGTCTCTAGCACTCTACAGACATCATTAACCTGAGTAGCTTCTCCTTAGCAGAAGCTACCAGATCACTTCTGCCTTGCTACTTTCAGAATCTGGTTTTTCCTCTCCAATACTAACCCACCGAGAGCTCATCAAGTACAAAAGTAAGGCACAGTACCACTCTGGGATGGTTCTGCCCACAGAAGACCCTGTAATAGCTCATACAGCCCTCTAATAATGAGAAGAGATATGAATGGATTGTAGGATGTATAGACTGTATGAATGCATTGTAGGCAAGCTTAGACTAGGTGACAGAGTCCTAGGAACTCAATTTGCATTTATCTATGACATAATTATTATGGGACATGTTAGTTTTTCTTTGAAATCTTTTTTTCTTTTTTTCTTTTGGTATAATTAAGAAAATTTCAGGATTACATTTTGCATATCTTTTATTTTTTAACTGTCTAAAATTGTTTGCATATTTCAGGGTCAGCCAACTCTGATGGAGGTTGCAAAACAAGGTACATTTTTACTATCTTACACTTTTGAGTTTTTTTTAAATTTCACCAATCCCAACAGTCTGAAGAAACTATACACACACACACACAAAATAAAATAATGAAGAAGTACCTTTAAAATGAATGTATTTGCTATTTGCAAAGAGATAGAGGATATAATACAAATTCAAAATGAGTATAAAGAATTAAGAAACAAGAGCAAATGCTTCTGAAAAAGAATCAAATGGAAAATTAGAAATAAAAAAATAACTGCTGAAGTAAAATCTCAATAGAGGACATTTATATGTAATAATATTGCAAATTTGATGTTTAGCGAAATTCTTCCTGATTCAGAGCACAAAAATTCTGGATGATGTTTGTAAAATTAAAAAAATAATAAAGGCTGAACAATTTGGCAATAAAGAACACAGCTCAAAACCAAAATTCAGGAAGCTCAGATTCATGGGTATTGGCAAACCCTGGATTTAGAATTTAATCTGATAAACAGTTATTAGGTAGAGCCTGGGTTTTAACTGGGTTCAAATCTAGGGCACAGCAGACAAAGCCTGAGATTTAAATAAGATGAAAGGAGATCAGAAATACATTAAATAAAGCCAGAAGCTTCAAACTAAAATCTCTTGGTAAACTTGGGGGGAAATATATGTGCTCTAAGAGAAGATTGCATACTAACTTGTTTTAGCAATACCATTAGGTGAAGAGAAATATTTTTTTAAGTTATCTATTAAAAATTTCTAATCACAGACCAACCTCTATGGGATTTGAAAAATGACAATATAAAGTGGTCTGGCATTGCTAATGGTCATATATGATGAAGAGAAAGAAAGCAAATTATCTCGAGTTAAGCACTTTAAACATCAGCCTCTAATATTTCCTTCAAGATTCTCAGAAAATGGGTACAAACACACACACACCACACACACACACCATACACACACACACCACACACACACAAAATAAGGGGGGAAATGCCATATTAAGAGTCTACAAACAGTAAAACACCAAATGAGAGCAACTCAGACTGAAAATAGTAAAATTATCTGAGAAGCAATAAGTCTTATAGACAACATACTGTATATAAAATACATACTGTGCTTCAGAACATAAAAGAAAATATTAAATGTGTGTTTAAAGAAAAAGAGGCTATTAAAAAAACTCATGTAGAGCTTTCAGATATATAAAATGTGATATTAACAATTCAGTGGGCATATAATTAAGCAGATTTAAAAGAGATTTAATCTCTCATGTGATGGGTGAAAAATATTTTTTTAAAGGTAGTTTAAAAAGCTTTGATAAACGAGAACACATATTTGAAGAAATTACTCAGAATGAAGACCAGGTAGATGGTATAATAGAAAATATGGAAGTGATATTACAAGCCACGAAACACACAGCGAGAAGGCCTGATGGATGCAAAATCCGAGTGTCAGGAGAGACTATTACATCAAGAAGACGCAATATTTGAAAAATATGGCATAATACTTGTAAGACTGATAAAAGACAGAAAGCCCAGTGGATGTCAATACAATAAATAAAAGAAAACCATGCCTAGACGCATAACAAAGACTATTTTAAAATCGATCAGAAAGAAAAGGCAGATAATTACAAATAAATTACAAATAGACCAACAGCCAATTTAGCAGCAGCAAGAACAGAAGTCAGAAGAATGATGATTAATATTTTCTAAGTGCTAAAGGAAAATAGATGCTAAACAGAAGGGTGTACCTAACATAATTACATAGCAAGAGAAAAGTTTCAATAAGGACTTCACAGATAGATGCAATGAATAAAATTTATCCCAAACCAACTTCCATTAAAAGGGCTTACAAAGCACATGCAGCCAGAGCAGAATGAAGGAAACTGTCTCCAGACGGAAAATCTGAGATCCAATAAATAATCAGAAAAACAAAGAAGAAAATATTTGCTATATCTACAAATAAAGTCTTCATAAAAGAACAATAATTATTTTATGAGGTTTAAAATGAGGGCAGGATGCAGTGGCTCATGCCTGCAATCCAGCACTTTGTGAGGCCAGAGGTGGGCAACTTGCCTGGCCAACATGGTGAAAACTCATCTCTACCAAAAATACAAGAAATTGTCAGATGTGGTCATGCATTCCTGTAACCCCAGCTACGCAGGAGGCTGAGGCACGAGAATTGCTGGCATCAGGGAGGCAGAAGTTTCAGTAAGTCTAGATCGTGCCACTGCACTCCAACTTGGGCTAAAGAGTGAGACTTTGTCTCAAAATAAAAAATGATAATAATAAATAAAACAAAATAAAATGACGGCAAAATGTAAACTATAATAATGCAAGTTGCTGCATGTTGATCTTAGACCAAGTATTCTAAAGTCTCTGTATTATTGTTTGTGAGTGTGAGTAGATTGGCTAAGCTATTGATTGAGTCCTAGTTTGCTGTATTAAATATGCACATTACAATTTTGAGAGTTGAGTTGGAGAGTTCTGATTGAATAGAAATAAATGTTTACCTTCTAAACAAGTAGATGGAAGGCAAATGAGAATAGTAAACAAATATGTAAATGTAATATATAAAATTAAAGTCAGGGAAGAAAAGAGACAGAAGTGTGGCAAAAGTGAGACACACTGAAAGTACAAAGTATGATAATGAAGACTAATACATTAGTGATTGTAACAAATGTCATGTTACAAAAAGATGCCAAACTGTATTGTTAATCTTACTATACTCTTTCACAAGGGTCACTAATAAAAATAAGGGCATAAAACGTTGAAAGAAAAGCTCCTTCACATCCGTTATAAGTTGTATTCCTGATATTTTTTCTCTTTGTAGCAATTGTGAATGGGAGTTCACTCATGATTTGACCTCTGTTTATCTATTATTGGTGTGTAGGAATGCTTGTGATTTTTGCACATTGATTTTCTATCCTGAGACTTTGCTGAAGGCTTATCAGATAAGGAGATTTTGGGCTGAGATGATGGGATTTTCTAGATATAGGATCATGTCATCTGCAAACAAACACAATTTCACTTCCTATATTCCTAGTTGAATACACTTTATTTCTTTCTCTTGCCTGATTGCCCTGGCCACAACTTCCAATACTTCGTGGAACACGAGTGGTGAGGGAGAACATCATGGTCTTGTGCTGGTTTTCAAAGGGAATGTTTCCAGCTTTTGCCCATTCAGTATATTGGCTCTGGGTTTGCCATAAATGCTCTTATTATTTTGAAATACATTATATCAATACCTAGTTTATTGAGAACTTTTAGCATGAAGGGGTATTGAATTTTATCAAAGGCCTTTTCTGCATCTACTGAGATAATCATGTGGTTTTTGTCATTAGTTCTGTTTATGTGATGGATTACGTTTATTGATTTGCGTATGTTGAACCAACCTTGCATCCCAGAGATGAAGCTGACTTGAACGTGGTGGATAAGCTTTTTGATGTGCTGCTGGATTTGGTTAGCTAGTATTTTATTCAGGATTTTCTCATCATTGTTCATCAGGGGTATTTGCCTGAAATTTTTTTTGTTGTTGTGTCTCTGCCAGGTTTTGGTATCAGGATGATGCTGGCCTCATAAAGTGAGTGAGAGAGGAGTCCCACTTTTTCTATTGTTTGGAATAGCTTCAGAAGCAGTGGTACCGCTCGTTTTTGTACCTCTGGTAGAATTTGGCTGTGAATTTGTCTGGTCCTGGGCTTTTTTTGGTTGGTAGGCTATTAATTATTGCCTCAATTTCAGAACTTGTTATTGGTCTATTCAGGGATTCGACTTCTTCCTGGTTTAGTCTTGGGAGGGTGTATGTGTCCAGGAATTTATCCACTTTTTTCTAGATTTTCTAGTTTATTTGCATAGAAGTATTTATAGTATTCTCTGATGATAGTTTGCATTTCTGTGGGATTGGTGGTGATAACCCCTTTGTCATTTTTTATTGTGTCTATTTGATTCTTTTTGCTTTTCTGCTTCATTAGCTTGGCTAGTGGTAAACCACTGCTCAAGTAAATAAGAGAGAACATAAACAAATGGAAAAACATCCTATGTTCATGGATAGGAAGAATAAATGTCAGGAAAATAGCCATACTACCCAAAGTAATTCATAGATTCAATGCTGTCCCCATCAAACTATCACTGACGTTCTTCACAGAATTAGAAAAAACTGCTTTAAATTTCATATGGAACCAAAAAGAGCCCGTATAGCCAAGATGATCCTAAGCAAAAAGAACAAACCTAGAGGCATCACTATACTATACTACAAGGCTACAGTAAACAAAACAGCATGGTACTGGTACCCAAACAGATGAAGAGAACAGTGAAACAAAACAGAGGCCTCAGAAATAATGCCATACATCTATAACCATTTGATCTTTGACAAACCTGAAAAAAACAAGCAATAGCAAAAGAACTCCCTATTTAATAAATGGTGTTGGGAAAACTGGCTAGCCATATGCAGAAAACTGAAACTGGACCCCTTCCTTACACCTGATACAAAAATTAACTCAAGATGGATTAAAGACTTACACATAAGACTTTAAAACCATAAAAACCCTAGAAGAAATTCTAGGCAATACCACTCATGACAGGCATGGGTAAAGACTTCATGACTAAAACACCAGAAGCAATGGCAACAGAAGCCAAAATTGACAAATAGGATCTAATTAAACTAAAGAGCTTCTGCACAGCAAAAGAAACTATCATCAGAGTGAACAGGCAACCTACCCAATGGGAGAAAATTTTTGCAGTCTATCCATCTGACAAAAGGCTAATGTCCAGAATCTACAAGGAACTTAACCAAATTTACAAGAAAACAAACAACCCCATCAAAAAGTGGATGAAGGATGTAGACAGACACTTCTCAAAAGAATACATATATGCAGCCAACAAACACGTGGAAAAAAGCTCACCATCACTGATCATTAGAAAAATGCAAATCAAAACCACAATGAGATACCATGTCACACCTGTTAGAATGGTGATCATTAAAAAGTCAGGAAAGGCCTGGCACGGTGGCTCACACCTGTAATCCCAGCACTTTGGGAGGCTGAGGTGGACAGATCACGAGGTCAGGAGATTGAGACCATCCTGACTAACACGGTGAAACCTTATCTCTACTAAAAATACAAAAAATTACCCAAGAGTGATGGTGGGCACCTGTAGTCCCAGCTACTCGGGAGCCTGAGGCAGGAGAATGGCATGAACATGGGAGGTGGAGGTTGCAGTGAGCCGAGATCGCAACACTGCACTCCAACCTGGGCAACAGAGCAAGACTCCACCTCAAAAAGAAAAAAAAAGAAAAAGAAAAAAAAAGTCAGTACATAACAGATGCTGGCAAGGATGTGGAGAAATAGGAATGCTTTTACACTGTTGGTGGGAGTGTAAATTAGTTCAACCACTGTGGAAGACAGTGTGGCAATTCCTCAAGAATCTAGAATCAGAAATACCATTTGACCCAGCAGTCCCATTACTGGGTATATACCCAAAGGATTATAAGTCATTCTACTATAAAGACACGTGCACATGTATGTTATTGCAGCACTATTCACAATAGCAAAGACTTGGAACCAACCCAAATACCCATCAATGATAGACCGAATAAAGAAAATGTGGCACATATACACCATGGAATACTATGCAGCCATGGGAAGGGATGAGTTCATGTCCTTTGCAGGAACACGGTTGAAGCTGGAAATCATTCTCTGCAAACTAACGCAGAAACCGAAAAACAAACACTGCATGTTCTCACTCATAAGTGGGAGTTGAACAATGAGAACACATGGACACAGGGAGGGGACATCATACACAGGGGCCTTTCAGGGAGTGGGGGGCTAGGGGAAGGATAGCATTAGGAGAAATACCTAATATAGATATGGGTTGATTGGTGCAGCAAACCACATGGCACATGTATACCTATAACAAACCTGCACATTCTGCATTTGTATCCCACAACTTAAATAATAATAAAAAAAAAAAGTTTTTAAAAAAATAAAGAAAAACTATACCAGTAAAAAAAAAAAAAAAAAAAACTAACAAAAATAAAGCTAGAGTAGTTATATTAAGTAAAAATAAACTTTAAGATAAAATCAGTATCACAGATTGATAGCATCACTGTCTAATAATAAAATGTTTAATTCTCCAAGAAGATAAAACAGTTTTAAACTCATAATCACCTAAAGTATCAAACTGTATTTTGTAAAATTGATAGGAATATACAGAAAAATTTATAAATCCACAATCACATAGAGGTCTGACATATATTTCTTTCCATTAGATAGATGAAGCAGACCAAAATGGTTAAATGTAGAAGAATTGAAAACATGACTAACAAACTGGATTTTATTTATTTATCCAACTTGCATTTCTTGAACTTATGTTTTTTGTCAGGCACTGTTCTAGTTGGTGCTTCTTGAGAATATTTAAAACATGTGGTAGAACAAGAGTAATTTTTTTATTTTTAATGGCAACATTTAATTATACATATTTATGAAGTATAATTTGATGTTTTGATACATACCTATGTTGTACAATGATCCAATTAGTGCATTTAGTGGATTCGACACCTCTTACATTTATTATTTCTTTGTGGTGAGAACATTCAAATGACTTATTCTAGCCATTTTGCAAGGTACAATATTTTATTGTTAACCATAGTCATCCCTACTGGGCAATAGAACACTGGACTTTATTCCTCCTAATTGTAACTTTGTACATTTTAATCAACTTCTTCCCATCATCTCTTTCAACTGTTTTCTTTTCTGTTTTTCTTTTTTTCTTTTTTTTTTTAGATTCTATATATGAGGGAGATCTTAAGCTGTTTGTTTTTTATGTCTGGCCTATTTATTTCACATAACATGATATTCTCCAGACACATCCATATTGTCACAAATAACAGGATTTCATTTTTACTATTTTTTATGACTGAATAGTGTTCAATTGTGTATACATGCCACGTTTTCTTTATCTATTTATTCATTGTTGGACACTTGGGTTAATTCCATATCTTGGCTCTTGTAAATACTGTTACAATAACAAATGGGAGTGCAGACACCTCTTTGACATACTGATTTCCTTTTGTGTGTGTGTGCGCGCGTGTGTGTATGTGTGTGTGTGTGTGTGTGTATTCTCAGTAGTGGGATTGCTGAATAAAGAAATTCCATACTCTCTCCTATAATGACTGTACTAGTTTACAATCCTACCAATAGTGTACAAATATTGGCTGTTCTCCACATCCTTGCCAAAACTTGTTTTCTTTATAACAGTCACTCTAACTGGGGTAAGATGATATCCCATAGTCATCTGATTTGCATTTCCCTGATGATTAGTAATGGTGAATATTTTTTCATACATCTATTGGCCATTTGTATGTCTTCATCTGAAAAAATGTCTATTAAGGTCTCTTGCCCTTTTTGAAATTGAGTTATTTGTTTTATTGGTAAGTTAAGTTTCTTACAGATTCTGGATATTAGCCCCTTGTTATAGGTATAGTTTGCAAATATTTTCTCTCATACTGTAGGTGGTCTCTTCCCTCTGTTAATAGCTTCCTTTGCTGTGCAAAAGCTTTCTAGTTCGATCTCATTTGTCTGTTTTTTCTTTTGTTGCCTGTGCTTTTGAGATCTTATTTTAAAAATCCTTTCTTAGCACAATGTCATGAGGCATTCCCTTGTTTCCTTCTAGTAGTTTTATAGTGTCAGATTTCAAATTTAAATCTTTAATCCACTTTAAGTTGACTTTTTGTATATGTTGAGTGGTAGAGTTCTAGCCTCATTCTTCTGCATGTGGATTTCCAATTCTCTCAGTACGATTTATTAAAAAGACTCTTTTCCCCAATATGCATTCTTGGTATCTTTATCAAAAATCAGCTGACTTTAGGTTCATGAATTTATTTGTGGGCTCATCTTTCTTTTCCATTGGCCTATCTATCTGTTTTTATGCCAATACCCTGCTATTAATATTTAAGTTACTATAGCTTTGTAATACATTTTGAAGTCAGGTAGTATGATGCCTCCAACTTTGTACATTTTGTTCAGGATTACTTTGGCTATTTGTGGTCTTGTGTGCTTCCATATGAGTTTAAGGATTGCTTTTGTTCTCTGTGCCTGAAGAATGTTGTTGGTATTTTGGTAGGGATTGCATTACATCTGAGAACCACTTTGGGTAGTATGGCCATTTTAACAATGCTAAATTTCTGGATCATGAATGCAGGATTTATTTGTTTTCTCTTCATTTTTTTAATCAAAGTTTTCTAGTTTTCAGTGTAGGAATCTTTCATCTTCTTGGTTAAGTTTATTCCTAGGCAACATTTATTTTGTAGCTTTTGTAAGTGAAATTATTTTCTTGATTTTTTTTTTCAGGTTGTCCACAATTAGTATATAGAAACAGTACTAATTTTTATTTTTTATTTTTAAATGTATTTGATTTATTATTTTAATTTTAGAGAGACACAGTCTCACTGCTCAGGCTGGGGTGCAGTAATATGATCATAGCACACTGTAACCTCAAACTCCTGGGCTCACATGATCCTCATACCTCAGCCTCCTGAGTAGCTAGGATTGCAAATGCATACAACACCTGGCTAACTTTAAAATATTTTTTTTTTAATATTTTTTTTTCTGTGTGTAGAAATGGGTGTCTCACTATGTTGCTTGGGCTGGTCTCAAACTCCTTGCCTCAAGCAATCCTCCCACCTTGGCCTCCCAAAGTGTTGAGATTACAGGTGTGAGCCACCACATATGGCCCACACTACTGATTTTTGTATGTTGATATTGTATCTTGCAAGTTTCTTGAATCAATTTTTAGACCTAGTAGTTTTTTTATGGAGTTTTTAGGGTTTTCTAAATATAAGATCATGTCATCTGTAAACAATAATTTGACTTCTTCCTTTCCAATTTGGATGCCTTTTATTTCTTTCTCTTTCTAATTGCTCTGGCTAGGGCTTTTAGGACTATGTTGAATAGAAGTGGTAAAAGTGAGCGTCCTTATCTTCTTTCTGATATTAGAGGAAAAGCTTTTAACTTTTCCCATTCAGCGTAATGTTAACTGTAGATGTGTCTTATATGGCCTGTATTATGTTCTATACCTTCTATACCTAATTGGTCAAGAGCTTTTATCAGGAAAAGGTGTGGAATCTTGTCAAATGCTTTTCTTGAGCCTATCAAAATGATCAAATGGATTTTATCTTTTTCTGTTAACATGACGTATTACATTTATTGACTTACATATGTTAAACCATCCTTTCACACTTAGCATGAATCCCATGTGATCACAGTAAATTGTCTTTTTAATGTGCTGTTGCATTCAGTTTGTTAGCTTCTTGTTGAGAATTTTGCATCTATGTTCATCAGGGGTATTGGTCTGTAGTTTTCTTTTGTGTGTGTGCCTTTGCCTGATTTTGGAATCAGGGAAATGCTGTTCTCATACAATTAGTCTGAAAGTATTCCCTCCTCTTTAATTTTCTCGAATAATGTGAGAAGACTTGATATGAGTTCTTCAGTGAAACCATCAGGTATTAGGCTCTTCTTCGATTGAAGACTTTTTATTGTTGATTCAATTTCCTAACTTATTTGTATTTTGTTCAGATTTTCTATTTATTCATAATTTAATATTGATAGATTTTATGTCCAGGAATTTATCCATTTCTTCTATGTTATCAAATTCATTGGCATATGGTTGTTAAGAATAATTTCTTATGGTTTTTTCTGTTTTTGTGGTATCAGATGTAATGTCTCCTTTTTTAATCTCTAATTTTATTTATTTGAATCTTTTCTCATTTTTTCTTAGTTTAGTCAATGGTTTGTTGATTTTGTTTTTATTTTCAAAAGACCAACTCTTTGTTTTGTTGATCTTTTGGATTTTTAAGTCTCTATTTTATTTATTTTTGCTCTGGCCTTTTAGAATTTTGGTTCTGCGTTAGTTTGCAGAGAATGATGGTTTCCAGTTTATGCTGTGTATACATTTATTGACTTGCATATGTTAAGCCTTCCTTGCATTCCTAGTACAAAACTCACATGATCATGGTGGATTATCTTTTTGATAAGCTGTTGGATTCAGTTAGCTAGTATTTGGTTAAGGATTTTTGCCTCATATTCATCAGGGATATTGGTCTGTAGGTCTGTAGGTCTTTTTTTTTTTTTTGTCATATCCTTTCCTGGTTTTGATATTAGAGTGATGCTGACTTCATAGACTGATCTAGGGAGAATTTTCTCTTTATATAGCTTATAGAATAATGTCAACAGGATTGGTACCAATTCTTTGAATGTCTGATAGAATTCAGCTGTGAATCCATCTGGTCCTGGACATTTTTTTATTGGCAGTTTTTAAATTATCATTTCAATTTCACTGTTTCTTATTGGTCTGTTCAAAGTTTCTATTTCTTCCTGGCTTAATCTAGTAATGTCACATATTTCCAGGAATTTATTCATCTTCTCTGGATTTTCTAGTTTACGTGCATAAAGGTGTTCATTGTAGCCTTGAATGTTCTTTTGTATTTCTGTGGTATCAGTTGTAATATCTCCCATTTTGTTTCTAATTAAGATTATTTGGATCTCCTCTTTACTTTTCTTGGTTAATCTCACCGATGCTCTATCAATTTTATTTAACTTTTCCAAGAATCAGTTTTTTGTACTCTCTCCCTTTTCCTAGGGATGTAGCTTCCTGAGAGCCAAACTGTAGTGATTGTTATTTCCCTTCTTGATCTAGTCACCCAGCTGGGTTACCAGGTTCCAGAATGGTACTGATGGTGTCTGCACAGAGTCCAGTGATATGAACATCAGGTGTTGGTATCCACAGGTGTCTCGCTGTGGATACCAACATCTGCTTCGGTGGTGGTGGCAGGGGAGTGAAATGGACTCTGTGAAGGTCCTTAATTGTATTAATGTTGTTTATTGCACTACTTTTTTCTGGTTGGCCTACTGCTAGGGGGTGGCACTTTAAAGAAAGCATCAGCTGTGGTGGTATAGAGAGGATCAGGCAGTGCACAGGGCCCTAAAACTCCCAAGAGACTATGCCCTTTGTCATCAGCTACCAGCATGGGTGGGAAATGATCATAAGGTGGGGGCAGGGTTAACCATGTCTGAGCTCAGACTCTCCTTGAGCGAGGCTTGCTGTGGCTGCTGTGGGGGATGGGAGTGTTGTTCCCAGGTCAGTGGAGTTATGTTCCCAGGAGGATTATGTTTGCCTCTGCTGTGTCATGCCGGTTGTCACAGAAGTGGGGAAAGCCAGCAATTACAGGCCTCACCAAGCTTCCATGCAACCCAAAAGGCTGGTCTCACTCCCACTGTCCCCACGCCCCACCCACCAACAGCACCAAGTCTATTTCCAGGCAGTGGGCAAGCAGTGCTGAGAACTTACCCCAAGCTACCAGCCTCCCACCTAAGAAAGCAAGCAGGGCTTTCATGACTCCCTGACTGTGAAGCCTGCACACCAGATTCATGCCCTTGCCTGAGTTCTCGCCGAGAAACTGCATTCAGTTGGAATTGTTACAAAGTTCAGCTGGAGGTTTCCTTCTCCCTGTGGTCTTTCCCCAGTTCTTCGTGCAGCCCTGCCGAAGGACCCCTGTGAGACAAGTAAGAAATGGCTTCCCTGGAAACCCAAACAGCCCACAGGGCTTTTCCCACAGCTTCCTCTACCCCTGTATTTTGCTCTCTAAATTGTCTCAGCTCCAGGTAAGGCCAAATCCCTCTCCGGTGATCTAGACCTTCAGGTTCCCCAGGAAGGGTTTGTGTTCAGGAGCAGAAGATCTTCCTTTACACTTTCACACTTTGAACACTCACAGATATTTGGTTGTCACCAGGGGCATGCAGCAATCTACTTCTTTCAAAGGGCTTTGGATTATTTTGGTTTTTCTAGTATGTTCCTGCAATAGTTCCTGGAGCAGAAGTTCATGATGTGAGTCTTCACACACTGCTCTGTCCCTCTGAGTGGGAGCAGCAATTTAGTCCTGCCTCGTATCCACCATTTTCCTCACCCATCCTTCACTTTCATTCTATTTTGTTTTAATTGGTGAAGAGAGTCTCAGAAGTAGTTGGGTCTTCTTAGCCATTTGGCCACTCTATAACTTTTAGTTGGAGAATTTAATTCATTTATATTCAGGGTTATTAGTGGTAGATAAAAACTCACCCTGTCACTTTGTTTGTTGTTTTCTGGTTGTTTTGCAGATCTCTTCCTTTCTTATCGTTCACCTCTGTAGTCTGGTGGTTTTCTGTGGTGCTAAGCTTTATTTCACTTTTCCTTCCTTCCTTCCTTCCTTCCTTCCTTCCTTCCTTCCTTCCTTCCTTCCTTCCTTCCTCCCTCCCTCCCTCCCTCCCTCCCTCCCTCCCTCCCTCCCTCCCTCCCTTCTTTCTTTCTTTCTTCTTTCTTTCTTCTTTCTTTCTTTCTTTCTTTTCTTTCTTTCTTTCTTTCTTTTTTCTTTCTTTCTTTCTTTCTTTTCTTCTTTCTTCTTCTTTCTTCTTTCTTTCCTTCTTCTTCTTCTTCCTTCTTCCTTTCCTTCCTTCCTTCTTCCTTCCTTTTTTTCTTTCTCATTTCTTTCTTTCTCCTCTCTCTTTCCTTCCTTCCTTCCTTCCTTCCTTCCTTCCTTCCTTCCTTCCTTCCTTCCTTCCTTCCTTCCTTCCTTCCTTCCTTCCTTCCTTCCTTCCTTCCTTCCTTCTTCTTCCCCCTCCCTTCCTTCCTTCTTTCTTTCTTTGACAGTGTCTTGCTCTGTCACCTGAGCTGGAATACAATGGCACAATCTCAGCTCACTGCAACCTTCATCTCCTTTGTTCAAGTGATTCTTGTTCCTCAGCCTCATGAGTAGCCAAGACTACAAGCATGCACCACCATGTCAAGCTGAACTTTTTTGTATTTTTAATAGAGGCCGGGTTTCACCATGTTGGCCAGGCTTGTCTCAAACTCCTGACCTCAAATGATCTGCCTGCCTTAGCATCCCAAAGTCTTGGAATTATCACTTCTCTTTCTTGTTTGTGTATCTGGTATAATATCTTTCCTTGTGGTTACCATGGGGCTAACATAAAAAGTCTTATAATAGACTATTTTAAACTGACAGCAGCTTAACTCAGGTTGCATGAAAATACTCTAGATTTCCCTCCTCCCATTTATATTTTTGTTGCCTTAATTTACTTAATCTACTGTGTGTTCCTTAGCTACTAATGTAGCTGTTGTTTTTGACTTGTTTTAACTTTAAACTTCATACTAGAAGATTGAGAGAATTACATAGCACCGATATATCATTGGGGTATTTTGAGTTTGATTTATAAATTTACCTCTACTCATGAGTTCTATACTTTCACACATTTTCATGGTGGTATTACCTTTTAGTTTCCAGCTGTATCACTTTAAAATCATTTCTTGTAAGGCAGGCCTAATGGGTAAATTTCTTCAGCTTTTGCTTGTCTTCAAAAGTATTTGTTTATCCTTCATTTCTGAAAGACAGATTTTTTGGAGATAGTATTCTTGGATGCCAGTTTTTTTCTTTCAACATTTTGAATATATTTCCCATTCTCTCCTGACTTGCAAGGTTTTTGCTGAAAAATCTACTAATAATCTAATGGGAATTATTTTAGATGGGACTTGATACTGTTCTCTTACATCTTCTGGAATTTTATCTTTGTCTTTGACTTTTGACAGTCTGATTATATTGTGCCTCAGAGAGGATCTTCTTGGATTAAATCTAATTGAAGACCTTTGAGTTTCCTAAATCTGGATGCCCATATCTCTCCCAATACTTGGCAAATTTTACGCTATGGTTTGTTAAATAGGTTTTCTAATATGCCACATGGGTTTAAAAACCAAGGTTAGTTGTTCCATCTCACTTAGGCTCTGGGCAGCCGGGGTCATGATGCTGCTGGCACCCACCCATGTGAATGTGGTGGAATGATAGTGAGGCCTCATGGGTGGAGAGAGTCAGTTGCTACTGGCCCCCAGGGCAGGGCGCATTCTAATAGTGGGTCCAGTTTTAAAATAATATTGAGCCATAGCAGCTTAGATCATGGGAGTGGGATGTGTTCAAAATAGGTTCCTAATCTAGGCGGTGCAGTTTTGCTAACCCCTGGCTACTCTCCAAACTGGATTCAGAACCTATGAGGACTTGACAGGCTTTTCTGTAGCAATGATTGCTGGTGTTTGTGGCAGTGATAGGAACCATTGGGGATTTCCAGTTTATTCTCTCTTCATAAAAAGAAGTTACCCAAGACTCTGAGCTTATTCCAGTGGCAGAAACAGTGTGGCAGAGGCAGAATGCCTCACTCCCTTCCCTGTGGTGCTATTTTGGTCTTCTGTGTTCCACAGGGACTTTGCCATTCTCCTGGTGCTATCCAGCATACTTCCTCAGTTACTCTAGTTGAAATATCATTGTTTATTCACTGTTCTTATTCCTTTTTATGGAGGGGGCTAGCAGCAGGTAACTCTGGTCAGTAATCTTGCTGATGTGACTCAGAGCTATAGTAATGTTAACATATTTTTTTAAAAGTGACATTATATACAAAGATCAGTACACGAAATATAAATGATAATGGTATATAATTGGAAATTAAGAGAATACGTAATAACTCAAAGACAAAATGCCATAATGGAAATGTTAAAATATTTAGAAGTATACACAGAATTTAGAACTGTGTGACAATAAAATGCCATATCAAAGCTAAAAAATGGTTCTTTGGAATGACTAATAAAGTAGACAAACGTCTATTAGGCAGAAAACAAAAGGAAATTAAAAACTGTTGAGAATAAAAATAGGTAGGTATCCATAGATAGAGTAAAAATATAAGATAGTATAGAGAACTTTCAGAAAAATTGAACTGTCTTATGAGTAATAAATAAATAAAACCAGTATTTTAAATTTTTTTTGAGAAAAAAAGACATGCAGAATAAAGAGATTTGAGCTGGAAACTATTAAATCTCAAGGCAGAAGCTTTCAATCCTGTTGAAAGTCTTCCTAACCTAAAAGGGGCGGGGGGAGTAAACCCAACTCATTCTAGAAATATAGTGTAAACTTAAACAAAAAGCAGACACTGACAGTAAATGAAAAGAAACTATGGAAAAGCTTCATTTGTGAAAAAAATATGCAAAAATCCTAAATGCAATATTCATAAAGTGAATCCACTGAATTGAATTAGAAATAATCAGTCATTACCAAACCATCTTCTCAAATTGCAATATTAAAAAAAAAGTGGTCATTAGAATAGTTACAGAAACATTTTTGAAAATGTTCAGAACCATTTATGATTTGAAAAACCAGCAGAAACAATCAGTAATTTTCAACTAAAAAGGAATAGAATATTCTGATTGTGATGAAGTTTGTGTGCAAAAGCATAGCAGCAAAACTCATTATTAAAGGTAATGTGTGAGAAGTATTCTCACGAGGATACCCATTTTTATTGCTTTTATTTAATGTATTTAGGTTCTAGTCTAAGCAATAAGATAGCAAATTGATTACTTCAGGAATAAGGAATAAAAAGGGAAGACATAATTCATGAAAGCCTATCAATGTAAATATACAAATAAGGCATGGAAATCAGCAAATTTATTCATATGGGCAAGATACTCAAGGAAATGAGATATAGACATTCCCATTCAAATAAGATAAGTTCAACATATTTCTAGTGCATTCAAGAGAGAAAGACATGAGTTTGAGAAGAAAAGATGTGTGTGTGTGTCTGTTGGTATACAGAACTGACTGGCATCAAATACATAAGAATCTTGTTATGTTTTTAAGAACATTCTATTGCTAAAGTCTGTGGACAGGAGAAATCTGCAGTTATTACCCTTAAAAGAGGTAGGTATCCATAGACAGAGTAAAAATATAAGATAGCATTATAGAGAACTTTCAGAAAAGTTGAACTATCTTATAAATAATAAATATATTAGTATTTTAATTTTTTGAGAAAAAAAAAACTATGCAGAATAAGGAGATTTGAGCTCGAAGCTATTAAATCTCAAGACAGAAGGTTTCAATCCTGTTGAAAGTCTTCCTAACCTAAAAGGGAGGGGAAATAAACCCAACTCATTCCCTAACCATTTATGGATAGGACACAGGTAGAAAACTTTGTTCAGTCTTTAAGAAAGGCATATTCCCAGATGCTCAGGTGTGACTTAGAAGACAAAGAAAAAGAAAGAATCTCACAGACAATGAAGCCAGAGATGCAGAATAATAGAGAAGGAAACTTCCAGGGATTGAAATTAGGACATAACCAAGGAATTAGGAACCCTTAAAGTATCTTCTTTGGAGTTTCAGAAATGCCTTCACACCAGTGTCTGCTGCATGTCTCAAGTTTCTTTTTCCAAACAAGAATGTTTTCTGTAGTTGCCATATCCTTATTTCATTATTAAATATTAATATTAGGTGTATGAGGGCAAACAATTTTTTCACTTATTGAGGTGACCTATGAAGTAAACTAAACTAAACACCATAGGTACCACATCTAGAACTTCTGTAGTGACTATAGGATATAACCAAGAGCTCCTGGACTTTCAGCTGATGACATAACTAGGAAGTACTATTGGATCGTCTGTCTTGGAATGTAGATGAAGGCGGTTGTGGAAAGAAGGGTGAGGAGTATGTTGATATGCTGTTCACCAAATCTTAGCTTTCTTCTTTTGAGCATGTGTAGGATTATGTTCAGAAGCTTTAAGAACCACTTTTTTTTTTTTTTTTTTTCTGCTTTGGCAAATTTTTCTCAGCCTGAACACCTGAATATGATGCAGACCAGTGCCCCTGTCTCTAACCCACAGTGGACATGTAGCGTGAAACATAGATCTTGTTTTTTTCACTGATACGTGGGGATTATTTAATGTTACAACATAGAAACTTCCTGACTTTTGTGTTTTAGTGATAACAGGAGGAAACAGGCACATAATTGGCCAGTAGTACTTACTGAATAATCCACGTTTTCCTTTCTGTTTTTTTAAAAAAGCCATAATTATAACATGTTATATTCTTGAAATATGTGATTTCTGAATTGTTTACTCCATGCATTAATCTGTCCTTCATTCAAGAATTTATATTATTTATAATAACTCTACTGCATTTTAATATCCAAAATATTAGCCTACCCTCAATATTCTTTATTTTTAAAATTTGCCTGGTTTTTCTTGATTTTTCTTATATGAAATTTACACTGTCTTTTTTTAAAGGAACCTAGGTGTATTTTTATTTGAATGCATGTTAATAGATGGACTTATCACTCTTGTATTAACTATTACTGTTTTGTGATTACTACTGAAGTGTAAAATTATAACTATACAATAATTTTAAGTATAAAATCATAACTATAAAATAGTTTGCTATTCCAATCACATTTTTTTTTTTTTTTCTTTGAGACAGGGTCTCACTCTGTCACCCAGCCTGGAGTGCAGTGGTGTGATCTCAGCTCACTGCAACGTCTGCCTCCCAGGTTCAAGCGATTCTCATGCTTCAGCCTCCCAAGTAGCTGGGATTACAGGCATGCACCACCACGCCCAGCTCTTTTTTTTTTATTTTTGTATTTTTGGTAGAGATGGGGTTTTCACCATTTTGGCCAGGCTGGTCTCAAACTCCTGACCTCAAATTATCCGCCTGCCTCGGACTTCCAAAGTGCTGGGATTACAGGTGTGAGCCACTGCACCAGGCCTCCAATTACTTTATATATGATTTATATACATGTGGAATTTTCCTAGTGGTTACTATGATTTAATCTTTGTGATTACTTAATGAAAAGTACACAGTTTTCCATGAAGTACTCATAGAATTTTCATCGTATAGGAGGCCCAATGCATAACTTAATGTGATCAATAAACAGAGAAATATTTTTCCTAAGCTAAATTTTACAAAACTGTTTACTTTCAAGTTTAATGGTCAAAAGAGAGTACTGTTAAGCTAGACTACCCAAGTTCTAATCTATTTTGTTATTTACTTCCTGTGTAACTTTGGGCAATTTACTGAACCTAGATGTGCCTCAGTTTCTTCACATGTAAAATGTGGATAATAATAGTACATACTTCAGTAAAATACTGAATGGAAAAAAATGAGCACCATCTGCATCAATGTACAGTCTTATCAAAATAAAGCTCATCAGGAGGAAAAAAAATAAACATAAAATCTTTCAGTAAAGAAAAAAATGCAGTTCAAATACAAATGATTAGACATCAGAATAACTTTGAGCTTTGTGATAACAACACTGAAAACTAGATGCAAATGAAACGTTGCCTTAAAAATTCTGAGAGAAAATAATTTTCAAGCTGGAATTCTAAACCTGCTTCAAGCATAAACCATACGTGGGAAAATCATTTTCAGAGATGCAAGGTCTCAAACATTCTATACCGTGAATCACTTTTTGCAGGAAGCTATGGGAAGATCTGCTTACCAAAATGACACCATAAAGCAAGAAAAAGAAAGGAATAAGACTCAGTAAGCAAGAGATTTATCTTGAAAGAGAAAGAGAGAAAATCTCTAGAAAGAAGGTAAAAGAAAATCCTAAGCAAGTATCTATGCAGCTATTCTATTACAGAGCAAACAATCCAGAGTAGTGGAGAATGTCAGGGGCACCAGGAGGGTTATTTTTGGCGGGGAAAGTGTACCTGTAGATTATCTGGAGTGTTTGATGCCATCAAGAAAGCCTTCCTGTGTTTACAGATGGCTTGTGGATCAATTAGTGACAGTTAAAACAAAAAACCCTTCAGTTAAAAAATTACCGCTATCATGAACCTCAAAGAGAAGAAAAGTTGTATAAGAAAATAAATTGTATAAAATTATAAGATGCAATTGAGCTAAAAGTTGATTTAAAATTAAATCAATATAGATTTAAAAATTACTGAATAAATTCACTGAGAGGATAGCAAATAAGTATTTGTGCATATATGTGTACATACATGTATGTGGGGACATGAGCTAACATGATCAATTCTTGCATTTTATAGGTAGAAAGTCAACAAACTATGTTAAAAAATCTTAAAATTGAGAAATATTCCTACATATATCACTTATTTAGAAAAATAAGAGTAACTTTAGAAAAAAATTGAAATTTGATTGAAATTGGTGATTTTATATAAGAATTTAGAGACAAGAAGATGAGGTTGGTGACAGCTCTTTTATTCTTGTAAACCTTATATTATTTGCCCTTTAAATAATGTTTATGCATTATTTTCATAAAATTCAAACTGAAGTTACAAAACTTAATTTGACTTAATAAACATTTTTAGAAAGATAGAAAAATATGAAAACGTGGAATTTATTAAACTGTTGAAGAAATATTTTTGGCCAGATACAGGTGACTTGCATTTGTAATCTGAGCACTTTGGGAGGCCAAGGTGGCCAGATCACCTGAGATCAAGACTTTGAGACCAGCCTGTCCAACATGGCGAAACTCCATATACATGGCGAAACTCCATCTCTACTATAAATACAAAAGTAGCTGGGCATGGTGGTGAGCACCTGTAACCCCAGTTACTTAAGAGGCTGAGGCAGAAGGATTGCCTGAACCTGAGAGGCAGAGGTTGCAGTGGACTGAGATTGCGCCCACTGCACTCCAGACTGGGCAACAAGAGCCAAACTCCATCTCAAATAAATAGATAAATAAATAAATACATTTTTTTTTAAAAAAAGAAATATTGTTATTAGTTAGAGGACCAGTGACCATGTTTATAGGCAGAAGGGAAGGACGTATTAGAGAAAGTAGACTATAAGGAAGAAGAGATGTCATTAAATAAGCAAATAGATTGAGTTAAACATCCAGAGTATCTACACAGTGATTCACTAAAGGCCAAATGCAAAACAAAGTCAGTAGCACAGAAAAATAATTTAAATTGATCAATTTATTTAAAAATTATATTTATAAGTTGTATGTGTATATTTCTTTGTGTTTTATCTTGTACCAGGAACAAGGCTACCTTTTTGCTCTAAAACATTTGAAAGATATTGAATTTATGGACTAAAAAAAAAATCTGAAATTTTAAGTTTTGTGAAATATGAATTCAATCATAAAATAACTGCTATTTTGTTGGACATTTAAAAAGAGAATTATTGGATAGGTGCAGTGGCTCACTCCTGTAATCCCAGCACTTTGGAGGCTGAGGCGGGAGGATAACAAGGTCAGGAGATCGAGACCATTCTGGCTAACACGGTGAAACCTCCTCTCTACTAAAAATTACAAAAAATTAGCCGGGCGTGATGGCAGGCACCTGTAGTCCCAGCTACTGGGGAGGCTGAGGCAGGAGAATGGCGTGAACCCCGGAGGCGGAGCTTGTAGTGAGCGGAGATTGCGCCACTGCACTCCAGCCTGGGCTACAGAGCAAGACTCCATCTCAAAATAATAATAACAATAACAGAAGAGAACTATTTATTAATGTCTAATTGTTTTCTATTATTATTATTTTTACTTATTTCTTTAATTATACTTTAAGTTCTAGGGTACATGTGCACAACATGCAGGTTTGTTACATATGTATACATATGCCATGTTGGTGTGCTGCACCCAGCAACTCGTCAGCACCCATCAACTCGTCATTTACATCAGATATAACTCCCAATGCCATCCCTCCCCCTCCCCACTCCCCACAATACGCCCTGGTGTGTGATGTTCCCCTTGCCATGTCCAGGTGATCTCATTGTTCAGTTCCCACCTATGAGTGAGAACACGCGGTGTTTGGTTTTCTGTTCTTGCCATAATTTGCTGAGAATGATGGTTTCCAGCTGCATCCATGTCCCTACAAAAGACACAAACTCATCCTTTTTTATGGCTGCATAGTATTCCATGGTGTATATGTGCCATATTTTCTTAATCCAGTCTGTCACTGATGAACATTTGGGTTGATTCCAAGTCTTTGCTATTGTGAACAGTGCTGCCATAAACATACGTGTGCTTGCGTCTTTATAGCAGCATGATTTATAATTGTTTGGGTATATACCCAGTAATGGGATGGCTGGGTCCTATGGTATTTCTAGTTCTAGATCTTTGAGGAATCACCATACTGCTTTCCACAGTATGATGGGGATGGCATTGAATCTATAAATTACCTGGAGCAGCATGGCCATTTTCACAATATTAATTCTTCCTATCCATGAGCATGGTACGTTCTTCCATTTTTTGTGTCCTCTTTTATTTCACTGAGCAGTGGTTTGTAGTTCTCCTTGAAGAGGTCCTTTACATTCCTTGTAAGTTGGATTCCTAGGTATTTTATTCTCTTTGAAGCTATTGTGAATGGGAGTTCATTCATGATTTGGCTCTCTGTTTGTCTGTTACTGGTGTATAAGAATGCTTGTGATTTTTGCACATTAATTTTGTATCCTGAGACTTTGCTGAAGTTGCTTATCAGCTTAAGGAGATTTTGGGCTGAGACGATGGGGTTTTCTAAATATACAATCATGTCATCTGCAAACAGGGACAATTTGACTTCTTCTTTTCCTAACTAAATACCCTTGATTTCTCTCTCTTGCCTGATTGCCCTAGCCAGAAATTCCAACACTATGTTGAATAGGAGTGGTGAGAGAGGGCATCCCTGCGTTGTGCCAGTTTTCAGAGGGAATGCTTCCAGTTTTTGCCCATTCAATATGATATTGGCTGTGGGTTTGTCATAAGTAGCTCTTATTATTTTGAGATACGTTCCATCAATACAGAATTTATTGAGAATTTTTAGCACGAAGGGCTGTTGAGTTTTGTCAAAGGCCTTTTCTGCGTCTATTGAGATAATCATGTGGTTTTCGTCTTTGGTTCTGTTTATATGCTGGATTACGTTTATTGATTTGCATATGTTGAACCAGCCTTGCATCCCGGGGATGAAGCCCACTTGATCATGGTGGGTAAGCTTTTTGATGTGCTGCTGGATTCAGTGTGCCAGTATTTTATTAAGGATTTTTGCATCGATGTTCATCAGGGATATTGGTCTAAAATTCTCTTTTTTTGTTGTGTCTCTGCCAGGCTTTGGTATCAGGATGATGTTGGCCTCATAAAATGAGTTAGGGAGGATTCCTTCTTTTTCTATCCATTGGAATAATTTCAGAAGGAATGGTACCAACTCCTCCTTGTAACTCTGGTAGAATTCGGCTGTGCATCCATCTGGTCCTGGACTTTTTTTGGTTGATAGGCTATTAATTATTGCCTCAATTTCAGAGTTTGCTATTTGTCTATTCAGGGATTCAACTTTTTCCTGGTTTAGTCTTGGGAGAGTGTTCTAAGTGTCCAGGAAATTATCTATTTCTTCTAGGTTTTCTAGTTTATTTGCATAGAGGTGTTTATAGTATTCTCTGATGGTAGTTTGTATTTCTGTGGGGTCGGTGGTGATATCCCCTTTATCATCTTTTATTGCATCTATTTGATTCTTCTCTCTTTTCTTCTTTATTAGTCTTGCTAGCGGTCTATGAATTTTGTTGATCTTTTCAAAAAATCAGCTCCTGGATTCATTGATTTTTTTGGAGGGTTTTTTGTGTCTCTGTCTTCTTCAGTTCTGCTCTGATCTTACTCAGCATCTCAAATGGATTGTGTGTGAAAATAAGTACAGTGCTGATTTTCTATTACAAACTGGGTCATTTTTATTTCATCTTTCTTTTTAAGAGGCACAGACTTGCTATGTTGCCCAGGCTGGTCTCTAACTCCCGGGCTCAAGAAATCCTCCCACATTAGCCTCTTGAGAAGCTAGGATTACACGCATGAGCCACAGTGCCTGACTGCAAATACTGGGGCATTTTTAAATAATGATTTGTCCACAATTCTTTTTTCAAGCTAATAATTTCTTAAACTGATGCATGAGGACTTCATTAGTGACCATTAGCATATTAGCACTGTGTTTGCTGAACAAGAAAGAATTATTTTTTGTGGTTCCACTTGCCTTTTTATTCCTCAGAATAATTACTGATTTTGGTTGTTATGGTCCTAAGAATAAAAAGTAAAATGATCAATTTATTATATCAGACTTCACACATTAGTATAGACACAATTATAAAAGCTATTTATGAGTAATGATAATTTAAAAACATATCTGTTTAATATATATTTTTATATTATATATAATATATTTATATCATTATATATATGCGTTTGTCTCAGTAATGCACTAATTTAATCCCTCTTGAGCATACTTATGTATACAAAGTTGATTTATTGTTTGTTTCTTTTTTTCTTGTTTTAGTAATATAATTCTTGCTCCTTTTAAGGAATAACAAATGCACTGGTTGAAAGTACAATGTATAGGAAGAGGAAAGACAGATACAATTAACATTCTTATATATTTCATCATGGAGTACATGGAAAATTGCTTCAGTGTGTCAGTACACAATGATCACAACATATGCAAAATGATTGACGTTTGGAATATAGTAGTCAACTCAAAACAAGAAAACTCAAATAATTCATCAACTGTAGAATTGCCTAGGATTACCCAAAAGACCCTGTGGGATGTGTTTCCAGTGAATACATCTATTTCCTTGAGTAAACAAAACTACCACCAAAAGCAGATGTCGTTACTTAAAGACATTGGTATTCCAAACGACCATGCTCATGGATAGGAAGAATCAATATTGTGAAAATAGCCATACTGTCCAAGGTAATTTATAGATTAAATGCCATCCCCATTAAGCTACTAATGACTTTCTTCACAGAATTGGAAAAAACTGCTTTAAAGTTCATATGGAACCAAAAACAGAGCCTGCATTGGCAAGACAATCCTAAGTCAAAAGAACAAAGCTGGAGGCATCACGCTACCTGACTTCAAACTATACTACAAGGCTACAGTAACCAAAACAGCATGGTACTGGTACCAAAACAGAGATATAGACCAATGGAACAGAACAGAGTCCTCAGAAATAATACCACACATCTACAGCCATCTGATCTTTGACAAACCTGAGAAAAACAAGAAATGGGGAAAGGATTCCCTATTTAATAAATGGTGCTGGGAAAATTGGCTAGCCATAAGTAGAAAGCTGAAACTGGATCCTTTCCTTACTCCTTATACGAAAATTAATTCAAGATGGATTAGAGACTTAAATGTTAGACCTAATACCATAAAAACCCTAGAAGAAAACCCAGGTAATACTATTCAGGACATAGGCATGGGCAAGGACTTCATGTCTAAAACACCAAAAGCAACGGCAGCAAAAGCCAAAATTGACAAATGGGATATAATTAAACTAAAGAGCTTTTGCACAGCAAAAGAAACTACCATCAGAGTGAACAGGCAACTTAGAGAATGGGAGAAAATTTTTGCAATCTACTCATCTGACAAAGGGCTAATATCCAGAAGCTACAAAGAACCCAAACAAATTTACAAGAAAAAAACAAACAACCCCATCAAAAAGTGGGCAAAGGATATGAACAGACATTTCTCAAAAGAAGACATGCATACAGTCAACAGACACATGACAAAATGCTTGTCGTCACTGGCCATCAGAGAAATACAAAGCAAAACCACAATGAGATACCATCTCACACCAATTAGAATGGCAATCATTAAAAAGTCAGGAAACAACAGGTGCTGGAGAGGGTGTGGAGAAATAGGAACACTTATACACTGTTGGTGGGATTGTAAACTAGTTCAACCATTGTGGAAAACAGTATGGCGATTCCTCAAGGATCTAGAACTAGAAATGTCGTATGACCCAGCCATCCCATTACTGGGTATATACCCAAACGATTATAAATCATGATGCTATAAAGGCACATACACACATATGTTTATTGCAGCACTATTCACGATAGCAAAGACTTGGAATCAACCCAAATGTTCATCAGTGACAGACTGAATTAAGAAAATGTAGCACATATACACCATGGAATACTATGCAGCCATAAAAAAGGATGAGTTCCTGTCCTTTGTAGGGCCATGGATGCAGCTGGAAACCATCATTCTCAGCAAACTATCACAAGAACAGAAAACCAAACACCGCATATTCTCACTCATAGGTGGGAACTGAACAATGAGATCACTTGGACATGGCAAGGGGAACATCGCACACCAGGGCGTATTGTGGGGAGTGGGGAGGGGGAGGGATGGCATTGGGAGTTATATCTGATGTAAATGACGAGTTGATGGGTGCTGACGAGTTGCTGGGTGCAGCACACCAACATGGCATATGTATACATATGTAACAAACCTCCACGTTGTGCACATGTACCCTAGAACTTAAAGTATAATAATAATAAAATAAAAGAGTTCACTTATTAGGGGATTTTAGTTTCTTTTCAAGACAAAAGGCAAAAAGAATGTAAGTTCAGATTTTAGAAAAAAATACTCTGTTCTTGACACTTTATCATTACTCATCTCCCGTCAGCACTTGACCTCCAAATATTATTGACATAGGCAGTCGTTTAAAAAGTCCCAAAAACAAAATAGGGGTTTGGTGAGAGGAAGTACTTAATTTGGAAATCCACTCTCTTCATTAGAACTGATAGTTTTTCAGACATTTCTACTGGTATCTGACCTTTATTATCTCCTTCCTGAGTGAAGAGTGGTCCAGTCACTACATGTGGAGCCACTCAGACACTGGAGATGGAAATTTTTATCCCAGGATTATAGATCAGAAGCTAGGTCTAGAGAAATAAGTGACTTTACCAGGCTTACATTGCAGCTATCTTGACCTGACACAGAAAATTTTTTAAGCAGTCAATTGAGTCCAGTGACAGTCATTTCTTGTTAGACTTTATGTACATTTAGAAAAGCAGGTCTTGACCCTGGCTGTGCATTAGAATCATATGAACTATAGTGATGCCCTAGGCTCTGGCCCAACCTATTTGATCAGAATTTCCGGGGGTGAAGCCCTGGTGCCTTTTTAAAACATTAACTCCCCATGTGAGTCATATGTGCAGCCAGTTTGACAATGCTGATTTAGAAAAATGTTTACTTAATAATGATATTTTTAATAGAATGTGTTAATTTAAGGCAAGATGCTATATTTTCACAGATTTAGTAAGGAATTGTAATTGTAACTAAATTTACATTTTCACATTTGCTAGAGGCATATTTCAGCAACAATAAAATAGCTTAGATTTGCAAAACTTACCATTAAAAACCAGGGAAAGGAAACTGAATTGTTAGAATCCTGGCCCTAACCTACCTGTATCAATCAAGATAGGCTAGATTTTGCAGAGGTAATAGATAACCCAACATTCTAGTGACTTAAAACAGCAGTTTATTCCTTGCTCAGGCTACCTCTTTATTGCTGGTTAGCAAGGAGCCTCTTTTCAATGAGTCACTCAATGACCCCGGTTGACAGAGGATCATTGAGACAGGCTTCCTATGATCACAGAAACTGAGAAAAGAGTGTGACTGTACAGTGGCTCTTAAGTGATTGACAGGAAGTGACCAACATATCACTTCTTACATTTCCTTGGACAAAGCAACTTACATGGTTACACCTGGTTTAGAGCAGATGAAGGATTGAAGCCCTGTCATATAATCAGCACAAGAGAATTGACGTTTAGGAACAGTCCTTATGACTACCACACTAGTCTAACTAGTCCTACAACCCCAAGGGGGTAGCTACCACAAATGCATAGCACAACTTTCAGAGGCAATAGCGTTTAAGAGATAGTCAGTAAACAGCTCCTATGTGCCAGTCATAGAGAAGAGAAATGCATGGGAGATGAGGGGATATAAAACAGAAGGTATGCTAAGTATAAAAGTCTTTAGGTGCTGTATACTACTGTATTGAGAAGTTACCTTATTCATGGGAAAATGAATAAAATAGAGAGGCTGTCAGAGGCCCAGGACTTTGTAAGTTCTTTTAGTGGTTTGTATTTCATAATTATCATAGTTAACATATATTGAGCACGTATCAGGTGCCACTTTTCTAAGTATTTTATGTGTTTTAACTTATATAATTCTAACGATGATTCTAAAAGTGGTGTAATTGTCTCTTCCTTTTTATAGATAATGATACTGAGACATTGAGGCAAAATATCTTCTCAACATAGTGACCTCATAAGTGGCAGAGGTAGGATTGATCCCAAGTGGTCTGGGCCCTGAGTCCTAATGTTTAATCATACACTGTGTACTAAATAATGGTAGGATTTCAGAGATGAAGATGGCCTAAGAGATGGCCCAATTCAAGATTCTGTTTTCACAAGTTAACACAATAACTAAGCTGGACATAGAACCAAAGGCAACTGACATTTACGCCAATGTTTATCCATTGCATGTCCAGCTCCCTTACCAGTGAAATAATATTACTTCTTTGAAGCTATCGGAAAACATATATCTATCTACAATAAATCTAGGGGGCATGAGGGCAATGAGAGTCAGGCTCAGAGCACTTCCTCCAGGCTGCCAGGTGTACCCCACACAGGGTACTTGTACGGCTGGACAACATGTGTGTTAAGACAAAACCCAGCCTGGACTCTGCTTGTTAAGATCTATGGCCTGGGTTATTAAAGTCATAGGAAGGAGTGCTTTTTGCTAATTTTAACAGAGCAGGTTTTTAAAATCTCAGTACCATTAACATTTTAAGCCAGATTATTCTTTGTTACAGAGGGCTACCCTACACATTAGCAGCATCTCTGAATGCTTATCTGCTAGCTGTTAGTAACATTGCACTCCTCTCTCTCTCCTCCTGGTAGCAACAAGCAAAAATATCTCCAAGCATTGCCAGATGCCCCTGAAGTGAAGGTGATAGGAAGGCAAAAACCACCCAGGTTGAAAACCACTGCTAATAGAGGCATGTTCTGCTCAAAACCCTGCGTGCCCCTGGGGCTATCTCTCTCTGCAGAAATGGTCCCTTTTTCTGAATCATATGAGGTTTAAGTGTTGGCAGAGAAATTATATTTATTTGAATTTCTGTTGGCTTCTTCTAAACCCTACTAGCAGCAGCATTACTAACATTTATTTCCTCAAGAAAAGGTGTTCAGAAGATTAAATAAGTTCAAAGAGAGCATTCTCTCAATCCAAATGATGAATATTAAAAGATATAGCATGCCATTCCTTAAGAACTAGCACAGACGTGGATATGTGTGCACCACAGAGGTTCACTGAAGAGTCCTTCTCCCTCATGACAATGCCCCTGCTCATTCTTCTCATCCAAAAAGAGCTATTTTGTGAAAGTTTTGATGGCAAATCATTAGCATCCACCTTACAATCCTGGTTTGGCTCCTCTGGCTTCTTTTTGTTTTCTAATCTTAAAAAATTTGTGAAAGGCACCCATTTCTCTTCACTTAATAATGTAAAAACGACTTCATTAACATGGTTAAATACTCACAACTCTCAGTTCTTTAGGGATGGACTAAGTGGCTGATATCATGGCTTACAAAAGTGTCTCAAAATTGATGTATCTTATGTTAAGGAAGAAAGTTTACATTTTGTATTTTTATCTTTTAATTCCATCTTTCCACAAATTTTTTGAAGTTCTCTCATGTGTAATCTGATTCTACTTACATTTAAAATTTTCATTATGATAATGCACATCAGAATACAGAGGGAAAATTCTCTGAAGAGAAGCGAGATTGGGAGAGAATGAAAGGGGTTGTGTGTGTGTGTGTGTATGTGTGTATGTATATGTAGACACATTATATTGCTTAGTTTTTATATTTAAAAGTAATACAATAACAAACTTCATTAAACATGGTAAATGACATCTTAGTGGACTAGAATGGAAATGGAACTACAGGTGATTTAGAAGGGTCCTATTCAGATGTATGGAATTATTATTTAAGTCTGATAAAAGACAAGCATTAAACTTTTTAAACTTTTTCTGTCTTTTAAAGGAAATGGACATTCGATCATTGCAAGTAAGCAAAGGGTGTTTACTAGAGTTCTAGTTTTCAAAAATGATCTCTCACAGAGTGACACTTGTCTTTTCTTTTGATAATAAAAATGTACTTTTCTTACCAATATCTGAAAAAAATGAGAATTTTTATTGTTTTTTACTTCAATTCCAGATAATTTTTTAAAATGTTCTGACAAATGTAAGAGGTCGGCTTTCTAAGTGAAAGCACAGTAGAAGTGATCAGCATAGTGTACATGGTCTTCAATACTAGATAAAGAAGATTCAAATTAGGTTAAAAAATACAATTAAAAATACTTATTAAACAAAAATGCATATAAAATTTATATTTTAATAAATTGTCATTGCCTAGGAGCAGGGTATTAATAAACTCTAAAAATTTCTTCTAATTCTATTATTCGTAATTTTTTAGAGTTTTAGAATAATCAGTGCCACAATGCTTAGATGAATGAGTATTTTCAAAATAAGTGATCTCAATAGTAAAAGCTCTTTCAAGGTTAAGTTTTTGAAAGCAGGGGGAAAACTCTTCTTTTCTTGTGTATGTTTGAGTTTAACCTTGAACAAACCAGCTAATCGTTTTCTATTCCAACATCTTTACATTGGATGGACATAGAATGATTTTATTCACCTAGGCTTTCTCTGCACTTGGGAGTCAGCTGAGTCATCTGACTTCTTCCTACTCATGAAAGGTTGGTTTCATCTTGTTAGCTTTATTCACCTTGAAAATGCAGTACAACTATGGCTATGCGTATGTTGGTCTTCCTGGATAACTCAAGCATACAAAGCATACAATTGGGAAAACAAATAGTTCACACATTCTGTTTCTACTTCGATTAACAACTATATTATAAACTGACAGATAACTAATGAAATATAATTGTTATGGAAACATAATAGCTGAATTGAATGGATTGCAATTAAAAGCTTATCAATGCCCACTTTTGTTATTCTGTGGTGCTCTGAAACCTCTAGAATGTAATTAATATTTCATACAATTCATAGCTTCTAAATGAATTTTTACATTACATCAATGGGAAAAAATTAATTAACAATCATCAACAGACTGCATAGGAAAGTCTTGTTTACAGAAAGATTATTGTCCAACTCAACTTTAGACAAATAATTACCTGCTACACACTAGGGAGAATTTACATTATTATGGAGACCTGCACATGGATGATTTTTTGAGTGAATTATTGTTAAACAAACTGTTAGATAGTTGAAAACCCTTGTCCTACATGTAATAGCAATTAGGAGAGTTAATTAATATTCTATGTAGAATACTGGTGAGAAATATAGTATTCAAGGTACTACCGCTGCAATGAAGGATGTGTAGAAGTTTGTCATAGCCCAGTATATTATCGCTTTCTTTAGTTAAAAGTAATATTTCCTTTTAGAATCTAGAACTATTTAAGGCCAGAAAACCATTATTGCTATTTATTGTTTTTAAACCTCTTAATCACTCGATATTATGCAATCTATTTTTTTGTTTGTTTTTTGCAAAAAGTTATCACCTCTTTAAGTTGGAATTATTTTTATGATAAACAGATATAACCTAATGCATATTTATAGGCCGCTGGATTTTATATAATATTTTTCTAAATATGCATCAAAGAACCAAGATAAATCCTTTCTGAAATATGGCAGGGAGTAGATAGATGGATAGGAAGATAGACGAATAGCGGATAGATGACAGATGATTAGGATGCTGGTTACGTAGATGACAGACACTTCCTACTTTCTTCAAGACAGCATTCCAGACCTGAGAAGCAAAACTGAAGAAGGAATCATAGAAAAAAAAAAAAAACATAGGTTTCTAATTGTACAATTATATAACTCCTTCTGCTCTACCTTGAGAAAGAAAATTTATTAACCGTTGTGACATTGGCATATGCATGAAAAATAACACACTATACAGTATTAAATCCTGTCATAATTTTAATATTTTTAATCTGGTTCTTAAACATTTGGCAATTGAATCTCTCTGTTTGAATTTATTAACTTAATCTGCTATGGCTAATGTCCCCAGTAGGAACCTTAAAACTGAAAAACCATATCTATATTTTTGTAAACGTTGATCTTTGAAATAGTTCAGTGTAAATTTGATCCCCCTGTGAATTTCCTGCATGCTATTCTAGGGACTTACAATAACTCAAAAGTGTATGTGCTCTTTTTTGAACATCATTACAGGATCCTCTAAGACTTTACCTTTGAACTTGCAAGATTTGTGTTCTATGTGTATCTCACAAATGACTCCCAAAGTTCTAGTCAGAGTTAGTAAAGTCTGTCCCCCGAGCCTTGGCATATGTGGAAGTAGTTGTATAGGGCCCATAACATCATTCAAACCTTGTCTAGATTCTCTGCAGCAGAAACATTAGAAAATAACTCTGACCTTGAGTCCAACCAGCCACAACTAATTTACATGACAGTGTAATTACAGGCATCCAGGAGAATTAGTTTTTTTCAATTACAATACAATATGGATGAGCCAAGGCTGACTAGTTTGATCAAAAGATAGAGAAAAATATTGGAAAAAATCTCTTCTAAGCAGAAGACCCAGCTTCAGTCACTTAAGTACCCTTTAGCTTTTTGTCCTAGACTGAATCCTCATACCTAATTTATAATTTTATCACAGATTATAGAATAAAGACCTTTGCTAAAACACACGCAAAAAAATGTAACTAGCACTTTTCTTAATCTGCAAAGCATATCACTCTGTCATTGGAGATTAATTTATACATTAATCTGATGGACTCTGTTCTCCACAAAGTCATGTTCATTTTAACGAGGAACTTACGTCTTTAAAATGTTAGCAAGTGGATTTTTATCATGCATTGCTCCCATTTGTTCTTGTTTTCCTGGCGAGTTGAGCCCTCAGTCCTCTCTGTCTCTCTAGTTGTATCCTTTTCTCTCTTTCTTTCTTTCTCTCTCTCTCTCTCTTAAGTTCCATCTTTCTGTGTCTTTCAAAGTAGGTCATTTAGTCATAACAAATGATGAATATGGTTAAATCCAATTCTAGATATAGATTTAACTGTAATATATATTAAAGCCTTGCTTCTCCCTAATTTACACAAGAAAAATTCTCATTTGGCAAGAATCTAGAGGTTTAACTTTAACCATCAACAACAACCGAGTGTTTATTGAGCACTTACTGTGTGCTCTCATGATTATACACAAGAAATAGGTTAATAAAGTTTTCTTAAGGAACTTACAATCTGGATAGGAAAATTGCACAAACTTTTTGGAACAATTAGTACATCATATGGCCATATTTAAAAGTAATTTAAAAATGAATCTTAAAAATATCTGTAGGCCACTATAGAAACCTTCTGTTTTCTAGAAAATTAATTTTAACCTTAGTTTAATCTGATTCCTCTATGTCATTTGGTACCAACAGTAGCAGCCTCTCCAGAGTCATCAGGTAATGGCCAGCGTGATAGAGAACATAGCTTTTGTACCTTGTTCATAATTATAAGGAGACCAACAAGTCTCCTAACTATCTATAGCCATGGGACTACAAGAACCATATTTTTTTCTATGGTTTTTGTAAACAGAGTTTTATATTTTGATGTTTCTATCAAGTTGCCCTTTAGGGGACTCATATGTTCCATTGGTTGAATTCTTATTCTTATTCTTGATGTGGAGATTTTCAAACTTCAGAGTATACACACATTCCTGAGCAGTTTGTTCAATATGGTAATTGACAGCCTTTACCCACAAAGATTGAACTATAAGTTGGGGGAGCAGGAATCTGCATTTTAAACAAGTATTTCCTATGATTCTTATATAGGTGTCTTTCAGCCCATGCTCTGAAATTCGAGGCGTTAGTAACTTTGATACTCTGTGATATTTCTAATTAGAGGAGCCACCTTTGACTGATTGCCTCTGCATCCATGGCTGCTACAAGTCCCACCTCAAAGCCCGTTACCTGCTTGTGTAACTGAATTTATCTGTGCTGTCAGATTAGGAACTCAAGTGGCACTTAGACTGAAATACCAGGAGTGCTCAGGACCCAAGGATCTGCCAGAGATCAGCAGGACAAATCCATAGAGATGGATTCAATGGCAAGTGGTGAGAGATAATGTAGACATTCAAACAGAGTCCAGGAGATGAGAAGGTGAATGCAGCCATCCTCGCAGGCAGAGGTCAGCATTTGTCACATTAAAATAATTACACAAAGTGACATGGAGGCTTTGCACACACAAGTCAATGGGAAAGGCACTTTCTCCTACTTTCTATTTCTTGCTATGATAGATTGCTTATTGTTAATCTGTATCCACCTACTCCTCCCAAATAAGGTAACCTTCAAGGGAGCCTCCATTTTCTTATTTATTGCTGTAACTCTTAATGCTTAAATGTGCATGCAGCATCTAGTGTTTGATTAAAAAGAAATTGTTCAATGGAATAATATTTATAAGTAGTAAGGACTTCAGAATGCTTATCAAAATGACAGATGCTTAGTATTCTAATGGACTTTATAACAACCTACTAGAGCTATACATCCAAAATTGAGTCATCTCCTACCAACATATTACCTTATTGACATTTCTCCAAAGACAATGGCTCCAAGAGCCATTATTTTCTGATGAAGCCTATTTCATATTTGGAACTTTTACTATTAGATAGGTCTTCCTTCTAGTTACTAAAAACCCACCTCTCTGTACCTTGTGTCCTTTGGCCCTAGTTCTGCCTCTTAGATCAGCACTCTCACACTAGACCTCTCTTCTATGTGGTATCTGTTCATGTCTTGACACCTGGCTTTTAATTTTGTCACTCTTATCCAAAATTTTCTCCTCAAAATTAAACTCCCTCAGTTATTTTGGTCATTCTTTATATAACATGACTAACATTATGTAATCATTCTTGTGACTTGCCTGTAGAGCTTCTCTTTTGTCAACATTTGTCTAAAATCTAGACAGCTAGATTTTGAATCAATGATGCAGGCATGATCTGAGAAACATGCTGAGAGGAATAGGGCTCTCACAACTTCAGCAATTCTCCTTATGTGAACTAATCTCACAATTGCATCAGCTTTAGTTACTTATTTTTTCCATCCAAGTTATAGCATAGAATCATACTGAACTAATTGTTAATTAAAGGCTATTTACTCTCCCACTGTATTTATGGTTACTCTAAGCACTTGTGAGGAAATACAATAATATGTAATATATATTTAAAATGTATAAATATCTGTCTGCAAAGATTATCAAACTTTTTAAAGAAAAAAAGTATTTAAAATAGTTTGTAAAGGCTATTCACCCCATTCATTATTTCCGATCCTCAAAAGGCTATCCCCAGATTACTGCTGGTCATCGGCAAGCTACATGAATGAACTGCAGTGAACTGGGTTCACATGTATTTCTTTTTTTTTTTTTTTTTTTCAGGTTTTCTGAATTTACTTTTTGTTTAATGTGGCTTAAAAAATGTATTTTTTTAAAGAATTGGGGTCAGCCCTGGCTGATAATCAGCTGCAGGCCCAGTACAGCTAAACACGTTGTTGATAGCCCACATCCTTTCTCACTGGTCAGTGCCCAGACAGAAGCAGCTGAGGTAGAGCATATAGTGCATTTAGGGCATATAGTGAACTTATACCTGCTTTATTTGATGTAATGGGATTTGTTGCAACATGTTTTGGTCACAGATCATAAGAGTAGCACACTTCGGTTTTAATGATGCATTATTTACTTCAAATAGAAAAAAAAAGGTGTTTGCTAAAAGCTCTACAACCTTTTCTTTTTTTAACTGTTATTTTAAGCTCAGGGGTACGTGTACAGGTTTGTTACATAGGTTAACTTGTCTCATGTGGGTTTGTTTTACAGATTATTCCATCATCCAGATATTAAGTCTAGTACTCATTAGTTGTTTTCCAACAGCTGTGTGAGCATGGTACATGACATTCAATTTTCCACTTGATGAAAGTTAACTTCATTTTAAAATGTTTCTTCTTATAAGTAACATTTTTACATGTAAAGTCTAATAGTTTTCTTCAGTAGAGCCTTTAATTATAAGGAAAAATAAAGCAACATGTCAAACAAAGATATTTCGAAAAGTAAGAGCAAACCAAAATATGATATTATAAAATTACATAAAGAATCAGAATAAATACATGGAAAGAGAAGAAAACTCTTGGTCCTTTATTCTGTTGGTTATAAAATCTCTTTCACATTTTCTTACGTGAAATCACATTTCCCTATTAGAGGATGGATAGTATTTTATTCTTTGTCATATGTATAATAACATAAGGAAATAAAAAATTTTTACTATCCACAGTAAGTTACAGGGAGAATATTTTCTCTTGGATATAGAACCTTAAATACAATTTTATGTGTGTATGTGTGTGGGTGAGTATGAGTGGGTGGCAATGATTGAAGAAACAGTTTGCTAGTTAAACTTAATATTAAGGAGCAAAATGATTAATTTTGCATAAGGCAAAGTTTCTTCCACTCATCTCATAGGTCTTAAAGTTTAGTTATAGAGTTACATATGTATTGAATTGCGTAGTGTGCCCCGCCCCTCCAAATTCATATATTCCATAACATATCATACCTTATTTGGAAGCAGTGTAACTGAAACACAGGTTCATTTACACACTGCTTGCAGAGTCCAACTAACAAGAGAGGTCTGATATAAAGAAAATGACTTTTCACTTAAAAGCTGTTTAGGGGAAGTGCTGAGTTCCTGCCTTAAGTGTACCACTTTGCTTTTGGAATAGAAAGCAGGCACTATTAAAAGGGGGCCTGGCATGAATGGCACACAGGGGAGGAATTGAGCCAGTGAGGGTACGCATAACTTGTTTTATTGTCTTAACTACTGGGTGATCTAGCTGGTGACTACTGGAGCTTTTATAGGCAGTGCTAGTTGTAAAAGTGGCTGAAAACACTTCAAGTGAGAGAGAGGTTTGTAGTGGGCATACTTTGGGTTGAGGCAACCTCCTGGTAGGAGAGACTTTTGCCTTGGAGCTTCTAAACACATAGTTACATTAATTTTCCCCGTAGGTAGTGTCTGTTGAATGGCAGGTAAAAGGTTATAATTGCATTTTTACTCTTTACTTTAGCCAAAAGGCTGAGAAGTGATATAATTGCAATTCTAAAGAGCTAAGTGGGAATTCGGGAAAAGGAGGAAAGAGAAGAAAGAAAAAATTAATTAAACCGTCTCTTAGAAAAATGGAGGTATTCAGTTATGGCAGGGTGCTATAAGCATAATTAGTTAATATGAGGTCATACTGGATTGGAGTGAGTGAGTCACAATCCAATAACTAAAATCTTTGTAAGAAGGGAACCCAGAGACACACAGATACACAGATGAGAAGGCCATGTGAGAACAGAGGGAGAAATTACAGTGATTTGTCTAAAAGTAAACACCAAGGATTGCCAACAACACTGACCAAGATGGCTTTAATATTCCCCTCAGCTTGACTAAATATTAAATTTATTTCTAACTATAGGGCCCTGACATCCTTTTTCTTACAGCATTTACTTTAGAAAACTTGCAAATGAAAGTTATTTCTTTGACCCTTTGAGATATAAATTTTCTTCCAGCTTATTGCCAGTTTTACAACTCAGGGTTATCTTTCTCAAGGACTTGGAAACTATCCCTTTGAAATGTAATTTGATAATGGCCATGTATACCAGTCTTCCTGGGAGGGTGGAACCTAACTTTGATAAGCACCAATTAGCAACACAGATGGGGCCTAACCACATTGACTATCTTCCCACCTAATGTACTTTAGAACTATTCTACTAGCTCACCCCAGGGCTTAAAACCCTTAGGCTTTTTGTTTCAGCAGAATTGAGTTCAATCTTTCTTTCCTATTGCCATTCTTGACTCCTATTCAATAGTCTTGAATAAGATATTCTTCGCCTGTTTAACTGGTTCCAGTGCAATTTTTCTTTGCACACCACCAGAAGGTAGAAAGAGACAGAAAAACATCCTTACCTAGTGCCTTTAAACAGAACATGGCCCTGATAACATCTTGATTTCAGGCTTCTAGTTTCCAGAATTGTGGACAGTACATTTCTGTTATTTTAAGCCATCCATTTTTTACTACTTTCTTATGGCAGCCCTAGGTGACAAACACTACATGTACTATGTAGATCTTTTCTAATGATAAGCTACTTTCAAGTAAATTATAAGAAGCTTCATACCACCTTATACTGATGAAATAAATATTTCCTGTTTCTGTTATTGTCAAATATATATATAACATTCGAAATTTCCAAGAATTTATATTAACTAAATTGTATGCTTCTATTTGAAATGATACCTAACAATACATTAGAAATTCAAGAGAACATCTGAATACTTGACAGTTTTGTTTTGGTTTTGGTTTTAAAGATGGGGTCTTGCTCTGTAACCCAGGCTACAGTATAGTGGCACAATCATGACTTACTGCAATCTTGAACTCCTGGACTCAAGTGATCCTCACGCCTTAGCCTCTGTGAAGCTGGGACTATGGATGTGGACTACCACACCTGATTAATATTTTTAAATTATTTGTAGAAATAGGGTTTTGGTATGTTACCCAGGCTGATCCTGAACTCCTGTTCAAGCAATTTTCCTGCCTTAGCCTCCCAAAGTGTTAGGATTATAGGCATGAACCACTGCACACAGCATTGATGCTTTTTAATTGAAGCTTTAAAATGAGAATCCCCTCATCAGCTTTCAACAAAAGCAATATTTCTTTAATGAAAAATATTCATTAAAGTTCACTGATGAGTAATGGCAGAAGATAACTTTGAATTGTGCAGTAATTGAACCCCAAACTGAAGTCCACAAGAAACATTCCACTTTTAACATTTTTCTATACATCAGTTATAATCCATTCTGCAATCGTTGGAGGATCCTGTTCATTTATCTTGTTCACAGCCTAGAATCCAAGAGACTGTGGAAATGTAGAAAATAGTCTCAGTTTTCACTGGAAAAGTGATAAATTGGCCTCTAATAACCACTACTTTGTAGATGACCCTGACATCTTCATGGTACAAGCTTAAAGTGTTCTCTTGCCCTGTAGTGTTTATCTACATCTCTGCACCAAATGATATATTCTCTGACTTTTCCTTTGCCATTTCCACAAATTCTTTCATGGGGCATAATATAGTCTCTGACAAGCTTAAGATCTTTTAACAATATAGTCAATCACTTTCCAGTTTCTCAGAATTACTCCTTTCTCATTCTCTTAAAATGTACCGTTCTCTCAACTTCTTTTCTTAAACATTGCAATGTTGTATTTTTAGTTTGTTTATCCTTTAGAAAGCAAAAAACCAAGAAAGAAAAAGTTTATATACAAATCTTCATTTTGGCCTTACATGGAAGAAAAAATTCCCAAAAGTCCTGGCCACCATCTTAAAGTGGTAGAGGTAAGGAGAAAAAAGAGACAGAGATAAATCATAAATTAATGTCCTAATAATTATACTACCTCAAAGTTCCAATGTGGAGTAATACATCCAAGGATAGAATGAAGAAAGGGCAACATATGATAAGAGCCTTGGGGAAAGAGAAAACAATGTTACAGAAAAAAAAAAAATAAAAGATTATGTACCAAAACCTCAAAACGTCCTCCATATTCTTGACATATGTCATAGATATTTACTATGTTTAGATGTTGATATGGTTAGGCTTTGTGTCCCCATCCAAATCTCATCTTGAATTGTTATCCCCATAATCTTCACATGTCAAAGGAGAGACCAGGTGGAGGTAATTCAATCATGGGGGCAGTTTCCCCCATGTTGTTCTCATGAGAGTGAATGAGTTTTCATGAGATCTGATGGTTATACAAGTGGATCTTTCCCCTTTGCTCGGCAATTCTCCTTCCTGCTGTCTTGTGAAGAAGGTGCCTTGCTTCCCCTTTGACCATGATTGTAGGTTTCCTGAGGCCTCCCAAGCCATGCTGAACTGTGAGTCAATTAAACTTCTTTCCTTTATAAATTACCCAGTCTCAGGCAGTTTTTTATAACAGTATCAAAACAGCCTAATACGATAAATTGGTATTGCATATGGAAAGCTGCTCAGCATTATTTGTCATCAGAGGAATACAAACTAAAACCACAATGACATACCACTACAGACTCAACAGAATAGCTAAACTTAAATAGATTTACAATATAGAGAAAGTGTAATGGCTGGAGGGAGGTTTTGGTGAGAGGTTACATTTATACAACCATCTTGGAAAATTAGCAATATCTACTAAAACCAAATATATGTCAAACTTTTGACCCAGCATTTCCATTCCTTGGCATATGTTCAACAGAAATGACTGTTTACATTTGTCGAGACTTGTATGAGGATGTTCATCATAGCATATCTATAATAAACCAAACCTGGAAAAAATCCAAATGCCTTTCAATGATAAATGGGATAAACTATGTTATATTTATGCAGTGGAACAGTGTATAGCACTAAAAGGACAAAATAAAATAAAAATACAGGAGAACAGGACAAATCCTACGTACATTGTGCTGCACAAAACAAACAGATACTGAAGAGTATATTTTGCATGATTGCATTAATATGAACTTTCAGAACAGGCAAAGTAGCTTAGCTTGGTATATAATGTGGATGAGTGTAAATTAGGAGAAACATGATAGAGCCTTTGGGAATGCTGGAAATATTCTATAGCTTGATATGATTAGTGATGGCATAGAGGTATACATATATAAACATTTACTGAGCTATATGCTTTGAAATGTTTGTATTTCAAAAAATAGCATAGCATTGGAGGGAGTAGAGATACTAAAAATATTTAGCACTGAAGAGGGACAAGTTAACTCTATTATAAAAGCCACATGATTCCCACTTGTTCCACTCTGCTTGAGTTCTTGTCGCTTTGCTGTTCCTGCCTTCTCACCAAATGAGCCTGAGGCCCCACTCTTCCTCCTATACTCATCCTGAGTGAGTTCTGGGTCTGTAGTTAGGCTTCTTGTCAATCAGCTTTTCTTGTATAACTTTACCAATTTTCTGATCCCTGAGTGAATCTCTGTGGAGACTAAGCATCACTCCACCCAGTGAAGCTTACATCTCCCTCTGCATTACTCTAGGTTTGTTCCTCCCATCTGGAAAGTAACCTCTTTGCCTCTTCATTTATCTATCACTTATTAGTTGTAGCATCCTCTGAAATATCTCTGTTAACAGGGTAGTCTTCCAACTCTCACATCTGTTGCATCATATTCACACTGCATAATGAACACTTTTATTTGATATCCCAGATACTCCTTTGGGCTTCTTTCACCTTATTCAAATTTTTACTCACCTGTTGGCCCTTTCCTAAAATCTTACTTTAAATTTGCAACGCTAAACTTCTGTCCTTACTTTGCTGTATTTTTCTCTCTAGCATTTTGCACCATGCATGTCCCCGAACAAACAAACAAAAATACTTCTCTAAATCAAAAATAATACCTAGCACATAATGACTACTCAGGAAATATTTAATAAATGAATAAATGAATATTAAAAATTCTTAATTTTATGCACTGCTCAACATAATTTATAATTTTGTGTGTTTTCATTGCTCATGTTTTTGTTTGTGTATATGTTGTAGTTAAACTTTGTTAATTCATTAATTGGGCGTATTTTCTGGGTTATTTGACTCTTTCCACATATTGCTGCTTTTGGTAACCTTTTCTTTAAAGTATATTTAACAATACATCTATGAATTATAAGCTATAATTTATATAATATAAAATTCACTTTTTTTCAATTTATTAACTCCAGGGGAGACTACAACAATGAAAAGCACATTCTTTGCCTACATGGGAATAGAAGTGATTTGAAGAAAATCCAAAGAAGTATTTAAATCAATGATATGCTTTAAATTGTAAGGGTAAAAGTATTCAGAAAAAGCTAATACTTATATGATATATGATTATATAATCAGAGGTGGAATCTTAGAGAACTTATAGGCCTATAAGTGAAGATATATATGATATAATGTTGAAAATAATAAAGCTGTAATCATATAATTTTTTTCATGAGCTATTTTTTAGCCTCGTTGTTCTTTTTCATTTCTCCTCTCCAAATTTTACTGGAAAATATACTTCTGTTGTTTCACTAAGTACCTTCTTGATTATATATTTACTGCCTAAAACCATTTAAATAATGCTATTTATGACATAATCAAAATTCCTACTTCTCAATGGAAAGCAAGATTAAACTTTACAATTCCAAATAATCAGTATATTTTAAACAACTTGGGATTAGTCTAGTCATACGGAGGCTGGAAAAATTAGTTGAGAATCAAGAAGAATTTCTTTGTTTCTTAGATATCTCAAAATCCTTATATAAATGAACAGCTTGGTGTAGAACAAGATAGGGTTAAAATTCTCTGTATGACCGCAAGTACTTCTATAGGCTTCTTGAAAGAAAAGTATGCACTGATATATGCTATCATGGCAAATATTCTTAGTAGCCCCTGTATTTTTAAATTGCACTGATAGTTTTAATTTAAATTAAACTCATTGTTATCAGCCCCTGCAGATGTGTGAAAAGTTTACTGTCTAAGTGACATCATAAAGTGAAACTGAATAATACAACAATAAAAATGAAGGCAGATTAATTAAAATGAAAGCCATGAATCCTTCTTTAGCAAAGACATCCTATTTCATACTGTAAGTCAAATCCTCCCCTTTCCTTCTTTCTTTACATGTCCAAATTCTAATGCTTACAATTCTAAATAAAATTTTACAATAAATTAAGGAAAGACTTGTATGTCAAAACATACCAATGTATGTGGGAATTTTTTACCACATCAATGTATGTGGGAATTTTTATTTTTTAAAAAATACCATCTATCTTTTTTTTTCTGTTTTAAGAAAGTGCATTTAAATCATTCCAAACAGTACATTATGAAGGCAAGCAATCAGTCCAGCCAAGCTGAAAAGAGGAATGAATTTGCCTGAGAAATAAAAGGAGAACAGATAAAACGAAATGTTTCGTGCTACTTAAATTGCAAATGCAGTTGTTTTTTTCCAATGTCTCCAATGCCATTTTGGCAGCTTCGAATAAATGATGAACGTAGCATCTTTTTCTCCTCACTGTTATCAACAGTTTAGACAGTGCGATTAATTTCTCCTAGGTACATGAGGAATTTTTTTCTCTTCAAAATTTTGGCAGGTTTTTTTTTTTTTTTTTTTTTTTTTTTTTTTTTTTTATGTTCAGAGTTTCCATATGCTTGGAGGTAAATCTGATAATTTCATAAAAACATAGTGTCCATAGGGGAGACAAAGGCGAGATTAGGACCAGATGAATAATGACTTTTTGTAAAGAATTCATAAACTTTTTTTTCTTCAATTTCTGTCATTTTATGCTGAAAAGTTAGAGCTTGTATTTAGGATTTGAGGTTCTATCAGAAAAAAATGATTTGGAAACACCATATGTTTTTGAAATGACCTCTAAAATCAATGCTACTAAATATTTGCAGGGTATTTATAATCTGAATCCATTTATATTTAGTCCTTTTGACTATAATAGGAGCCTCTATTTCAGTTATTCTCAAGCACAATATGCCATAATTATGCCCTGTGTTGTCATTTGAACTTACTAACTGGTATATTCTTGGAGATGAGTTTGGCCAAACCTATTTCCAGATTTCCAATAGGTAAATAAAATTATGATTAGTGTTTTGGCTGCATAAGAGGGTGACACTTTTCATTCTTGCTTCACTTTCTGTCTTCTTGCTAGGGCAAGATACTCCTTGGAGAAAGCGCCTTCACTCCATCTACTCACAGCCCCTTGGGAGAAATACCAACAGGCACTTCTCAGACCCTAGAGCCTTGTTGGCTCTGGTGTCTGGGGAGACGTTTTCAGGGAGAGAGAGACTTCTTTTTTCTTCCAGAAAATCCCATTATTAAAAATCCAGACTAGAACATAACACTTCTTCCTCCTCATGACTCCCCACATAGGAGCAGCTGGAGCTGGACTGTTGACGTCTAAGAAAGCCCACTGCAAGCAGCCTGTGCTGGTTAATCCATAGATGGCAGAGTAGATGTTTTCTATCTGGCTCTGACCAGGGCCTCTATCCTCTATCTCTAGTGGATTGTGACTTCCAAGATTTAGGATGGGGCTTCTGAGCAAAGGGACTTGCAATTTAACAGATTTCACTAATAATGAAGTGTCACCTTGTTTTCCTTTGTCTCTGTGTGTGTGTCCTTAAGAGAACTTCTAGACTGGGCGGCGGCCCCATACCAGGAATCTAGTATGTGTTGGGGCACCACAGGAAATGCCTCCCAATTTTAGACACTCTCTGGAAAAAGTTACATTTGACTTGTTTTGTAAAAGCTTATTAAGAATATTTGTCTGGGGTGTATTTTCACTGCTCTTTTGGTATATGCTTCTTTCTAGCCATGCCATTATCCCAATATATTTAGGACAAGGCAAAATATAAGCTAAAATATAATTATAAGCAATAAAATGTTTTCCAGAAATTTTTAACTGAAGAAGAGATCTGCAATTTTTACTAATTTTGCAAGCCTCAATCAAAATTTATCTTCTTTATGTAAATCTTCTATGACTGGCCTGCCTTGGGTAGTCTCTATCCTCTGTTCTCTTATAATAACTTTTAAAAGATCAGTTCCTTTGGTAATGAATTGTATGTGCCTTGTGACGTTTCTTCATTTTATGTGTTACCTGTTGTTTTGAAATTATCATTTTCCTTGGTTTCTAAAATGTACCCAAATATATCGTGAGACTTTAGAGGGCACTGATTTTTAAAAATTCCTTGATAGTAATAATAATAGTTAAGTGTATTGCACTCTGACTACAAGACAGATACTGCTCTGTTTTACACATTGGTCCTCGCCACAAATTTGAGGCTAGTACCATTATCTTCACCTTTTTATGGAGGTGAAAGTAAAAACTAGTAAGTGTTTGAGTTGTATAAGTGTTTGAGTTGTATTAGCCTCAGCGCCTAATATTTTGCCCAGAAAACAATCAATATTTTTATAAAAAGGAAATACTGAATTTGAACCCTTTGAGAAAATGATGAGTCCCCACAGTCTCCCCAAAACATGATGTTAATTAGTTTGCAATCCAAGGAGAGTTTATATTTCTATCCTTTTGTGAAAAAGAAAACCATGTGTATCAAAACCAGACATAAATACAGAACATGAGAGCTGAAAGAAGTAGACATTTTCTAGTTATTAGTTCCTTTTCATTTTCTCAGCGTCACAGAACCACTGGGAGGAGAGGCAGGATGCTGGTCCAGAGAACCCTTTCAATTTAGTCTAAGTTGAATTCCCAAGAAATATTTTTATTGTGTTATCCTACTAGGACTGGCTGCTAGTAAATGAATTTGTGGAAAACAGTTTCCCTCACAATAGGCTTAGTAGCAAGGCTTTAACAAGATTTGCTGAGTACTCCATGTGCAATAGATGTAAGAAGGTCAAGAAAACAGATTTTATTTCATCAGTTCTTTGGTCTCCATGTGGTAACCTTTCCAGAACTTTTTAGAGCAATTTCTTAACACCATTTATTGAATTTAGATATAATAAAATCTCACAGAGTCTTGTATTATTTTTCTTTATGATGAAATCTAAGATCCTCTTTGATTAGCATGGGTTTCTAAAGCCTAATTCAAATAAAGGTAGGGTATAGAGTTCTTGACATTTCAATACGGTTTTTTCTTCATTTTCCAGTCATTTATCAAAAATACTTTCAATTTTAATTATATTCTTTCAATATACACTTGATGTTGTGATTACATGTACTGATGAGTCTAAAAGTAAACTGTTTTCAGGAACTATTGGGTAAACATTGAAATCTTTTTTTGACCCTATTACCTCTAACTGGCCATTAATTCATCCATTCATTCAATTGGCAAATATTCATTACGAGAATCTTATTTAATCTTATATAATCATGGTACCAGAATGTAAAGATACTTTGCTGAGTAAAACAAATATGTACCTTGCTGTAAGTCTAGTGAGCAAGCCAGACATTAATGGAGAAACTACAATAGATAAATTGTAACTGCGATGAGTTCTATAAAACAAAATATATAGGTAATCATGCATTCTTATGGAAGATGTCCATCACCTTTCTGATGGCATATCTAATGAGAATTTAGAAATATCACATTATTAAAGTATTAAAAATAGATATAAAAATGAATTTTCTTATTGCCATTTTATTATTTATTTATTTATTTATTTATTTATTTTGAGATAGAGTTTCCCTCTTGTTGGCCAGGCTGGAGTGCAATGGCGCAATCTCAGCTCACCACAACCTCCGCCTCCCGGGTTCAAGCGATTCTCCTGCCTCAGTCTCCTGAGTAGCTGGGATTATAAGCATGCGCCACCATGCCCAGCTAATTTTCAATTTTTTTTTTTTTAGTACAGATGGGGTTTCTCCATGTTGGTCAGGTTGGTCTTCAACTCCCTACCTCAGGTGATCCACCCGCCTCGGCCTCCCAATGCTGAGATTACAGGCCTGAGCCACCGCACCCGGCCTCTGCTTATTGCCATTTTAGATGTTTATTCAGATAAATTAATTTCAAGGACTTAATGTCATGTATGACTTATCCCAGAATTTTGCATGAACACCAACTCATTAATTTGTTTTGAGTTTAAAAAAATTTTCTTTAAAATACCTTAACTGAATTCACGTATATAAATAAAGCATAAAAATGCACTTGAATGCTGTTACATTTTTAAAATAAACATAACTATTTTTAAATTCAGATGGCAAAAATATCTGAACACTAAATTTCACTATAATATTGTAATGAAAATAAGTTTACATATTACATTATGTTTATAGAAAGAACACAATAAGCAAATAATTTAGAACAATTTCTATAATATTATATAAAACATTTCTTGAAAAGATATTGAAAAATGCGTGTAATGTTACTGAGAATTTGAAGTCAATTACATAAATAAAAAATTAGAAAATTTAAATAATTTATTTACAAACTCAAATATAAAGGTTACTTATAATATTTTTATTTTTAGTTTCAGAATATTTATGAATGTGTCACTGATAACCAGTCAATAGTCAGGTTAATCACATCACATTGTTTTAGTATAATATTCTCAAGCAGGAGTGATGTTAAAAACAAGAAAAACAAGAAAACATCGTGTGGAGTCCAGACCAGTATTCAAACACAAATAGTTACAGAGCTATTCAAATTGTAGGAAATGTTCAATGTATATTTGAATTACAAAATTGAAGTGGGTGTCCTTTTACAAATGTCCATTAATGCTAATAAGAAAAGAAGCACAAAGTACTGGGGCACCACTAATCAGGCCTTGTCAATGTTGGGTCAAAAGAACTAAGTGATAAAGGCAAATTTTATACACTTAGTAGTAAGTAGGAGATTATTATGTATGATTTTATCTTAATTGGTTTTGAGAATTAATTGGGTGGTAACAAAAGCTCGCAAAAAGCTTTTCATTTGAGTAGAACAATTAAAAACCCCAAAAGGCTTGGAGCTGATGATAACCACTCCACTGGATTAACTCCTAGCTATAAAATCAGAAGCGAATTATTATTTATCTGAAAATTAAGTTAATGTTAATGACTAATGTATATTGCTTAGTTGAGTACATTTCAACTTTTCAAAGCATGTTTCTTTGGATAAGGTCAAGTCTGAATAAATAACTGATATAATAGTAAGAAATTTCTATGACTACATTTTTCTCATTTAGATCAAAATTAAAACATATATAATTAAAGTAACAAGACATAGTATTTATTACCCTCTAAGAGCTAAACTTATCTTTTTTTGTTTGTTTGTTTTTATTTTTGAATTTTTGTTGTTTTTTGTTTCTGTTTGGTTTATCTGTCTGATTTGTCATGCTAAAAATTAATATTAGGCTTAAATTACAAATAAGGAAAAAAACTCCAGCCATATGCAATAACATGGATAAACCTGGAGGACATTATGTTAACATGAAATAAGCCAGGCACAGAAAGACAAATATTGCATAATCTCACTCATATATGGTATCTAAAAAAGTAGAACAGAGAAGTGGAGAATAGAATGGTGATTTCCAAGAACTGGAGAGGTAGCAAGGTAGGGAGGACGGAGGAGATGTTAGTCAAAGCATACAAAATTTCAGTTAGGAGGAAAAAGTTCAAGAGATCTATCATACAATATGGTGACTATTGTTAACAGCAATTTACACTTGAAAACTGCTAAAAGATTAGATTTTAAGTGTTCTCTTTTCAAATAAATATATGAGGCAATACATATATTAATTAGTTTGATTTAGCCATTTTCACACTGTGTACATCATCTTGTACACCATAAATTCACATTTGTTTTTTTGTCAATAAGAAAGAAAGAGAGAGGCAGGGAGGGAGAAAGAGAGGGAGGCAGGGAAAGAAAAGTCATTACTTCTAGATTTCTATGTCTTGATAAAGTCAAAATTATCTCAGCCTTTCTTAAGATTAATTTCTTAAAATTTCAACTTACCTTTTAATGTGGTGGTTCAAACTAAGAAAGATGAATCTAGCCTTGATATTTATTATAAGTAAAATATTTTGGAATAAACCCTAAGTTTGTCAGCAATTAAGGGGATTGAGTTCACTGTCAAGCAAATATACATGAAGACTAATCATTTATTTTTAGAATCCTAGAATGCTAAATTAAATTATGGCTGAGAAAAATATTTAGTTACAAATGACACACATGTATTTATAATACTGCTGCAATGATATGATTTTCTAGTATTATGCTTAATTGGTTAATATTCAGCAGGAACCATTTGTTCTTCTCCCAGTATTTATTAATGAATTTGTTATCAGATATTACAAATTCATTTGCCTACATTTTATCTTCTTATGTTTAAAAAGGAGTGGCAATGTTTTTGTATGTTACCAGATTGTGAAGCAGATTATTTAGAACAAATATCAAATACTTTGGGTGCTTACATAAATGAAATGAAAGGATTAGTCCAGAATTTTTTGTTAATACCCAATGTGGATTCTGTTTCCTATAAAGATGGAGAATAAAAGCATCAATATATTTTAAAGTGAGAAATGTTTGCTTTAAATTGAGTGTAGATTTAAAATAGGTTTCCAAAAATTGTTTTATACATGATTAACATTCCTCAATTATATTTGCGACAAAGTAATTATTCAGGTAAGTAAACATATACTCACACTAATGAAATACTGAGATCCAGTGCAAATTTAGAGTATATCTAAGCAGATGGAAATAAAGCAAGAGAAGAAGCAAGTGGAATAAAATGTCAGAAAGTTTATTATCTCAATAAGAAATGCTGGGTTTTGTGTTTTGAAACCTGTTCCAAAATGGTAAGCTCTCTTTGTATTCACGAAGCATGTTTGTTTTCACGTTTTCATAGTCGTTCAACAGTCTTTGACAAGCTCTTTGTGGCTAAGGAAATTTAAAACTACTACTTTGAAATTCTCGGAACAACTCACAGATACCATCAAAATATACTGCTATAGTATCAAGCAATGTTGAAGAATTATGTCTTTAAAGTTTTGCCAAGAAACCTAGTAAGCTTCTTTCTTTCTTTCATTATCGAGCAGAGTTCTACACTGCCTGCCTTTGGGCTAGGCAGTTCCAAAGATATTTCTTACATAACAGCTTACTGAAAAAGTTTTAGACCAGAAAAAGACATATTTGTCTCACTCCAGGGGAGCAACATGATGTAAACAGAAAAAAAAAAACATTATGCAAAAGCAGAAGAACTGTCTCAGCAAATCCTGGAAACTTCTTAGAATTTGGTCTGTATATTCAGAAAATGATGGGAGTGTCATTGCTGGTGTCTCACTGATACGGTTTTTCTGTGTCCCCACCCAAAATCTCATATTGAATTGTAATCTGAATTACAATCCCCCATGTATTGGGGGAGGGACCTCATAGGAAGTGGTTAGATAATAGGGGCGGTCCCACTATTCTTTTCTCATGATAGTGAGTGAGTTCTCATGAAATCTGATGGTTTTGTAGGGGGCTTTACCGCCGCTTCACTCAGCACTTCTCTCTCCTGCTGCCATGAAGGACATGAAGAAGGACATGTTTGCTTCCCCTTCCGCCATGATTGTAAGCTTCCTGAGGCCTCTCCAGCCATGTAGAACTGTGAGCCAATTAACCCCTCTCCCTTTTTATTTTTAACAAGCTATCCAGTCTCAGGTAGTTCTTTACAGCAGTGTGAGAATGGAATAATACACTCATTTAGCACTCAAATATGAGTTGACTGTGCTTCCAGTCAGTTGATTGTCCAGTTCTTATTATAAAGAGTGTAACTAAAATTGAATTCTATTTCACATTACACATCCTTACTCTAAGATGAAGAATCTGCTAAAAATAATACGTTATGTGTGACCAGGAAATAAGGAAGGGAAGAGAGGAAGGTCAAACGAGAAAAGAGTGGGAAGAAAGAAGCAGAGAGATGTTTTCTTTCTTTTGTTTGTTGTTGATGGTGTTGCATTGTTTCTTTAAAAGCAGTTGTTGAAATCCTTTTTTTTTTTTTTTTTTTTTTTTGTCCTCTTAGAGATTAATCTAAAGTCAGTGGGCAATATCCAGCTGCTTCTTGACATCTTCAGTTGCTCAGGTACTGCAAACAAAGAATTCCTCTATACAGATATGGTCCTATTCCAGTGCTTTTCCTGTTAATCACACCACGACACATAAACTTTGAAAGCCCAAAACTTCTCCTTCAGTTTGCAAATTTCATGCATCACTAAGTATTGACGGTTTTCTCTGCTAAAATCACACAACTCTGTCCACTGCTATCGTTTCCATCTACTAATAATTTCTTTGTTGGAGGTTATGATGGCCTCTTAAGTGGCACACTTACACAAAGTTTGCCTTTCTCCTACCAAACTAGTCTCCATTCTATAGCCATGGAGTTCTTCTTAAAATGCATATCAGTCATATCATTCTTCACCTAAACATTGAAGAAACCATGACTTCTCACTGCTCTTAGAATAAAATCAAATCCCAAACACATTTCATGTGTGCTTGCTTTGGCACACATACATGAAACACATTTCACTAGATCTTTTTGCAATAATGGAAATGTTCTGGAAACTTTCCAATATGGTAACCACTAGCCAAATGTGGATCATGAGCACTTGAAATATGGCTAGTTTAACCAAGGAATTAAATTCTTAAATCTGTTTAAATTAAATTAAAATGTAAATAACCACACAGGCCAGTGGCTGCTGTGTTAGTGTAGCTCAAAATAAGGCCCACTAGATCCCACATTGTCTCTTTCTACCTATTCTCCAGTGTCTTCCTATAAAGTGTCTACTTGGCTGGGTGCAGTGGCTCACACCTGTAATCCCAGCACTTTGGGAGGCTGAGGCAGGTGGATCACGAGGTCAGGAGTTCGATACCAGCCTGGACAATATGGTGAAACCTAGTCTCTACTAAAAATACAAAAATTAGCTGGGTGTGGTGGTGCATGCCTGTAGTCCCAGCTACTTCAGAGGCTGAAGAATTGCTTGAACCTGGGAGGTGGAGGTTGCAGTGAGCCAAGATCACACCATTGCACTCCAGCCTGGGCAACAAAGCAAGATTCCACATCAAGAAAAAAAAAAAAAAAAAAAAAAAAAAAAAAAAAAAAAAAAAAAAAACTTCTACCCTTTCTTCTCTTTGATTCATTCCTATAAGTTTCACAAGTTCATTTTGGTCCCAATTGTGTCAAAAAACTGTTCTCTGATAGAAAAACTCTTCTCACCCTTTTTCTTTCCTGTTTAACACCTATTCATCCTTCAAAGAATCCAATAAAAAAGTCATTTCCTTAGGAAAGCTTTCCTTGACCACTGATGATTTAATTTTAAATGTTCTTATAAGCACTGTCTACCTCTTCTTCATTGTCCTTGCCATAGATGCAGTCTTACATTTATATATGGGCTTATTTGATAAAACTAGATTGTAAGATCAATAAGGGCATAAATGATTGTTGCCTAGCAATTACTCTAGTGTTTAGCATATGGTAAGTACTCCATAAATATCAATTGCAGGAAGGAGTGATTCTTTAACTTTTGTTATTCTGCCACTCAGTAGTTTCAATTTAATTTGAATTTTTCTGGTAATATTTTTTGGCAAATCTTTGTGTAAGTATTAAGCATGCAAAATGGCAACTATGGAAAGCTTATTCAATTGCCAGTTTCTTCTCAGATCAACAAGGGAATGGAACTGGAAAACTTCCCTGGTATTTCGTGACAGGGCAATCATCCACTAACACCCAAGCTAAAAGCTCAGTGATTATTACTAGTATCCAAATTACCCGTAATAGCCTAAGCTACATTCAAGCTGACAAAGTAGTGAAAAAGTCTTTCATAACTTTCACTAACAACCTGAGGTGCACAAATCCCTCTGCCCTTTTTATCTTAACCAAATCCCCTGTCAAGTCATTTGTCCCTGTAACTGGCATTTTAATCTCCTTGTGTGGTTCTGCTTGTCCCATTTCACACTTGTTATCAGCATACTCTTCTGCAGCTTAATGCCTTCAGAGTCATGCATAGTTCTATTGTAACTTAGATTCTTAAACTCTTTTTCAAGAATCTTTAAGATTCAATTATTTGCCATAGCAGCTTGTTAAATCCTATTTCTGTGACTGTATTTTGCACTTTTGAGGGGACAGATTTATAGGACAATCTGTGCGTTCATCCAGCTTGCCCCCATACCTTGAAGACAAGGAAAATCATCTTTCTGAATTCTCTGAAAGGCATGTAATACTGAAGAGTATATTCTGCATCTAGATATCTGTTCACACAAAATGGCTCAATAATCTATGCATTTTAACTGCATAAAACACTAAAGACTGTTCAATTTACTTCACATCAATTCCCTTTAGTCAAATGACATGTATGTGAAAGTATGCTGGGAATGTTCACTTTTGATCCCTCTCCATGTAACATGGGCTATAGGTGCATCATAGTATGGGGCTAGAAGTATAGATTTCAAACCCATAACGCACTGAGCCTCACATAATATCTTTGCCATTATCTAACACTATGAATCTCATTCCATAATTAATTATCATAGGAAAATAATAATACCTATCCACCACTTACTAATATGAAATGAATGAATGCAGCATGAGTGCCTCTATGGTACCTTTGGTAAATATTCTATTCTTTTCTTTCCTATTCTCTCTTACTGCTAATATTTGACAAGGCCTTTCCTCCAGGAATTCTTGAGGCTATCCACACAGGCTCAGGTCCCTAATGCCCAACTGAAAACGATTACTTAGTTCTTTAGTATCTTCAGCGCCCCCAACTCTTATGATCCATAATTATTTTTGCTGGATTAAGTCCAAGTACCCAGCAAAGCTGGACCTCTTACTGCAGCTATTCTAGAGTTTGACCATGCAGTCTTTAGGGTATTTATGAAAGATTAACTCTAACTATTCTGCTTTATTTTGTCTATCATTCTAATTCTCTGTTGCTGTTGGAGCACCAATGTTGATGTGACCAGAACCATGGCCAGCTCTTTCTATCCCTTTGTCTTACTTCTTTATCTCCAAATATGGGTCTTATTTCTAGTGGATGGGTGACTTGGTTCTCACCGTTGCCCTCCATTTAATTTGAAGACTGGAGTGCCATTTTTAATTCTTTCACCATATAACATCTTTGTGAATGCCAGCACAGGATGAACCACACCTAAATTTGCCACTGTGAACTAGAGTGTCTGGCCACCATAGCTGGTCCATAATCTTCTCTTTCAGTTTTCTCTTTTTCTCCCCTGTTGCAAAGACTCATATTTCTGGTGTCAGTGCTTGTTTCTCCAGCCTAATAGAAGTATCCTGTTAGGATAAAATACCTTATGCAACCACGACTAAGAGAAATTTGGAGAAAATAAATTCTAGTGGAGAAAATCTGAGAAGATGTTTTCCAGTAAAGTATAAACATTGGCCATTATATATATGAAATCATAACAAAAACTGAAGAAAGATGTTCTGGCAATAATTATTGATATTTAACTTTTAAAACCAAGAAAAATAAATTAACTTGGTTGCTAATCTTATAAAAAAAAAAACTAAAATTGCATGGTCTCCACCCACCCACAAACCCTGCACTCAGCTCACTAATTCTCTAGAGTCAATGGCCGAGTTTCTTATAGTCTGTGTTAACCTACTGACATTTGAACAATTGACCTGGAAAATCTGAAGAACATAAGTCTAATAGCTTTTTCAGGCAAAATGTCTGTCCTCTGTGGTGGTGGGCAACACACATTTGACAGCAGGTTTCTGTCAGCCTGGCTGACTCCAGATTTCTTGAAGTGCTAAGGGAATAGCTCAAAATGTAAGATGGAAGCTCCCAATCAGGTCTGTGTTTCCTGGATTTCTCCACCTCTCCATTAAAATTATTGATCCTTAAAGCAATACATTTTAAAATCTGTTCTAGCTTCCATCTGCATTCAAATGTTTTATCTTTCAGATCACACTTTCAGGGGAAAAAAATTATTCTCCATTTATAGACTCCAAGAAATGCATAGTATTTTTGGCCCTTTTCAGTCAACTCAGAACCAAAAAGATAAATGCTGATGTCTATCTGCTTCTAGTTGATTTGGCCAATTCTCATTAGAATCTCAAAAGACTCTATATACCTCAAAAGAGGTACAATATACTTATCTTTAGGTCAAGTTTCATGGCAATAATTACAACAATAAGCAACCCAAAGGTAAATATACTATTCCATGTAACCAAACAACCAAATTAGAAATAACAATGCCTCAGAATTTATAGTAAAAGATATTTTACTGTCTATATTTTTCTCATCAAAGTTTAAATTCGAAAAATCCTTAGAATAAAAATTTGGGAGTGCAATGTCAATTTGGTTTATTTTAGAAAATAAATAAATAATTCAATGCTAGTTATTATTAAATTTAAGTACCACATTTATTCTCATAAATTCAATTTCACCATTGAAAAAACAACTGTGATTAAGAAAGACAAATAATTTCAAATAAATAAAAACCCAAAAGTTAACATTTTAACCCAATTAACTTTTTCCTCTATGAATATATGTATGTTTCCCCAAAATTCAGATTGTAGAGAGTGTTGTTGATTTCTTTTTGTTCATTATCTGGTTTGTTTCATGGCAAACAATTCTCCATGATGTAGAGAATTTTTTATAACTCTGTCTTTAATAAATGAATTATATTTTCTTATATGGTGGTGGCACTGTATGCATTTCTCCTTATATATATTTAGGTTATTTTTTTATATGTACTCCTCACTCTAAGAAAAAAGATGCAGTGAAAATCCTATATATAATTTTCTTCCAAATTGCTAATTATTTCTTTGAGGTGGATTTTCCAAATTAGAAATGCTGATGCAAATGGTATTAATACTGTCAATTCCTTTTTTATTTTTATTTTTGACGCATTGTATTCAAATAGCAATCTAATCACATATGATCTAAGAACATTCAAATAATAAATCAAGTATAATCAGATGTTAAAGATTGAGCTTCAAGCATTATAGGCAATAATACCATGTTTGTCTATGAGCTTTCTGAGATAAAATCATATCCACACTTTGGTGACCCCCAAACCATATAGCACAGCTTCCTTACCTGTGAGCTGTTTGAAGCTACCAGTTTGAGCACTATTGACTGTTGGTTTTGTTTTGTTTTTCAGGCTCCGAATAGCTGTAGGGATCTCAGCAGAGGTTGGAGAAACCGGCTCAACCTTGATGTAGTGCCAAAATGTGGCCAATTGATACTTCAATTGGGGGGTGAGGCTAGAGGATCAAACAAGCCCAGGAGGTTGAGGCTGCACTGAGTCATGATTGTGCCACTGCACTCCAGCCTGGGTACACAGTCAGATGCTGTCTCACAAAAAAAAAAAAAAAAAAAAAAAAAAAAGAGAGAGAAAGAGAAAGAAAAAAAAAAAGGATATAAGCAAGCTTCATCAGAGTTCACTAGCCTGATGCCGTACTGAACCAGAAGTTCCAGTGTTGATTTAATATTGTCTTCTCAGACTTTTTAAATTCACTTTTAAATGGACTTTTAGACCTCTTAAATATGTGTATTGACAATAAGCCTAAGAGCTAATGACGGTTATTTATTTAACCTTGTTATGTGTGCAAGGCCCTTTCCTAAGCTTTTAAATTATATTTCTAATGGTTTAAACATCATAAAAATACTGTTAAGTGCAAACCCATTTTAATTTATAGAAAATATGGCTCAGAGAGATTTAGTAATTATGCCAAAGACAGTAGTATTACCTAAAGAACGAAGAATTTGAGACTCTTTTTAACGATGAGATTATTTTTATTAATACAAGTGTTTTTATTCACATATATATGATTTTAAGATGAAATAATTAATACTATAGGATAGTACAGTTTAATTGAAAATTATTTTTAAAAACCATTCTTGTTTACAAGAGAAATAGCAATAGAAAGTTTTCCTTAAGTAAAACACAAAAATAAAGCCTTTGGTTTCTTTGTCAACGACAGATATACATAAAATCAAAGATTACATTTTCCTGTATTAGAGTCAAAGATTTTGTTAAGTGACTTGCGATTTTATCTCTATTTTGGGAATGCAAAGGGAGGAGAATACTGGGAAATAAAATAGATATTCATAAAACACTGCTTATTCTCTGAATTTTATACCTACTTGCTTTGTAATTGGGTAACTGTGATAATCAAAGTCTCTAGCACCAATAAAACTTGCCAGAAGCAAATCTTTTTGTGGTACATATTGCTCATGTTTCTCATTATATTGCCTCATTTAAAGTGAATATTTTCTCCCCTCATGTTTACATTAATGACCTCCATAAATATCAACAACCACAAACTACAACTGTGTAAAATGTCCTATGAACAGTAACGTTAATTTACACTGATGCCTCATTTTGTTAATCCAAAATATCTTTATCTTAAATGAATTCACTGCATGAAAATCCTTATATTACCTTCTTAATAAAACATTAAAACTCATTCATAAAATCTTTACATAAAATTTTCTCAAAGACAACACAAGAGGATTTTTGTCAAAATTGCTGAAAAAGAAATTTGCATTTTGGCAAATTTATGAAATATCTGTAAATACATTTCATTTTAAATGTTTCTATTGCTCTAATTTAAATGCATATGTAACTACACTAATAGCACAAAGTTAATGCCTAATATGGGACACTGAAATTAGCTAAATTCAATTTAGTTATAAAAATTACCCCTAGACATATAGATTTTTTCTCTATTTTTTGGGTGAAGTATACAGATATACAGAGTAGAATAAAGGATTCAGGGAGAGAAATAGATGATTTAGGAGTAGGCACTGAGAAGCACCATCCCCACTAGACTATAAGCTTCACAGAAGTGGGTGCCATGTTTGCTTTTCCTATGACTTATCTTCATAATCCTGCTCTCACTAAATGTCTGTGGAATAAATAACTCACCAAATAAATGACATGTAGCTTAAGTCTACTGTTTAATGAAAATTTCAAATACATCCTACATTTTCAAAGGACAGATTTTTAATATATTTACTTTTGCTTATTTGCTTTTGTCAACCATCATCCTTCCATCTCGTTTTTTCTTTTTTTTTTTTTTTTTTTTTTGAGACGGAGTCTCGCTCTGTCACCCGGGCTGGAGTGCAGTGGCCGGATCTCAGCTCACTGCAAGCTCCGCCTCCCAAGGTTTACGCCATTCTCCTGCCTCAGCCTCCCGTGTAGCTGGGACTACAGGCGCCCGCCACCTCGCCCAGCTAGTTTTTTGTATCTTTTAGTAGAGACAGGGTTTCACCGTGTTAGCCAGGATGATCTCGATCTTCTGACCTCGTGATCCGCCCGTCTCGGCCTCCCAAAGTGCTGGGATTACAGGCTTGAGCCACCGCGCCCGGCCCCATCCTTCCATCTCTAATCCCTGCCCTGATATCTGCTTCCTGACCTTGTGTTTGCTACATACTAAGATGTACTGTCCTCGAATGTTTTATGGATACCTCTATACCTTGGATTATATTGCAAAGGATGTCTATCCTTAGCACTTTAGCTGGCTGAGACTATCTACCTACACACACCACACATGCACACACTCACACACAGATGCACACCTTGATCTCTATGGAAATAATAAATATTATTAACAGTAATCATTCATTGCTTACTAAGTATTATTTAGCAAGTATACTTGTATAATAAGTATATATACTTGCATTGCATAGTACTATGTAAAGTAAATACGAAAGTGTTATGTAGTAAGCATTTACTGAGTGATTAAAACTTGCAAATTACATGAAGTAATGATTAAGGCCTCACAAGCTTATGAGGTAAAAACCATTTACAGACTGCAGGCAACACACCTGAGGCTCAGAGCAGCTGAATAATTATTTGAGATAACGCAGCTGGTGAGTGGTTGAACTGTACTTGAAACACAGGCAGTGTGATTTCAAAACTAATGTGCTTAGCCCTGACCTAGGCTGTCTACTGTCAGGAAGAATTTCTGTGCCAAAATTGGACTCTGCTTCTTTGAGAGCTGGTTATCTTTGCATAATAAGCCTTTTGTAGTTTCCATATCAGATTACAATCTTTATAAACATTAAATAATTGTTTAACGATTGAGTAAATAAATAAATATTAAACTTATCTCTTTGACATAGATGGCTAGCTTGGGATATGGATTATGTTTGTCGAGTTAATGTCTATATTCTGGAAATAGAAAAGAAAGTAAGAGGAGATGAAAAACCTAAAGTCTGATACTTTAAAACCATTCTTCTTTACTTCTTGAAACACTATTTTAGATGACTATTATTATTTGCATATTTATTTTTAATCTTTATTGAATGATTGATTGATTGATTGAGACGAAGTCTCGCTCTGTTGCCCAGGCTGGAGTGCAGTGGTGCAATCTCGGCTCACTACAACCTCTGCAACCTCCACCTCCTGAGTTCAAGTGATTTTCCTGCTTCAGCCTCCTGAGTAGCTGGGATTACAGGTGCACACCACCATACCTGGCTAATTTTTTTTGTATTTTTAGGAAAGACGGGGGTTTCACCATGTTGGTGAAGCTGATCTCGAACTCCTGATCTCGTGATCTGCCCACCTCGGCCTCCCAAAGTGCTGGGATTACAGGCATGAGCCACGGCGCCCGGTATTATTTGTATATTTATAAGATACACAGCAGTGAGGAAACTAGGGCTCAAAGAACTTAAGTAGCTTACTGTATACCATTTCTAGTAAGTGGCAAGGCCAACTTTGAAAAGCAAGTCTGCCTGGCTCCAAAATCAGTGTTCTTAATCCAAGTTAATATATAAATGTTACCAAGAGACTTGGCGTCCTCTCTTGTGGTTTCAACTCTATCCATGAGTAATTAAGATAACATGGTTTGAGTTCTTGTTTTACTTTTCATGGGTTTCATAATTCTGAGTGGTCATTTCAAACCATTACGGTGACTGACTTACTGAGAAAATTAAGGAGTTAGAGGTAAAGCTATCTAAAATCCATACTTGAACTAAAGGACGACTAACCTGAAATTTAACAACTCTTTTGTACAATTACAATTTATTCCAACTGGAATACCTTCAGTTTAGAATGTGTAATATGCTATACAAACTATCTAAAAACATTATTGCCATGACTGCAAATTCTGTAAAACAAATCAATAAACAAAAGAGATGCTGAGTTATAGAGAAAGTTACCAGCTCACCTGGGTATACAAACCAACACTCAGATTTGCATGATACAACCTTGAAGAAAAACTGGGTGTGCTAGTTGAATAGTCTCCCTTATGGCTATAATTTTCCAATTACAAGTTATTTTATCCTTTCAAAAGGATTCTTTGAAGGATAAGTTATTTTATCCTTCAAAGGGATTCTATATCCTCTATTTTTAAGAACCTATTCTCTCAAGCACAGTGGCCAAGAGTTGATGCATGGTCCCTTAGAGAATTCCATGGTATTTAGCTCTTCTGGAGAGAGATGACATTTCAGGTTCAGGATGATTCATCTCATGGTTGATATGTCAAGTTTTCCTTTGGGATGTTAGTTGTTGCAAGACACATAATGGAGTTATCAGTGGTGAGCCGGGAGCTGGGTCAGAGTCAGACTGCTCCTTTAGAGTGGCTAAGTGAAAGAATTGGCATGTGTCCAAACACCCTGTTAGGCAAAATCTTCTGAATTTTAGATACATGCTGCTTTCAGACATTCTGATATACTCCATGTGCAGAGTCAATGATCCCCTGCTGGCATAGAGAGCCTTATCATCCTGGTAATTAGTGAAACCATTAGGGGTTTTATTGATCAACAAACCAATGGGAATACCTGAAACTTGTCCTCAATCCCAACCATTTGTCAGGATTCACTCACACTCTATGTAGGATACTATGTTTCACTTGTGCGCTGCCCATCTATTTAGCTCTTTAACAGAGATTAATAAATATAAGAAAGGATCTTTGACTTCAGGATTTATTCACCTATTTAGAAGACTCAGCCACATGGGAGGCCACTAGCAGTGAACGTAGGTAACATAGTAGCCATTGCTCAGAAGGAAGATTGGGTTCAATATTCATTATTATTAGATGCCCACCACAGCCAGCTGTAGGCAATCCAATTAAGGAACCATAAAATGCTAAAAAATGAGCACAGACTAGATTCTAAAACCTGGCTATGATTCATTAATCATATTAATTTTGCAACAGTTTGTCTGTGATTTAGTTTCACATAGAATATCTTCCCTTCGTAAATCTAAACCCATGGCTTTTCAGGGTTTAAAGAAATCCTCCAAGAGGGACTGTCCAGAACAAAAATACTGCCATTATCCCAGTGCCCTTGACACAGCCTTGAGTTTCAGTTCCCCTATAACCATCTCACTTCCTTTCCCACAGACATGCTAGGCTTAGCCCTGAGAAGGATGCTTATACCTCGGGCCCGATTTCCAACCCAATTCCTTAGCAGAGCTGAAAAAGGTTACAATTTTTCAAAAAGGATTTCAATAAGAAATCAGAGAAACCAAAATTTAAATAAAGAAAATGTGACAGCATAAAACAGTCCAGTTAATGAAAAACGTGTTTCTTTCTACGTTATCACTGTCTCATATCACTTACTAGCCTTGAAACCAAGTACAGGACTCCTTCCAATCATTCAGATTATTTCTCAAGGTGTAGGTCTAATAATGAACTATTTTGAGGAGATGGCATTTATTTTTACTACTACTTGAGGCAGCCTACTAATTAATTCTAATTTATAATTTATTCATTGCTATCTCAGTTATGTTTTTGTCTTCTATAGGGTCATTCTGTATATCAACAGAGTGGTTAGAAGCCTGAGAACTACAGTTGAGGACTGCTGCTAACCAGATATATCTCTATTACTGGCTCTGTACAGTGATTAATAGTTCCCAACTGTTTACTTAGCATAAGGTATTTAAATCTTTTGATGAAATGTAATATATAATTTGTTATTTCTCATTGAGCCCTTGGTGAAAGTGAATAATAAACATGAGAAGACAGGATAAATTTGCAAGAAATTGAAAAATGTTCTTGACTGTTAGATGCCAAATGAAAAATCCATTTTAGTTGTGCCATAAACTCAAAATGCAGAACCAAATTTTAAAAAACATCTAGAAATATTGGGATGATAAGTTAAAAGTATGTGCTCTAGGAATTTAGATTTCAGAACTGATTGTGCAATTTTAGTGCAGAGGGTCATGAATTGTTGGTAATCTCATAGACAGCAAGCTGTAAGTGTGTATAGGTTCAGCATGAGTCAGCAGTGTGAAGCAAGTCTAAGAAAGAAAATATTTCAGGGCAGTGATCATCCCACTAAATTCTGCCCTGGGCGGGCCACACCTAAGTCTTTGATTTTTAAAGCCACATTATTAAGAGGTGAGAATGTTAGATTACACCTACAGAGTGATGACAAAACTAGTGAAGGGTTCAGAAACTCTTCAGTGTTGCAGATTAAAGAAACTCCAGAAGTAGAGTCAGAGATTAGGTTTGAAACCCTTTTATTTTAGAGGAGAGTTAAGGAGTTTAGGGCAAGTTACTTTGCCCCCTTAAGGCCCAGCTTCCTCACCTACAAAAAAGATATTATAATACTACCCCCTCCATAAAGTCATTGTGTACGTTAAATAAGATCATGTATGCTAATGCATTTATGTAAGTTGTAACATGCTACACAAATTTTATATGAGAAATAGTTGATATGGTTCTAAACATCTAAAAAAATACTGTGAAAGAGAGAGAAGCTCATTACTTATGCTTTCATAGGATAGAAGCAGGAGTAAAAGTAAAAGTGAAGTAGATTAGGCTTAACAAATGAGAGAACATAATAATGACTGATACGTCAACAACATTGTTGGTCGCCTCAAGAAGCAGTAAGCTTCCTATCTTAGGAGAAATTGAGGAAGAAACTAGACAAACACCTTGACGGGGTAGTTGTGAAAGAATTTGCCAAATGGCCATAAGTACTCTCCCTGGTGAAATACTTCACCAATCCAGGAATATTTTGCTGGAATTCCAATATGCATTTCTACATCACTCAGTTGAGGACAACTGTAATGTTTTTTTTCTTTTTTGAGAGAGGGTCTCACTCTGTCACTCAGGCTGGAATACAGTGGCACTATCTCAACTCACTGCAACCTCCGCTTCCCAGGTTCAAGCAATTCTCATGCCTCAGCCTCCTGAGTAACTGGAATTACAGGCACGCACCACCACACCTGGCTACTTTTTACATTTTTAGTAGAGATGGGGTTTTACCATGTTTGCTAGGGTGGTCTCAAACTCAAGTGATCCACCCGTCTCAGCCTCCAAAAGTGCTGAGATTACAGGCATGAATCACCACACCTGGCTGACAACTGTAAATTTAATAACTAATTATAACCCCATTGTTATGGTTTGGCTATGTCCCCACACAAATCTCGTCTTGAATTCCTATCTGTTGTGGGAGGGACCTGGTGGGAGATAATTGAATCATGGGGGCAGGTCTCTCCTGTGCTGTTCTCATGATAGCAAATAAGTCTCACGAGATCTGATGGTTTTATAAGGGGGAATTTCTCTGCTCAAATGCTATCTCTTTGCCTGCTGCCATCCATCTAAGGTGCAACTTTCTCCTGCTTGCCTTCTGCCATGATTGTGAGGCCTCACCAGCCACATGGAACTGTAAGCCCATCAAAACTCTTTCTTTTGTAAATTGTCCAATCTTGGGTATGCCTTTATCAGCCACGTGAAAATGAACTAATTGATATCAGGAGTGAGGTGCTGCTGAAAAGACACCCAAAAATGTCGAAGTGACTTTGGAACTGTGTAACACACAGAGGTTAGAACAGTTTGAACCACCCAGAAGAAGACAGGAACAAGTGAGAAAATGTCAAGTCCCTAGTGACTTGTTGGATGGCTTTGATCAAAGTGCTGATAGTGATATGAACAGTGAAATCTAGGCTGAGCTGGTCTCAGATGGAGATGAGGAATTTGTTGGGAACCAAATCAAAGGTGACTCTTGTTATGGTTTAGCAAAGAGACTGGTGGCATTTTCCCCCTGCCGTAGAGATTTGTGGAACTTTGAACTTGAGAAAGATGATGTAGGGTATCTGGTGGAAGAAATTTTTAAGCAGCAAAGCATTCAAGAGGTTACTTGGGTGCTGTTAAGGACATTCAGCTTCATAAGGTAAGCAAAGGATAAAAGTTCAAAAAATATGCAGCCTGACAATACGATAGATAAGAAAATCTCATTTTCTGAGGAGAAATTCAAGCTGGCTGCAGAAATTTGCATAAGTAATGAGGAGCTAAATGTTTATCCCCAAGACAATGGGGAAATGTCTCCAGGGCATGTCCAAGGTATTCATAGCAGCCCCTCCAATCACAGGCCTGGAGACCTAGGGGGCAGGGTCTCTTGCTGTGTGCAGCTTAGGGACTTTGTGCCCTGCATCCCAGCAGCTCCAGCATGGCTGAAAGGGGTCAATGTAGTACTCAGGTTATGACTTCAGAGGGGGCAAGTCCCAAGCCTTGGAACCTTCCACATGGTGTTGAGCCTGCAGGTGAACAGATGTCAAGAAATGAGGTTTGGGAACCTCCACCTAGATTTCAGAAGATGTACGGAATCTCCTGGATGCTCAAGCAGAAGTTTGCTGCAGGGATGGGTCCCTCATGGAGAACCTCTGCTAGGGCAGTTTGGAAGGGAAATGTGGGGTCAGAGCCCCCACACAGAGTCCCTACTGGGGCACTGCCTAGTAGAGCTATGAGAAGAGGACCACTGTCCTCCAGACCTCAGAATGGTAGATGCACTGACAGTTTGCAACATGTGTCTGGAAAAGCTGCAGAGACTCAACACCAGCCTGTGAAAGCAGCTGGGAGGGAGGCTGTGTCCTGCAAGGCCACAGGGGCGGAACTGCCTAAGACCATGGGAACCCACCTCTTGCATCAATATGACCTGGATGTGAGACATGGAATCAAAGGAGATTATTTTTGAGCTTTAAGATTTGACTGCCTTGCTGGATTTCAGACTAGCATGGGACCTGTAACTCCTTCGTTTTGGCCTTTTTTTTTTTTTTTTTTTTCATTTGAAATGGCTGTATTTACCCAATGCCAATACCGCGATTGTATCTGGCGAGAAACTAACTTGCTTTTGACTGTACGGGCTTAAAGGCAGAAGGGACTCTTGCCTTGTCTCAGATGAGACTTTGGACTATGAACTTTTGAGTTAATGCTGAAATGAGTTAAGATGTTGGGAGACTGTTGGGACAGCATGATTTGTTTTGAACTATAAAGACAGGAGATTTGGAGTGGCCAGGGGTGGAATGATATGGTTTGGCTCTGTGTCCCCACTCAAATCTCATCTTGAATTCTCACATGTTGTGGGAGGCATCCGGTGGGAGGTAATTGAATCATGGGGGCAGGTCTTTCCCATGCTTTTCTTGTGGTAGTGAATAAGTCTCACAAGATCTGATGGTTTTATAAGGGGGAGTTTCCCTGCGCAGGCTCTTTCTCTTTCTTGTTGCATACCAGTTGCATACTTTTCATGTTAAACCATGGATGGGGCAAGAAGAAACAACATTTTTCAAAAGATAGATCTTTCCCACTCCCAATATAATGTAGATAATCATAGGACAACAAGTCCAAAATTGTGTTTGAAATGTTGCTCTACATTTTTCATGCATTTACAACACATTCTAATGCTAGCCCCTAAGATAGGGCTTAGAAAAATAGAATTACATAGACCCATAGATAAGAGTGAAGTCAATCAACATATGCAACAGCAAGCAGAGTAGGTGGGAAGAAAATGTTATGCCATCAGACAAATAATCACCCTGGGAAATTCACAGCTTTAAAAATCTTACCTGGCACTTTAAAGAGAAACATAACCCAATCCCCCTTTGACAAATTATATCAGAGATTCTACCTGAAAATAGAAGAGGAATAAAATCTCATACTTTAGAAAATAAACTTAACACTGCAGAGATTCAGAGGATATTTTTTCCTTTTGTCACCCAGTAGCACTTGACAATTGGCTAAAAACAGAGGAGGTGGCACTTGGGGGTTCTCTGCTTTCTTTTTGGCACATCAACAGTAGTTTGATAGTGGCTTTGATAGACAAGGGCCCTAAAAATGGAAGAATGAATGCCAGCTCCCTTAATCCGAAGTTGTTAAGCAAGATGCAGAGAGTTTATTTTCCTTGGTTACTGGGATTCTTACTTACAGAATATGTGAACGTAAATAAATGCACTCTCTATATTCTTTTAATAACAGATGGATCATCCTTTGGGGCAAAGAAGGTTATTTCTTTATATGCACACACACTCACACACACAAAACCTATTTCTTTTACTAACCAGGTTTCTCTTTCTGTCAGCTCATTTCTAGTTTGGCGGAGCAATGAGAAGAATTACATAGAGAATAAATCTTTAATCATCTCCAGGTCTATTTAGAAGCCAATCTATGAGCCCTCTAACAGCGAAATTGTTGAGGTGAGCACAGTCTGTTCTGTCACTCAGTGATAACTTGCAGTGGATGAAGTGCTGAAGGGGAAATCCATGAATCCTTGTGAGTTAGTCTCTATTTTAATAGTGCAGGACAATGAAATAGCAACAGGTGGCCATTGTAAATCTTTCTGTTTTTCAGATTCAGATTCCAAAAGATGAAAATAATAAAAGAATTTGAAGCTCAGGTGAGAGGGGTTATAGTTTTGGAAAATGTTGTGCAAGAAAATGGTGATCTACTAGAAGCCCTGATGAGTAGCCACAACCGAATAGACTGTTACAGGTAAGCGATAATTTTCCCAAGTTGCTGATGTAGTTCTCCAAGGTCATGTGTGCTAACGTATTTGTTGAGGAAAGCAAGGCTTGTTAAATAGGCATACATGGACAAACGCATTCAGAACAATTTAGGGGACAAGGAGGGAATGAGTGAAAGGTTTAGAAACATCTTTTCTAATAGCTGCTACATAGCCAGACATTACTTATTGATAGACATAGTCAGAAAGACTCACACAGGCACAAGTGGAACTGTTCCTGGAAACTAGAGGATGTACTATGCTTATCTCTCTGTTTGCGTCTATGTCCCACTCCAAATACTATGATTTGAGGCTGGCCTCCTGACTAGGTAAAAGTGGAGAAAGCATTCAGGAAACCTCTCTGTACACTGACTTATTGAAGAAAATAAAAAATTATTATACTAGATGGGAGAAATACTCCAAGAGTGTAGCAGATATGGTGAGAAAAAGGTTTCTGAGGAGGCAGAGGGGAGTTTAATTTAAAAAAACAAAAAAAGCATTAGAAGGTTGGCATGAAACAGAGGAGAAATGAAAAGAGTAGGAGCAATTTCCCAGATAAATAATAAGTGTAAGGACCTTTTCCTAGAGGGTTAAGTAGGGTGTTTTATAAAATAGCGATAAACAATAATAAAATTTTTGAACATAAACAAACACGTTTGAGATGCACAAACATAGCTACAATTCTGGCAAGAAATGATGGTGTATTTGTGTCTGGTAACTTTCTGCTCAGACATACGGTGACAGCCATATGTGGAGATGGCATGGCTAATTGGCTCTTATGCTGTCTTTCTGGAGTGTGAATCCAAGACATGACAGAAATCTTGCCCAGAGTCATCAACCTCACTCCTCTCTACTTCTACCGGTCCATGTTTGGATGAAGGATCAGGTCATGAAAACACATTTATCCTTTCAAGGTATATTTATTGAGTGACACTGTGCTAGTGGAGGCAACAGCACACATAGCACAGCTTTGTTCTCATGGGGTCTACACTCTTGTAGTTAGACAAGCATTTAGTCAATAACCACCTAGGGTTGTTATTGCTGAGATAGAGAAGTAAAGGGTGCCATAAGGAGATGTGTCTTTCCCTGAAGAGGAAATAGCATGAACTAAAGTCTGTAGATAAGAAAGAGGTGATTAAAAATAGTCATTCAAAAATGGTGCATCTCTAATAATTTTGACAAGCTTGACTTAAAAATCACTTTAACATTTCAAGGAAAATATGAAACAAGAACCAATTCCATCCTCAACAAAATGAGGAAACGTGTAAATACAAAACACAATATATAATGATGGAAAACATTATGACTATAATTGCCTGAAAAGAGATAGTCAAACCTCAGGGTCCACAGAGGAAGAATGAAACGAGCTGCCAGATAAGTCACCCTGGAGTACCCTACCAGAGATGTGAGGGATCTAGGAACGTGAGGTGCAGTAGGATGATTGAAAACAGGATTCGTGCATAAGAATGAGATTCTATATAAGAATCACTTAAGCCTCCTGAGTACCCAAGTTACTGCTACAGTGTGTGTTTTAAAGGAAACATACCAGAGAAAATTCCAACTCCCAGGAAATATAATAAAAACTAGAGAAAGAAAAAATAGAAATAAATGAAATAGAATCAATAAACAGAGTAAGTGTTTGCTGGATAGCAAACATTTGACTGATAGGAGTTTGAAGGTTGAAGGTGGTGGTATTATCAAAAAGAAGAGAAAAACTTCCCTGGCCTGGGAAATAGATGTTTCCTGATTGAATGGACTCACTGAATGCCCAGTACAATGAACAAAAAATAACTCACAGCAAATCATATCTTATGGAAATTTTGACATACCTAGGCTAGAGAGACAATCTCAAAAGCTTACAGAATAAAATTAATAACATAATTCAGGACATTGTGAAATATTTATTTCAAAGTAGATTTCAAAGTAACACTAGAATAAGAGCCTCTTAAAAGGAAACATGGGGGGGGCGGAGCAAGATGGCCGAATAGGAACAACTCCAGTCTCCAACTCCCAGCGCGAGCGACACAGAAGACCGGTGATTTCTGCATTTTCAACTGAGGTACTGGGGTCATCTCACTAGGGAGTGCCGGACAATCGGTGCTGGTCAGCTGCTGCAGCCTGACCAGCGAGAGCTGAAGCAGGGCGAGGCATCGCCTCACCTGGAAGCGCAAGGGGGAAGGGGATCCGTTTTCCTAGCCAGGGGAACTGAGACACACAACACCTGGAAAATCGGGTAACTCCCACCCCAATACTGCGCTGTAAGCATACAGGCATTCCAGGAGAATATATCCCACACCTGGCCGGGAGGGTCCCACGCCCACGAAGCCTCCCTCACTGCTAACACAGCAGTCTGCCGCGATCTTTCCGCAAGGCAGCAGCGAGGCTGGGGGAGGGGCGCCCGCCATTGCTGAGGCTTAAGTAGGTAAACAAAGCCGCTGGGAAGCTCGAACTGGGTGGAGCTCACAGCAGCTCAAGGAAGCCTGCCTGTCTCTGTAGTCTCCACCTCTGGGGACAGCGCACAGCTGAAGACCAACAGGGGAAGTAGCGGGAGCCGGTGCAGACGCGAACGACTCTGTCTGACAGCTTTGGGGAGAGCCGCGGATCTCCCAACGCGGAGGTTGAGATCTGAGAACGGACAGACTGCCTGCTCAGGTGTGTCCCTGACCCCTGAGTAGCCTAGCTGGGAGAAATCCCCCACTAGGGGCAGTCTGACACCCCACACCTCACAGGGTGGAGTACACCCCTGAGAGGACACTTCCAAAGGAAGAATCAGACAGGTACACTCGCTGTTCAGCAATATTCTATCTTCGGCAACCTCTGCTGCTGATACCCAGGCAAACAGGGTCTGGAGTGGACCTCAAGCAATCTCCAACAGACCAACAGAGAGTCCTTCTGACTGTCAGAAGGAAAACTATCAAACAGGAAGGACACCTATACCAAAACCCCATCAGTTCGTCACCACCATCAAAGACCAGAGACAGATAAAACCACAAAGATGGGGAAGAAGCAGGGCAGAAAAGCTGGAAATTCAAAAAATAAGAGCGCATCTCCCCCTGCAAAGGAGCGCAGCCCATCACCAGCAACGGATCAAAGCTGGTCAGAGAATGACTTGGACGAGAGGAGAGAAGAAGGCTTCAGTCCATCAAACTTATCAGAGCTAAAGGAGGAATTACGTACCCAGTGCAAAGAAACTAAAAATCTTGAAAAAAGAGTGGAAGAATTGACAGCTAGACTCATTAATGCAGAGAAGATCATAAACGAAATGACAGAGATGAAAACCATGACACGAGAAATACGTGACAAATGCACAAGCTTCAGTAACCGACTCGATCAACTGGAAGAAAGAGTATCAGCGATTGAAGATCAAATGAATGAAATGAAGCGAGAAGAGAAACCAAAAGAAAAAAGAAGAAAAAGAAATGAGCAAAGCCTGCAAGAAGTATGGGATTACGTAAAAAGACCAAATCTACGTCTGATTGGGGTGCCTGAAAGTGAGGGGGAAAATGGAACCAAGTTGGAAAACACTCTTCAGGATATCATCCAGGAGAACTTCCCCAACCTAGTAGGGCAGGCCAACATTCAAATTCAGGAAATACAGAGAACGCCACAAAGATACTCCTCCAGAAGAGCAACTCCAAGACACATAATTGCCAGATTCACCAAAGTTGAAATGAAGGAAAAAATCTTAAGGGCAGCCAGAGAGAAAGGTCGGGTCACCCACAAAGGGAAGCCCATCAGACTAACAGCAGATCTCTCGGCAGAAACTCTACAAGCCAGAAGAGAGTGGGGGCCAATATTCAACGTTCTTAAAGAAAAGAATTTTAAACCCAGAATTTCATATCCAGCCAAACTAAGTTTCATAAGTGAAGGAGAAATAAAATCCTTTACAGATAAGCAAATGCTTAGAGATTTTGTCACCACCAGGCCTGCCTTACAAGAGACCCTGAAGGAAGCCCTAAACATGGAAAGGAACAACCGGTACCAGCCATCGCAAAAACTTGGCAAAATGTAAAGACCATCGAGGCTAGGAAGAAACTGCATCAACTAACGAGCAAAATAACCAGTTAATATCATAATGGCAGGATCAAGTTCACACATAACAATATTAACCTTAAATGTTAATGGACTAAATGCTCCAATTAAAAGACACAGACTGGCAAACTGGATAAAGAGTCAAGACCCATCAGTCTGCTGTATTCAGGAGACCCATCTCACATGCAGAGACATACATAGGCTCAAAATAAAGGGATGGAGGAAGATCTACCAAGCAAATGGAGAACAAAAAAAAGCAGGGGTTGCAATCCTAGTCTCTGATAAAACAGACTTTAAACCATCAAAGATCAAAAGAGACAAAGAAGGCCATTACATAATGGTAAAGGGATCAATTCAACAGGAAGAGCTAACTCTCCTAAATATATATGCACCCAATACAGGAGCACCCAGATTCATAAAGCAAGTCCTTAGAGACTTACAAAGAGACTTAGACTCCCATACAATAATAATGGGGGACTTCAACACTCCGCTGTCAACATTAGACAGATCAACGAGACAGAAAGTTAACAAGGATATCCAGGAATTGAACTCATCTCTGCACCAAGCGGACCTAATAGACATCTATAGAACTCTCCACCCCAAATCAACAGAATATACATTCTTCTCAGCACCACATCGCACTTATTCCAAAATTGACCACATAATTGGAAGTAAAGTACTCCTCAGCAAATGTAAAAGAACAGAAATTATAACAAACTGTCTCTCAGACCACAGTGCAATCAAACTAGAACTCAGGACTAAGAAACTCAATCAAAACCGCTCTACTACATGGAAACTGAACAACCTGCTCCTGAATGACTACTGGGTACATAACGAAATGAAAGCGGAAATAAAGATGTTCTTTGAAACCAATGAGAACAAAGATACAACATACCAGAATCTCTGGGACACATTTAAAGCAGTGTGTAGAGGGAAATTTATAGCACTAAATGCCCACAAGAGAAAGCAGGAAAGATCTAAAATTGACACTCTAACATCACAATTAAAAGAACTAGAGAGGCAAGAGCAATCACATTCAAAAGCTAGCAGAAGGCAAGAAATAACTAAGATCAGAGCAGAACTGAAGGAGATAGAGACACAAAAAACCCTCCAAAAAATCAATGAATCCAGGAGTTGGTTTTTTGAAAAGATCAACAAAATTGACAGACCGCTAGCAAGGCTAATAAAGAAAAAAAGAGAGAGGAATCAAATAGATGCAATAAAAAATGATAAAGGGGATATCACCACTGACCCCACAGAAATACAAACTACCATCAGAGAATACTATAAACGCCTCTACGCAAATCAACTAGAAAATCTAGAAGAAATGGATAATTTCCTGGACACTTACACTCTCCCAAGGCTAAACCAGGAAGAAGTTGAATCCCTGAATAGACCAATAGCAGGCTCTGAAATTGAGGCAACAATTAATAGCCTACCCACCAAAAAAAGTCCAGGACCAGATGGATTCACAGCTGAATTCTACCAGAGGTACAAGGAGGAGCTGGTACCATTCCTTCTGAAACTATTCCAATCAATAGAAAAAGAGGGAATCCTCCCTAACTCATTTTATGAGGCCAACATCATCCTGATACCAAAGCCTGGCAGAGACACAACAAAAAAAGAGAATTTTAGACCAATATCCCTGATGAACATTGAAGCAAAAATCCTCAATAAAATACTGGCAAACCGGATTCAGCAGCACATCAAAAAGCTTATCCACCATGATCAAGTGGGCTTCATCCCTGGGATGCAAGGCTGGTTCAACATTCGCAAATCAATAAACGTAATCCAGCATATAAACAGAACCAAAGACAAGAACCACATGATTGTCTCAATAGATGCAGAAAAGGCTTTTGACAAAATTCAACAGCCCTTCATGCTAAAAACGCTCAATAAATTCGGTATTGATGGAACGTACCTCAAAATAATAAGAGCTATTTATGACAAACCCACAGCCAATATCATACTGAATGGGCAAAAACTGGAAAAATTCCCTTTGAAAACTGGCACAAGACAGGGATGCCCTCTCTCACCACTCCTATTCAACATAGTGTTGGAAGTTCTGGCTAGGGCAATCAGGCAAGAGAAAGAAATCAAGGGTATCCAGTTAGGAAAAGAAGAAGTCAAATTGTCCCTGTTTGCAGATGACATGATTGTATATTTAGAAAACCCCATCGTCTCAGCCCAAAATCTCCTTAAGCTGATAAGCAACTTCAGCAAAGTCTCAGGATACAAAATTAATGTGCAAAAATCACAAGCATTCTTATACACCAGCAACAGACAAGCAGAGAGCCAAATCAGGAATGAACTTCCATTCACAATTGCTTCAAAGAGAATAAAATACCTAGGAATCCAGCTTACAAGGGATGTAAAGGACCTCTTCAAGGAGAACTACAAACCACTGCTCAGTGAAATCAAAGAGGACACAAACAAATGGAAGAACATACCATGCTCATGGATAGGAAGAATCAATATCGTGAAAATGGCCATACTCCCCAAGGTTATTTATAGATTCAATGCCATCCCCATCAAGCTACCAATGACTTTCTTCACGGAATTGGAAAAAACTGCTTTAAAGTTCATATGGAACCAAAAAAGAGCCCGCATTGCCAAGACAATCCTAAGTCAAAAGGACAAAGCTGGAGGCGTCACGCTACCTGACTTCAAACTATACTACAAGGCTACAGTAACCAAAACAGCATGGTACTGGTACCAAAACAGAGATATAGACCAATGGAACAGAACAGAGTCCTCAGAAATAATACCACACATCTACAGCCATCTGATCTTTGACAAACCTGAGAGAAACAAGAAATGGGGAAAGGATTCCCTATTTAATAAATGGTGCTGGGAAAATTGGCTAGCCATAAGTAGAAAGCTGAAACTGGATCCTTTCCTTACCCCTTATACGAAGATTAATTCAAGATGGATTAGAGACTTAAATGTTAGACCTAATACCATAAAAACCCTAGAAGAAAATCTAGGTAGTACCATTCAGGACATAGGCATGGGCAAGGACTTCATGTCTAAAACACCAAAAGCAACGGCAGCAAAAGCCATAATTGACAAATGGGATCTAATTAAACTAAAGAGCTTTTGCACAGCAAAAGAAACTACCATCAGAGTGAACAGGCAACCTACAGAATGGGAGAAAATTTTTGCAACCTACTCATCTGACAAAGGGCTAATATCCAGAATCTACAAAGAACTCAAACAAATATACGAGAAAAAAACAAACAACCCCATCAAAAAGTGGGGAAAGGATATGAACAGACATTTCTCAAAAGAAGATATTCATACAGCCAACAGACACATGAAAAAATGCTCATCATCACTGGCCATCAGAGAAATGCAAATCAAAACCACAATGAGATACCATCTCACACCAGTTAGAATGGCAACCATTAAGAAGTCAGGAAACAACAGGTGTTGGAGAGGATGTGGAGAAATAGGAACACTTTTACACTGTTGGTGGGATTGTAAACTAGTTCAACCATTATGGAAAACAGTATGGCAATTCCTCAAGGATCTAGAACTAGATGTACCATATGACCCAGCCATCCCACTACTGGGTATATACCCAAAGGATTATAAATTAGTCTACTACAAAGACACATGTACACGTATGTTTATTGCGGCACTATTCACAATAGCAAAGACTTGGAATCAACCCAAATGTCCATCTGTGACAGACTGGATTAAGAAAATGTGGCACATATACACCATGGAATACTATGCAGCCATAAAAAAGGATGAGTTTGCGTCCTTTGTAGGGACATGGATGCAGCTGGAAACCATCATTCTTAGCAAACTATCACAAGAAGAGAAAACCAAACACCGCATGTTCTCACTCATAGGTGGGAACTGAACAATGAGATCACTTGGACTCGGGAAGGGGAACATCACACACTGGGGTCTATCATGGGGAGGGGGGAGGGGGGAGGAGGGAGGGATTGCATTGGGGAGTTATACATGATATAAATGATGAATTGATGGGTGCTGACGAGTTGATGGGTGCAGCACACCAACATGGCATAAGTATACATATGTAACAAACCTGCACGTTATGCACATGTACCCTAGAACTTAAAGTATAATAAAAAAAAAAAAAAAAAAAAAAAAAAAAAGGAAACACGGCTCAACATGGTAGAATACATGTTTTATTATACAATTCACTGTGAGGAAATAAATAAAATAAATAGTATGAATTCAGAATAAGTTTACATATGAGTTAGGATTATAAAAGGCAGTAAATTATATAAAAATGAAATGCCATAATTAGGAAAAAAAGAGAAACCAGGAATGTCACAAAATATTAAGAACATCAGGAAAGGTTGTCCACAAATTAAGCAAGACTTGTTAAAAAGTGTTGAGAAAAAGTGAAGGTTCAGAGTAATCTGTGATGGGAACAAGCAGAAAGGATGTATACATACCATCCTGATTTTGGAAATAATCCTTGTTGTCTGAAAATATGGTTTGATAAATGAAAACAAAGAAGTCCATTTTTCAAAAGGAGAAACCTACTCTGTATGTCAGTTAATTTCCTCATTTGTAAAACACGGGTAGTTCATATGGTGGTTGTAGGAATTAAATGAATTAATGCATATAAAACATTTATAAAAATATCTGGCTTACAGTAAGCAATTGATGAGGTTAGTAATCACTTAATTTTAATTTTGATTATTGCCTTATGTATTTTTCCTGTGAATTCCTAAATATATCCATACCTTATATGGAAAAGCACTACAGGATGTAGAGTGGTTTAGTGGTGGCCTAGTGGGAAATGGGAAAACGAACAGAGTACAGATTAAGGCAAAGTTAGTCTGCAGAGAATAGAAAAGTTTGGATGGTAGTATTTCAACTTACCATATCCAGCAGAATCTGACAAAGGCAGGTTTCATTTATACCATGACTATAGCTATGTGGACTTTAGTAATGGTGCTGATGATCCACAGGGCCAAACGAGGATCCTCTTTTTTTTTTTTAATTATATTTTAAGTTCTAGGGTACATGTGCATAACGTGCAGGTTTGTTACATATGTATACTTGTACCATGTTGGTGTGCTGCACCCATCAACTCGTCAGCACCCATCAACTGGTCATTTACATCAGGTATAACTCCCAGTGAAATCCCTCCCCCCTCCCCCCTCCCCATGATAGGCCCCAGTGTGTGATGTTCCCCTTCCCGAGTCCAAGTGATCTCATTGTTCAGTTCCCACCTATGAGTGAGAACATGCGGTGTTTGGTTTTCTGCTCTTGCGATAGTTTGCTGAGAATGATGGTTTCCAGCTGCATCCATGTCCCTACAAAGGACTCAAACTCATCCTTTTTTATGGCTGCATAATATTCCATGGTGTAGGATCCTCTTTTTTATTTAGGGCTGGGTGTGAGGCTTGTAGTTGTTGTTGGGAAGTAGGGCAGACCTACTGTGTGATTTTGGTTATAGTATCTGGCTAAGATCTTCAGGAGCCACTGCATCCAACAGAAACAGGAAAGAAGGACACCAAGTCCTGGCACATGGACTGGACTCACAGTGAAGCATTAGGGGAAAGGAAGGAGTGTGATCAGGATTTAGTTGCCTGGGTTCTCACTCCAAGCACACAAAATACATGTTTTAGGAAAAGAAGGTTGATTTTCAGAACCACCTACTTGTGAGGATGGTGTTGCTATTGTATGCTGCCAACGCCTAGAATATACTTAGAAACTTATAGAAGTGAACTTGTGGGAAACTTGACTCAAGTTGAACAAGACAGGAGAAAGAACATAACACTCAAACCTCAGCATTATCCAGTTATCTCCTGAGCAAACTTTGCCAAAATATTTATTCACTTCTCATTTAGCAAAAATAGCATATTTAATATTATGTGGGTTTCAATAAGACATTTAAGGCCAAGTGCAGTGGCTCATGCCTGTAATCCCAGCACTTTGGAGTGCTGAGGTGGGAGGATCACTTGAGCCTAGGAGTTCAAGTGAGAACTTGTCTTTATAAAAAGAAGAAAAAAAAAGGAAATGAAATTTAAATAATCAATGAAAATATTTGGAATGAGAAAATGCATTTTAAGTCTTTTCCTTAAAATCAAAAGAGAAAATTCAAGAGACTGCTAAAATTATGGGAAATTATTATGAAACTTTGAAAGGCAGGTTTATAGAAAATAGATCTATGAGTAATAAGAAGCTAAAAATTGGAAAGGAACTATTCAATTCACAATAGCAATGACAATTAAAAGGTGCTTAGGCACAAATTTAATGAGAAAAGCGTAGAACGCGTATAAAGAAAATCATGGAATCACATTGAAGGAAATACAACAAAACATTTACAAATAGAAGCATGTTTCTTTTTCTTAGGTAACACACTTTATATAAGAATTGTCAACGCCCTTAAAGCTAATATATAAATTTAGAAGTAATTCTATTTAAAATCCTAGCTGGAACTTTTTAATTATAAAATTATCTTAAAGATTAGGAAAGCATAATTATCTGATAATAACCAAGGCAATTATCTTGGGGTGGGGGCATTGCATTACCTTAATACATACATGATTCCACATAGTCAAAATATTTTAGAATTGAAATTTAAAAAGACAAATATATAAGTAGATATGGAACCCAGAAATAGAACCAAGTGTTACGGGAGTTAAATATATGAAAAAATTATTTCAATTCAAAAAGCAAAGAATTTATTTTTAACAATGCTGGTATACGTTGCTATCCATGAAACAGGATATATCATTGAATCGTTTCTTCAAACATTAAACTATAGAGAATTCAAGCCTTATAAAAGTTTTTACATAAAAATATAAAATAATAAATCTTAAACTTAGGAGAATATATGTATAACCTTGAGTTAGGCAGCCCTTCTTAATCAAAACTGGAAACACAGAAACAGTAACATGAAAGAGTTCCATGATTGCCTTGTTTGTTAAAATGAAAAATAATATTAGAATAAGGTAAAATATATCACAAACCAAATAAAGATAAATTATAATTTGAAGAAAATATTTACCAGACACTTGACAAATTTAAAATGTAAATACTAAAAATAACCCAATAAAAATAGCCAAAATGTTTCAATAATCCATAGATGATTAAATCCAAACAGCCAATACATTTATTAAAATGTCCTCTGTTTCATTAGTATTTAAGGGAAAGTAAATTTTAAATCCGTAATGAAGTTCAACCTCTTTACGATTAAATTGGAAAATATTAAAAGAGTGACAGCAACTGTGGCTGGTCGATATAAGAGGACAATAGTATTTTCACACTTTGCTGCTGGAAATGTGAATTGCTACAGATGTTTGGAAAGCAAACTGTCAATAGATATTTAAAGTAAAAATAGGGATACCATTTGATCCAGCAACCTTACTTTTGAAAGTCAATCCCATGGAAACAAAAGCAGTAGTAGGTACAGATATGAAAAATAATATTTGTTTATATCACTTATCATCATAAGTGAACAAAGGTAGATAGCAAAATAGAAGTCTGTTAATAATGGTACAGTTAAATAAAATATATTACATTTATATTATAGAATTCTAAGAGCCTTTTTTCAGAAAATAGATTTTTGAATGCAGTTCAACCATAGGGATTACAGGGATAGGATTTTAAGTGAGAAAAGCAAGGTACAGAGAAGGGCATATGATATAACTCCATTTGAGTAAAATGAACAATCGTTTGAAAACTCTCCAAATAACCATTCTTGTTAACTGTTCTGTGTTATTATCATGTGACCTAAAGTCTCAGTACTGGCAACTCATTTTTCCTCTGGGCCTTCAGATACCTTGCTTTTCCTACATTTCTACTACTTATGATGGATGCTCTCCTGATAGGTAGCTGTTTAACTCAGCATTGGTTTTGATATCTTCGCATAAGAAAATTACCTCAATGAGAATATAAGAAAAAATGATTAAGAACATGATAATATCCTAGATGGGCATGTAAGAAATGAGGTGTATAACCAAATGAAATCAGTATCTAGACTTAAGCAAATTATATACAATAAAACTATTGAAAGACATATATGATAGTATATCACTGGTAGATAATATTCAAGAACTGGGTATAAAAGATAACTTTTGGAGGTCAAAAAATCTAAAGTTTTAAAAATAAACACAAAGTAGGCCAGGCGCGGTGGCTCAAGCCTGTAATCCCAGCACTTTGGGAGGCCAGAGACGGGCGGATCACGAGGTCAGGAGATCGAGACCATCCTGCCTAACACAGTCAAACCCCGTCTCTACTAAAAAATACAAAAAACTAGCCGGGCGCGGTGGCGGGCGCCTGTAGTCCCAGCTACTCGGGAGGCTGAGGCAGGAGAATGGCGTCAACCCGGGAGGCGGAGCTTGCAGTGAGCTGAGATCCGGCCACTGCACTCCAGCCCGGGCGACAGAGCGAGACTCCGTCTCAAAAAAAATAAAAATTAAAAAAAAAACAAAAACATAAAGTATATAAAGACATATATCTAGAAAACGTAGACAAATAAATATAACATCCATTCTAGATAATTTTGAAATGGGTGATTTAAATATTACACAATAATAAATGTCTATTCCATTGAAATATCAGAAGATAGCAAGGGCTTCCCCAGAATAAGTCCCAGTGATATAAACTAAGCTCATTTCCTGACATGGGTATGTCGGGAGGATCCGAAATATAGAGTGTACCCATTTTCTCCAAGAATTTGACAAGGCCTATCATGGTTTTCTGTGGTCAAGGTGGAGAAACGTTGCAGAATAGAAATTCTGTTACATTAATTTAGAATTACTGAAATAACCATTCCAAAAGGGTAACTAGTGGACGCAGGAAAATTTAGTTATGCTTTTGTCTTTTCTCATAGAAACATTCTTGTTCCTACATCTCCGCGACATCAATTAATGTTGTACCTGAATATAAAACACGGAATACATGTTCATCAATTTTCTGAAAACATAAAACCAGAAGTGATACAATGTATATTAATTGAAAAGATAAGAAAGAAAAGGATTTCTATTGTTCAGTTATGGAAGTCAAGAGGGGTGGATATAAAGTTCCAGGCATGGGTTGATAGAATTAACTTCATATGTCTAAGATAAAAGAAATCTAACTTAAGCACAGTTAGGGGAAAAACAAACTCAGATCTTTAATTGATAGCTGGAATACAAGAACCTTCAAGCCAGATGGTAAATGGCATGTTAAACGTACCATGGTTAAATGTTACTTCATTGGCATGTCATCCAATAAAAATAGTGCTGAATAAGCAGGAAGTTTCAAACTGTATACTGCTCCCTTTCTTTGATTCTCAAACAACTCTTATTTACTTGTATTATTCATACCTAACTCAGGTGTTTTAGGTCAACTTCAGTAGCCTTGTATATTTCTGGCTTGATAGCATCTTATTATTTCATTTCCCAAATCTTCCCAGATCCTGAATATCTATACATAGATATGAAGACTGAAAAACTGTATGCGGGATGCTTAAAGCACAAATATAATAAAAATATTTACTCATTTATTCCATAGGCTAAAACTACTTCAAAAAAGTAGGAACTGTCCCATGACCAAAATTATTCAAGTGACATTTGGGTGGCCATTATCCAAAATGTAGAATAAACCATTACTGTTCTGGGTGGAAGACTCGGTTGTAGTTCACTCTTTCTTCTATTTTCTCTTTGATATGACTACCAAGGACGTTAATTAACTTCTACGGATTTTCACAGAGTTCTTAATAGTATATTTAATGGGGTAATGATAATTTGTCAAAATGTCTTTCGAAGACTTAAGCCAGGTTATTATATGCCTGGCTGGGTTCTCTTATTATAGGGACTTCTGTTGTAAAAGCAAATGTTGCTGACGCCTTCACTGCGGCCTCTAAAAATGTATGTGTATAACACCCATCACACTGCCTGGCACATAGTAAGTGAGAGAAACCCAACTCAAACTTGAATTGAAAGAGAAAGAGAGAGAGAGAAAGTGTGTGTGAGAGAGAACTGTATTGCTTAAACTAATAAAAAATTCCAGTGGCGTTTTGGCTTCATGCACGTATACATCCAGGTATTCCAAAAGAGCATCATGTTTCTATCTCTTTTTCTTGCCTCTGCTGCAATCTGTTATGGCTTCAATTTCAGGCAGATATTTTTTCCATTTGTGGCAAAGAAAGGCAAAAGCAATTCAAGTACCCTTTTACAAATCTTTTTCGGCCGGGCGCGGTGGCTCAAGCCTGTAATCCCAGCACTTTGGGAGGCCGAGACGGGCGGATCACGAGGTCAGGAGATCGAGACCATCCTGGCTAACCCGGTGAAACCCCGTCTCTACTAAAAAATACAAAAAACTAGCCGGGCGAGGTCGCGGGCGCCTGTAGTCCCAGCTACACGGGAGGCTGAGGCAGGAGAATGGCATAAACCCGGGAGGCGGAGCTTGCAGTGAGCTGAGATCCGGCCACTGCACTCCAGCCCAGGCGACAGAGTGAGACTCCGTCTCAAAAAAAAAAAAAAAAAAAAAAAATCTTTTTCACTTTTTATTTCTTTTGCCTCTTACCAGACTCAGGGAAAGAATCATCTCTCTTGTAATAGTTTCAGCAAAAGTCCTCTTGTTATTTTTGCTCTGCACATAATCGTATCTCTAAACCATCACTGTGACTCTTACTAACTGAACTTAAGTCACATGCACACATTTGAAGCCCCGGTGCCGTTCAGCCTTGCTCACATAAAAACTGGGCAGAGGAGACCCCATGCTGTGTTTTTAATATGATTATCTTCTGTGTTCCCTTAAGCTGCTAGTTGAATCTGTAACCTTGATCAGATTCAGGCTCATGATATTGTCAAAGTTACTTCAGAATAATTATAATATTGTCTGATTGTCCCTCTTTCTGATTATTGATTATTGGCTTCAAATTTCTGATATGTCTAACATAGTTTCCCAACAGCTTTTCATCTAATGTTTTTAACAGCCTATTGATTATCATTTCTTAAATCCTCTATTTCTTTGAGTGGTAAAATAGTGAATTTAATTCTATTATATCCCCTTCCTTTATCAGCTGCAATTTTTACATACAGAAAGAATTCTTTCAGTTTTTTGGTTATCCTAAAGGACATTTGTGCTGGAAAAGGTAGGATAAATGCTTGATCATTTCTCTTTTCCAGTTTCTAGAAAAATCTGTTGATTCCTTCCTATCCTAGTGACCAATGAAAGTTCTGTTTTTACTATTATGAACTCAGAGATCTTTAACATATTTTGGTAACTTTCAATCCACTGTAGTTGCTATTTTCATCGATGTTTAAACTGTGCTGTCTTTGGCAAGTGGAAGACTCTTCAAGCTGGTTCCTCTCTTCTTTAGACATGAATACCAGTTGTTTTTTGTTTTGTTTTTCTTTCTGGTGAGGCAAAACTTGTCTTGTTTATTGCTTGTCCTAGAAATGGAATCAACCATTTCTCTAAGAAGCTGTAGTTCTTTTACTGGAAAATAATATTTACAGAGCACAATATTAATGTGGCCATGAGCCAAAGAAAGTTGATATCCTCTTGAGCTGGAAAAAGCAAGGAAAGAGATTCTGTCCTCGAGCCTCCAGAGCCCTGTGGACACAATTTATATTTCTTACTTCTAGAACTATAAGATAATACATTTTTGTCCTTTTAAACCTCGAAATTTCAGGTAATTTGTTGCAGTAAGAAACCAACACACTAATGATATCAACATAATTTCTTTTTTTTTTTTTTTTTTTTTTTTTTTGAGATGGAGTCTCACTCTGTCGCCCAGGCTGGAGTGCAGTGGCGGGATCTCGGCTCACTGCAAGCTCCGCCTCCCGAGTTCACGCCATTCTCCTGCCTCAGCCTCCCGAGTAGCTGGGACTACAGCCGCCACCATGCCCGGCTAAATTTATATATATATATTTTTAGTAGAGACGGGATTTCACTGTGTTAGCCAAGATGGTCTCGATCTCCTGACCTCGTGATCCGCCCGCCTTGGCCTCCCATAGTGCTGGGATTACAGGCTTGAGCCACCACGCCAGCCTAACATAATTTCTTTACCATATACATGTGTGTGCATATGTACATATACTTGTAAAATCAATATGCTAATGTTGTAATGATATTAATATTAACATGATTATGAAAACAGATTTATAAGAGTTTTTAAAGATATATTTGATCTTAGAATATAAATCTTGTGAAGGATGTATAGTCAATTACTTATTTTTAATTTCTTTTCAAATAATTTCTCTATGTATTTAAGCCACCAGCTGCATACAATATTAGCTTTATTTGCTTCATTTTGCTTTTAATTTTTTAGGAAATGCTTTATTTATCTCATTTTGTTTTGCTGTTGGTTTGTAATTATATATGTTGTTTTTTCATTATGTTTTCAAAGTCAAATGTAAAAACAAGACACTTTTCGGGGAGGTCTGTATTCAGTTCTTGTCTCCTCCATTTGAAATATCACTCCCCAACTAGCATTTCCACTTATATTACTGGGCTCAACAACATGAAAATACTTTCTGCTTTTCTATCTCACAGTATGATATTCCTCCTCGTTTTTTTTTTTTTTTTTATTACTATTTTCTGTTTTTCTTTTTTTTTTTTTTTTTTTTTTTTTAATTACTATTTTCTGTTTTTCAAGGGAGTTGTTCTAGGGGTTGTATCTTATACTCTTTCTTATTGCCCCTCGTGAACCAAATCTTTTGTTATTTAGCATGTCCACTGATGACTGCTTTTATCCTTCTTATTTGTTCAATCATCCACAGAGCATTGTTAACATCTATTAGTAAAGTAAATGCAAATGGCTGAAAACTGACTACATAGCTTGACACGTCATTCAGTTTAACAAATCATCCATGGGGTGGGAAACATGCAGGGTTCAACAGGATTCAGCCATCCCAACAAGTAAAGAGGAATTGGATATCATTTATTTCAAAGAGTGCTATTTCTTTCTTCTACTTTATCAAATATATTCCTTTTACCTCTTTCAATGTCAACGAATGCTTTCTGTCTTTACAAATACTTCCCATCCTTCCCAGGACCTAACATTTTAAGGTGAAAGAATGGATTGGAGTGTGATTTAAAATTATTATTTGGATTTTACTGATTGATGTCTGTCTTTGTTTTCTTTATTTTCTTTCCTCTTTCTTACACATACAGAAGAATTTTATTCAAAATTAAACCAAGTGACATAATAAATCATGTTTAATATCTATGAAAGTCTCAACAACTCCTTCTCAATACATTTTCTTTTCTAACCTTGTGTATTCTACAGTTGTACCATGATATACCCTTATACTCAGGCTTAGAAATTCAAATCAGCTGCATTACCAATTGCCATATAAATTTTTTAATATACATAGGCTAATATTATAATAAGTACGTACCCCCCTCCCCACACACACACACATTTAGTGCCTACAAGATCAGCATTATTGTTTCAGTTTTACAGATGATGAGACAGAGAATCAGAGAAATTAAATAGTTTGGACAAGTCTGTTAAGATATCAAATAGTAGAAACAGAATTTAAACTAATGCCTCTGAAGCTCTGAAACCAGTTATGGACTGAATGCTTGTATCCACCACCCCCAAATCCGTATGTTGAAATTCTAACCCCCAATATTATTTTATTAGGAGGTAGCCTTCAGGAGGTAATTAGATCACAAGAGTGGAGCCCTCGTGGATGAGATTAGAGCCCTTTAGTGAAGAAACACTAGAGCTTGCTCGCACTCTCTGCTCTCAGTCATTTGAGGATACCATAAGAAAATGGCCATCTATAAACAGGGAAGAGTGCCCTCACCAGACACCAGATCTGCCAGCATTTCGGCCTCCAGAACTGTGAGAAATAAATGTGTGTTGTTTAAGCCACCTGGTCTATGCAATTTGTCATAACAGCCAGAACTAGGACAGCCAATGATTGTGGCAGTTCACCGGGCTTTTCATCTCAAATTTCTAATCATCATATTCAGTTTATTTTACTTTAACAATAATTCTATATAAAACACAACAACTACTTTTAATCCATTCCCTATTGGAGGTATTTCAGTTCATTGATTAACAATGCATACTCTGAAACCAGATTGCTAGGTTTCGAATCTCAGCTCTGATAAATTTATTAAACCTTGGCTAAATTATGTATTTCCAATTCACTTAGACTTCCCTTGTACATAAGAAGGTTTTAACAAATATTAATGGTTTTTCGAACAACCATCTTTTTATGTTGGGTTTTTGTTATTTTTCCCATGAATTACATCAAAACTTTCCTTCTTTCCTTGCCTCTAGTTTCAACCTGACACCTTTGACATAGTAATCTTCCACAAAACAGTGAAACAAAAATATCAGTATTTACCTGGATTTGTATTCGAATCATTTTTGGACTCCTATTAACAGACACTGTGGGGATTATGTCTTTAATTCTTTACTCAAAGACAGGACAGAGGAATGAGTAATAATTGAATGTTAGTGAAAAAATGTGATATGAATTCAACTGCTGATCTTTTAATTTTTTTCATAGAAGATACATGTTAACAAAACCCTCACTCTCTTTTCCAATGGAAGACTCTTACCATCTTGGGAACATTCATACATCCTTTTCTTTTCCTATAAAAAGCAAAGGAAAAACTCTCTTTACAGCATGTGATTTTTAATTATCATTTTTGTTTATTCTTAAAATAGTTATATTGATATTCTTAACACTTCCTGATATTTAAAGCAAACTGTTTTCAGAAACAGAAGACTTACTTTAGATAAATAACTTGCTTGGTGACTTAATTTTTGAAAGTATTTTTATTTTTATAAAGAGTACATTTTATATGTTTTTTTTTTTTTTATTATACTTTAAGTTCTAGGGTACATGTGCATAACGTGCAGGTTTGTTACATATGTATACTTATGCCATGTTGGTGTGCTGCACCCATCAACTCGTCAGCACCCATCAATGCATCATTTATATCTTGTATAACTCCCCAATGCAAGCCCTCCCTCCTCCCCCCTCCCCCCTCCCCATGATAGGCCCCAGTGCGTGATGTTCCCCTTCCCGAGTCCAAGTGATCTCATTGTTCAGTTCCCACCTATGAGTGAGAACATGCGGTGTTTGGTTTTCTGTTCTTGTGATAGTTTGCTAAGAATGATGGTTTCCAGCTGCATCCATGTCCCTACAAAGGACGCAAACTCATCCTTTTTTATGGCTGCATAGTATTCCATGGTGTATATGTGCCACATTTTCTTAATCCAGTCTGTCACAGATGGACATTTGGGTTGATTCCAAGTCTTTGCTATTGTGAATAGTGCCGCAATAAACATACGTGTACATGTGTCTTTGTAGTAGAATAATTTATAATCCTTTGGGTATATACCCAGTAGTGGGATGGCTGGGTCATATGGTACATCTAGTTCTAGATCCTTGAGGAATTGCCATACTGTTTTCCATAATGGTTGAACTAGTTTACAATCCCACCAACAGTGTAAAAGTGTTCCTATTTCTCCACATCCTCTCCAACACCTGTTGTTTCCTGACTTCTTAATGATTGCCATTCTAACTGGTGTGAGATGGTATCTCATTGTGGTTTTGATTTGCATTTCTCTGATGGCGAGTGATGATGAGCATTTTTTCATGTGTCTGTTGGCTGTATGAATATCTTCTTTTGAGAAATGTCTGTTCATATCCCTTCCCCACTTTTTGATGGGGTTGTTTGTTTTTTTCTCGTATATTTGTTTGAGTTCTTTGTAGATTCTGGATATTAGCCCTTTGTCAGATGAGTAGGTTGCAAAAATTTTCTCCCATTCTGTAGGTTGCCTGTTCACTCTGATGGTAGTTTCTTTTGCTGTGCAAAAGCTCTTTAGTTTAATTAGATCCCATTTGTCAATTTTTGCTTTTGCTGCCGTTGCTTTTGGTGTTTTAGACATGAAGTCCTTGCCCATGCCTATGTCCTGAATGGTACTACCTAGATTTTCTTCTAGGGTTTTTATGGTATTAGGTCTAACATTTAAGTCTCTAATCCATCTTGAATTAATCTTCGTATAAGGGGTAAGGAAAGGATCCAGTTTCAGCTTTCTACTTATGGCTAGCCAATTTTCCCAGCACCATTTATTAAATAGGGAATCCTTTCCCCATTTCTTGTTTCTCTCAGGTTTGTCAAAGATCAGATGGCTGTAGATGTGTGGTATTATTTCTGAGGACTCTGTTCTGTTCCATTGATCTATATCTCTGTTTTGGTAACAGTACCATGCTGTTTTGGTTACTGTAGCCTTGTAGTATAGTTTGAAGTCAGGTAGCGTGACGCCTCCAGCTTTGTCCTTTTGACTTAGGATTGTCTTGGCAATGCGGGCCCTTTTTTGGTTCCATATGAACTTTAAAGCAGTTTTTTCCAATTCTGTGAAGAAACTCATTGGTAGCTTGATGGGGATGGCATTGAATCTATAAATAACCTTGGGGAGTATGGCCATTTTCACGATATTGATTCTTCCTATCCATGAGCATGGTATGTTCTTCCATTTGTTTGTGTCCTCTTTTATTTCGCTGAGCAGTGGTTTGTAGTTCTCCTTGAAGAGGTCCTTTACATCCCTTGTAAGCTGGATTCCTAGGTATTTTATTCTCTTTGAAGCAATTGTGAATGGAAGTTCATTCCTGATTTGGCTCTCTGCTTGTCTGTTACTGGTGTATAAGAATGCTTGTGATTTTTGCACATTAATTTTGTATCCTGAGACTTTGCTGAAGTTGCTTATCAGCTTAAGGAGATTGTGGGCTGAGACGATGGGGTTTTCTAAATATACAATCATGTCATCTGCAAACAGGGACAATTTGACTTCTTCTTTTCCTAACTGGATACCCTTGATTTCTTTCTCTTGCCTGATTGCCCTAGCCAGAACTTCCAACACTATGTTGAATAGGAGTGGTGAGAGAGGGCATCCCTGTCTTGTGCCAGTTTTCAAAGGGAATTTTTCCAGTTTTTGCCCATTCAGTATGATATTAGCTGTGGGTTTGTCATAAATAGCTCTTATTATTTTGAGGTACGTTCCATCAATACCGAATTTATTGAGCGTTTTTAGCATGAAGGGCTGTTGAATTTTGTCAAAAGCCTTTTCTGCATCTATTGAGACAATCATGTGGTTCTTGTCTTTGGTTCTGTTTATATGCTGGATTACGTTTATTGATTTGCGAATGTTGAACCAGCCTTGCATCCCAGGGATGAAGCCCACTTGATCATGGTGGATAAGCTTTTTGATGTGCTGCTGAATCCGGTTTGCCAGTATTTTATTGAGAATTTTTGCATCAATGTTCATCAGGGATATTGGTCTAAAATTCTCTTTTTTTGATGTGTCTCTGCCAGGCTTTGGTATCAGGATGATGTTGGCCTCATAAAATGAGTTAGGGAGGATTCCCTCTTTTTCTATTGATTGGAATAGTTTCAGAAGGAATGGTACCAGCTCCTCCTTGTACCTCTGGTAGAATTCAGCTGTGAATCCATCTGGTCCTGGACCTTTTTTGGTGGGTAGGCTATTAATTGTTGCCTCAATTTCAGAGCCTACTATTGGTCTATTCAGGGATTCAACTTCTTCCTGGTTTAGCCTTGGGAGAGTGTAAGTGTCCAGGAATTTATCCATTTCTTCTAGATTTTCTAGTTGATTTGCGTAGAGGCGTTTATAGTATTCTCTGATGGTAGTTTGTATTTCTGTGGGGTCAGTGGTGATATCCCCTTTATCATTTTTTATTGCATCTATTTGATTCCTCTCTCTTTTCTTCTTTATTAGCCTTGCTAGCGGTCTGTCAATTTTGTTGATCTTTTCAAAAAACCAACTCCTGGATTCATTGATTTTTTGGAGGGTTTTTTCTGTCTCTATCTCCTTCAGTTCAGCTCTGATCTTAGTTATTTCTTGCCTTCTGCTAGCTTTTGAATGTGTTTGCTCTTGCCTCTCTAGTTCTTTTAATTGTGATGTTAGAGTGTCAATTTTAGATCTTTCCTGCTTTCTCTTGTGGGCATTTAGTGCTATAAATTTCCCTCTACACACTGCTTTAAATGTGTCCCAGAGATTCTGGTATGTTGTATCTTTGTTCTCATTGGTTTCAAAGAACATCTTTATTTCCGCTTTCATTTCGTTATGTACCCAGTAGTCATTCAGGAGCAGGTTGTTCAGTTTCCATGTAGTTGAGCGGTTTTGATTGAGTTTCTTAGTCCTGAGTTCTAGTTTGATTGCACTGTGGTCTGAGAGACAGTTTGTTATAATTTCTGTTCTTTTACATTTGCTGAGGAGTGCTTTACTTCCAATTATGTGGTCAATTTTGGAATAAGTGCGATGTGGTGCTGAGAAGAATGTATATTCTGTTGATTTGGGGTGGAGAGTTCTATAGATGTCTATTAGGTCCGCTTGGTGCAGAGATGAGTTCAATTCCTGGATATCCTTGTTAACTTTCTGTCTCGTTGATCTGTCTAATGTTGACAGCGGAGTGTTGAAGTCTCCCATTATTATTGTATGGGAGTCTAAGTCTCTTTGTAAGTCTCTAAGGAGTTGCTTTATGAATCTGGGTGCTCCTGTATTGGGTGCATATATATTTAGGAGAGTTAGCTCTTCCTGTTGAATTGATCCCTTTACCATTATGTAATGGCCTTCTTTGTCTCTTTTGATCTTTGATGGTTTAAAGTCTGTTTTATCAGAGACAAGGATTGCAACCCCTGCTTTTTTTTGTTCTCCATTTGCTTGGTAGATCTTCCTCCATCCCTTTATTTTGAGCCTATGTATGTCTCTGCATGTGAGATGGGTCTCCTGAATACAGCAGACTGATGGGTCTTGACTCTTTATCCAGTTTGCCAGTCTGTGTCTTTTAATTGGAGCATTTAGTCCATTAACATTTAAGGTTAATATTGTTATGTGTGAACTTGATCCTGCCATTATGATATTAACTGGTTATTTTGCTCGTTAGTCGATGCAGTTTCTTCCTAGCCTCGATGGTCTTTACATTTTGGCATGTTTTTGTGATGGCTGGTACCGGTTGTTCCTTTCCATGTTTAGGGCTTCCTTCAGGGTCTCTTGTAAGGCAGGCCTGGTGGTGACAAAATCTCTAAGCATTTGCTTATCTGTAAAGGATTTTATTTCTCCTTCACTTATGAAACTTAGTTTGGCTGGATATGAAATTCTGGGTTTAAAATTCTTTTCTTTAAGAACGTTGAATATTGGCCCCCACTCTCTTCTGGCTTGTAGAGTTTCTGCCGAGAGATCTGCTGTTAGTCTGATGGGCTTCCCTTTGTGGGTAACCCGACCTTTCTCTCTGGCTGCCCTTAAGATTTTTTCCTTCATTTCCACTTTGGTGAATCTGGCAATGATGTGTCTTGGAGTTGCTCTTCTGGAGGAGTATCTTTGTGGCGTTCTCTGTATTTCCTGAATTTGAATGTTGGCCTGCCCTACTAGGTTGGGGAAGTTCTCCTGGATGATATCCTGAAGAGTGTTTTCCAACTTGGTTCCATTTTCCCCCTCACTTTCAGGCACCCCAATCAGACGTAGATTTGGTCTTTTTACGTAATCCCATACTTCTTGCAGGCTTTGCTCATTTCTTTTTCTTCTTTTTTCTTTTGGTTTCTCTTCTCGCTTCATTTCATTCATTTGATCTTCAATCGCTGATACTCTTTCTTCCAGTTGATCAAGTCGGTTACTGAAGCTTGTGCATTTGTCACGTATTTCTCGTGTCATGGTTTTCATCTCTGTCATTTCGTTTATGATCTTCTCTGCATTAATTAGTCTAGCTGTCAATTCTTCCACTCTTTTTTCAAGATTTTTAGTTTCTTTGCGCTGGGTACGTAATTCCTCCTTTAGCTCTGATAAGTTTGATGGACTGAAGCCTTCTTCTCTCCTCTCGTCCAAGTCATTCTCTGACCAGCTTTGATCCGTTGCTGGCGATGGGCTGCGCTCCTTCGCAGGGGGAGATGCGCTCTTATTTTTTGAATTTCCAGCTTTTCTGCCCTGCTTCTTCCCCATCTTTGTGGTTTTATCTGTCTCTGGTCTTTGATGGTGGTGACGTACTGATGGGGTTTTGGTATAGGTGTCCTTCCTGTTTGATAGTTTTCCTTCTGACAGTCAGAAGGACTGTCTGTTGGTCTGTTGGAGATTGCTTGAGGTCCACTTCAGACCCTGTTTGCCTGGGTATCAGCAGCAGAGGTTGCAGAAGATAGAATATTGCTGAACAGCGAGTGTACCTGTCTGATTCTTCCTTTGGAAGTTTCCTCTCAGGGGTGTACTCCACCCTGTGAGGTGTGGGGTGTCAGACTGCCCCTAGTGGGGGATTTCTCCCAGCTAGGCTACTCAGGGGTCAGAGACACACCTGAGCAGGCAGTCTGTCCGTTCTCAGATCTCAACCTCCGCGTTGGGAGATCCACGGCTCTCCCCAAAGCTGTCAGACAGAGTCGTTCGCGTCTGCACCGGCTCCCGCTACTTCCCCTGTTGGTCTTCAGCTGTGCGCTGTCCCCAGAGGTGGAGACTACAGAGACAGGCAGGCTTCCTTGAGCTGCTGTGAGCTCCACCCAGTTCGAGCTTCCCAGCGGCTTTGTTTACCTAGTTAAGCCTCAGCAATGGCGGGCGCCCCTCCCCCAGCCTCGCTGCTGCCTTGCGGATAGATCGCGGCAGACTGCTGTGTTAGCAGTGAGGGAGGCTTCGTGGGCGTGGGACCCTCCCGGCCAGGATTGGGATATATTCTCCTGGTGTGCCTGTATGCTTACAGCGCAGTATTGGGGTGGGAGTTACCCGATTTTCCAGGTGTTGTGTGTCTCAGTTCCCCTGGCTAGGAAAACGGATCCCCTTCCCCCTTGCGCTTCCAGGTGAGGCGATGCCTCGCCCTGCTTCAGCTCTCGCTGGTCAGGCTGCAGCAGCTGACCAGCACCGATTGTCCGGCACTCCCTAGTGAGATGACCCCAGTACCTCAGTTGAAAATGCAGAAATCACCGGTCTTCTGTGTCGCTCGCGCTGGGAGTTGGAGACTGGAGCTGTTCCTATTTGGCCATCTTGCTCCGCCCCCCCCATTTTATATGTTTTTATATAACTATTAAGGAAAACTCATTTATTCAAAAAGAAAAAAAGGTCCTGTGTGCTCTTGCCCTACCTGCCTTATTAATAGGCCTCCCACTACTCTCTCTCTCTTCAGCTCCCCTCCTACAGTTAAGCAATTCAGTTCACTTTATCCCGGGGTCTTTTTGCTTTATTGCCATATATGGGCCTAAATTTGAGATGTAACTACTTTTATATATTATCTTGTATTACTTCTACTTTATATTGTGTCATCTTAACTGGATTATAAACTCTTTGGCAGACATGTGTGGGCACACCATCATATATTCATGGCACATTGAACAGAGCGGGCACACAATTAATAGTTGTTTAATAATTGAATAAATTGATAAATGTATCATGAATATGTTGAATGTATTATATCTTCTCATCAGATACTGAGCATTTGTATGCATATGCCTTTGAATTCTCTCAAATCCTATGTGTTCACAGATATTTAACTGTTATAGAAGGATAGTTGCATTCCAGAAATACAAAAGCCCCTCTATTGCTATAGCACTGATAAAAGCTCTCTGTGTGTAGCAAACTACTAAATTTTCTGGTAACTTTCTAGCCTATTATTTTTTTATTTGCTTCAAACTGGCAGACAAACTCCTTCATAATATGTTACTGAAACAGTCAGCTTACTTTTTGTGAATGTATGATCTCTACATTCTGCCTCTTTTTTCTACTTTCCTCCACACTTCCACGCACAAACAGATATACTAGCTAATTACAGTACTGCAACAGGTCTGTGTCACACATGCCCAAAAGGCAACCTGCACGATGACAGAGGCCCACTGCTAGTTCAATATCCATTGCCTATATCCCCAAAATGCCAATGGCCATTCCAATGCCAAAGAACAAGGGGAAAGGATAGAGAGAAGGATACTCAGTATCCTGACATATTGCCCTTGCATAAATTCTTTTATATATTTCACAAAAATGGTTGCCTATAAAATCATATTGCTAGGCTGCTACCCAGATCCCTGAGAGGGATTCATGCAAGTGAGTAGCCAAAGCTTAAGCTTCCTTAGCTTTAAAATAAATGTGTTTCTGTGCCAGAGGTCAAGTGAGAGGTCCTGAGTGGAGATACAGATTTGGAAGTTACGATACACACATGATAGGCATAACTACGAGTCAGGATGAGACAATAGGATGTGGATATAAGCTTTCATAGAGAACTGAAGGGGAGCAAGTACTAAATGTGGATGGAGGAGAGAGGGGTCCAAAATTAAGATATAAAAGATGACCAGGAGTGGGCCAAGAAAAGTGAGAAGGAGAAAATGAAACCAACTTGGAAGTCAAGTGAAGATGAGTTTTTAGGAAAAAGGGTCAGGTGATGCCAAATGCTGTGTGTGAATAGCTCCAGTAAAAGGAGACCTACCAATAACCCACTGGATTCAGCAAAGCAAGGTCAATAGTGACGAGTGCAGTTTCAGTGGAATGGTTAGGGACCAGAGCCTGCTTGGAGCTTGTTGAAGAAACAATAAAGAGAGAGACATTAGAAAGAGTGAATATAGATAATTCTTTTGAGGACTATTGTTGCAAAGAAAAGAAATCAGGCTGTTTGGTAAAGTGCTTCAACAAAGGGTGCTGTTTGCAAGGGGAGAGAAGTGAAGAAATAACAGGAAGCTTTATGTTTCCAAGAATGACCCAATAGAGAGGGAAAAGTGATAAGGTAGGAAAGAGATGGATGAAAGCTACTAGAATAATGTATTCTTTGATGTGAGAAGGGATGAGATCTAGTGCCCATGCCGAGGACTGGCTTTAAATTTAGTCCTAGGTAGTTCATTGACAAAAGTGGAGGGAATTACTGAGCACATGGATGCAGATGCTGTAGATGATGTGATATGGTGATATTTTTGTTTTAAAGTGAATTATAAAGGAAGTTTATCAGTTGCCAGAGTGGGAGGGCTGGCAGGTATTGGGAATTTGAGAAAAGAAGATGGTGAAAGTGGTAACTAGGAGAGTGAATGGAATATCAGTAGTAAGGAAACATAGAGTCAAGGATTCTTGTCCCTGTGTCCTCATAGATGTTGGCACTTACCATTATTTTAGCAATTTTCAAGTTGCTTTGCAATTGTGTTTTATTAATCTGTCATCCTCATCAAAATGTGAATTTCATCAGGGCAGGAAAAATCCTTGTGATAATTTTTTTGTCTGCTATATTATTTCTCAGCATTTTTCACACCCTCCAAAATAGTATTCACTTACTCATGTGATTTGTTGAATACTTCGTAATCCATCAATGTGTATTGAGCTTCATGAAAGCCATAAAGTAACCTTTGAGTAGAGTATTATTATTACACCCATTAATACTCTCTAGAGGCATAGACGTGTTGCTAAACCATCTCATAAGTTGACAGAGCCAGTTAGAGATGTATGCAGCTTCCAAGTTAGGTTTATATATTCGATAAAGTGCTCTCCCAGCTAATTTGAACTACAGGTAAAGACATATATTATACCATGGCTTTAACGCTGGCCTGTGGACCCCTTATAAAGCAAATATAGCTTGAACTCTAACAGCAAAGTATAGAATGGCTTTGTTCTAACAACTGGTTCATCTGTGATACAGATTTTTAAATGCTTAAAATTGAAATGCAGTGTTAGACAGGGAGCAGTATAACATCCTGCTATCCTGCTATCTTATGAAACCATGCTTGGAATTCAGCTGCACTTACTATATTTCCCTCTTCTTAACATTGATGGCAATATATATATAGATAGATAGATATAAATATATATTTTATATATATGTATAACATTTATATAACACAAATATATAATAAATATAAATATATTATATATTTATAACATGTATTATATAAAATATATATAAATGGAATACCATAAAGTATATATTTTCATAGATATAAAACATTAGCAGAAATTTATATTATATATTTATATAATTTAATTAAATATATATTTATGACATGATGAATTGAGTATATTATATAAATTATATTTATATAATTTCATTAAATATGTATTTATGACCTTATGATGACTTTAATTAAATATGTTATATTGTATATTTATATATTATATATAATAACATATACAACACAAAATGTTACATATATATAACATTTCTGCTGAAACCAAATGAGAAGACTAAATTTTTACATTTTTCATAAGGATAGGGCAGAAAGTCACAACCTTAACTTTCAGACCCACTAAGCAGTCCAGAATTAGAAAGAAAAAAACCTTTTGACTAAATTCTCATGATAGGGAAAATTTCAGAACAATCTGTTATTGGATGAGTGGCAGATACATAGTGGTTCAGAACACAGATTCGGAAAATGGACCTCTTGAGTTTAAATCCTGGTTCTGCCACTAGGCAGCTGGGAATTTGTCCTGTCAATGTAATGTCTCTGGGTTAAAATTGATATCTATGTTATAGGATTAAATGAGATTTAAATAAATTAATATATGTAAAATTAATATGCACTTGAAACAGTGCCAAGCATTTAACAAGCACTATAAGTGTTAAATAATGCTACCTATCATATTAATTTTCAATTTTCAAGGATTTAAGGTTGATACCAATAATTCAACATAAGAAGTTGTTATCTCCTCAAATTGCCAGAATGCCTATACTTTCAGAAAAACATCCTTTTGAAAATACCTGCAAACGATCTTTTTCTTTGTCAGCCACCCAGGTGACTTGGGTCTCCCTTCACTATCAAACTTGGAATTCATTTCCTTTCTTTCTTGTGTTGAATTCCCTGTGTGTGGATACCGTGTTCTTCTTCCTTCTTGGTTTATGCTTCCATAATGATGGCACTCATTCTTTCATAAGTAAACTTTTTAAAACCTGCATGGTTTCAAAAATAATTATTGGTATATTTCGATTAATAATTCCTATATTTGTTACTGTATTCTATTTGTTATCTTGTTCTTTGTTCCTATTTTAGCCTTTCATTCTTAGCTTCCTTCTGTGGTTTTAACTGAGCATTTTATATTGTTTCAATCTCTCTCCTCTCTGTGAATCAATAAAACTTTAAGAATATCATTTGAGTGGTTGCCCTAGCATTGTCGTATATATTTACTACAAATTCAAGTCCACTTTCAAATAACGCTGTACTGCCTCACAGGTACTACAAGTACCTTATAATAACAAAATATTCCTAATTTCTCACTCCCATCTCTTGCATCTTTGCTATCATTTGTTTCACTTATATGTAAGCCTACATAAACACATGCATATAATAAAATACATTGTTGCAATTATTACTATTTTGAACGAACTGTTGTCTGTTAGATCACTAAGAAAAAAAAATTTTATTTTACCTTCAATAATCCTGCTGTGATGTTCTTCCTTTCTTTATATAGATATGCATTTCTGATGTGTATCATTTTCCTTCTTTCTAAGGAATATTTGTGTTATATTTTGTTTGGTGATTTGCACCATCATTAGACAGCTCCAAAAAGTTATAACTCATGTTATTTTACTACATATTTATTTACTTATTTATCTTATTATCATTTCCCATTACTAAGTGCATGGCTTGCAACAAGTTAAAATTTAGTAAATGTTTCTTGAAAATAAGCCACGAATGAATAAAATGATTTGTGTGAAGGGAAATAAAAAGAGTAGTAACTTTTAAGTTGGAAGACCTGTGCTCCAATCCTAGCTTTATCCTTTTTAATTGTCACATTGGCAAAATACTTAAGCTCATTGAGTTTCCACTTCCTCATCTGTACATTGGATACAATCTTGTCTGTCACAACATATTAGAATGCTGTGAGAATATTTTGTGTGAAGATGCTAAGTCTAGTATTGAATTCATCATAAGGTCTTAACAAATCACTGGCGGAATCTGTTGAATCATTAAGTGGACCAATTTGTGAAATTTATTGCTGGAGTAACTTGGCCTAGACCATTTTGGTCAAATGATTAATAATCCTAAACAATATGATTTATATAAATTCGTTAATATACATTCACAGCATAAGCTTAAGGAAGTAACAGGCTGTTAACTGCAGATTTGTTTGCAGACTTCCAGCCTTAAGAGTCTTCAGTTAGTGGTTTTGTCAAAATATTGTTTGCTATGAAGATCATAGAACCAGAGATTCTTACTTTGTAGTCTAGACTTTGCCTAGAAAAATGTAAAACGAAAAAAATTAATTTTGGCTACAAGGCAAGAAATGCATAACAAAGAGAGATGTTTACATTAGCAACTTCAGGATTTATTTTAAGTTTGTCCAAGGAAATACCTGAATAGAGAGTATTTTGCTTATAATATTGTTAAGCATCTTGCTTACTAAGAGCAAAATTCTGCTACATAAATGGAGTAAGAAGGTAGAGCTGGAAGAATGATAATTTTTATCAAGTCACAAGATAACTTGGAAAGGAAAGTGTTTATCTCTAGAGAGAATTACGCTAGAAATCATAGAATTGAGAGTATATGAGAAAGACAAGAACAGAAATTTCTTTTAGAAAGGGTGAAATACAAGGAGTAAAATCTCCAATCTAAACATAAGTCCAGACACCTGAAGCTGTTCATGTATATAAGATGTTGGTAAAGAAATGTAATGTTACTAATGCACTATTTTTAAAATAGTGCTTCTAAAGGTGTTTATACAAAAGTTTGAACATGTTTCTCATATTTTGACCCATAAAATTACTTCCAAAAAAGAAATTTATATAGAAGGATGTTGATCAGTGTTGTTTTTAAAAGGACAATGGTGAAAAACCCTAAATATTCAACAATGAGATTGGATTATACACCCAAAGAGTACCATACTATACAATCACTAAATACCATGTTGAACAATAATACTCACTGAGGACAGAAAATGTTCATGGCGTTAAAACAAACAAAAATAACATGTGCAGTGTGATAGTATATAAATGTAAACATAGATACAAACACAAACACGCTCAAAGGAAAAAGGATTTGCACACAAACAATAATACAAAGTATTGATAAGTTGCAAGATTCCTAGTGATTTTAAATGTATTAATATGAGTTTTATAAGTTTAAGTTTTTACAATGAGCAGGTGTCATTTTTGTAACTAGAAAAAAGGTAATGTGATACATATACTATACTTATGTTTGTTCAGCAGTATTTGAAAAAGAATTTAAGCCTTACATCTGTCACACACACACAAAAATGTTACACAAGCTGGAATAACATCGATGGAAACGATAAGCTTGAGTAGAGACCTCAAAGGCAGACAATAGAGAAGCAGTGTCTGCCTGACTTAATTGGGCTGGATCAATTTTATCACAAAATTCTGAGGGAGATTCAATTACAGATCAAAGCAATATGGTTTCGACAAGACCGATTTCTCCTTATCAATTTTGGAATAATCGGAGGTTTGAATCCAAAACTCCTAAGTCCACAGAGAAAGAAAAAGAGAACATAGAAAAAATACAGGGCAGTAGATTTCATTGTCGTCACTTTACGTAACAAGAATGTCATGATTTTGATAATAAGACTGCAAAATCAATGCAGAGATTTGAAAGTTACCAACATAATAATAATCAATTGTGTGTCACTGAACTCAGCTGTGATTTTACATTTAGAAACACAAAATAAACAATTGCAACATTCTTCATTGCATTTTCATCCTAGGATAAAAATTAGAATATTCTAGGATATTCTAGGTTATGAATTAGAAGCATATACTTCTAAGGTAGGCAATTGATAAAATAAGTTACTTAGGAAAGACAAAATATTTTCCAAAAACTTTCTAGAGATGATTGTTTCATCAACATATTCATTGATTTATTCACAAATTTTCACCAGCAGTGATGTTTCAAATACTATATGATGTATAAAGGGTAATAATAGTACTTAGCTTATAGGATTACTGTTTTACGTGAAGTTATACATGTAAATGTTTTAGTACAGTAAGAGCTCGATGAATGCTAGCTATTAATTTCCACTACTACTAAAACTGAAGTCCTAAACGTATTATTTTTTAAGGGATAAAAAGTCTAATAAGATATGTTTCTTCCCCCAAGCGACTTACTATATTGTACTCCCACTGAGCTTCTCATAGAACAATCCTAGCTATCTCCATATGATGCAAAAGCTGAAAGAGCTTGACACCATAATCATTACACGAACAAAGTAGCCATCCACATCTGTTTCCTAAATGGCGTCACAACTCTAAACCGCTAAATTACAAACTAAAATGCCCCAAGGAAATCCATCATTGACACAGTTTTGTCATCTTTAAACATAAAATTATGAAATTTTACATACTTTAATGTGTTGATGGTTACTTTATATATATGCTATATATATGATTTTATATATATTATATGATTTTATATAATTTTATATAAAATCGTTTTTTAAATTATTTTATAAATAAATATACATATATATATATTTGATAAGGAAGGTGAAGGGAAGAAAATGATTTTCCAAGTCGTGAAAGCTGAACATGATTAACAAACCACTTCAGTCATTTGGTGTCTCAGCAAGTAAGCATTTTCAGGGGAAATTATCAAGTTCTATATTGTGTTTCTATGAGTCTGCATGCTGAGAGGAAAATTTTCTAGCATTTCAATGTGGTAATGTGAAAACTTGGGATAAATTTTCTACAAAAATAATAAAATTATGAAAGTGTAATTCCTATGTAATACCCTCATTGCAACACACTGCTTTGCTCATAGGGATTTGTTCTTAGCATGTTATTTCAAGTGTTTCTGATAGTCTCATTTTAAATAACTTATAAAATGGTGGTTGAGGGGCCTGCCTTCATTTCTCAGCCTAGTAAGCATACCCGATAGAAAAATGTTTCTGGGACTGCTTTGCTTAATTTATTCCAATATATTTAGGAGATAATATATATATATATAAAACACTTCAAAATGATCCCAAGGTTATCTATATAATTTGTCAGATGTTTACAGGGCAATTAAAATTATGACAAAATTATCCAAACATACCAACATTAGTTAGAACACTGTATGCTTGAAATTTGCCGTAAGACATTACAAACTAGAGGAAGAAATAGCTAAAATAAATATAGTAAATGGTTGATAGTTTTTAAAGCTGGTAAGAGGTTATGTTTTGCTATTATTAATTTGTTTAAGTTCCTTGTAGACTCTGGATATTAGACCTTTGTCAAATAGATAGATAACAAAAATTTTCTCCCATTCTGTAAGTTGTCTGTTCGCTCTGATGATAGTTTCTTTTGCTGTGCAGAAGCTCTTCAGTTTAATTAGATTCCATTTGCAATTTTTGCTTTTGCTGCAATTACTTTTGACATTTGTATCATGAAATCTTTGCCCATGCCTATGTCCTGAATGATATTGCCTAGATTTTCTTCCAGAGTTTTTATAGTTTTGGGTTTTACAAATAAGTCTTTAATCCATCTTGAGTTAATCTTTGGATAAGGTGTAAGGGAGGGGTCGAGTTTCAATTTTCTGCATAAAGTTAGCCGATTCTCCCAGCACTATTTATTAAATATGAGATCCTTTCCCCATTGCTTGTTTTTGTCAGATCTGTCAAAGATCAGATGGTTGTAGATGTGCGGTCTTATTTCTGAATTCTCTTTTCTGTTCCATTGGACTATGTGTCTGTTTTAGTACCAGTACCATTTTTTTTGGTTACTGTAGCCTTGTAGTATAGCTTGAATTCAGGTAGCATGATGCCTCCAGCTTTATTCTTTGTAGTGTGATGTCTCCAGCTTTGTTCTTTTTGTTTGGAATTGCCTTGGATATATGGGCTCTTTTTGGTTCAATATTAATTTTAAAATTGTTTTTCTAACTTTGTGAAGAATGTCAAAGGTAATTTGATGGAAATAGCATTGAGTCTATAAGTTACTTTGATTATTTTGGGCAGTATAGCCATTTTCACAAGAGCATGGAATGTTTTTCCATTTGTTTCTGTCCTCTCTAATTTCCTTGAGCAGTGGTTTATAGTTTTCCTTGAAGAGGTCCCTTACTTCCCTTGTTAGCTGTATTCCTAAGCATTTTATTCTCTTTGTAGCAATTGAGAATGAGAGTTTATTCAAGATTTGGCTCTCTGCTTGTCTGTTGTTGGTGTATAGGGATGCTTGTGATTTTTGAACATTGATTCTGTATCTTGAAATTTTGCTGAAGATGCTTTTCAGTTTAAGATTTTGGGCTGAGACGATGGGGTTTTCTAGATATGGGATCATGTCACCTACAAATAGAGACAATCTGACTTCCTCTCTTCCTGTTTGAATACCCTTTCTTTCTTTCTCTTGCCTGATTTCCCTGGTTGGAACTCCCAGTACTATGTTGAATAGGAGTGGTGAGAGAGGGCATCCTTATCTTGTACCAGTTTTCAAGGGGAATGCTTCCAGCTTTTGCTCATTCAGTATGATATTGGCTGTGGGTTTGTCATAAATGGGCCTTATTATTTTGAGACATATTTCTTCAATATCTAGTTTTTTGAGAGTTTTTAACATGAGGGAATGTTGAATTTTACCAACAGCCTTTTCTGCATCTATTGAAATAATCATGTGGTTTTTGTCTTTAGTTCTGTTTATGTGATGAATTACCTTTATTGATTTGTGTATGTTGAACCAGCCTTGCATCCCAGGGTTGAAGCTGACTTAATTGTGGTGGATAAGCTTTTTGATGTGCTGCTGGATTCAGTTTGCCACTACTTTATTGAGGATTTTCACATTGATGTTCATTAGGGATATTGACCTGAAGTTTTCTTTTTTGTTGTGTCTCTGCCAGGTTTTAGTATCAGGAACATGCTGTCCTCATAATGTTAATTAGGGAGAGTCCCTCCTTTTTAATTGTTTGGAATAGTTTCAGAAGAAATGGTACCAGCTCCTCTTTGTGCCTCCAGGAGAATTCAGCTCTAAATTTGTCTGGTCCTGGAATTTTTTGGTTGGCTATTTATTACTGCCTAATTTCAGAACTCATTATTCATCTATTCGGGGATTCAGCTTCTTCCTAGTTCAGTTTTTCGAGTATGTATATGTCCAGGAATTTATCCTTTTCTTCTTGATTTTCTAGTTTATTTGCATAGAGTTGTTTACAATATTCTCTGATTGTTGTTTTTATTTCTGTCGGGTCAGTGGTGCTATCTCCTTTATCATTTTTTAATTGTTTCTGTTTGAGTCTTTCTCTTTTCTTCTTGGTCAGTCTAGCTAGTGGTCTATCTATCTGATTATTTTTTCAAAAAAACAGCAACTGGATTTGTTGCTTTTTGAAGGGTATTTCATGTCTCTATCTTCATCAGCTCCACTCTGATCTTGGTTATTTCTTGTCTTCTGGTAGTTTTGGGGTTTGTTTGCTCTTGGTTGTGTAGTTCTTTTAGTTGTGATGTTAGAATGTCAATTTGAGATTTCTCTAGATTTTGATGTGACCATTTAGTGCTATAAATTTCCCTCTGAACACTGCTTTAGCTATGTGCCAGAGATTCTGGAATGCTGTCTCTTTGTTCTCATTAGTTTCAAAGAACTGCTTGATTTCTGTCTTAATTTCATTACTTACTCAGGATTCATTCAGAAGCAGGTTGTTCAATTTCCATGTAGCTGTGTGGTTTTGAATGAGTTTCTTAAGCTTGAGTTTCAGTTTAGTTGCACTGTGTTCTGAGGGACTGTTATAATTTCACTTTTTTGCATTTGCTGAGGAGTGTTTTACTTCCAATTATGTAATCAATTTTAGAATAAATTCCATGTGGTGCCAAGAAAAATGTATATTCTGTTGTTTTGGGGTAGTGAGTTCTATAGATATCTATCAAGTCCAATTGATCCAGGGCTAAGTTCAAGCCCTGAATATCTTTCTTAATTTTCTGTTTCAATGATCTGTCTAATATTAACAGTGGGTTGTTAAAGTATCCCACTATTATTGTATGGGAGTCTACATCAACTTCAGAACTTGTCATTGGTCTACTCAGAGAATCAACTTCTTCCTGATTCAGTCTTGTGAGGGTGTGTGTGTCCAGGAATGTATCAATTTCTTCTAGATTTGGTAGTTTATTTACATAGAGGTGTTTACAGTATTCTCTGATGGTAGTTTGTATTTCTTTTTTTTTTTTTTTTTTTTTTTTTTTTTTTTTTTTTTATTATACTTTAAGTTCTAGGGTACATGTGCATAACGTGCAGGTTTGTTACATATGTATACTTATGCCATGTTGGTGTGCTGCACCCATCAACTCGTCAGCACCCATCAATTCATCATTTATATCATGTATAACTCCCCAATGCAATCCCTCCCTCCTCCCCCCTCCCCCCTCCCCATGATAGACCCCAGTGTGTGATGTTCCCCTTCCCGAGTCCAAGTGATCTCATTGTTCAGTTCCCACCTATGAGTGAGAACATGCGGTGTTTGGTTTTCTCTTCTTGTGATAGTTTGCTAAGAATGATGGTTTCCAGCTGCATCCATGTCCCTACAAAGGACGCAAACTCATCCTTTTTTATGGCTGCATAGTATTCCATGGTGTATATGTGCCACATTTTCTTAATCCAGTCTGTCACAGATGGACATTTGGGTTGATTCCAAGTCTTTGCTATTGTGAATAGTGCCGCAATAAACATACGTGTACATGTGTCTTTGTAGTAGACTAATTTATAATCCTTTGGGTATATACCCAGTAGTGGGATGGCTGGGTCATATGGTACATCTAGTTCTAGATCCTTGAGGAATTGCCATACTCTTTTCCATAATGGTTGAACTAGTTTACAATCCCACCAACAGTGTAAAAGTGTTCCTATTTCTCCACATCCTCTCCAACACCTGTTGTTTCCTGACTTCTTAATGATTGCCATTCTAACTGGTGTGAGATGGTATCTCATTGTGGTTTTGATTTGCATTTCTCTGATGGCCAGTGATGATGAGCATTTTTTCATGTGTCTGTTGGCTGTATGAATATCTTCTTTTGAGAAATGTCTGTTCATATCCTTTCCCCACTTTTTGATGGGGTTGTTTGTTTTTTTCTCGTATATTTGTTTGAGTTCTTTGTAGATTCTGGATATTAGCCCTTTGTCAGATGAGTAGGTTGCAAAAATTTTCTCCCATTCTGTAGGTTGCCTGTTCACTCTGATGGTAGTTTCTTTTGCTGTGCAAAAGCTCTTTAGTTTAATTAGATCCCATTTGTCAATTATGGCTTTTGCTGCCGTTGCTTTTGGTGTTTTAGACATGAAGTCCTTGCCCATGCCTATGTCCTGAATGGTACTACCTAGATTTTCTTCTAGGGTTTTTATGGTATTAGGTCTAACATTTAAGTCTCTAATCCATCTTGAATTAATCTTCGTATAAGGGGTAAGGAAAGGATCCAGTTTCAGCTTTCTACTTATGGCTAGCCAATTTTCCCAGCACCATTTATTAAATAGGGAATCCTTTCCCCATTTCTTGTTTCTCTCAGGTTTGTCAAAGATCAGATGGCTGTAGATGTGCGGTATTATTTCTGAGGACTCTGTTCTGTTCCATTGATCTATATCTCTGTTTTGGTACCAGTACCATGCTGTTTTGGTTACTGTAGCCTTGTAGTATAGTTTGAAGTCAGGTAGCGTGACGCCTCCAGCTTTGTCCTTTTGACTTAGGATTGTCTTGGCAATGCGGACTCTTTTTTGGTTCCATATGAACTTTAAAGCAGTTTTTTCCAATTCTGTGAAGAAAGTCATTGGTAGCTTGATGGGGATGGCATTGAATCTATAAATAACCTTGGGGAGTATGGCCATTTTCACGATATTGATTCTTCCTATCCATGAGCATGGTATGTTCTTCCATTTGTTTGTGTCCTCTTTGATTTCACTGAGCAGTGGTTTGTAGTTCTCCTTGAAGAGGTCCTTTACATCCCTTGTAAGCTGGATTCCTAGGTATTTTATTCTCTTTGAAGCAATTGTGAATGGAAGTTCATTCCTGATTTGGCTCTCTGCTTGTCTGTTGCTGGTGTATAAGAATGCTTGTGATTTTTGCACATTAATTTTGTATCCTGAGACTTTGCTGAAGTTGCTTATCAGCTTAAGGAGATTTTGGGCTGAGACGATGGGGTTTTCTAAATATACAATCATGTCATCTGCAAACAGGGACAATTTGACTTCTTCTTTTCCTAACTGGATACCCTTGATTTCTTTCTCTTGCCTGATTGCCCTAGCCAGAACGTCCAACACTATGTTGAATAGGAGTGGTGAGAGAGGGCATCCCTGTCTTGTGCCAGTTTTCAAAGGGAATTTTTCCAGTTTTTGCCCATTCAGTATGATATTAGCTGTGGGTTTGTCATAAATAGCTCTTATTATTTTGAGGTACGTTCCATCAATACCGAATTTATTGAGCGTTTTTAGCATGAAGGGCTGTTGAATTTTGTCAAAAGCCTTTTCTGCATCTATTGAGACAATCATGTGGTTCTTTTTTTTTTTTTTTTTTTTTTTTTTTCCCATCAGTTGAAGTTAACTTTATTTTTTTTTTTTTTTTTTTTTTTTTTTTTCTTTTTTTTTTATTATACTTTAAGTTCTAGGGTACATGTGCATAACGTGCAGGTTTGTTACATATGTAAACTTATGCCATGTTGGTGTGCTGCACCCATCAACTCGTCAGCACCCATCAATTCATCATTTATATCATGTATAACTCCCCAATGCAATCCCTCCCTCCTCCCCCCTCCCCCCTCCCCATGATAGACCCCAGTGTGTGATGTTCCCCTTCCCGAGTCCAAGTGATCTCATTGTTCAGTTCTCACCTATGAGTGAGATCATGCGGTGTTTGGTTTTCTCTTCTTGTGATAGTTTGCTAAGAATGATGGTTTCCAGCTGCATCCATGTCCCTACAAAGGACGCAAACTCATCCTTTTTTATGGCTGCATAGTATTCCATGGTGTATATGTGCCACATTTTCTTAATCCAGTCTGTCACAGATGGACATTTGGGTTGATTCCAAGTCTTTGCTATTGTGAATAGTGCCGCAATAAACATACGTGTACATGTGTCTTTGTAGTAGACTAATTTATAATCCTTTGGGTATATACCCAGTAGTGGGATGGCTGGGTCATATGGTACATCTAGTTCTAGATCCTTGAGGAATTGCCATACTCTTTTCCATAATGGTTGAACTAGTTTACAATCCCACCAACAGTGTAAAAGTGTTCCTATTTCTCCACATCCTCTCCAACACCTGTTGTTTCCTGACTTCTTAATGATTGCCATTCTAACTGGTGTGAGATGGTATCTCATTGTGGTTTTGATTTGCATTTCTCTGATGGCCAGTGATGATGAGCATTTTTTCATGTGTCTGTTGGCTGTATGAATATCTTCTTTTGAGAAATGTCTGTTCATATCCTTTCCCCACTTTTTGATGGGGTTGTTTGTTTTTTTCTCGTATATTTGTTTGAGTTCTTTGTAGATTCTGGATATTAGCCCTTTGTCAGATGAGTAGGTTGCAAAAATTTTCTCCCATTCTGTAGGTTGCCTGTTCACTCTGATGGTAGTTTCTTTTGCTGTGCAAAAGCTCTTTAGTTTAATTAGATCCCATTTGTCAATTTTTGCTTTTGCTGCCGTTGCTTTTGGTGTTTTAGACATGAAGTCCTTGCCCATGCCTATGTCCTGAATGGTACTACCTAGATTTTCTTCTAGGGTTTTTATGGTATTAGGTCTAACATTTAAGTCTCTAATCCATCTTGAATTAATCTTCGTATAAGGGGTAAGGAAAGGATCCAGTTTCAGCTTTCTACTTATGGCTAGCCAATTTTCCCAGCACCATTTATTAAATAGGGAATCCTTTCCCCATTTCTTGTTTCTCTCAGGTTTGTCAAAGATCAGATGGCTGTAGATGTGCGGTATTATTTCTGAGGACTCTGTTCTGTTCCATTGGTCTATAGCTCTGTTTTGGTACCAGTACCATGCTGTTTTGGTTACTGTAGCCTTGTAGTATAGTTTGAAGTCAGGTAGCGTGACGCCTCCAGCTTTGTCCTTTTGACTTAGGATTGTCTTGGCAATGCGGGCTCTTTTTTGGTTCCATATGAACTTTAAAGCAGTTTTTTTCCAATTCTGTGAAGAAAGTCATTGGTAGCTTGATGGGGATGGCATTGAATCTATAAATAACCTTGGGGAGTATGGCCATTTTCACGATATTGATTCTTCCTATCCATGAGCATGGTATGTTCTTCCATTTGTTTGTGTCCTCTTTGATTTCACTGAGCAGTGGTTTGTAGTTCTCCTTGAAGAGGTCCTTTACATCCCTTGTAAGCTGGATTCCTAGGTATTTTATTCTCTTTGAAGCAATTGTGAATGGAAGTTCATTCCTGATTTGGCTCTCTGCTTGTCTGTCGCTGGTGTATAAGAATGCTTGTGATTTTTGCACATTAATTTTGTATCCTGAGACTTTGCTGAAGTTGCTTATCAGCTTAAGGAGATTTTGGGCTGAGACGATGGGGTTTTCTAAATATACAATCATGTCATCTGCAAACAGGGACAATTTGACTTCTTCTTTTCCTAACTGGATACCCTTGATTTCTTTCTCTTGCCTGATTGCCCTAGCCAGAACTTCCAACACTATGTTGAATAGGAGTGGTGAGAGAGGGCATCCCTGTCTTGTGCCAGTTTTCAAAGGGAATTTTTCCAGTTTTTGCCCATTCAGTATGATATTAGCTGTGGGTTTGTCATAAATAGCTCTTATTATTTTGAGGTACGTTCCATCAATACCGAATTTATTGAGCGTTTTTAGCATGAAGGGCTGTTGAATTTTGTCAAAAGCCTTTTCTGCATCTATTGAGACAATCATGTGGTTCTTGTCTTTGGTTCTGTTTATATGCTGGATTACGTTTATTGATTTGCGAATGTTGAACCAGCCTTGCATCCCAGGGATGAAGCCCACTTGATCATGGTGGATAAGCTTTTTGATGTGCTGCTGAATCCGGTTTGCCAGTATTTTATTGAGGATTTTTGCATCAATGTTCATCAGGGATATTGGTCTAAAATTCTCTTTTTTTGTTGTGTCTCTGCCAGGCTTTGGTATCAGGATGATGTTGGCCTCATAAAATGAGTTAGGGAGGATTCCCTCTTTTTCTATTGATTGGAATAGTTTCAGAAGGAATGGTACCAGCTCCTCCTTGTACCTCTGGTAGAATTCAGCTGTGAATCCATCTGGTCCTGGACTTTTTTTGGTGGGTAGGCTATTAATTGTTGCCTCAATTTCAGAGCCTGCTATTGGTCTATTCAGGGATTCAACTTCTTCCTGGTTTAGCCTTGGGAGAGTGTAAGTGTCCAGGAAATTATCCATTTCTTCTAGATTTTCTAGTTGATTTAGCGTAGAGGCGTTTATAGTATTCTCTGATGGTAGTTTGTATTTCTGTGGGGTCAGTGGTGATATCCCCTTTATCATTTTTTATTGCATCTATTTGATTCCTCTCTCTTTTTTTCTTTATTAGCCTTGCTAGCGGTCTGTCAATTTTGTTGATCTTTTCAAAAAACCAACTCCTGGATTCATTGATTTTTTGGAGGGTTTTTTGTGTCTCTATCTCCTTCAGTTCTGCTCTGATCTTAGTTATTTCTTGCCTTCTGCTAGCTTTTGAATGTGATTGCTCTTGCCTCTCTAGTTCTTTTAATTGTGATGTTAGAGTGTCAATTTTAGATCTTTCCTGCTTTCTCTTGTGGGCATTTAGTGCTATAAATTTCCCTCTACACACTGCTTTAAATGTGTCCCAGAGATTCTGGTATGCTTGTATCTTTGTTCTCATTGGTTTCAAAGAACATCTTTATTTCCGCTTTCATTTCGTTATGTACCCAGTAGTCATTCAGGAGCAGGTTGTTCAGTTTCCATGTAGTTGAGCGGTTTTGATTGAGTTTCTTAGTCCTGACTTCTAGTTTGATTGCACTGTGGTCTGAGAGACAGTTTGTTATAATTTCTGTTCTTTTACATTTGCTGAGGAGTGCTTTACTTCCAATTATGTGGTCAATTTTGGAATAAGTGCGATGTGGTGCTGAGAAGAATGTATATTCTGTTGATTTGGGGTGGAGAGTTCTATAGATGTCTATTAGGTCCGCTTGGTGCAGAGATGAGTTCAATTCCTGGATATCCTTGTTAACTTTCTGTCTCGTTGATCTGTCTAATGTTGACAGCGGAGTGTTGAAGTCCCCCATTATTATTGTATGGGAGTCTAAGTCTCTTTGTAAGTCTCTAAGGACTTGCTTTATGAATCTGGGTGCTCCTGTATTGGGTGCATATATATTTAGGAGAGTTAGCTCTTCCTGTTGAATTGATCCCTTTACCATTATGTAATGGCCTTCTTTGTCTCTTTTGATCTTTGATGGTTTAAAGTCTGTTTTATCAGAGACTAGGATTGCAACCCCTGCTTTTTTTTGTTCTCCATTTGCTTGGTAGATCTTCCTCCATCCCTTTATTTTGAGCCTATGTATGTCTCTGCATGTGAGATGGGTCTCCTGAATACAGCAGACTGATGGGTCTTGACTCTTTATCCAGTTTGCCAGTCTGTGTCTTTTAATTGGAGCATTTAGTCCATTAACATTTAAGGTTAATATTGTTATGTGTGAACTTGATCCTGCCATTATGATATTAACTGGTTATTTTGCTCGTTAGTTGATGCAGTTTCTTCCTAGCCTCGATGGTCTTTACATTTTGCCAAGTTTTTGCGATGGCTGGTACTGGTTGTTCCTTTCCATGTTTAGGGCTTCCTTCAGGGTCTCTTGTAAGGCAGGCCTGGTGGTGACAAAATCTCTAAGCATTTGCTTATCTGTAAAGGATTTTATTTCTCCTTCACTTATGAAACTTAGTTTGGCTGGATATGAAATTCTGGGTTGAAAATTCTTTTCTTTAAGAACGTTGAATATTGGCCCCCACTCTCTTCTGGCTTGTAGAGTTTCTGCCGAGAGATCTGCTGTTAGTCTGATGGGCTTCCCTTTGTGGGTGACCCGACCTTTCTCTCTGGCTGCCCTTAAGATTTTTTCCTTCATTTCAACTTTGGTGAATCTGGCAATTATGTGTCTTGGAGTTGCTCTTCTGGAGGAGTATCTTTGTGGCGTTCTCTGTATTTCCTGAATTTGAATGTTGGCCTGCCCTACTAGGTTGGGGAAGTTCTCCTGGATGATATCCTGAAGAGTGTTTTCCAACTTGGTTCCATTTTCCCCCTCACTTTCAGGCACCCCAATCAGACGTAGATTTGGTCTTTTTACGTAATCCCATACTTCTTGCAGGCTTTGCTCATTTCTTTTTCTTCTTTTTTCTTTTGGTTTCTCTTCTCGCTTCATTTCATTCATTTGATCTTCAATCGCTGATACTCTTTCTTCCAGTTGATCGAGTCGGTTACTGAAGCTTGTGCATTTGTCACGTATTTCTCGTGTCATGGTTTTCATCTCTGTCATTTCGTTTATGATCTTCTCTGCATTAATGAGTCTAGCTGTCAATTCTTCCACTCTTTTTTCAAGATTTTTAGTTTCTTTGCGCTGGGTACGTAATTCCTCCTTTAGCTCTGATAAGTTTGATGGACTGAAGCCTTCTTCTCTCCTCTCGTCCAAGTCATTCTCTGACCAGCTTTGATCCGTTGCTGGTGATGGGCTGCGCTCCTTTGCAGGGGGAGATGCGCTCTTATTTTTTGAATTTCCAGCTTTTCTGCCCTGCTTCTTCCCCATCTTTGTGGTTTTATCTGTCTCTGGTCTTTGATGGTGGTGACGAACTGATGGGGTTTTGGTATAGGTGTCCTTCCTGTTTGATAGTTTTCCTTCTGACAGTCAGAAGGACTCTCTGTTGGTCTGTTGGAGATTGCTTGAGGTCCACTGCAGACCCTGTTTTCCTGGGTATCAGCAGCAGAGGTTGCCGAAGATAGAATATTGCTGAACAGCGAGTGTACCTGTCTGATTCTTCCTTTGGAAGTGTCCTCTCAGGGGTGTACTCCACCCTGTGAGGTGTGGGGTGTCAGACTGCCCCTAGTGGGGGATTTCTCCCAGCTAGGCTACTCAGGGGTCAGGGACCCACCTGAGCAGGCAGTCTGTCCGTTCTCAGATCTCAACCTCCGCGTTGGGAGATCCGCGGCTCTCCCCAAAGCTGTCAGACAGAGTCGTTCGCGTCTGCACCGGCTCCCGCTACTTCCCCTGTTGGTCTTCAGCTGTGCGCTGTCCCCAGAGGTGGAGACTACAGAGACAGGCAGGCTTCCTTGAGCTGCTGTGAGCTCCACCCAGTTCGAGCTTCCCAGCGGCTTTGTTTACCTACTTAAGCCTCAGCAATGGCGGGCGCCCCTCCCCCAGCCTCGCTGCTGCCTTGCGGATAGATCGCGGCAGACTGCTGTGTTAGCAGTGAGGGAGGCTTCGTGGGCGTGGGACCCTCCCGGCCAGGTGTGGGATATATTCTCCTGGAATGCCTGTATGCTTACAGCGCAGTATTGGGGTGGGAGTTACCCGATTTTCCAGGTGTTGTGTGTCTCAGTTCCCCTGGCTAGGAAAACGGATCCCCTTCCCCCTTGCGCTTCCAGGTGAGGCGATGCCTCGCCCTGCTTCAGCTCTCGCTGGTCAGGCTGCAGCAGCTGACCAGCACCGATTGTCCGGCACTCCCTAGTGAGATGACCCCAGTACCTCAGTTGAAAATGCAGAAATCACCGGTCTTCTGTGTCGCTCGCGCTGGGAGTTGGAGACTGGAGTTGTTCCTATTCGGCCATCTTCGGTAGTTTGTATTTCTGTGGGAACAGTGGTGATATCCCCTTTATGATTTTTTATTGTGTCTGTTTGATTCTTCTTTCTTTTCTGCTTTATTAATCTGGTTAGCAGTCTATCTATTTTGTGAATCTTTCAAAAAACCAGCTCCTGGATTCATTGATTTTTTTGGAAGAGTTTTTCGTGTCTGTATCTCCTTCAGTTTTTCTCTGATCTTAGTTATTTTTTGTCTTCTGCTAGCTTTTGAATTTGTTTGCTCTTGCTTCTCCAGTTCTTTTAATTGTGATGTTAGGGTGTCCATTTTAGATCTTTCCTGCTTGCTCCTGTGGGCATTTAGTGCTATAAATTTCCCTCTAAGCACTGCTTTAAATGTATCCCAGAGATTCTGGTACATTGTATCTTTGTTCTCATTGGTTTCAAATAACTTATTTATTTCTGCCTTAATTTCATTATTTACCCAATAGTCATTCAGGAGCAAATTGTTCAGTTTCCATGTAGTTGTGCGGTTTTGAGTGAGTTTCTTAATGCTGAGTTCTAATTTGATTGCACTGTGGTCTGAGAGACTGTTATGATTTCTCTTGTTTTACATTTGCTGAGGAGCATTTTACTTGCAATTATGTAGTCAATTTTAGAATAAGTGCTATGTGGTACTGAGAAGAATGTATATTCTATTGACTTGGGGTGGAGAGTTCTGTAGATGTCTATTAGGTCCGCTTGGTCCAGAGCTGAGTTCAAGTCTTGAATATGCTTTTTAATTTTCTCTCTCGTTGATCTGTCTAATATTGACAGTGGGGCGTTAAAGTGTCTCACTATGAATGTGTAGGAATCTAAGTCTCTTTGTAGGTCTCTAAGACCTTGCTTTATGAATCTGGGTGGTCCTGTATTTGGTGCATACATATTTAGGATAGTTAGTTCTTCTTGGTGCATTGATCCCTTTACCATTATGTAATGGCCTTCTTTGTCTTTTTTGATCTTTGTTGGTTTAAAGTCCGTTTTATCAGAGACTAGGATTGAAACCCCTGCTTTTTATTTATTTATTTATTATTATTATTATTATTATTTTGCTTTCCATTTGCTTGTTAGATTTTCCTCCATTCCTTTATTTTGAGCCTATGTGTGTTTTTGCACATGAGATTGGTCTCCTGAATACAGCACACCAATGGGTCTTGACTCTTTATCCAATTTGCCAGTCCGTGTCTTTTAATTGAGTCATTTAGCCCATTTACATTTAAGGTTAATATTGTTATTTGTGAAGTTGATACCGTCATCGTGATGCTAGCTGGTTATTTGGCATATTAGTTGCTGCAGTTTCTTCATAGTGTCATTGGTCTTTAAATTTTATTATGTTTTTGCAGTGGCTGGAACCAAGCTTTCTTTCCCATATTTAGTGCTTCCTTCAGGAGCTCTTGTAAAGCAGCACTGGTGGTGAGCAAATCCCTCAGCATTTGCTTGTCTGTAAAGGATTTTATTTCTCCTTTGCTTATGAAGTTTAGTTTAGCTAGATATGAAATTCTGGGTTAAAAATTCTTTTCTTTAAGAATGTTGAATATTGGCCCCCACTCTCTTCTGGCTTATAGGGTTTCTGCAGAGAGATTCACTGTTAGTCTGATGGGCTTCCCTTGGTAGGTAACCTGACCTTTCTCTCGCTTCCTTTACCTTTTTTCCTTCATTTCAAACTTGCTGAATCTGACGATTGGTTGTGTTGGGGTTGTTCTTCTTGAGGAATATCTTAGTGGTGTTCTCTCTATTTCCTGAATTTGAATGTTGGTCTGTCTTGCTAGGTTGGGGAAGTTCTCCTGGAAAATAACCTGAAATGTGTTTTCCAACTTGGTTCCTTTCTCCCCATCACTTTCAGGTACACCAATCAATCATAGGTTTTGTCTTTTCACATACTCCCATACTTCTTAGAGGCTTTGTTCATTCCTTTTCTTTCTTTTTTCTCTAATCTTGTCTTTATGCTTTATTTCATTAATTTGATCTTCAATCTCTGATATCCTTTCTTCCACTTGATCGATTTGGCTATTAATACCTGTGTATGCTTCACAAAGTTCTCGTGCTGTGTCTTTCAACACCATCAGGTCATTTATGTTCTTCTCTGTGTTCTAGTTAGCATTTCCTTTAATCTTTTATCAAGGTTCTTAGCTTCCTCACATTTGGCTAGAATATGTTCTTTTAGCTTAGAGGAGTTTGTTATTACCCACCTTATAAAGTCTACTTCTGTCAATTTGTCAAACTCATTCTCCATCTAGTTTTCTTCCCTTGTTGGCAAGGAGTTGTGATTCTTTGGAGGAGAAGAACCATTCTGGTCAGCATTTTTGCACCAACTTTTCCTCTTCTTTGTGGATTTATCTACCTTTGATCTTTGATGCTGATGACCTTTGGATGGGGTTTTGCATGGGCATCCTTTCTGTTGATGTTGATATTATTGCTGCTTGTTAGTATTCCTTCTAACAGTCATGCCTGTCTTCTGCGGGTCAGATGGAATTTGCTGGAGGTCCAATCCAGACCCTGTTTCCTGGGTATCAGCAGCGCAGACTGCAGAACAAAGATTGCTGCCTGCTCCTTCCTCTGGAAGCTTCATCCCAGAGGGGTACCCGCCAGACGCCCACCAGTGCTCTCCTGTATGATATGTCTGTCTGTCGAAACTTGCTGGGAGATATCTCCAAGTCAGGAGGCACGGGGGTGAGGGTCCCATTTGAGGAGTTAGTCTGTCCCTTAGCAGAGCTCGAGCGCTGTGATGGCAGATCTGCTGTTGTCTTCAGAGACAGCAGATAGGAATGTTTTAGTCTGCTGAAGCTGGGCCTACAGCTGACCCTTCCCCTAGATGCTCTGTCCAGGGAAATGGGAATTTTGTCTAGAAGACCCTGACTGGGACTATTGTCTTTCTTTCAGAGATGTCCTGCCAAGAGAGGAGGAATCTAGAGAGGCAATCTGGCTACAGCAGATTTGCTGCACTGTGGTGGTCTCAACCCAGTCCAAACTTCCTGGCAGCTTTGTTTACACTGTGAGGGGAAAACCGCCTACTGATGCCTCAGTGATGGTGGATGCCCCTCTTCCCACAAAGCTCCAGCATCCCAGGTATGAGATACCTTTATAAGAACTGATTACATAAATACTGAAAGCTGGAAGACAGTAAGGAAACAAGCCAGTAGATCTTAGCTTGCTGGTCCATCAGGTCATCTGTGGGTGTTGGACCCATTTAGCAAGATCACTTGATCTCTTCAGCCCCCTTTCCAGGGGAGTGAATGTTTCTGTCTTGCTGGGGTTCCAGGTGCCACTGGCATACGAGAAACAACTCCTGAAGCTAGCTTTGTTTCTGCCCAAATGGCCGCCCAGTTTTGTGCTTGAAACCCAAGCCCCTGGTGCTGTAGGCATTCGAGGGAATCTCCTGGTCTGTGAGTTGCAAAAACCATGGGAAAAGTGTAGTGTCTGGCCCGGATAGCACCAGCCCTCATGGCACAGTCCCTCATGGCTTCCCTTGGCTAGGGGAGGGAATTCCCCAACCCCTTGTGCTTTCTGGGTGAGGTGACTCCCCACCCTGCTTCTGCTCGCCCTCTGTGGGCTGCACCCATTGTCTAACCAGTTCCAATGTGATGAACTGGGTACATCAGTTGGAAATGCAGAAATCACCCACCTTCTGCACTGGTCATGCTGGGAGCTGCAGACCAGAGCTGTTCCTATTTGGCCATCTTGCCAGAGGATGACTTCAGTGTGTTTTTGTCTTGACTGATAATGGTTTTAGTTTTCCACTTTCAGTGCTTCCTTCAGGAGCTCTTGCAAGGCAAGCCTGGTGGCAACAGAATCCCTCAGCATTTGCTTGTCTGGAAAGGTTTTTATTTCTCCTTTGCTTATGAAGCTTAATTTGGCCAGATATGAAATTATGGGTTGGAAACTATTTTCTTTAAGAATGTTGAATATTTGTCCCCAATTTCTTCTTTTTTTTTTTGAGATGGAGTCTCGCTCTGTCACCCAGACTGGAGTGCAGTGGCTGGATCTCAGCTCATTGCAAGCTCTGCCTCCTGGGTTTATGCCATTCTCCTGCCTCAGCCTCCCGAGTAGCTGAGACTACAGGCACCCACCACCACGCCCGGCTAGTTTTTTGTATTTTTTAGTAGAGATGGGGTTTCACCACGTTAGCCAGGATGGTCTCGATCTCCTGACCTCATGATCCGCCCATCTCGGCCTCCCAAAGTGCTGGGATTACAGGCTTGAGCCACCGTGCCCAGCCCCCAATTTCTTCTTGATTGTAGGGTTTCCACTGAAAGGTCTGCTGTTAGTCTGATGGATTTCCCTTTGTAGATGACCTGACCCTCTCTGGCTGCCATTATTTTTTCCTTCATTTCAACCTTGGAAAACTGAATATTATTTATCTTGGAGTATCTTACTGAGGTTCTCTGGATTTCCTGAATTTGAATGTTAGCCTGTCTTGCTAGGTTGGGGAAGTTCTCCTGGATGACAGCTTGAAGTATGTTTTCCAACTTGGTTCCACTCTCCCCATCTGTTTCAGGTTCCCCAATAGTCTTTTTACATAATCCCAGAGTTCTTAGATGTTTTCTTAGTTCCTGTTCATTATTTTTTCACTCCTCTTGTTTGCCTGTCTTATTTCACCAAGATACTCTTCAAGCTCTGAGATTCTCTCCTCCAATTGATCTATTCGGCTATTGATACTTGTGTTTTCATTGTGAAGTTCTCATGTTGTGCTCTTCAGTTCCATCAGATCATTTATGTTCCTCTCTAAACTGGTTATGCTTGTTAACAACTCCTGTAATGTTTTATCATGGCTCTTAGTTTCTTTGCATTGGGTTAGAACATGCTCCTTTAGCTCAGTAAAGTTTGTTATTACCAATCTTCTAAAGCCTACTTATGTCAATTTATCCATTTCAACCTCAGCCCCGTTCTTTGCCCTTGCTGGAGAGGTGTCGCAATTATTTGGAGGAGAAGAGGCACTCTGGCTTTTTGAGGTTTCAGCGTTTTTTGCCTTGATTTTTTTTTTTTCTCATCCTTGTGGGTTTTTCTACCTTCAATCTTTGAGGCTATGATTTTTAGATGGGGTTTTTGTAGGCTCTTTTTTGTTGATGTTCTTGTTGTTGCTGTTGTTTGTTTGTTTTTCTAACAGTCAGGCCCATCCTCCACAGGGTTGCTGCAGTTTGCTGAAGGTACACTCCAGACCCTATTCATCCAGGTCCCTCCCACACCTGATGGTATTACCAGTGGAGGCTGCAGCACAGCAAAGATGGCTGCCTACTCCTTCCTCTGGGAGCTCTGTCCCAGAGGGTCATAGGCCTGATACCAGCTGGAAGTCTCCTGTATGAGATGTCTGGCAACCCTGTTGGGAGGTCTCACCCAGTCAAGTGGCATGAGTTCAGGGACCCACTTGAAGAAGCAGTCTGGCTGCGAGGGGCAGGTGTGCCACCCTGAGGGTAAGTCCGCTCATTTGAACTGCCTGGGGTCCTCATAGTCAGCTGAACTGGAAACCACAGCTGCCCCTTCCCTCAAGGGACTTAGTCCCAGAAAGATCAGAGTTCTGTCCATGAAAGCATGGCTGGAGTTACTGAAATTCCCACAGGAAGGCCCCACCCTAGTGAGGAGGAATGGATCCAGGTCCCACCTAAAGAGGTGGTCTGACCAGAATCTGCCACAATCACTGTGCTGTGCTGTGGGGAATTCCTTCTTGTCCACATCACCCAGTCTCCCTGGGACTGGCAGGGGAAATCAGCCAACTGGAGTCACAATGATGGCGGCTGCTTCTCCCACTTGGACCTTGGTTATGTTAGGCGGTCTCCAGAATGCTGCCCCTGGCTGCAACCCATAAGGTCACCAAAAGTCTGCACAGTTCTGTGCGTGGGACCTGAGGCCCTGGTGGCATGGTATCACAATAACCCTATTGCAACCAGCACTACTAAGATCTCAGGGTTGCTTCCTACCCCACTCATATACAGCCACTAGATACTCTTCCTCTTTTGTAGTATCTCAGGCAAATTGAATGCAAGCCACTTTCAGAAAAGATGTCAGAAAGCAAGAGTGGAATTGATTAATGTATTGACCATTGGAAGTGTATCTAGCTCAATTTTTGAGCATGTTCTCATATATGGCAAAGTTTAATAAATGCTGATTTTTAGCCACAAGTTAGCAAATCTTACTGTCTTACTGACCTTGTTTTTTTTGTTGTTGTTGTTGTTTGTTTGTTTGTTTTTAATACTGACAAACATGGGACCTCGTTTTTGTATTTTGCAAGTTATCAGCACTTTTCTGTGAATTCAGAAGCAAGATGTTGGAGAATCTGCTTGCTTTTAAAAAAATTCTTATTTGTTAATGAATCTAGAGTTGAGTAACGAATAAGGACAAGATGTTCATTTATTCATTTCTCTAGTTGCTTCACATCTGGTGTCCTTATTATTCCACTTTGGTGAGATGCTTTCTCATCTAATTTTATTACAGCTCATAAGGGTATGCTATGATTTATAAGCTGAGCCTGATGAGAAAAATAATTTGCCACTTAATTTAGAAATAAAGAGTAGGATTTCCCATTCTTTTTAATTTGTTGAGTTCTGATGACTTTTCTATCCTATTAGTCATATATATGGAGTAAACAGAGTATCTTACATACAGTGATGGAATATATGGAATATCTATCTCTCTCTATATATATATGTACACACATACATGAAAGAAATAGAAAACGTCATGTTTTATCTGGTTATTTAATAAAGCCTAAAGAGGATTTTAGAGAATTGACATTAAGATTTGAGTCCTGGCTATAGAAGTAATAAGCGATATGATCTTGAAGTTGACTTAATTTCCTTAATTCTATTTGTTTTGCTGCAAAAGTCAGTTTAATGATAACAATCTTGCAAAGTAGTTCTATGAAATGAGATTAACAGTACTGTTCCCAATCCACAGTACAGATGATCCCTGACTTCCTATGGTTCAATGTACATTTTTCACCTTCACAATGGTGTGAAAGTAGAAACTGTACTTAAAAGTTTGAATATTGATTTTTGATTTTTTCCCAGGCGAGGAATATACAGCATGATACTCTCTCATGCTGCTGGGCAACATCAGTGAGCTGTAGCTCCCAGTCAGCTAAGTAATCCCAAGGGTGAAAAAACAATATTCCACAGTGTACCGTGTTGCCAGATAGTGTGGCACATATACACCATGGAACACTATGCAGCCACAAAAAAGGATGAGTTTGCGTCCTTTGTAGGGACATGGATGCAGCTGGAAACCGTCATTCTTAGCAAACTATCACAAGAAGAGAAAACCAAACACCGCATGTTCTCACTCATAGGTGGGAACTGAACAATGAGATCACTTGGACTCGGGAAGGGGATCATCACACATCGGGGCCTATCATGGGGAGGGGGAAGGAATTGCATTGGGAGTTATACATGATATAAATGATGACTTGATGGGTGCTGACGAGTTGATGGGTTCAGCACACCAACATGGCACAAGTATACATATGTAACAAACCTGCACGTTATGCACATGTACTCTAGAACTTAAAGTATAATAAATAAATAAATAAATAAATAAAAAGAAAAGAAAAAAAAAAGTTTTGCCTAACTGTAGGCCAATGTAACTGTGCTGAGCACATTTAAGGTAAGTTAGGTTAAGTTATGTTTGCTAAGTTAGGTGTATTACATGCATTCTCGACTTAATGATATTTTCCATTTATGATGGGTTTATCTGATGTAACCCCGCTGTAAGTTCAGGAGAATCTACGTTACTGAAGAAATGTTTGTTTCATTTCAGTTTCTGTATTCTTCACCGTGGTAGCATTACTGTCGTGTGGCTTGAGATGATTCTCAACCACTTCTGCTTGAATATTTGTGGTCTGTAAAATCCAATAAACTCCCTCTATTTTCTAATATGTGGTGGGGCCACAGAAGTGGAGACTGGAGATGGGGATGGTAATTTACTGATTGGAATAGTTTAGTGATCACTATTCCATGAAGTTAAGGTTCTGCAAATAAGAAAGAAAAGGAAAATAAATAATAACTAAGATGCCAGCAGTCTCTGTAGCATATTGTTTCAGCTTTAGTAATCTTATCCACACTGCCGGGAGGTAGAACAAGAGCAGAATAATATGAGAAAGTGGTGCTATGGTAGTATGTCCTTTAGTGGGAGCATACCAAGGTCAATGAACCACACTTAAAAGTGGTCATGGCTGAGATGGTGCTATCCAGGCAAAAGCAACATAACATCCGAAGTGATATACGATGGAGGAAACAATTAGAATCAGGGAGAATCAAACTTAGGGTAACACTTTAATATTAAATAACAATGTTGAAACTTCCAGGAAGCAGAAAACTCATGCTTAAGACCTTGCTTTTGTTAAGTTGAACAAAAAAATCTCTAAATTACTAGTAAGGAGATAAGATTTTCTCTTGAAAGTGAATTATAGCACTTTCTTATTGTCTCTTTATTCTCTCTCCTTGGTAATAGTCTAAGTACTGCCGTGCCACTAATTCAGCAGTAGGTCCAAAACACAAAGCCAAATAGAAGACAAGATACTAGTAGGAAAAAACTCTGGGCATGTAAGAAGCATTGAAAAATGTAGGTTAGAGTTGCGGGGATTTGTGTTAATCCTATTAAACGGTGCAAATATCTTTTAAGAACATTAACTTCAGGAAAAAGACAGTGAAGGTATACGTAGTTAAAGGTTGTGTGGATAGAAAAAAATATATTTTCTTTAAAAAAATCAATTGATGGTTTCGTAGGTAATTATGATGAAAATTTTATTACAGTCGGAGAAGCTATGAATTTTTTAAAGTGCTCAAAAACATTGTTTGTAATCTTTCAGGGAGCTCAGTGTCAAGTTTTCACAGATTTAAGTATTGCAGCCTAAATGCCAAGTGGTAAAATTTCATCTGAATTAATACACATTGTGATGTTGACTCCATGGTGGTTTATGACTAGGCTTAAAGAGAAGGAAAGAGATTGTTTCAATTTCTAATAGCTATGAAACAACAGATGATGTGTCTGGGTTCTAGAGAAATAGCAGAGAATCATTTAACACCATTTCTTAGGAAATGAAAGATATATTTAGCAAGTACAGCCCAAATGTCTCTTTTATCACCACATATTTTGTCAATTGTGACCCTGGCAAGCATCACTCTAGTTTTTAAGGACATTTAAAACTGTGCTTCAATCATTTTCAGTTAATTATAACACTAACATGTCAAATAATGGCTTCCAACTTGATGCCAAATTATAGATGGAAAAGGGAAATGTGGTGGCATGTGTTGAAATACTGAGTGTTAACAAGTACAGCCACTCTGAAGATAATAGCTGGATAGGGAACGACTAGAGTCAAGGGTGTGAGCTTGTACAGAGAGATAATAAATTAAGTCAGTCAGTTTCTAAATATGGGACTTTTACTGGAGACATATATTTAAACCATTGGAAATGGAAAATGAAGCACATCACTCAGAAGTCAATGCTAATGACAGGCCATGCATTTTAGACGCTTCCTAGACTCAGGGCCTTTGTCCCTCTTTCCGGAACACTTGCTTTTCACCCCTCTTTGCTAACTCTTTTTCATCTTAAAAATGACACATAAGATATCCAGTCTTTTGCTTCCATAGCACAAGCTATGGCCTTTATCCCATGATTATATTTATTATATTATATTATATTATGTTATATGCCATCTCCAGTAAACTACAGTCCTTTAAGAGTAGTGATAATGTGTTGTTATTCTATCTCTGCATCTACCCTAATGTCTGGTACCATTGAAGAAACCCTTGATTAATGAATGATAAAAATACAGTACACATCAGAAACAGTTAAACACAGAAGTCTGTATACTTAAATTCAAGTCGCTTCCCATTCTCATCTCTTCAAAATCCTTTTCTGAGAAAGATTATACCAATTTTGTATTTTATTTAGAAATCGCTGTTCCTTGTCACAAAATATTCATTTTAGAGAAATTTTAGTTTTGAAGATGACAAGTTTTCTATATCTCTTGCCTCAAAAAGATTCAAAATATTTTCTTATTGTGGCCATTTTTTTTCTTGGAGAGGGAAAACCCTGCCAAGTCTTCCACATATGTCACAATTTGAGGATTTTGATGTATCTGATGGCCTAGAGGGTTTGTAAATAGCTGTTCTAGTGCATTAGCATTTTTTCATTTTGAAGCAAATCCAGGAGTGGTACACGGCAGATTATGTTCAATCTTGGGGAATGTGGTCATCTGCATTAGTACATCTAAAGGATGCAACAAGTAAAGATGATAAAGAAAAGCACCTTTAAAAGAACAATTACATAGATACTGAAAGCTGGAAGACAGTATGGAAACAAACATTTTTACTGATCATGACTTCTGTCCTGGGCACAGTGTCGGACACTTTATGCAGTGTAGTGGCTAATAATACAAATTGTACACTCAGCCTGGCAAGGTTCAAATTTATCTTTGACACTTACTGTATATATGACTTTGGAAAAATTCTTTATTCACCATTACATATCTAAGTCTTTACCTAAATGTCTTCATCTATAAAATGGAGAGAGTTTTTAGCTCCCAGTTCAAAGAATTCTGGGGAGAATTAATGATATATGTTTGATGGTAAAATCTTAGAAAAGTGCCTGACACATAGAAAGTGTTATGTGTGTATTTGCTTCAACAATTGCCATTATTATTTGAGCCCATATCAATTTTTCCCCAACATTTCTACACTTGAAAGTTTAGAGTTTCTGTCCAACAGCCCAAGTAAAATAACAGACAGATATTTTCTTTTTAAGAAGTCAGCAGAATCCAAAATCTTATGACTGATGTGAAGAAAGAAACTAAAAGCTTTGTTACTGTTTCCAAAAACAGGCCATTTGTATAGGCATTTATTACTGACAGAAAAAAATGTGGATACGTCCTATAACTTAGCTGATAGTCATGTGTGTAAACTGAAAAGCGCCAACAACTTTTTGAGTGAGATTTTATATCCAAATTGAGCTTTGAAAAATACTGGATAGAAAATGAAGGTGAAGAGGATTGAGGAATTACAGTATGACTCAATCAATAGCCAAGTAGGAGGACACACAAACAGACATGCCCTTTGTGAAAACTGTAATCAAGGAAACATGCTTCTGCCACCTACATTTATCCATCCAAATATACAGTATTTTTGACAGTGATGAAAATAAGGATTACTACTTGGAATAAATATATTTAAACAGCTACAATACAAAACATATCAGGACAAGGAAGGCAGTTTCTGATGCAGTCAAAACAAAGTTATCGTTGGTGATTGGCAAGAATAATTGAATAGCCTGGCTTCCCTGATGTTTTGAGCTAAACAAGTTTTATATCTAGACTTCCTGCTCCTTTTTTTAACAGGTAATAAATTGGAAATGTCCATTTGGTCACCGTCTGTGCACAGTTTTACAAGGCACACTGTAAAGTTAGGAAAAATACCTAAATACCTAGTAATTCCTGGCCCAGGTTCACAATTTTTAAAATAAGATTAATGATTTGTTGTGCTGATAGTTTTAAGATGATCTACCAGGCACTAAAATTAAAGCCTATGATAACAGCTGAGAAAAATAAATAAAATATTTGTAGACTTTATAACATAGTAATTGTTTAAGTAGATGACAGTAGGAGTTGTTTTTGTTTCTTTTTTGTTAGAGAGAAGGTCTCACTATCTCAGCAGGGCTCAGCTGTTCTCAAACTCCTGCCCTCAAGCAATCCTCCTGCCTTGGCCTTCCAAAGTGCTGGGATTAGAGGCATGAGCCACTGCACTTGGCCAAAAATTTTTAAAGGGAAATTTTTATTGATGTAAATGATCAGATTCTAGCCAAATGCAATAAAGTTTCTGGTAGCACAGTAGGTGTTAATCATCTTTAGTTCATTTTGAAAATTCTAGCATATAAAAAACATTAAGTTTCTTTGGTGAACTGAGACTGATTTTTTAAAATGAGTTGGATTCTACTTCGAGATAGAAAATGTTACCAGAACAAAAAAATATTCAAAATAAAAGTTATGAAGATTTCAGTAAATTGTATGAATATTAATACTCAGCAGCAGAGTGGGCCATGATTCAGTTTTCTGGGTTTCTATCAATGTTAGAGACAGAGTGAGACACGGGATCTTCAAGTACAGGGCACAGTGCCTGGCGCTTAAAAGACTGTCAACCAAAAAGTATCTCAGACCAGTCTCAATCAATTTAGTCGTTTATTTTGCCAAGGTTAAGAATCGTGACCCCTAATACAGCCTCAGGAGGTCCTGAGAACATACGTCCAAGGCGTTTGGGTTAACAGCTTGATTTTAGAAAGGTGGGACATCTGCGGGTGGGGTGGGAGTTGTGATTCCAAGTCACGGGTGGATTTAAAGATTTCCTAATTGGCACTTTGTTGAAAGGATTAAACTCTGCCTGAAGAGTTTCAATCAGCTTGAGTTAAGGTAAGGTGGTAGGGGGCAGGAGGTGGAATCCAAGGCTCTTGTCATGTAGATGAAGCCTACAGGTAGCCGGCTTCAGAGGAATAGATGTGAATGTCTCTTACGGCTCTTAAAAGGCTTCAGACCTAGTAAGGGGAGATTCCCTATAGAATGCAAATTCCTCCCGTAAGAGACAGCTTTGCAGAGCCATTTTTAAATATGTAAAAGAAATACATTTTGGAGTAAAATAGTTTTATTTCCTTCAGAGCCTGCTATCTGTCAGGTGATGTTATACTAGAGTCAGGTTGGAATTCGGTATCTCATTGTTACAGGAAGTCTTTTTTGTTAGTCTTAAGATCTGTGTTTTATTGTTTATGCTCGTCAGTTGTGTCTAAACTCCAACGGGAGGAAATTATAATGAGGCATATCTGATGCCCCCTCTTCTCATGATCTGAACTTGTTTTTCAGGTTTGTTTGTGTCCCCTTGACCAAGAGAAGGATCCGTTCAGTCACTTGAGGGACTGAGAATTTTATTTTTGGCTTACAGTACTAATGTTCTGTTTCTGAATATTTCATCTCTATATGAGCATGTCCTCTAATAAGATATTTATATAGAGCTCTGTGTTCATGATCTATTCATATTTGTAGCATCTTTTTGAGCAAAGGTGTGGCAATTATTTAGATTTTTAATTTACAGAGGGGAAACATTGATTATACATTAATGCAAGTAGAAATTTTTCTAGTGTTTACAGATGAGAGTGGAAGCCTTGCCATTGTCAGAGTCTAGTGAACCAAAGCAACTCCATCTTAAATAGGAACTGGGTAAAACGAGGCTGTGAAACCTACTAGGCTGCATTCCCAGATGATTAAGGCATTCTAAGTCACAGGATGAGATAGGAGGTCAGTGCAAAATACAGATTATAAAGACCTTGCTGATAAAACAGGTTGCGTAAAGGAGCCAGCCAAAACCCACCAAAACCAAAATGGTGATGAAAGTGACCTCTGGTCGTTCCCACTGCTACACTCTCACTAGCGCCATGACAGTTTACAAATGCCATAGCAATGTCAGGAAGTTACCTTATATGGTCTAAAAAGGCAAAGCATGAATAATCCACCCCTTGTTTAGCATATCATTAAGAAATAACCGTAAACATGGCCAACCAGCAGCCCTCGTAGCTGCTCTGTCTATGGAGTAGACATTTTTTTATCCCTTTACTTTCTTAATAAACTTGCTTCCGCTTTGTACTGGAGACTCGCCACAAATTCTTTCTTGTGCAAGATCCAAGAATCCTCTTGGGGACTGGATTGGGACCCCTTTCCTGTAACACTGTGCACAATGATTTACTCCTCCTTTGATCTACTGATTGCTAAAGAGAGTTTTCATCTTTTCATTCTGACTTAGTCATCTTTCAATAGGATCTTTATTCAATAAAATGTCAATAGATTATTATAGTTGTGTTAGCAACAGCAAATTCATACAGGTCTGCAGCAACCTAAATTCTTGCCTGCTTGGAAGAATTAATTTGACTGAAGGGGCATAAGGCTGGGTGAGAGACTGAGGCAAGTTTCAGAGCTGGAGTGAAAGTTTATTAAGAAAGTTTTAGAGGGGGAATGAAAGGAAATAAAGTACACTTGGAAGACGACCAAGCTGGCAACATGAAATACTCAAGTGCCTGATTTGAGCTTTGACTTGGGGTTTTATATGACAGCATATGCATCTAGGGGAGTTGCATCCCTTCTTCCCTGATTCTTCCCTTGAAGTCTGCTGTTTGCATGCACAGTGGCCTGCCAGCACTTGGGAGGGGCCACATGCACAATGTGTTTACTGAAGTTGTGTGTATGCTCACTTAAGGCATTCTTCCCTTACCAATTGCATGTTCCTAGAAGAAGGTCATATACCAGGTAAACACTGCCAGTTTGCTTCTGAGTGTGCATGCTTGAGCTCATGCACCTAACTCTTGATATCTTGTCAGGAACTTATTGATCACTAGTTTCAGATATTTTCTGTCTATTGGGAGACTGCCTTCCCCTGGTGCAAGTTGCAACCAATTATTATTTTAGTGAGACAGTTTAACAACCACCTGAACATCAACTGATAGTTACCTGTCATTTGTGATGTGGGGTCCTTTCCTGCACTGCTCATGTTTGACTAACTACTGTAGCAGTTGTAAACTTTTGAATTTAGTATGAAAATATATCTTCCAGAAGGAATGTTAAAATCACTTTGCCCTATCACCTACAAGCCCAGGACTGTAAATATAGTATATTTATCATTTTGGGGGAGAACCTTGGTCTGAGTTCAGCTGGTTGTACTTAGTGAGATTTTTCTTGTACAAGTTTTTGCTTTACTGAGTACTGAGGTAATAGCAGAGAAGATGAGTAATAAAAATAAGTAGCAAAACTAAAACAATAGTTATTTTACCTATAAACTTTTCTTTTTAAAACATAAAAAGAGTCTTTCCATTTAGTAAAACCCTAGAGAGCCACATTTTCCAAAATTTCTTCCAAGGTAATATTAATCTTCTGAAAGAAAATATGTTTCTCTTTAGGAATCATGATGCTTATTGATGCAACAAATGCTACTAGACATTCTGTAGTGAATATGGTTAATTTAATTACACATAATAGCCAAAACTTTTGTAAATCATAGAACTGTTTTCTTATTCAATGGATAATATCACTTTAGTAGATATTTATTATTTTAATTTTTTTAATGAAAATACAATAATTAACTCCCTTCATGTGTTATGAGCACAGACACTGAACCCTAAGATTTAATTCAAAGGACACTTCACAGATTCTCAAGTCTGTGTGGGTGGGGCATGGGGAAACATGACAAGAGAAAAGAAAGACAAAGGAGCATCTCATTTTATCATTAAACTATATTTTAAGGATTGATCAAATACACCAATTAGAATATTTCTTAGAGAAATATGTGCCCTACAAAATTAACACTCTTCATTCCAATTCAGCAATAACTCAACATTTTCTTGGAAATAACTTGTTCACTACAAAGTATGAGTTAATAATTTATCTAAGAGATACTTTTAAATCCTGTCTTTTACTGAAATAGTCTCCCTAGCATGATAACATTGGCACAGAAACTTTTTTATTTTTCTTGTTATATGTATAGTTACAGTGAAAATTGAAATCATTATGCTAAAAGCTCTCTAAGATCTTTATCTGTCTTCTCAGTTGAAAAATGATTTATACGGTAAATCTTACCACCTGTTCAAACTACAAGCAAAATCAGATACCTCACTGCCAAAATGTGTGTGTGTGTATATATATATATATATATATATATATATATATATATATATATATTTCACTGATTGCAGAGGGGAGCAGTATGGGGAGACAACACCCTTTCAACTGTGTATTATTGATTTTCCTGATAAGTACAGATATGATCATCTGAAGAATTTTCTTAATTTGTGCTCATTTTGAAATTGAAATAATTTTCCATTTCTTGATGACAAAAATATCACATATGATTTCAAAGAATATTTGTCTGCATATCTTAAGCATAACAGTTGCCAAATACTTGATTTCTAAAATTCAATCAACCAGTTGAGGCTATTAAGTTTCACATATGTGGTTCCCAAAACTCTGAGTATTTAACTTATATGCCTTGGCCTGTGTCTGAACTCAGATTGGTAGAAATAATCTGCTTATAAGTTGATGATTCGTACTAATTTAATCTTTCCAGTATTGCTACATAACTCTTCCAGAGAAGACAATCTCAGCAAATGAGGCACTTCATGTAATTATTACCTGAGATAAAAATTATATACAGTGAAATAATATATGATCCAACCCGGCCATAATAATATAAACAAGGCACTATAATCCCAGTGCTTTGAGAAGTTAAGGCAGGCAGATTCCTTGAGTTCAAGAGTTTGAGACCAGCCCGGGCAACATGGCAAAACCTCATCTCTACCAAAAACAAAGCAACAACCAACCTCAAAATCATTTGGCCATTGTGGCATGCACTGGAAGTCCCAGCTACTTGGGAGGCTGAGTTGGGAGTATCACTTGAGCTTGGAAGGCGGAGGCTGCAGTGAGTGGAAATTGTCCCACTCACAGACCTACACAAAAAGAAGCAGGAGGAGGAGAAAGAGGAGAATGGTAAGTGGAAGAGGAAGGGGAATGGGAAGGGAAAGTGGAAGAAGGAGAAGAGGAGGAAGAAGAAGAAATGAGCAGATTTTAAGTGTATAAGGCACGTGTTTTGATAAATGACCTATATATCTCCAGTAAAGATAACACTTCCTTTCTGTCGATTTAGGTAGTTTATTCATACCCTTTTCCAATCAGTCCTCATCATCATCACCACCTGCATCAAACCTGAATGCTATCATCAAAGATTGGTTCTAGGTAATCTTGATGTTCATATAAATAGGATCACAAATTATATATTATTTTCTGTCTAGTTTCTTATGATCAACAAAGTATTTTTCAGCCTCATCCACATTGGTTGTATATTTCAGGAGTTCATTCTTTTCACTGCCAAGTATTCAATTGTATATCTATATCTTAATCTGTTGACCCATTTTCTTGTTGATGGCCACTTGGATCATTTTCAACTTCGGAGTTTTACAAAACGAAGACTGCTTCAAATTTGTGGAGGCATATGTAGATATCACTGTAGGTTTTCCTAGATCCTCTTTATCAGTCAGAAGATATTTCTTTCTAATGTTAGTTTGCTCCGAGTGTTTATGGATGTTGAATTGTTTACAAGTGCCTTTTCTACACTATTAATATGATCCTATGGCTTTATTTTTTTCATGGTAACATGATGAATTACATTAACATTCAAAATTTAAGCTAACCTTGCATTCCTAAACTAATTATCTCTTGACATTATGTATTATCCTTTTCAAAAAATATATAATTGCACTTTATTTATTTCCTAATACTAAGTTAAATATTTTTACATCAATGGTCATAAGTGATATGAATCATTAATCTTTCTCTTGTACTGTGTTTGTGAGGTTATGGTATCAAAGTTATGGCAGTTCCATAAAACAAGATTTTCTCCTCTTACTTTCTAACAAAAGAGTTCCTATAAGGTTTATATTATTACCTCTTAAAAGGCACCAAAAAAGTGCCTTTAAAAATATACTTTTATAATCAATGTAAGCTCTTTAAATGACATTTAGTTATTTAGATTTTCTATACCTGCTTTAGTTATTTTGGTATTTATTTCAATGAATTTGTAAATTTTATCTAAGTTATTGAATCTATTACCATAAAGTTGTTTATAGTATTATCTTGTTATCTTTATAATGCCTCTAGGATCTAGAGTGATATCTCCTCCTCCCATTTCTGTTATTACTAAATTCGTGTTTTCCTTTTTGTTTTTCCTTGGTATATCTAGCCAGAGCTTTATCAATTTTATTAATTGTTTTAAAACAAAATTTGGAGTCTTTAAAAAACTTTCTCTACTATATGCCTGTTGGGGATGCTTTTGCCTTCTGTTCTGTTCTCTTCAGCATTTTCTTCTCATTTCATTTCATTATCATTAGGGTTTTTTTTTTTCCTTTTTTTCTTTTTTTGAGAAGGAGTCTCGCTCTGTCACCCCAGCTGGAGTGCAGTGGGCAGTGGTGCACAGTCATGGCTCACTGCAGCTTTGAAGTCCTGGGTTCAAGTGATCCTCCCACCTCAGTCTCTAAAGTAGCTAGGACTATAGGTGTGTGCCACCACACCAAGCTAATTTTTTTGTAGAGAAAAGGTCTCCCTATGTTGCCCAGTCTGGTCTCAGACTCCTGGGCTCAAGCGATCTTCCAGCCTCAGCCTCCAAAAGTGCTAGGATTTCAGGCGTGAACCATCACACCTGGCCTATGCTTCCTAACACTAACAATTCAAGTATAACTTTGCCTTTCAAGGACAGTGCTAGCTGTGTTTCACAAAGTTTGATATAATGTATTTTCATTATTTTTCATAGATAAATCAAAATATATATTTTATTTCCCATACAGTTATTTCCTTTACTATGTGTTATTTACAGACTTTTTATTCCAAAATAGTTAGGACTATTCTAGATAAGTTATTAGTATTAATCTCTAATTTAATTTTATTTCAATATCATCTGTTTTTGGTTTATTATTCTTCCTTTCTTGCCATTTTTTTTGTTGAATAGATAAAATCAGTATTTAATTATTTCTTAATTATTTTCATATAGCTTACTTTTGCATACATCTTTATTCTCATAATACAATGTTATAATTTTGTTTCAACCAGTCAATTGTCTTCTCAAAATAAGAAGAGAAGTAACAAATGATAATCTTGTGCTTTTAGTTTTTATATTTAACATTTCTAATGCTCATAATTTTTCCAAGTCTTATTGGTATGATTTCTTTTCCACTTGAAGCACTTTATTTTTCTTTCACATTTTTTGTAGTACAGGTCTACCAGAGATAAATTAATTTATCTTTTATCTTTCACTTTTCACCTCATATGTATCTGAAGATGTTTGTCATTTGAACTCTAAAAACTCTTTTAAATCTGCCTGCATCTCTTGATCACCTGATCACTGTCTTTAGATAGCCCTCATCCTATGTCTGTGTGTCCTCTCTTCTTATAAAGACAATAGCTATTGGATTTAGGCCCGACTTTAACCCAGTATGACCTTGTCTTAATCACACCTGCAAAGATTCTACTTCCAAGTAAGATTACATTCTGAAATTACAGGTAGACATGTATTTTGGGGAGATACTATTAAACCCATTAAACATATATTTTCTAATTTTGGAATGCAATAATTACTGTGTTCATAGAAACCATCCCACATTGTAATGATTTATATATTCAATTTTTGCAAATTGTACACGCACTAAAGAGTTGTGTTAGCTCATCTCATCCAACGATCAGTTAATAGGATGAAGTTTCCTAGCCAACATTTTATATCAATTGTATGTTATCTATTGTTCGTGGTGGCATTTCTATTGTGCTGCTTTTTATTCATGAAATGATACAAAAGGCTCAAAATTGTTTTGTGAAATAAAAGATAGGAAGTTATTAATAGATGTGTTAAAACTCAGAGTAGTATCATAGACACAAATATGAAGTCAAAAAGACTCTGGGCTTATTTTAGAATGTTATTCTATTGGTGTTAGGTCAAATAAATCTGAAAATGTGATTATTTTCCAACAAAGCCAAAGACAAAATTGCAAATTGGAAATAACGAGATGAATATCTGAAAACTGGATTTCTTGTCCTAGTGATACATTTTTCTCTAGTTCCTCATCAATAAAAGTAACACTGAAAAAGTTTCATTTTCTATAGCAAATACATAAGAAGTTCATAAAACTAAATAAAATGTTAATGGCATATGTTTAAAAAAAAAAACAGAAAAGCTCTTGGCAAAGTCCTTCTATGAAATAGCACTGTAGAATTTTCTATAACATTAGCATTACACAATGTGGGGAAGCAATAGCTGTTCCTTGTGTTAGTTTGCATGTTGTTTACTTCTCATGATCATGTATGTGCAAAGGTAGAATCCTTCCTTAGCACTTGGGCATTAATTCAGAGTATAGATACATGACAACAACATTTCTGTATGTTACTTAAAAGCTGGTCTACAAGAGACAAAGTGTTTTTAATAACTTTTTTTCACTTATAATGTACTCTGAAAAAGTATGTGGGGATCAATATAGATGAACACAATAAGAAATGGGACTAATACATGTGTTTTTTACATTGCAATCTTTACACAGCTTTATTAAGAGGAAATAGCTGGTCAACAATATGATTTTTGAGTTTGACTAAATACGGAATAAAACAGTGAAAATTGGGAGTCTAATCAAATTGTGGTCACCAAGGATGCATCGTTTCCATATGCTATGCAAAGAAATGGTAACAAGCATAGGTTTACTTCTCTCAGTGTAGAATATAAGCTGTCAAGGGAAAGATGCTCATATGAGTTTTCAAAATAAGGAGCAGATTTTAAAACACGTATTTATGATCCCAGTAATGTCAAGGACAGAATAATTTATAAGATTTTGAGTTGCTTTTCTAAGTGATGTGTTTCAGTATTTGGAATAGTATGAAAAAAAAAAAGTGTTTTTTAAGGTTGAGTTGAGGAAACCTATTTTTTAAATACTCAATTATGGTGCAACTTGCTGAAACATTGCTTTTTCTCCTCAAAGTTGATGAAATTTTCACATCAGAGAAATTAATTAATGATATATTACTCCTGAGAATATTTAATATCATACAAGTGATACAGTAAAACAATAGAAACACTTTCTACAGCTGAGTGAATCAGGGCTTCACTTACTTTTCTCACCCAAATCAAACAGGCCAATTGCTAGTTATTGCATCTGACATTATTATTCCTGTCCACCTAGTTTCCAGTGGTTTATAATGTGAAATCTCTTCTTAATTTCTAGATATTCAGATGAAATATCCAGGACTATCTGTCAGAACCATGAAACACTCGTCATCAAGTGAGTAAATTAGAAGCATCGGGGACTGATCAGTTGAACCATATATTTGCTTCATTAAAACTTACTTTTTCAGAGTAGCCATGGGACATCTTCAAAGTTTTTTTTTGTTTGTATCCAGAGGTGATTCTTCCCTGGTAAGCCTGTTACAAGCGTGTTATCTTGCGAACAGTTAAAATGCCTTTGTCAACTCCTCAGATTTCTTGGAAAAGTGTGTCTTTAAGTCCTGCTTTCTTGAAGTCCAGCTATTGCTGTTCTAGCTGAAAACTCCTTCAGAGGAAAAACTGTCCTCAGTCATAAAAGGGAGGAGGCTTCAATTTTGACCCTATGACACATCTTGGTTTTTTTGTTTGTTTGTTTATTTTGTTTCCTAACATTTTATCTGTATTTTTCAGAGACATTTGTTTTGTTTTCCTTATATTTTCTATGGATTTTATTACTCTCCATGGAAATTTGTTTCTTTTAAAAAAATTCATAGTAGAATATCCTTGTTTTCACAAAATTATGTTGAACATAAATGAGACTTGCATTGATTACATTCTGGTACCTCAGTACATGGATTCAGAAAATACATATTCAAATATACTTCAGAATTTTTTTAGCTCCATTTAAAAAATTTTATTTTTCAACATAAAGAGAAAGGTTGAAAACGAAATTTTCTTACTAAAGTACTCATTATTATCGACCGATAAATCAGAAAGTCTAATGGGAAGGATTTGGAGGGATGTAAATTATAAATGGTCTCAAAGAAACAGAATGAAAAAATGGGAGAGTTGAAGTGAGCATTCCAGGTTGGTGAAGAAGTATACAAGAGATTATAGAATTATACAGAAAAACAATAATGCAGGGGTGAGAATTGTTCTGTGTGGCAGGGGAGGAATATATCAATTGCAAGAGACACAGGAGGTATGATTTGTACTTAGGCCTTTGATTTGATTCTATCAGGCTGATTTCTCTAATTAAAGCTTACATGGTAAATTGAGATACCAAGGTATACCATGGTATCTCACAAATACAATTTACCATGGTAAATCTCACAAATTGAGATACCATGGTAAATTGAGATACCAAGGGACTATGTGTTGGTAAATTGAGATACTTTGGGACTATGTGTGATATCTCCGTGATATAAATTAAATTATAAGGAGAAATAATTCTAAATGAGTACTACCATAATTATGGAGGTTCTGTATTTTCGCTTCTATAAATTAGACATATTAGTCTGCCGTTATCTTTGCTTGTGGTGTCTTTATCTGATTTTGGTATTAGGGCAATGCAGATCTCTCAGAATAATTTAGAAAATGGTGCCTTTCTATTTTTTTTAGAAGATTCTGTGTAAAATTAGTATCATTCCTTCCTTAGATGATTGATAAATACATGAGTTAAAGTATCTGGTCCTGGATTTTTTTTCTAGAAGGATATTAATTGTTTACGAAATTTCTTTAATAGATATAAGCCTATTCAGATTATCTATTTTTACTTGTGTGAATTTAGGAACAATGTGGCTTTTAAGAAATTGGTCCATTTTATCGATTATTTTGATTACACATATATCTTGTTTTATATATATATGTATACTTATGCATTATGTTTTTGTTTTGCTCAGTGTTATACTCTCAAAATCTAGTAATGTGTCTGCCATTTATTTATTTTACTTAATAATTTAATTCACATGTTGTTATAATACAGAACCCAACTTAAATAGGCCTATTCTGTGATAATTTTGTCTGTTTTATTGCTGTTGCTGTCGACCATTTTTTGACCTATTAGTGTAAGGACTATGATTGGCCACAAATAAGTTATTAAGCCACAAGTTTAGTTCATGTTCTGTCAGCGCTGCCAACATGATCTTTGCCTTATGAATCTTATGAGATTTGCATTCTAATAATCCAATCATAATTATTTAAACGTGCAGTGATTATTGACTTTAACCCCCAAATCAATTAGAAGGAATATGCATGAATATTTCCAAAGTGATATTTACTTTGTTTAATTTTATTGGTGATGTAAAAAGGTGAAGAAAATTACATTTTTCTAAGTGCACTATGTACATAATTTCCTTCAGAAAAGTACATTTGACCAAAGGATTTTTATTTTAATTTATAGATCATTGTGAAATCATTCCTGCAAATGAAATGTAACAGAATAGACATTTTCCTAAAGAAGACATACATATGGCCAATGGGTATGTGAAAAGCTGTCAACATCATTGAACATCAATAAGATGTAGATCAAAACAAAAATGAGATATCACATCGCATCTGTTAAGGTGGCTATTATCAAAAAACTGATAACATAGTGACAAAAGTGTGGAGACCTGTACAATGTTGGTGAAAGTATAAAGTGGTACCACCATTATAGAAACAGCATAGGGGTTCCTAAAAACATTAAATCCCAGCACTTTGGGAGGCCGAGGCGGGTGGGTCATGGGGTCAGGAGTTCAAGACCAGCCTGGCCAAAATGGTGAAACCCCGTGTCTACTAAAAATAAGAAAATTAGCTAGGCGTGGTGCCAAACACCTGTAATCCCAGCTACTCAGGAGGCTGAGGGAGAGAATTGCTTGAACCCAGGAGGCAGAGTTGGCAGTGAGCCGATATTGTGCCACTGCACTCCAGTCTGAGCAATAAAGTGAGACTCATTCTCAAAAAAACAAAAACAAAAACAATATAGAACTACCATACAATCCAGCAATCTTACTTCAGGATGTATATCCAAAGGAAATGAAATTAGTATGTTGGAGAGATATCTGCACTCTCATGTTCATTGCAGAAATTATTCACAGTAGTCAAGACATGGAAACAACTGAAGTATCTATTGATGGATGAATAGATAAAGGCAATTTGATACATTTAGGCATACTTCAGAGATATTGTGGGCTCAGTTCCAGACAACCACAATAAAGTGAGTCAGGTGAATTTTTTGGTTTTCCATAGCATATAAAAGTGTACACAGTATTGTAGTCCATTAGGTACAAGAGTATTATGTTTTGAAAAGCAATAAATATACCTTAATTAAAAATAGTTTAGTGCTAAAAAATGCTAATGATCATCTGAGCCTCCATCCAGTCCTAATCTTTTTGCTGGTGATGGATCTTGCCTCGATGTTGATGGCTGCTGAGTAATCAGGGTAGTTGCAGCTCAATATTGGGGTGTTTGTGGCAATTTCTTAAAATAAACAATGAAGCTTGCCACATGGCTTGACTCTTCCTTCAAGAATGATTTCTCTGTAGCATGTAATGCTGATTTACAGCATTTTATTCACAGTGGAATTTCTTTCAGGATTGCGGTAAATTATCTCAAACCCTGCCACTGCTCTACCAATTAAGTTTATGTAATATTCTAAATTCTTGTTGTCATTTCAACAATGTTTATAGCATCTTCACTGAGAGTAGATTTTGTCTCAAGAAACCAGTTTCCTTGTTCATCCATAAGAAGCAACTCCTCACTCATTCAAGCTTTATCATAAGATTGCAACAATTTAGTCACATCTTCAGATTCCAATTTTAATTTTAGTTGTCTTGCTATTTCTACCATATCTTCAGTCGCTTTCTCCACTGAAATCTCAAACCCCTCAAAGTCATTCATGAGGGTTAAAATAAACTGTTTCTAACCTTCTATTAACACCAATATTATGACCTCTTCCCATGAATCACAAATGCTCTTAATGGCATCTTGATTTGCGAATCCTTCCTAGAGGTTTTTAATTTACTTTCTCCAGACCCATCAGATAAATCAATGTCTATGGCAGCTATAGCCTTATGAAAGATATTTCTTAAATAATAAGGCTTTTAAGTCAAAATTATTTCTTGATCCATGGGCTGCAGAATGGATGTTGTGTTAGCAGAGAGGGAAACATTAATCTGTTTGTACAGCTCCATCAGATCTCTTGGGTGACTAGGTAACTTGTCAATGAACAGTGATATTTTGAAAGAAAGAAATCTCTCTGTGTGTGTGTGTGTGTGTGTGTGTGTGTGTGTGTGTGTGTGTGCAGTAGCTCTCAACAGTGGGCTTAAAATATTCAGTAAACAATGCTGTAAACAGATGTGCTGTCATCCAAGTTTTATTATTCTGCCTATAGAGCACAGGCACAGGAGATTTGGCATAATTCTTAAGACCCCCTAGGATTTTTGGAATGGCAAATGAGCTTTGACTTCAACTTAAAGTCAGCAGCTACACTATCCCCTAACAGGAGAATCATCCTGTCCTTTGAAGTTTTAAAGCCAAGCATTGACTTCTCTCTAGTTAGGAAAGTTCAAGATGTCATTTCTTCCAATAGAAGGCTGCTGTGTCTATATTAAAAATCTATTGTTCAGTGTAGCCACCTTCATTAAGGACCTTAGCTAGATCTTCTGGGTAACTTGAAGCAGCTTCTACATAAGTACTTCCTGTTTCACCTTGTACTTTTACGTTATGGAAAAGTTTTTGTTTTTCCTTAAACCTCATGAATCAACTTCTGTTGGCTTCCCACTTTTCTCCCACAGCTCCTCACCTCTCTCAGCTTTCATAGAATTATAGAGCCAAGGCCTTGCTTTGGATTAGGCTTTGACTTCAGGGAATGTTGTGGCATCTTTCATCTTTGACTCAGATCACTCAGACTTTCTCCATATCAGCAATAAGACTGTTTTACTTTTTTATCATTTGTGTCTTCACTGGAGTAGCAGTTTTAATTTCCTTCAAAAACTTTCCTTTGCATTCACAACTTTGCTGTTTGGTATAAGAGACCTAGCTTTTGGCCTATTTTCACTTTTGATATGCCTTCTTCACTAAGCTTAATCATCTCTAGTCTTTTGATTTAAAGTAAGAGATGTGCGACTCCTCCTTTTACTTAAACTCTTAGAGGCCATTGTAGGTTTATTAACTGGACTAATTTCAATATTGCTGTTTCTCAGGACATAGAAAGACCCAAAGAGAAAAAGTTGTGTGGGAAAATGGCCAGTACATGGAGCAAGTCAGAACAAATACAACATTTATTTATTAAGTTCTCCATTTTACATGAGTGCAGCCTGTGGTACTTCAAAGCAATTGCAATAGTGACATCAAAGATTGATGATCACAGATTGGCAAAACAGATATAATAATAATGAAAATGTTTGAACTATTGCAAGAATTATCAAAATGTGACACAGAGACACAAAGGGAGTACATCCTGCTTTGAAAATTATTTCAATAGATTTGCTTGATGCAAGATTGTCACAAAACTTCAGTATTTTTAAAAATGCACTATTTGGGCAGCACGATAAATCAAAGTGGTATAAAATGAGGTATGCCCTTATACATACAGTGGAATATTATTGGCCACAAAAAAGTGATGCTTCCATTTGTGACAACATGGGTGAAACTGGAGGAAATTTTGCCAAGTGAAATAAGCCAGGCATGGAAAGACTAATATCATATGATTTCACTTACATGCAGAACTGTAAAGAATTAAACTCATAGAAGCTGATAATAAAATAGTGGTTGACTAGTGTTCAGGGGTGGAAGAAATGGGGAGAAGTTGGTCAAAGGGTGTAAATTTTAAGTTATAAGATGAAAAGTTCAGGAGATCTAATGTACAGCATGGGTGGTGATGAATGTGTCAATTAATTTGTGATAATCATTGAACAATGTATACATATATCAAGTTATCACATTATGCACCTTGAATATAAATTGCCTTTGTCAATTAAAGATTTTTAAATATGAAAAATAAATAGAATAACAGTGGTGGAAAACACCAATGAGTGGCCATGTATAATACAGTCATAGAATTGAGAACAAAAACCACTACTACTCTGCTATTATAGTCCAATACACAAAGATACTTTTCCCTTAAACTGAATAGACGCAGAGCTATGTACTCATTGGCTGTTATCAAGTTTTAAAAATTGTCTATTAGTCTGAATTAACAAATGTATTATTACCTCCAGATATGTGAGACCCACAGAGCTGACAATGCCAATATCATCTACTACCAGATATTACGTAAGTTTCGTTTCTATGTTAAGACTTTTTTTTTTTTTTCTTAAACAATGTTATTTTCTTTTATTCAGAGTATAAAATGACATGGATTTTCTAAATAATACCTTCTTTTTCTGACTTCATTAATTTTGTTGCTGACATCTCTGTATTCTTTGTCAGCTATATTTAACATCCAAAGTCAAAATTAAAACTTTATGTATAGCTACTCACATCTATTTCTCTTAACCACATTCTCTCATTCTTTTGCTTCTCATTTTGGGTGTAGTTTTGCTTTTTATTATTCTTTTTTCTGTTCTTTCGCATTCTAATTCCCACTCTGTCACTGCCTTTATTAAGACCTTTCTTCCTTTATGCCTAAACTAACAGTTACTGCTGCAAACTAGTCTTGTGACCTGTAGTTTTTCCCAAATTCAAATCAGTCTTCACAATATTTTCAGTTCAGTCTCTCAAAAAAGCTTGTTTTGTATTATTTTGATTAACAATGAGTCTAAGAAATGTCAGTTAACTTAATTTGGGTGCAACCTAATTTTTTTACTTGATATCCTAATATTTTCTTCAAGCTCCCTTTTCATTAATCTGCATCAGCCTTACTCACTATGTCCTAAATTACTGACTCAGAAGATATTGAATGGCTTAGCATGGTATGTATGTGGATATCGATCATCCAAAAATTATCGAAGATTTACTGAACAGCACTTTATCGCAAGTAATTTTTTTCTTGAAAATGTTCTATTAATTAAATTTTGAAAGATTTTTTGTATTAAATAGTAAATAGATACAACCATTTTAATATTTGTAAAAGACGTAAAGAACAGCACTAATCCAGCATTAAAAATGGAATAGAACCAGTGTTATTCATGAACCCCATCCCTTAATACAACCCCTTGATTTCCCACCCTTGGAGGCAATCAGTCATGAATATTGTTAGTCATGTTCTTCTTTTCTTTATCAGTTCAGCACTTATGTATATCTATCTAAAGTTAATACTGTGCCAAACGTAGGATCTGAAACTAAATAATGAAATTGTATTTTACTTATTCTGTCTTTTCTTATGTTATGCCTTTTATGTTCAATGTTATCTTTCTTCATATTCATCTTTATTGGTGCCTGTATTTGCGGTTTGTTAATTTTTACTACTGTGTAGCATTTTATTGTTTGAATATACCACAATATAATTATACATTATACTAGGGATTTCAGATTTTTCACTGGTCTGAACATCTGTATATTCAGAGAAATGGAATTGTTAAGTTTGGAGTTATATACATTTCCCACTTTTATAATGCCAGATTATTTTCTGAGTGGCTGTGAAAATTTATCTTACTACTATTAGTAGAATATTCTGTATTAGTAGGATAAACATAATTCATTATTCTGGTTTCTCCACACTGGCAATGTTTTATTTTGTGGAATTTAGAAAATTTTGCCAGTGTGATACATCTAAATTCATGTTCTCATTGTGGTTTTAATTAGGTTTTCCTATAAAGAATATTTCTGTAAATTCAGTTTCATTTTAAATATGTTTTCTGTGAAAATATTAGACAGGACAAAAACCACTGACAGGCATTAAAATAACTGGATGCTGGCCGGGCGCGGTGGCTCAAGCCTGTAATCCCAGCACTTTGGGAGGCCGAGACGGGCGGATCACAAGGTCAGGAGATCGAGACCATCCTAGCTAACCCGGTGAAAACCCCGTCTCTACTAAAAAATATAAAAAACTAGCCGGGCGAAGTGGCGGGCGCTTGTAGTCCCAGCTACTCGGGAGGCTGAGGCAGGAGAATGGCGTAAACCCGGGAGGCGGAGCTTGCAGTGAGCTGAGATCCGGCCACTGCACTCCAGCCTGGGCGACAGAGCGAGACTCCGTCTCAAAAAAAAAATAAAATAAAATAAAAAAAATAACTGGATGCTATCTTAGGTATATAGATGTATTTCTGAGGGTATTAATCTGATTCTAAAGAGCCTCTGTGCATTCTTCTATACAATGAGTATACAGAAAACAAAAAAACTCTTTTAGCAAGAAAGGTTGTAAAATTTATAAAGATCCTGCTTTAAAGACCAAAACTACCACAATGAATATATTTCTGAAATTTAAGTATTCATACAACAGCTAATATACAAAGAAACAATTTTTAAAGGAAGAATGTGTTTGTAAATTAGGAATATTTTATCTTATGATTTAAGTAGTATAGATGTACCCATATTTCTTCTTTAGCAGTTCAACTGAGCAAATTATAATAAGAAAATAAACAGAATTTTCCTCCAAGTGATGTTAAGGAAATATTAATGGTTGTTGTTCTTTTCAATGCAGGACATACATTTCTTCAAAAAATGTAGCATGTTTTTGGTCCTGACATCAAACTTTTTATGCTGGTGACATAGAAAATATTGAACACAGTTGTTTATGAGCTACCATCCTGAGAAATATATAAAATATGGGCTAAATGCTGTGCTTAGGAAAAAATTGGCACATTTTCTGTTTTTGTCCAATATTCCACCTTAAAATGATATATAACACGAGACACCTCATAAAAACATTTTCAGTGGAAGAAAATTCGCCAAGAGAAATTTAAACCATTTATTTTCCAGTGTATAAATTGAATAGTTACTATCCTTTCTTTGTATCTTTTAATCAATCACTCTCAACGATACCAGTTAATTAAATTATGTTTTAATTATATGAATATCAAGTATCATATACTGATCTGTCGTCTAATGGACTCCAGATCTAAAACAAACACACAAAAATGGCAAAACAGTTTTTTCATATCCTAGAGCAGTGATCCCCAACCATTCTGGCATCAGGGACTTGTTTCATAGAAGACAATTTTTTCACAGACAGAGGGTGTGTGGGGCATGGTTTTGGGATGATTCAAGTGCATTACAGTTACTGTGCACTTTATTCCTAATATTATTACATTGTAATATATAATGAAATAATTATACAACTCACCATAATGTAGAATCAGTGGGAGCCCTGAGTTTGTTTTTCTGCAACTAGACAGTCCCATCTGGAGGTGAAGGGAGACAGACAGATCATCAGCCATTAGATTCTCATAAAGAGGCACAACCTAAATCCCTTGCAAAGGCATTTCCCCACAGGGTTTGGGCTCCAATGGTAATATAATGCAGCCAATGATCTGAGAGGAGGCAGAACTCAGGTGCTAATGCTCTCTGGCAAACAGTTCACCTGCTGTGTGGTGGTTTTTAACAAGCCGAGGACTGCTAGTGGTCTGTGGCCAGGGTTTGGAGGCCCTTGTCCGAGATAAATGTAAAACCAACTTTACTGTGGTAAGTCCAAAGGATTGTTTAAACACATCATAACTGGCATCTGAACAAATGGACAAGATGGCCTTTATCAAAGCACACTTCTGATTCTGGTATTTCAAGGGCCGTTTCAATACATACAAGTCTATTCTATGAACTTTTAGTTTTCATTTTGAATTCAATGCTCTTACTTGTTGAAATACTATTTCAGAAGTCTGTCACCAACTTTCTTCTAAATTCTTCCCCAGATCAGACTTATTCACCAGCCTTTCAAACTTTATTATGTCTTTCACCAGAGGAAAAAAAGAATCTACATGACGAAATGAGAAAAGATTTCAAAGAACACCCAACCCTCACCCTTGACATTTAAAGACTTGATCTTAAATCCTCGGCAAACAAACGTGCTCAGTCTCAAGTAATACAGAGCAGAGATTGGATAAGAAAAGATAGCTAACTATATTCCCATATTAGGCCCTGTAGCAAGTCACTGAGTATCTTTTAAAAATTCATTTTAAATTATATATATTTTGGTTCTCTCATTTGAGTTTTCTGAATGCTGTAATTTAATATCCTTATCCTTTTTATTTCTATGTTCACTTTTTGTGCTTACATTTGTTTCTCTTATGGACTGTCCTGTTTTTACCAAAAGGACTGATTTCATATTAATCTTACTCTTTACATGGTCAGAACTAGGCTCTTTTTGTTGTTGTTTTTCTGTTTCTTCCTTATATGAAGTTGAACGAGTTATTTATTTAAATTCATGTATCTCAAACCTATGTGGTAGTCATAATTTTCACTCCATATACCTTACAATATTTGTATTGTACATTATACCAGATAAAAGAAGGCTCTTTGTAAAATGTATGAAGTACTATATAAAAGAAATCTTCACCTCTCTGTAGATTTATCCCAGTCTATCCAAAACCTAAGAAAGTGAGCAGAGAAGATAATATTGAAAATCTTACAATGAAGTAATGATATAATATGAAGGCCAAGATGACAGATTTTATCTGGAAATCCATATAAATTAAAAAATGTTTTCTTTTTATAAAGTATCCGACTAATATCACCTAAAATTGATTCAACAATTATGGACAGCACATCTCAAAAGCAGAGTCTTCTAATTTAAATGGTCCTCAGAGATCATGTAATCAAGCTCCTTCATTTCACAGATGAGCAACTGGAAGTCCAGAGGTATTAAGTAATTCGCTCACCATCCAGTGTCATTGCTAGAACCCACTTTTCTTAGCTTTCATTTTAGTACTCCTTTCACTATAACAACTGGCCATTTGATTGAAAGCCCGAGAAAGCTGCATTGAAAGTCAGAAGGCAATAAATCTAGCTCATCCCTATCCTTTTGAAGGTCAACATTTAATTCATTGTCAAATGCTTGAGCTACCATGTCCTAAATGTAACGTATAGATCGGCTATCCTAAGATACATAAGCAATCACATTGGGTTGAAACCTTTAAGCAAATTTGAGGTTATGTTAAAAATCATAACGTCAATGCCAGGCATCTTCATGCTAAATACTTCTTGTCATATAATGCTTTGCCACTAGCACCAATCAATGTAGAAAGATATTGAAAAAATGTAGGCTAGTAAAAGTTTTATGAGTAATAGAATTTTTAAAAATGTATCCATAACATTGACCTGAAGCTACAGAACTCTTCTGAGAAGTTTTGTGTGGCATTTAAAAGTCTTGATTATGTTTAAATTTTTTATTGTGCAAAATTGTGCTGCTCTCCTTTGTTTCAGGAAACCTCCACCCTTCAAGCACACTACTAGAGATTTATTAATCTGACACTTGGTTTTCAGAGATAATGAAAATAAGGAAAACACTACAAAGCTCATGCTACCATTATTGATCTTAGGCTTTTGGGGATAACAACCTAAGCTCAGAGGTAGATAATGTTGCAGACACTTTTTCCCATGACAGCTAGCCAAGATCCAGACCAGAATTTTCATCAGTAAAGAACGCTGACCTGCGAAGTATATGGAGGGGGACGTGGAACACTTAAAGTATCAAGGGCCCACTTACCCTTTCTTCTAGCAGTGGCTGAACTAATAAAAGTCAAGGGTTATTGAAAATGTATCTTTCTATCACTAGTATTTTTCTGTAGCAGTTATCACCACTGGGCCTAAGGGGTTTGACAAAGGAGCTTTTTAACACGAAAGCAGCAAGAAGCAAGCCCAGAGCTGAGCTGGTTGGAAGCCCAAATGGTGCATTTTAAAAGCAAGCTTGGAGAGCATTAAGCATCTCTGAGCAGGCTCCCTCTTCCCCTTAGGATCACAGATGCTACCTTTTTAGACTATTTTCTCATTCCTAAGAATCCGTGGGAAATTTGGCCAAATGAGATAACTCTGCAAACAGCCATTCTGAACCCCTCAAGAGTCCCAATTTTTGTAAGAATGGCTCTCAAAGGAAATGAAGGAGAAATAAACAGACTCAGAAGAGGAAATGAAAAGTGCAATAAAGTAAAGTTGGGGTGGTAATGAGAAATGGAGATTAAACTTCAAATTTAAAACCTGGTAGTTTTCAATGTATTTCTCAAAAAGTCTCTTTGCAGCTATAAAATAAGAAAAACTAAGTTGTCGATATTCTAATTTGTTTTAATATTTCATCATGATTTTTGAAAGTGGTAGATTGGCAGTGGAGGATGATTGGATTTAGAAAATCAGTGGAGTCAGGGTTAGTATAGGGAATAACTAGGCCTGGCTGATAATTAGCAAGGTTAGAAGAAAACATGGCTTCTGCATGAGGTGTTGGCATTTACATACAACAGTGGCTCTTGATTTTTCGTTAAAAAAATTCAAACTAATAGAGCAGAGTTTCTTGGGAAAATTTCACATGCTATGTATTTTGTGAACAGATGACTGTCATGGACTACTCTAGGAAACTCATAAAATGACTAAAGCCACAGTTATTTTTCTTCTTTCTAATTTTTATGTTTATCTATTCAACATCTTCCTGAAAAAATATTCATCAAATGCCTACCATTTGCCAGGTCTGTGCCCACATGCCCTGAAGTAAGGAAAGACACAGACAAGGAACGATAGCTGCACACCACATTTCGGAAGGTGGGCTTATTTATCAATAAAATCTTTGCCTCTCAATAGAATCAACTTTAGTCTTTCAAGCGATTACCTTTTCTAAAAACAAATAATGTTTATTCCACGATCTGTGTAAATATTCCATAGTATAGGCAGTCTGCAATGTTGAATTAAAACATCTCAACAGGAGGGACATAAGGAATTCCCTTTCTGACAGAACTCGTTGGTTACTTATTAGGAATTTCTATTATTGCCTTCCTATGCATTATAGCTACATCAACCTCCCACTGATATTAATGCGATTCATAGAATTAAAGGTAAAGATGCTTTTAATTCCAGAAACAAATCCTTCATTATTTAAATAACTCCACAGTCTACTATTAAGCATTTTAACAAAACAGAATTACTGCACAAAATCCCAGAGCAACACACATCAAACTAGAGTACAAACAATTTAATCTACATATTTCTATGGAAGACCAGCATATGGAAAACCTTAAACTTTCCTTTCCATAGGTTATGTATCATATAAATATATTTATTTTAGGGAAAAACTAATAGATATTGATTACATATAATGTGCTAGGCTTTATGGAAAAGATAGCCCATATAATTATCTCAATTAATTCCTGCAATTTCTCAACGAGACTGATGTATATATTTTTTTAATTTTTTCAGAGAAAGGTAATAAACCTAGAAAAATGTATGTAACTTACCCAAGGTCGTAAAGATGGAAGGCTGAAGGCAAATTTAAAACCTAGGACTAAGAGCAAAGCTTCATGATCTTTGCTCCATATCATGCTGGCTATAGTATTTCTTCATCACCAATTAACATAATAAGTGATAATGGCTAAATCTACTTTTTCCAGTTTTCATAAAGATGAACTGTTGTGTTTGTATAAATTAAACAAATTACACATTTTATATGCAAGAAACATTGACAGTTTATCTCTGAATGTTTTCAGTTATTTTATTCTTCGAAATACTTTCTTCTGGCAATTATAGGATTTTAAATGACTCATTTACTTCATTACAAGAATTATATCTTAAGGTGTTAATTATTTGCTTTAGTAATTCCACGTGACAATTTGGAATGTCTGAAAAACAAAAATTGTGAAATGAGACTATTTATTAGCATATGAATAGTAAATATTTTCATATGATAATACATTTCTCTTATGCACAGGAATTACTTATTATCTATAGCTTCATTTGTGAAAATTTATATTTGAAGAGTGGACTGATTAGGAAATTATTATTAACTTTACAAATGATTATTGGTTTAATAATAAAATATTATTTATTTAAAATTTTTTATTCAATGATTTTTCGGGTTTCCTTTATTAACAAGTTTAAGTAATGTTGATATATTATGTATTAAATATATTACATTTAAATATCAGTTTATTTAGAAAACTTATTTCCAAAAATTTCTTCACTCCCAAACACACATTGTAATTTGCCTTCTAAGAATATGAAGTCATTAAAAAGCTATTTTATTACATAAAAGGATGAAAAAGAATAATAATGTGGTTGGCAATGTGGGGGAAAATAGATATATTTATACAGTGATAGTTGGCAACCTGAATAGAGGGAATTAGTTAATATTTATGAAAAGTTTTAAGAGTGGGTAGACCTCATCCATCAATTTTACTTCTGAAAGGCATAATTCAGAAAAGCATGCATAGATGCAAGCATATGAATGTTTATTGCAAGATTTCTAATAATACTGAAAAAAATTGACACCATCTAAATATCCTTAATAGTCAGTGAGAAAAACTTTTTGTTCATCCAAAGACACTCTTAAGAGCATCAAAACACTACCCTAGTAGGGAAGAAAATGTATCTAATAAGGGTTTAAATCCAGAATATACAAAGAATTCTTAGAACTCAAAACCAAAAAGACAAGCAACCCAAATCAAAAGTGAGCAAAGGACTTGAGTAGACATTTCTCCCAAGAAATTCAAATGGCCAATAAGCACAGAAAAAGATGCTCAGCACCCTTAGTCTTTATGGAAATACAAATCAAAGCCACAATAAGATACCATTTTATATGAACAAAGAAGGTTATAATTAAAAAAAAAAAAACAGAAATAAGTAGAGTTGATGAAGATGTAGAGAAATTGGAACCCGTGTGCATTGCTGGTGGGGATGTAAAATGTTGCAGCCATTGTGAAAACAGTTTCTAGAAAGTTAAACATGGAATTATTATATTACCCAGGAATTTCACTCTTAGATATATACCTCCGCCAAAAATTGAGGACAAGGACTCAACAGACACTTGTAAACCAATGTTCATAGCAGTGTTATGCAGAATAGCACAAAGGTAGAAACAACCCAAGGATCCATCAACAGATTAATGGATAAACAAAGTGTAGTATGTGCATACTGTGGAATATTACTCAGCCACAAAAAGGAATAAAGTTTTTAGATGTGATACAAAATGTATGAATCTTGAAAAAATTATGCTAGTGCAATAGGATAGACACAAAAGAACAAGCATTGTATGATTACACTATATGCATGATCTAGAACATACAAATTCACAGAGACAGATAGAAAATTAGAGGTTACCAGAGACAGGAGGAAGGGGAGAATGAGAATGTATTGTTTATTGAGTACAGCTTTCCGTCTAGGGTGATGAAAAAATTCTAGAAATAGATAGTGCTGATGTTTGTACAACACTATGAACGTAATTAATGCCACTGAACTGGACACTTAAAAATAGTTACAATGGCAACTTCTGTTACATCAATTTTACCACAATAAAAAAAAAAAAAGGCAATGGGCTAAATATTCTGAATTCATTCACTATGCTAACGTCAAAATGTTGATGTGTATTTAAATTGATTGATAAAGAAAGATGCATAAAATATATTGTAAAGGAAAAAACCCCACAAATCAGTTCATACAGTATAATTACATTTGAATGAATAAATATCTGTGGTGTGCTTTCATGTATGTGAAAGAATGCATGGATTTGTATGTGTATGTGTTTGCGTGTATGTGATAGAGAAAAAATAACATTGATAAAACTGTATACATAGTGAGATTTCAGCTAATTGTGTCTTCTGAACTCTGATGTTGTGCTCTGAATTTGTTTTTATATATGGAATTTTTTTTTTTTATGGAGTCATTATTATTATTGTTTTGAGACAGAGTCTCGCCTTGGTGCCCAGGCTGGAGTGCAGTGGCGTGATCTCAGCTTACTGCACCCTCCGCCTCCCGGGTTCAAGTGATTCTTCTGCCTTAGCCTCCCTAGTAGCTGGGATTACAAGTGTCTGCCACCACACCTGGCTATTTTTTTGTATTTTTAGTAGAGACGGCGTTTCACCATGTTGACCAGGCTGGTCTTGAACTCCTGACCTCATGTGATCCACCCGCCTTGGTCTCCCAAAGTGCTGGGATTACAAGCCTGAGCCATCATGCCTGGCTGAGTCATTATTTTTAAAAAGAGAAGAGAAGAAAATGAAGAACAGTGTATAGAAAAGTAGAAGAGGCAAGAAAAAAAAAAAAAGGAAAGGGACAGAACAAAAAGAAGAAAGAGGAGAAGAAGAACACTGAGGTCAGCTTATTGCTCTAAACTTACCTTAGAGATCAGCTCTTTTTGGAAGAAAAAAACTTAGCAATCTGAGACACAGAGAAGGAAATACAGGACCAACTTTGGCAAGTGTATCTATTTTTCTTCCATTGAGTACTGTCCATTCAATCTTTTCTCCAGGACACTTGCAGTGAGTATTTCTGTATAAATGTCCCCATATTTTAATGTGGGAAGACACACAATAAGTGGTAAACATAATAAATAAAGATCTTATGCTCTTCTAGAAGATGCTAGTGCTATGAAAAAGTGGAGTGGGTTTGAATCTTAGTAGGGTGTTTAGAGTATGCCCCACTGAAGAAATAAAATTTGTGCACAGACTTGGAGGAGAGCACACTAACTTCAAGTGACTTAAGACAAGCTAAGGCTGGAGGACTGGAGACAATTAGTTGGTCATCAAGCTTACTCAGAATGAAAAAAATAACTTAGAATGTCATTGGAGGAGAACCTCAATAGATACTGTGTTACTCTGTAAATTGCACATGGTCACTTTTGTAATATAAAGCTATATCCTTAACTGAGCTAAAAATAGAGTTCAAATGCTTAAATGTAGGGAGTATAATCTAGAACATTTCTATCTCATCATTGCTTCTTCTGGGCTATGAATTGGAGACGAGTGCAGAAATCCTGGAGGGATCAAAGGACTCACGTTACTGATTGGAAAATAATATTTACAGTGAAATGCTAAGAAGATTGATAATAATTTACAACACTATATGTATGTGTATAAATATTTGCATATAATGTATATGTATGGACCAGTCACATGTACATGTATTTATTGCTTCACATACATATATATTTGAGTATTTTTAATGTCTCTTGAGACATAATTTCTTGGCTATATACAAGCAAAGTGTCAAGTTGCAATTGGCTATGTCTATAGTTATCTGAGCTTTCCACCCAGAATTTCTGAATCTAAGGTACAACATGGTCAGTTTTATGACGAAAAACTAAATTGCATTAGGTTTGGCTGACCCTATGGATCTTATAGAAGAATGGTCTAAGAAATACGTGAACCATTTGTTACTCTAGATTTGCTAACTCTATCGATTAAGAACCACATATTAATCTAAGAGAAAAATATGTAGAAATGCCTCAGTAGAAATACCACCCAAGATTCTGCTATGGACTTAAGTAGCTCTATATACTGAAAGAGGGACAAAATAATTGTGCAATTTTGCAATCACAGATATTCCCAACTATTTAGTAATGCAAATCATAACTCAGGGACTTGAGTCGAAACATCTTTCTTCACCAGTAAAGGGTCAGAAATTAAAAACTGAAAGGGTAGAAATGAAAGGACTACACATCAACAGATTATTATTTTCCTTGATCATACAAATTCAGGCAGTCACTATTGAATGCAGGGGTCAAGGGCTGTCCTGAATTAAATTTTTGGCCGTCTAAAGTGGGTGGGGAATCAGCTAGTGGTATTCAATAGAGTTGTATTTACTCTGTATTACACTCTTCTGATGAATGCCTGCTCTTAGAGACCGAAAACTAAAAATCACAATACCTAACAACTGGGTTAATAATACCATAGCATCAGAATTTCCAGCAATTGAGTATTTTGATGATAAACTAGGACACCATTATACCTCTTTGAATAACCCAGTTAAACTTTTTTTTTCTTTCAGGTGTATTCCCGTGGAAAAACTAGAAATGGTAGTTTAAAAGGGAAAAGAAATCCCAGCACTTTGGGAGGCCGAGACGGGCGGATCACGAGGTCAGGAGATCGAGACCATCCTGGCTAACACGATGAAACCCCGTCTCTACTAAAAATACAAAAACTAGCCGGGCGAGGTGGCGGGCGCCTGTGGTCCTAGCTACTCTGGAGGCTGAGGCAGGAGAATGGCGTAAACCCGGGAGGCGGAGCTTGCAGTGAGCTGAGATCCGGCCACTGCACTCCAGTCCGGGCGACAGAGCGAGACTCCGCCTCAAAAAAAAAAAAAATAAAAAAATAAAAGGGAAAAGAACCATGGAACTGAAGCATTGTCCTTGGCTTTTCATTGCTCAACTGGGAGCAAACAGCCACCAGAGAGGTCTGCAACCTTACTCTGCCATAGCGTTCAGAATGTCAGCTATAGATCACCTGTGACAAGTATTTAATTCTTTGTCTCACCAGGGGACAATGTGCAACCTTCTGTTGGAAGTGAGGTGTTTTGTTTCATTTTAAAGCTGCCAGCAGTTGTCTTTTTGGCCTTGCAGTAAGTTCTCTTTCAATTTACTATTCCCAACTTCTTCCTCTAAAAGCTGTGAAAATCATTCCTTTTCTACAGATGTCCATGCTAAATCCTTTCAAAAGCCAATGACACACGTGACTCTTCCCACCATACCAGTGCTTTTTCTTGTTTTACCACAGAAAGCCACATCGAGCTCTTTGGTCTTTGTTTTTGCCAGCTGAACAGAATAAAATATTAAAATACAATGATTAAAGAGGCAGGGCAAATGTGTTTTAGTTATTGGGCTTCTGCTGAGAAAGATATATAGATTAGAGTGAATACAGGCAAGCAGTTTTCTAGGGGATGTGCTGAAAAACATAAATTATATTCTAGTAATAGCTGATATGTACAGTAATTAGAAGGTTCATTCTACCACTAAGAAGAAAATATATGCTGTCAAATATTGCCTCACATGCCGTTTTCCAGATCACTGACAGCTCAGTATGGCTCTGTACCTGGGCCATGACAGTCACATAGAAGCAAGATGGATCCTTCAACTCCGAATGGTGTCCATCCTGACTGAATTTGAATTGCCACAGTAATGCTTATTAAAAATCAGAAATATCTAAAGTTTTCTCAATTTTTATTTCAACTTAAAAAATTAATGCATAAAAGTGAAACATATGCCATGTTTCTTCTTATTGAAAATGTAATAAAAATATTTTTGAATGTGCGAAAATAACAATGTTATAGATCTATATATTTTATTATGATATTAATTTGGCCCTTGGAGATATACAAAAAAAAAGTTAGTATTTAGTTTCTCTCCCAAACAGGTTCTCATTGTTGCAGAGATAGTGAATTTAGAAAAAGCTGTTAATTTAAAATAGAAAAGAATATGCATTTGCAGGCATTTAAATAATTTTTTTAAAACTTGGTCTTAAAAGTTGTAAAATCTCTATCTGAACAATTAAAAATAAACTGGAAAACCATTTTTTTTTTTTTTGCTATAGATGTAAGCTATCTATACACATGCAAATTAACAATGCTTATAACATAATAAATATTTTCAGCTCATCACAGTAATTCCAGTGTAGATATTCACCAACCTGAATGGGGTCAAATTTATTCAGATTGTTTCAAGATTCTAAATCACTGCCATTTATCATATAAGGGGCTTTATCTATAAACTCTCATGTGTATGTGAATGTATGAATGTATCACCTACCCTGGTTTCTTTTTATAATATAATATCTTAAAAGTAATGTGAATTTTAGAAAATAAATATAGGAAGCACAGTTTTTTTAACATCAGTGTTTGTACTTACAGAGTTAGAAGCATTCCTTCTTTAATTTCATGTGCATTTTTGGTCATGTATTATGTTTATTCCTTGCATACTGAATTGCCTGTGGGCATATGGAAAGCTTCAGTAAACTGCGTATAATAAGCTAGCTGGAAATCTGCCATAATTCCAGTGACAGTCATTTTCAAATGTGCTTTCTCTGTTAAAAATTTCACAAGTGTGAAGAGACATATTTTCTGTTTGTTAGGCTCTGACTGCATTCCTGACCCAGCCATGCCAGTAAAATAATATATGCTGGAAAATATTATGGCATTTGTAATAATGTTTTCAAGTGGAACATATCCCTATGGGACATATTTTATGTGTGCTGTAGATATTGGGAAGATAAGCATTCAGGGGGCCTGTTACTCAAAGTGAAGCTGTCACTGGGTAATAGAGTACTACAGTAGTTAGGTGAAATGATACAGATAGACTTATTTCATTTTCCAGTGGGAACATTTTAAGCTGACTTGCTGTTAAGAATCTGTAAATTGTCTAAGCAGGGGAAAAAAAAGCAGCAAGGCTGATAAAATCATAAATAGCTTTTCCATCATTGCTGAGACTCTAATTTTCTTGCTTATTGCTTGAGTTGATAAAACAAATAAAAGAGGGAATCTCAGAGAGAGATTTCTTTAATATGCAAAATGAATTTCAATGTACTCTCCTGCTGGTAGTTTTATGGAAAACCTGACTGCATGGTACACATGCAATGTAGAAATCTGCATTTAGATAGAAATATTATAAAATGCATAGTATGGTACAAAGTCGGTCTTTTAATGGAGATGGCAAAATGCTGCATTATACGGTTGAGTGGAAAGACAGCATGCATATAAGTTTTCACATCTTCAGGAACCAAGTGCCCATTTTGCCCAAGAGAGGCCTACATTATTTTCAATCTTTGACAAATATCATTGAAGCAAAAATATACCAGATGGATATATTTCTCCAAGTGAATTTTTGGTGCTGTCTATAGGATATGATTGCAATATATAAATTTTCATGTTTTTTTCTCAAATGCTGTTGGGAAACAACAAAGATTGATTCTGTTAGAAAATATTTCATTGTATTAGCTGAATTTGACTGTAAAGAACACTGTAAAGAACTAAGTGGTACCTAATAGTTATAGCAAAACAATAGAGGTTCAGAAATAATCCTATTCCCATACCTGTATTGTGGGTGACCTCAGAAATTTCACAGTGCCTCATAGCTCAGATAATCTATCTGTAAATGTAAAGATATGGTAGCCTCTCACCAACTATTCCCCAGGGATAAAGGGAGAACTAATTAGTTGACATTTGTCTAGCCATTTGAAAACCTCAAATGAGAATTTCTTTATGCTGTTAGTAAAGTTCAGTATTATTATTGAGCATGTGTAAGAGTAGCTATGGCATGAGTGAGAAAGGAGCTAGTGATATGGGGATATATAAATTATTGAAATAAAGATAATTGATTTAAAATAATTACAAGCAGAAGAGGTCATAAAAATTCAAGCTATTTCATATAAACCTTTTTTTGTGATAATACTACATTTGGATTATTTCTAATGTGTTTAGAGCAGAAAGGAAAAAACCGACACAAAGATGGTAGAATGAACAGTTGTATATCTATATTCTCTTCTAGAACCTTCCACAGGTAAGTATAAAAGTAAGAGATGGCATAATTCCGCCAAGAACAAAGAGAAGAGGATAAGAGCTGGCAGTGACAACATTTTGGAAGCTGGAAAACTGGTGTACAAATGATGCCTGATTCAGCAGCCTGAAGAAAGCTGAAACTGAAGTCTAGAGGGGCTACAGCCAGGGAGTTAAGCTGACTGTCACCAGAAACCCCCAAAAAGGACTCAAATTACCCCCACTGAAGTAAGGGTTCAAGTTGGGCAGGAAATGGAAAAGTCTGCATGATGAGCAGTTGGATGCTCAGAGCCTCTTCCTCACCATGACAGAGGTATGGTAGTTGGCTGTTGTAGGGGTGGCACGTTAGGAGCCCCTAGATCTGAAACACAAAGTTTACTGAAGGTAGAAAAGTTCTTCTGAAAACTACAAGTAAGTGAAAGTTTACAAGTGGTAAAATCTTCACTAAACTAAATCTTATTTTTTGTAGTAAAAATGCAGTAATAAGTGCAAAACTGAAAAATTTAAAAACACATTGTATGATTCTTATTTGGAATATGTAAGCAACTACCAGGGGAAAAAGTAACTAACATGGTTAAAAGAGGTAAGAGCCCATGTTACATAGAACTGCAGAGAGGAAGGGATGGGAGAAGTGAATGAAGCTATCTCTTTATAAGCTTGTAGAATAATTTTACTTTAAAAAACACCTGCAAGCATAATTTTAAAAATTAAAATGAACTGATGACAATGTTTATAGAAAGAATGTACACAGGAAGCCAAGAATGAATGGAAGAACAGCACGTAGATATATACAAAATTGCCTTGTTTATTTAAACACAAAATCTGAAGGATCTGGCAAAATATTTTAGTAAAGTGTAAATAAATCACTTGATGGTTGGAAAGTATATTTTTTTGCTAACCATTATTTTCTCCCACTCTACAGAGAGTGTATTTACTTATTTTTATTATTTATTTATTTTTTTTTTTGAGATGAAGTCTCACTCTTTTCCCCCAGGCTGGAGTGCAATGGTGCGATCTTGGCTCACTACAACTTCCGCCTCCCAAGTTCAAGCGATTCTCCTGCCTCAGCCTCCTGAGTAGCTGGGATTACAGTCACCTGCCACCATGCCTGGCTAATTTTTGTATCTTTAGTAGAGACGGGGTTTCACCATGTTAGCCAGGCTGGTCTCAAACTCCTGACCTCAGGTGATCTGCCCGCCTCGGCCTCCCAAAGTGCTGGGATTACAGGCATGAGCCAATGTGCCTGGCCTACTTATTTTTAAAATGCCTCCTCCAAGCCCATTTTTATAACTGAATGTAGTGAATGCTTTGACTTAACTTTGGGTTTGCCCCTTTACTCAGCTTTAAAACAACTAAAAAGACAATTTTAGCACAAGTACAGCACATTGTCAGGTTCATATTCATCATATAAACAAATATATTGCTTTAACAATATAGTACACTACAGTTATACACTATAAAGAAAAAGGAAACCAACGATTTACATGATTAAATATAAGAGATAGAGTTTGTTTGCACTGACTCTTTGAGAGAGCTTAAAATAAATGGGATAATGTAATATGGTAGCTTAAAAGTGACACACGTTTTCTAAACTCCAGTCTCTGGATATATGGCATAGTCCTAGATCATTCTGACTGAAAAGGGAAATATTATAGAAGTATTACAATCCTTTATTAGTTAACATAGGAAATGCTCTCTATAGACAGCCAAATGCAGTTTTGCTACCACCTCATTTATTATAATCTTTTAAATTTAATTAATTCAAGAGTCTTTGAATATTCCAAATATGTATTTCTACAAAAATCGCCAGAAGTACTTCAGGACACATTTACATTCAGTGCATTACAGTGTCTTACCGCTAAAAGTAATGGAGATATTACATAAGGTGTGTCTTGGGCTTGCCATGGACCTCTCCTTCTCCAGAGGTTAGTGGATGACTATACTCAAGATGAATTATCAAATATAGTATCCCACCATAGGTGCCATCAGCTGGGAGGCACATCTAGGTGTATAAGCTAATGGCTATTGTTTCACTACGCTTTCGACTTTAAACATGACTTTCAAGCATTTACATATTGTACTAATGGTGGATGTTACTGACTTGAAGATCAGCTTTTTTTTCCCCTCCTGCTTTTACTCTCTAATCTTCTGATTTCATTCTCTAATCAGGAAAAACAAATGAAGTCTTCTCTCCTTCTAGTGAAATGCTACCATTATGAAAACAATAGCAATAAAAGTGTGTACGAAACATTCATAATTTGCAAAAGAAAATTGGAAACAATCACTATTATTAAAAACATATAGTACAAAAACAATCTTAATTAGCTGTTTCTATTCTTTACATATCAATTATTTGACACATGTTCAGAATATGAAATGCACAGCAAGGATTTTATAGTTATTTAAATAAAAATATAAATTTGTTATAGATGTATGAAGCATATTATAAAATTAAATGCTATAGCATCCTCATGAATCTTTGTACGTATGCCTAAGCATGATTAAAGGAGTAAAGCAGAACATAATCCATATATCTACCCAGAGAAAGGGAAGGATGAAAATGACAGATGGACCATGTTTAATATTACAGGCATTTGCAACTAAACAGCCTGGCTTTCTGTTTAAACTACTCAGGCTTTACTCTCAGAGTGTATTATGTCATCCAGATTATTCAACTAAACTGCTAATTGTTGTTAATGCCAAACACTACCTTAGTCTATTATGAGAATCTGGCTTCCCCTAACTGTCATTGGTTCTTACATTATGAAGGAAAGCAGGCTGAGCATATATTTCTCCACTGTTCATACTTAACCAACAATAGAAAAATGCTATGGAATTTCCTACATTACCTTTAGGATGAGTAAACATGAGAATAACAATGGATCTGTTTTTAGGAATGAGTAGATCTTAGAATGCTTAATTACTTCTATGGACATAATATCTTTCATACCCTACCACAGGATTCCTTTTAAATGTCCACATTCATTAGTATTAAGATGTGTCCTTAGATGTCATCTAATAAGATTTTATTTTTAAAACCAAAGCTCTTTAACCTATTTCATTAAATTTCCTTTCCTGTTAATGCAGCATTTCAGTAACAATTAGGACTGTGATGGATTAATGATTGATAATTTTCCAAGTTACTATTGGCAAGCTGTAGTCAGAAACCTGCATTATTGCATTTCATCCCTGCTCTCTGGCATATTGAATATAAGCAAACTTGCTTTCCTTCCTTCTGTTTAATGGGCTGGAAGGGGTTGACTTGGACCTGCAGTCTACTCATTTCTGTGATTGATGTATTTTCATTTAAATAGCGTAGATTTGTTTTGCAGTTTGTGTCGCTGTTGAGAATAGATTTAAGGGAGACCTGACTTATCATTAATCCTTCCACTCATATTTTAGATTATATGAACATAGTAAAAATCACTTTAATGAAGAGAAATAACATTTCTTTATCTAATATAATGCTATAGTAAGAGGAATTATAAATAGGTTAATAGTTTTTAAAATAGATGTCTATTATTTTACTATAAAATAAGTCAACTAATATATTTCAGGTATCTATGAGTAATCCATGGAGATTAAGAATTTTAACATAAATGTTAATAAAATTTTGTATCACCATTTGGACTTTGTCTAGCCAGCAACAGGGAACCATAAATATTTTGTTTTTCTTTTATTTTTTAGCATGGCAGGCATACTACTAAATCTATTTTTAAAATTATGATGCTGCTTTCTCTGTGAATGATGGATTGGAGTATAAGAGACTCTGAAGGCAGAGAAACTGGCAAAGAAGCTATTACGGTGTTCCAGGTGAGAGGTGGAGAGTGATGCTGAAAAATGGGAGGTATTGACCTATGCCAGCAGTTGTGGAGAAGCAGAGAAGGGATTGGGTGAAAGGGAGTCTGGAATCATAGAAATAGTACTTAGAAGCCAAATGATTATTTGCCTGTGAGTTTATGTGAATGGGGTTGGAGGGGAAATGTTGAGAAGAGAAAAGAGGGTTTTAAGCATAATTACGATCACACTATTTTAGGCAGCTGAAAGAAGGATGATACACAACAGACGTCACACCAAATGCCACCAATGTCTGTTCTAGAAAGAGAGGTGTGGAGTCTTTTTTTTTTTTTTTTTTCCGTTTCTGCATGCAAACACAAGTGCATAAGATAAACATTCATGGAGTACGACTCTTTGGCAGACACTGTGTAGACCTGAGTTGTTCACAGTATGCATGATTTTTTCCCTACAAAGTCTGTACTGATATCAAAGAGACAGACACCTAAAAAAGATAATCTTAAAATAAGTTCTCTGTGATACATATATTTTTTTTTCACCAGGTTTTTAGTTGCAAATAGTACCAGAAAGCCACTTAATCTGAGTGAATATCAGAAAAATAGAAGATGTAGGGGTCTGGGCGCGGTGGCTCGCGCCTGCAATCCCAGCACTTTGGGAGGCCAAGGCGGGCGGATCACGAGGTGAGGTGATGGAGACCATCCTGGCTAACACAGTGAAACCCCACCTCTACTAAAAATACGAAATATTAGCCGGGCGTGGTGGCGGGTGCCTGTGGTCCCAGCTACTCGGGAGGCTGAGGCAGGAGAATTGCTTGAACCTGGGAGGCCGAGGTTGCAGTGAGCCGAGGTCACGCCACTGCACTCCAGTCTGGGCGACAGACAGAGCGAGACTGCGTCAAAAAAAAAAAAAAGAAAAAAAAAAGGAAAAGAAAAAGAAAAATAGGTGGTTTAAAGTACAAACGGCTCCTTCTTTTTTTTCTGATCTCTTCACCTCTCATCGGTAACATTGATATTTGGCTTTCATGTTTCTAAAAGTTTTTCTGCCCCAAGCTGATTCTTTTTTCTTTTTTCCTTTCTTTCTTTCTTTTTTTTTTTTTTTTTTTTTTTTTGAGACGGAGTCTCATTCTGTCGCCCAGGCTGGAGTGCAGCGGTGCCATCTCTGCTCACTACAAGCTCCGCCTCCCGGGTTCACGCCATTCTCCTGCCTCAGCCTCCCGAGTAGCTGGGACTACAGGCGCCCGCCACGACGTCTGGCTAATTCTTTTTTGTATTTTTAGTAGAGACGGGGTTTCACCGTGTTAGCGAGGATGGTCTCGATCTCCTGACCTCGTGATCCGCCCGCCTCAGCCTCCCAAAGTGCTGGGATTACAGGCGTGAGCCACTGCGCCCCGCCGCCCCAAGCTGATTCTTTAAAAAGGAGGAGAAAGTTTGAGGCTAAGCATGAACAATACATCCAGAAACTTCCCAACTCAATTAATAATAACTCCACCTAAACTTCAAAGTAGTCATTTTGTTTACATAGACCTATGTTACTAACTTCTCGTGAGTAGCCACCTAAACTTTTTATTTAATAAAATTATCAAATCAGAACATTTTTGATGCTCTTTAACCACTTCTTAGACATCCGTAGTATATCTGATTTTATTGCTAGGACAGTCTGCCCGACCAAAACCCAAGTATGAATACCAAGCTCTCTAGGATCTCTATTTGTGGACCTTCATCATTCGGGTTAATGCATTAATGCATTGTGATAGAAAGCAGCACCGGATCCTCCAGCTTGGCAAGATAAAGTGTACGATTTTTTTTTTTTTTCTGCACAATTTAATTTTTAGGAATGTTTGCCCCCCACATAGCACTTTTCAGTAACAAATACCACTTAATTACAGCTTAACATACTTCAACAATTTACTACTGAAACAGTGCAAATAAATTTTTTACAGTGAATATTTTTAAATATATAGAAAACAAAATAAAATGGCTTAAATTCTAATACTCTATATGTTTTAGAGAGAACATTTTTTCCTTGCACAAGACGAAATAGCATCAATAGTTGTTCATAAAACAGATTCCAGTTTTGTGCAAATCTCTAAGTATGTACCTACAAAAGGCATGATGATTAGCCTATTTAAGAGCTCGTTTCCAAATGCTACTAAGTGCTCTCAATTTTTTATTGTAATACACAATTTTAAGAAATCCAAGATCCCTGCAATGGAAATATCAAGTTTATTTATCCACATTTTTTCTTTCTGTATTGTCATCATCTCTTGTTAATAATTTGAAAATTATTTCTGATAACATTTACAAGAGACAAATAGTGTATTCAGGTAAAGTTTATCAGAGACAAATATCATACATAACCATGGGCAGAAATATTCTAAATTATTATAGCCCATTCAATAAATTATACACCAAAAATACCAAATGCTTCAATCTATTCTGAATGCTATAATCTATTCTGTTCTGTTTTACAGTATTTTTCCTTAATTAAAATTTATTTCTTGGTCTCCTAAAAGTATTAAAATATTTCAAGAGAGATAAATATTGTATCTCGGTACGATGTTTACACTAAGCACGTGCCTAAAAGAAATGCATAAGAAACTGTGTAATTAATCACATGAAAACTCTAAACTTCAGTCAGAAGGGATTTTATACAAACAACCTGTAGTCTTAACTGTCAACATTCTGGTGGGTTGAGTTGTTCTACTCTAGTGTTTTAATTGTTCCATTTATAAGGTTTGGCTTTTAAATATTTTGACAACCCAGTACAGTCAAAAGTATAGAAATGATATTTTTAAAAAAATTTAAGAGACAGAAAAATGGATTGCAGATATCTCTAATGCAACACCTTTTTCAAAAAAATTAAATGCTTTCAAAATTGTTTTATGATTATAGCCAATTATACTATTCTTTTTTCTTCCTTATTAAGTCTGCCACCTTAATAACCTGCTATTGGTGTTTTTATTAAAAGAAATGATTGTTCTTTTGTTTTAGCACATTTATTTTACTTTACTTTCAAATATTTCTATGACGATAATAACTTTTCTGTCAGAAATATTCTGGTTCAATAATTTTATTAAATATGAATTTGGGGTTTATACTAACAAGAGAAGGTTTATTAACATAGGTCCGTGCAATTGAGCATTAAGGAAAATGACTACCTTGAAAACAACTGTTATAGAAAAGCAGACAGGAATTTAAAATTTTAAACCTAAACCAAAGCCATGTTTTTCTGTAAGCTGAAATACTCTCTCTTTCCTATGCAGCAAAAATGAGAGTATAAGAGCCTGTGGAAATGCAATTTGTGTTCAGTATCCCAACAGTTATCATCTGTTTCCTAATATGCTCAACATTAAAGGACTTTGACCAGTCAGAAATTGTACATATTATAGTGATTTTTTTTTTTGCATGCAGTAATTTACATGCAGGAAGGCAAATACGTTTAGTAAACAGTTCTGTGAATTTTGAAAAGTACATATGCCCATGTAATCTAAATTTCTACCAAGACATAGAACATCTCTATCATGCTAAAAATATCCTTCATGATAACTTCAAATGGCTATAAGTAACATACTAAAAAAAGAATTGTCAAATTTGATTGTTAAAAGAGACCAATATATTCTACAAACAAAAAAAAAATGTATCTATGCAATCTGGAAGTATGAAATAAGCAAACTGGGAAATATATGGAGCAGAAAATAAAATAGAGTATCCAATATTAACACTAGTCAACTTAAATATCAAGTTCTGATATCTAGTGACTACAGACCATGTTTGCTTCTAAACATCCTACAATGCACAGGACAGCCACTACCCTCAACCCTGAGTAAAGAATTATCTGGCCTAAAATGTCAATAGTAGCAAAGATGAAAAGACATGATCCATATCAAATCTCATACCTAATACAAGAAAACATACAAAGAAAATTTTAATAATATTCTAAACTTTAGAATACATAGCATATTCTCTAAATGAAGTTCAGTTTCAAACACTATAAAAACTTAATAACTATCCTTTAAACAATTCTTTTGTTAATAAGAGTCAAAATAGAAACTACAGAACAATTAAAAAAGGGTTTTAAGAATACTCTATATATCAGCAAAAGAAACAAACACTCAATGTTCAGAAGATAAAGAATGCAAAAAGCTAATTAGGTACCAAAAAAAGAAACAGGAAAAGGAACAAAAATAAATATAACTAAGGTGGCTAGAAAAGTGTAACTCACAAAGTAAAAGTAGAAATCAATGATTTAGAAAACATAAGAAAAACTAAAATACAAATCAAAGAGCAGATTATTTCAAAAGGAATCCAAATAAGATTAAAAACTACCAACTAATATAATCCGTAGAAAATAGAGAATGCAGAAACATACAATAGAGAATATGTTTGCAAATTATTACAGATTTCAGAAAAGACAAGAGCAATATGAGGCTGTTGCGTTTATCTCTACAAAAATAGATGCAGCAACTACATGGAATGATTGATTTTCTATGTACATACAGAAATCAACATTCATTCTTTTGTTAAAGAATTTACTAATAAAATAGCATTACAATTAATAATTTTAAAAAGTAGCACTTTCATTAAAGTCAAGAAAAAGACAAGTACATTTAATATTACTTAGTATTATTGGAAGTTATCAAAAGAAAGAAACATACTATGATGTGTGGAATTTTAAAATATTATTAGATACTTAGAAATTCTAAGAAACAAGTAAAATGCTTTTAAAGATAAGAGATTTCAGTATCAGTACAGCGGTTGACTGCAACAGTGGTAAAATATTACCAACATGACTATATTCAAATATGAGATACGAAAAAATACATTGGAAGAAATGACACCTGCTAAAAACAGATTTACCAAAAATGTATAGAACTTTGCACATTAATAGCTGTTTTGAGGTGCAAAGACGTCAAATAATAAATTTTTTAAAAACCACATTCTTAGAGTCAATGTTGTAGAGATGTTATTTCCCCCAAACTAATCTATAAATGTAACTGGAGCAAGTTAAAAAATTAATAATAGTAAGTTTTATTTGCGTTGTAACAACTGATTTCAATACACATGGAAAAATAAACACAAAATAACCTGTAAAAATTTCAGAAGCAGGAATAATGTGAAGGCCACTGACCTAGCAGATATTAAGACATAATAGAGTAGAGTAATTAGAACAGTTTGGTAAAGTTACAGGAACAGAAAGACAAATCAGTGAAATGTAATAGTCAGAAAAGCCTTAACAATTTGGTAAGTGACAAAGAAGTTTTTGTTGTTATTAGATCACTTATTTCTTTTTTTTCATTTTCTTTAACTTTTAAGTTCTATGGTACACGTGCAGGCTGTGCAGATATGTTACGTAGGTAAACGTGTGCCATTTTCAGGCAGTGTGGAAATAAGGAAATATTCACATGATATTGGGATAATGGACTAGCCAAGTGCAAAAAAAAAAAATTACTAAATATTGTGCCACATTTTACACCAAAGTAATTTTTAAATGGATAAATATTTAAATGCAAAAAGTAGATGGTTAAAGTATGCAATATATAATAAACCCATCAAGAAAACACATAAAGGAAATTTTAAAAAATATTTGCATGGGAAAAATGTCCGAATCCAAATTACAAAAATCAAATCATAAAATATTTGTAGAACACACAGCAAAGAATATACTTCTTAATACAAAACAAACTTTTACCAATTAATAAATAAACAATTATAAAATTTACGAAAAAAGGCAGCAAATTTATGAAAGCAGGTTGAATCGTGCGATATCAACAACAACATAAATAAATAGCTCATAAGTTTAAGTAAAGAATTAAACTTTTTGCCTGAACAGCAGAGCCACCTGGAGCAGTGACTCTGCATCTGCCATATATTCTCTGAGTATGATTCAAAGATGTATACCCTTTGACTCTTCTGAACTAAGATAAAAATGAAATATGAAATAATAGCCATATTTGACTGATTTGTGGATTCCACCTATATTTTAAAAGGTATAATTTCATATAGATATTTTGGGCTTGCATGATTATCACATAAAAACATGGTGAAAACTCAAGAATGCAATTTCTCTATGTCAAGGCAAACCACTTTTATCCCATCTCCTAAAGATGAATACCCCATGTGTAAAGAGGAGTTGGGTTTGAGGGGAAAAAGGAGTTGCCTACAAGGGCCGTATTATGAGGGCTCTACTAAGGAGGCTGCAGATGGGGGCTGTGTATGGAAGCTTCAGGATCTCTAACTGAAATAAAAATGTTGTGTATGTAGTATTTTCCATCCAGGATCTATATATAAAGGCTAAATTAGCATAGTATTAAAGTTACTCTGCCTTGTCAGTTTGACTGCTAATCTGAACTTGTGTTTAGTATTAGGATGTATGTACATTAAGTACTCTCAAATTAAAATGCAAATTAAAAGAAAAATAAGAAATCATTTTTGCCTGTTATATTGGTGGGGTTTCATACTATTGGTGAAGATGTAGAAAAATAAATATTCTTATGTTTTAAAAGATACTTTCTTAATATCTATAAAAATCAGAAATGCACACACCATTTTCACCAGCCATTTCACTTGTTGGAGTTAATCCTACCGAAGAACTATTACATGCATGTACAAAATATATGAACAGGCATGCTGTTTTTAGCATTGTTTATTATACAAAACTCTCCATCTAAAACATTTGAAATTAATTAACTTTAATACTAATTACTAGAGTACTCTTTAAAAATTGTGATACATGTATTTAACAAAATACCAAGCAAACATTTAAAGTAATGAGGAAAATATTGGAACATACACATATAGAAAAGAATACCAAGAGTTATTTTTATGTGAAGAAAGCAAAACAGAAAACTGTGTGAATTTTTTTTTTTTTTTTTTTTTTTTTTTTTTTTTTTTGAGACGGAGTCTGGCTCTGTCGCCCAGGCTGGAGTGCGGTGGCCGGATCTCAGCTCACTGCAAGCTCCGCCTCCCGGGTTTATGCCATTCTCCTGCCTCAGCCTCCCGAGTAGCTGGGACTACAGGCGCCCGCCACCTCGCCCGGCTAGTTTTTTGTATTCTTTAGTAGAGACGGGGTTTCACCATATTAGCCAGGGTGGTATCGATCTCCTGACCTTGTGATCCGCCCGTCTCAGCCTCCCAAAGTGCTGGGATTACAGGCTTGAGCCACCGCGCCCGGCCAACTGTGTGAATTTTTAAATTTATTTGTTAAAGTATGCACATATGCCTGTTTTGCTGTGGAGAATTTATTGTTGAACATCCCAAGACTATTGGCTATTTTGAGACATAGGGCTGAGTTTCCAGAGTGGCAAGTGTATTCCTTTATGAATCTAAAATCCTTTGATATTGTTTGTTATCACATTCATAAGCTACTTGAATAATAATACATATGCATTGAATGTATACTTAAAATTTTTCTCAGAGTAGAGATTATTTTCAGAATTAAAAAGAAAATACTACATTTGAAAAATACAGGTTCATTGAGATTAGTCTATTATATACCCAACAATCTGTATTATGTATGTGATAAATCAATTACATTAATGGATTTCATTCTTTACCCCTCCCAGCATTCATGATCTTCACCATATGATGTAAAGCTCTTCTCTCTAAAAGGCAAGGATTTATTTCCCTACACTTCAATTCTAGCTTATTTGGTGGCTTGTTTTGGCCAATGAAATGTGGCAAAAGTATGATGTGCTAGTTGCAAGCCTAATCACCAAGAAGTCTTGCATATTTTGGCTTGCTTGTTCTTGCCCTCTGCCATGGCCATGAAGACATTCTCAAGGTAATCTGCTGCATAAGATACACAGAGACACATGGAAGAGAGCCAAATTGCCTCCATTGTCCCTGCTGAGGCCACTCAAACTACACAACAGCCAACTGATCCATTGAACTGTAAGCACAGCCAAGATCAGCATAACCAAGTATGTCATTGACCTACAGCTAATGGCAAATGCATGTGAGCATAGTGCTTATTTGCCCAAATCAGCTTCACATATTGGTGAACTAAGTAACTACTGTGGGGTGCCACTGAAGTTCTGTGGTTGTTTTGCAGAATTATTGTACACAAAGAGATACCAAACTATTAAGGTGATTCAAGTAACTGTTTTTGTTTTTCAGGCAAATGGCTAAATCCTTGGAATAAGAAACATCGTACAATTGAAATACAGTAATCCAAATAAAATGCCTCCCTTTGTTCTCATTTGTAACCCTGGAGGGAATTTTCTGTCTTTATTGGTACTTTTCTAAGGTTTTTATGACAGAAATACTTCTCAAAATGTAATTTAAAATGACTTGAATCTGAATTAACTGGAGTGTTTCAAATAACAAGGCAGGTTTTTGTTACCAGCCTACAATAAGTGAACCAGTTGATTATTTTGCACACTTACCTTGACAAAGATTTGAGAATTTTTGCCCTGGGACATCAGACAAAGACTCATTTTTTTTTTTTTTTTTCTCAAAACAGCAACAGTAAAAAAGATTCTTATGAGACAATCTGAACAAGCACTTAAAGATGTTTACAGTTAACACAGAAATAGTTGCTGCTGCTCTACATTAATACTGAGTAATGACACAAGTATAAAAATTAGAAGGAATTAGGAAATTTCTGCATTAGAAAATATCCAAATACAGTAATTGATCTTATCTACAGTAGATACAAAAGAAACTTTGATTGCATGTTCATTTAAGATTCTTTGTACCAAGAAGTATAACTATGCATACAAATCATTTATGATTTATCATTTATTTCTACAAAAAAGACATACAATGTGTCATTAATATCCCAAGCAAAGTCACCAGAGGAATGCTCATTCCAATTACTTAGTAAAGAAAATAAACACAATAACTGCACTTCAACAAACTCATTGTGCTTTTTACAACAACAGATATAATGCTTCAGATGACTGATGTAGTGAATATAAAATTTCAGAATCATTCCTCTTTTGAGAATATTCCACAACAACGTGATATTTTAGTTTCTCAAATGTTTGCTCAGAAGTCAACTAAAGGCTAATATTAATCCTCACTCTCATTGATATAAAAATGAATGAAAAATTCATCCCAAACTATCAACTTCTAGTAGATTTCTTGCCTTTAGTGTCTCTGATAAATATTATATATAATGTCTACAGTGTATTTTGTGTATTATTTGGAGTCTTTTGCATCAAAAATAAAACACGTTTGAAACCCTAACAATTAAAGATGCTGGGTGTGTATGATGGATCATATTTGTCGCGAGTAGTTGGTCCTGTTACTGTGAAGAAAGAAATCTCTCTCGTCTGGGTCTGTATTTTATTCTTCTGTTTCCTACTCCAAAGGCCAATGTTGCACTGAGTTTGTAGTAGACCCTCAATTAATGCCAGTAGAATGAATGAATAATGTTTGTTCAATGGGGAAGTAAAGGAGGTTCTTTTTTGCGTATTCTACTGCAAAATGGGCACACTCCAAATGGGAGACACTTGCTGAGGAAATGAGATGCTGGTGCAATATTGGTAAATATCCACTAAACATACAAGGAAAGCAAGACCTTGTCAGCACAAGCATAGTTTATTATCTGAGCACTCCAATTCTTACTGTTACTCTAGCTTTCTCTCTATACACTATGCTATTTTACTTTTATTAGAATTCTTGTAACTGTGTTTTCATATATATGAGCCTAAAAACAGATAGCTTGAGTATAAAAAACAGGTGAAATCTCATATTTATAACTCATACTACTTTTTTTCCAAGTAGGCATTATAAATATCAAGGCCTTTAATTAGGATAGAGCACTTTATAGCCAGAAATAGTGAAATCCTCTGCAGAATAGTAAGTTAAAGCATTTTGTGGAAAGGCCAAAGGCTATCATTATTTACATTTTTACATTTGACAAACCCTTTAAATCTATTTGTATTGGGAGATATAAATTCTACAACTAGGATGGTGACAACTTCATTGCCTAGGGACCACTTTTAATTTAGGCCACACCCTGAATTATACCATCTGTTTTCTGACTTTTTGAAATTTATTTAAACTATTATTTTATTGGTTTTTTTCTATTCAAAGCATGTTTAATAGTACTTCATATCACCTTAACTATTTCCAAAACCACTAAGTGGTAATGAAACCATTATTTCAAACAACATTAACTTTGGAATATATATTTAAAAATGAAATAATAGTAGACTGGTTTTTCAGCAATTTTTTTTTTTCCATTTGAAAATTTCCTTTCTTCTTTTCCAGGAACCTTCTAAGGAGTTTTACTACTAAGTATTACAGAATTCCAACTTCATATTATTACTAAACTCACTTCAGTAAAATCTCCTGAGAATGACCTTCATTTTGTCAGTGATTTAAGATAAAAATTCATTTTTCTTTAGAACACAAAGAGTAAGCTAAAGTAGAGTTGAAACTTCTCTTTTCCACAACAAATTTTAATTTGGTGGTAGTATTGAATGTAATTTGCTTTAGTTACATGGAAGTTAGGTCTTCCAGAGCACAGCATTCTCATGAGGAAATTAATTTCAGGACTGTTTTGGAATACTCAGGCAGCCAGGAGCTGTGCAGGCCTGACAATGGCTCTGTGGACTGTCTCTTACCATATCTGATAATGTGGCATCTTGCTGTGATGGTCTAAAATATGAGTGCTGATTGGGAGGAAAAAAAAGGTAGGCTAATAAATGTTTAGAAAATGATAGATATTTGAATTTATGTGATGATAAAAAGAGTCACCCCTGGACTCCAACTTTAAACAACTATGATGACTGCCAATAACAGTAAATGTGCTGCTGTGCCATCAGGTGTGCACAAGCACCCTGAAAATTCTTTGCTGTCCAGATGTTCAGTATGTAAGTTGTTTTATTAATTGATGATTCTCAGCATAGCTTAATGTTAATGGAGACCAAGTGAAATTAATATTTTAATGTTGGATGTGCAACTGGGTCATTTTACATTGTCACTAAATCCTACTTATTTTCTCATATATCTAACCACTAACCAGATTTTGTTAATTCTTTCCTGAACGTAGCACAAATTTATCCTTTTATTCTCCACTGATATCATAATCCTGACTCAGTCTGTCATGAGCACCCAAATAATAACTACCTACCACTGAGTGTCTTCTGTGTGTCGACATTTCCTCCATTATTCATTGGATTCTCCGAACCATCCATCAAAGCAATATTCTTGTTCAAATAGCATTTTTCTAATAGGGTTGCATAGGCATTACATTATTATTATAGATATGTATTGAATATCTATAAAATGGACTTAGCAGAGTGACCAGGAAATTTAAGCACTCCACAACTGTTATCCATCATCACCAATCATCATCCTCATTATTATTACCATATTACACATCAAGAAAATAAGGTTCTTGGAGGCTAAATTTTCTAAGGTCAAAAAACTACAAAAGAACAGAGTCAGGATTTGAACCCAGATCTGCCTCATTCTAAAGCTCCTGTTCCAAATGCCTATCACGTCCTGTTACTTTGCTTTTCATTTCTCTTAATAATTCAACATATATATTTAATACAATTGATATTTGCACAAAATGGTAGAAGCATAAAATAGATGTGTTCCTTGCTTCAAGTGCTTCAAGGAGCTTATACTTAGTAAGGGCTATAATGCATAAACATGTATACACTAAATCATGCTAATTAGTGTATGCATGAAGCACTCCATTACAGCCTTTACTAAGTATAAGCTCCTTGAAGCACTTAAAGCAAGGAATATATCTAATGTAGTAAGCCAGTGTTTTTTACCTACAGAGAAGATAATAAATAAATATATGTATTTAAATATCTATAGTAAGAAACAGGAAGTGAAAACATGCCATAAGAAGATAAGCATAAATGTGGGAGGTCAGCGAGGAGAGAGAATTTTCAGCAGGAAACAAGAAAGGCTTCATGTAAGAGGCAGATTGCATTTAGAGGGATCAATTTTCCCATCTATTCAGCAACATATAAACAGTTTCTCGGTCCCCATATCAACACTGCTTCAAGATCAATCTTCCATTAATGTAACATTCATTGTGTCATTTTGTCCTTCTAGTTTCTACACTGGGAGTGGTATGGTATATGGTATATAAAGAGGTATTTATATGGTATATAAAGAGGTTGTTGTCTCAGGAGTTTAAAAAACAAACAAAAAAAGCAAACAAAACCACGTACTCTGCTACTTCTAGCATTCCATTATTTCCTCTGTAAAGTCCCGAGGGGAGAAATAAGCTATCACAATACACTTTCATACCATTGGTATTAGTAGTAGGAATTCTTCTTGTCATCAGTTACAGCTAGGGAAATCACTTGGTCAAGATAAGTTAGCAAACAAATAATGGAGGATAATGCAAGGTGAATTAGTACACTAGGAGTTTGAAACAAGTTTTCTGATTCTATTTCTGGTTGTAGTGATTTATTGAATATTGTCCAACCAAAGAATTTTTCTCATTCAGAACATTTCAGAATGTGGTTCTATTTTACCTCTTTCAAAGGTAGTATTTATGTCTCTCTACCCATTATTATTCACTTTAGCAGTCAGTCCCTTACATCTCCAAGAGCCAAGATCATTACTATTGCTAGGATTTACCCATATTATTCTATTGGTAGGTAATTATATTCTTTTTTACCTATATTGTTTAAAAAATTTAATTATTAAAAAATTTTGGAAGTACATTGCAGGTGTATATCTTTAAGGGGTACATGAAATGTTTTGATGCAGGCATGCAATGTGGAATAAGCACACCATAGAGAATAGGATTTCCATACCCTCAAGCATTTATCTTTTGAATTATGAAAAATCCTATTACATTCTTTAAGGTATTTCAAAATATACAATTATTACTAAATATAGTCAACTTATTGTGCTATCAAATAGTAGATCTCATTCATTCTTTCTAATTTTTTTGTACCCATTAACCATCCCCACCTGCCCACCAACCACCCCAGCCTATAGTACTATCTATTACTCTCTTTTAACTTTTACTCTCTATCTCCATGAATTCAATTGTTTTAATTTTTAGAACCCACAAATAAGTGAAAACATGAAATGTTTGTCTTTCTGTTCCTGGCTTATTTCATTTAACATGATGATCTTCAATGCCATCCACGTTGTTGCAAATGCCAGAATCTCATTCTTTATGGCTGAAGAGAACTCCATTGTCTACATGTATCATGTTTTCTTTATCTATTCATCTGTCGATAGACACTTAGGTTGTATCCAAAACTTAGCTATTGTAAGCAGGGCTGCAACAAATACAGGAGTGAAGATACCTCTTCAATATACTGATTTTCTTTCTCTTGGATCTATACCAAACAATGGGATTGCTTGATCATATGGCTGCTCAATTTTTAGTTTTTTAGGGAACCTCCAAATTATGGTTGTACTAATTTACATTCCCACCAATTGTGTACAGGGTTCCCCTTTTCTCCATATCCTCACCAGCATTTTTTATTGCCTATCTTTTGAATATATAAGCCATTTTAACTGGAGAGATGATATCTCATTGTAGTTTTGATATGCATTTCTCTGATCATTAATGATGCTGAGCACATTTTCATATGCCTATTTGCCATTTGTATGTCTTCTTTTGCAAAATGTCTATTCAAATATTTTGCCCGTCTTTTTCACATTATTAAATTTTTTCCTATAGAGTTGTTTGAGCTCCTTACATATTCTTCTTATTAACCTTTTATCAGAGGGGTTAGTGTGCAAATATTTTCTCCCATTCTGTGGGTTGTCTCTTCACTTCGTTGATTGTATCCTTTGCTGTGCAGAAGCTTTTTAACTTGATGAGACCCCATTTGAATGTTTGCTTTGGTTTTCTGTGTTTGTGCAGTATTGCTCAAGAAATTTTTGTCCAGGTGAATGTCCTTGAGATTTTCCCTAGTGTTTTCCTGTAGTGGTTTTATAGTTTGAAGTCTTAAAGTCTTTAATACACTTTGATCTGATTTTTAATTTTTTATTTCATTTTTTGTATAGTGAGAGATAGAGGTCCAGACCTTCCTTCTTTTGCATATGGATTGATATGGTTTGGCTGTGTCCCCACCCAAATCTCATCTTGAATTTTAGTTCCTATAATCCCCATGTGTCATGGGAGGGACTCAGTAGGAGGTAATTGAATTATGGGGGAGGTCTCCCCCATGCTATTCTCATAATAATTAGTAAGTTCTTATGAGATCTGATGGTTTTATAAAGGGCTTCCATCTTCACTTGTCTCTCAAACTTCTTCTCCTACCACTATGTGAAAAAGGATGTGTCTGCTTCCCCATCTGCCATGATTGTAAGTTTCCTGAGATCTCCTCAGCCACGCAGAGCTGTGAGTCAATTAAATCTCTTTCTTTTATAAATTACCCAGTCTCAAGTATTTCTTCACAGCTATGTAAAAAGAAACTAATACAGTAAATTGATACCTCAGAGAGTGGGGCATTGCTGTAAAGATACACAAAAATGCAGAGGCAACTTTGGAACTGGGTAACAAGAAGAGGTTGGAACAGTTTGGAGGGCTCATAAGACAGGAAGATGTGGGAAAGTTTGTAATTTCCTACAGACTTGTTGCATGGCGTTGCAAAAAATGCTGATAGTGATATGGACAATGAAGTCCAGGCTGAAGTGGTCTCAGATGAAGATAAGAAACTTGCTGGAAACTGGAGTAAAGGTGACCCTTGCTATGCAAAGAGACTGGTTGCATTCTGCTCCTGCCCTAGAGATCTGTGGAATTTTGAATTCGAGAGAGATGATTTAGAGTATCTGGGGGAAGAAATTTCTAAGTGGCAAAGCATTCAAGAGGAAGCAGAGCATAAAAGTTTGGAAAATTTGAGAAAATGACATTGTCTAGGAGAGAAATTCAAGTCAGCTGCAGAAATTTGCATAAGTAATGAGAAGCCAAATGTTAATAACTAAGACAATGGGAAAAATGTCCCCAGGACATGGCAGAGACCTTCATGGCAACCCCTCCCATCACAGGCCTGGAGACCTAGGAGGGAAAAACAGTTTTGTAGGACAGGCCTAGGGACCCCAATGCTTTACACAGCCTTGGGACATGGTGCCCTGAATCTCAATTGCTTCAGCTCTAGCTGAATGGCTCAGGCCATTGCTCCAGAGAGTACAAGCCTCAAGCCTTGGTTGACTTACCTGTGGTGTTGGAACCGTGGGTGCACAGAAATTGAGAATTGAGGTTTGGGAACCTCTGCCTAGATTTCAGTGGATGTATGGAAATGTCTGGATGTCCAGGCAGAAATCTGCTGCAGGAGCAGACCCTTCATTGAGAATCTCTGCTAGGACAGTGTGGAACAGAAATGTAGGGTTGGAGCCCCCAAAGAAAGTTCCCACTGGAGCACTGTCTAGTGGAGCTTTGAGAAGAAGGCCACCACCCTCCAGACCCCAGAGTGGTAGATCAATAGACAGCTTGCATTGTGTGTCTGGAAAATCCACAGATACTCTCTTTCATGATGTAGGCAGTTATAGCCATAAACTTTCCTCTTAGTACTGCTTTTTCTGTATTCCATAGATTTTGTTATGTTGTGTTTCCAGTATCATTTGTTTCAAGAAAATTTTCAATTTCCTTTTTAATTTCTTCTTTGATCCACTAGTCATTCAGAATAATACTGTTTAATTTTACATATTTATATAGTTTCCAACATTTTTCTTGTTATTAGTTTCTAGTTTTATTCCATTCTAGTCAAAAAATATGCTTCATATTATTTCAATATTTTTTAATGTTTTAAGACTTGTTTTGTGACCTAACGTATGGCCTATCCTTGAAAATGATTTATGTGCTGAGGAAAAGAATGTTTATTTTGCAATTCTTGTTGGATAAAATGTTTTGTAAATATCTATTAGGCCAATTTTGTCTATAGTGAAATTAAATCTGATGTTGCTTTGTTGATTTTCTGTCTGGAAGATCTGTCCACTACTAACAGGGGGTGTTGAAGTCTCCAGCTACTGTTGTATTAGGGCTGTTTGTATTGTATTGTACTGTTGTATTGTATTTCTTTCACATTAATAATGTTTCCTTTACATACCTAGGTGCTCCTGTGTTGGGTGCATGTATATTTAAAGTTGTTATATCCTCTTGCTGAGTTGACATCTTTATCATTGTATAGAGACCTTCTTTGTATTTTCTTGTAATTTTTGTTTGAAATCTCCTTTGTCTGATATAAGTATAGAAATTCCTGATCGTTCTTGTTTCCATTGACAAGGAAATATATTTTTCCATCCTTTTATTTTCAGTCCATGTGTGTCTTTAGGGGTGAAGTATGTTTCTTGTAGGCAAGAGCTCAATGGGTGGTGTTTTATCATCCACTCAACCAGTCTACTTTTTGGATTAGAGTTTAGTCCATTTATATTCAATGTTATTATTGATAACTAAAGACTTACTCCTGACATTTTGTTATTTGTTTTCTGGTTGCTATGTGGTCTTCTCTTCCTTCTTTGTTTCATTCCTGACTTTCTCTAGAGAAGATGATTTTCTCCAGTGATATGAATTAGTTTCTCACTTTTTAGTTTTTTGTATTCATTGTATGGCTTTTGGTTTGAGGTTACCATGAGGCTTGCAAATACTATCTAATAATGCATTATTTTAAGCCAATAACAACTTAACACTCTTTGTATGAACAAACAAACAAGCAAAAATAAAACTTTAATAAAAACTCATTTAATTTCATTCCCTGGCTTTTTAACTTTTTGTTATTTCTATTTTTATCCTATTATAGTGACCATGTATTGAAAAGTTGTCATTATTGAGATTGAGTTTCGCTCTGTCACCCAGGCTGGAGTGCAGTGGCATGATCTAGATTCACTGCAACCTCTGCCTCTTGGTTTCAAGCAATTTGCCTGCCTCAGCCTCCTGAGTAGCTGGGATTACAGGTACCCACCACCACACCCGGCTAATTTTTGTATTTTTAGTAGAAACGGGGTTTCACCATGTTGGCCAGGCTAGTCTTCAACTCCTGACTTCAGGTAATCTGTCCACCTTGGCCTCCCAAAGTCCTAGGAGTTATAGTCATGAGCCACCTCGCCCAGCCTGTGGTTATTATCTTTGATTGGTTCATTGTTTAGTCTTTCTACTTAAGATAAGAGTAATTACACACCACAAATACAGTGTTATAATATTCCATGTTTTCATGTACTTACTATTACTAGTAAGTTTTGTACCTTTGGGTGATTATTTATTGCTTATGAATGTCCTTTTTCTTACTCATTGAAATACTCCCTTTCTTGTAGGACAGGTCTGGTATTGGTGAAAATCCTCAGCTTTTATTTGTCTGGGAAATTCTTCATTTCTCCTTTGGGTTTGAAAGTATTTTTCACTGGACATGCTATTCTAGATTAAAAGCTTTATTCCTTCACAACTTTAAACATATCATGTCACTCTTTCCTGGCCTGTAAGGTTTCCACTGAAAAGTCTGCTGCCATATGTATTGGATCTCCACTGTATGTTATTTGTTTCTTTTCTCTTGCTGCTTTTAGGATCTTTTCTTTATCTTTGACCATTAAAGTTTGATTATTAAATGCCTTGAGGTGGTCTTCTTTGGATTACATCTGCATAGTGTTCTATATCTTTGTTGTATTTGGATATTAATATTTTTCTCTAGGTTTGGGAAATTCTCTGTTATTATCCCTTTGAGTAAACTTTCTACTCCATCTCCTTCTCTATCTCCTGTTTAAAGTCAATAACTCTTAGATTTGCCTTTTGAAGTTATTTTCTAGATCCTGTAGGTCTGCTTCATTGTTTTATCTTTTTTCTTTTGTTTTCTCTGACTGTGTATTTTCAAATAGCCTGTCTTCAAGCTCACTAATTCTTTCTTCTGCTTGATTCATTCTGCTATTAAAGAATTTTGATTTGTTTTTCAGTATGTCAATGTATTTTTCAGCTCCAGCATTTGTGCTTCATTTTTCAGAAATTACATTACTCTCTTTGTTAAATTTACCTGATAGAATTCTGAATTCCTTCTCTTTGCTATCTTGAATTTCTTTGAGTTTCCTCCACACAGCTATATTGAATTCTGTCTGAGAGGGCATATATCGATGTTTCTCTGGAATTGATCCTTGGTGACTTCTTTAGTCCATTTAGTGAGGTCATGTTTTCCTGGATAATGTTGATGCTATTAGATGTTCTTTGGTGTTTGGCATTGAAAAGCTAGGTATTTATTGTAGTCTTCACTATGTGAGTCTATTTGTACCCATCATTCTTGGAAAGGCTTTCTAGCTATTTGAGAGGACTTGGGTGTTGTTTTCTAAGCTGTTTTTGTATTGGGGGCACCTTAAGCCCAGTAATGCTGTAGTTCTTGCAGTCTCATAAAGTTATCACTTAGTGGTCTTGGAAAAGATCTGGAAGAATTCTCTAGATTACCAGGCAAAGACCTTGTTCTCTTCCCTTACTTTCTCCAAAATATACAGTCTCTGTCTCTCTTCCGAGCCACCTGAAGTTGGGAGTGGAGTGACACAAGCATCCCTGTAGCCACCACCACTACAACTGTCCTGGGTCAGACCTGAAACCAGCACAGCACTAGTTCTCACCCATGGCCTGCTATAACCCTCCCTGGCTACTTCCGGTGTTTGCTCAAGGTCCTGGGCCTCTACAATCTGCAGATGGCAAAGTCAGCCAGGTCTGTATCTTTCTTCTCAGGCCAGTAAGTTACTCCAGGTCCTGTGTGGATCCAGAAGCACCATCCAGGAGTCAGAGACTAGAGTAATAAACCTTGAAAAAAGAATAGACAAATGGCTAACTAGAATAACGAGTGTAGAGAAGTCCTTAAAGTACCTGAGGAGCTGAAAACCATGGTGCAAGAACTACATGACACATGCACAAGCTTCAGTAGCCGATTCGATCAAGTGAAAGAAAGGGTATCAGTGACTGAAGATCAAATGAATGCAATGAATCAAGAAGAGAAGTTTAGAGAAAAAAGAGTATAAGGAAATGAACAAAGCCTCCAAGAAATATGGGACTATGTGAAAAGACCAAATCTACATCTGATTGGTGTACCTGAAAGTGACAGACAGAATGGAACTAAGTTGGAAAACACTCTTCAGTTTATTATACAGGAGAACTTCCCCAACCTAGCAAGGCAGGCCAACATTCAAATTAAGGAAACACAGAGAAGGACAGAAAGATACTCCTCGAGAAAGCAACCCCAAGACACATAATTGTCAGATTCACCAGAGATGAAATGAAGGAAATAATGTTAAGGGCAACCAGAGAGAAAGGTCAGGTTACCCACAAAGGGAAGTCCATCAGATTAACAACGAATTTCTCGTCAGAAACTCTACAAGCCAGAGGAGAGTGGGGGCCAATATTCAACAATCTTAAAGAAAATAATTTTTAACCCAGAATTTCATATCCAGCCAAACTAAGCTTCATAAATGAAGGAGAAATGAAATCCTTTACAGACAAACAAATACTGAGAGATTTTGTCACCACTAGGACTGCCTTACAAAAGCTCCTGAAGGAAGCACTAAACATGGAAAGGAGCAAACCATACCAGCCACTGCAAAAACATGCCAAATTGTAAAGACCATCAATGTTAGGAAGAAACTGCATCAACTAACGAGCAAAATAACCAGCTACAATCATAATGACAGGATCAAATTCACACATAACAATATTAACCTTAAATGTAAATGGGCTAAATGCTCCAATTTAAAGGCACAGACTGGCAAATTGGATAAATAATCAAAACCCATCACTGTGCTGTATTCAGTAGACCTATCTCAAGTGCAGAGACACACATTGGCTCAAAATAAAGGGATGGAGGAAGATCTACCAAGCAAATGGAAAACAAAAAAGAAGTAGCGATTGCAATCCTAGTCTCTGATAAAACAGTCTTTAAACCAACAGAGATCAGAAGAGACAAAGAAGGCAATTACATAATGGTAAAGGGATCAATTCAACAAGAAGAGCTAACTATCCTAAATATACATGAACCTAACACAGGAGCACCCACATTCACAAAGCAAGTCCTTAGAGACCTAAAAAGAGACTTAGACTCCCACACAATAATAACGGGAGACTTTAACACCCCACTGTCAACATTAGACAGATCAATGAGACAGAAAGTTAACAAGGATATCCAGGAATTGAACTCAGCTCTGCACCAAGCGGACCTAATAGACATCTACAGAACTCTCCACACCAAAGCAACAGAATATACATTCTTCTCTGCACCACATTGCACTTATTCCAAAACTGATCACATAGTTGGAAGTAAAACATTCCTCAGCAAATGTAAAAGAACAGAAATTATGAAAAACTATCTCTCAGACCACAGTGCCATCAAACTAGAACTCAGGATTAAGAAACTCACCCAAAACTGCTCAACTACATGGAAACTGAACAACCTGCTCTTGAATGACTACTTGGTACATAACAAAACGAAGGCAGAAATAAAGATGTTCTTTGAAACCAATGAGAACAAAGACACAACATACCAGAATTTCTGGAACACATTATAAGCAGTATGTCAGGGAAATTTATAGCACTAAATGCCCCAAGAAATACAGGAAAGATCTAAAATTGACACCCTAACATCACAATTAAAAGTACTAGAGAAGCAAAAGCAAACAAATTCAAAAGCTAGCAGGAGGCAAGAAATAATGAAGACCAGAGCAGAACCGAAGGAGATAGAGACACAAAAGACCCTTAAAAAAATCAGTAAATCCAGGAACTTGTTTTTTGAAATGATCAACAAAATTGATAGACCACTAGCAAGACTAATAAAGAAGAAAAGAGAGAAGAATTAAATAGACACAATAAAAAATGATAAAGGGGACATCACCACCGATCCCATAGAGATAAAAACTACCATCAGAGAATACTACAAACACCTCTATACAAATAAACTAGAAAATCTAGAAGAAATGGATAAATTCCTGGACACATACACCCTCCCAAGACTAAACCAGGAAGAAGTTCAATCTCTGAAGAGACAAATAACAGGCTCTGAAATTGAGGCAATAATTAACAGCCTACCAATCAAAATAGTCCAGGACCAGATGGATTCACAGCCGAATTCTACTAGAGGTACAAAGAGGAGCTGGCACCATTCCTTTTGAAACTATTCCAACCAATAGAAAAAGAGGGAATCCTCCCTAACTCATTTTATGAGGTCAGCATCATCCTGATACCAAAGCCTGGCAGAGACACAACAACAACAACAACAACAAAGAGCATTTTAGACCAATATCCCTGATGAACATCGATGAAAAAATCCTCAGTAAAATACTGGCAAACCAAATGCAGCAGCACATCAAAAAGCTTATCCACCATGATCAAGTTGGCTTCATTCCTGGGTTGCAAAGCTGGTTCAACATATGCAAATCAATAAATGTAATCCATTATATAAACAGAACCAAAGACAAAAACCACATAATTATCTCAATAGATGCAGAAAAGGCCTTTGACAAAATTCAGCAGCCTTTCATGCTAAAAGCTCGCAATAAATTGGGTATTGACGGGACATATCTGAAAATAATAAAAGCTATTTATGGCAAACCCACAGCCAATATCATACTCAATGGGCAAAAACTGGAGGCATTCCTTTTGAAAATGGGCACAAGACAGAGATGCCCTTTCTCACCTCTCCTATTCAACATAGTGTTGGAAGTTCTGGCTAGGAAAATCAGGCAGGAGAAAGAAATAAACGGTATTCAATTAGGAAAAGAGGAACTCAAATTGTCTCTGCAGATGACATGATTGTATATTTAGAAAACCCCATCATCTCAGCCCAAAATCTCCCTAAGCTGATAAGCAACTTCAGCAAAGTCTCAGGATACAAAATCAATGTGCAAAAATCACAAGCATTCCTATACACGAATAACAGACAAACAGAGAGCCGAATCATGACTGAACTCCCATTCACAATTGCTTCAGAGAGAATAAAATATCTAGGATTCCAACTTACAAGGGATGTGAAGGACCTCTTCAAGGAGAACTACAAATCACTGCTCAATGAAATAAAGAGGACACAAACAAATGGAAGAACATTCCATGCTCATGGACAGGAAGATTCAATATTGTGAAAATGGCCATATTGCCCAAGGTAATTTATAGATTTAATGCCATCCTCATCAAGCTACCAATGACTTTCTTCACAGAATTGGAAAAAACTACTTTAAAGTTCACACAGAACCAAAAAAGAGCCTGCATTGCCAAGAAAATCCTAAGCAAAGAAAAAAAAAAAAAAAAAAAAAAAAAAAACCAAAGCTGGAAGCATCACACTACCTGACTTCAAACTATACTACATGGCTACAGTAACCAAAACAGCATGGTACTGGTACCAAAACAGAGACATAGACCAATGGAACAGAACAGAGCCCTCAGAAATAACACCACACATTTATAACCATCTGATCTTCGACAAACCTGACAAAAACAAGAAATGGGGAAAGGATTCCCTATTTAGTAAATGGTGCTGGGAAAACTAGCTAGCCATAAGTAGAAAGCTGAAACTGGATCCCTTCCTTACACCTTATACAAAAATTAATTCAAGATGGATTAAAGACTTAAATGTTAGACCTAAAACCATAAAAGCCCTAGAAGAAAACCTAGGCAATACCATTCAGGACATAGGCGTGGGCAAGGACTTCATGTCTAAAATACCAAAAGCAATGGCAACAAAAGCTAAAATTGACAAATGGGATCTAATTAAACTAAAGAGCTTCTGCACTGCAAAAGAAACTACTGTCAGAGTAAATAGGCAACCTACAGAATGGGAGACAATTTTTGTAATCTACCCATCTGACAAAGGTCTAATATCCAGAATCTACAAGGACCTTAAACAAATTTACAAGAAAATATCAAACAATCCCATCAAAAAGTGGGTGAAGGATATGAACAGACACTTCTCAAAAGAAGACATTTATGCAGGCAACAGACACATGAAAAAATGCTCATCATCCCTGGCTGTCAGAGAAATGCAAATCAAAACCACAAGGAGATACCATCTCACAGCAGTTAGAATGGTGATCATTAAAAAGTCAGAAAACAACAGGTGCTGGAGAGGATGTGGAGAAATAGGAACACTTTTACACTATTGGTGGGACTGTAAACTAGTTCAACCATTGTTAAAGACAGTGCGGCAATTCCTCAAGGATCTAGAACTAGTAATACAACTTCACCCAGCTATCCCATTACTGGGTATATACCCAACGGATTATAAATCATGCTGCTATAAAGACACATGCACACATATGTTTATCGTGGCACTATTTACGATAGCAGAGACTTGGAATCAACCCAAATGTCCATCAATGGTAGACTGGATTAAGAAAATGTGGCACATATATATCATGGAATACTATGCAGCCAAAAAAAATGATGAGTTCATGTCCTTTGTAGGTACATGGATGAAGCCGAAAACGATCATTCTGAGCAAACTGCTTCAAGGACAGAAAACCAAACTCTGCATGTTCTGACTCATAGGTGGGAATTGAACAATGAGAACACTTGTACATGGGATCGGGAACACCACATACTGGGGCCTGTTGTGGGGTGGGGGGAGGGATAGCATTAGGATATATACCTAATGTAAATGACAAGTTAATGGGTGCAGCACACCAAGACGGCACATGTATACATATGTAACAAACCTGCACATAGTGCACATGTACCCTATAACTTAAAGTATAATAAAAAAAGAAGAAGATAGGACCTGAGACATGGGCCTCACGACTCTGACCCATGCCCTCTCCTGCTGTGGCTAAGCTGGTATCCAAAATGCAAAACAAAGTTCTCCCCACTCTTCCCTCTCCTCTCCTCAAGTAGAAGAAAGGGGTCTTTTCAAAACCTCAAGCTGTGCAACCTGAGGTTGTAGGAGGGGTGATGCCAGCACAACCTGGACAGCCCCAGCTGTGGTGTCTCAGTATGTTGCATACCCTCCCAAATCACTGTCTCTGGCCTAGTTCAGCCCTCAGACTTACCTACCAGTTGCAGTCCTTATGGCCTGGACTGCCTTTTATTATTATTATTATTATTATTATTATTCTTTAAGTTCTAGGATACATTTGCATAATGTGCAGGTTTCTTACATATGTATACGTGTGCCATGTTGGTGTGCTGCACCCATCAACTCATCAGCACCCATCAACTCGTCATTTACATCAAGTATAACTTCCAATGTAATCCCTCCCCGCTCCCCCCTCCCCATAATAGGCCCTGGTGTGTGATGTCCCTTTCCCAAGTCCAGGTGATCTCATTGTTCAGTTCCCACCTATAAGTGAGAACATGCAGTGTTTGTTTTTCTGTTCTAGTGATAGTTTGCTGAGAATGATGGTTTCCAGCCACATCCATGTCCCTACAAAGGATGCAAACTCATCCTTTTTTATGGCTGCATAGTATTCCATGGTGTATATGTGCCACAATTTCTTAATCCAGTCTGTCACTGATGGACATTTGGGTTGATTCCAAGTCTTTGCTATTGTGAATAGTGCCACAATGAACATATGTGTGCATGTGTGTTTATAGCAGCATGATTTATAATTCTTTGGCTATATACCCAGTAATGGGATGGCTGGGTCATATGGTACTTGTAGTTCTAGATCCTTAAGGAATCGCCATACTGTTTTCCATAATAGTTGAACTAGTTTACAATCCCACCAACAGTGTAAAAGTGTTCCTATTTCACCACATCCTCTCCAGCACCTGTTGTTTCCTGACTTTTGAATGATTGCCATTCTAACTGGTGTGAGATGGTATCTCATTGTGGTTTTGATTTGCATTTCTCTGATGGCCAGTGATGATGAGCATTTTTTCATGTGTCTGTTGGCTGTATGCATGTCTTCTTTTGAGAAATGTCTGTTAGTATCCTTTGTCCACTTTTTGATGGGGTTGTTTGTTTTTTTCTCGTAAATTTGTTTGAGTTCTTTGTAGGTTCTGGATATTAGCCCTTTGTCAGATGAGTAGATTGCAAAAATTTTCTCCCATTCTGTAGGTTGCCTGTTCACTCTGCTGGTAGTTTCTTTTGCTGTGCAGAAGCTCTTTAGTTTAATCATATCCCATTTGTCAATTTTGGCTTTTGCTGCCGTTGCTTTTGGTGTTTTAGACATGAAGTCCTTGTCCATGCCCATGTGCTTAATGGTATTATCTAGGTTTTCTTCTAGAGTTTTTATGGTATTAGTCTAACATTTAAGTCTCTAATCCATCTTGAATTAATTTTCGTATAAGGAGTAAGGAAAGGATCCAGTTTCAGCTTTCTACTTATGGCTAGCCAATTTTCCCAGCACCATTTATTAAATAGGGAATCCTTTCTCCATTTGTTGTTTTTGTCAGGTTTATCAAAGATCAGATGGCTGAGGACTCTATTCTGTTCCATTGGTCTGTATCTCTGTTTTGGTACCAGTACCATGCTGTTTTGGTTACCGTAGCCTTGTAGTATAGTTTGAAGTCAGGTAGCGTGACGCCTCCAGCTTTTTTCTTTTGACTTAGGATTGTCTTGGCAATGCGGGCTCTTTTTTTGGTTCCATATGAACTTTAAAGCAGTTTTTTCCCAATTCTGTGAAGAAAGTCATTGGTAGCTTGATGGGGATGGCATTGAATCTGTAAATTACCTTGGGCAGTATGGCCATTTTCATGATATTGATTCTTCCTATCCATGAGCATGGTATGTACTTCCATTTGTTTGTGTCCTCTTTGATTTCACTGAGCAGTGGTTTGTAGTTCTCCTTGAAGAGGTCCTTTACATCCCTTGTAAGTTAGATTCCTAGGTATTTTATTCTCTTTGAAGCAATTGTGAATGGAAGTTCATTCATGATTTGGCTGTTTTCTCTGTTACTGGTGTATAAGAACGCTTGTGATTTTTGCACATTGATTTTTTATCCTGAGACTTTGCTGAAGTTGCTTATCAGCTTAAGGAGATTTTGGGCTGAGATGATGGGTTTTTCTAAATATACAATCATATCACCTGCAAACAGGGACAATTTGGCTTCTTCTTTTCCTAACTGAATACCCTTTATTTCTTTCTCTTGCCTGATTGCCCCAGCCAAAACTTCCAACACTATGTTGAATAGGAGTGGTGAGAGAGGGCATCCCTGTCTTGTGCCAGTTTTCAAAGGGAATGCTTCCAGTTTTTGCCCATTCAGTATGATATTGGCTGTGGGTTTCTCATAAATAGCTCTTAATATTTTGAGATACATTCCATCAATACCGAATTTATTGAGAGTTTTTAGCATGAAGGGCTGTTGAATTTTGTCAATTATCTATTGAGATAATCACGTGGTTTTTGTCTTTGTTTATATGCTGAATTACGTTTATTGATTTGCGTATGTTGAACCAGCCTTGCATCCCAGGGATGAAACCCACTTGATCATGGTGGATAAGCTTTTGGATGTGCTGCTGCATTTGGTTTGCCAGTATTTTATTGAGGATTTTTGCATCTATGTTCCTCAGGGATATTGGTCTAAAATTCTCTTTTTTTTGTTGTGTCTCTGCCAGGCTTTGGTATCAGGATGATGTTGTCCTCATAAAATGAGTTAGGGAGGATTCCCTCTTTTTCTATTGGTTGGAATAGTGTCAGAAGGTATGGTACCAGCTCCTCCTTGTACCTCTGGTAGAATTCAGCTGTGAATCCATCTTGTCCTGGACTTTTTTTGGTTGGTAGGCTATTAATTATTGCCTCAATTTCAGAGCCTGCTATTGGTCTATTCAGGGATTCAACTTCTTCCTGGTTTAGTCTTGGGAGAGTGTAAGTGTCCAGGAAATTATCCATTTCTTCTAGATTTTCTAGTTTATTTGCGTAGAGGTGTTTCTAATATTCTCTGATGGTAGTTTGTATCTCTGTGGGGTCGGTGGTGATATCCCTTTATCATTTTTTATTGTGTCTATTTGATTCTTCTCTCTTTTCTTCTTTATTAGTCTTGCTAGTGGTCTATCAATTTTTTTGATCTTTTCAAAAACCAGCTCCTGGATTCATGGATTTTTTGGAGGGTTTTTTGTGTCTCTGTCTCCTTCAGTTCTGCTCTGATCTTAGTTATTTCTTGCCTTCTGCTAGCTTTTGAATGTGCTTGCTCTTGCTTCTCTAGTTCTTTTAATTGTGATGTTAGAGTGTCAATTTTAGATCTTTCCAGTTTTCTCTTTTGGCCATTTAGTGCTGTAAATTTTCCTCTACCCACTGCTTTAAATGTGTCCCAGAGATTCTGGTATGTGGTATCTTTGTTGTCTTTGGTTTCAAAGAACATCTTTATTTCTGTCTTCATTTTGTTATGTACCCAGTAGTCATTCAGGAGCAAATTGTTCAGTTTCCATGTAGTTGAGCAGTTTTGATTGAGTTTCTTACTCCTGAGTTCTAGTTTGATTGCACTGTGGTCTGAGAGACAGTTTGTTATAATTTCTGTTCTTGTACATTTGCTGAGGAGTGCTTTACTTCCAACTATGTGGTCAATTTTGGAATAAGTGTGATGTGGTACTGAGAAGAATGTATATTCTGTTGCTTTGGTGTGGAGAGTTCTGTAGATGTCTCTTAGGTCTGCTTGGTGCAGAGATGAGTTGAATTCCTGGATATCCTTGTTAACTTTCTGTCTCGTTGATCTGTCTAATGTTGACAGTGGGGTGTGGAAGTCTTCCATTATTATTGTATGGGAGTCTAAGTCTCTTTATAAGTCTCTAAGGACGTGCTTTATGAATCTGGGTGCTCCTGTGTTGGGTGCACATATATTTAGGATAGTTAGCTCTTCCTTTTGAATTGATCCCTTTACCATTATGTAATGGCCTTCTTTGTCTCTTTTGATCTTTGATTGTTTAAAGTCAGTTTTATCAGAGACTAGCATTGCAACCCCTGCTATTTTTTGTTCTCCATTTGCTTGGTAGATCTTCCTCCATTCCTTTGTTTTGAGCCTATGTGTGTCTCTGCATGTGAAGGGTGGAGCAAGATGGCTGAATAGGAACAGCTCTAGTCTCCAGCTCCCAGCGTGAGCGACACAGAAGAGGGGTGATTTCTGCATTTTCAACTGAGGAACGCAGCTCATCACCAGCGAAGGATCAAAGCTGGATGGAGAATGACTTTGACGAGATGAGAGAAGAAGGCTTCAGTCCATTAAACTTCTCAGAGCTAAAGGAGGAACTATGTAACCAGCGCAAAGAAACTAAAAATCTTGAAAAAAGAATGGAAGAATGGATAGCTAGAATAATCAATGAAGAGAAGGCCATAAACGAACTGACAGAAATAAAAACCATGACACGAGAAATACATGACAAATGCACAAGCTTCAGTAACCGACTCGATCAACTGGAAGAAAGAGTATCAGTGATTGAGGATCAAATGAATGAAATGAAGTGAGAAGAGAAGTCTAAAGAAAAAAGAGGAAAAGGAAATGAACAAAGCCTTCAAGAAATATGGGATTATGTGAAAAGACCAAATCTATGTCTGATTGTGATGCCTGAAAGTGAGGGGGAAAATGGAACCAAGTTGGAAAACACTCTTCAGGATATCATCCAGGAGAACTTCCCCAACCTAGCAAGGCAGGCCAACATTCAAATTCAGGAAATACAGAGAATGCCACAAAGATACTCTGCGAGAAGAGCAACTCCAAGACACATTATTGTCAGATTCACCAAAGTTGATATGAAGGAAAAACTGTTAAGGGCAGCCAGAGGGAAAGGTCGGGTTACCCACAAAGGGAAGCCCATCAGACTAACAGCAGATCTCTCAGCAGAAACTCTACAAGCCAGAAGAGAGTGGGAGCCAATATTCAACATTCTTAAAGAAAAGAATTTTAAACCCAGAATTTCATATCCAGCCAAACTAAGTTTCATCAGTGAAGGAGAAATAAAATCCTTTACAGATAAACAAATGCTTAGAGATTTTGTCACCACCAGGCCTGCCTTACAAGAGACCCTGGAGGAAGCACTAAACATGGAAAGGAATAACTGATACCAGCCATTGCAAAAGCATGCCAAATTGTAAAGACCATCGATGCTAGGAAGGAACTGCATAAACTAACGAGCAAAATAACCAGTTAATATCCTAATGACAGGATCAAGTTCACATATAACAATATTAACCTTAAATGCAAATAGACTAAATGGTCCAATTAAAAGACACAGACTGGCAAATTGAATAAAGAGTCAAGACCCATCAGTTTGCTGTATTCAGGAGACCCATCTCACATGCAAACTGCCTTTCAAATTTTCAATAGAACTTTGGCTCTCAGTGACGAGGCTTGTGGACACTCAAGTTCAGATGGCAGGGATTAGCGGTTCCCCTCTGGCTAGGGCTGGTTTAAACACTTCCTTTCTGGGTGGACATCAGTTGAATTTTGTCTGCTTTCTCTTTCTGCTCTAACAGGACAGCACTGAGTTTAACGCCTCACAATTGCTGTGCTCTCCCTCCTCCAGTACCCAGAGAAGATGCTGTCTGAACTGCTGCTGCTGCTGGGGTGAGGGAGTGTGGTGTCAGTGATTCAAGACTGTTTTTCTATCTCTTCAGTACCTCTTTCAATGATATGAAGTTAAAACCAGGTACTGTGAGTGTTCACTTGATTTTTGGTTCTCATGAGGGTGTTTTCTCTTTGTAGACAGCTGTTAACTTAGTGTCCTTGCTGGGGAATGATCAGTGGAGCTTTCTATTCCACCATCTTGTTCTACCTCCCTCGGTAAATGATATTTTTTTCTTCTGCTAACCAGACAAGATTTTATCCATATAAATCATAACCTTCCACCAATCAAGCTTTCTCAATTTCTGATTGATCACATGCATTTCAAAATTCTTATGACTTTTTATTTCTATTATACAACTTAGTACTCTATTACATGTATCCTTATGTTTTTATTATTTTAACATTTATGTCTTTTGTGTCAACAAAAATTTAAACTCCACCTTTTGAGTCTAATGTATACTTAGGAGACCTTAATAATATATAACTCAATTAAATAAATTTTCTTAGTGATTCAGTGATTCTTATCTGTGAAAGAGCACAAAATACCCATTGATACTTTTATAGATCAAGGAACAGAAGGAATATCTGTCGTTTTACCTTTAACACAAGTAAAATGGCTCGAATGAAATTGTTCTGCATAGTTAAATATCCAAAATATATAGTATCTTGCTCAGATAAAGTGGTCAGAGCAGAAAGATATTTATTCATTCACTTTTTAATGTTCAATAGTTATCGAGAGTCAGGTGCCAATCACTGAGTTAGATGTTATCACTATACCCCAGCTTCTAATTCAAAGCACTTACCTGGGGGTACAAACAAGTAAAGATATCATTTGAATACATGTGATTGAGGTATAAATGGTGGGTAGGACAGCATGTAAATAGTTGAGACTGATTCAGCCTTGGGGATTCAAGAAATCTCCCTGGTGGAGGAACATATAATCAGAGTTCCTAAATAAAAAGATGTGGGGTATATATGTAGCTGAGTCCTACAGAATATAAGTAAGAAATCCAAATGGGAAAGAGATTCTGGAAATTTTGCAGACATGTCTGTAATTCAACATGGCATATACACAGAATGACTGAGGATAGGAATAAGAATAATAAAAAAGGAGATGAAATGAGAGGAAATAATCTCAGAGCCTACTGAACATAACACTATAGGATAGGTAGATGTAGTATAATTTGGCAAGTATCTGCTATTGACCAAGACAAAACAGAATAAATAAATTATCTATTTCATCGATTCTAGACCATGTTTAATATGCTCATGTCAAATATATTAATATATTGCATGTTTACAAGGTCATAATATCTTCTCTACTTGACATTTGCTCTGTTTGGTGTTTCTCAAATTTGAAAGTAATTTTTGTTAAAAAAAAAAAAGTGCACAGTGGCAAGGCTAGACATTTTCTCCCACATATGTATATACAATGTCATACAAATATACATAAGATTATAGGCACAAATATAGGGCTTTGCTTGTTTGACTTGATTTTTTTTTTCACTTCATATCTCAGATACATACTTACATGTCAGGTCATATAGATCTGTTTTGTTTTTTATTCAAATATAAAAACTTTTATATTCTGTGTTTTTAATAATTTTTAAAATTCTTTTTGCCTTGACTTCATAACTAATTTCTACTCTTTTTCAATTCAAGAAATATATATGTCTTTGACTGTATGTATGACTAATTTTATTTAATGGATTGGATTCTGAGATTAAAAGATTTTTCATTTCTTTACATTATTTTTTAAGTAGTATTGTATTAGTGTTTGAATTTTGCAGCAATTTTTAAATGTAATATTCACAATGAATGTATATGACATGTTTACTTTCTAAAGCATATATTCATATATATAAATATATATGCAAAATCACACAAATAATAGTTTCTACTCTCAGAACACCAAACTGTATTAATATAATGTTTACCTGTGTGTGTGTGTACTTTTACCTTAATGTCATTTTTCTTCAATATATTGATTTTCTTGGGAATAGTGTGCTATAGTAGTTTTATAATATTTACTTCATAACTCTCAATCCCTGTTGAGTTCATTGTGAAAGCTTAATCAATGCTAAAATCAAATACAATAAACTTGCAAAGTATTCAAATCAATGCTTCCCTTCCTTTTTGACTTTTGGGCTAATTATACCAGTGATTCTTATCTGTATGAACACCCTGAACGTAATGGTTCTGGGTGAGTAGTTTTGTTTCCCTTTTATCTTAGTAACTTCTACATAATTTTCCTTTTATCATTTTTTCCCAGTTTTTTCTAATATGGGTGTAAAGTATTCATATCACTTTACTTTGAAAGCACTTTATTTTAATGAGGACACTATATAAAAAACTTAAAAAGCATGAGATTTTAATAAAATTCACATGTACTTCTATATCATTGCTATAGAAACTGACTCATTTTCATCAAGCAGAGTTGTATTCATTGACATTATTTTTAATTAAGACTTTTTTCATTGTTTTTTTTCCCCCCAGTTAGCCTCTTCTTCTAATAATTATGCTTCCATTCTCTAAATTTAGGAAGTTGTTAAAAAGCCTCAGTGTTAAGGAAAATTGTCACTGCAAAGGAAACGCATTATCATTAGAAACTTATAAAATATTAATAGCTGTAATATAATAACAACAAATATTTGCATATCCTTTTTTTCATTGTGAAATGTGACAATCTACTGTCAGTAGACTCAAATAACAACCTTCGTAATAGAAAATCAAAGTCATTTTTCAGATGATAAAATTAAGAGTCACAGACATTGGTCTCCAAAATAGCTACTTAGTAAGGGAGGAATGTCTAGGACATAGTATCCAAATCCCCAGGATTTTCTTCAAATAATTTCAAAAATCTCCAAACTCCTTGCCTATAATAGCTTTCTTTAACAGAAAATAGCCAAGAATATGTCAGAAAAACTTTTATAATCTTTCCTAATATATCTCTTTTTATTTATTTATTTATATTTGTTTTATTTGTTTGGACAGGGTTTCACTCTGTTGCCCAGGCTGGAGTGGCATGATCATGGCTCACTGCAGCCTCGAACCCTGAGCTCAGGTGATCCACACACCTCAGCCTCCTAAGTAGTTGGGATACAGGCACGTGACATCATGCCCAGATAATTTTTGTATATTTTTTCATAGATAGGGTTTCACCGTGGTTCCCAGACTGGTCTCTAACTCCTAGGCTCACATGGTACATCCACTTCAGCTTCCCAAGTGCTACAATTACAGGCATGAGCCACCATACCCTGCTATAATGTACCTCTTTGCAATCAATTATGATATCACAACACCCATATATAAGAACAACCAATGTACATGTAAGAAGAAAAATATATATTGACCACTTCTGTATGACAGGTACTGGTCTAGCTGTCAGGAAATTTTTGACAATCTACTGGAGAAAATGGGTCCATAAGAAAATAATTTCATTTATGTTATAATACAACATGGTATGGAATCTGACAGAGGTGCTCACCAAGTGGTTTGAGAAAATAGAAGGGTCAATTAGTTTAACTTCAGAAGAATGAGCTTGTCTTGGAAGTTGGGAACAAGAACAAAAATGGCTTTACAATCTGCATTCCATTGACTTTTAAAGATGAACAGGTAAATTCAAAGGTAAGATCTTTCCAAGTGATAAAAGAAAAATCATTTTCAATGTAGCACTCTATCATGGCTAATGTGAATGTATACTTGATCAGTTATTAATCAGCACCTGAGACAACAGGTATAAACTGGGGATAGTCTTGTACAAACCCAGATTTATGGTTGCCATAGGTTCTCTCCAGAAATAAAGACAATGAAGTAAAAATCTACAAGTAACAATATTATTAAGTTGTTTCTCTATAGTCAGTCTCCTGCTCCATCCTATACATCTGACAATGCTGCCACATTCTCACCTATCCAAGACAAAAAACTAGGAATCAACTTAGACCCTCCCTATCTGATTCTTAATCCAGTTATGATATAAATCCTCTAAAACATATCTACTAATTCTCTTCCCTCTCTTCATCACTGTGGCCACGAGATAAACCAATCTTATCATCTCATGCCTAGACTTTTTAATTCCAGGTACTCAGGCTCCTTTCCTTCAGCTTGCACATTATTGTACACAATGCTCCAGATTCTCTTACCTAAAATCCATATCTACTCATGGCACTTCCTTGGACTTTACGTCCACTATAGGCATATTGGCTAACATAAAGGGCCTTTCTGAATTTGCCCTACGTATCAGTTTTCTGGCCTTCTACATTGCTGCATGTTTCTCTCTCTTTTTTTTTTTTTTTAACATTCTAGAGACTTAATAATATAACCCTAAACACAGCATACATTTATTTCTGCTTTTGAACTTTTCTGTATGCTGCTCCCTCTGCCTGGAATTTCTCTCTTCCCTTGTCTTTACAGAGGCCTTCAAAATCCCAAAGGTCATTTAATTTCTCTTTTTTTCCCTTTCACATTAACGAACAAGAGTAAATTTCTTCCTGCTCTTTGATATGCTAGGTTTTTTGCTGCTGTTTGTTGTTGTTGTTGTTGTTGTTTTTATATATACATTGGGGCCTGTCGGGGGTGGGAGGAGGAGGGAGGGAGAACATCAGGAAGAATAGCTAATGGATCCTGCCCTTAATACCTAGGTGATGGGATGGTCTGTGCGGCACACCACTATGGCACATGTAACAACACACATACTACACACATACCCTTCAATTTAAAATAATAGTAAAAGAAAAAAACAGTGCTTTTAAAAAAGAAGTTTTATTCTTAATGCTAGTAATCTTAAATGGCACAGGATTGTAGGGGAGGAGCAGTGCAGATGAGACGAAGAAGCTGTTTTAATATGCAGTCATGCGTTGCCTAACGATGGAAACACATTCTGAAAAATGCATCTTCAGGCAACTTTTGCTGTGTGCTAATATCATAGAGTGTACTTACATAAACCTAGATGCTATAGCTCACTATACACCTAGGCTATATGGTTCAACCTATTGCTTTTAGGCTACAAACCTCTACAGCATGTTTTTGTACTGAATACTGTAGGCAATTGTAACACAATAGTAACTGTTTGAGTATCTAAGAATATCTAAGCATAGAACAGGTACAGAAAAAAGTACAATATTATAATCTTAAGAGGTCATCATCGTATATGAGTTCCATTATTGACCAAAACACCATTATGCCATCCATGATTGTAATTTGTGGCAACTTCCTATGACAATTATTTCAAAATTGAAGGGAGATGGACACTGAATTAATTGCCTGTCTCTTATTTAGAATGTTCTAAAAAGTCCTATCTGTTCCTTTCTTGTTCCTTTGTGTAGATTAATAGTGCAAAGTCTAGAATGTACTCGGAAACATTCAAAGGAAGTAGCCTAATATGTATATACATTATTATTATTTAACTCTTAAAGAACTGAAACTGATCCACAAACCATAAAGTTAACTACCTCGTGAAACAAACAGGTTTAAGTCTGCTACATACCTTATGGAAAATTCTACAATATTTGACTTGAAACCAGAAGAAGACTAATAGTGCCACAGCTAAGGCTGAGGAGTCAAAGGCCTTTTTTTTTTTTTTTTTTTTTTTTTTTTTTTTTTTTTTTTTTGCCAAACCTAGAACCTTGCTTCCTAGAAAAACACCTTCCATTATAATGCAAATGTGTTGATGGCAAGCCCTCTGTCAGAATAAGTATGAAAGCCAAACTTATCATCCTCACTGAGTAGCAGAAACACAAGAGAGCACTGGTATCATCTCTGACCTTGGAAAAAAAGATTTACTATGAAAATAAAAGGCAGGAAGTCACCTTAACCTGGCCACTAGAAACACTAAAAATCATGTGTTCTGCTGCGCTCTAACAAAAATAGATCAAAATCACCAAACTGTATATCTACAGCAAACTTTATTTTTTAATTTTTTATTTTTAAAGCTTTTTTAAAATTTTTAATTTTTTATATTATACTTTAAATTCTAGGGTACACAACATGCAGTTTTGTTACATAGGTATACATATGTCATGTTGGTTTGCTGCACCCATCAGCTCATCATTTACATTAGGTATTTCTTCTAATGCTATCCCTCCCCCAGCCCCCTACTCCCTGACAGACCCTGGTGTGTGGTGTTCACTGCCCTGTGTCCAAGGATTCTCATTGTTCAATTCCCACCTATGAGTGAGAACATGTGGTGTTTGGTTTTCTGTCCTTGTGATAGTTTGCTAAGAATGATGGTTTCGAACTTCATCCATGTCCCTGCAAAGGACGTGAATTCATCCTTTTATGGCTGCATAGTATTCTTGGGTGTATGTGTGCCATATTTTCTTAATTCAGTCTATCATTGATGGACATTTGGGTTGGTCTTTGCTATTGTGAATAGTGTCGCAAGAAACATAAGTGTGCATGTGTCTTTATAGTAGCATGATTTATAATGCTTTGGGTATATACCCAGTAATGGGATAGCTGGGTTAAATGGCATTTCTAGTTCTAGATCCTTGAGGAAACACCACACTGTCTTCCACAATGGTTGAATTAATTTACACTCCCACCAACAGTGTAAAACTGTTCCTATTTCTCCACAGCCTCTCCAGCACCTGTTGTTTCCTGACTTTTTAATGATTGCCCTTCTAACTGGTGTGAGATGGTATCTCATTGTGGTTTTGATTTGCATTTCTCTGATGGCCAGTGATGATGATAATTTTTTTCATGTGTCTGTTGGCTGCATAAATGTCTTCTTTTGAGAAGTGTCTGTTCATATCCTTTGCCCACTTTTTGAGGGGGTTGTTTAATTCTTGTAAATTTGTTCAAATTCTTTGTAGATTCTAGACATTAGCCATTTGTCAGATGGGTAGATTGCAAACATTTTCTCACATTCTGTAGGTTGCCTATTCACTCTGATGGTAGTTTCTTTTGCCATGTGGAAGTTCTTTAGCTTAATTAGATCCCATTTATCTATTTTGGTTTTTGTTGCCATTGCTTTTGGTGTTTTAGTCATGAAGTCCTTGCCCATGCCTATGTCCTGAATGGTATTGCCTAGGTTTTCTTCTAGGGTTTTTATTGTTTTAGGTTTAACATTTAAGTCTTTAATCCATCTTGAATTAATTTTTGTATAAGGTGTAAGGAAGGGATCCAGTTTCAGCTTTCTACATATGGCTAACCAGTTTTCCCAGCACCATTTATTAAACAGGGAATCCTTTCCCTATTTGTTGTTTTTGTCAGGTTTGTGGAAGATCAGATGGTTATAGATGTGTGGTGTTATTTCTGAGGGCTCTGTTCTGTTCCATTGGACTATATCTCTGTTTTGGTACCAGTACCATGCTGTTTTGGTTACTGTAGCCATGTAGGATAGTTTGAAGTCAGGTAGTATGATGCCTCCAGTTTTGTTTTTGTTTGTTTGTTTGTTTTTTGCTTAGGATTGTCTTGGCAATGCAGGCTTTTTTTTTTTTTTTTTTTTTTGGCTTTTGTTTTTTAAAGTTGTGAACTTTAAAGTAGTTTTTTCCAATTCTATGAAGAAAGTCATTGGTAGCTTAATGCGGATGGCATTGAATCTACATATTACCTTGGGCAATATGGCCATTTTCACAATAGAGGCGATTCTTCCTATCCATGAGCATGGAATGTTCTTCCATTTGTTTGTGTCCTCTTTTATTTCATTGAGCAGTGATTTGTAGTTCTCCTTGAAGAGGTCCTTCACATTCCTTGTAAGTTGGATTCCTAGGTATTTTATTCTCTTTGTAGCAATAGTGAATGGAAGTTCAGTCATGATTCAGCTCTCTGTTTGTCTGTTATTGGTGTATAGGAATGTTTGTAATTTTTGCACATTGATTTCATATCCTGAGACTTTGCTGAAGTTGCTTATCAGCTTAAGGAGATTTTCAGCTGAGACGATTGGGTTTTCCAAATATACAATCACGTCATCTGCAAACAGGACAATTTGATTTCCTCTTTTCCTAATTGAATACCATTTATTTCTTTCTCCTGCCTGATTGCCCTGGCCAGAATTTCCAACACTATGTTGAATAGGAGTGGTGAGAGACAGCATCCTTTTTTTGTGCCGGTTTTCCAAGGAATTCTTCCAGCTTTTGCCCATTTAGTATGATTTGGCTGTGTGTTTGTCATCAATAGCTCTTATTATTTTGAGATACGTTCCATCAATACCTAGTTTATTGAGAGTTTTTAGTGTGAAGGGCTGTTGTATTTTGTTGAAGGCCTTTTGGCATCTATTGAGATAATCATGAGGTTTTTGTCATTTGTTCTGTTTATGTGATGGATTATGTTTATTGATTTGCATATGTTGTACCAGTCTTGCATCCTAGGGATGAAACAGATTTGATCGTGGTGGATACACTTTTTGATGTGCTGCTGGATTCGGTTTGCAGTATCTTATTGAGAATTTTTGCATCAATGTTCATCAGGGATATTGAACTAAAATGCTCTTTTTTTTTGTTGTGTCTCTGCCAGGTTTTGGTATCAGGATGATGCTGGCCTCATAAAATGAGTTAGGGAGGATTCCCTCTTTTTCTATTGATTGGAATAATTTCAGAAGGAATGGTACCAGCTTCTCTTTGTACCTCTGGTAGAATTCGACTGTGAATCCATCTGGTCCTGGATGCTTTTTGGTTGGTAGGCTGTTAATTATTTCCTCCATTTCAGAGCCCGTTACTGGTCTATTCAGAGATTCAACTTCTTCCTGGTTTAGTCTTGGGAGGGTGTATGTGTCCAGGAATTTATCCATTTCTTCAGGATTTTCTAGTTTATTTGCATAGAGGTGTTTATAGTATTCTCTGATAGTAGTTTGTATTTCTGTGGGATTGGTGCTGATATCCCCTTTATCATTTTTTATTGCACCTATTTGATTCTTCTTTTTTGTCTTCTTTATTAGTCTTGCTAGCGGTCTATCAATCTTGTTGATCTTTTCAAAAAACCAGTTCCTGGATTCACTGATTTTTTGAAGGGTATTTTGTGTCTCTATCTCCTTCAGTTCTGCTCTGATCTTAGTTATTTCTTGCCTTCTGCTAGCTTTTGGATTTGTTTTCTCTTGCTTCTCTAGTTCTTCTAATTGTGACGTTAGGGCATCGACTTTAGATCTTTCCTGCTTTCTCCTGTGGGCATTTAGTGCTATAAATGTCCTTCCACACACGGCTGATAATGTGTCCCAGAGATTCTGGCACATTGTATCTTTGTTCTCATTGGTTTCAAAGAACTTATTTATTTCTGCCTTCATTTTGTTATCTACCCAGTAGTCATTCAGGAGCAGGTTATTCAGTTTCATGTAGTTGTGCAATTTCCAGTGAGTTTCTTAATCTTGAGTTCTACTTTGATTGCACTGTGGTCTGAGAGACAGTTTGTTGTGATTTCTGTGCTTTTACGTTCGCCGAGGAGTGCTTCACTCTCAATTATGTGGTCAATTTTAGAATAAGTGCTATGTGGTGCTAAAAAGAATGTATATTCTGTTGATTTGGTGTAGAGAGTTCTGTAGATGTCTATTAGGTTCATTTGGTCCAGAACTGAATTCAAATCCTGGTTATCTTTGTTAATCTTCTGTCTCATTGATCTGTCTAATGTTGACAGTGGGGTGTTAAAGTCTCCCATTATTATTGTGTGGCAGTCTAAGTCTCTTTGTAGGTCTCTAAGGACTTGCTTTATGAATCTGAGTGCTTCTGTATTAGGTGTATATATATTTAGGATAGTTAGCTTTTCTTGTTGAATTGATCCTTTTACCATTATGTAATGGCCTTCTTTGTATCTTTTGATCTTTGCTGGTTTAATGTCTGTTTTATCAGAGACTAGCATTGCAACCCCTGCTTTTTTTTTTTTTTTTTTTTTTTTTTTTTTCCTTTCCATTTGCTTGTTAGATCTTCCTCCATCCCTTTATTTTGAGGCTATGTGTGTCTCTGTACATGAGATGGGTCTCCTGAATACAACACACTGATGGGTCTTGATTCCTTATTCAATTTGCCAGTCTGTGTCTTTCAATTGGAGCATTCAGCCCATTTACTTTTCAGGTTAATATTGTTATGTGTGAATTTTATCCATCACTATGATGTTAGCTGGTTATTGTGCCTGCTAATTGATGCAGTTTCTTCAGAGCATCAATGGTCTTTACAATTTGGCATGTTTTTGCAGTGGCTGGTATGGTTTGTCCCTTTCCATGTTTAGTGCTTCATTCAGGAACTCTTGTAAGGCAGGCCTAATAGTGACAAAATCTCTCAGAATTTGCTTATCTGTAAAGGATTTTATTTCTCCTTCACTTATGAAGCTTAGTTTGGCTGGATATGAAATTCTGGGTTGAAAATTATTTTCTTTAAGAATGTTGAATATTGGACTTCACTCTCTTCTGGCTTCAATGGTTCCTGCTGAGAGGTCCACTGTTAGCCTGATGGGTTTCCCTTTGTGGATAACCCGACCTTTCTCTTTGGCTGCCCTTAACATTTTTTGCTTCATTTCAACCTTGGTGAATCTGACAATTACGTGTCTTGGGGTTTCTTTTCTTGAGGAGTATCTTTGTGGTGTTCTCTGTATTTCCTGAATTTGAATGTTGGCCTGCCTTGCTAGGTTGGGGAAGTTCTCCTGGATAATACCCTTAAGAGTTTTTCCAACTTGGTTCCATTCTCCCCATCACTTTCAGGTACACCAATCCAATATAGATTTGGTCTTTTCACATAGTCCCATATTTCTTGGAAGCTTTGTTCATTTCTTGTTTCTCTTTTTTTTTTTCTAAACTTGTCTTTTCACTTTATTTCAATAATTCAATCTTTAATCATGGATATCCTTTCTTCTACTTGATTGAATTGACTATTGAAGCTTGTGCATGAGTCACAAAGTTCTCATGCCATGGTTGTCAGCTCCATCAGGTCATTTAAAGTCTTCTCTACACTGTTTATTCTAGTTAGCCATTTGTCTAACCTTTTTTCAAGGTTTTTAGCTTCCTTGCGATGGGTTAGAACATGCTCCTTTAGCTTGGAGAAGTTTGTTATTACTGACCTTCTGAAACCTACTTTTGTCAACTTGTCAAAGTCATTCTTCATCCAGCTTTGTTCTGTTGCTGGCGAGGAGCTGTGATCCTTTGGAGAAGACGAGGCACTCTGGTTTTTAGAATTTTCAGCTTTTCTGCTCTTGTTTCTCCCCATCTTTGTGGTTTTATCTACCTTTGGTCTTCAATGTTGGTGACCTACAGATGTGGTTTTGGTGTGGATGTCCTTTTTGTTTATGTTGATCTTATTCCTTTCTGTTTGCTATTTTCCTTCTAACAGTCAGGTCCCTCAGCTGCAGGTCTGTTGGAGTTTGCTGAAGGTCCACTCCAGACCCTGTTTGCCTGCATATCACCAGCGAGCTGCAGAACGGCAAATGTTACAGAACAGCAAATATTGCTGCCTGATCCTTCTCTGAAAGCTCTGTCCCAGAGGGGCATCTGCCTGTAAGAGGTGTTTGTCGGCCCCTGCTGGGAAATGTCACCCAGTTAGGCACCCCAGAAGTCAGGGACCCACTTGAGGAGGCAGTCTGTCTTTTCTCAGAGCTCAAATGCCATGCTGGGAGAACCACTGCTCTCTTCAGAGCTGTCAGACAGGGACGTTTAAATCTGCAGAAGTTTCTGCTGCCTTTTCTTCACTTATGCCCTGCCCACAGAGGTGGAGTCTTTAGAGGCAGTAGGCCCTGCTGAGCTGCGGTGGGATCCACACAGTTTGAGCTTCCTGGCAGCTTTGTTTACTTACTCAAGCCTCAGCAATGGCAGACACCTCTCCCCCAACCAGTATGCAGCCTCACAGGTTGATCTCAGACTGCTGTACCAGCAATGAGCAAGGCTCTGTGGGCATATAACCTGCTGAATCAGGCATAGGAGAGGATCTCCTGTTTGCCAATTGCTAAGACCATGGGAAAAATGCCGTACTTGGGCAAGAGTGTCCTGTTTTTCCAGGTACAGTCTGTCATGGCTTCCCTTGGCTAGGAAAGGGAAATCCCCTGACCCCTTGCATTTCTTGGGTGAGGTGACACCCCACTCAGCTTGAGCTCACCCTCCATAGGCTGCACCCACTGTCCAATCAGTCCCAATGAGATGAACCATGTACCACAGTTGGAAATATAGAAATCACTGTCTTCTGTGTCAGTCACGCTGGGAGCTGCAGACTGGAGCTGTTCCTATTTGTCCATCTTGGAACCCAGCTCTCTACAGCAAACTTTAAATGAAGTAATTAAAATTTAGTTTATGTTGAATTACATCCCATAGAATATTCTTTGGAAATTAAAGAAGAGTTACAAGTTTTCCCTTTGACTGTGAAACTATCTAGTAGGCCAATATGAAATATATTCAAATCCATATTTGAAGGAAGGCAGCCTCAATTTTTTGTTAAAGTATTTTGATATTTGGTCATATAAAATTTGGGGGGTCATAAACTTTCTGAGACAGTGATTTGTTTCTTCTTTCTTCCTTTTATTTTTTGTTTTTTTAAAAGAAAAAAATACAGGACATTTTATAGTTCTCTTCCCTTAGTCCTGGATTATTTTCAACAGCCAAAAACTGAAGAAAATGAAAAAAATGTTTCTTAGCTGGTGAACAGGTATGCTAATTGTGTTACATCCATCCATACAAAGGAATACCACTTAGCAATAAAATGAATGAATTACTGATATATGCAACAACATGAGTGAAGCTCAAGAGAGCATATGAGATAGAAAAAAATACATTATGGCCGGGCACAGTGGCTCATGCCTGTAATCCTAACACTTTGGGAGGCTGAGGCAGGTGGATCATGAGCTTGGGAGATTGAGACCATCCTGGCTAACATGCTGAAACCTCTTCTCTACTAAAAATACAAAAAAATATCCAGGTGTGGTGGTAGGTGCCTGTAGTCCCAGCTACTCGGGAGCCTGAGGCAGGAGAATGGCTTGAACCCAGGAGACGGAGTTTGCAGTGAGCCAAGATCATGCCACTGCACTCCAGCCTGGGTGACAAAGCAAGACTCCATCTCAAAAAAAAAACCTTTTTTTTTTTTTTTGAAGAAATAGTGGATTCCAAATGTAGTGAGAAACTTCACCTACATTTCCAAAAAGTCCAGTTTATCTCAATCAGAATACTACGGAATAAACCATACTAAAGCACAACACAGACAAATTGCTTAATATAAAGGTAAAGAGAAAACCGTAAAAGTATCCAGATTAAAATGACACATTGTATGCATGGTTACCATGTACAAGACCAAAGATAAAATGTAAAGAAACTTCTCATCGTAAAACAATGTAGATGTAAAGATAATGGTTTAGTAACATTAAAAAGCATTAACAGAAGAAAAAAACATTTTCACCATTTTATATCTAGCAAAATTATCTGTCAAAAGTGAATTTGTTATATTTTTTAAAAACTGATAGAATGTATTTAGCAGACTTTCAGTATAAGAAATGCTAAAGGAATTTTTTCAGGCGACAGGGCATAATTCCAAATAGAAACTCAGATCTGCAGGAAGGAATGAAATTGCCAGAAATAGTGTGTGTATAAATATTAAAGACTGTGAACAACTATAAACCGTTTAACAAAGCAAGCAAGAGGCAACAAATCTATCCAAGGCCCTCTACAGTGGTTCTAATATTCGTATCTTTTGCAGAGTGTATTTTTCTTTAGCCGAATACATTCACTTAAATATAAACCTTAAAACTCAATAAGCCTTTACCAGTCTCTTATTATCTGATTCCACTAACTTTCTTGAGTGAATAGTGAAAGATGAAAATAGTCGTTTCATTTTAATTTACTATATATTTAATTATTACTACTATTATTATATCCAGAATTTCCTAGGAAATCATTTAAAAATAATTTTGTTTTCATTAGCTTTTTAGGATAGTCTGTGCATCTAAGACAATGGTATTAAAAATCTTACATTTTATTTATGAAATTTTCATGGGAATTGAAATCTCTAAAAGAAATATTTCAATATCAGTATTCATTCCACTGTAAATCAAATATAGAAAGTATATAAAGAGCTATTAAGATATGTAAAATATACAGTTAATAGATTGCATAATTCATCATATGTCATCATTTTCTTTAGTCAGAAAATTTCTATAAGTATTAGGGACTCATTTCTGAAGACTAATTTAGCCTAAAGAGACTGACTAGCTCCTAAGCTCACTTTAAAAAAAAATAAAGATTGCCACCTGAATGTGTCTTATTGCGAAGGATTGGCCTAAGTTTTAACACCAAGCATCCAATGGTATTATATTTAGACTAAAAGAAATCATTTTTGGCCAGGCGCGGTGACTCAGGCTTGTAGTCCCAGCACTTTGGGAGGCCGAGGTAGATGGATCATGAGGTCAGGAGTTCAAGACCAGCCTGGCCAACATGGTGAAACCCCATCTCTACTAAAAATACAAAATGTAGTTGGGTGTGGTGGTGAGCGCCTGTAATCCCAGCTGCTCGGGAGGCTGAGGCAGGAGAATCACTTGAGCTCAGGAGGCAGAGGTTGCAGTGAGCCGAGATCACACCATTGCACTCCAGCCTAGGTGACAGAGCAAGACTCCACCTCAAAAAAAGAAAAAAGAAAAAAGAAATAATTTTTTTGTCTACTATAATTCAAATTACTCCTCGTCCCCATGTCTCTTTTGAAAATATTCAAAGTTTCGTGATTTCTTTTCTACATAAACATGATGAGATTAACAGTAATTTTTATAATCCAATTTTTATCTAAGTGTATTAAAATTTAATGTAGTTTGGCAATGGCAATTCTAGAAAAAGCATCATCTGCATAAAACATGAGGCAGCATGAAGCAGAGTTATTCAGAGGACATTCAGGCTTCCACTGTCAATGTTCACAATTTAATTCTATGCCATGAAAACATGCACACACACACTTAGAAAAATATGCTAGTTTACAGTTCAGAGTTAAGGACAGTTTCATTGTCTCAGTGCTGGATCAGACACATCTTTCTTCTCTCTAGGTGCTTCCAACTGTTCAGATCTCAGATACAGAGGGATATATCATTACAGAGCTTGCCAAATCTGACACTCCTTATTCAAAGGCAGAGCAGAATTGTCATGAATCTCAAAACATAACATCTTATGTATATGTTTTATATAGAGGTATCATAACATTAAAATAATTTTTATATTATTAAATGTAGGTCCAATGAATTTAGCCATAACACACACCTACAGGGAATTTGTAATATGCTATATTAACGTTATTATGATCAGCCATCAACTTCCACTTATTTTATTCTCAGCAATTTAGATGTGAAAAAGATGATGCTAACTTTAGGGAATTCAACTTTTATTTTAAGATCCAGAATGTGAAAAAACAGAAAGGAGTGAAAGGTAGGAGTGGACAAGTCAATGCTTGGCAATAAGAAACCTTTTAAATCCTGCTAGGGTCCAATGAATCTTGCAATTACATAAATAGAGAAGGATAGATAAATGAATGAATTTATCCACATGCCTGTAGCAACAGAACAACTAGGAATTACTTGTTTCTCTGAGATTAACAGTAAGAAACACAAATTCAAACTCTTCTAAGTATGCTCAGTTGAGTTATTTTATTTACTTATTATTGTTTGATTGTTAGTTGGTTGGAAAGTTTATTGGGTTGGTGTTTATTACTTTCTTTTTAAATAAAACTGTTATCCATATTGGAAATCAGTCACTTTCACAAGTGCGATTCACTTTCTTACCATATAGGTTACTTACATGTATCATAAACCTAATTCTTAGCTATTAGAGAATGAAATGAGTCATGAGCAAAGACTGGCTTACATCTTTTATTTTATTCCCACCGATTAATTTCCCAAATTCAGAAATATATAGATAAGAAAAAAAAAATCAAAGCAGTATAATCTGTTTGGTTCACCTAACTCACTCAACCCTATGCTAGAGCCAAGCCTCACTACCTTGCTCAGGAGTTAACTAGTACAGAAAACAGGCAGTAGTCATTTTTATGCACTGAAAACCTCAGTAGAATTCCTTACAGAGATATCCAACATTTTGGATTCATTATTCAGTTGAGATGGCGATTAATTGAAACTCTCTTATTTTCCAAATTTGCCATAAACTCTTTAGTGAACACCTGGATCAAAGCAAATTATTGTTCTTCCCTTATCTTCTGCTGCTTTATCAGGGTTACCTGGAGCCAGGCTGGAGGGAGAGATTCATACTTGCTTAAATGGTAAGAGAGCACTTAGGAAGTTTAGCCCAAGTCTGTATTTCTAGAAAATTTACTACTATTATCTGCAGAGAAATAGATCCTTGCAATATAAAGCCGATAGTTACAATTTGCATAAGAAAACATTGTAATGTCAAAATGGAGTTTCAGCTTGGAATGAAAAAAGATACCATTGGGGCATGACAGTAATGATCATTTATTTCACAAGTCTCAAGAGGACCTCCCTGGTGAGAACCCATGCTGATATTCTGTATCAGCTTACCTTGTACAAGTGGATATTAACTGCACACAAAGCGGAAGCCAATTTTATTGTAAATTTTCTCATTGCTGAGATTGACTCACAAGAGGCTCATTTCTGTGCATCCCAAAGGATGGCAGTCATGCAGTGTTGTTTAAGCAAACTCATTACTGTTCAAGCAATGCCACATAAACCTTCCATCTAAAACAATAGATTATATAGTATAAACATGCTTCTTTAAACAAATACTCTAAAGCCAGGGAAAGCTATAGCTACAGCAGGAATCTAGACATTTCTTATTAAGACAATAAACATAGGTATCAAAACAGACTTTTTTTGCTCTATATATTTTTTTAGTGGATACTATGTGATAAATGATTTATGTTTATAATCTCATAATTGGTACCCAGACAGAATTGTCACATGAACTGAATCTCTCTGACTCTAAGTTCTGGACTCTTGTTCATGTGTACTGCAATCCCTTTAGCTCTATGAGTTTTTAGGCCAATACTAAGAATTTTGGACTGCTGCTTCCATATTATCTAGAAGTTAACCCCATCCCAAATTTAGAATTATTTGTGCTTCTACTTACTGGAAATTTGGAAAGCATGAAAGTTTAGTAACAATTCATGTTGGTGGTTTTAGAAATATATTATTCCCTGGCTGACCTAATGATGATGATGTCTGGTATCTGGACCCGACCAACTTGGAACTATCAAAAGGCCAAATTCTGTTGTCTCAACCAAGAAAACCTATGCTTTTGCTTCTTTCCAAGAGTGAACCTGTACCATACTTTATGCCTTTAGGCTCTGAACTCAGGTTACCTGGGTTAGAAACTTGTCTCCATCATTTATTACATTTATTAGTGTAAGTTTCAGCAAGTTATAAACTTCAGCTCCATATCTGTAAAATGGTGACTGTCAAAGTAAAGTTGCACCGATGGAGTTAAGCAAAGAAGACTTTATTCAAGACTACTGGAATAGAAGAAATCATTTAAGGTTAATTCCTCTAAAACAGGTAGGGAATTTTTAAGCCCTGAGGTGAGCAGGTGGAAAAGTACTGGAGGAAATTGGGGAGGTTGGTTAATGTGATAAGGCCATCTGAGTTTGTTAACTGGCACGTGAAAATTAGGTACCCACCATCCCACAGAGACTAGGAGACAGAGGCAATATCTCCTTCCCTGATTACATTTCAAAAGGTTAGCTCCCACATCCTGGAGAAGACATTCTGGGGTTATAAAACTGGCAAGAGGCTGGGAAAAGATTTATATCTGAAAGAGGCAGAAAATGATTCTACAATTTAAAGTTTTAAATGCTCAAAAAAAGGGGGAGGGGACAGTGGGGACTTAGAGTCAGAAAGAAGCCTGTCTACAGTTTTGTCAAGCTGAGGGAAAAGTTAAAGCTGTCTTGATCAGGAGATAATAATCATAGCTTCCAGGGTTGCTGGGAGGATTGAGACTGATAATGCCTATTGACCTGTATCACTACTGTGGTTGGTATAGGGTGAGTACTCAACATGTAGTAGTGGGTATTACCTTATCCCCATATTAATCTCTGTTTTCTAACAACTGACTACTCCTCCTACTCCTCCCCTTGCTAGCAATCACACAGTTTGGACATTTCACTGCACCCTGTATCCTCATCACCTGCACAGGTCAATTTTACAGCATTCTCTCTGGCTCTCTCCTGAAACGATCTAGGCCAGAGGTTTTTAAACAGTCTCAGTTCATGGTGCCTTTAATGTCTGAATATTTTTTCACTGCCAAATCTAAAAGAAAGGAAGTACTTAACAATTCTATTTATGAATCAGTTAGGTTCAAACAACTTAATAAATGGATTGGTACTAACAATTTAGTAGCTGTTTGAAAAAATAATGCAAATAAATCTAAAAGATAACATTTTGGGCCCGGCGCAGTGGCTTACGCCTGTAATCCCAGCACTTTGGGAGGCCGAAGCGGGCAGATCACGAGATCAGGAGATCGAAACCATCCTGGCTAACACGGTGAAACTCCATCTCTACTAAAAATACATAAAACAAAAAATTAGCCGGGCATGGTAGCGGGCACGTGTAGTCTCAACTACTTGGGAGACTGAGGGGGGGGAATGGCGTGAACCAGGGAGGCGGAGCTTGCAGTGAGCCGAGATCGCGCCACTGCACTCCAGCCTGGGAGACAGAGAGAGACTCTCTGTCTCAAAAAAACAAAAAACAAAAAAACAAAAAAACAAAAAAACAAAAAAAAAAAAAAGAAAAACATTTTTATACAATCGTAACCAAAGTTACTTGCTAACGGAACGAGTGCCTATGCTACTCTGTGCAGCTTCTCAAACCTTGGCGTCATGGTGTATAAGTCTACCTTTATTTGTTATTCTGCTTTGATTTTTAGTAATATTTGATTTTTATCACAACCACTGAAAACACAAAAATATGATATCATTGAAAGGAACGGAGTACAATCTAAGGTTAAATGTGTGAACTATCTCAAGCTAGTAGTTTATTCTGTGCCCTACAGATATCGCTGTGTTTCCCTCAAACATTGAAAACACTGTAGAGGAGTCCTTGATGGTACTCCAGGGCATGTGAGCACTTAGTTTGGGAAATGCCAAACAGGCATGCCAAAGGTACCAGGAGTAACCTTTAAATCTTTCTCCCAAACTTTTCATATCCAACCAACAATAAAAATGTGTCTATCCTGCCATTTTAATGTCTTACGTATTTATTCTTTCTTCTCTATGCCTACTGCCAGTCTATTCCTTCATCCTCTCTCAGTTGGAAAGCTGATCAAACAGTTCAACTTCTACCCTGATGTGATAGCTAATATTATGTGTCAACTTGATTGGATCAAAGGATGCCTAGATGGCTGGTGAAGTATTGTTTCTGGGTGTGTCTGGGGGGCTGATGCCAGAGAAGATTGATATTTGAGTTGGTGGACTCTAAGAGGAAGACCCACCCCCAATGTGGGCGGGCACCATCCAACTGGCTGCCAGCAGGGTAAGAACAAAGCAGCCAGAAGAAGGAGGATAAGCAGCTTGCAGCATCTCTTGCTGTCTCTCTTCCCTTGCTACAAGTTTTTCTGCCTCTCTCCTGTCCATGGACATCAGATTTCAGGTTCTACAGCCTTTGGACTCTGGGTCTCCCCTGGGGCTCTCCTGCCGTCAGCATCAGACTGAGGGTTGCGCTGTCAGCTTTCCTGGTTTTGAGGCTTTCAGACTTAGACTGAGCCTCTACTGGCTTCTCTTTTTCCCCAGCTTGCAGATGGCCTATCGTGGGAATTTGCCTTGTAATCATATGGGCCAATTCTCTCTAATAAATTCCCTTTTATGTGTGCATATATCCTATTGGATCTGTCTCTCTGGAGAACCCTAATATACTCAATTTTCCCTCCTCCAACTTATTTTCCATCTTTCTGCCAGTGCCAGACTTTTAATTTAAAAATCCCAATCTATCTTTGTTTTACTTGCATGACATTCTTCAGTGGCTCCTTTGATATCATGATCTGACCCCTGTGAATTCTCAGCACTCTCCATGTCCTTAACCTCTGTCCAGCTGTAGTCAGCTGCATCTATGCCACATATTCTTTCTTACTTCATTGACACTTGTTGCTGCTGTATCTTACTTGGAGCCTTTCTAGCCCTTTATTCACCTGGTGAATGGCTACATGATTGACAAATATTACTCCAAAGGTCACTTTTCTTCATGTTCTTATAGTGTCTCACTTGTCTGTACCAACATCAATCCGTGAATACCTTCATAAACGCACTTTTCAAAACGTGATAGTGCTTAGACCAATAGCCAGCACTTATTGGAAACTTTACCAATATTAAGTTGATGAGATAATATGAAAAATATATGTCAGTTTAGACAATAGATAAATGTTATGTAAAGGCACCCTGTTCTATCTCCTTTTTGAGAACCTAGACTAAAATGAAGCTGTCTTTGAACCTGTTTCCAGACAGGCTGACCAATTCTTTTTAGAGAAAACTACTGTGATACATTTTAAAGAAAACCTATAAAACCTGGAAATATGGTGCATCCTTTAAAAAGAAATTTAGATTACATACGGGAGCCCATAATTCAAGCTTGACCCCTGTTCTCATCTTGCCATACCCTGCCTATGCCAGCAATAAACCAAAGCAGCCCAGTACTTCTGCAATAGAGCCCCAATAGAGTCTCTGACAACCCCTTGAACAATGGCTTCAAACCACCACGATGAAAGTCCTAGCAGTGCCATCTGGGAATCTCTCCTCCTGTATCGTGGCCTGTAATGACTGGCAAAATCCAGAAATTGGTGAATAAGGAACTTAGAAAAACACAAGAAGCTAGGCTTTCAGAGACTACAAGAGCAAAAACCCATCTTAACCTAGTCTGCCTTGCATAGGGTTCAGAAAATTTTAAAGGAAATTCTGCCCTTTGAGGCTAGGTAGAATGTCAAAGCAATGAACTCCTATTCATTCTTATACAATGCACCCAACCAGATAACTGTGAAACATCCTTACTTCCTTACTTCTGGGAATAGGGCCTCTGGCGAGTCATGATCCACTATCACATAGACCACATCTTTGATGGCCTCAAACTCCTTACTACCATCATCTTGGTAGATAAATTGAATTATAAAATATTTATGTCATAAAAGAGTTTAATGACCTCTTTACCCCATCAGTTAAAGCCTTAGTATTCTTCACATGAGAAAAGAGGAATGAGCTTTGTAGAGCATCTGCAAAATCACCACTGGAATTTATCCCTGATACCTCTAAATCCCAGCCTGTTTAATTATTTACAAGATGTCCAGATTATTCTCAATTTTGGATTTTCAAAAAATAAATGAGAGGGTTTAAATAGAAAAACACCTTCCACTTATAATTAGGCAAATCAGAGGTCCAATTAGGGACTTCGACTCTTCACGTAAGTCACTAATGGAGTTCCCATATGATATGGTTTGGATGTTTCTTCCATCCAAATGTCATATTGAAATGTGATTTCCAGTTTTGGAGGTAGGGCCTGGTGGGAGATATTGGGTCATGAGAGCAGATGTCTCATGAATGGTTTAGCACCGTCTCCTTGCTGATTGGTGAATTCTTGCTTAGTTAGTTTACAGTCTTGAGATCTGGTTGTTTAAAAGAGTCTGAACCTTCCCCAGTTCTCTCTTTCTTACTGCCTCTCACCATGTAATATGCCTGTACCCTCTTCACCTTCCCTCATGATGGGAAGCTTCCTGAGGCTCTCCCCAGAAGCAGATGCTGGCACCATGCTTCCCACATGGACTACAGAACTGTAAGTCAATTAAATCTCTTTTCTTTATAAATTACTCAGTCTCAGGTATTTCTTTATAGCAATTCAAGAACAGAATAATATGTCATATATCTATGAATGAGAGTTTTCATAATTCAGTGAAAAAAAAGGGAAAACTAACCACTTAGCCATAAATCAAGGGATGCTTATAGCAGTACTGTCTTCACATTTTGAAAACATCTGCTTTGCTTGAATACAGTTGTGAACTCACTGGTACTACTCCTCCAAAAACTAATAAGATTCAGCAGATTTACAGCTTTGTGAACAGGTAATTACTAGTTTTACAGGTTGGCGTTTGATTTCCTCAATATCTCTTCTCAAATTCTCCCTCCAAAGTATATTTAGGAAAATAAAGGAAAGTTTTGGATTGAAGAGGTGTACAAAAGTCTGGAATAACACTTCACCTATATCTTTACTGCTGTACAGACAACCAAGTGGAACACGTGAGCATGTAAGCCTAGTTATAAGTGCTACATCTCACAAAAATGATTAAAAGCCCAAAGTCCAAAGGGTTATCAGGTCATTTACTCATTTGATTTGCCAATATTTAAGGGCCTTCTCTGTGCAAGATGTTGTGGATACAAAAAACATAAGGTCTCAGTTCTTAACAAGCTTATATTGTAATGGGTGGTTGATCAGTACCACCTTTACATATGAGCCCCATACTTCTGATGGAACTGCATGTAACAAGCACAAAAACAATTCATGCTTTAAGGATTTTGACTCTCAGGTTTTGGTGTTCAGTATCAACTCAGAACAACCTATAACCCCAAACATGATTCTCAGACTCTAGGGAAACACTTTTTCACATCTTACGCTCTGTCTTCAAAACCAAAGGCACCATGTCTGAATGCTGTGAAGGTTTGTGTGTTATGTTGCTGACATTGTCAAAGGATGCTGACAATGCTTTAGAGTATGGAGAACATTTGAACAGCGTATGCACTTAGGTAAGAGAAAAGCAAACTTAGTTAAATTGCAAAATCCTTTCTTTCAGATAGCATGATTCCTTGGTCTCTAATATAACAGAATCATTCCTAGATGAGCTGAGCACTCATTTTCTTGCTGAAGATCTGTTTCAATTCATGTTTCCAAAGGTACTCAGAATTAGTGCTGTTTCAAAGTTCCCTTGTCAGCTGAGGAGTATTTAGCATTGTTTAAAAAGTCTTTCACTCTTAAATATATGTCTATGTAAGCCTAAATGTGACATGCTTGGAGTATGTTTTATATTTTTTACATTAGCAAGGAGATGGACATTGAACATGAGAATTTCTAAGTTTTCTTTCCACAAAAATATCTTATAAGATTTCAGATATTTTAAAAATTAGACTAAAAATGTAGCTAAATTTAAATAATTCAACTTTAACTTTTGTTATTTATAATTATTGGATTCTGCATTTACTAGCTATTGCTGAAATATTTTAGAAGAAAAGTAAGTTTGAATATATGTGAAAATAGTTTAAATTTTTCAAGTTTTTGTACTAACATTACATTTCTATAAAAGTATATTCAAAACTTGTTCACTTTAAATATAAATAATTTTTAACCATTTATATCATCAATAGAACACAAGTTATTTGAAATCTTCATTAAGTAATCAGTGATTTTGCTGAAATAAAAAGGAAAATTAATTTTAAAGAATAAATAAGACTTTAAGAAATTATATGTGTCTCCATTTAGCTAAAAATTGCAGACTCATCAGCAGAAAATAAGACATATATAATAAAAATTCAATTTTGATTTCTAAACACGTTTCAATATTTGGTAATATAATCATAGTATTTTGATTTTTTTAAAAATCATTATGAAAGCAAGAAGTTATAACATTTTACTCAACATTTCATTCAATTTTTAGCTATGAATGTTTGGCATATAGTATGTGGGCTTCCATTTGCATTCTTGTCCTGGAATGTCAGTGATATGATGTGTATTAGTCTGTTTTTACACTGCTGATAAAGACGTATCAGAGACTGAGCAATTTACAAAAGAAAGAGGCTTAACTGGACTCATGGTTCCATGTGACTGGGAAGGCCTCACAATCACGGTGGAAGGCAAGGAGGAGCAAGTCACATCTTACGTGTGGCGGCAGGCAAAAAAAGAGCTTGTGCAGGACAACTCCTTTTCTAAAACCATCAGATCTCTTGAGACCCATTCACTATCATGAGAACAGCAGGGGAAAGACCCACCTTAATTATTTAGTCATCTCCCACTGGGTCCCTCCCATAACATGTGGAAATTATGGGAACTGTAAGATGAGATTTGGGTGGGGACACAGAGCTAAACCATATCATTCCACCCCCGGCCCCACTCAAAGCCCCTATCTTCACATTTCAAGACCAATCATGCCATGCCTTCCCAATAGTCCCCCAAAGTCTCAACTTATTTCAGCATGAACTCAGAAGTCCACAGTCCAAAGTCTCATCCAAGTCAAGTCATGTCCCTTCCACCTATGAGACTGTAAAATCAAAAACAAGTTAGTTACTTCCTAGATACAATGGGGGTACAGGCACTGAGTAAACACAGCCATTCCAAATGGGAGAAATTGGCCAAAACAAAGGGGCTACAGGCCCCATGCAAGTCTGAAATCCAGTGGAGCAGTCAAACCTTAAAGCTCCTAAATGAGGTCCTTTGACTCCATGTCTCACATCCAGGTCATGCTGATCCAAGAGGTAGGTTCCCATAGTCTTGGGCAGATCTGCCCCTGTGGCTTTGCTGGGTACAGCCTCACTCCAGGCTGCTTTTATGGGCTGGCATTGAGTGTCTGTGGCTTTTCCTGGTACACAGTGTAAGCTGTCAGTGGGTCTATCATTCTGGGGTCTGGAGGATGGTGATCCTCTTCTCACAATTACACTAGGTGGTACCCCAGTAGGGACTCTATGTGGGGGCTCCCAACCCACATTTCCCTTCTGCACTGCCCTAGCAGAGGTTCTCCATGAGGACCTCATGTGTTCTTGGTCTTCTTAAAAAATTCTGCCTGGGCATGTAGGCATTTCCATACGTGTTCTGAAATCTAGGAGGAGGTTCCCAAACCTCAATTCTTGACTTCTGTGCACCTGCAGGTTCAACACCATGTGGAGGCTGCCAAGGCTTGAGGCTTGCACCCTCTGAAGCCGTGGCTGAACTCTAAGTTTGCTCTTTTCAGCCCAGGCTGGAGTGGCTGGGACACAGGCACCAAGTCCCCAGTCTGTATACTGCACTTGGGCCCATACATGAAACCACTTTTTCCTCATAGGCCTCCAGGCCTGTGACGGGAAGGGCTGCTGTAAAGACCTCTGACATGCCCTGGAGACAATCTCCCCATTGTCTTGGAAATTAACATTTGGCTCTTTGTTATTTATGCAAGTTTTTGCAACTGACTTGGATTTTGCCTTAGAAAATGGGATTTTCTTTTCTGTCGCATTGTCAGGCTGCACATTTTCTGAACTTTTATGTTCTGCTTCCCTTATAAAACTGAATGCCTTTAACAGCACCCAAGTCATCTCTTGAATGATTAGCTGCTTAGAAATTTCTTCCACCAGATACCCCAAATCATCTCTCTCAAGTCTGAATTTTCACAAATCTCTAAGGCCAGGGCAAAATGCTGCCAATCTCTTTGCTGAAACATAACAAGAGTCACCTTTGCTCCAGTTCCCAAGAAGTTCCTCATCTCCATCTGAGACCACCTCAGCCTGGATGTTATTGTCCATATCACTATCAAGCATTTTTGTCAATGCCATTCAGCAAGTCTCTAGGATGTTCCAACCTTTCCCACATTTTCCTGTCTTCTTCTGAGTCTTCCAAACTGTTTCAACCTCTGCCTGTTACTCAGGTCCAAAGTTGATTCCACATTTTCAGGTATCTTTTCAGCAGTGCCCCACTCCTGGGACCAGTTTACTGTATTTTGTCCATTTTCACGCTGTTGATAAAGAAATAACAGAGATTGGGCAATTTACAAAAGAAAGAGGCTTAATTGGACTCACAGTTCCACATGGCTGGGGAGGCCTCACAATCGTGGTGGAAGGCAAGGAGGAGTAAGTCATATCTTATGTGGATGGTGGCAGGCGAAAAAAAGCTTGTGCAGGGCAACTCCTGTTTTTAAAACCATCAGATCTCATGAGACCCATTCGCTATCACGAGAACAGCATAGGAAAGACCTGCCCCCATGATTCAATCATCTCTCACTGGGTCCCTCTCACAACATGTGGAAATTATGGGAACTACAAGATGACATTTGGGTGCGGAAACAGAGCCAAACCATATCATGATATGACATTACATGACATGACATAACATAATAGAGAACGATTGGGTGGGTGCTGGATGTATGCTAGACAAAAAAATAAACCTTGAACAAGACAGAATGACCAAAAGGAGTTACAAGAAATAAGAATCACTGAGTATCAAGCATGGTAATCTATTTTCTTCACTGGATTTCAATTTTAAGAATGCTTTGTTTGAGGAAAGAAAATGACACCAGATTTTAGTCTTGATACATGGTATCAAGAAGCCTTCAAGGAAGAAACCTTTCTTCTTTCACCTCTTGGTTCTAGGCCTATGCCCTCTCCATGGGAGTATGTTGTTTGTGCCTAATGTGTCAGTGGAGTTGGCGGTAATAAACTGCAATTAATGTACAAATCAAAACATAGAAAATTGCCTCTCACCACAAATAAAAGCACAGAAAATTAGTTGGTATGATAGAAAAATCTAGAAATACTCAAAGTTGGGACCTGTTGATAATCCCTTTTGCTAAGCAAATATATGGCAGAAATGACAATTTGTACAGTTTAGAAATTTTGCCTGTAATTTGTCTAAATAATTGACCTAGACAAAATAAAAAGGGGCCAATGCTTCAGGTATTCTATAAACAGTTTTGCAAAAGTTATCAGTAGATTCTACAGCCTTTGCATTGGAAAGTCTCAAAGCGTAGTGATTACAGTGGAGATGCTAGAGTGACACATCCAGCCAAGCCCTGGCTGTACAAATTACCAGCCAGCTTTCCTTAGCAATATCCTTACTATCTCTGAACCATCTCCTCATCATCTGTAAAATGGGGCTAATACGATCCACCTCCTATTTTGGATTAAAAGAGATGCTGAATATAATGTGTTCTGAAAAGTGCTTGGCAGTTAGAAGGGGCAGCAAGCAATGAACAGTAGTTTGTGCATAAATATTAATTTAAAAGTTACCTCTACAAAAAATTTAGAAAATCAAAACCCATTTTGTAAGAATGCACCAGATTTCAGAACACTAGAAGAGTTTCTAAGTTTTATTTCCCAAAATGTTTTAGTTATTACAGTTCTAATTTATGGTTGGTATTGAAAAATTGATAGCAGCAGCAAAACTATCCATTTTGTTAAATTAATTAAAATAAAAGTCACAATACCAAGATGCACCTTAGGATACACTAAAAAATTCTCAATTTCCCATTTACTTTACTGTGGGAAAATCCATTTTCCTCATTTGTTTCAGCAAAGTAATCAGAATATTTCTGAGTTAATTATTTTTTGTTCATTAATCCATGCTTACATGTAGCTAAATCCCATTTTATTAACAGATTTATTATTTTATCTTTATAATCACTATGATTGAATATTTCTTTGAAATGGCAATGTCTGCAATAGGAAGCTAGAACAGCATGAAAGTCTCTAAAACCAAGGTTGCAGATGGATTTTGAAGTTTATTCCTTTTGCATCAGTTTAATAGTCACAGCTTTTGTCTAAACCTTAATGTAACATGTTTCTAATCTTATTCTTTGACTTATTTTTTTTTTTTAATGAGTTTAAACATTTTTAAGAATAGATTCTGGATATTCTTTTGGTGACAGAACAAACAAACAGGCTATATATGAAAGAGATATATAAATTATCCATCTGTTTGGCACAGTTCTTGCATATTTTATAAAAATGTCTTCTTGTGTCTTCTTTTATAATTATTTTATAGGCTATAAAACCACACCTCTAGAAACATAAGTTTATATAGTAGATTTCAAAACTCACCATACTTCGTTGTAGTTCTGTTAAGCTACTCCCATCAAAAAGTACAGTTGTTTTCTCCGCCCCTTAAATTAAAGTTTGCCTTGTGACTTCTTTTGACCAATAAAATGTGGAAGTGATGTCCAAAATTTAGCTGGCTTCCGAAGTTTTAAATGCTTATTGACATAATCTAAATTATGTCAATTTTCTTCCCCCTAAACTAGTAGTGATAACTTATTGTCAGATTTGCCAGCTTGTTTTTAATTTATATTTTTTATTTTGTTATGATTTATTATTATTATTTTATTTTTTGAGATGGAGACTCACTCTGTCACCCAGACTGTGTGCAGTGTGCAGTCTTGGCTCACTGGAACCTCTGCCTCGTTCAAGCGATTCTCCTGCCTCAGCCTCTCCAGTAGCTGGGATTACAGGCACCCACCACCGAACCCAGCTAATTTTTGTATTTTCAGTAGAGACAGGGTTTCATCATGTTGGCCAAGCTGGTCTCGAACTCCTCAAATGATGGCCCACTTTGGCCTCCCAAAGTGCTGTTGTTACAGGCATGAGCCGTCATGCTCAGCCTATTTTTTAAATGTTTGTGAGTACATAGTAAGTGTATGTATTTATGGTGTACATGAGATGCTTTGAAACAGGCATGCCAGGGAAAATAAGCATATCATGGGGAATGAGATTTGCCAATTTTTGAAGAACTAAAGCTTACAAATAAAGACAAAGTTCTCTTTAATCTTTCTAACATTACATCACTTTCCGTTCTTAATCGTTAGCACTCCATAGCAGATGCTAAGAATTGTACACCCAATTTTCCACTGTCTATCACCTATTTACCTATTTATTCATTCATCTATCTGTATATCTAGATATGCATACATACATATACACAGAAACACATCCTCATACACACATAAATGTATATATGTAGACATAAATGCTATATATATGTGTGTGATTATTGGCCAATATATACTATTTGGGGATAGTGGTTTCTATTTGCATAAATGGTGTTTTTCTTTATATATCATTCTGCACATCTTATTTCTTCTCATTATGTTTTTGAAATACAGTCAGCCCTCCATATCAGTGGGTTCCACATCTACAGATTCAACCAACCATGAATTGAAAACAACATTCAGCAAAAAACAATAAAAATCACAATATAACCATAAAAATTTAAAAATAAGTATAGCAACTATTTGTATAGCATTTACATTGTATTAAGTATTATAAGTAATCCAAAGATGATTTAAAGTATCCTGGAAGTTGTACATGGGTTATATGTAAATACTAGGTCATTTTATATAAGGGACTGGAATGTCTGTGAATTATCTTCATGGGAGTCCTGGAATCAGTTCCCCTTGGGCACAGAGGGAGGACCATATGTTCTTGTTGACATTTAAAAATCTGATTCACCTTTTTCAATCTTACATTGTTTGACTTTAGCACATTTTATTCATTCATTCTCCTATTTCAGGGCACTTAAGAATATTTCCCATTTTTGAAATAGTAGTATACAATAATGGACGTAATTGCTTTATTTTTGCACATTTTAAAGAATTTCTCTAGGTACATATCCAGAAACAGTTTTGCTTACACAAAGGATGTGGTTGATATGTATCTTTCATGACTGTTTCAAATGTATTGAACACTTCATTTACATTTCAGTATTTTCCAAATTGTGAGTGAATACTTGCCTTCCAATATGGAATAAGGAAAAAAATCCCCAGTCTTTCTTTCTGAAACGATGCAGATTTGGGAACTACATTTCACTCATCAGACACAGCTTTACTACCCTATTATGCATGAGATAGCTACAAAAGGAAACAGAAAGCTTAAGGCGTGCACTTGGCTAGCATGGGGGCAACATTAAAGAAGCATGTGAAGGGGTTCAGTGGTGTCAATGGCAGCATGGCCTCATGGCAAGGGCATCACGAGACAGTACATAACTGAACAGTAACAGTGGCTCCTACTGGGACAATTTTGCAGTGTGGTTTTGGTCATCGTCTCTGTAACATTAGCCTAGAGTTTATTTCTCCAGCTCTTCCAGCATCTCTGTAACTGTTCTCCAATACATTTACTTAATGTTTAGGCATGTCAGGATTCTGTGTTTAGAAATAAAGAAACTGATATACCAATGCTGTTAACATTTTTACCAGATTCTGGCAAATTGCTCCCCAAAGACACTACATATTACTAGTTTACAAGAATAATAATATTTCCCCACTGAATGATAGATATTTATATTTTTTCTAGAACCGATAAATATTGTGTCTTGTCTTTTACTTCAATTTTCATTTTCCTATCAATGAGATTGAATATAGTTCTATGAGATTTATATTTCCTTTCCTGTAAAGTGATTGCTCATACACTCCATCACTTCTTCTATTGAGCTGCTATAAATGTGTTAATTCATTGTTAATTCTGTGTTAATTCATTGTTATTATTAAAGGTCTAGTTAGAATTGTATTAGAATATACTACAAATAATAAATGTATATTCATTATATATTTTGTACCTACATATATTTTTTTCCCTCTGTTGTTTGCATGCTAATCTTGTGAATGTCATCTTTTGCAGAAGAGGTTTTGTTGTCATTGTTTAATAAGTGCATGTTGTCAAATTTGTTGAGCCTTTCCAGAAGAATATTTTTTGTTTACAAAATTAATTTTTGTCTATCATTTAAGAAATTGTTTAAATTGGTCAGGAAACATTATTTTATATTTTCTTCTGATAATTTTTAAATTTTTATTTTACATTTAGCTCTTCAAGTACTTGAAGATATTTTGTGTGTAGTGTGAGGTTGGGACCCAAATTTATATTTTTCAAAAAGATAGCCAATGCCAAGAACTGTGAAGAGTCTAATATTTTACCCTACAGGTAAGCTAAGGTGTCTGCCTCACACCATTATATGGATATTGGTAAAGATGTGAGATTCCTGGGTCAATAATGACAGTTTACTAATTGTTGCAATCAACATTTTTTTGGCCCTGATTCCCAGAGTTTCAATTCCCACCAGGCAACATTAAGAGGATAAGGTGACACCTGCTCACATGCCGTAAGCATGTGAGACTGCATTATAAGAAAGGAACCCTGAGTTAAGGGAACCCAAATCTTTTATAAGGGTAGTAAGTATGCCTGCTTCTTGCTTTAGAAGGAGATACTATCTCAGTCTTCCAAGTGTGTTGACTATAGAAATATTCTGAAATAAATATTGGAACAAAGAGGATGGCGGAAACACAAAGGACCTATGGGGAATGTATCTAACAGCCAATTGTCTGGACAATATTTTCCTTCTGAAATCTTACCTCTTTCATGAAAAATTTCAAGATCAATATATATAAAACAAATGTATACATACATTCTTGGCTTTATATTATGTTCTATTGATCCATGTGTTATAACGAATCCAGATTCACATCATTTTAATTAAATCCCTTGTTTAAAACTTTACATCAGGTAATAGATGCCTATTACCCTTTTGTTTTTATGAAAAACCAATTAGTTTTAGTTTTTTGGGAAAATTTACTCTTCTAAATTTATTTTAGAATTTGTTAAGGTTTTTGAACAACACTCTAGATATTTTGTTTGAATGACATTAAATATAGAAATTAATTTGGAAAAAACATGTTTTTAGTGATATGTCTTACCATGCACTGATACAGTGTGCCTCTACACTTACTTAGGTCTTCCTTGATAGCTCTGGAAATCTTTTATTCACCATGTGATATGGTTTGGCTGTGTCCCCACTCAAACTCATATTGAATTATAATCCCCATAATCTCCACATGTTCAGGGCATGTATTAGTCTGTTCTCACACTGCTAGTAAAGACATACCCAAGACTGCATAATTTATAGGAAATAATTTAATGGACTCACAGTTCCATATGGCTGAAGAGACCTCACAATCATGGCAGGAGGCAAAGGAGAAGCAAGGGAACATCCTACATGGTGGCAGGCAAGAGAACTTGTGAAGGGGAACTCCCATTTATAAAACCATCAGACCTCATGAGACTTATTCACTACCACAAGAACAATATGGGGGAAACCACCACCATGATTCAATTATCTCCATCTGGCCCTGCCTTTGACATGTGGGAATTATTACAATTCAAGGTGAGATTTGTGCAGGAACAGAGCCATATCATTTCACGGCAAGAGCAAGTGGAGGCAATTGGACCATGGAGGTGGCTTCCCCCATGCTGTTCTCATGATAGCGAGTGACTTTTCATGAGATCTGATGGTTTTATAAGCCTTTGGCACTGCCCCTGCTTGCACTCACTCTGTCCTGCCACCCTGGGAATAAGGGGCCTGTTTCTCCTTTGCTTTCTACCACGATTGTACGTTTCCTGAGGCCTCCTCAGCAATGTGGAACAATGAGTCAATTAAACCCCTTTTCTTTATAAATTACCCAGCCTCAGGTATTTCTTCATAGTGTGAGAATGGACTAATACAGTAAGTTGGTACCAAGGCAATGGGGCACTGCTATAAGGATGCCCAAAAATATGGAAACAGCTTTGGAAGTGGGTAACTTGAAGAGGTTGGAACAGTTTGGAGGGCTCAGAAGAAAACAGAAAAATATGTGAAAGTTTGGAACTTCCCAGAGACTTATTGCATGGCTTTGACGATAATGCTGATAGTTATATGGACAATGAAGTCCAGGCTGAGGTGGTCTCAGATGGAGATAAGGAACTTGTTGGGAACTAAAGTAAAGGTGACCCTTGCTATGTTTTAGCAAAGAGACTGGTGGCATTTTGCCCCTGCCCTAGAGATCTGTGGAACTTTGAACTTGAGAGAGATAACTTAGAGTATCTGGCAGAAATTTCTAAGCCACAAAGCATTGAAGAAAAAGCAGAGTATAAAGGTTTGGAAAATTTGCAGCCTGATGATGTGACAGAAAAGGAAAACCCATTTCCTGGAAAGAAATGTAAGCCAGCTGCAGAAATTTGCATAAATAACAAGTAGCCAAATGTTAATCACCAAGACGATGGGGAAAATATCTCCAGGGCATGTCAGAGACCTTCATTAGAGCCCCTCCCATCACAGGCCCAGAGACCTAGGAGGGAAAAATGATTTCATGGACTGGGCCAACAGTCCCCTTGCTCTGTGCAGCCTCAGGGCATGGTGCCCTACATCCCAGCTGCTTCAGGTCCAGCTGTGGCTAAAAGGGGCCAACGTACAGCTGAGGCCACTGCTTCAGAGGGTGCAAGCTCCAAGCCTTGGCAGCTGTTGGGCATGTAGGTACACAGAAGTCAAGAACTGAGGTTTGGGAACCATGGCCTGGATTTCAGAGGATGTATGGAAATGCCTGGATTGTCCAGGCAGAAGTCTGCTGCAGGGGTGGATCCCTCAAGGAGAGCCTCTGTTAGGGCAGTGCAAGATGAAAATGTGGGGTGTGAGCCCCCACACAGAGTCTTCACTGGGGCCCTGCCTAGTGGAGCTGTGACAAGAGGGCCACTGTCCTCCAGACCCCAGGTAGATCAATCAACAGCTTGCACCATGTGCATGGAAAAGCCACAGGCACTCAATCCCTGTCTGTTGATGCAATTGGTAGTGAGGCTGCATCATGCAAAGTCACAGGGTAGAGGTATCCAAGACTGTGGGAGCCCCACTCTTGCCTCAGTGTGCCTTGAATGTGAGATATGGAGTCAAAGGAGATTTTGGAACTTTAAGATTTAATGACTGCCCTATTGAATTTTGGACTTGCGTGGGGCCTAAAGTCCCTTTGTTTTGGCCAATTTCTCTATTTTAAATGGGTGTATTTACCCAACGCCTGTACCCCAGTTGTATCTAGGAAGTAATTACATTGCTTTTGACTTTACAGACCATAGGTGCAAGGGACTTGCCTTGTCTCAGATGAGACTGGACTTGGACTTTTGGGTTAATGCTGGAATAAGTTAAGACTTTGGAGGACTGTTGGAAGGGCATGATTGTGTTTTGACATGTGAGACCATGAGATTTTGGAGGGGTCAGTGGCAGAATGATATGGTTTTGCTATGTCCCCACCCAAAATCTCATCTTGCATTATAATTCCCATAATCCTCACATGTCAAAGGTGGAACCAGATAGAGGTAATTGGATCATGGGAGTGGTTTTCCCCTTGTTGTTCTCATGATAGTGAGTGAGTCTCACAAGAGCCAATGGTTTTATAAGCCTTCGACATTTCCCCTGGTTGCATTCACGCCATCCTGACACCCTGTGAAAAGGTGTCTGCTTATCCTTTGCATTCCACCATGATTGTAAGTTTTCTGAGGCCTCCCCAGAAATGTGGATCTGTGAGTCAATTAAACCTCTTTTCTTTGTAAATCATCCAGTCTCAAGTATTTCTTCATAGCAGTGTGAGAACAGACTGATACACCATGTTAATTTGTAAATTGTATTTACTATAGTTAGGTTTATTTCATTTTTTTATTTCTTTCTTTTTATTATATTTATCATGCCTTTTTATCCTACATTATTTCATTCTTGTTTGTAATTTATTTATTCTGGCTGGGCATGGTAGCTCACACATGTAATCCTAGTATTTTGGGAGACTGAAGCAGGCAGATTGCTTGAGCTCAGGAGTTCGAGACCAGCCTGAGTGACATGGCAAAACACCATCTCTACCAAAAATACAAAAAATTAACCGGGTGTTGGGGTATGTGCCTGTGGTCCCAGCTACTTGGGAGGCTGAGGCAGGAGGATCACTTGAGCCGGGAGGCAGAGGCTGCAGTGAGCCAAGATCACACCACTGCACTCCAGCCTAGGTGACAGACTGAGACCCCATCTCAAAAAAAAAAAAAAAGGAAATAAAAATAAGAGAAAAAAGAAATTTATTTATTCTGGTTTTTTTTTCACATTGCTTTTCTCGTAATAGTTTGCACATTAAATGTATTTTTCAAGCTATGTCTGGAAATAATCATGTCTATTAGCCTCTTCACAAATAAGACTTTAACCTCAGCATAGTTTAACTATTCCAACCACTCTTGCCATCTTCCTCATAAATACTATTTAGAATTTCAGTTCCAATATTTTATTTTCAGACAATACTAATTTTTGCTAATTTAAATGTTCACCATTTGATATTGTCTGGCTGTCCAAGTCTCACATTAAAACATGATTCCTAATGTTGGAGATGGAGCCTAGTGGGAGATATTGGATCATGGGGGCAGATCCCTCAAGAATGGCTTGATGCCCTTCCCAAGGTAATGAGTGCCTTCTTGATTAGTTGGTTCACATAAGATCTGGTTGTTTAAAAGAGTCTGAGACCTCCTCCTCTCTCTCTTGCCATGTGATATACCTACTCTCCTTTCCCCTTCCACCATTATTGGAAGCTTCCTCAGGCCCTCATCAGAAACAGATGTTGGTGCTATGCTTTTTGTACAGTCTGCAGAACCATGAGCCAAATAAACCTCTTTTCTTTCAAATTACCTGTCTCAGATATTCCTTTATAGCAATGCAAATGGACTAATATGCTATCTTTCTGGTATACTGCTACTTTCTCCATGATTTACTTTTTCTTTATAATGGATTGTATCATCTCATTGTTTTTTGTTTGTTTGTTTGTTTGTTTTTTAAAGAAAGCCTGAAGGTAGTTAACCTTTTGAGTGTCAGTTGGCCATATGGTGTATTCTAATCCTCTGAATCAGACAATGGTTTTTCTGGAAAAATAATTCCAGATGTAGTGTGGTGGCTCACACCTTTAATTCCAGCCTTTTGGGAGGCTGAGGGAAGAGAATGACTTGAGCCCAGGAGATTGAGACTAGCTGGGGCTACCTCATCTCTTAAACAAACAAACAAAAAAAAAGTTTAAATTAGCCAGCATGGTGGCACATGCCTGTAGTCCCAGCTACTTGAGAGTTTGAGGTGGGAAGATTGTTTGAGCCTGGCAAGTCAAGACTACGGTGAGCTATGATTGCACTTTAGCCTGAGTAACAGAGTGAGACACTGTCTCACCAAAAAAAGAATTCTAGATGTAAAATTATTGCCACTTAGTACTTGAAAGACATGGCTCCATCATCTTGTATCTACTGTTGCTAAAGAGAATTCTAAAACCTATCTAGTTTGTGTTCCATTAAAATTAGTACACATTTATAATGTGAATTGCACTACTTTAGATAAGGTGATCCTTTTCAGTTCACCACCTGGAAGGCTATGAGCAAAACTGTATGTATGCAAGAAGTAAGCAGAAGTCAAACAAGGCACCAAAGAAAGTTCATGAAAAAGAAGCAGACTCTGATAGAAAGAGCCCTTATCTCCTGCATTCTAGATTGGTTTCCCATTCCAATCTTCAAAGGTTACTGATGAACCATTTTGCTGTCTCTATTCTGCTATTTAACTTCTCTATTGAATATTCACACAATTAAAATTTATATTTCCAAAATTTCTACAGGTTGTTTCTTCAACAATAAAATAATCTAACTTATTTTTTCTAAGGATATGAAACTTTGCTAATTTAAAGCTTGCTTCTAGTTGTTATATTTGTCTATTTCCTCAGATGTAAGTTCTGTAGTTTACCTCTCTTTCATGATACTGGCATGATGCAAATTTATGTCCATTTCACTCTGATCTTATCCATGTAATATATTACCTACCATTCTGGTAGCTCACTCTGGTGCACACCTGGCTTCTTGTAAAGAAGAAATCAGCTGCTAAGGTTGATTCTTTCCTTATTGAGACTAATGCATATCTAGTACACTGGCAGCTGATCTTCTAGCACTACTCACTTTTTTTTTTTTTTGCCACTGTAGGCCACCTAGAGTATCTCCTTACATTGTTCTATCAGGGAAATCTACTGCTTTAACCAGAACTATCCTTTCATAGTTTCTGACCAAAGGAATTGGAGTGATGTCCAGATGATCTGCCTGGCAGATCCTGCTTAATTGCTTCAATCAGCTACATTTTTGCAAGTTGCTGTTATCATATTGAACTTCCATGGCACTGCTTCTGTTAAAAACAAAGTAAAAGATAACTCCTCTCTAAGCAATCTCTTGTGTCTCAGTATGCTAGTTCTTTCTTCCATCTGATCTTGATTGCCTCTATCACAGATTCTCTGCATAGTTTCTCATATTTGAAACTCCCTCTTATTGGTTTTAGTGCTGAAAGGGAATAATGCAGAATATATTTTATCTTTAGTCTTGAAACTATATTGGGTAAGTAACTCACTATTCAGTGATTCATTTTTCTTCAAAACTGGAATAATATTAGTACTTAATACCAATAAGGTAGTTGTCACTTGCGTGAGTGAATACCGATATAAGTGTTTATAACATAACTTGACACACAGTAACCACACAATAACTGTTTGTGATGATGATGGTGATAATAATCTTTTAGTAAAGAAAGGATTTTGAGTAAAAAATTGAAAAATAAGAAAATAGTTTCCAAAACTCTGTGTGAAACTAAATTATTTGTGGGTGCTTCAATTTTTTTGTATTTTTTATTCTTTAAAATTTTATGTAACATAAGAATTAGTTTTATAATTAGGAAAAATAAAAAGTTACTGAAAAAAATTAAAATTTATTCAATTAAGTTATATTTACTTTTTGAATTAAAAAACATTTTACACTCATTTGCAATTATTTTTTCTCCTAATGTGCTATGTTATGTACATGATTTCATAAATGTAGTAATTTTTTAAATTAAGACATTTTCACCAATACCAATGCCATGATAGAATAACAGTAATAACTCTTAAATAATAAGTAGGCTTCTTATGCACGTTCGGAACCTCAGCTTAGCCATGATCTACTCCAAATGTTGCTCATAGTCCCTGGGTCCCCTCCATCATTTCCTTTAACAGATTATGACTTAAACACCTAAATCTATGATTTTCACCCCCACCAAACCCTAAGCTATTGAGGACAGGAAGCATCTTATCCACACTGGTACCCCAGTTTCAGGCACAAGTATGCCAAAACTGTGCTTTAAAAAATATATGTACTACAGTGAATTGAATTTATTAAAGTAGAAGATAGCAATTAAATATTAATTAAAAAGTTGGATGCCTGACATACAGTTTTACGTTTATTTGGGTCTAAAACTAATCATGGTAATAAACATATGATCCCCTTTCATGAAAAAATAAATGGCCTCTCACACCTGTCCCTCTACTATTATAGAATCGATAGTTATTGTATATGTTAGCTGTTACAAACATTTGATATAAAGAACTTGCTCTCATACTAATCTTTGCCAGAAGATAATAGAACATTGTTAAATAAAATACTTGAAAAGAAAACATCAAAATAATCAGAAATATTGTAATTTCTTAAAAATGCATAAACTAACAGGAATAAATGTAAAGCTATTTGGGATATGAAATTAATTAATCAATTTGATAAGCTAACATTCCTTCTTCTGTGGCATCAGCTTCATTTCACAGACATTTATTAACACTTGAGTGATTAGTAAAACGTATATGGCCAAGCCTTGGTTTCCTTTATATAATCTGGCACTAATTTTAAAGTAAACAGGATAAAAATATTTCCAATAAGACATTTGAGGGAAACATGGTTTTTCAATCCACAGAGAGAGAACAGGTGGGAAAATCGGCCTAGGAGTATGGTATAATTGGCTTATTTTAATAGCTTGAATCCCAGGTATCTAGATTTAGGCCCAGAAAGTATATTTCTGAAGACTAATTGGCATATAATCATTTTAATGACAGTTTTTAAATTCTGCTGTTACCTACTCATATTCATGAAATCTGATTTATATTTTCCATTTGTTGAATTTAATGTGTTTATCTCTGATGAAGAAAAATAAAAACTATTTCCTATTAAGAGGAAACTCTTGAAGACCACATGTATACATATAATCTAATATTATTAAATTAAATGGAACGTTAGAATCTGTTTAGTCATGGACATCAGTAAGTGTAATTATCTCCTGCATATGTCCTGGGCAAATGGTCAATCCTTTGTTTAAAGAGTTCAAGATTTCAAGTCTTGCTTTCAACCAAAAGCAACCTAATCAATTGTTGAACATTTTGAACTGTTAAAATACTTTTTACTTTATTAAGCCAAAGTTGTGTTCTTATACATTTCATCAATTGGCCTCAATTCTTCTCTAGGAAACTGAGTTTACTTCTACTTCCACATTAAAGTTCCTCTTTAAAACATACATATACCCACACAGACACACACACACACATGAGATATATATATATATATATATGAAATTTTCTTTTTGAGCTCTCTCTTCAAACCGTTACTTTCAAAGTGTGATTTCCAAACACTTAATAAACCTGGCTCATCCTCATATATTTTGTATACGCACACACAGATTCTCACAGAATTTATCATTAGCTTGGATGAAATACAAACCTCTTCAAAACTATAATTTTTAGAGCAGATAAGAAACAAAATATTTTTTTACTTATCTAAGCTTATGCAGAGTGAGTTTTTCACCATAATTTAAAAATTCCATACAAAGGACTTTGCAGTTTTCAAATTTGTGTCTTTAGTAAATTGATTTCTTAATATATGGCAAATAATTAAAACAGCTAAACTTGGCTATAACCTAGGGCTTACAATGTGTCATTTCTGTGGAATCTCAGAGTATATGTGGTAAATTAAATTACTTATTTCTCTTATTTTTTCTTTGTTTTACTTCTGGTAAAACTGAAAATAAATTAAAATCGAATTTTGACTTTTGTTTTTGAAACATGGTCACACTCTGTTGCCCAGGCTGTGGTACAGTGGCACAATCATTGCTCCCTGCAGCCTCAAACTCCTGGGCACAAGTGATTCTCATCCTATCTCAGCCTCCAGAGTAGCTGGGACTGCAGGCATGTACCACTACAGCCAGCTAATTTCTTTTTTTTTTAATTTTGTACAGATGAGATCTTGCTATGTTGCCCAAGCTTGTCTTGAACTCCAACCTGGTCTTTCTCCTCCTCCCTCAGTCTTCCTAAGTGTTGAGATTACAGGCATGAGCCACCACACAAGGCCAAATTTTGGTTATTTCTAAGCTAGATTCTTATGTGTGAAACATATTGAGTGTAAACCCAAGGTTTTTAATGTTACCAGCAACTCTCCCACGTTTACTATCATAAATTCTTTCTAGCCACCGTGAATAATTAAAGTTAGTTATCAAGGGCTTCTGTCCTTGCAAATGTTTTCTCCTCACTCTTTTTTTAACAGGCACCCAATTTTCATATGATCTCTTTTCTCATTCTTCCCCCCCCAAAAAGCCCTAAAAACCCAGTCTCAACACACATTATACACTTTATATTTATATACATGTTGACAAAGTTTCACCATGCTCTTATGATTACCAGGTGATTTATATTCACATGAAATATTAAACAGCACTGCTCCAGATTTATTTCCCAATGATTACTTTTCTCTCTATAGTTTCTATTCTCTTCTTTGGTAGTACTTTTCAGTAAAAAGGACGAGGTTTCTTTTACTTAGCTGAAAAATCTTTCCTGTTACCCTAATAACCTTCACATTGAGGCTGTCTGCCTTCTTTCCACCAGGTGTTTTGATAGAGTTGAGTTGCTCTATACAGGATACAACCTTTGACCAAGCTTCAATCTGGCTTCAATCCTTGATCGATTTAGTGCTTCCTATCCCAATATCCAAGTTTATGGAAAATTTCATGCAATTTTGTAGGCCTTGACATATTCCTTTTACTCTACTTATTCTACTTAGCAGACAAGGCTGGTGGCTCACCTAAATCTCTTTTCTTTTTCTTCCTTGATCACAGAAACCTGGTGTTATAAAGAAATCCTTTTCCCAAAATGTAGCCAAAGGTGATCTCATACTTAAATCTAGCAGTAGACCTTGATTAACCTACACTCATTGTGCTAATTCTATTCTGCTTCTTCTAGAAGCAATGGGTATATACATCAATTCTGGAAAAAGAGAAATGTGTGGATTCAAAAACCATTTTATTCACTCATTGTCAAGTGATTTTCATTCCTAGATATTGATGTTTTGTGATATTAAACATGAAACTACTATAACCATCTTGGAACCAAAGGAAGAATCAGACTCTCAAAAATACAGTCAAGAGAGTGAAGATGAAGACAGAGATGAAACAATCTGGGCCTTGATGCCAAAACTGATAGACTTTACCTTGTCCTTGAGAATTTTAACAAGTTTTTTACATTTTATAGGCCCTTCCCTTGCCTTGTCATACACTATAGTTTTTTGTCCTTTATTAGATTATGAAGTATTTGTGGGTCCTTTTTTTTTTAACCTGTTAATATATGTCATAGTGTCTTACACATAGCAGATTTTTAGTACATGCTTGTTGACAAAATAAATGAGTCTTAATCTACTTCTGAGTGTACCTTTGCAATACATATACACTTTTATAAGTTCCTCCTAATTTTAAAATTTAGATGTTTAAACGCTGAATAGCATGATGAACTATACCTTGAACTACAACTCTACTTCGAATACACTAATTACCCATTTCCAATACTGAGGACAAAATAAGCTTATGTATAGTCTTTTAACAGTGAACAATAACAAAGAAGACATAAAAGTGTTATATTTCAGAGGAAAAGGACAGCTGCCTAGATAGACAGGGTAATTCCCATGGTGGAAAATATCAAATTTGCAAGTTAATTATATTTACTGCATGGAAAACATGTAGCATTTCATAATTCATTTCCATTTTTTCCTCATATGACTAACTCATGATTATGGATATAACACCAAATCATAAAATCATACATCTAAGAAAGGACAATGAAGTTTTTTCTTCTTTACCATTGGCTAATTTCATTAAACTAAGCAGAGGTATGTGCGTATTTGAGATAACATACTCTGCAAGCCCCAATGCTTCAGAAGCATCCATTTTTGGGAATTCAGATCTAATTACATAATTATTAAATTTAAAGCTGGGTTTAGAAACACTGTTAAATAACAATATCTACATTTTTCTAAAACACTGCTTTTGGTTCTCAGGAATGAAGGTCACTGATTAAAATCTCTTGATGCACATTTATTTCCCAGTAAGCCATAGGAGGATTTGGTTTAATGCAAGAAGAGCTGGGTAATTTTTTTTTTTTTTTAATTGTTGTTAAGACTCTCAATGTCTGGGGCCACCTGTTAGCCAGTCCCAATTAGAAGTAGTGCCTGATTAAACTGCTCTCTGTAGAACCATTCGAACAACTTCATTAGTGCTTCAGTTTATGATCATAGAGCAAACCACTTTGCTGAAAGTCTTGACAGCTTAGAAAGAGCCTATTTGGGCACATAGGACATGGGACTCAAAATTGTGCACAGTTGTAGTTTTGACTGCGTGAATTATACATGAGGGGTGACCAGCAATTTTTGTTTAAGAATGTTAGCCAATCAGCACATGTGCAGGAGAAAAAGTCAAATGGGAGACAGGGAATCATAATATCTCAGGAAAACAATATTTGGACTCTGCCAACTCAACACATGACATTATAAATCTTGGCTGCATGCATTATACCATTTTAAATTTCTCAGGTGGACTCAGAATTGAAATAAATGAACAAGGAGGTAGTGGCAAGAAAGGGGAAAGAAATCCATAAAGCTCTGCTTGCAAATTATTGCATACACAAGGGACTGTGACAGAGGAGCCTCTGAAAACTTGCCATGTCACTTTGCTGAGGACAAGTAACTTTGCATCAGTTATCTCTCTGTTCTGTCATCTGTTCATTTTATTAAAGCATAGGTTTTTTTTTTTTTTTTTTTTTTTTTTTTTTACTTTCAATGTAAGTCAAAAACTTCAAATGTTTAGGAGAGAAAGAAGTAATATTTATACATGATTAAGACAGTTATAGATCATTATTTGTATGGCAAATGAAAGGAAAATCTTTGGCTAGTATTATAAACCACTGCTACTTGCATTTGGATTTTTTAAATAAAAATTGAATAAGGCCAATAAATTAATTTTGGTGAAATATATAGTGCAGATTTTAAGGAAAAGACTCACAACAAAAATAAGTTTTTCTTCTTTCGGGTCTTCTATTCTTTGTTTACTTAAGAATAGGAGAAATGCTGTTTCTCCTTCCACCATTTTATTATTTAATAGTAGCTTTGATATCAATTTCTGTCACCTTCTGGGTTAAAAAACAGATTACACGAGACTAAGAAAATTGAGATCTACTTTAGAAAACACAACTACTCTCCTACCAATGTGGGAAGTAGTTAAGTTATTCATAAAGAAAAATGTTCCAGGTTCACCATTAAACAAATATGCAATGCTGCTGGCTTAAAGACAAGAGGAAGCAGGAGGCCAGCAGAGGGAAACTGTATATTTGTCAGGATTGACAGTTTGCTTTATAGTGGACCCACCTCCCCTTTAAGTAATTCCCATTCAGTTTATGGTAGATTGTTATACAATGAGGTCAGGCACAGCAAATCAATTCTGATATGATTGCATTTTAGCCATAGTCATATTTCTCCTGGAAATCTTGTCAGAATCAGCTATTCACTTTATAAGAACATTGATTTCCCTACCCTCACTCTCTTATTCTATTTCATCTTCTATTCAGCAGAGCTTCTCCTTTAAGGAAAATCATGTAGGTCCCAAACGACCTCCCCAAAAGGTGACTACAACCACGTAGACTGTAGTTAATCCTTCTCATTAAGTAAAAACACAGATAAAATTCCACTTCAACAAACAATATTTAAAAAGTTTCCAAGAAAGTTCTATATGCCAGTAGATGTGCCATGATAACAATATTTTGCTTTCATCTATATAATATCTTTATCATAAACAATATTAACAGTTAAAATGGTTTTTTACATTGCTTCCTAAGTCCTATTCTCATTTCAACCAGTACAGCACTTTTTTGATAATACCTAACGGTGGACCACTTCCTAACAGAGAAGAAACAAATGAAGAGCCTTAGGCTAAGGCAGTCTTTGTCAACGGAGAGCACTGACATTAGAATGTCTGTATCGCCGATGACTTCCTCCAATTTCTCTCACTGGATTAAACTGTTGGCCTGTTTTCTCCTTTGCTACTTCTAACTCTATTGATGTACTGTTTCTGGAATACTAACCTCTGTTGAGTCTCAGCTCAATACCTACCATGACTCTGTGTATTTCTACTTGTTTCTAACCTCCATATTTTCCAACGGTCAAGAGACCTCAAGAACAAAGATCAAATTAAACACTTTCCTACTAGGATCCATTTCTGCCAGGGTCTTCTTTATTTCTATTTCCTTTTCTATGTAATCCCCAGTCTCAATTTTCTCCATTTCCTATAATATGCTTGGGATATATTCCTGCATTTAAACATGTCTTTGAAAAATACACACATGTACACACACACTTACGCACACCCCTTTATTTTATGGCTTTGACTACTGCATAGTATTATTTAGTGGTTGCCCCTCCTAAGGGGTATAGTTAATTTTGTTTCTATACCATCTTGGCATTAGCCCTCTGGATTCTTACAATAAGTAATGCTGTGTTTTTTCTTTATACCATCTTGGCATTAGCCCTCTGGACTACTGCAATAATTAATGCTGTGTTTTTTCCTCTTCACATAAAGGCAAATAGGAAAGAGTTGGGGGCGGGGGGAGCAAACTTAAATTCTGTCCCTGCTCAACCTTCTTTTCTGGTATTCAGCTCCCTTTTATTCTGAGCTGCCAATTAGTCCTTCCTCTCCTCCCATTTAAGCACGAGAATCCAACTACTTTCTGTTTTTCTAAGATGGTTAAACAGTATCTTTTTAGGTTAAAAATTCATAGATCATAGATCTCCTACAGACTTCTGTATACACAGAGAGAACCAGAAACCCACATTTATTCACCTTCATGACAAGATTTAAAATATTGCATTCTTCTTATAATTTTCTTTGTATAGTAGATTATATTATTGCTTAGCAAACATTCACTCCCTCCTTCCAAACCTTGGTCTCCAAAAGGAAAAGAAAAAATTCTCCCAATCCAATTGAGGTTGGAATTGGCCATGTGACTTTCTTGGTGTAATGGGATATCAGTGAACATGATGAGGTTTAAAATATGCATATGCCTTTGGGCAGGCATTCTTGGGTTCTGGTATTCTGCCTTGCAAAGAGTTTCCCCCAGATTGCCTCAGCCTCTTCAGTCCCAGCTCCAGAATGAGCACACTGGAGCAGACATAAGCCCAAGCACAGACTTCAAAACCAAAGCAGCCATCTCCAGAGTCTGAAACAGAGATACACCAGCTGAATCACAGATGTATGAATAAGCAGTAAGTGCTTATTTTGTGTGCCACAGAGATTTTTGCAGTCGTTTGTTATGCAACAAAAACTGATTAACACTGAATTGATCCTAGAAGTCTGGTGTTGCCATAATTAAAACCTAAAATATGTGGCAGTAATTCTGAGAGCTGGCAGTACGGTAAGAAAATTGTTAAATGAATTTGAGAACAATAATCTGTACAATGTAGTGGCAAAACATTTGGTAAAATTGACTCTAGCAGTAATATAGAAAAGAAAATATCTATGTACTGAATTGGCTGCATTAAGCTAGAAAGTTTTGAGGCAGTATCTTCAAAGTGTGAAAAGTTGTCAGTAAGTATATTAGCTAAGACACTACAAGAGAAAGCTCCAAAAGGAACTGACCTGTTGGCAAGTAGAGTTCAGAGGAAATAGAGACAGCCTAGAATTTATAGAGTTGAAAAATGAAACTATTTCTAAGTCAAAGATGAAATCGAAGTGTGTCTATAACATTTCTTTTAGACCTCTGAAAGGATTAACCTGACTCTAGTAGTTCCTTCAGCTAGATCAAGGAGCTTCTACAAAGTTGATGTGGGGTTTGACAAAATCAAATGCCCTCAAATTACTGGTAAGTAAATCTAAAGAGAAATACAAGTCCAGAAAGAAATTGTGGTTATAGTTTCAGGCAAATAAATTTAATTAGAAACGAATGCATAGAACACATAAATCATTTTTGAGAGAGCTCTATTGGCAAAAGTACAAGCTGCCTAGATTAAAAGAAACTGAGATGGCATGATGGATTAAAAAAAGACTGGTCCTAAAATATTTAGAGGCAGAAAGAGACTGAAAGCTATCCATTCACCAATGAATAATATATTCTAAAACTTTATTAAGATATGACCAGATTCAAAGGTTTCTGGAGAGCTTGCAAGATGGCCAAATAGGAACAGATCCAGTCTGCAGCTGCCAGAAAGACCAATGCAGAAGGTGGGTGATTTCTGCATTTCCAACTGAGGTACTCAGTTCCTCTCGCTGGGACTTGGTAGACAGTGGGTGGATCCCACAGAGGGTGGGCAGAAGCAGGGTGGGACATCACTTCACCCAGGAAGTGCAAAGGACTGGGGAAATCCCTCCCCTAGGCAAGGGAAGCCATGAAGGACTGTGCTATCTGGCCCAGATACTATGCTTTTCCCATGATTTTTGCAAACCACAGACCAGGAGACTGCCTTGTGTGCCTACACCACCAGGGCCCTGGGTTTCAAGCACAAAACTGGGAGGCTGTTTAGGCAGACACTGAGCCAGCTGCAGTTTTCTTTCAGACCCTGGTGGCACCTGGAAGCCAGAACAGTTCACTGCCCTGGAAAGCGGGCTGAAGCCAGGGAGCCAAGTGATCTTGCTCCGTGGATCTCACTCCCACAGAGTCCAGCAAGCTAAGAACCAGTGGTTTGAAATTCTCACTGCCAGCAGGGCAGTCTGGTTGGCCTGGGACAATCGAGCTCGGTTGGGGGAGAGGCATCCACCATCATGGAGACTTGAGTAGGCGAGTTTCTATTCACAGTGTTAACTCTGACTGTGAGGAACTCACTGCAGGGTGGCAAAGAGCCTGGGACCAGACTGCCTTTCTTGATTCCTCCTCACTGGGCAGGACATCTCTGAAAGAAAGGAGGCAGCCCCAGTCCAGTGCATATAGATAAAACTCCCATCTCCCTAGGACAGAACATGTGGGGGAAGGGTGACTGTGGGCACAGCTTAGCAGATTTAAGCATTTCTGCCTGACAACTCTGAAGAAAGCAGCAGATCTCCCAGCATAGCACTTGAGCTTAGTTAAGGGACAGACTGCCTCCTCAAGTGGGTCCCTGATCCCATGCCTCCTGACTGGGAGACACCTCCCAGCAGGGGTCAAAAGACATCTCACACGGGAGAGCTCCAGCTGGCATCAGACATGTACCCCACTGGAATGAAGCTTCCAGAGGAAGGAGCAGGCAGCAATCTTTGCTGTACTGCAGCCTCTACTAGTGATACCCAGGCAAACAGGGTCTGAAGTGAACATCCAGGAAACTCCAGCAGACCGGCAGAAGAGGGGCCAGACTGTGAGAAGGAAAACTAACAAACAGAAAGCAGTAACATAAACATCAACGAGAAGACCCCCACTCAAAAGCCCCATGCAAAGGCCACCAGCATGAAAGATCAAACGTAGATAAATCCATGAAGATGAGGAAAAACTAGCACAAAAATGTGGAAAATTCCAAAAACCAGAAAGCCTCTTCTCCTCCAAATGATTACAGCTCCTTTCCAATAAGGGCACAAAACTGGATGGAGAATTAGTTTGACAAACTGACAGAAGTAGGCTTCAGAAGGTAGTTAATAACAAACTCCTCTGAGCTAAAGGAGCATGCTCTAACCCAATGCAAGAAAGCTAAGAACCTTGGTAAAAGGCTACAGGAACTGCTAACTAGAATAACCAGTTTAGAGAAGAACATAAATGACCCGATGGAGCTGAAAAACACAGCACGGAAACTTTGTGAAGCATACACAAGTATCAATAGCTGTGTCGACTTAGCAGAAGAAAGGATATAAGAGATTGAATATGAACTTAAAGAAATAAAGTATGAAGATAAGATTAGAGAAAAAAGAATGAAAACGAACTAAGCCTCCAAGAAATATAGAACTATGTAAAAAGACCAACCTACAATTGATTGGTGTACCTGAAAGTGATGGGGAGAATGGAACCAAGGTGGGAAACACACTTCAGGATATTATCCAGGAGAACTTCCCAAACATAGCAAACAGGCCAACATTCAAATTCTGGAAATACAGAGAACAGCACTAAGATACTCCTTGAGAAGAGCAACCCCAAGACATAATCCTTAGATTCTCCAAGGTTGAAACGAAGGAAAAAATGTTAAGGGCAGCCAGAGAGAAAGGTCAGGTTACCAACAAAGGGAAGCCCATCAGACTAACAGCGGATCTTTATGCAGAAATCCTACAAGCCAGAAGAGAGTGGGGGCCAGTATTCAACATTCTTAAAGAAAATAATTCTCGGCTGGGCGCCGTGGCTCACGCCTGTAATCCCAGCACTTTGGGAGGCCGAGGCAGGCGGATCACCTGAGGTCAGGAGTTTGAGACCAGCCTGGCCAACATGGTGAAACCCCGTCTCTACTAAAAATACAAAAAAAATTAGCCGGGCGTGGTGGCAAGCGCCTATAATCCCAGCTACTTGGGAGGCTGAGGTGAGAGAATCGCTTGAACCTGGAAGGTGGTGGTTGCAGTGAGCTGAGATCGTGCCACTGTACTCCAGCCTGGGTGACAGAGTGAGACTCCATCTCAAAAAAAAAATAATAATAATAATAATAATAATAATAATTTTCAACCCAAAATTTCCTATCCAGCCAAACTAAGTTTCATAAGTGAAGGAGAAATAAAATCCTTTACAGACAAGCAAATGCTTAGGGATTTTTTCACCACCAGCCCTGCCTTACAAGAGCTCCTGAAGGAAGCACTAAATATGGCAAGGAAAAATCAGTACCAGCCACTGAAAAAACATACGAAAATATAAAGACCGACAGCACTGTGAAGAAACTGCATCAACTCATGTGCAAAATAACCAGCTAGCATCATAATGAGAGGATCAAATTCACAAATAACAATATGAACCTGAAAAGTAAACAAGCTAAATGCCCCAATTAAAAGATACAGACTGGCAAATTCAATAAAGGGTCAAAAGCCATCAGTGTGCTGTATTTAGAAGACCCACCTCATATGCAAAGACACACATAGGCTCAAAAATAAAGAGATGGAGGAATATTTACCAAGAAAATGAAATTTTTTTTAAAAAGCAGAGGTTGCAATCCTAGTCTCTGATAAAAGACTTTAAACCAACAAAGATCAAAAAAGACAAATAAGGCATTACATAATGGTAAAGGGATCGATTCAACAAGAAGGACTATTCTAAATATATGTGCATCCAATACAGGAGCACCTAGATTCATAAAGCAAGATCTTAGAGACCTACAAAGAGACATAGACTCCCACACAATAATAGTGGGAGACTTTAACACCCCACTGTCAATATTAAACAGATCAACAAGAGAGAAATAAGAAGGATATTCAGGACTTGAACTCAGCTCTGAACCAAGTGGACCTAATAGACATTTACAGAACTCATCATCCTGAATCAACTGAATATACATTCTTCTCAGCAACACATAGCACTTATTCTAAAATCGACCACATAATTGGAAGTAAAACACTCCTCAGCAAATGCAAAAGAATGGAAATCATAACAAACAGTCTCTGAGACCACAGTGCAATCAAATCAGGATTAAGAAACTCACTAAAAACTGCACAACTACATGGAAACTGAACAACGTGCTCCTGAATGACTACTGGGCAAATAACAAAATTAAGGCAGAAATAAATAAGTTCTTTAGAACCAATGAGAACAAGGCACAATGTACCAGAACCTCTGGGACACAGCTAAAGCAGTATTAAGAGGGAAATTTATAGCACTAAATGTCCACATCAGAATGCAAAAAAGACTTAAAATTGACACCCTAACATCACAGGTAAGAGAATTAGAGATGTAAGAGAAAACAAATTCAAAACCTACCAGAAGACAAGAAATAACTGAGATCAAATCAGAACTGGAGGAGATAGAGACACAAAAACACCTTCAAAAAAATCAATTAATCCAGGAGCTGGTTTTTCTGGAAAGATTAACAAAAGAGATAGACCACTGGCCAGATTAATAAAGAAAAAAAGAGAGAAGAATCAAATAGACACAATAAAAAATGATAAAGGGGATATCACCACTGATCCCACAGAAATACAAACTATCATCAGAAAATGCTATAAACACCTCAACACAAATAAACTAGAAAATTAGAAGAAATGGGTAAATTCTTGGACACATACACCATCCTAAGATTAAACCAGGAAGAAGTTGAATCCCTGAATAGACCAATAACAAGTTCTGAAATTGAGGCAGTAATTAATAGCCTACCAACCAAAAACAGCCCAGGACCAGACGGATTCACAGCTGAATTCTACCAGAGGTACAAAGAGGAGCTGATACCATTCCTTCTGAAACTATTCCAAGCAATAGAAAAGGTAGGACTTCTCCCTAATCCATTTTATGAGGCAAGCATCATCCTGATACCAAAACCTGGCAGAGACACAACAAAAAAGAAAAGTTCAGGCCAATATCCCTGATGAACATTGATGTGAAAATCCTCAAGAAAATACTGGCAAACTGAATCCAGCAGCACGTCAAAAAGCTTATCCACCACGATCAAGTCTGCTTCATCCTTGGAATGCAAAGCTGGTTCAACATATGTAAATCAATAAATGTAATCCATCACATAAACAGAACAAATTACAAAATGACATGATTACCTCACTAAATAAAGAAAAGGCTTTTCATAAAATTCAACATCGCTTCATGCTAAAAAATACTCGATAAACTAAGTATCAATGGATCATACCTTAAAATAATAAGAGCTATTTATGACAAACCCATAGCCAATATAATACTCAATGGGCAAAACCTGGAAGCATTCCCTTTGAAAACTGGCACAAGACAAGGATGCCCTCTCTCACCACTCCCATTTTACACAGTATTGGAAGTTCTGACCAAGGCAATCAGGCAAGAGAAAGAAATAAAGGGTATTCAAGTAGAAAGACAGGAAGTCAAATTGTCTCTGTTTACAGATGACATGATTGTATATTTAGAAAACCCCATCATCTCAGCCCAAAAACTCCTTAAGCTGATAAACAACTTCAGCAAAGTCTCAGCATATAAAATCAATGTGGAAAAATCACAAGCCTTTCTATACCACAGTAATAGACAAACAGAGAGCCAAATCATGAATGAACTCCCATTCACAACTGCTACAAAAATAAAATAAAATATCTAGGAATACAACTTACAAGGAACATGAAGGAGCTCTTCAAGGAGAATTATGAATGACTGCTCAAGAACATAAGGGAGGACACAAACAAATGGAAAAACATTCCATGCTCATGGATAGAAAGAATGAATATTGTGAAAATGGCCATACTGCCCAAAGTAATTTATACATTCAATGCTATTCTCATCAAGCTACCATTGGCTTTTTTCACAGAACTAGAAAATACTACTTTAAATTTCATATGGAAACAAAAACAAGCCAGTATAGCCAATACAATCCTAAACGAAAAGAACAAAGCTGGAGGCATCAGGCTATCTGACTTGAAAACATACTACAAGGCTACAGTAACCAAAACAGCATGGTACTGGTACCAAAATAGACATATAGACCAATGGAAAAGAACAGAGACCTCAGAAATACCACCACACATCTACAATCATCTGATGTTCAACAAACAAGACAAAAACAAGCAATAGGGAAAGAATTCCTTACTTAATAAATGTTGCAGGGAAAACTGGCCAACCATATGCAGAAAACTGAAACTGGACCCCTTCCTTACACCTTACACAAAAACTAACTCAAGATAACCCAAAGCCATAAAAACTCTAGAAGAAAACCTAGACAATACCATTCAGGACATAGGCATAGGCAAAGACTTCACGAGTAAGACACCAAAAGCAATTGCAATGAAAGCCAAAATTAACAAATGGAATCTAATTAAACTAAAGAGCTTTTGCACAGCAAAAGATACTATCATCAGAGTGAATAGTCAACCTACAGAATGGGAGAAAATGTTTGCAATCCATCCATCTGACAAAGTTCTAGTATCCAGAATCTACAAGGTACTTAAACAAATTTAAAGTAAAAAACAAATAACCCCATCAAAAAGTGAGAAAAGGAAATGAACAGATCCTTCTCAAAATAAGATACACATGTGCCCAATAAACATATAAAAAAACTCCTCATCACTGGTCATTAGAGAAATGCAAATCAAAACCAAAATGAGATACCATCTCATGCCACTTAGAACAGCGATCATTAAAAAGTCAGGAAAAAAGAGATGCTGGAGAGGATGTGGAGAAATAGGAATGCTTTTACATCGTTGATGGGAATGTAAATTAGTTCAACCATTGTGGAAGACAGTGTGGTGATTCCTCAAGGATCTAGAACCAGGAATATCATTTGCCCCAGCAATTCTATTACTGAGTATATACCCAAAGAATTATAAATCATTCTACTATAAATACACATACACACATATGTTTATTGCAGCACTATTCACAATAGCAAACACTTGAAACTGATCCAAATGCCCACCAATGATAGACTGGATAAAGAAAATGTGGCACATAGGCACCATGGAATACTATGCAGCCATAAAAAAGGATGAGTTCATGTCATTTGCAGGGACATGGTTGAAGCAGGAAACCATCATTCTCAGCAAACTAACACAGGAACAGAGCACCAAACACCGTATGTTCTCAGTCATAAGTGGGAGTTGAACAATGAAAATACATGGACACAGGGAGGGCAACATCACACACCGGGGCCTGTTGGGGGGTGGAAGGCAAGGGGAGGGAGAGCATTAGGAGAAATATGTAATGCAAGCAGGACTTAAAACCTAGATGACAGGTTGATGGATGCAGCAAACCAACATGGCACATGTACACCTACCTAATAAACCTGGACATTCTGCACATGTATCCCAGAACTAGAGGTATAAAAATAATAATAAAAGAAATGACCAAGAGAGATGATGAAAAATGAAGCTGTGCCCCCACTTTCCCCCAGAAAGTGGACCCAAGAACTGTAGAAAACTGTAAATTGGAAAGCCACTCCCAGGAAGGGAACTGGAGTGTAATCTAGGAACCTCTCCCTTACACTGCAGGAGGAGCTTATAAATATTTATCCAGTAGAACTTTAGAATTTGTTTGGATTGAGGAATGCCATAATCTCTCCTTTACAGATTGTAATGTAATTATCCTGCCTCTGTTCTATCATTTTATGCTGGGTATATGAGAGCAAATAACTTTTATTTTTAGTTCATCCGTTTATGACTCAAGCGGAGCAAAATCTAGGCTTGATGTAAACTACAAGATCCTAGACTGTGAGCTTGACATCATGATTGAATGAGTCTTTTGAATAAGACTTTTTCTGTATCTTCCTTGAAAACAGGGTATGTGATTTCTCATGAGAAAGAGAAGTAAATATTTTTGAACAATTGGGTATACCATAAAAATTATATTTCTTTCAGAATATATTCATCCTGGATCCCCCTTTCCGCCATGGAAGGAGTGTGCTTTCTTGACTAATTGATGTTGGCTTAGGTGTACATTTCATTTTGGCCAACGAAATAGTAACAGATGTGATGCAAGGAAAGTTTAATATGTGTGTGGATTATTGTACTCTGCTGATCACTATGAGAGGCTTTTCCTCTGGGTATCTGTTATTCCTTCACCTGGCGTGAAGACACACGGAAGAAAACTGAACCACATCTGTAACCAGGAGTCAAGCTAGGTTGCATCAAGAGTCTTAATCACAGCTGCCTTGGCTGAAGTGTATATTCACAGCTTAAAGCATATCCACCCCAAATGAATAGCAGATGCTGAACAAGAAATAAAGATTTTTTATTGTAAACCACCGAGATGTGGCTGTTTGTTACACGGAGAATCCTGACTGATTATTTTTTGTCTATCTGGATTCCAGACTTGCCTAGCATCTATCACTCAAATACTTCTCTGATAATTCCTGTGCTAAAGACACACGTTATTAATTTTTCAATAAAATGTATCTGATTTCTGGCAGAAGTAAGTATCTACCTACTCAGGGGCTGTATTATTTTCACTGCACAGGAGAAGACAAAAGGATTAATTTGCTTTTGGAGCTCCTTATATACATTTTGGCTTATTAGCATAATCATCCTTCAACTCTCCAAACTTCTATATCTCAAGCCAAATAAAATGTTCTCAATAAAATTACTAATTTTCTACACAATATATACTTCAATGAAATGCTCTGTGGAATATATAAGAAGAAAATATCTAACAATGACACTTATGGTTCATTATATAGAAAACATACAAAAAATATTTTTTGAATGAATGACTGAATGATATGATTTAATATGTCTCTATTAAATAACTATAAGAACATAGAGGAAGGTATAGATCATATTCAGTGAATGTATCTTTCATTATATTCAGTATATATTTTCACTATTTTTATCAAAAATGTGTAATAGCATAGTCTCTACCACATACATGTATAAAAACCTGAGTCAATGACTTAGAAAAAAATTTTATGCAAGAACTATTGTTTTGCAAATTATGAGTACATTTTATCTGCATGAAAGGCTCTTAACTTTCAGTGAGGAATATGACTCTTTCACATAAATTTGTTCTGTCTCTATACAGACCCCTAAACAATAAAGAGTAGAGTCAATCATCTATATACTCAAATTTTTGAATGCCTGACATTCTGAATTGGGTGGATCAGATTCACGCACATAGAGCCACAGAGATATGCCAGCTATAGATCTTTGCTCTTGACACAGTGATTGATAAATGTTAGGCTGTGCCTGTTTGAACTTTCACACAGCAGAGTCAAAGGCACTGGAGTTGCTGCATTTTAAGACATTAATATCTACTTCTATTGAATTATTGATATGCAACCGACACAATTGTCCCCCAAAATTCATATGTGGAAGCCTTAACACCCAGTATGATTGTATTTGGAAATAGGGCACTTAGGAGGGAATTGAGATTAAATGAGTTCTAAGGATAGGATCCTAATCTGTTAGGATTAGTGGCCTTAGGAGAAGAGACAGAAAAAGAGCCGCTTCTCTTCAAGCATGTTTACTAAGGAAGGGCCGTGTGAAGATATTGCATAAAGGCAGAGAGACCTGCAAGCCAAGGAAATAGGCCTCACTAGACACTGACTCTACCACCATTTTCATCTTAGATTTACCAGCTTCCAGAATTGTAAGAAAATACATTGTTGCTGTTCAAGCCACCCAGGCTACTGTTTATTGCTATGACACCCCTAATTTACTAAGGCACTAATATGAGTAAATTAGCACATGAAATTTTTAAGATAGTTTTAAGTAGATTTATGTTATTTAATATTAATACTTGCTATAAAAGGAAGCCTTTTTAAAAGATACCACTTCAGAAAAGGTTAAGTTAAAAATCTAAGCTTCTAAGAGATGACAATTGCCTTAAACTATTATTTAGAATTATTTATAAACATCTGAAAGTGGCAAAACCTAAGAAAGCAAGCTTGATAATATTTGTCTTATAGGAAAGCACTACATGTGAAGATTAGAAATGCTAGAATCCAATGTTTTTTATCCATATCAAAGGGAGATAGAAACATATTTCCCTAATGTTTCAAGTTTTTTTGAACTGACAAAATCAGTATTTGAACTAAGTTATTGAATGACTAATACCTCCTTTCCTTTGAGCTTGGTTTACTCAATTGGTCAAGAAGTACTTATTAAGTATTTACTGTGTGCAGGTGTTGCTCTAGGGATTCAGCAGTGAATAAGATGGGCAAAGTCCCTGCCACGTGGAGTTAACATTGTAACGAGTTGGAGCTAAAAATAAACAATGAAAGAAAACTACATGAATATATAAATAAATGAAACAAAGAATTGTGTATGCTATAAAGAAGATAAAGTCAGTGTGATGAAGCACTTTCTATCCAGTGTATAAAATAAATAATAAAGTAGAATAATTAGAAGAAGGAGGACATTGTATCTATCTAAGCAAGTGATAAAAGTGATCAAGGCTTACAGATGGTGAGTAAGTCTGAGGATGTCTTCAGGTTGAATAACTGGAGTGTTTTGAGAGCCAGAGTAGGTGAACTTGTTGTTTAGAAGATATTGGTCATAGAATTGCTGTTTGAAACTGAGTTTTCAGAAGAGTGGCAGCTAATAATAATGACATGATTAAAGGTTTGAACCACAAAATGGGACTAGTTGTGCGTGAGAAGATTGAGAACTAGAAAATCTTCATTTTATTTTGTGCAGTTTCATGATTCAGACAATGGCAGCATCAGTACCTTATCAATAACTATAGAAATAATAGCAACAAATAAGCAAATTTTCCTAAATTAATTAACAAATTCTAACCTTTAGATAGTGGCATCATTAAGCACAACCTGAAATGAAAACAGGGCAAAGCAGAATGTGAGTAATTTTGGAACAACAGACACTAAAGAAAATAGTCAATAATGGTAATCCAGAGTAATGAATTCCCAGACAACTTATGAATAAAAACTAAAACATAATGTGGAAAAGGAAAATATATAGGAAGGAATACGCTATTGTTAAATTATTGTTTTGTATGCATAATAAAATAGTTTGTTTTGTACATATTATAAAATATTTTATATAAAAGTAGTGATGAGTAGATGCTTGGGATACCAATTATCAGGACCAAAAGACAGCTGTACTATGAACATCATCTTATCCAAATTTACCATCTAGGGATGATAACTGCTACCTAAATGCCTGAGATGTGAAATGTTCCTGTGTGTTTTATCCTTTGAGACTCTAAACAAGAAATGCAATGCAGAATAAAGTAACTCAAATATCACAATTGATAATTAGAGAGGTTGATTAAAATATAATAGTGGAATATAATGAATTTATGGATGAAATCTATGTGAGTTTCTAATTATTATTTCTTAGTTATAGATTATAAGTAATCTTTATTTTTTCTTTATATTTCTCTCCACTTTATGATGAAATAAGCACATATAGTGAGCATTTTTCTTTTAAGTCAGCCAATAATAATAGATCTGTGTAAAACTTCAATTCCAACATACATTAGCTGATGATTTTCCCAAGTTGAATTCAATGAGGATTTCTATTGTGTAGGAAAAATAAAATCCCAAATAAGTGGAATTTCTCAGATGCATTGCTCCAGTTCATCCACTGAATTTTTTGTTATTGTTATTTAATAAGTTAATACCCAGTGGACAATATTTTATAGGAAAAAAATCTCTATTTTGTCCTAGAAATTTTGGTGCAAAGAAGACAAAACTGCATGTGTGCATGTTCTTTTTTTCAAGTGCTAAATGATGCACAAATGCTAAGTGATGTAAACTTTGGAACTATGATAGTAATCTAGCTATAGAGTGGTTTCAATTTACCATTTCAACTTTATTTGTTTCTAATTAGAATGCATATTCTCTCGCTCAGTATCTCTTATATAAGCTAAAGCTTATTTGACTTCAATGTTGGCTGATGATATTGGAGGTATGCCATTAATTTCTTTAAAGACCAAAATAAAATGGTATATTTAGGATTCAATATGATTATAATTGAAGAAGATATGTACATTTAAAGATACTGGAATTAATTTTGCCTGAGCTTAAAAATATTCCTATGATCTAATACGTTTTGTAGCTTAAATATGATATGGGCTGCATTTTAAAAAAATTATTATAATTGGCCATTCTCCAAAAATAATAACAATTTCATGAAACCTTAATTGCCTTTATGATTTCCTGATTACTTTATTCATGTCCTATTCTTAAAAATTCTTTCAACTGCTAATTACTTTGTTAAGAACATTCGCATTTTCTTACTTTCGAAGCTTTCTCTATTTGCAGTTTCACTAAGAGGTTTTTAAGAAAATTGTAAAAGTTAAGGCTGGACACAGTGGCTTGCGCCTGTAATTTCACCACTTTGGGAGGCCAAGGCCAGTAGATTACCTGAAGTCAGGAGTTCGAGACCAGCCTAGCCAACATGGTGAAACTCATCTCTACCAAAAATACAAAAAGTAGCATGGTGTGGTGGTGTGCGCCTGTAATCCCAGCTACTCAGGAAGCTGAGGCAGGAGAATCACTTGAACCCAGGAGCTGGAGGTAGCAGTGAGCCAAGAGATCATGCCACTGCACTCCAGAGTCTTGCTCTGTCTCAAAAAAAAAAAAAAAAAAAAAAAAAAAAAGAAAAGAAAAGAAAAAGAAAAAGAAAGAAAGAAAAAAAAGAAAATGATAAAAATTAGCTACATGCAAACAACATACCTTATTAAATTATGAGGGTAAATTTTGATATTTTAGCTCCTAAACTGCATATGTTACTCTCTTAAGTCATCTTATATATATAGGTATATATATATATATATAGAGAGAGAGAGAGAGAGAGAGGTAATGAAGTTTAACAAAAAATACCATTTTATTAAGACCTCTGCTATCTTCAAGTTTCTAATGATGTTAAGATTTGACCCTTAACAACTAAGGAAGGAAAAGAGTTCATTATACCCTAGGGAGAAAAAATTGCAGTTAAATGTTTAGATTAAAGTGGGATAAGAAAGTTCCCCTTCTTCCCCCAACCTTTTGCTCACCTAAAAGTATATCCCACAATACTCATTTTCAGTTAAAATTAACCAGATATAAACTAGAATTCTAGAATCAGAAAATATATAAGGGGGTATATAAACGTTAGTTATTGTCACATATGAGGTCACCATAAATGACCTCTGAGATGTAACATGTAAATGACATGCTGAGATGTAACATTTCAAAGGATAAAAGTTACCAAGAAGAAAGATTTCTAAGCACTCTAAAATAGAGCATCCAAACAAGGCAACAGTGTAATTTGACTACCTCTAGAAGACATGTTTACTGGACTCAAACATCATCAGGTTTAAAAATCCTAGCAGATTTGTGCTGCATGCTTTCTATTAAGGTTCTATGGTTTTCTACATACGTGCACAGTTGTCAAAAATTTCTCATGATTTCATCTATGGTTATCAAAGACCGTGCTATAAATATCATATAAACTGATGGTGGAAGGCCATTTTTTTTCTAAGATATCTAAGAAGACATCTGGAAAGTAGATATTCTAGACCAGGGATTCACAAACTAGAGTCTGCATGCCAATTACCAATTGCAGCAGTAATTATCAATATTACTGTATGCAATAATAATAATATATTTACTCTTATGTGGGCTTCAGGGGAGGAGAAAAAATTTTCGAGATATTTTTGCCAGTCAAAATGAGTCATTGCATTCTGGAGTTTGATAATTGCTATCTTAGAGTCAAATTATACTTTAAATTATTATATCTAACCTAATCCTCCAAACTTTGGTCTTTTTCTGACCTCTCCTATTACAAGGAACCATCCAACAAGATGTACCAGCCTGGAATATAGAAGTTTTTCTTGTCATCTCCCTCTTCATCACATGCCATATCATTCCATTAACAGTGCCGATCAATTTTACTTCCTGCATCTCATGTATCTGTCCACACCTATCCATACCTATTATTATGCTCTTAGCCTGAGGACCTGTGTGTCTGAAATATGACAGCTGCATTTTAACTAGCTCCCCCATATTCATACCCCAAAATTAAAATATTTACTTCAGGCAATAATGGCATGAGCTTATCATAAAATTCAGAGAAGTACAAAAAAACAGAACAAGAATCAGTCTTAATTTATTTCAGTAGGTCAGATCATAGCATGCCTTTTTATATCATGCTATGTTTGTTCCTGATCTCTTTAATTTTATTATAATTATTCCTTGGTTTCCTCTAGTTTGTTATTGAGCAATATAGTTTCATTGAAAACTCAGGAAGGAATTTATCTTTCCCAAGTCTTATGAGTTTGAGAATAATGACCTGAGAGAAACTAAGTTGGAAATGAGATTCTTAGATTGTCCCATGTTGTCTCCTAGCATCATATGAAGTCTAAAGAAATCAGGCTTTCTGGCTATGTGCTTTTCAAAATTATTATTATCAACATTTATGTTTCAAATCTCAGAGTGTATGATGCAGTATTACTGATTCTGTATCAAATTTTGTGAGAGCTGAACTGCCCTTACTATTTAGAAAAGGCAATTTTATCATCCACCTAAATATCTTTTTTCACATTTTTTTTTTCTGGAAACATAAATAATGTGTCTGTTGATTTTATTTGCCTATCTTGCAGAACTATTTCCTGAAATAATACTTACTCAACTTTTTTCTTCCCTGTGTTTTTGTGACTTTTCTCATTTCTGTAATCCTTGATTATAACTGTGCTTTCAGCCAAGTTCATTGTACTTTCGAAGAAATTTTCCTTTAACTCTGAAATGGTTTTATTATTCTCTTCTATTTCTTCCTGAGATATTTCAGTCCACTTTGATTCTTTTTTGGGTGAGGGGTGTCTCTTTAAACTCTTTCTGATATCTTGTAAAATAAATATGCAAACATACATAGTCTCACAAATACTACACGTTTGTAGAAACCTGCATTGTAAATCATTCCTTTGAGTCCGAAGCTAAAACTTGACAGACGTTGCTTTTATCCTCCTTTCTTTCCAATTTTTTTGTTGTTATTGTGATACATTTGTGTGTGTTTGCTATGTTTGCTTACTTTCTTTTGTTTAGTTTCATTTGCTATACCTCTGCAGTGACCCTGTACTTGTTCCTTTCTGAACTGTGAATGACGGCATTTAGTCAAAGTCTGAAATCTAGTGAGAGGCAGGAGACTCTCCTGAGGCCATCTACAATTTCATGTCCGACTTGTCATGATGAACCACAAATCTGCTATATTCTTTGTCACTGGGTGCAGTTTTACACTAAGATTTTGTAGGTAGAGGTTTGTATGCCTCCTTGTGACGCTCCTTAACTCACAGCTCCTCTGGGTTTTACTCTTCTAATACTATGTCATTTCCTCTCCCACCTTTCAAACATCTTTTTCTTTTTTTTTTTTTTTTTTTTTTTTTCCTAGCAGGTTCGCTTATTAGAAGGGAAGCGGTTATCCTACGACAAAGGTGCCCCTTGCTATTCTCCACTCCGAAATGTGGAACTGAGCAGTACCAGTGACTGCTACTCCCTGCCTTCCCTTTGATCCCTTCAAACCCTTGGATCTTGTTCTACTAATAAAGGGAACATCAGATAAGCCTTTCAGAAATGCAGCATTTTCTTTTCTTTTCTTTTCTTATTTTTTTGGTGGGGGGGACCTAGTCTTACTCTGTCGCCCAGACTGGAGTGCAGTGGTGCGATCTCGGCTCACTTCAAGCTCTGCCTCCCGGTTCACGCCATTCTCCTGCCTCAGCCTCCTGAGTAGCTGGGACTACAAGCACCCGCCACCACGCGCAGCTACTTTTTTTGTATTTTTAGTAGAGACGGGGTTTCACTGTGTTAGTCAGGATGGTCTCAATCTCCTGACCTCGTGATCCGCCCGCCTCGGCCTCCTAAAGCATTTATTTTTAAAGATGTACGTATTCTACGTGAGATTTAGAGAAGTTAGTGTTTAATCTTAACACACTCTCTTGTTTTGAGCCGTATTATGTTATTGTTAGGCAGATGTTGTTCATAATTTGTTGTCATCTTTACTGTTTGGTAGTTACAAACACATATGCACTTTTTTTCTTTCTGTATGTTTCAAGAAAAACAAACAAAAATACCCCAACAACTTTAAATTTATGTCTACATATTTGGACTTTTCCCTTCAATCTGATCTCTCCACGTGCCAAAACAGTCACTGCAAAATGCAAATGCTACTACCCATGGCTGTTTGTGAAACCCTTGAAAGAACCACATTTCTAATAGATAAGCCCTAACATCTATAACAAATCTATGTATCATCGTATGATTTACCTGCCCAGCCTCAATTTGCAGTTTAGTTCCATCCTTTCTGTGCTTCAGATCCCTCAGCCTTTTCTTCTATCCTATTTTTTTTTCCATGCCTTTGTGCATGCTGGTGCTTTTAACAGAAGTGCTTTATCCTACTCAACAACTCTTTCCCACATCAACAGTTTCTATAATTCAGAGATCAGCCACTCCAAAGTTATTTTCTCAGGGAAGGTTTCTCAAGGAAGACTTCCCCACTCTACCCTTGGAATATTCTCAAAATTTGCAACCTTTTTCAGAATGCTTATTATATTTGGGACATACACACTTGTTCATTAAATGAAGAATTTAATGAAAAAAAATGAGTGACAGAGTAGTATGTTAGTAACTGTATTTTACCATCTGAAGCGGTTGATAAAAGACTTTTAAGTAAATAATATTAAGCAATATTCATTTAACAATTTTCCATTAATATTATTTTGATAAAGGTATTCATTAACTAAGATACCTATTATATTATGTTTTAGTGATTTTACTTTGATTTCTTATAAAATAATTCTTATATACTCTTTTTAAAATTTCAGGAGTTTGGGGGGGAACAGATGGAGTTTAGCTGCATAGAAAAGTTCTTTAGTGGTGATTTCTGAGATTTGGGTGCTTCCGTCACCCAAGCAGTGTACACTGAACCCAATGTGTAGTGTAGTGAGGGATAACCCAATTATCCCTCACAACCGTCCCACTCTTCCCCCTGAGTGTGCAAAGTCTAGTATATCATTTTTATGCCTTTGTATCCTCATAGCTTAGCTCCCACTTATAAGTGAGAATATACGATGTTTGGTTTTCCTTTCCTGAGTTATTTCATTTAGAATAACAGTATCCAACTCCATCCACATTGCTGAGAATGCCATTATTTTGTTCCTTTTTATGGCTGAGTAGTAGTATTCCATGGGGTGTGTGTCTGTCTGTGTGTGTGTGTGTGTGTGTGTGTGTCTGTGTGTGTGTCTGTGTCTGTGTATGTGTATATATATATATCACATTTTCTCTATGCGCTTATTGGTTGATGGGCATTTGGTCTGGTTCAATATTTTTGCAGGTGCAAATTGTGTTCCTATAAACACACATGTGCAAGTGTCTTCTTCATATAATGTTTTTTTTTTTCCTCTGGGTAGATACCGAGCAGTGAGATTGTTGTACCAAATGGTAGTTCTACTTTTAGTTCTTTAAGGAATATCCATAGTGTTTTCCATAGTGGTTGTACTAGTTTACATTCCTACCAGCAGTGTAAAAGTGTTCCTTTTTCACCACATCTGCACCAACCACTGTTATTCTTTTATTATTTAATTATGGTCATTTTTCTAAGAGTATGGTAGTACCTCATTGTGGTTTTGATCTGCATTCCCCTGATAATTAGTGATGTTAAGCATTTTTTCATACATTCATTGCTATATGTATATCTTCTTTTGATAATTGTCTATTCATGTCCTTTGCCCACTTTTTGATTGGATTATTATTATTATTATTATTATTATTATTATTATTATTTTTTGCTGATTTGTTTGAGTTCTTTGTAGATTCTGGATATTAGTTTTTTGTCAGATGCATAGTTTGCAAAGATTTTCTCCCAGTCTGTGGGTTGTCTGTTTACTCTGCTAATAATTTCTTTTGCTGTGCAGAAGATTTTTGGTTTAATTAGGTTCCATCAATCTATCTTTGTTTTTTGTTGCATTTGCCTTTGGGTTCTTCGTCATGAACTCTTTGCCTAAGGCAATGTCTAGAAAAGTTTTTCTCATGCTATATTCTAGAATTTTTATGGTTTCAAGTCTTAGATTTAAGTCTTTTATCCACCTGTAGTTGATTTTTATGTAGGATGAGAGATGAGGATCCAGCTTCATTCTTCTACATTTGGCTTGCCAATTATCCCAGCACCATTTGTTGAATAGAGGTGTCCTTTCCCCATTTTACATTTTTGTTTGCTTTGTCAAAGATCAGGTGGCTGTATATATTTGTCTTTATTTCTGTGTTCTCTACTGTATTCCATTGGTCCATGTGCCTATTTTTACACAAGTACCATGCTGTTTTGGTAACTATAATCTTGTAGTATAGTTTGAAGTTGGGTAATGTGATGCCTCCAGATTTGTTCTTTTTGCTTAGTCTTGCTTTAGCTATGTGAACTCTTTTTTGGTAAAATACACAGGTTAGGATTGTTTCTTCTAGTTTTGTGAGAAATGATGGGGGTATTTTGATCAGATTGCATTGAATTTGTAGATTTCTTTTGACAGTATGGTCATTTTCACAGTGTTGATTCTACCCATCCAAGAGCATAAGACATGTTTCCATTTGTTTGTGTCATCATATACCTTTTATTCCTGAGCTCACTCACTTTTTCTCTCTCTGGCTCATCCTGTCATGTATAGATAGAGAGATAGATAGATAGATAGATAGATAGATAGATAGATAGATAGATACATACATACATACATACATACATACATAGATACATACATACATACACACATACATACTGACATGGTTTGGCTGTGCCCCCACCCAAATCTCACCTTGAATTGTAAAAAAAATCCCCATGTGTCAAGGGTGGGACCAGGTGGAGATAATTGAATCATGGGGTCAGTTTTCCCCACATTGTTCTCGTGGTAGTGAATAAGCCTCACGAGATATGATGGGAGTTCCCCTGCACAAGTTCTCTTGCCTGCCACCATGTGAGATGTGCTTTTGCCTCTCCTTGCCTTCTGCCATGACTGTGAGACTTCCCCAGCCATGTGGAACTGTGAGTCCATTAAACCTCTTTCCTTTATAAATCACGCAGTCTCAGGTATATCTTTATTAGCAGCATGAAAACAGACTAATATACATACTCACACACACACACATATATATATATATATATACACACACACACACACATATATAATCTAAATTGTAATAAGTTGGATTATAATTTATTATATAAACATTCATAATTTTTAATTCAATTTAAACTGATATCACTTATTAAAAACACACTCTATTCATTTAATAGATGTCTTTTTTCCACTCATGTGACTCCTAGAACACTACCATGCTTTTTAGTATCAGGAAGAGAGCCTGCCTTCAGAGAAAGCTAGAAAGACCCCAAAGGGTCTTGATAACTTTTCCCCTAATGTCTTCTACCCTTTAATCTAGCACACTCTCTTCCTATGTACTCAAAACTGCTCTCAGTTCTTGCCAGATTTCTGACAAAACTCTCACAATAAACAAACACATCAATTTACTGATAGATTTCTTACTGAAAAATCAATTGTTTCGAAGAACAGGGCTTTTCTCACTGCAATAGACGGGCTGAATGATGAACACAAAGTGAGGCATAGAAAGGTAGAATGTGGGTCATATGAGTCTTCCCATCAGTGCATCAGTGCTCAAGCCCATTCTTTGGTCCACCAGATGTCCCAGCCTGTTTTCCTGTCCCTTCTTTGAGGCAAGGCTCAACCTTACCTTAATCCCCTTTTGAATCTCAATCCAACCATGTTTATGACTTTATACACTTACTTAGCATTCTGGTTCCATTCTATTGTTTTCCTTCCTAAGCCAATTCTCAGAAACACTTTGATTTTTTACTCTCTCTCCTGTCTGTTTACCAAACTGGAATTTCTCACACCCCACCTTTCTACCTTCTAACACATTCATCCCTAGATATGCAAACATTAAATCTTTTCTCTCATCAAGATAGCTGGCATCTTTGAAAAGTAGCCAAAGTTTGTCATATACAAAGTCCTGGGACAGAAAATTAGGTAAGTGGGTGGCAATGAATGGATACTCCCCTTTAATATGGATAATTGAGACTTCTACAGAAATGACTTTATTTGGAGTTGGGGAAATATCAAAGAAATTGGTGATTTGGCTTTTTGGATGTAAGAGTCAACTTCATTTTCTTTTGGTTTGAATGGAAAAATTCAAACCAATGCATGTATGCATTTACTTATGGCTTTTTAAAGACTACTTTTTAGATCAGTTGGGTTCACAGCAAAATTGAGGAGAAATATAGAATTCCTGTATACTTTCTGCCCCAACAAATATACAAGCTCCTCTATCAACAGGACTCCTCACCACACTTGTACATTTGTTGTAATCAATGAATTTACATTAACACAACCTCATCCCCAAAAGTTCATCATTTACATTAGTATTCACCAGATGTACAGTCTATGGTTTTGACAAATGTATAATGGCATGCATCTACCATTTTATTATTGTAGAAAATAGTTTCACTGCCCTTAAAATCCTCTGTGCATCCTTCTTCCAACCCTGTTGGCAACCACTGATCTTTTTACTGTCTCCAAAGTCTTACCTTTTCCAGAATGTCGTGTAGTTGGAATCATATAGTATGTAGACTTTTAGATTTGACTTACTTCACTTAGTAATATACATTCGAGATTCCTCCATGTCTTTTCATTGCTTTATAACTCACTTCTTTTAAGTCTTGGGTAATCTTTCATTCTATGAATGTACCACAATTTATTTACTCATTCATGTACTGAACAATATCTGGGTTGCTTTCATGTTTTCGCAATTACGAATAAAGCTGCTATAAACACCCATGTGCAAGTTTTTGTGTGCACATAAATTTTTAACTCATTTTGGCAAATAGCAAGGAGTGTAATTCCTGGATCATATAGAAAGAGTATATTTACTTTTGTAGAAAACTGCCAAACTGTTTTCCAAAGGGGCTGTACCATTTTGCATTCCCACTAGCAATAAATACAAGTTACTATTGCTCTACCTTTTCACTAGAATTTGATGTTGTCAATGTTTCGGATTTTCACCATTCTAACAGGTTTTTAATGTATCTCATTGTTTAACTGGAAGTTCTCTAATGATAGACATATATTATGGAGCATCTTTTCATTTGCTTATTTGCCATCTGTATGTCTTCTTTGGTGAACTATTTCCTTGGATGTTTTGCCCCAGGTTGTCCTTTCCTTATTGTTAAGTTTTTGTTGTTGTTGTTGTTGTTGTTGCTTGTCTGTTTGTTTTGAGACGGAGTCTCGCTCTGTTGCCAGGCTAGAGTGCAGTGGCGTGATCTCAGCTCACTGCAGCCTCCGACTCCATGGTTCAGCCTCCCAAGTAGCTGGGATTACAGGCACACACCACAACTCTCAGCTAATTTTTGTATTTTTAGTAGAAATGGAGTTTCAGCATGTTGGCCAGGATGGTCTCGATCTCCTGATCTCGTGATCCATCTGCCTCGGCCTCCCAAAAAGCTGGGATTACAGAAACGATGCCCAGCCATTGTTAAGTTTTAAGAAGTTTTTTTTTTTGTATCTTTTAGATAATTATCCTGTATATACGTCTTCTGAAAACATTTTCTCCCATTCTATAGCTTGTCTTCTCATTTTCTTCACATTGTCCCTATAGATAAGTTTTTAATTTTAATGAAGTTCAGCTCACCAATTATTTCTTTCATGTTTAATGCCTTTGGTGTTGTATTTAAAAAGCCATTGTCATGCCCAAGATCATTTAGATTTTCTCTTATTTTATTTTCAGGGGTTTTGTAGTTTTGCAGTTTACATTTAGGTCTATGATCCATATTGAGTTAATTTTTATGAGAGTGTAAGGTTAGTGTCTAGATTTTTTTTTTTTTTTTGATGTCCAGTTGTTCCAGCATCATTTGTTGAAAAGACTCTCTTTTCTCTATTGTATTGCTTTTGCTCCTTTTTCAAACATCAACTGACAATAGCTGTATAGGTCTATTTCTGGGCTATTTTATTCCACACATCTATCTGTCTATTCTTTCTCTAATATCTAACTATCTTAATTACTGTAGCTTTATAGTAAATGCTAAAGCAGACAGTGTCGGTATGAATTTTATCGAGTTGATTATTTTGGGTTATTGACCTTTCCATATAAACTTTAGAATCGGTTTGTTGAAATCCACAAAATAACCTCCTGGAATTTTGATTGAGATTGGATAATCAACTTCATTTTAATTATGGATATGAACTTATACCTAAGGGAAATCTAGTGGTGGTGCTACAGATATTACATAATTAGAGAATGAGAGTGGGACATTATTACGCTGAAGTAAGAGATACTTTCTAATGTTGTTCAACTTCACCAAGTAACTGTATACTTGTTCTATCTAGTCATATATTTAGTTTTGGAAAGGAAAATTGGAAAATAATTCCAGAAAAAGAGTGAACCAAAGACAATACCAAAACTCTCATCCTGTCTTGGACCCCATGTATAACTTCAAAACTAATCTGAATTACAGAAAGTTTGTTATGCTACATAAAGATTGCTATAACTATTTTAAAATGACCGAATTGGTCATAATTAGACTGACACTAAAATGCAGCCACATTACAATAAGCAGTATATGTATGGAGATACCTTAATGAAGACCAAGAAAAACATGAAAATTCAAAGGCAAAAATCCACAATGGATGAATATTAATGTGAAATTTAAATAGTAATAGCCTAATAATGAAACCAACATATACCATTAGTCATATTTGTACCTATTCTAATTAAAATATTTCAAATGTATCATAATTTTTATTGCAAGGAGTAGTTGCAATTTAAGCTTAGTTCTTTTTATTTTCAATAATTAATCAGCTACCAAGAGTGGCCTTGTTAAACAAAGGGTGCTACACAGAGGAAAAATTGTATTGCTTTCCTTTTGTTCCCTTGATGAACATAAAACTCCACTTTAGCTCATATATTTTCTTGGTTTCTTTTTAAAGGTTTATCACTAAGTATATTTTAGTATTTCAAATCACATACTAAAGAAATCGGCATCTTTTCTTTGTTTAATAAAGTGACTATATTTCATAACAACAGAGCAGCATGCAATTCAAATGCAAAGAACATAAACATGGTCATGTTTTAGAATTTAGCTTATGCAACAGTTACCTATTTCCACATTAAACAAAGAATCATTTTGAAGTAACACAGAAAAAAACTGACTTTCAATTAAGCCTAAAGCATATACAAATCAAGTCTAATTAGTCCAGTCCCCTAAATATGATCTGCAATTATGAGATAAATCCACCCACAGAGATTTATTAAACCTTATCATTTTTGAACTAGAACTTCAATGAGTCTGCCTTTAGCTGCACCCTGCAGTGACTGGCAAGGTTTTCCTAATCCTTCTGGTTCCTCAGGTGCACTTTCCGAACAAAATTCTATGAAAAAAAATATTCTGTGGTATTATTGGCGCTGAGACTAGATTTTTTCAGTTAGCCCTTTTGTATTTTCCTGTACTGTGTTTCTGCTTTTCCATTTTCCTAACCAATGACAACTAGAAATGCATGGTGGTGGCTCCATATTTATCTACCAGAGAAATGAGTTTGCTGCTTCTGACATTCAGCTAATGCAATCACAAAGGTTGTTCACACAGCATAAAATAGTCACGTAGGAGCAGACTGACATAGCAAAAACTTGGTGCTGAGCATACCCACTATACTGCATTCCTATTTATACTGGTCCCAGGATGTTCCAGCCTGTGAAAGAAACATCACCTTGAAGTAATATGCTACCCAGGGAAACAACCTTGAGAAAGAGAGGCACATGCACATGATAGAAATGATAGTTTGTTAGTTCATCTTGTCCAGAATGCAATCTCCTTAAAACATTGTCAAATGCTTTATTCATATTTGCTTTCATTGCACAGGGAATAAGATTCCCTGGATTTTTAACAATGTTACCAAGGAAAAGAATCTTTCTTAGTTCAATGCTGTTTTTGTTTCTATCAATAAAGTCATTGAGTTGCACTCAGTTAAATATCACAAATGACATTTTCCTCTTTAGCAGAATAAATGATCCTCCTGCTTCGTGTTTAACAAGATATGAGCTTTTAGTTGTTCTACTGGCTGCTGTGATGACAATTTTTAGATTCATGGATATGCTTATTCTTTGCCCCCTGTGAAAATGTTGACTAGCTGACTAAGATAAGTTAGGGTCAAGGCAAATTCAGGTGATCCATAGGCGTATTATGTAGTGACCCTGATTTCACTCAAAACATGAGCTTAAAAACCACATACAAGTAAATAATTAGATTGAAAACATGTATATTAATAAGAACAGTAAAACTAATTAGTACACATCCCTTGATAAGGACCAGCTTCTCTACTTTAGGGTCACACATCTATATTTATGTGCAATTATTTGTTAGCCTCCCTGGGGTAGCCTTCTTATCTTCTCTGTTGTATTGTAGGCTTTATCTGCATACCAGTCTGGCATTTGATTTTTAGGTAAATAATGTGACACGCAGAGGGGCTATTCAGCAAATTTAGTGGTTGATAGTGATGATGAAGCTAATCAAGATAATATTAAAGCCTTGCAGACTAATATTTTTATTTCTGTCTCTCATTAACTGGCTAAATGATACATCTGAAGTTCCTGCCATTTTCTTTCAGTATACTTAGATCATTACATATTTGACCATCTCTAGATAACCACAAAGTCTGAGTATAAATCCTGTCCACATTGTGTCATCCCCTGCCAAAGTTGTATTAGTTTAAAAATTGGATCATGTAATGGATGTTATAGATGTTAAAGATTTTCATGTCTGCTATTACCGGTATATATTGATTGATTCCCTTGGTCTGCTTCACCAGCATTTTACGTCTGACAACACACAAAAACTTTGGTAGAGAAAAGTGCTTAAGTAACATTCGCTTCATAAATTACTAGATTAAAAAATGAACACCTTAAAAGTATGACTTTTTTGTTGAATTTTATGAATATTTTATATCAACTCTAGATTTTAAAATGTATTCATTTAAATTAAAAGTATTTATTGAATAGTATGTATTATCACTGAGCTAAGCAGTGTAGATACTGAAGATAGCAAATAAAAATAACAGATATTTAGAAAAATGCAAAGTAAAATCTTTGTGAAGACAAGGGTATAGTTTATTATTTTGATCATTTTATTTTTGGTTCATACATGACACAATATTTGCTGAAAGAGAAAATAAGTCAGAAGTTTTCTTTGATTGTGCTTATTTAGTCTCCATTAAATCTTTATAAGGTCAGTTATCTTCATCCTCATCCACTTGGAAATCAAAGTCTTTCTAATCTGTTCTGCTGTGACTCCCTCAGAATATTTACTCTCCATTTTTTTCTATCCTTCTAGTGAGCACATGGCTGCAAAGCAAAAGAACCTGATTTGACTAACCATATGTGTGGCTTCCTAAATGCATCTTATTCTATTATTTTATTATTGCACATATTTTTTCTGTAGAAGACATGCAGACTCAATATTAAGAAACAATACTAAAATCAACACATTTGTGGCACATACTTTAAGATGCTAGGTGAGTAGAGAAAAAGCAGTGTTTGTGTCTCCCTGGGAAATAGGCAGAGAAGACATCACAAAGACATCAAAACTGTATCTGGTAAGTGCAGGAAGAAAATGGTGCTTCTCTGGATGATAGCTCAGGCTATCTGTAGGGAGTGCTGGGAGATGAAGTTGGAAAGGTGGGGAAAACCACTCCATTACATTCCTCTCATACCCTATTAAGGGACTGAACCAAGGGAGTAGCAGAAAGAACGAGAGCAAAGATATTTGTTAGTGTAAGATAGACTGTAAGATATGGTGACTGATTATGTGTGCGTGAAGGACCTCTAGAGAGGAATCAGAGTGTTCCTGAGTTTTCTGGTTAGAGTAGTTGAATGGACAGCACTTAATGATTGCAATAGGAAATTCAGAAGGCGAGTTATATAGGCTGAACTAAGATATATTTCTGAGTATGTTGTTCATAAGTGAATATGTCTAGTTTTTACCTATGGCCTGTTCTATTCTTACTTTCCCCACTTCGGGTTTTATCACTTGTGTATTGGGTGCTGCCTACTAAGACCCATATGTCACTACTCCCACATTCTAGCTGCCATCTCATAGTCTCTACCATTACCCCCATCAACAAGCCCTGCAGCACACACATGCTGTTGCTGTTTGCCTTGTGGTGGTCTTTTTAAAAACATGATTTCCAGGATAAAATATGTTAACAAATGTTAACACCTGTTAACAGGTGAACCAACTTAACCAATTTATTTGTATTTTTTTTGAACTGGTTTATTGTTTTTTCAAAGATATGAAACTGGAACACATAAGGTAATATTGCTAAAGGTAATATTGCTGAAGTAATTATCACAAAGAAATAATGGAAGATAGCGCTGACTGAAATATAACCAAAAGGAAAAATAAAGCAATTTCATGTCTGTACCAGGTTGAATAGTGTTGCTGTAAAATTTATGACTAACCAGAACCTCAGAATGTGACCTTATTAGGAAATATGGTCTTTGCAGTTGTAACTACTTAAGTTTAAAAAATGTCATATTAGATTAAAGTGGGCCCAAATTCAATGACTGGTGTCATTATAGAGAAGACACAGACATAGAGAGGCACACAGGGATAGTGGAAGTAAAAAGTGGAGTGATATGTTTACAAGCCAAAGAACAGCAAGGATTGCTGCCAATCACCAGAAACTAGGAAGAGGCAAGGAGGAATTTCACCGAGGATCCCTCAGAGACAATATGGCACTGTTGATACCTTGATTATGTACTTCTCATTTCCAGATCTGCAAGGGAATACATTTCTGCTGTTTTAAGCCATCCAGTTTGTGGTAATTTGTTATGGCATTCCTACAGAACTAATATAATTTATATATGATATATAATATTTGTCCAACCTAATTTCAAAACAGATTTGACAGAACTGACAGTAAAATAACATATAAAATATAATATTGGACAAAAAGTCAATTAAATGTTAGAATTGTAATTTTGCAGTTCAGTGAAAGATTAGAGATTATCACACTAAGGAAGAGAATTTGTATTCTGAGTATGAACACACTGGCAATCACTGTTGGATAATAAGCCTCTCCCTACTCTTTCCAGTAACAAGAAATAAACAAACAAAACCATCATTGAAGTACACGTGAAAGAGTGAGTATATTTCCTAACACATGTCCAATGTAAATATATTTTGTTATCAAACAGCAGGACGTATTCGCCTTTGTCTAGAGAGGTTATATTTTTCTTGGCAATAAATTTTAGGAGAAATCCATTTGGCTTAAGGACAAGCAACCCATATACTTCAATGGCTCTTAGAACTATATAGAACAGAACAATAATTGCTGTTCATGGACATGACCCCGAGTGATCAGGGAAAGGTTCTGTTCAATGTATTCTGTTTCATAAACAGAGACTGTCTCATACATTTATAAAGTGTATATAAGTGAGCCTGAAAGAGATGACTGACAGTTACAGTCATGTCCAGTGTCAGTGGGAGAAGAATTGGCAGTACGACAGAGGACATTCAATGGAGTAAGGAGGGGCAGTATGACAGCTGGGTGGGGAGGGTGTAGGGGACTGCAGACTGATGGAGAAGGGAGAGTCACCAAAAGGACCAAGACTAGAAGTGACTCTTTGCCAGAAAAAAAAAAAAAAAAATGGTGTAGAGGAGCGAAAGATACTAATTTGTGGCTGGATGATGGGAGCAGTAGAGGGTGGTAGGGAGTGGCAACAGAAAGAAAAAAGGTTGTATTCATTTCCTAGTTGCTTCCATGAGGTGTGAACAACATCATTATCTACCACTTGCCAAGTACTTTCCATGTACCAACCACTATCCTAAGCTTTTTTTAAAAAATGTACATATGTCCTTTAATCTTCAAAGCAACCCAGTGAAGTGAACATCATTATACCCATTTTATGGGGTTTGGGAAACTTCTCTCAAACTACATAACTAGTAAATGACAAGAAGAGTATTGGAGGTCAATCTTCACTGTCAACTGAGGATTTATTCTTAACCATTTCCTTCTAAAGCCAATGCAGGGAGTCAGGCACACATCTGTGAGGACCAGAGACATCATATATTTATCTGTGGATGTTGAAAGGTTATACCTGTAACTGAATCATGAGGGAAGTCCATAGAAGTAGAAGGGTCCAGAAAAGACATCTCAGAAAGCTGAACCAGAAAAATGTCCTGCTTATTCAACCACTTAAAGGAATGACAGATATATTAATGAATGAGATTTTAGTGCAGGCGATAGTTTCTATTTCCAAATTTCATGTACTGAATTATTTTACTATTATATTAGTTTAATGTTACTTTCTATTAATTATTTTCCCCAAATTCATGGTTATCTACTTTTTTTTTTGAGTGGGACACAGCTGTCCTTCATTTCAGATTCTTTTTTTTGCCAGAGTCAGATTATAGATCTAAGTTCAAAGAATTTTACTTATACTGAGGATCAGCAGGTGTTCTAAGAAGGTGGAGACTTCATCTCCAGACACAACTTTAAAATGATGCTAGAGTTGCAAGTATCAGCCACCCTAGAAAATAGTCATGTGCCATCAAGGACTATGTCCAGGAAGTTTGGGATAGGTGCTCTGACAAATGTATTACAGAGATGGGTGCTCTGACAGATGTATTAGAGGATTTTTTATTAAATATAATTTAGATATGACTTTGTATGATTAGCTGTAGGTTTATTCACGACTTTTATTCCCTGGTTATGGCCAATAAATATTACATTGCTAATTGAACTGAGTGAAATTACATTGTCATTGAAATATTTATGAATGTATCTTTATACATTTACACCCATATCAATACCAGGAAAAAAACTGATGTCTTGTTTGAAACAAAACCAAAAAGTGACAAAATAACCAAATGCAAATGGTTCTAATTGATATAATTAAGAAATGAAGAGATCAATTAAATATGGTTCAGATTCTAAAACACTCTGACAAAATTTTGTGTCTCTTTCAAATGCTTGATGTTGTTTGATGGATTTCCCATGTGGCATAGAAAGTTTAACAAGGAAGACCTCATGGGATAAATTTTAAGGTATCTTATATTTTTTTAGAGAACAACGGCACTCATAAATCCTCATTCTTGATAGACAGATAATTACATGGCTCAAAGTATTTGGTTTCAGTGTTTATACTGAATGACTTATCCAGGGAATCACTGTGCTCTGCATACGTCATACAGTATTGGGCTTACATGGCATGAAGGATGGTCATTATTTGGGGGGAGGAGGGAAGGGTTGAATGACTGGTCCTCCTTGACAGAATGACCTTGTTTAATGCCCTCTGTGACATTCACTCCTCCATTCTTGATCAGCCAGTTCCATTTATCATTCTAATTAGGCAGCATCTTGCCAGCTCAATCAGCCTCAATTACTTTAGGCCTCATTAGTGACTGACATTCTGTAACAAGTGTATCTTTGAAGGAGCAAGGTCAGATGAAGAAGTTCAGTGCATAGAGAGCAAGCACATTCCTATCTCTATACTTGAGACTTTCAAATTTAGCAGGACATCCATAAGATAGTCAAACTTTTTATCTCACAGATTAGAGCTATCTGGTCAAAAACATTTTGTTTGTATTTAGCATCATCTAAATGCTCTCAAAATTTGATGTCTGAATTTCTGGTCAGAGAATTCAAAACAATGTTATCACCTAAAGTCTACAGGTAATAGTTTTCTATAATGAAAATTGATTCTTCCATGGTGTTTACCTTTGTTTCATATAAGTGAATCAGCAAAATGAAACAAAAAGAAGAAAAATGCTGCTCAGAATTGGTGATCAATGGATAAGATTTTCGGTTTTCATTTATTTAAACCTAGAAGAATACACGTAACATTATGAAATCATTGCATTTGCTAATGCTTATATATTGCCAATATCTGGAGGAATTTTTGTCATATGCTATTTGTAAAATATGGATACATACGGTTAAATTCTAGAAAATAATTTGAAAAAACATTAAAATAGAAGTATTATTATAATTTTACTTTGCTTTTGTTGTTTTTAATAGTGTTATATATATTTAAGGTTAGCATTTACTAAGATTTTTAATGTTTTTTGTTTCTTTCTTATATGCAAGTCAGGAACACGATCCTCAAGGTAATATTTTGTTTATTTTTTTTTTGGCCTCAAAATTCTGGAAACAATCCACATTTTGTTTGGAGAAAAGTTATTGGAACATAAATCAATTCCATTCAATAATCTGTTAATAAATCCCTGCTACATGCCAAGTACCAGTGATTTAAGTGTGTATGAAACAAAATCTTTGTTTTCTGGAGCAAACAGATAAACAAGAAGACCAACACACAGACATATAAACAAATAATTACAATGTAATGTTATTCATACAACAAAAGAGCGTTACAGAAAACTGGGGAAGAGACATCTAGCTCTGTCCAAAGTTACAGTGGATGACATCACAGAAGAAGAGGGGTTTACAGAAAATTTCAAAGATACAGAGTTGTTGAAAAGGTGGATAAAGGAAGTGAGAAAGAACCATGAAGAATAGCATTTCCTATAGGGGAAGAATATAAAGAGGAGAGGAGGAGGGTGAATTGTTGACCCAGCTGGAGAACCATGGGACAGAGTGGCTGACAAGAAGCTTTGAATAGCAGCCAGACACCAAGACCTTGGGTGGGAGAATGTAATGCACATTTCCTGGGCTTTGCCCTCCAGGGTAGACAACCTCATTAATTAGCTACAGAAACCAAGGTCTGAGGTTCCAACTTTGCTCCTCAATCTTTCATCTCTTTTTCCCTGCTTTATCTGCTACCAGGTACTAACCCCTTACTTACAGGTTTCTTGTTCTGACTTTGAGTCCAGGTATTTTATTTGTTCTTAGGGATAAGAACAAATAAAATAAATTGACTTGGGATAATTTGACTTAGGGATAAACACTATGATTTGACCTTTGCCCAGGTCTTGAATCACCTGATTATGGTCCTGATGGCTGCCATATGTACAATGGAGATTCAGATATTCTCTCTTCCTAAGGCCAGCCTAGAAATATTTTTCTGTTTGTACCTGTTATGACGTGTTTAGAGGAAAGTATAGTTTTCAATGGGACTATACATTGTTTAATTGAATTCAATATTAATAAATAAAATTTAAAACATATTCCACAAATGGGGCTAACTAATATTCAAAGTGTTATTATAAATCCATTATAGTGTCTCCATAGAGACACTGCTCATAAACTGTTTCTTTTTCAGCAACTGTAATTTTGTTGTTGTTGCTTTAGGAGAAGTTTTATTATGGTTACAGAACAGAATTGAAGTATATTTGCAAGTTGATATAAAGATATTTTCTGAGAATAAATTCCAAATGTGAGAATTTGTAGAAACTTTAAATTGTCATATAAAAAGAGTTTAAACATACTTTCAGATTTCTTCCAACAAATGAGTTACGATACGCAATATGCACTGAAGGTTAGTAGAAAATTATCCCATAATAAGAATCATTTCATGTGACTAAACAAATTCCCAATGAGAAGCTAGGCACATCTAAAAGATGTTGTCTTTTCCAACTACCAAAAGATATCAAATATATGAAAAAAATGACCTCAATGATTACGTGTACTAACTGGAATAATGCTGGTTCAGTTTAATACTTAAACCTATGTACTTAGAAAACTAAGCTTGGGGAGGGTCCAAGAAGGCCCACTAGAACCAGCTGCAGTAGGAGGCTCCCATCAAGAACAACAAAAACAGAGAGTGAATCCTGCACCAGCAACTGAAGTATCCAGGTTCTCTCATTGGGGCTAACTAGGCAGTTGGCACGACCCACAGAGAGAGAGGAAAAGCAGGGTGGTGCAACAGCCTACCTGGGAGCCACGTGGGGTAAGGGGAGCTCTCACCCCCAGCCAAGGGAGGAAGTCAGTGATTGTGCTATCCTGCCCGGGACACCATGCTTTTTCCGTGCATCTGTGCAACTTGCGGATCAGGATATTATCCTCGTGAGCCCACGCCACCAGGGCCTTGGGTCTCAAGCACAGAGCTGTACAGATTCTCAGCGGCCACTCGGCTGGAGACTGCCTATGATTACGAGTTCCCCGGGGGAACTGTGGCCATCATTACTGTGGCTGCCTGCTGCTGAAGATGACTGAGCTCTTGTGGGTGAAAAGTGGCAGTCATCACTGCAGCTCCAGCCCACTATTTTCACCTGTGTGTGACTGGACGGATTGGACCCAGGAGGAATTTCCCACAGTGCAGCACAGTGGCTGTGGCAGATCACCGCCAGACTGCCTCATTAGGCTGGACCCTGGCCCATCCCTCCTCACTGGGCGGGGCCTCTCTGCAGGAATTTCAGCTACTCCAGCCAGAAATTTAAGTTTAAGGACAGAACTCTGATATCCTTGGGACTAAGCCCCTGGAGGCAGAGGTGGCCGCAGGCCGCAGTCACCAAAGATCAGCAGACTTAGTCTCCCCCTGCTGGCTCTGAGAAATCCAGGCAGGCCGGAGGAGTGGGATTTTCCACCAGTGCAATGCAGCCCCTCTGCCAAGGTGCAGCCAGAGTGCTTCATTAAGCAGGTCCTGGATCCCGTACCTTCTGTGAGACCCCCCCCAACAGGGGTCTCCAGATACCTTATACAGGAGAGTTCCCAGTGGCATCAGGTCAGTGCCTCTCCAGGACAGAGATCCCAGAGGAAGGAGCAGGCAGCCATATTTGCTGTTCTGCAGCCTCCACTGGTGACATCTCCAGGTGCAGGAGGGTCCCAGGTGAATAAGTTCTGTAGTGAAACCCCAGCAAACTGCAGCAGCCCTATGGAAGAGGGGCCTGAGTTTTAAAAGAAAAACAAACAAACAGAAAGCAACAACATCAACAAAAAGTCCCCACAAAAACCCCAACCAAAGGGTAGCAGCCTCAAAGATCGAAGCTAAATAAACTCACAAAGATGAGAAAGAATCAACAACAACAAAAAAAAATGGTGAAACTCAAAAAGTCAGAGTGCCTCTTCTCCTCCAAATAATTCAACACTTCAGCAAGGGCACAGAACTGGGTAGAGGCTAATATTGATGAATCAGCAGAAGTAAGCTTCAGAAGGTGGGTAATAATGAACTTTGCTGAACTAAAGAAGCATGTTCTAACCCAATGCAAAGAAGCTAAGAACAATGATAAAACATTGCAGGAGCTGTTAACCAGAATAACCACGTTAGAAACAAGCATAAATGACCTGATGGAGTTGAATAACACAACACGATAACTTCACAGTGCAACTAGAAGTATCGATAACTGAATAGACCAAGCAGAGGAAAGAATTTCAGAACTTGAAGACTATCTTTTTGAAATAAGACAGGCAGACAAGTTTAGAGAAAAAAGAATGAAAAGAAATGAACAAAAACTCTGACAACTATGATTATGTGAAAAGACTGAACCTAAGACTGACTGGGGTACCTGAAAGAGATGGGGAGAACAAACCAAGTTGGAAGACATACTTCAGAATATCATCCAGAAGAGCTACTCAATCTAGCAAGACAGCCCAACATTCAAATTCAGGAAATCCAGAGAACCCCAGTAAGATAATCCATGAGAAGATCAACCCCAAGACACATAATTATCAGATTCTCCAAGGTCAAAATAAAGGAAAAAATGTTAAGGGCTGCCATAACAAAAAGTCAGACCATCTACAAAGGGAAGCCCATTAGACTAACGGTGGACCTCTCAGCAGAAATTCTATAAGCCAGAACAGATTGGGTACCAATATTCAACGTTCTTAAAGAAATTCAAAATTTGAATTTCCAACCCAGACTTTTGTATCTAGCCAAACTAAGCTTCATAAGTGAAGCAGAAATAAAATCCTTTTCAGACAAGCAAATGCTGAGGAACTTTGTCACCACCAGGCCTGCCTTGGAAGAGCTCAGGAAGGAAACATTAATACTGGGGGAGGGGAGGAAGAACAAACTGTCATCAGCCACTGCAAAAACACACTGAAGTAGAAAGACCAATGTCACTATGAAGCAAATACATCAACAAATCTGCAAAATAACCAGCCAGAATCCTGGCTTCAGGATCAAATTCACACATAACAATATTAACCTTAAATGTTAATGGGCTAAATGCCCCAATTAAGATACAGAATGACAAGCTTGAAAAAGAGTCAAAACTCTTCGGTGTGCTATACTCAAGAGACCCAACTTATGTGCAAATACAGACATAGGCTCAAAATAAAGCGATGAAGGAAAAATTACCAAGCAAACGGAAGGCAGATAAAAAACGGGTTGCAATCTGACTTTCTGACAAAGCAGACTTTAAACCAACAAAGATCAGAAAAGACAAAGAAGAGTCTTAAATATGGTAAAGGGATCAATTCAACAAGAAGAGCTCACTATCCTAAATATATATGCACCCAATATAGGAGCACCCAGATTCATTTTAAAAAGTTTTTAGAGGCCTACACAGAGACTTAGGCTCCCACACAACAATAGTGGGAGACTTTAATACCCCATTGTCAATATTAGATCATGAAGACAAAAAATTAAGAAAGATATTCAGGACTTGAACTCAGCTCTGAATCAAGTCGACCTGATAGGCATCTACAGAACTCTCCACCCCAAATCAACAAAATATACATTCTTCTCAGTGCCAAATGGCACTTATTCTAAAATCAACCACATAATTGGAAGTAAAACGCTCCTCAGTAAATGCAAAAGAACTGAAATCATAACAGATAGTCTCTCAGACCACAGCACAAATTAGAACTCAAAGTTAAGAAACTCACTCAAAACCACACAATTGCATGAAAATTGCACAACCTGCTCCCGAATTACTCCTAAGTAAATATGAAATTAAGGGAGAAATCAATAATCTCTTCGAAACCAATACAAACAAAGAGACAACATATCGGAATCTCTGGGACTCAGAAAAAGCAGCATTAAGAGGGAAATTGTTAGCACCAAATGCCCACATCAAAAAGCTAGAAAGATCTCAAATCAACACCCTAACATGACAACTAAAAGAACTAGAGAACCAAGAGCAAAAATCCCCAAAGCTGGCAGAAGAAAAAAAATAACCAAGATCAAGGTGGAACCGAAGGAGATAGAGACATGAACAACCTTTCAGAAAATCAATGAATCTAGGAGCTGTTTGTTTTTTAGAAAAAAATTGATAAAATAGATAGACTGCTAGCTAGATTAATAAAAAAGAAAAAAAGAATCAAATAGACACAATAAAAATGATAAAGGGATATCAACACTGACCCCACAGAAATACAAACAACCAGTTGAGAATACTATAAGCAACTCTATGCAAATAAATTAGAAAATCGAGAAGAAATGGATAAATTCCTGGACAAATATATCCTCCCAAGACTGAACCACAAAGTTGAATCCCTGAATAGACCAATGAGTTCTGAAATTGAGGCAATAATAAATAGCCCACCAACCAAAAAGAAGTCCAGGACCAGATGGATTTATACCTGAATTCTACGAGAGGTACAAAGAGGAGCCAGTACCATTTCTTCTGAAATTATTCCAAACAATTGAAAAGGAGGGAATTCTCCCTAACTCATTTTATGAGGCCAGCATCATCCTACTAACAAAACCTGGCAGAGATACCACAACAAGAAAATAATAAAAACTTCAGGCCAATATCCCTGATGAATATCAATGCAAAACTCCTCAATAAAATACTGGCAAACCGAATTCAGCAGCACATCAAAAAGCTTATCCACCATGATTAAGTCAGCTTCATCCCCAGGATGCAAGGCTGGTTAAACATATGCAAATCAATAAATGTAGTACATCATATAAACAGAACTAAAGACAAAAACCACATAATTATCTCAATAGACACAGAAAAGGCCTTCGATAAAATTCAATATTCCTTCATGTTAAAAACTCTCAAGAAACTAGGCATTGAAGGAACATACTTCACAATAATAAGAGCCATATATAACTAACCCACCGCCAATAGCATACTGAATGGGCAAAAACTGGAAGCACTTCCCTTGAAACCTCGCACAAGACAAGGATGCCCTCTCTCACCACTCCTATTCAACATAGTATTGGAAGTTCTGGTCAAGGTAATCAGGCAAAAGGAAGAAATAAAGCATATTCAGATAGGAAGATAGGAAGTCAAACTTTCTCTGTTTGCAGACAACATGATTCTATATCTAGAAAACCCCATTGTCTCAGCCCAAAAGCTTCTTAAGCTGATAAGCAACTTCAACAGAGTCTCAGAATACAAAATCAATATGCGAATATTACCAACATTCCTCTACACCAACAACAGACAAGCAGAGAGCTAAATCATGAATGCTATACAGAGAATTGCTATTCACAATTGCTACAAAGAGAATAAAATACCTAGGAATACAGCTAACAAGGGAAGTGAAGGAGCTCTTCAAGGAGAACTACAAACCACCGCTCAAGAAAATCAGAGAGGACACAAACAAATGGAAAAACATTTTATGTTCATGCATAGGAAGAATCATATTGTGAAAATGTACATACTACCTGAAGTAATTTATAGATTCAATGCTATTCCCATTAAACTACCATTGACATTCTTCAGAGAATTAGAAAAAAACTAGTTTAAAATTCATATGGAACCCGAAAACAGCCCACATAGCCAAGACAATCCTAAGCAAAAAGAACAAAGCTGGAGGCATCACACTACCCAACTTCAAGCTATACTACAAGGCTACAATAACCAAAATGGCATGCTACTGGCACAAGAACAGACACATAGACCAATGGAACAGAATAAAGATCTCAGAAATAAGACTGCACATATACAGTCATCTGATCTTTGACAAACTGAACAAAAACAAGCAATGGGGAAAGGATCCCCTGTTTAATAAATCGTGCTAGGAAACTGGCTAACCATATCCAGAAAATTGAAACAGGACCCCTTCCTTACACCTTGTACAAAAATTAACTCAAGATGGATTAAATACTTAAATGTAAAACCCAAAACTATAAAAACCCTGGAAGAAAATCTAGGCAATACCATATAGGACATTGTTATGGGCAAAGATTTCATGACAAAAACATCAAAAGCAATTGCAACAAAAGCAAAAATTGACAAATGGGATATAATTAAACTGAAGAGCTTCTGCAAAGGAAAAGAAACTATTGTCAGAGGGAACAGACAATCTACAGAATAGGAGAAAATTTTTGCAATGTATCCATCTGACCAAGGTCTATTATGCAGAATCTACAAGGAACTTAAACAAATTTTCAAGAATAAACAAGCAACCCCATTAAAAAGTGGGCAAGGGACATGGACACTTCTCAACAGAAGACATTTATGCAGCCAAGAAACATATGAAGAAAAGCTCAACATAACTGATTATTAGAGAAATGCAAAGCAAGACCAGAATAAGATACCATCCCATGCCAGTCAGAATGGTGATTATTAAAAAGTAGAGAAACAGGAGATGCTGGCAAGGCTGCAGAGAGATAGGAACACTTTTACACTGTTGGTGGGAATGTATATTAGTTCAACTATTGTGCGAGACAGTTTCATGATACCTTAAACACCTAGAACCAGAAATACCATTTGGCCCATCAATCCCATTACTCGGTATACACTCAAAGGAATATAATTCATCCTATTATAAAGATACATGCATATGTATATTCATTGCAGCACTATTCACAATAGCAAAGATGACATGGAATCAATGCAAGTGCCCATAAATGATAGAATGGATAAAGAAAATGTGCTATGTATACACCATGGAATACCATGCAGTCATAAAAAGGAATGAGATCATGTCCTTTGCAGGGACATGGATGGAGCTGGAAGCCATTATCCTCAGCAAACTAATGCAGGAACAGAAAACCAAATACAACATGTTCATGTTCCCACATATAAGTGGGAGCTGAACAGTGAGAACATATGGACACAGGAAGGGGAACAACACACACTGGGCCCTGTCATGGGGGTGAAGGAAGCAAGAGCATCAGGATAAATAGCTAATGCATGTGGGACTTAATACCTAGCTGATGGGTTGATAGGTGCAGCAAACAACAATGGAACATGTTTACTTACGTAACAAATCTGCACGTCCTGCACATGTATCCTAGAACTTAAATTACAATTAAATTAAGTTTTTAAAAAAGAAAATTAAGCTAGGACACATGTTGTTAAACATTTCATATTTTTCAAATAAATAACCAGGCTGCTTTGTTATATTATTACACTGAAGAAAATAGAATGCTTCTACAGATGATATAAACTTTGTTCATTTTATCCCCAATAATTCACAAGTGAGATTTGCATGCTAACAAAAGAGAACAGCCACCTTCTTCTATTGCCTCTTCTCCAGTCCTTTTAATTTCCCTAAATTCTGAATCTGCTCTGGGAAAGCATAATTTTCCTTGAATCCATTGTTTTCCATCTTCTGCAGGACCTGTGAAGCTTAGCTACATTCTCCTAAGTTCTTGCTAACCATTACTCAATCTCCATCCTTCACAATGTGACAGTCATTTCTTTCTTTCTGCCATGAATTGATTAACGTGATACCCACTCTTAACCTATGCTTCTGAGAGTGCTTAGTGTGTGTAACTTAGTAAATATCAGATAAAAGCCTTACAGTACAGCTCATTTGCAACACTATGTATGGTGCTGGCTGGGAAAATACACTGGGAGATATCCAGCTGTGTGTATAAATCAATTCCTTTCACACCCATGAAAAGCTGGGTATTTCTGCCAGCTGGAGCTATTGAAAGATGGAAGGTTGTGTGTGAAAACTTCTACAGTTGTTTGTATTAGTTCTAAAGAATATAAAGAGAATTACAGCACAGAATAGTGAAAAATATTTCAGCCCTGTGCACTACTACTCTACTGAAAACCTGTGCCTCACAAAGTGATACATAACAACTTGTAAAGCCACATAGAGAAATTTGGATCTGCTGCGGGATTTCCATTTGTCTATTTAATTTACTTTAGCACTCAACAGGTTTTTATTTTCTTCCATCTATAGAAAGTTTCATAACATTTTCTGCATAACTCAAAGATTGAAGTGCAAAGTAAGAATACAAAAAAATTGTATTAAGCACAAACTGCTGCGCACAAGCTTGAATACTGACAGTTTGCTTGCCACCACCCGTGTGTTACCTGTAGCAGAAGAATAGCCAATATTAAAATTTCCTTGGGTTATGGTGGAGCATTTGTATCTGTGGAAGAATTTTTAAATTCAAATTTCTACTACCATATACTTCTCAATTAACAACAGAAAAAAACCACTAAAATATTACAATAAATTCTAAAATAATATGAGCCAATTTATCGAAAGTACTGAGTTAGCACTACCACATGTCCTTAATCTCTGTGGGTAGCTCTGAAAGAAGTCTCTGGGTAACCATGATTGCTGTTTATACATGCTAAATTCTTTTCTTAGATGTTATTTAAACAAATATTTTAAAATGTTTATACTTAGAAAAAGAAGTGAATCACTATCAACAAAACTAAAATAAGTATCTAATGCATACTTGTTCCATAGTCCAGAGATCCAATAAAGATGGTCATTCAGAATGTTGAAGGAAAACAACCCCAAGAGCAGAAACAGCAAACAAACTTCATCTTCCATATCAGCTCATCAATTAACTGTGGCCTCCGACGCTATTCATGGAGCAGAATTTTAAGTCCTTACCAAAGTTCAGCTGGAGAAAGTATGGATTTATTACTAATATCTGACAGTAACATGGCCAGGATAGTGTTGAAGATCTCCTGTCTACATATTTTTAAATATAGTTTCACAGACCAAAGTGAGAGAAATTAAGGTACAGTGGAAATCAGAGACTAAGAAGAAAACAAACTTGAAAATGACACCAGGTATATGTGTTTGTTGTTAAAAATCTGCTATTGACACTGGCAAAATGAAAATTAAAAGAAAGGCTAGACAAGAAGCCAGAAGATATTTTTATAAGAAGATATGTTTTTTAAATAGAATTACAAGGTAACCTCAGAGTTTAGATACTGACTAAGCCCCAGAATGAAAATCATTTGTACTGTTATAAATGTCTGTGTCATCAGTAATTGACCGATACTAAAGTCAGTTCTCAAATACTTAATAGCTGATTGGAGGGCGTGGGAGATGCCCAAGAATATTTGATTGACTTGCTTTTCAGAGGAGGGCAGTATTAAAAGCTAATTTTTAATTATGGTCTATTATAAAGTCAACCAGATAGAAAATATTGCCATATTATCTACAGACACATCATTATATTCCTGGATTATTGAAGCAGAAAGGTACTAAGCAAAGTCTATTTTTAATTTGGATCAAATATTACTCCAATTTTGGAAGCAATAGCAAGAAGAATAATAGCCTGGGAAAATTTAGAGTCCTGAGCCCAAAATACCATGGAAAATCCTGTTCAATTGTTTCTAGTCTGCCATTCTATTCTCTCTAGCCCATAGAACACCACTGTATCAGTCAGAGTTCTTCAGAGAAACAGAACCGATAGGGGTGTGTGTGTGTGTGTGTGTGTGTGTGTGTGTGTGTGTGTGTGTGTGTGTGTAAAGACACCTATTTTAAGGAGTTGGCTCAGGTGATTAGGGAGGCTGGTAAGTCTAAAACCTATGGGTGGACTTGACTTGACTTTGCTTTACTCAAAGTCCAGTGATTAAAATGTTAATCTCATCCAAACACACCCTCAATAAAACATCCATAATATGTTTGACCACAATATGTGGCTGTGTCTCAGCCAAACTGACACATAAAATTAAGCATCACAACCACCAACCAAAGAGAAATGAAGAAACCACAAACCTAAGTCCAAAGTTTGATATGTCCTTACTATGTTAAAGCGTCATGGAAACTTAGAATGTGTCTCCTTTGCTTCAGGATTCAACTAGATTAAGTTATTCAACTATTTGTTGCACATTATTGCAGATTGTGTTCTATAAAAATGAATGCAACAACATCTTCCAGTATCCACTTTGCCATGTGACTTTGTTATTTCCCCATCAAGGGGAGGGGTCTAATTTCCTTCTCTTTGAATCTGGGTTTCCCTTGGTGATTCAATTGTAACCAATAGAATTCAGTGGCAGTGACACTTCCTGACTTCTGAATGTAGGTCAGAAAACCACATGACCATTCCCCTTGGTCATTTGACCACTCACTCTCAGGATGCTCTCCTGTCACAGGTGCCCTGCTGTGAGAAGCCAAAGGAGAGACTAAGCAGGGGCTTAGGTCAGCAGTTGCAGCTAAATTCATAACTTGAGTTAACCTACCTCAGATTCCAAGCATTTGAGTGCAGACACCCGAGATGATTTCAATCCTCAGTCATTCCTGTCACCCTCAGCCATGAGAATCTTCCAAGCTGAGGCCCTGGACAACATGCAGCAGAGATAAGCCACCCTCTCTATGCTGGCCGTAGAATATATGAGTACAATGAAATAGTTGTCACTTTACACTACTGAGTTTGAAATGCTTTGCTAAATCATATGGATAACCAGAGCAACTGGCAACTGTGTATAGGCAATATACTAGGCACCATGAAGGATAAAAATTTAAATTTGAAAAAGTTATTAATGTTGCATCTAGGAGTTAAAAATATAAATATAAAACTTCAGGAAATAATAAACAGATAGCTCCTTTTTAAAAAATTGATACAAACCAATTCCTAAGCCCCAAGAGTACATTACACTTTCTAAAAAGTGACATGCACAGTATCAACCTAATGGTAATACAGTTAACATAGTACTTTCTTTTAAAAGTAAACAAAAATATAGTTTGTTTGATTTTTTGCAACTCAGGTCATGGGCTGTGTGCCCTCTCTGTTTCTTTGCACATTCTCTTTTGATGATTTTTTTTTTCTTCATTGAATAAAAGAAAACCCCAAACTATCAGAGGCAGTGGCTACCCAAGGCAACTATTAGCACAGGAGTAAGTAAGAGGAGAATCAAAGAGGTTTCTTCTTCTTTCTCAATGCCAGGGAAGTGGGAGAGCAGAAGGCAATCAAGTAGAATATTTCAATAATTCATTTTTCTATTTCATGTCCTTCATCTTCTAATAGAACAGAATTTTTTTTTTAATCTGTACAGAGAGTACCTTGTATTATAAATCTTGTTTCACTAGGTTGTAAACTCCTAAATGACAGGAAGTCTGTCTTTTTTCTCCCCATGTTTTGAATAGTGTCTTATATCCTGACCTCTCAAATATTAAATCAGTCAAGTCTTGGAACAAAGAGTATTCAAAAAATTGGTTTTTTTTTTTCTTCTTCATAACATACTGGATTCTTTTGCTTCCCAGCAAAGATAATGAAAAGTCTTAATCATATCATAGGTGCCAACTTTTCATTTATCTGGCAAGTGCCTTGGTAGTAAATCCAAATCAAACTCTTATTGCAGCAAAGTAAGGTTGCTAAAATGACCAGAGTAGCAGGTCATCTTAGCCATCTTCCCTCATCTCTCAGAGAGTGGGAGATTGCTCCATAAACCATGTTCCTCGATGCTCATCCAACCCTATTTTAAGTGATGAATATAATGGCCTAATAGCCTTTTCTTTAAGAAGTCTGTCATGTTCTTCAGTCTGGACTTTCAAAGTCTAAAGGACAGGAGCACTCTGAGACCACTCTGACTTTCAAATTTGAGGGGCTAATAAATGGTAAATGCAGGGTCAGAACATATTAAAGTAAATAAAGCAGTTTGGTCACTCCTACACACAGATTCTGACATATAGCAGAAGGACAGCCTTGTCACTGACAGAAGTGTCTGGATAATTATCTGACCTTTCCTGTAAGACCTTGGAGCATCTTTGCTTGCAGGCATATAGGAAGCTGTCTAAGGAGAAGCTTCTCCTCTACAAAAGAAAAATGTGTGTGTGTGTGTGTGTGTGTGTGTGTGTGTGTGTGTGTGTGTGTGATCATTTTTTAAGAAGCATAAAAGAAATGGGAATACATGTATGTATACAATACCTGAAAGAAAAAAATAGAAAAAAATAAGAAGCACCACTTAAATGGTATCATCTAGTAATACAACAGAGAAGAAAAATTTATGCAAATGAATTGCGTGTATATATTTAAAAAAACAAAATTGTGATCTTTAGACTAAAATTGAGAGTGTGTGCTATGCAATGTCACCTCTGAAAATGCTGAAGTTATAGTCATAACATTTCAATACTAATTGACATTTTTCCTCAACATAAAAGTTTTCACAAATAAAGAGTAGTTTGAACAGACAGGGTTGTCTAGATAATTTATGGGGTCTGTTAAAATGAAATTCAAGGCCCCTTGTTCCAAAATTAGGAAGAAGCTTTCATGTTTCTTCCACAGTTCCTTTCCCAACCTATCATGGCATTTTTTGCTTAGGTTTATTTATCCATCTTTATATAAACAAATTATAAAATGTGCATATATGCAAAACATAATATTTTACATATTTGTTCAATGTCACATACCCTTGGGCATGGAGATTCTTTCAGGGAAAGTGCAGACGCTGACAAACACCAAGTATCTCACACTGACCCTAATGCTTCACACACCCAGGTCCTAACCCTCACTCAGCGTAGAAGGTGACAGAGAACCCATCCTGAGGAAACTCAAGCCCCTGGCACATGCTCCTTCATCTAATCAGATTTCACTTATAGAACACAAATTCAAAAATACAATTATGAAAAATTTTATAACAGTGGTTATATTATAGAGCAATAAACTCAAAGCATGGGGTCAGTTCTGAGAGTGGGGCCCTGTGTGACTTCATTGGTGATATGCCCATAAAACCAGCCCTATTAACAGGCAACGTTTGGAAAATATAACCTTTAAGCTTACTATGGTATTTAATGCAATTTAATATTATGCCTTATTGGTTCTAAGGTTGTGTTTCCTCTTGCTTGTATTCAGAAGTGTTTTTTTTTTTTTTTCTTACTTCAAGGATTTTTTGTTTGTTTAAAATTTTCAGAAATTTTCTTCTCTAGAATAAACTCACTTAAAAGGGTGCGATGACTTTCTAACAGGTCAGTTTGGCTAGGCTGACTCCAACTGCCCTTTTGTGTATGTTTTGGATTAGAGTAGGCCTCTGGAGAAATTACAGTGGGACATTTGGAGGGCAGGTGTGAAGTAGCCACCATTTTGGAGCTCATACACATTGTTGCTTATCTGTGGCTCATGTTGTTGATGAAGCAACGGCCAGTCCTCCAACTGAATTAAAGCTCCAACATCTGGCACAAGACAACAGCCATACAGGAGCTGCTTACTCAGGCCCCATCATTTAATAAGGACAAATCCCTATAACAAATACACACACACACACACACACACACACACACACACACACACACACACACACATGTTCCGCTTCTCTGATTGAATCCTAACTGGTACAATCGGTTATTAATAAAACAGGAAACATTATGTGATTTGGATGCAGGATAAGTGCATTTCCTACTAATTTTATGGTTTGTTTATAAAGACGGAGATAATTTCAAATAAAATTTGAAAAGTGTCCTGTGTCTTATAATCAGGCTATAAAAAATTTCTCCAGCATTTAGGACCAGATGGTTCTCAATATCCCATCTGCTTTGGTTTCCTCTGTCCCTGTTCTTCAACTCCACCTCACACGAACTCTCTGTGTGCCAGCTCTTCTCCAGAATCCTTCCCCCTACAGACCTGCATCTCCTTAATTTAGAAAATATACCCCCAGTCATAACAACAATTGCTTTTGCAGTAATATTCTCAGTTGATAGCTGCATATGATGTCTTCAATTTCAAATTTTATATGTGTGGAGAGTTTGTCTTTTCTAGGACACATAATTTTCCAATGCAATATTTTGCTTCATTAATACCAAAAAACAAGGGAAGACAGTTTTGAAGCCCCATGATATTATGAGAAAAATGAGCTAATCTCCAAATAGTTGTGTATTCCAACCATGTCAACAGATATATCAATAGTAAAAGGCCTTTTCTACATCTGCAAAAGATATTTAAACTTTGTGGGACATTTTATTCTTTTTATATATTTCCATTCAATTCCTTCATAAATATAGATTGGGCAGCATTTTATATCTCCAAGAAAAGAGCTCATAAATAAGTCTCTATTGTGAATTATTTTCCAAGAAATATAAAAGTCCCATGGTGATAGGTAATAGGCAGACAGTCAATTTTAATTTATTACATCTATTCCGTAAGTCCTTTTGTGTCTGTGACTCTTCTACGACACTTTAGTTAGCTCTAGGTGAGCATGTTAAATGAAGTTGCTGCTTGTCCTCTGAAAACACCGCAGAAAATGAATTATGAATATTTAGAGAGTAGCTAGTTGATATATTTGCATTTTTGTTTGTTTTTATTTCCTGCATTTCAGCAAAGTTACAGATTCACTTTCAAATTCCAAATTTACTTGCAAATATGAACTTACTTTGTGATTTATAATGTTTTTCTCCAAACTCGTACTGAGGTCTTTAATTGTATGGAGCCTAGAGGTCTCATCGTCTTTAGACCCTAGAACTTTAGGAAACACCCTTACTTTTTTTCTTAATTAATATGTGTAATTTTAACATGAATATTTTAAATAGTATAAGGTCTCAAAATCCATATATAACTAGCATACCTTCATTTTCTAGGACCTTTTCACCCTGTCTCAGCTTCTAGGAATTTCTGTACCTATATTTGTTATGACCATTTTGTAAGTGACGTTGCTAGTTTGTTGGTATTTCGACATGGTTCACAAAGGAACTGATACAAATATTTAAAACGTATGTGATAAAATATATGTATAAAGAAACTTTAATGACCAAAAACCATACAAATAATTGTAGGGGCTCATGACAAAAATGTATGTGGTGAAAGATAAGTAAAAATAAACTTCAATGATCAAAAATATACAAATAGATGTAGACATTTATGACAAAAGGGGAAAATCACAAATCTTCAAACAATAAAAATGTGTAAGCAAGGCTGTGGACACCATTTTTCCAACAACATATGCTTCATTCATGTTTCTGTGTCACATTTTAGTATCTTGGAATATTTCAAACTTTTTCATTATTATTTTTATACTGTATCTGTTATGATGATATGTGATCAGTGATCTCTGATATTATTGGAACTGTTTTGGGGTACCATAAACCATGCCCATATGACAGCAAACATAATTGACAATATGTGTGTTCTGACTACTCAAATGACTGGCTATTCCTTTGTCTTCCTCCTCCTGAGGCTGTTCTATTTCTTGAGACACAACAACATTGAAATTGGGACAATTAATGAGCAGACAATAGTCTCTAAGTTTTCAAGTGAAAGAGTCACACACGTCTCACTTTTTAAAAAGGTTAGAAATTATTTAAGTTTAGTGAAAACGCATGTAAAAAGTCAAGAGAGGCCAAAAGCTTGGCGTCTTATACCAGTTAGCCAAGATGTGAATGAAAAAGGAAAGATCCTGAAAGAAATTTTAAGTGCGACTCCAGTGAACACACAAATGATAAGAAAGCAAAACAACCGTATTGCTAATATGGAAAAAGTCTGAGTGGTCTTGATAGAGGATCAAACCAGTAACAACATTCCATTAAACCAAAGCCTAATTCAGAGCAAGGTCCTGACACCTCAATTCTGTAAAGACTTAGAGAGATGAGGAAGCTGCAGATGAAAAGTTGGAAGCTAGCAGAGGTTATCTCATGTTTCAGAGTTTAAGAAAACAAGTCATTCCCATAACATAAAAGTACAAGTTGAAACAGTAAGTGTTGATGTAGAAGCTGCAGCAAGTTATCCTGAAGATCAAGCTAATATCATTGATAAAGGTGGCTACACTAAATAGATTTTCTATGTAGACTAAACATCCTTCTCTTGGAAGAAGATGCCATCTAGGACTGTCATAGCTAAAGAAGAGAAGTCAATACCTGGAGTCAAAGCTTCAAAAGATAAGCTGACTCTTTTGTTAGGGGCTAATGCAGCTGCTGACTTTATGTTGAAGCCAATGCTCATTTGCCATTCCAAAAATCCTAGGGCCCTTATGCTACATAGGCTGGGTGTGGTGCCTCACGCCTGTAATCCCAGTACTTTGGGAGGCTGCAGCAAGAGGATCACTTGAGCTCAGGAGTTTGAGACCAGCCTAAGAAACATAACAAAAAATTGTCTTTACTACAACTAAAAATAAATACATAAATAAAATAAAAAATAAAGAATTATGCTACACCTTCTCTGCCTATGCTGCATAAATGGAACAACAAGGCCTAGATGACAGCACATCTCTTTACAGCCTGGTGTACTAAATCTTCTGAGCCCACTATTGCAACCTACTTTTAAGAAAAAAAAATACTACTTTCAAAATATTACTGCTCATTGACAATGTACCTAGTCACTCAAGAGCTCTGAAAGAGATTTCCAGGAAGATTAATGTTATTTTCATCCCTGTGAACATAATATCCATTATGCAGCCCATGTTTCAAGGAGTGATCTTGACTTTGAAGTCTTATTATTTTAAAATATATTTCATAAGGATATAGCTACCATAGATAATTATTTTTCTGTTGGATCTGAGCAAAGTAAAATGAAAATCTTGTGGAAAGGATTCACCATTCTAGTTGCCATTAAAAACTTTTGTGAATCATGGGAAGAGGTCAACATATAAACATTAACAGAAGTTTGGAAGAAGTTGATTTCAATGCCAATGAATGACTTCGAGGGGTTTAAGATTTTAGTGGATGAAGTGACTCCATGTGGTGGAAATAGCAAGAGAACTAGACTAGAAGTGGAGTCTGAATATGGGACTAAATTGCTGCAATTTCATGATCAAACTGAAATAGATAAGGAGTTACATTTTATAGTTGAGTAAAGAAAGTGGTTTCTTTAGATGGAATCTACTCCTGCTGAAGGTTCTGTGAACATTGTTTAAATGATTGAAAATATTTTATAAACTTAATTGACAAGGCAGCAGCAGACTTTGAGATGACTGACTCCAATTTTTAAAGTAGTTTACTGTGGATAAATGCTATATGATGGCAGTGCATGCTACAAAGAAATATTTCATGAAAGGAAGAGTTAATCAATGTAGTACACTTCATCGTTGTCTTATTTTAAGAAATTGGCACAGACCTACAACCTGATCAACCAGCAGTCATCACAATTGAAAACTATGACTCTGAAGGCTCGGGTGCTTCTTAGCATTTTAGCAATAAAGTATTTTTTGTTAAGGTATGTACATTAAATTTTAGACATAACGTTATTGCACACTTAATAGAATGGAGTCTAGTATAGAATAAACAAACTTTTGTATGTACTTGAAAACCAAAAAAGTTATATGATTTGCTTTATTGCAATGTTCACTTTATTGCAGTGATCTGGAACTAAATCCACAATATCTCTGAGGTATACCTGCACATATATACAGTTTCTAAATGAATTCAAAGTGTTTCAGAAACAATTGCTCTTAAATTTCAAGTGGTATTAATTTAGGAGACTTAAGTACTGAATATCAAAAGTACAACAAATTTAGAAGTTGTTTCTAGTAGCTTTCTTCAAATAAAATTTAGAGCATAGCCTTCATAAATACCTCAATGGAAACAAGGCTTCAGGAAACCTGAAGACAGCTATAATGCCCAACAACCAAATTGTTGAGTTTATTCACAAACATAATGTTTGTATACCAAATGACTGAAGTACAAGTATTTTATTCATGCAATTGATGGAAAAACCATCTTCCATGATCTGTAAGTAGAAGATCAAGGGAATTCCACACACTTGAAGCTCAACATTTATAAGAAATTTCCAAATGCATCCTAAATTCAAACCTGTTGCTTCCATCTGCCTTCAGGTAATTCTGTCAGAGCAACTGAGTCATGCAGTGTTGTATCTATCACCCAACCTGTAAATAAACTAAAGCTGGCTGGTTAAGAAAAAATCCCATTGCAAGCAATTTTGTAGTGATTTATCCAAAACGATTATAGCCTAAGATTCTTTGAATTAGACTTTCTGCTTAAAAATTGAAGATTAAGTATTTGCATATAAGAAATATTTTATTTTAGATCTTTGAAAAATACTTATTACCATCCTGGAATGGCTCTCAACATCATAATCAGATATATTTCAAATATATTTTTGGATCATGCAACTTTAAATATTTATAACTTTCAATTATTCTTTAAAAACTTCAATTATAAATGTCTGTTTAAAACATAATATGTTTATTAAAAAATCTTCTCCAATGTTTATGTGTGGAAGTATTTTTCATGCTACACTAACCCACAGTTTTCATGTATATACTCTTATTGCATTTCTACATCACTGGGATTTTGTAATTCAGTACATGAAACTTCTGCCCCTGAAGTGAACAGTAAGAAAAGCAGCACTTGCAAAATTAGTTTTCAATCCATTAAAGTGAGTTCTATGGAAGATGCTTTCCTGATCATTTGAATCGTGTTAATCATTTGTTAGTGATGATGCTTGTTTCACACATGATGTCTGGGGCTGTCCCCTCTGACATTGTTAAGTCAGAAAATAACTGAAAGCAGAGTCAGATCTGGGAATCATCTAAAGGAACCCAGACTCATCCTCTGGCACCCTTGTATAAAAAAACACCAACTTGTATTAACTTGGGAAAAGACTTGGCTAAAAACGATTTTAGTCATTTTTAGGCTGTCACTGTCACTTTTATCTCTTGGAAATCATTTATTAATTATATTAGTTTTTTAAAAGTTGTAATTGATGCTATGCACAGAGGAGAAAACATATGAAGTGTTGCATTAAACATATACTCATAAGAATGTAGTAAATTATTTTGACTATATATTTTCAAATTTTGTGTGACATGTTTGAATAAATTCAGACTAGTCCTCTTAGATCACAATAAAAAAGTAAGGCCAGGTTAAGAAAGAACAAAGTTATTTTATAATGACAAAGCAATTATGGTAGAAATTTATAGGTTTTGATATTATTATTTATTCAATGCCAACTGAGTACCTAAAAATATGTTGATTTCTTTATTATATATAATATTATTATTATATTTTAAGCATATAACAACATATAATATTATGTGTAAAGTACAGTTCTAAACAAAGGAGATCAAAGAAGGTAGAGAATATGGGCTCTACTCCCTAAAGGAGCCAAAAATGTAGTAGCAGAGTCAAGGAAAGCACGCTTAAGAAGTAATCTAACAACACAGAGCAATTAACAATTTATTACCAAATTATGAATATAAAACTAGGGTTTCCAAGGCCAGTACAGCCTAAACTGATCAATCCTTGGGCAGAAGCCATTCCACATGTTTTGTTCATTCTTAGTAGATTATTGGTATTTCAAGTAGTCAACTACATAGAGGAAGGTTTGAAGTTCAATATCCCATTTCGTATGCCCCACATATCAATTATTTTACCTTCCATACACATAACAAATAGCAAGCTTTGATTCCCTGAAAAATAAAAATAATGGATTTTCAGCCACATTAAACTGAACCTTCAAGTGGGAGCAGAATGCACAACAAATTGAGAGGATGTTCTGGGCAGAGGAAATGGTGTGAGCATAGCTCAGAGTCTGTGTTCACAACCCTGTGCAGAGAGACTAAAACTAGACCAATCTGGTAAGAGCAAAAGATTCACATGGCCGGGAAGTCGGAGAAAGCAGTGAACCAGGTAGTTTAGGCTCAGGATGCAGAGAGCTATAAACATGTGGCTAAGGAGTGTGGTGTCCATTAAATAATTACTTTTGAAAGAGATGTATTAGCATGAATCAATGGGGAAAAAATGATGAACCTAGAATAAAGCCACACATTTTCAGCCACCTGATCTTCGACAAACTCAACAAAAATATACAATGGGGGAAAACACCCTATTCAAGAAGGGGTGCTGGGAAAATTGGTTAGCCATATGCAGAAGAATAAAAATGGACCACTACCTCTCACCATGCATAAAAATTAACTCAAGATGGATTCACAACTTAAAATGTAAGTCTTCAAACTATTAAAATACTAGAAGGAAACCTATTAAAAACTTCCGGAAATTGGCCTTGGCAAATAATTTGAGTAAGACTTCAAAAACAAAAGAAGTATACGCAAAAATTGACAATTGGGACTTAATTAAAGTAAAGAATTTCTGTGCAGCATAAGAAACACTCAACAGAGCAAACAGACAACTTACAGAATGGGAGAAAACATTTGCAAACTATGCATCTGACAAAAAGCTAATATCCAAAACCTATAAGGCACTAAAAAATATCAATAAGAAATAAAAATCTCATTAAAATAAAGGCAAAAAACATGAACAAATACTTACCAAAAAAAGACTTTGGGAGAATAAGGCAGGCGGATCACAAGGTCAGGAGTTCAAGACCAGCCTGGTCAATATAGTGAACTCCCGTTTCTGTTAAAAATACAAAACTTAGCTGGGTGTGGTGGCGTGCGCCTGTAGTTCCAGCTACTCAGGAGGAGGCTGAGGCAGGATAATTGCTTGAACCCAGGAGGCGGAGGTTGCAGTGAGCTGAGATTGTGCCACTACACTCCAGCCTGGGCAACAGAGTAAGACTCAATCTCAAAAAAAAAAAAAAAAAGAAAAAGAAAAAGAAAGAAAAGAAAAAAAGAAAAAGAAAAGGAAAAAAGACATACAAGCAGCCAATAAACATATGAAAAATGCTCAACATCACTAATCATTAGAGAAATGCAAATCAAAACCACAGTGAGATAGCATCTCACACCAGTTACAATGGCTATTATTAAAAAGTCAAAAAATAACAGATGTTGGGGAGGATGTGGAGAAAGGCAAATGCTTATACACTGTTGGTGAGAATGTAAATCAATTCAGCCCCAGTAGAAAGCAGTTTGGAGATTTCTCAAAGAGCTAAAAATGGAACCACCATTGAACCAAACAATCCTATTACTGGGTATCTACCCAAAGGAAAATAAATCATTATATCAAAAACACACCTGCTCTCATATAGTTATCACTATTCACAATAGCAAAGTCATAAAATCAACCTAGATGCCCACAATGGTGGATTGGATAAAGAAAATGTAGTACACATACACTATGGAATATTACATAGCCATAAAAAAGAATGAAATCATGTTCTTTGCAGCAACATGAATGCAGCAAGAGGCCATTATCATAACTGAATTATTCAAAAACAGGAAATCAATTACTGCATGTTCTCACTTATAAGTGGAAGCTAAACAATAGGTGCACACAGACATAAAGATCAAAACAATAGACACTGAGGACTCGAAAAGAGAGGAGGGAGGAGGGGGGTAAGAGCTGAAAAAAGACCTGTTGTGTACTATGTTTACTATTTGGGTGATGGGTTCAACAGAAGCCCAAATCCCAGCCTTTTGCAGTATATTCATGTAACAAACCTATACATGTAACCCCATAATCTAAAATTTAAAAAATACTAAAAATAAAAAAGAGAATGATGTATTAGGGGAAATTGTCAAATAAAGAAATTGGGGGCTAGAAAGCTAAATAAGTCATTGTAGAAGTTCAAATGGGAGTTGCTAACGTTGTGAAGTAGGTATATCACCACAGAATGAAAATATAGCTGTGGAACTTATTGAAAGAAAACTAAATAGAAGATTTTTGGGAAGATTTACTTATGGAAAGTTAAGGAGAAAAAATAAAATGTGCTTTTTAAATTTTAAGACTGGGCAGCTAAATGGTACTAATACTGACAGAAAGTGGAAAGTTAGTGGGAAGACTCAATTTTCACAAGGTGACAGCAAATTGGAATATAGTTCTGCTTGCATTTAAAGTCAAAAATAAAAAAATTGAAATGAAAATATCTATACACAACTGGACAGCAAACTGAAGAGAAAGATTTCTCAGTCCCTAAGATGTATATTTGTGAACCCTATAGTACAAAATCATCATAAATGAACCCATAGGCATTCATACCATCTTAGAGAGTATGAAAAGAATTATCTCCCTTGACTGAATCTAGGAGTATGACTGACTTTACTGGCACACAGAAGTCATTATTTATTGCAAATAAGAAGTCTTTCAATTTCTACTATAATATATTCCTGAAAACCTCATCATGAATATAATCTCCCACAATAGCAACTGGAAATACCTAAGAACTCAACATGAAAAGTTTCATAATTTAGAATAAAATCAGGCAAAAGGTAATAAAAGCAACAACAAAAAACACCCTGGAGTAGATGAATTCACAGTTGATTCTGTCTGATGTACAAAGAAAAGCTAGTACCCATCCTACTGAAATTGTTCCAAAAACTGAAGAAAAGGGACTCCTCACCCCACTAACTCTTTCTATGAAGCCTGCATCATTCTCATAATGAAACCCAAAAGAGACACAACAAAGAGAGAAAACTTCTGGCCAATATCCCTGATGAATATAGATGCAAAAATTATCAACAAAATACTAGCAAACTGAATCCAGCAGCACATAAAAAAGTTAATTCATCATGATCAAGTCGGCTTTCTTCCTGGGATGCAAGGTTGGTTCAATATAAGCAAATCAATAAATGTGATTCACCAAATAAGCGGAATTTCAAAAAAACATAATTATATCAATAGAAGCAGAAAAGGCTTTTGACAACATTCAACATCCCTTCATATTAAAAACCCTCAACAAATTAGGCACCAAAAGAACATACCTCAAAATCATAAGAGCCATCTATGACAAACCCACAGCCAACATCTTACTGAATGGGCAAAGGCTGGAAACTGGAACCACTCTGTCCACTCTGACCATATCTATTCAACATAGTACTAGAAGTCTCAGTCAGAGCAATCAGGCAAAAGAAAGAAATAATAGGAATCCAAATAGAAAGAGAGGAAGTCAAACTATCTCTTTTCCCAGACAATAGGATTCTATACCTAGATTATCCCGAAGACTCTGCTAGAAGGATCCTAGAACTGGTAAGTGACTTCAGTAAAGTTTCAGAATAAAAAATCAATATACAAAAATCAGTAGCACTTCTGTACAATAATGTCCAAGCTGACAGCCACATCAAAAATGCAATCCCATTTACAATAGCCAAAAAAATAATAAAATACCTAGGAATACAGCATACAAAGGAGGCGAAAGCTCTGTATGATGAGAATTTTAAAACACTGCTGAAAGAAACAAGAAAAAAACACAAACAAACAGAAAGACATTCCCTACTCATGGACAGGAAGAATCAATGTTGTTAAAATGGCCATACTGCTCAAAGAAATTCACAGATTTAATGCTATTTCTATCAAACTGCCAATGTCATTTTTCACAGATAGAAAAATAAAACTATTCTGAAGTTTCTATGAAACCAACACAGAGTGCAAGTCACAAGACAATCCTAAGCAAAAAGAACAAAGCCAGAGGCATCACACTGCCCAACTTCAAACTATACAACAAGGCTGCATTAACCAAAACAGTATACAAAAACAGATACAAAACAGACCTAATGATACCATAACAAACACACAGAACAACAGAACCCTAACCAAGAAATAACGCTACACATCCACTACCACTGGATTTTTGACAAAGCTGACAATAACAAACAATGGGGAAAGGACTCCCTATTCAATTAATGGTGCTGGGATAACTGGCTAGCCATATGCAGAAGACTGAAACTAGACTACTTTCTTATACGATACTCATAAATTAACTCAAGATGAATTAAACACTTAAGTGTAAGACCTACAACAATACAAACTCCGGAAGAAAACCTACAAAATACTGTTCTGGACGTCAGCCTTGGCAAAGAATTTATGACTAAGATCTCAAAAGCAACTGCGACAAAAACAAAATTGACAAGTGGGACCTAATTCAACTAAAGAGTTTTTGCACAGCCTAAGAAACAATCAACAGAATACGAGAAAATATTCACAAACTATGCATCCAACAAAGGTTTAATATCCAGAATCTATCAGAACTTAAACAATTCATCAAATAAAAAACAAACAACCCCATTAAAAATGAGAAAAGTACATAGACACTTCTCAAAAGAAAACATACATGTGGCCAACAAATATATTTTTAAATGTTTATTATTACTAACCATTAGAGAAATGGAAATCAAAACCACAATGAGATATCATCTCACACCAGTCAGAATGATGATTATTAAAAAGTCAAAAAACAACAGATGCTGGTGGGGTTGCAGAGAAAGGAAGACACTTATAGGTTACTGGTGGGAAGGTAAATTAGTTAAGCCTCTGTGGAAAGCAGTGTAGTGATTTTTCAAAGAATTTAAAACAGAACTAACATTGACTCCAAAAACCCACTACTAGGCATGAACCCAGAGAAAAATAAATCATTCTACAAAAAGACATATGCACACATATGTTCATCATAGCACTATTCACAATAGCAAAAACATACTGTCAACTAAGATGCCCATCGATGGTGGACTGGATAAAGAAAATGTGATTCACATAAACTGTGGAATACTATGAAGCCATAAAAAAGAATGAAATCATGTCCTTTGAAGCAACATGGATGTAGCTAGAGGCCATCACCCTAAATGCATTAATGCAGAAACAGAAAAAAAAATCATATGTTCTCACTTATTAGTGGGACTAAACATTAAATACACATGGATACAAAGATGGGAAGAGTAGACACTGGGGACTGCTCTGGGTGGGGAGGGTGGGAGAAGGGTGTGGGTTGAAAGGCTATCTATCAGGTACTATACTCACTGCCTGGGTGACAGGATCATCGTACATCAAGCCTCAGTGACATGTAATTTACTGATGTAGCAAACCTACACATATACCCCTTGAACCTAAAATAAAAATGAAGGAAAAAATATGGTTGTTTTAACTGTAAAAGTGTTTTTCTAGGGGGCGGAGCAAGATGGCCGAATAAGAACAGCTCCAGTCTCCAACTCCCAGCGCGAGCGACACAGAAGACCAGTGATTTCTGCATTTTTAACTGAGGTACTGGGGTCATCTCATGAGGGAGTGCCGGATAATCGGTGCTGGTCAGCTGCTGCAGCCCGACCTGCTAGAGCTGAACCAGGGCGAGGCATCGCCTCACCTGGGAAGCGCAAGAGGGAAGGGAATCCCTTTTCCTAGCCGGGGGACTGAGACACACAACACCTGGAAAATCGGGTAATTCCCACCCCAATACTGCGCTTTAAGCAAACGGGCACAGCAGGGGATTATCTCCCACACCTGGCTGGGAGGGTCCCACACCAAGGGAGCCTTCCTCATTGCTAGCACAGCAGTCTGCAATCTAACCACAAGGCAGCAGCGAGGCTGGGGGAGGGGCACCCGCCATTGCTGAGGCTTAAGTAGGTAAACAAAGCCGCTGGGAAGCTCCAACTGGGTGGAGCTCACAGCAGCTTCAGGAAACCTGCCTGTCTCTGTAGACTCCAACTATGGGGACAGGGCACAGCTAAACAACAACAACAACAAAAAAAGCAACAGAAACCCAACTCTGTCTGACAGATTTGAAGAGAGCAGTGGATCTCCCAACACGGAGGTTGAGATCTGAGAACGGACAGACTGCCTGCTCAAATGGGTCCCTGACCCCTGAGTAGCCTAACTGGGAGACATCCCCCACTAGGGGCAGTCTGACACCCTACACCTCACAGGGTGGAGTACACCCCTGAGACGAAGCTTCCAAAGTAAGAATCAGACAGGTACACTCACTGTTCAGCAATATTCGATCTTCTGCAACCTCTGCTGCTGATACCCAGGCAAACAGGGTCTGGAGTGGACCTCAAGCAATCTCCAACAGACCTGCAGCTGAGGGTCCTGACTGTTAGAAGGAAAACTATCAAACAGGAAGGACACCTATACCAAAACCCCATCAGTACGTCAACATCATCAAAGACCAGAGGCAGATAAAACCACAAAGATGGGGAAAAAGCAGGGCAGAAAAGCTGGAAATTCAAAAAATAAGAGCGACTCTCTCTACAAAGGAGCGCAGCTCATCGCCAGCAACGGATCGAAGCTGGTCAGAGAATGACTTTGACGAGATGAGAGAAGAAGGCGTCAGTCCATCAAACTTATCAGAGCTAAGGAGGAATTACGTACCCAGCGCAAAGAAACCAAAAATCTTGAAAAAAGAGTGGAAGAATTGACAGCTAGAATAATTAATGCAGAGAAGGTCATAAACGAAATGACAGAGATGAAAACCATGACACGAAAAATAGGTGACAGAAGCACAAGCTTCAGTAACTGACTCGATCAACTGGAAGAAAGAGTATCAGCCATTGAGGATCAAATGAATGAAATGAAGTGAGAAGAGAAACCAAAAGAAAAAAGAAGAAAAAGAAATGAACAAAGCCTGCAAGAAGTATGGGATTATGTAAAAAGACCAAATCTACCTCTGATTGGGGTGCCTGAAAGTGAGGGGGAAAATGGAACCAAGTTGGAAAACACTCTTCAGGATATCAACCAGGAGAACTTCCCCAACCTAGTAGGGCAGGCCAACATTCAAATTCAGGAAATACAGAGAACACCACAAAGATACTCCTCGAGAAGAGCAACTCCAAGACACATAATTGCCAGATTCACCAAAGTTGAAATGAAGGAAAAAATCTTAAGGGCAGCCAGAGGGAAAGGACGGGTTACCCACAAAGGGAAGCCCATCAGACTAACAGCAGATCTCTCAGCAGAAACTCTCCAAGCCAGAAGAGAGTGGGGGCCAATATTCAACGTTCTTAAAGAAAACAATTTTAAACCCAGAATTTCATATCCAGCCAAACTAAGTTTCATCAGTGAAGGAGAAATAAAATCCTTTACAGATAAGCAAATGCTTAGAGATTTTGTCACCACAAGGCCTGCCTTACAACAGACCCTGAAGGAAGCCCTAAACATGGAAAGGAACAACCGGTACCAGCCATTGCAAAAACATGCCAAAATGTAAAGACCATCGAGGCTAGGAAGAAACTGCATCAAATAACGAGCAAAATAACCAGTTAATATCATAACGGCAGGATCAAGTTCACACATAACAATATTAACCGTAAATGTAAATGGACTAAATGCTCCAATTAAAAGACATAGACTGGCAAACTGGATAAAGAGTCAAGACCCATCAGTCTGCTGTATTCAGGAGACCCATCTCACATGCAGAGACATACATAGGCTCAAAATAAAGGGATGGAGGAAGATCTACCAAGCAAATGGAGAACAAAAAAAAAGCAGGGGTTGCAATCCTAGTCTCTGATAAAACAGACTTTAAACCATCAAAGATCAAAAGAGACAAAGAAGGCCATTACATAATGGTAAAGGGATCAATTCAACAGGAAGAGCTAACTATCCTAAATATATATGCACCCAATACAGGAGCACCCAGATTCATAAAGCAAATCCTTAGAGACTTACAAAGAGACTTAGACTCCCATACAATAATAATGGGAGACTTCAACACTCCACTGTCAACATTAGACAGATCAACAAGACAGAAAGTTAACAAGGATATCCAGGAAATGAACTCATCTCTGCACCAAGCGGACCTAATAGACATCTATAGAACTCTCCACCCCAAATCAACAGAATATACATTCTTCTCAGCACCACATCGCACTTATTCGAAAATTGACCACATAATTGGAAGTAAAGCACTCCTTAGCAAATGCACAAGAACAGAAATTATAACAAACTGTCTCTCAGACCACAGTGCAATCAAACTAGAACTCAGGACTAAGAAACTCACTCAAAACCGCTCAACTACATGGAAACTGAACAACCTGCTCCTGAATGACTACTGGGTACATAACAAAATGAAGGCAGAAATAAAGATGTTCTTTGAAACCAATGAGAACAAAGATACAACATACCAGAATCTCTGGGACACATTTAAAGCAGTGTGTAGAGGGAAATTTATAGCACTAAATGCCCACAAGAGAAAGCTGGAAAGATCTAAAATCGACACTCTAACATCACAATTAAAAGAACTGGAGGAGCAAGAGCAAACACATTCAAAAGCTAGCAGAAGGCAAGAAATAACTAAGATCAGAGCAGAACTGAAGGAGATAGAGACACAAAAAACCCTCCAAAAAATCAATGAATCCAGGAGTTGGTTTTTTGAAAAAATCAAGAAAATTGACAGACCGCTAGCAAGACTAATAAAGAAGAAAAGAGAGAAGAATCAAATAGACGCAATAAAAAATGATAAAGGGGATATCACCACCGACCCCACAGAAATACAAACTACCATCAGAGAATACTATAAACACCTCTATGCAAATAAACTAGAAAATCTAGAAGAAATGGATAATTTCCTGGACACTTACACTCTTCCAAGACTAAGCAGGAAGAAGTTGAATCCCTAAATAGACCAATAGCAGGCTCTGAAATTGAGGCAATAATTAATAGCCTACCAACCAAAAAAAGTCCAGGACCAGATGGATTCACAGCTGAATTCTACCAGAGGTACAAGGAGGAGCTGGTACCATTCCTTCTGAAACTATTCCAATCAATAGAAAAAGAGGGAATCCTCCCTAACTCATTTTATGAGGCCAACATCATCCTGATACCAAAGCCTGGCAGAGACACAACAAAAAAAGAAAATTTTAGAACAATATCACTGATGAACATCAATGCAAAAATCCTCAATAAAATACTGGCAAACCGGATTCAGCAGCACATCAAAAAGCTTATCCACCATGATCAAGTGGGCTTCATCCCTGGGATGCAAGGCTGGTTCAACATTCACAAATCAATAAATGTAATCCAGCATATAAACAGAACCAAAGACAAGAACCACATGATTATCTCAATAGATGCAGAAAAGGCTTTTGACAAAATTCAACAGCCCTTCATGCTAAAAACGCTCAATAAATTCAGTATTGATGGAACGTACCTCAAAATAATAAGCGCTATTTATGACAAACCCACAGCCAATATCATACTGAATGGGCAAAAACTGGAAAAATTCCCTTTGAAAACTGGCACAAGACAGGGATGCCCTCTCCCACCGCTCCTATTCAACATAGTGTTGGAAGTTTTGGCTAGGGCAATCAGGCAAGAGAAAGAAATCAAGGGTATTCAGTTAGGAAAAGAAGAAGTCAAATTATCCCTGTTTGCAGATGACATGATTGTATATTTAGAAAACCCCATTGTCTCAGCCCAAAATCTCCTTAAGCTGATAAGCAACTTCAGCAAAGTCTCAGGATACAAAATTAATATGCGAAAATCACAAGCATTCATATACACCAGTAACAGACAAACAGAGAGCCAAATCAGGAATGAACTTCCATTCACAATTGCTTCAAAGAGAATAAAATATCTAGGAATCCAACTTACAAGGGATGTAAAGGACTTCTTCAAGGAGAACTACAAACCACTGCTCAGTGAAATAAAAGAGGACACAAACAAATGGAAGAACATACCATGCTTATGGATAGGAAGAATCAATATCGTGAAAATGGTCATACTGCCCAAGGTTATTTATAGATTCAATGCCATTCCCATCAAGCTACCAATGAGTTTCTTCACAGAATTGGAAAAAACTGCTTTAAAGTTCATATGGAACCAAAAAAGAGCCCGCATTGCCAAGACAATCTTAAGTCAGAGGAACAAAGCTGGAGGCATCACGGTACCTGACTTCAAACTATACTACAAGGCTACAGTAACCAAAACAGCATGGTACTGGTACCAAAACAGAGATATAGACCAATGGAACAGAACAGAGTCCTCAGAAATAATACCACACATCTACAGCCATCTGATCTTTGACAAACCTGACAAAAACAAGAAATGGGGAAAGGATTCCCTATTTAATAAATGGTGCTGGGAAAATTGGCTAGCCATAAGTAGAAAGCTGAAACTGGATCCTTTCCTTACTCCTTACACAAAAATTAATTCAAGATGGATTAGAGACTTAAATGTTAGACCTAATACCATAAAAACCCTAGAAGAAAACCTAGGTAGTACCATTCAGGACATAGGCATGGGCAAGGACTTCATGTTTAAAACACCAAAAGCAATGGCAGCAAAAGCCAAAATTGACAAATGGGATCTCATTAAACTAAAGAGCTTCTGCACAGCAAAAGAAACTACCATCAGAGTGAACAGGCAACCTACAGAATGGGAGAAAATTTTTGCAATCTACTCATCTGACAAAGGGCTGATATCCAGAACCTACAAAGAACTCAAACAAATTTACAAGAAAAAAACAAACAAACCCATCAAAAAGTGGGCAAAGGATATGAACAGACATTTCTCAAAAGAAGACATTCATACAGCCAACAGACACATGAAAAAATGCTCGTCATCCCTGGCCATCAGAGTAATGCAAATCAAAACCACAATGAGATACCATCTCACACCAGTTAGAAGGGCAATCATTAAAAAGTCAGGAAACAACAGGTGCTGGAGAGGATGTGGAGAAATAGGAACACTTTTACACTGTTGGTGGGATTGTAAACTAGTTCAACCATTATGGAAAACAGTATGGCGATTCCTCAAGGATCTAGAACTAGATGTACCATATGACCCAGCCATCCCACTACTGGGTATATACCCAAAGGATTATAACTCATGCTGCTATAAAGACACATGCACATGTATGTTTATTGCGGCACTATTCACAATAGCAAAGACTTGGAATCAACCCAAATGTCCATCTGTGACAGACTGGATTAAGAAAATGTGGCACATATACACCATGGAATACTATGCAGCCATAAAAAAGGATGAGTTTGCATCCTTTGTAGGGACATGGATGCAGCTGGAAACCATCATTCTTAGCAAACTATCACAAGAACATAAAACCAGACACCGCATGTTCTCACTCACAGGTGGGAACTGAACAATGAGATCACTTGGACTTGGGAAAGGGCCTATCATTGCATTGGGAGTTATACCTGATATAAATGACAAATTGATGGGTGCTGACGAGTTGATGGGTGCAGCACACCAACATGGCACAAGTATACATATGTAACAAACCTGCATGTTATGCACATGTACCCTAGAACTTAAAGTATAATTTTAAAAAAGTGTTTTTTTAATCATAAAATTTTAGTTGCAAGGTTATAAATATAACTGATCCAAACCCATATTGTATAAAGGAGAAAACTAAACTCTGTCATTAGATTATTTCAAAAGATAATCTTAATTATACCATCCATCCTTACATACGCTTTTGCAATTTGCCACTCTTATCAAGAAACAGAGTGCATTTTTCTTTCCCCTGGATATTGACTTCCCTGTAAATTGTCTTGACCAAGAGAATGTGGTGGCAGTATTGCTGTGTGCCACATAGATCTAAGCTTTAAGAGACTTCGAAGCATTCATTTATGTTGTGTTGGGACTCTGCTGCCATTGTGTAAGACAACTAGTCTAGCCTGAATGGGGAGAACAAGATCTCTCAATATCAGAATATGAATTCAGTTATTTTGGATAGTCCTGTGTTAGCTGTTCAACTGAGCCCAGATAAGACCAGCAGAAGAACTACTATGCTGAGCACATGCTATCCACAATATTGAGGGTAATATTCAATGATTGTTCAAGTTACAAGTATTGGGGATTGTTCATTATACATTCTTTTATAGCTGATATAAACTCAGACCACACTGATACTTTTGATTATTGTTGTCATCATTATTAAACTTATTCTGCCTGACTCTTTCCATTAGATTGCACTATCTTAAGAAATCTGTAACACATTTTACCTTCAGGGGGGCCTCCCTATTCTAGAGAGCACAATCTGCTTATTAATATACAAGCTAACAATTTTATAAATTTGACACACCTAAAACAAATATACCAGGCATACAGAGCACAAAATTTATAACGTTACATGTTTTTGTCATTATTATACTTTTATTATACTTTAAGTTCTAGGGTACATGTGCACAACATGCAGATTTGTTACATATGTATACATGTGCCGTGTTGGCTTGCTGCACCCATTAACTCGTCATTTACATTAGGTATTTCTCCTAATGCTATCCCTCCCATACCCCCCCCCCCCACCCCATGACATGCCCTAGTGTGTGATATTCCCTGCCCTGTGTCCGAGTATTCTCATTGTTCAATTCCCACCTATGAGTGAGAACATGCGGTGTTTGGCTTTCTGTCCTTACGATAGTTTGCTCAGAATGATGGTTTCCAGCTTCATCCGTGTCACTACAAAGGACATGGACTCATCGTTTTTTATGGCTGCATAGTATTCCATGGTGTACATATGCCACATTTTCTTAATCCAGTCTATCATTGATGGACATTTGGGTTGGTTCCAAGTTTATGCTATTGTGAATAGTGCTGCAACAAACATATGTGTGCATGTGTCTTTATAGTAGCATGATTTATAATCCTTTGGGTATATACCCAGTAATGGGATCGCTGGGTCAAATGGTATATCTAGTCCTTATTTTTGTACAATGTTATATGTTTTAGTACAACCTAGAAGTTTTGCATATTTGTACCGTCTTTCGTCCATGTCTCTTTAATAACCTAAGTTGGAAGTTTGAATTGATATCCTCTTTTATTATTGATACATTTTCCTTTAGTGAACAACACGTTCTTTTCAAAAACAGTCTTCACTGTATCATAATATTTGAAAGTATGATAAAAGACTGAGTGAAGTTTTAGAAAGAAAAAGTATAGGGTTTCTGGTACCCCTTTTTATGTTTGATTGTGTGCTGTTTTTAGCCTCTGCTTTTTTCACTTTTCTTCTGCTCTCCCCTCCTCACTTCTTCCTATATACACTTCAAAGAGGAAATAAAGGAGAAAATAAGTCACAAAAGAAAACCTGGAAGGATGTGGTCAGCATTCACATACAAGAGACAGTCATATTCCTCAGCCTTAGAAGGAATGTGTTTATTATAGAGAACATTCAGGCTTTTATTCTATCCAAATTCCATCTAACAGAGTCTTCTCCCTCCTTCCTGTTGCCTCTGAAACCCTCTGCCCAAAAAGATTCCTCTGTGACAAGTGAGTGAGTAAAGTTTTCCAGAAATAAAGTATTGATTTAAAAGCTGCTGCTAAACCGTAGAGGATCAGACCTTGCTTAATTCGTCACAATATTATGATAGATTTCTTCATTTAAAAAATCCAGTGCACACCTAAACATGAAAAGAAGTCATTTTATTTGTGACTTAATGCATCTTTGCTCATAACTTCAATTTTCCCTGTGAAAATTGAAGTGTGGGAAGAGTAGGAAAACGGGGAAGTGATGAATGCTTAATTGGGTCCATTAAACATAACATAATGTTTTATAAAATTCAAATTTTTTAAATGGCAGGATACAACACAATGTCACACACACACACACACACACACACACACAAAGCAGAACTCCTTGTTATTTAGAACTCCAAAGGAGAGAAGTCTGCTACATTAGGCCACAGAATTTTGCATCCAGGGACAGGGTAACAGCAAGCAGAGATGACAGTGGCAACTTATGTATGGCAAGTGGGTTGGGGTTAGGTTTCTTGGGGATGCCTATTCACTGGCTAATTTTAATTCTCCAGCTCCAAAGCACAGAGGCTGCCCCCCGTTGTCTGGTACCTGAACCTAGGCAATTAGGGTTTTGCATAATGAACTCTGAGTGTGAGAGTTCATAAGGGAAGTGGTTGGAGTATGAACTTAAAAGCAGCCATCGTAGAAGGGGAACAGACCAGCTTCCAGTGAGGCTTTCAAAACTGGGTAAAACCAGCATTTTAAGAAAAAAACAGATTAAACAGTCATTACCATTTTTTTTGACTATGTCCTGATGGATGTAATTCAAATTCTGTAGAACAAATTATCTGTTTTTCCTGTATTTTTATTTCCTTATCCTCCTGCATTGCAATGGATGTGAAGGAATCTTCCTCAATTTGGGAACATTGGAGAAAAGACTTCCAATCCTCTTGACCCATGAGGTGCCTCCTGCAGTTTGGCCTCTACATGCCAGTCTCTGTCTTTGTGGATTCACAGCTGTGACAACTCCTGGTCCATTCATGGCACTGTCAAAGCCAATTGTCTCAAGGCTGTGAACTTCAACTGCACACTTCCCCTTGCCAAATTTTGTTAAGTCCTGGGTATTAGGGCATCTACCTTACAGTAGCTGTTGGGTAATAGTTCTCAAACTTGGCTTTAGATTTTCATCACCAGAGGCATTTCTAAAAATGATTTCCTGACCCCACCCAAGATAATACAATTAGAATCGCTTTGTGGGGTGGGACCTAAGACTTTAATATACACATGGGAATGACATTATTGCACCTAAGTGGCTCTGATAGAAACAAGGTACATATTTCTCAGCTACTATATGTGCCCTTCCCTGGGATCCTTAGGTAAATGCTCAGGTTTTCCTACCCTGCCAGCATCAATCCAAACCAAAAGAGAGGCAAGGTGGAAAGAGAAGCCATGTACACCATCTCATTATGTAAGCTATCAAGCTACACCATCTCATTATGTAAACTTTCAAGCTACGATTTCTACTAACCCAGCGGGAATGGGGAAAGTTGATCAAGAGGGAATTCTTGGAGTTTTCATGCTCAGGGAATGCACATTACCCATGGCTCACCTCAACTGTGTACCTGGGAACTGAATTCTACCGTCTTCAATTTCAGTCTCCTCCCATGCAAACCAGATTAAAGCTCCTAATAGACATCCCATGGGCTTAACAACCAAGACGTAACACTCTACAGGTTTCATAAAAAGCCTGAGTGTCCCCATGCACCAAGAGACTGTTGGAATTGATTCCCCTAAAACTTAGTATCTAAATTTCAGTGCTATGTTAAATAGCAATGTTGAGAATAAAAATATTTGCCTTGTTCCTTGTCTCAAGGAGAAATCACTCAGTAGTTCACCATTAAGTATAACGTTGGCTATAGTGTTTTTTTAAAAATAGACATATTTTAACAAGTTGAGGATACTCTCCTCGATTCCTAGTTTTCTGAGAGTTTTGGGTTTTTCTTCTTTATATTTTAATAATTTTCCTTTGAGTATATGTAATAATTGATTACAATTTTTCCTCTTTTATAATGGGCAAGCCTTCGTTTGTTTGTTTGTTTGTTTGTTTGTTTGTTTGTTTGTTTGTTTGTTTTGAGACGGAGTTTTGCCCTTGTTGCCCAGGCTGGAGTGAGATGGCGCGATCTCAGCTCACAGCAGCCTCCACTTCCCAGGTTCAAGCGATTCTCCTGCCTCAACCTCCCAAGCAGTTGGGATTACAGGTACCTACCACCATGCCCAGCTAATTTTTGTATTTTTAGTAGAGACAGGGTTTCACCATGTTGGCCAGGCTAGTCTCAAACTCCTGGCCTCAGGTGATCCACCCGCCTTGGCCTCCCAAAGTGCTGGGATTACAGGCATCACCCACACACTCGGCCAGCCTTATGATATTTACAAGTAGAAATATGCATTTAGAACATTATTTCCCAGCTTCCTAAAAGTTTGCCTCCCAAAAACCTTACCTATATTTATGTTGTTGCCAGCAATACCCACTGAGAGTGTCTCACTGGGTTTAAAATACTTTGACCCTCTGATGGCTGTTATTATTACGCATTTATGTTGCCTGAAATGACAAATGTATGAATCAATGAATGACATTAAATGCATGACCATGCATTTGTTAATTAACATGAACAGATCTTGAAATTTAAAAAGAGACCAGAAAAGTAATTATTGATGAGAAAGGTCTAGGATAACTGCAGAGGAAAATGAGGAAATATTCCTTATCCAAAATGCTTGGAACCAATAGTACTCTGGATTCCTACTTTTTTCAGATTTTGTAATATTAGCATGTTACTTACCAGTTCAACATCCCTAAGCTGAAAATCTAAAATTGGGAATGCTTCAATGAGCATTTCCTTTGAGGGACAGATTGGTGCTCAAAAGGTTAGAATTTTGAAGCATTACAAACTTCATTTTTTTTTTGCATTCAGCATGCTTGGTCTATATTTTGAGATAGCCAGAACCCCGAAAAAGAAGCATTGAAAGGCAGAGAACTTGTGCTGAGTGAAGGAGAAGTCAACTGAGAGAGGAAAGTATGCCATTCAGTTACTCTCTGACTTTGCCTGGGCCATCTGAGTTCAGTCCTTCCCTGCGTAACTCTAGATGGTGCAACACAAAGACAGTGAACTCTAGATAATGTGTTTATATTTATTTCCTTATATTAAATATTTAGGTCTTTATTTTATTCATCTATATAACTTAAGCTATAATTTACTAATTGTCTTTTAAGTTTTATTCTCCATGCTAAGTATATTTCCCTTTTTAATATCACTTCACAATCCAGCATGAATTTAGAAAATTCCAGGACAGCCATGTCATCACAGCACGTTAAAGAAAAGGTGTTTTCAGGACCCAACCATGTGACCTGACTGTATAAGCAACAATAATTGAATGTATTAAATATTTTGATCCTAACTCCTTTGGTAATGCTCCTATAAACTCAGCCCAAATCTCCTGGAGAGTAATGCACGCTAATGAAACCAAAGAGGCGGAGGCTGAATGAAAATAAGTGTTATAAACACTGGATGCTTGTGATTAAACATTCTGAAGTATGCCAGGAAGATTTAAGTCCCACTAATTATTAGGAGCTTGGACCAAATGAGGTATGTGTTCAGTTATGACTTGACTTAGAGAGTACTTTATTATACTGAGTTCAATCGTTTTAAATACAGATGTATTTGGCCTCTAATGATTCACTTGATATTTTGCTGAATAAACTTCCACTTGTTTGTTAATTTAGGTACAGAAAATAACCTCCTGGAATTACTTTGGTGTTCAGTAAAATGGTATTATTTGTGTTTTTAAAAATAGCTTACCTCTAAGAAGTCTTTCTAGCCTAATCATAGAAGTTAAACCTTATAAGTTAATTATCAGGAAAGAAGATATCTTAAAAATTGGTTTATAGTCTAGAAGAAGATCATGCTATGGGAGGTGTAATGATTTTTGAGGGCTCATAGAGAAACATTTAGGAAACTTTGGAACACAGAGTAAAATATGACAGGAAGAACTAATTCACAAGTAAGAAAAGTCTTACTTCCTGGACTAACGTATTGAGTGAGGATATGAACTTTTCAGATACATCACAGCCTACTGTTAGAAGGGCATCAGTGTTCCCCACACTGCATCCCTGCTTCATAACCCTTACAAACCTGGGATCAAAGAAGCCTGCACTCCATCACTGCTTTCTCTCTAAGCATGCCACAGCTAATTTGTTCACAGGACAGGATACCTTCAGAGAAGTGTACATATTTCATAAGCCCACACTACTAAAATGATGCTAGTAAAATCTGTTCATTTAATCAATAGACATATTCACCACCTACTATGAAATAAGCACCACGCTTAGGACAAAAGATTATTTTTATATATTTATCTAGCCCCGACCCTTAAAGAGCTTCCTATTCTCTTATAGTAACAGATTACTAGATTATATTTTCTATAAAATTCCTATTACTAGACTAGTGACTATACACAAATAATATAATTATAAATATTTCAGTAAAGTATAAACATATATATATATATATATATATATAAAATAGGATTTCAAAAGAAAAGGAAAATGTTATCTTTTCAATAACCTCTATATGAATGAATTCATGAATCTCTCTAGATGTTATTTTTCTTTAATTATTAAAGTACAATGATTATCTTCTCTCTTCTATGTATTCTTTTACTGGAGAATAAGCCAAAACCAGAATCCCCAAAAGTCTGTAGCACAATTCATGGGTTGGTTATCACCATGGTCTCCTCATAAAACCTGTCTTTTGATAAGTAGTTTGGGCTGTCAATTATGGAGACAGTGACTGTGAATTGCTAAAACCAAATCAAGTTCCACAACCACAGCCCCCAAGAATGAGGTTCGAGAAAACCATTTTCCTGCACAGCTTGAGGTGCCATTATTCCATTTAACCAGGTGATATATATACTGGGTTTGCAGCTCTGAGGCATCAGGTGTAAATTCTAAGTTTTGCATAATAACATTACTTACCATTCTCAAGGCCTAAGAGTGGTAGGCTTCCTTTGGAAATACATCACCTCTTTTCAGAGCACCTATAGTAAGTATCTCATAGTGGAATAATGAATACATTATCCTCTCATGCCCAGATAATTCCCTGTGCTTAGACAAATAGAAGTATTATACCTCCCTATGAACCCAACTCATTATAATATTGGAAAAATATGGTAGATGAATGTTTGACAGTGTCCAAGACCTTGATCAATAAGTACATAATGAAATATACTGGGTGACTCATTCAATTTGTCACATTTCTAATAATAAATTATATTATCACCCTATGTATAAGTGACTCCTATTTCACTACCACAAAAATATGTATATACTCTATTTGTACTTTCTGGTGCTAAATCCTATGCTAATAGCATGTTCTACTGAACTGCTTCCTAAAGAATGACCTAGCTTTCTTGGTTACTTCATTTTTTATCATAATAGAAAATAAGGAAAACCAGGAATCCTAAATTATTGGCAACTTTGTTTTAGGCATTATTGATTACTGTATTAAGGTATAGTCAGGCTTCCCTGGTTTGGTTTATTGTATAACCGTAAACTTCCTTCTACTGAATTGTGGAAATGTGCCCTATAGAGTATTCAGATCTTTTAAGTGTGTAATTTTTAAAAGTATGCATGCAACAGACATCAATAAGCACCTATTATATTAACAACTGAAAAACAAATAGTAGCTCCTATATGTATAGTGCTTACTATATGCTAGGCACTTTGCTAAGCTCTCTACATACATTAGATCATTCCATCTTCATCACGAATGTATGAAGTAGTTATCAGAATTATCTCTATTTTAGGGGCAAAAACTAAGACACAAAAGATTTTGCTTAGTTAACTCAATTTGAACAGTTGGTAAACAGCCAATGTAGGATTTGAACCCAGGAAGACTGACTTGAGCCAGTAACATATGACATAGTCCCTACTCTAGACATAGTCTATGGATTTATAGCAAAAGATACTGAATTATTAAAACATTTTCTCTAATAACTTACAGATTGATTGCACTATGTCATTGCTTCTTCTCTGTGGTTTTAGATTCCACCATGGCTTTCAAGTATGAAAAAGGGACCAGGACACACACATTGATTTTAGCTGGTGGGGTTTTGGTAGCAAGTGTTAGAGGAGTGAGACTAAGAACTCTGAATTCCTAAGTGCTTTATAGCTTTTAGCCCAAGACACCTTCAGGAAAACAATAATAAAACAAAAAGAAGTTAAGATACTGACCTGTCCAGCTTATGTTGCAGTAAGAAAACCTCTTTAGGGCTTCTTGAAACTTCTACATTTCTATTATTTAAATAGATGTTCTATGCAGTAGTATTATCATAATTTTAAAGCTTGGGTAACAGCTAGCAACTAAGAAAAATTATGCAACTAAGTGAAAGTAAAATTGTTGCTGTGAATAAAGCAATATGACTCTTTAGAAGTCATTAAATTGTAAATCAATTAACTAAAGATGACTCTCTGGGCATATTTATTTGAAGTTTTTTTCAGACCATTAGAAATTTAAAAAAAAACAAAAACTTGAAGCATTAAAACTTCAAAAGGCTTTTGATTGATTTGGATGAAGTTTTCTGCACTTTGAAATTCTTTGTACTACAGTTAGAATTTTTAAATTATTCTGATTAGATTCAACATTCCCATCCATAGAGGCCAAATAGTTATACAAATGGATAAATATAGCTTACAATTCCAGATGTCAAAATGATGACAATGTTTTTTTAGGTTTTGATAATAGGATTCAAACTGTGGGTGATACGCAGATGTAAATGGAAAATGTGTAACAAAAACTTAGGTATAATATTTCTCTCTGAAAGTAAATTGAAAAGGTTAATGCGTAACAGAGGTATGATGTCATCTTGAAAATCAAAAAGTTCCCAGTTCCTCAAGATTTGACACTATAAGAAGTAACTATTTAAATTGTCATTTAAAAAATACAATCGCTTCCATTAGGAGAAATCCTGTAAATAAAGAACACTTTCATATTTCAGGCGTCCTGGAAGTTTGGAGAGCTCAAGTTTAGAAAAATGAAATACAAGATTTATCCTCTGCAGGAAAAAGAAAGAAGAATTTGGAAGATGGAGAACAGTGTAGAAAAAGAGAAGTGAGTAACAGTACATGAAGAAAGAAGAAAGAGGAGTACTAGAAGGATATGAGGTCGACCTGCCTACAGAGGAAGATCGAGAGAGAAAACCATAATGACAGTGTGACTAAAAGTAATTCAGGGAGACAGGAGTGTCTAATGGAGATTTATTTATTTATTTATTTATTTATTTATTTATTTATTTATGAGATGGAGTCTCACTCTGTCACCCAGGTTGGTATGCAGTGGTGCCAGATCTCAGCTCACTGTAACCTCTGCCTCCCGAGTTCAAGTGATTCTTCCACCTCACCCTCCCAAGTAGTTGAGACTATAAGAATGAGCTACCAAGCCTGACTAATTTTTATATTTTTTGTAGAGATGGAGTTTCACCATGTTGCCTACTCTGGTCTTGAACCCCTGGGATAAGGCGATCCACCCTCCCCAGCATCCCAAAGTGCTGGGAAGTAGTGGTTCATAAGTCAGCCACTGTGCCCAGCCTAGAGATTTATTTAAGGAGCACATAACAAACATACTGGTATGACGCCTCCCTTTGACACACAATGCATTGGCAAAATCTGCCTACTGTAATCATTAATGTTTTCTGTAAGTAGAGATGTGTATATGTATGTAAAAATGTATAAAGGAGAGACTCTCACATCTGAATAAATGCATGAAGGAGAAGAAGCAGGAATGTAGTGACAGAGGAATAACTAAAATAATAACTATCCTCTAAGAACATACAGAAATCTTGGGAAAGGCTATGGATTCCAAGAAATTCTATAATTGAGAATTTAAAAGGCAGTTTTACCTAGATCTCCATGGGCAGGGATTCTGTGACTGACATTTATGTTATATTATCATGTTTAAAGAAAAATTCCTTTGATGGGAAAGAGATAGGTTTGAACAGCAATAAAAAGGTAGAAACCAGGAATTCACAGAGGGAAACATTAATAGTACTCATTCAGACACTGCAGGGAAGAGAGTGTCTTGGCTAAGAGCCAAACAACTCAGTTCCTGATGCCCTTTGTGGAGGCACATGCATTAAGATACAATAAACAGATGCTATTAAATAAATCCTTTCACTAATATCTTTTTTTATTTCATTCTATGTTTAGCAATATGGAATATAATATTATGATTATAATTGGCTTGTTCACTTACTACAATTAAGGTATTTTTAATTAATAAAGTAACTTTTATGCATCAGCTCTATGAACTTAGTTAATGGGCATCTAGCAGTGAAATGGATATACTCTAAAAGCTGAAAGATCAGACTTACTGACACACACAACTGAAGGCCAGACCCTGGACTATGGCAAATATACCAGTTGGTGTTTAAAATATAAAGTCTCCTGGCAAAAAAGCCAAGTTAGCTTTTCTTAATGACAACCAGTGGTTCTCAACACAGAGCTTTTACCTGAACATCTTTGTAACCTATTATAATTACCTTAATCCATGGCAAACTGATTGTAGATTAGATAAGCTAATATAGTATATAGACACGGGACCACATACATATGTATATAGCACGTATATAGGAACATATTTTTACTGGTAAAACTTTATAATTTATAAAAACCTGGTGAGTCTGTTGAAATGCTGGTCATTATTATTTCACTGTATTTAGAAATAATAATGTGTTAGAAACTATTTAGAATATATTAATTTATTTTCCCTCTTCCCTTCACTGTCTTGAATAGTTAAATTAAGAAGTGTTGTTTGACCAGATAATGTGACTCTTGATACACCATTTGTTTCATACCACTCTCTTCTACTAGGACACTAATAACAGATTGTAAAAAATAATAATAACAATGTCTGTTGATGATATTTTGACTTAGCCCTTTAAGTCAGGTAGACTTTATACACAGATGAACATCTTAAAGAGTAGTTATATAAAGGAAGAATAGCTAAACATCTACTTGGAAACAAGAGTAAAACTAATAGAGCGGCCTTAGACTGGAAGAATGGAATGAACCATGTTCTAGAGGTCTTGAGAGGAATGCAAACAGAAGGCAAGTTAGGAATGAGAAAATAAGAGATATCAATAATTATGATTAATGAATATGGTTTACTTTTCCAAAGCAAGTGCAGTTAAGGTGAGGGAAAGATCCAGAGTGTGTCTGTTAGAACTCTTTGCCAAGGGGTATTTGAATTCAATATTGTTTGGCTCCAAGAAGCCACAAAAACTTGAGACCAAGGTTGTGAATAATAAGCCACATTGTCCCTAGGAAATTGGTAGGACATGAGGAGACACAGATACCATGGACAAGAAACCAAAATTCTCAACCAAGTTTGGTAGATGAGGGATGAATCTCAAAGAAAGAATCTCAAGAGGAAGGAAGAATCACAGAACCATCACAATACCAATCCCTTCTGCAGACTCCGTGGTATGTGGAATGCTGGAGAACATGGAAAGAGTAGTGAAGGGCTCAGAGATCCCTGGCCCTGAATCAGCTTATTTGCATTTGACTCTGCTCCTTTCCATTCAAGAGGCTTTAGAAAGTTTTACCCATCTGTTAAAGTTGGATGCATTAATTATCTTACTGGATTATTGAAAGATCAATATATAAAATAAAGTATCCCAAACAAGTAACAATACCTAGCACAGAATAAATGGTCATTAACCAATAATAGCCAGTGGTATTTATTAGAAATGTTAACCTTAAAGAGCTACGATGTCTTTCCTTTGAGATTTTTCCATTAAGGAAGAAAGCAAAAGGGAACATTCGACAAATAAGATGAACATATAAGGGGATTGACTTAACCAACAGTAGTGGTTCCAGAGGGCCCAGCTGAAATCATTTAGTGGGTGGGGAAGAATTGGTGGTTTATATTAAAATAAGAGCATTTTAGGAAAAGATACCTCTTATGGCTTGTATTTTGACTTCTGGAAAATGGTAATTAAAGTGAGAGACATGATGGGACTAGCCACACATCCAAGGGACCATACAAGGATGTGGGATCATTCAAAGCCAAAGATTTGGTCTTCTATGTCTATGTTAAGCAATGCCTAGACTAAAGGTTTTCCTTTTAGGTCTTACATATTTCAGAACCTCAATACAATGTTCCTCTTCTGCTGATCCCTAAAAAACATTGACCAACTCTGAACAAGGGATGGTCAATGTTTTTTTAACAAGCTCTACAACACCATTATAAGTTCAATCACCCACTGCATTAGTCAGAGTCCTCTGAGAAACAGATGCCAGCAAGATGAGTTTAAATAAGTAAAGATTTTTTAGGGGGAAATGTGAGGGTGCAGGAAGAGTTGGAACATGTAATAAGAAAGCAGAGAAGGCTGGGAGAGAGCCTTGGATGGAAGCTTCCCAAACTGACACGTCCTTAGGGATGAAGGTTTTGACAAAGCCCTTAAGGGAGTCCTTTGTCCAACAAAGGGGTTCCAGCGCTGGCAGGAGCAGGTCTGCCATCTGGTTCTTGCTGCACTCTTGCACTCAGTCATTGGCAGGGAGCCTCCCTGGTGGATATGGACTCAGCCTGGTCAATGGACTTCAAATCTCTACTATTCTGACCTCCTACTGTTCTTCCAGGTGCATTCTCAAGGCTTCCACATCAACTAAACAGGATTAACTTGGGTCTAATTCCTCAGTACAGATTTCAATCCCATGCTGGATTAGTTTAACTGCCTACTACATATTTCACCTTAAATACATGCTACAGGATCTCCCAGCTCAATATGTCCCAAGCTAAAGTCCCAAACTTTCTTTGCTTCCTTTCCCAATACCTCTACCTTAATCTGTTTTCCTATGTTCCATACATTGAATTCCATCAAAATCTATTCAGTTAGTTCAAACTTGAGGTAAAACCAAATCTAAAGTCATCAAAGATTTCTCCTCTTTTATTCCATCAATTTCTTTCAGTGTCGTCTATCTGAAATCTGCCCCTGTTCATTGTCATTACCTTAGGATGGCCTACGGTATTGCCAAGTCCCTAGTGTCTCTCACTTAAAATGTTGGGATAGGCTGCTGACTTGGGATAGGCTGCTGACTTGTGCAGGTGCAAATATATTTTCCACATTGTCTTTTATGAGTCTTGGTAAAATTCTATTCTTATCAGGTTACCTTCCTGCAAAAATCCCTCAGTTTTATAACCTTTTAGAAAGAGCTGAAGCATGCATGCATGACACACAGGTTGGAATTCTGCTTTCTTTTACATCCTTATCCTCTGTTAATATCTACCAGCCTCCCTGGGCTCTGGACATATGGAAATTGCTGGACTTAATTGAACTCAAAATGCACTTTATATGCTTCTGTTTCTTTGCTCATGCTACTTCTGCTTTGTAAAGTGCAACTTTCCTTCTCTCTAGCCATTTTCTACATTATTTTCTACAGCAAAATAAAATGATGCTTCCCAAAGAAAAGTGAAGAATTTGAGATTATCAAAAACATAAGTTTAAGTAACCAATAGTCAAAACAGGTGATCATTTAAGAAAAGGATTTTATTTTAAGGACAATAGGATGAGGGCAAAAATATGTTTATTTGTTTAATGATGCAGTTAGAACTATGAAGTAGCAAATTTGGTTTAAGAACAGAATGGAAAATTCAGGGGTTGACTGAACAGAATATGTGAGATAATTATACCATGACTATGTTTTAAATGACGATTCTTATATTTTAAAGATACATGCTACTACATTTAGGGGTAAAATTATATAAAGCCTAGATTTGACATCAAAATAATCCAGAGGAAGGTTAGTAGGGAATGTAATGAATTCAGAGTAATTTAAGCTGAAGAATAAGAATATGGTAATAGAATTAGCGTGCTCAAGATGGAAAAATAGGAACAATTCCAGGCTCCAGCTCCCAGTGTGAATGACTCAGAAGACGGATGATTTCTGCATTTTCAACAAAGGTACCAGGTTCATCTCACTGGGTCGTGTCAGACAGTTCATGCTGGTCCACAGGTGCAGCCCGACCAGCAAGAGCTGAGGCAGGGTGAGGCCTCCCCTCATCTGGGAAGCACAAGGGGGAAGGGAATCCCTTTTCTAGCCAAGGGAAACTGAGACACACAACACCTGGAAAATCAGGTAACTCCCACCCTAATACTGAGCTTTACCAAGGGTCTTAGCAAGCGGCACACCAGGAGATTACATCCCACACCTGGCCTGGAGGGTCCCACACCCACAAAGCCTCCCTCATTGCTAGCACAGCAGTCTGAGTTCTAACTGCAAGGCAGCAGCAAGGCTGGGGGAGGGGCGCCCGCCATTGCTGGGGCTTAAATAGGTAAACAAACTGCCAGAAATCTCGAATTGGGTGAACCCACCACAGCTCAAGGAGGCCTACCTGCCTCTGTAGACTCCACCTCCAGGGACAGGGCATAGCTAAACAAAAAGCAGCAGAAACCTTGGCAGAGGTAAATGTCCCTGTTTAACAGCTTTGAAGAGAGCAGTGGATCTCCCAGCAGGGAAGTTAAGATCTGAGAAGGGACAGACTGCCTGCTCAAGTGGGTCCCTGACCCCTGAGTAGCCTAACTGGGGGGCATCCCCCACTAGGTGCAGACCGACACCTCACACCTCACACAGCTGAGTACACCCCTGAGATGAAGCTTCCAGAGAAAGAATCAGACAGCAACACTTGCTGTTCAGCAATATTCTATCTTCTGCAGCCTCCACTGCTGATACCCAGGCAAACAGGGTCTGGAGTGGACCTCAAGCAAACTCCAACAGACCAGCAGCTGAGCATCCTGACTGTTAGAAGGAAAACTAACAAACAGAAAGGACACCCACACCAAAACCGCATCAGTACGTCACTATCATCAAAGACCAAAGGTAGATAAACCCACAAAGATGGGGAAAAAGCAGTGCAGAAAAGCTGGAAATTGAAAAAATCAGAGTGTATCTCCCCCTCCAAAGGAACACAGCTCATCGCCAGCAATGGAACAAAGCTGGATGGAGAATGACTTTGACGAGTTGAGAGAAGAAGGCTTCAGTCAATCAAACTTCTCAGAGCTAAAGGGGGAACTATGTAACCAGCGCAAAGAAACTAAAAACCTTGAAAAAAGATTTGATAAATGGCTAACTAGAATAGCCAAAGTAGAGAAGTTCTTAAAAGAACTGATAGATACGAAAACCGTAATATGAAAACTACATGACAAATACACAAGCTTCAGTAACTGACTCGATCAACTGGGAGAAAGAGTATCAGCAATTGAAGATCAAATGAATGAAATGAAGCGAGAAGAGACGTATAGAGAAAAAAGAGTAAAAAGAAATGAACAAAGCCCCCAAGAAATACGGGATTATGTGAAAAGACCAAATCTACGTCTGATTGGTGTGCCTGAAAGTGATGGGGAAAATGGAAGCAAGTTGGAAAACACTCTTCAGGATATCATCCAGGAGAACTTCCGCAACCTAGTAAGGCAGGCCAACATTCAAATTCAGGAAACACAGACAACGCCACAAAGATGCTCCTCGAAAAGAGCAACCCCAAGACACACAATTGTCAGATTCACTAAAGTTGAAATGAAGGAAAAAATCTTAAGGGCAGCCAGAGAGAAAGGTCGAGTTTCCCACAAAGGGAAGCCCATCAGACTAATAGCAGATCTCTCGGCAGAAACTCTACAAGCCAGAAGAGAGTGGGGGCCAATATTCAACATTCTTAAAGAAAAGAATTTTCAACCCAGAATTTCATATCCAGCCAAACTAAGTTTCATCAGAGAAGGAGAAATAAAATCCTTTACAGCCAAGAAAATGCTTAGAGATTTTGTCACCACCACGCCTGCCCTACAAGAGATCCTGAAGGAAGCACTAAACATAGAAAGGAACAACAAGTACCAGCCATTGCAAAATCATGCCAAAATGTAAAGTCCACTGATGCTAGGAAGAAACTGCATCAACTAATGAGCAAAATAACCAGCTAATATCACAATGACAGGACCAAGTTCACACATAACAATATTAACCTTAACTGTAAATGGACAAAATGGTTCAATTAAAAGACACAGACTGGCAAATTGGATAAAGAGTCAAGACCCATCAGTATGCTGTATTCAGAGAACCCATCTCACATGCAGAGACACACATAGGTTCAAAATAAAAGGATGGAGGAAGATCTACCAAGCAAATGGAAAACAGAAAAAAGCAGGGGTTGCAATACTAGTCTCTGATAAAACAGAGTTTAAACCATCAAAGATCAAAAGAGACAAAAAAAGGTCATTACACAATGGTAAAGGGATCAATTCATCAGGAAGAGCTAACTATCCTAAAGATATATGCATCCAATATAGGAGCACCTAGGTTCATAAAGCATGTCCTTAGAAACTTACAAAGAGACTTAGACTCCCATACAATAATAATGGGAGACTTTAACACCCCACTGTCAACATTTGACAGATCAACAAGACAGAAAGTTAACAAGGATATCCAGGAATTGAACTCAACTCTGCACCAAGCGGACCTAATAGACATCTACGGAACTCTCCACCCCAAATCAACAGAACATACATTCTTCTCAGCACCACATCGCACTTATTCCAAAATTGACCACATAGTTGGAAGTAAAGCACTCCTCAGCAAATGTAAAAGAACAGAAATTATAACAAACTGTCTCTCAGACCACAGTGCAATCAAACTAGAACTCAGGACTAAGAAATTCAGTCAAAACGGCTCAATTACATGGAAACTGACCAACCTGCTCCTGAATGACTACTGGGTACATAACAAAATGAAGGCAGAAATAAAGATGTTCTTTGAAACCAATGAGAACAAAGACACAACATACCAGAATCTCTGGGACACATTTAAAGCAGTGTGTAGAGGGAAATTTATATAACTAAATGTCCACAAGAGAAAGCTGGAAAGATCTAAAATTGACACCCTAACATCACAATTAAAAGAACTAGTGAAGCAAGAGCAAACACATTCAAAAGCTAGCAGAAGGCAAGAAATAACTAAGATCAGAGCAGAACTGAAGGAGATAGAGACACAAAAAACCCTCCAAAAAAATCAATGAATCCAGGAGCTGGTTTTTCGAAAACATCAACAAAATTGATAAACCACTAGCAAGACTAATAAATAAGAAAAAAGAGAAGAATCAAATAGATGCAATAAAAAATGATAAAGGGGATATCACTACCAACCCCACAGAAATACAAACTACCATCAGAGAATACTATAAACACCTCTATGCAAATAAACTGGAAAATCTAGAAGAAATGGATAATTTCCTGGACATTTACACTCTCCCAAGACTAAACCAGGAAGAAGTTGAATCCCTGAATAGACCAATAGTAGGCTCTGAAATTGAGGCAATAATTAATAGCCTACCAACCAAAAAGAGTCTAGGACCAGATGGATTCACAGCCGAATTCTACCAGAGGTACAAGAAGAAGTTGATACCATTCCTTCTGAAACTATTCCAATCAATAGAAAAAGAGGGAATCCTCCCTAACTCATTTTATGAGGTCAACATCATCCTGATACCAAAGCCTGGCTGGCAGATATACAACAAAAGAAAAAGAGAATTTTAGACCAATATCCCTGATGAACAGGAAAAAACTGCTTTAAAGTTCATATGGAACCAAAAAAGACCTGGCATTGCCAAGACAATCCTAAGTCAAAAGAACAAAGCTGGAGGCGTCACGCTACCTGACTTCAAACTATACTACAAGGCTACAGTAACCAAAACAGCATGGTACTGGTACCAAAACAGAGATATAGACCAATGGAACAGAATAGAGTCCTCAGAAATAATACCACACATCTACAGTCATCTGATCTTTGACAAACCTGACAAAAACAAGAAATGGGGAAAGGATTCCCTATTTAATAAATGATGTTGGGAAAATTGGCTAGCTATAAGTAGAAAGCTGAAACTGGATCTTTTCCTTACTCCTTATACGAAAATTAATTCAAGATGGATTAGAGACGTAAATGTTAGACCTAATAACCATAAAAACCCTAGAAGAAAACCTAGGTAGTACCATTCAGGACATAGGCATGGGCAAGGACTTCATGTTTAAAACACCAAAAGCAACGGCAGCAAAAGCCAAAATTGACAAATGGGATCTAATTACACTAAAGCGCTTCTGCACAGCAAAAGAAACTACCATCAGAATGAACAGGCAGCCTACAGAATGGGAGAAAATATTTGCAATATACTCATCTGACAATGGGCTAATACCCAGAACCTATAAAGAACTCAATCAAATTTACAAGAAAAAAACAAACGACCCCATTAAAAAGTGGGCAAAGGATATGAATAGACACTTCTCAAAAGAAGATATTCATATAGCCAACAGACACATGAAAAAATGCTCATCATCACTCACCATCAGAGAAATGCAAATCAAAACCACAATGAGATACCATCTCACACCAGCTAGAATGGCAATCATTAAAACATCAGGAAACAAAAGGTGCTGGACAGGATGCAGAGAAATAGGAACACTTTTACACTGTTGGTGGGATTGTAAACTAGTTCAACCATTGTGGAAAACAGTGTGGTGATTCCTCAAGGATCTAGAACTAGAAATACCATTTGACCCAGCCATCCCATTACTGGGGATATACCCAAAGGATTGTAAGTCATGCTGCTATAAAGACACATGCACATGTATGTTCATTGCAGCACTATTTACAATAGTGAAGACTTGGAATCAACCCAAATGTCCATCAGTGACAGACTGGATTAAGAAATGTGGCACATAAACACCATGGAATACTATACAGCCATAAAAAAGGATGAGTTCGTGTCTTTTGTAGGGACATGGATGCAGCTGGAAACCATCATTCTCAGCAAACTATCGCAAGAACAGAAAACCAAACACCACATGTTCTCACTCATAGGTGGAAATTGAACAATGAGAACACTTGGACACAGGATGGGGAACATCACACACCGGGGCCTATTTTGGGGTGGGGGGAGTGGGGAAGGATGGCATTGGGAGTTATATCTGAAGTAAATGACGAGTTGATGGGTGCAGCACACCAACATGGCACATGTATACATATATAACAAACCTGCACGTTGTGCACATGTACCCTAGAACTTAAAGTAAAAAAAAAAAAAGAATATGGTAATATACTATTCTCTATCTGTATTTTACACTTTTTAACATTAAGCCATTTTTAAAGGCCCTGGGAAATGATAATAATCATAACATGGTAAAGAAATAAGAACGGAAAAAGTTCTTAGTATAAAGACATGGATATGTGTGTAGTGTCTAGATATAGTGAGATATATATGTGAGGCTTACAAGGCAGAATAAATAGCTACAAGATACTTCTAAGGAAAGTTTTTTAAAAAATGAAAATAGAGTTTATGAAAGTCTTTAAAAAGTCTTATAATAAGTAAGACTAAACAACAACAGAAAAACCCTCAAATATTTCTATGTGCCTGTGTGTGCACACGTGTATTTGTGAAGGATGGGGGTGAAGAAGAGCCAAATATGTCAGAAAGGAAAAAAAGAAAAACTGAGTGCATTTCACTGGCTTTGGAGTCCCACAGGTTTCTCACTACAGAGGTAAATGTCCTGATCCCTGAGGCAGAACCCTGAGGCTGTGCATTTTGCCTAAGAACAGTTCCACTGTCTCATTTCACAGAGAAATGTCCCTGGGTACATTACTCTAAAAATACAAAAAATCCTAAAACTGAATCTTCCTGCTGAAAGTGCTGCTTATGGCAATTTTCACAACTGGATCCTCAGATATTTCTTTGGCACTCAAGCATCCTTGAGATTGTGGAACATTTAGACAATGCACATAATTGATATATACTGATTTATCTTCACTGAGACTCTAGATAGAATGGCAAAAGTCCCATCTGTACCCTCCCCGCCACCCACCGCTACCTCAGTTGGCTCTGCCTTGGAGAACACAACAATATTAACAAAGCCATCCCTTACTTGTGATTATTGATTTCATCTAATTTTCATACTGTCACTCATGATAGATACAGTTAATTTTTGCCGTTCTGTATGTATATTGGATATTGTCATTTATACCATTAATCACACACATAATTGTCACAAGAACAGAAATGCCTTTTCTTAGAGATTTCATTCTAAAATATAATTATCCAGACATCCTGCTGTTAATGGCATTGAATCCTAATTACTTCAAAATGAAGTCATTATTCATAAACTTAGAGCCTGCACCACACGTTTATAGTAAGTAGATGGGACAATATTATCCAATTTATCGTCTACTGTAGTGCTTAGTTTTTAGAAGCTGTTTTAACTGCTCAGCTCCTGAGTACTGCTTTTGTCCAATCTCATTAACATACAATAAAATTTACTAGTTTTTATTTAGTCTAAAAAATGATAGTAGTAATTATTCCTCACTGGCATGCAGAATTACTTGGAAAACTACTCAGTTAGTAACAAATCCCTTCATAACACAAACTGGGCAACCAGTAAAATGACATCTTCCATTATGATTATTTTTCTGTCACAGATGTGTACTAACAGATCATTTCTCAAATAACTTGCGATCTAATCGTGGGATTCATAACATAATAATCATATATTGCATTGCTATGATGCTTTATAGTTTTTGGAGTGTTTTCATACCCACTATCATTTTGGATCTTAAGTATTTTTTTCATGTGGTATTAAGGTTTTTTCACATTACCAACACCAGCAAAATCTCCACACATTCCTTATCAATTACTAATGAATTTAGTACTTCAAAATATCTTCTTCCTTTGCCTATTATCTTCCTCTTGTTTTTTTTAAATAATTAGTTATCTTTCTGGCTTGTTTTCCTAACTCCCTCACCATTTATCAATATATGCATTTCCGCCAAATCAGGGCCCTTTTACCCTCAGGAAGCTATTCATTTCTTTTTTCTTTTCAAGTCTTTCATTACTCATAAATTGGAATTTTGCATTAGTTTTAAGGAACATTTCATTAAGTAAACATTCCAAAAAATTTCTGTACCTTCTTCTTGTTCCGTCTGCTGTTAAAATTATTAATACTCTATTTAAGTCTATTAATTTGTAAAAACTTACTCTGATATTCGTGTGTGAAATGTTTACTACTTTACTATCTTAATGTTTAATGCCTATTTCATTATCCTTCATATATGACTTAAATTTGTTGTACTTTTCTGTTTTTCAAAAACAGAAAAGTTTCCAGCGAGGCAGTCAAATTTTAAAGATCCAAAATGATCTCCTTTGACTCCAGGTCTACATCCAGGTCATGCTGATTTAAGAGGTGGGTTCTCACAGCCTTGGGCTGCTCTGCCCCTGTCACTTTGAAGGGTGCAGCCTCCCTCTTGGCTGCTTTCACGGGCTGGCGTTGAGTGTCTGCAGCTTTTCTAGGCACACACTGCAAGCTGTCCGTGGATCTACCATTATGTGGTCTGGAGGGTGGTGGCCCTCTTCTCCATGCCCCATCTCTCTTTGAGGCATGAAGAAATAGACACTCTCTGATACGGTTTGGCTCTGTGTCCCCACCCAAATCTCATTTTGAATTGTATTCCCATAATTCCCATGTGCTGTGGGAGGAACCTGGCGGGAGATAATTTTAATCAGGCAGGCGGTTTCCTCCATACTGTCCTCATGGTAGTGAGTAAGTCTCACAAGATCTGATGGGTTTATCTGGGGTTTCCGCTTTTGCTTCTTTCTTACTTTCTCTTGCCTCTGCCATGATAGAAGTACTTTTTGCCTCCTGCCATGATTCTGAGGCCTCCCCAGCCAAGTGGAACTATAAATACATTTAAAACTCTTTTTTCCCCCAGTCTAGGGTATGTCTGTATCACCAGTGTGAAAATTGACTAATACCAGTAGAGTATTAGTATTGGTACCAGTAGAGTGGGGCATTGCTGAAAAGGTACACGAAAATGTGGAAGCCATTTTGGAACTGGGTAACAGGTAGAGGTTGGAGCAGTTTGGAGGGCTCAGAAGAAGACAGGAAAATGTGGGAAAGTTTGGAACCTCCTAGAATCTTGCTGAATGGCTTTGACAATAATGCTGATAGTGATATGAACAATAAGGTCCAGAATGAGGTGGTCTCAGATGGAGATGAGGCTTGTGGAACTGGAGCAAAGGTGATTCTTGTTATGTTTTAGCAAAGAGACTGGCAGTATTTTACCAATTTGTGAAATTCTGAACTTGAGAGAGATCATTTAGGGTATCTGGAGGAATAAATTTCTAAGCAGCAAAGCATTCAAAAGCCGACTTGGATGCTGTTAAAAGCATTCCATTTTTAAAGGGAAACAGAACAAAAAAGTTCAGAAAATTTGCAGTCTGACAATGCAATAGAAAAGAAAGACCCATTTTCTGAGGAAAAATTCAAGCCGGTTGCAAAAATTTGCATAAGTAGCAAGGAGCCTAATGTTAATCCTCAAGACTATGGGGAAAATGTCACCAGGCCATGTCAGAGGCCTTCATGGCAGCCCATCCTATCATAAGTCTGGAGGCACAGGAAAGAAAAAAAAAGTGGTTTCGTGGGCCTTAGCCCAGGGTCACCGTGCTGTGTTGCCTAGGGATTTGGTGTCCTATGTCCCAGCCGCTCAGGTCATCGCTGAAAGGGGCCAATGTAGAGTTCAGGCTGTGGCTTCAGAGGGTGAAAGCCCCAAGTCTTTGTAGTTTCCATGTAGTGTTGAGCCTGCAGGTGCACAGAAGTCAAGAATTGAGGTTTGGGGACCTCTGCCTAGATTTCAGAAGATACATGGAAATGCCTGGATGCCCAGGCATAAGTTGCTGCAGGGGCAGGGCCCTTATGGAGAACCTCTGCTAGGGCAGTGCAGAAGGGAAATGTCAGGTGGGAGCCCCCACACAGAGTCCCTACTGGGGCACTGCCCCATGGAGCTGTGAGAAGAGGGCCATCGTCTTCCAGACTCCAGAATGGTAGATCCACTGACAGCTTGCACCGTGTGTCTGGAAAAGTTGCAGACACTCAATGCTGGCCCATGAAAGCAGCTGTGAGACAGGCTATACCCTGTAAAGCTCCAAGTGTACAGCTGCCCAAGGCCATGGGAACCCACCTCTTTCATCAGCATGACCCAGATGTAGACCTGGAGTCAAAGAAGATCATTTTGGAGCTTTAAAATTTGACTGCCTCGCTGGATTTTGGACTTTCATGGGCCCTGTAACCACTTTGTTTTGGCCAGTTTCTCCCATTTGGAATGGCTGTATTTACCCAATACATGTACGCCAATTGTATCTAAGAAGTAACTAGCTTGCTTTTGATTTTACAGGCTCATAGGTGGAAGGGACTTGCATTGTCTCAGATGAGACTTCGGACTGTGAACTTTTGGGTTAATGATGAAAAGAGTTAAGACTTTGGGGACTGTTGGGAAGGCATGATTGGCTTTGGAATGTGCGGATATGAGGTTGGGAGGTGTCAGGGGCAGAATCTTATAGTTTGGCACTGTGTCCCCACCCAAATCTCATTTTTAATTGTATTCCCATAATTCTCATGAGCTGTGGGAGGAACCTGGTGGGAGATAATTTTAATCATGGGGATAGCTTTCTCCACACTGTCCTCATGGTAGTGAATAAGGCTCACAAGAGCTGATGGGTTTATCAGGGGTTTCTGCTTTTGCTTCTTTCTCTTTTTCTTTTGCCACTGCCATGTTAGAAGTGCCTTTTGCCTCCTGCCATGATTCTGAGGCCTCCCCAGCCATATGGAACTGTAAGTCCAAATAAACCTCTTTTCTTTTCCCCCAGTCTTGGCTATATATTTATTAGCAGCATGAAAATGGACTAATACACTCTCCTAATTTTGTGGAGGAGCAAAAAATGACACAAATACTCTGGAGCATCATTTTTCAACATATGCTAAGATCTTCTTAGTGTATTCACTTCTAAGGGATGACTTATAATTCAAACAAAAAATTTAAGCATTAAAAGAGTCATCACATCATTATTTTTAATGAAGAAACATTTTAAATGACCCATTTATCCTATACTATTTAAAAAATTGAAAACGTAAGTTATTCCATAGCCACACAGTGTACATGAAGAATCTCTCCAAAGCAGACTGGCTTCATTTTTTACTGCTACTTTTGTTATTTCTTCTTGCTGTTCTTATTGTTTCATTGTCAGCATCAAGACATCAAGGTCTTCATGTGGTCTTCTCAGCTTTAATGATTTTTAAAGTCAGAAGAGTTGAAAGAAATGAGTAAGGTAGTCTTCACGTTTCCCAGCACTACATTTAATTAGATAACTCATCCCTCTCTCTTCACACCCCTGCTCTACAAAGTCAGAGAACTAAGTAAAATACTGTATTAGTCAGAGTTCTCTAGAGGGACAGGACTAATAGGAAAGATGTATACATGAAAGGGAGTTTGCTAAGGAGTACTGACTCAAAATCACAAGGTAAAGTCCCACAATAGGTCGTCTGCAAGCTGAGGAGCAAGAAAGCCAGTCTGAGTCCCAAAACTTCAAAAGTAGGGAAGCTGACAGTGCAGCCTTCAGTCTGTGACTGAAGGCCTGAGAGCCCCTGGCAAACCACTATTGCATGTCCAAGAGTTCAAAAGCTGAAGAACTTGTGAAACTGCCTTTGCAAAATTATGACTGAAACAGTGAAAGAGATCTAACTTAACCAGCTCCATCTTGCTTCTGGACGTAGGCTGAACTAACTTTGGGAGAAACTTAGTTTATAGTTTAAAACAAAGATGGTAAAAGCCCTTTCCCAAATTAGACCTCCTTCTGGCCTGGGGACTAGATTGCTTTTGTAGGACTAACGTTAGCCACAAGATTAGAAATTATGTTTTAGGAGTCATGCAGCTGGAGGCTACAAGATTCTGACCTCCCCTAAGCTACTCCTAAGATCAGTGTTTGAGATATTTTTCAGCCCCTGCACTTGATGGATCAGCTGGTACCACCCAGATTGATAAACTGGCTCATCCAATCTTGTGGCTCCCAAGCAGAAACTAACTCTATGGCAAGAAGACAGCTTCTATTCCCTATGATTTCATCCCTGACCAATCAGCACTCCTGGCTCACTGGCTTCCCCCCATCCACCAAGTTGTCCTTAAAAACTCTGCTCCTGGAACACTCAGGGAGAATGATTTGAGTAATAATAAAGCTCCGGTCTCCTAAACAGTTGGCTCTGTGTGAATTACCCTTTCTTTATTCCAATTGCCCTGCCTTGATAAATTGGCTCTGTCTAGGCAGCAGGAAAGGTGAATCCCTTGGTGGTTACATGTTCGAGTCCAACATTTTGAAGGCAAGAATTATCCAGCATGGGAGAAAGATGGAGGCCAGAAGACTCAGGCCGGTCCAGTCCTTCCACGTTCTTTTGTCTGCTTTTATCCTAGCCACGCTGGCAGCTGATTAGATGGTGCCCATGCAGCTTGAGGGTGGGTCTTCCTCTCCAAGTCCACTGTCTCAAATGTTAATCCCCTTTGTCAACACCCTCACAAACACACCCAGGAACAATAGTTTGCATCCTTCAATCCAATCAGGTTGACACTCAATATTAACCATCACAAATAGGATCACTGAGATAATCAGCACAGTCATTCTACCTGATTAAATAGTACAAGCCAGATGCATTTGTTGAGAATTTATCTGGTATAGATAAAGGTGTGATAAAATTTATCCTTTTCTCTATTTGTCATACCTGGTGGCCCTAAAATGGTTTTATTAAACTCATTAATATTAACTTTCTGTTGATATCCCACCATTGAGAAAGTGGTAGATTTTTGTAGGACTAAGTCACACAGACATATGAGGTGTTCAAGGGTTGAGCATATCAGATATCACAGATTATGGGCTCCAGATTCATAGAGTCTATATGTTTAATTTCCCATCACAGCATGGTCTTTAGTGAAACTACTTAAAGTTATGCTTATAAAGAGTTTTGTTTTTTTGTTTTTTTGTTTTTTTTTTTTTTAATTGAAAAGAAGGAAATACTTAAGGAAATGTTAGAGGAGAAAACAGGGAAACAAAATTGAAAGAGAGTTTGATCCCAGTTATATAAGATAATATGACTAGATGGAAAGATGTATACTCATATAGATTTCTCCTACATAACTTATTTAGATAAGAGAATTTTTTTCTAAGAATTAAAATATTTGGTGGTCTTTTTCAAGTTATCCAAGCCACCACTACCTACAAATGAAAAAGTAACATGAATCTCTATTAAGACCTTCATTTCTCCCAACCATCTTCCTTCACACATGCACGTACACAAACACACAAATTTACAGCACATGTTCTGAGACTCACTGAATAACTAAAATTATGGATGCGAGAGCTTTTAAACATATAAATTATTAGAGGCAGATCATGTAACAGAGAATACCTGCACAAAGATTCTGAGTGGTTAACACTGTACAGTCAGATATGAGTAACTTTCCTTTATACATAATATTGTTCATGTTTTCTGTATAAGCATGTAATTTTACAATCAGAAAAAAATAGGCATTTACACATTATTTTTTATTGTGTACTTTAAGCAGAGAACTTGTGTTTCAAAATAAGCCAGTAGAATCTGATATCTGCTCTCAATTTTTGATGTTATTAACTAACCTTTGTGATGTTCTTTATTGATATCTTGCCTTCCTCTTCCACTTGGCTGCGATGAAAGCTGGCTGCTAAGTCAGCCATTATATTTTATAGCGCACAAATACCATGGGAAAGTATGTTACTCTGCTGGTGGAAGACATAGCGATAATATTAACAATATTTACTAAGCTTTTACATGTAAAGGCACTCTCCTCGTGGTTTTATTTGCATCAATGCATGGAATCCTCATATCCCTCTGATACTCCTTTTGTTTCATAATGAGGAAACAAACGGAGGTTCTGAGATGTTAAATAATTTGCTCAAATTCACCCATTGAATGAATGGTGAGCTCAGAATCGAAGCCAAATGAACCAATTCCAGAATCCACTCTATTAATCTTATGCTTTAATAAATAATACATAATTCAATTGGCAACAAAAACCACAATTCATTTTCACTTGATTTCTAATAAAGTCTAAAAACTTCTCTAAGCACAGTTTTTGGCATATCATAAGCTCTCAATAAAGAAATATGGAGTATTACTAATATCCTTATGTTATCGTTATTACCTTTCATCATTTTACTTCTTAATATTTTTAAAATTCATTGTACCTAAGATTCTCAGACTCCTGTTAATCTACATACCTTTTGCATGTCTGTTTAAATTTTTGAGAAATCTTTAATTAATTGACTTTATTAGTACTTTCATTATATGTAATTTCTTAACTTCATGTCTTCCATTATTTCCATTATTATCTTCTGCAGAAACAGCAGTATAAGTAACAGACACCAACATTGAAGGAGTCTAAAACCTAGGAGAATGGTTATAGGATCTTATAATTTACAGTGTTACAGATATGTGATGTCGACTAGAATGTATAATTAAATTACTCAACAGATGGTTTGTGTCTCCTTCTGGATTAATAGTGTGAAATTCTTTTGCTTAATGAATTTTTAATATCACTCATCCTTTTACATCATAGTTTTTATTAACATTCTTATAGTATTTGTCACTCATCCTATTATGTTTCCTTGGTACTTCATTTATTCATACATCCATTCATCTGCATTTATCACCTAGTATACGTGAAACAGTGTGTCACACAATAGGATTCATAAAATGAAGACATGGGTCTAGTTTTCAAACATTTTATTTGTTAAAGAAGATAACAACAAAGAAAATCAATTACAACATCATGTGGTAAATACTCTTTTAGAAATTGGACAGTCTGCTGTAGAAATAAAGATAGTACACCTGATGATCTTTGCAAGTGAGAAGAGACGCCGTGAGAAAGATGTCAGAAAATATTTTCTCAAAAACCTGATGATAAGAGACTGCTTGAAAGTGCCGGCATTAGCTAAGGAAAAGTGGGTGTGGATATGAGAATAATATGCATGAACATACATGTGGGCATGTGTGTGTGTGTGTTTACACTGTGGGGAGGGAGTGAAGAAAAAATATTGGAGTGATAGGAAGAATTTGCAAAAGATGAGAAAGCAGTTTGGGAAGCAGGTTGTTATGTGGCATCACAGTCTGTCTATGCAATTGCAATAGCTCAGTATGAGTACAGCAAAGGATGAAGCCTAAATGGTATGTAGAGATTAGATTCCTTCATTCTTTCATTCACACACTCATCCGTTAAGCAAATGTGTAGCTGGCAACTGCAATATTCCAAGCTTATTTCAGGATTAGGGCATTAAATAATCAACAAGGCAGGCTATATTGATTGTTGATGCCTTAAGGAAACCTACATTCTAAAGAAAGAAACAAATAATAAACAAAAACTATGTATAAAATGAAGAAGAACCCCGTGTATTGTACAAGTGCACTCTAATTTCCTACTGAAGATATGAGGACCCACTGAAAAGTTTTAAGCAAGGGTGTTGTGTGAATCTGTTTCCATTTAGAAAGGTCACTCTGGCATTCTTCTGGTTTAGGCTGTGGGCAGGGCCACTTAATAGACAGCTGCATTATTATAGGTATGATGAGCATCTGAACTGAGGGGAAGAATGAAGAAGGAGAGAGACAGATGAAGAAGAAACAGGAGTCAAAAAACATGCCAGCTTTTTGACATGCAATTGTAGGCGAATGGTGGTGGAACCAGGACAGTAAAATGGAAAGAACTGGTTGGGAGAGCTGAGTGAAGTTAAGGAATTTAATTTTGGACTGGTTGACTGTGAAATGTTTGTGGAACTTGCAAGTAGAGCCTTCTAGTTGGCAGTTGAATGTGCTTGTCTGAATACCAGGTGTGTGATGGACATATAAATTTATGCTGCTTCATCATGAGAAAACAGATAAAAACATGGGATTCTATGAGATTACATAGGGAAAATATGCAGAATTTAAGAAAACAATGACACTGGCAGAGTCTCAGGATCAATATCATTGGTTTCTAATTACATATGCATATCAGAAATATCTGGGAGAGATTTATAAAAATACAGATTCCTAGGACAAAGTCACATCATTTAATAAGAATTTCTAGAGTTTAGCATTAGAATTTTCGAAAGGTATGTATGTTCTAAATAAGTTGATAATTTCTCTTTTTAATAACTAATTTTCAGGACAGGATCCCACAAAAGATGACAGAGAGGAAGAAAAACAAGAGAAATTGGTATACATTATATAGCATTGAACTATAATTAATTGCATGTGTTTTCTTTCCTATATTGATTATACCATATTTTGGGACAGTATGTTCATCTTTGATAAGCAGTCTTATGACTGCTTATCACTGATGACTGATCACTTATGACTGATAAGCAGTGACACATATTGAAGTGTTTGGCAAATGTGTATATGTATATTCTTTTTCCATATATCACTGCCCACAAACTCTCTTACTAGAGACCTCACTGAACCTGAGTTGTGCATTCCCTTGACTAAAAGATAACATTATTCTCCCAACCAACTGGCCTTAGAGATTGAAATTCTAGGACATCACAAATGCATTCATTAATTCTCACAAGACTAAAATTTTTTAAAGGAAGTTGTTAACTTACATTTTCAAATAGAAAACATAATTCAAATTATTTTTCTAAGATCACAAATCTGGAAAATTAAGTACCCTCTATAAGACTAATGCAACAGCCCTGTTGCATTCCTGGAATCTAAACAAAATAATTTAAATTGGTTCAGTTATACCTAGTTTTACAGATTGCTACTTGAACTCTGTTAGTTTCTTAGTATGAATATTTTTCATTAAAACCTTTCTCATACTACCTTGAAGAAAGAAGGGAAGTACATGGTCACATAAGGAACTCTCTGCACAGTTGAAATCTTTTTCCCTTTGTCCAATCTATCTCCAGACATGCTGCATGAGCAGCCATGGTACAATGCAATCCTCACTTGGCTTAAGTCCTTGGTCCAGAGGTAGGCATCTGACCTAAGCAGAGCCAAATAATGCACCCCTCAGCCATAGATTTGTTGGGTACAGAACTAAGAGAAGGTACAGTCTTTACCATATGGGACTGAGAAGTTACAGAAAATATTGTAGTCATATTTTCCATTGAAAGTCAGTCTTCAGCAAGAGAAAACATTGAAAAAACAAAGAAAAGAGGCAGACAAAAGATAAATAAATAGATAAGCTCTAATAATCTCCAAGTTCTGGTCCTATTAGTTCAGAGGCCGAGATGCATCACTTCCTTTTCTATATCTTTATTGTTCAACTTTTCCCTTAGATTATCTGAGATGCTAGAATTCTTTTTAAAAGTTTCATCCTATTGCTTATGCTAGTTTAAGCTGGGTGTCTGCAACTTGCAAGCTACAGTCCATACCTAATCCATTTTTTAAAAATTATTGTCCCACCTATATGTGAATCAGTTCTGATAAATTTATATCTTGTGTTTTTTTGCATGTTTTCTATTGTGTGTTACAGAATATGACATTTGAACCTATTTTCCCAGTATATGTTGCAATTTTTTTATAATAGCCACTGCATTACATTTGTATAAGGTTATCTCCTTGGACAGCATACAAATAGTCATTAGAAGGCCTCTAGAAGATGAATCCGTATTACATAAATGTGACATGGAGGCTGTTTTACAGTATTATCATTTGGCACTCTCTTTAATGACTGTTGCTTCATTTATTTATTGATTACACCAGCTGTGGCTTAAAATCTGAGTCCCTGCCTTTAATATTAGACTTCTCAGATTCCTCATATCTCAATTTCTATTTACAGCACCACTTAATGGGTGTTCTTTTTTGGCATTTTTGGCTAAGGCTTTTAATTAAAAGAACATCTTTACGACCTTGGAATTTGAAATTAGGCAGGTTTAATTGCAGTATTTTTATTATATAACTTTATTTTCTCTTGTAATGTCTGAATTTGATGTTCTAAAGTTCTGTTTCAAAATGAATTTCTACTTAAACAGCCTGAAGCTGGAAACACATCTATTTTTTTAAAAGAAAATCATTTTGACAAACATTTTTAATACTCAAAAAGAAAGATATATTTTTCTAGATTACACATTATTTCATGAAACCAAGAAAATAGAAAAGTGTGAAGATATTTGTTAGTTAAATAATAAGCTAGTTTTTAGCATATATTTTATTATTAAAAACCTTGAAATAAAATTGTCCCTTTTAGATTTTCATACACTTCACAATTTTAAATGTTTTACAAAGTCTATTTTGATATTTCTATTATGATTTTTAAAATTTAAATATTTAATAATGTCCATGCTATTTCTTCAATAATCTGAATTATTTCATACATTCTTTTCTAAGTAAAGAGATTTATTAAGCCAAGACTTAACAGAGATCTAAATAAATACCCTAAAGGGAAGAGAAATTGAAGTCCATTGTGGAACTGAAATTTGATACTTAATGGTTTCCAATTCAAGGTATTAGTTTCTAACATTAAAATTCCACAAGCAAGTCTTTGACCAGTGTAAAAAAATCAGTTTTCAATGGAAGGCACCACTCCATTAATCTACTTAATCCATCTCCTCCAGGATCTTCAAATTTTTCTTTCCATTGGTGTTTTTGACAACAGATTTTAAACATTTCAAAATCTTCTATCTCTACATTAATAATACATACCTTTTATTTTTTCTAACAAATTGCATGAGGTACAATAAAATGTATACATTTCAAGTGTGAAGACTGATGCATTTGACAGTCAAGATACGGAAAATTTCCATCAATACAAAAAGTTTTCTTACGTCCTTTTGCAGTCACTAATCCACATAACCTCTCAGCAGCCATCAATTTGCTTTCTGTCACTATAAATTCATTTTGCCTGTTCTAAAAATTTCACATTACATTACATGTGTACTACGATTTCGCTATGATTTTAATTTTCATGTTCCTGATGATTAACAATGCTCAACATCTTTTTATTGGTCATTTTTCCATCTCCTTTTGCCCGCTTATTGACTATTTTTGTATTGTCTTTTGTGAAGCATTAATATAAATATTTTTCACTTTAAAATTAATTTTTGTCCTATTATTTATGTATATTTTTTCTTGAGGTACATCTTGTCTTATTATTGAGGTACATCTTATCTTATTATTGAAGTATATTTTGTCTTAATGTATTCCTTACAAAGTCATTTTTATATATGCACATTGTGAATATATTTTCCCAGTACTAGGTGTAAATATTTATCTTAATAGTGTCCTTCGAATGGCAGAACAAAAATAAATCAACCGTTTATAATGAGCCTATTTCTAGACCCTATATTCCATTTAATTTTAATATATATAGATAATGGAACATCAACTGGATAATTGTAGTTATATAATAAGTCTCGAAATCAGGTAGGGTATGTCCTCCAACTTTGTTCTTCCTCTTTCAAAACTGTTTTGATTATTTTAGTTTTTTTTAATTTCTATAAAATTTTTTAGAATATGCATTAAATTTTTATTTTACCTAGGGACCGAATTGCTGAGTCATTTAAGTGAAAATTTTAATGGGACTGCATGAAATCTATAGACCAATTTGGTGGGAGCTAATATCTTACTTGCATCAAACATCAAATCTTTCAATTCAATACCATAGTATATCTCTCTATTTCTTAAATCTTTAAATTACCTTAAAATGTTTATATAGGTAGTGCACATGTTTTATAAACTAATCTCTATATATTTAATGAATTTTGGTATTCTTATACATGGAACTTTTAAAATCTCAATTTTCAGTTATTTTCTATATAAAAATATAAGGATTTTTTGTATATTGACCTTATGACTTGTAACATTGCTACATTGACTTATTAGTTCTAGTATCTTGTGTATATTTCTTATGAGTTCCTATATATGTGCTCATGTCATCTGCAAATAAAGACGATTTCATTCCTGCCTTTCCAATTTGCATAATGTTATTTATTTTTCTTGTCTTACTGCACTGGTTAGGACTTCCAATACAATATTAACTAGAAACGGTAAGAGTAGACATCCTTACTTTGTACCTGATTTTAGGGGAGAATTAGTCAGTCTTTTGAAACTAAGTTTGATAATAATTATAGATTTTTCATAATGTCTTTTATTAGTTTGAGGAAGTTCCCTTCTCTCCGTAATTTGCTGAGAGTTTTTAACATCAACTGATGCCAGATCTTGCTAAATATTCTGTATTCATTGCAAGGATCATAAGATAGTTTTATGATGTAAACATGGTGAATTACATTGATTTTCAAAAGTAAAACCAACTTTACATTTCTGGGATAAACACTACCTGTTCATCACAAATTATCCTTTTCTTGTTCAACCAGAATTGAACAGTTAATACTTTCCTTTCATTTTCTGTTACCTTCATGTCTTTCCTAGTCCTCTTTTCCATTTTTCCCCCCATCGTACTCATGCCCCTAACAGTATGATCTTCTTGGATTGTCTCATCTGTATTCATGGTTTTCATTATCACCTCCATGACAATGATTCTTCACATTATAGTTCTAAGCTTTTTTCTTCCACAAGTTGTGAATCTAAATCCTACTCCCTGCTATACTCTCTGCCTAGCTGTCCTATGTGTATCACAGCCCCAATGTGTACAGAATCTATTGTTTCTTTATTTTCTTCCTTGCCAAAGCATATTCCTTATATGATTTTCTAATCTTACTTGATATTATTATCATCAACTCAATATTACAAAATGAATATCTAAAATTTAGCCTCAACTGTTTATTTTACTCCCAAGATCCAATCAATCACTTAGGCTGTCTTATTTAATCCCAACTAGGTCTTAACTATTCTTCTTTTTTTTTTTTTTTTTTTTGGTTTTTAAATATCTCTTCTCTATTTTGTACTACAGTAGCCTCTTAACTCCTTTCCCAGTTCCATGTTATGCCATTCAGATCTATCAGAATGACAGATTACAACATTTAATGATTCCCCTTGGTCTAGTGGTCAAAGTCTAAATTTTTTAGTATAGTGTACAAGTCCCTTTGTTACCAACGTTCTCTTTCCAAGCTCTTATTTCAGTATTCTCTGAATCATATACTATACACAAGAAATATAGAATACTTGAAATTTTCTGAACACACTTAGCTTTTGAATATCTCCACTTCCAACTCATTGCTTATCACTCTGTAAGACAATCAAAATACTTAACATTCAGAAAATTTGTACTTCCTCTAACTCCCAAATCCAGTTTGGCTAAGTTTTTTCTACTCTGAACCTTTAAGTCACCTTGGAGATGTGTATTATTGTACTTATCACATTGTACTGAAATTATCTATTATATATGTCTACGTTCTGCAAATGAATATACTCCCTCGAGAGTAAGAATGTGCTCATTTTTCTTTCTATATTTAATTCCTACTTCTCTATTCATTCTTGGCACAAAATATGTGGAGAACTGAACTGAAGGTTAGACTCCAATCTGAAAGTTAAATTTATTTTCTAAAGCAGTCAAAAGTAACACAAGAAGAATGCTGTTCTGTGAGTCAGAACACCTTGCATTCAGATCTAAACATTTATTTAAGGGGAAACAAGTGGGAAGCCAATATTTTCAGCACTTAGCAGGGAGAAGCAACTTCCTTCAAACACAATTATGAAGACGTATTTCTTACTCTGAACTTTGAAAAACATGGGCAAAAACCAAGACAAAATTAAACAAGGAAGCAAAACCTCCACATTGGCTGGAGTGACATAAAATATTGTGGTTCACTGAAAAAACTTAGCTGGCTCCTGAAGAACAGAGAGAGGACTGGGATGGGCCAGAAACATTTACCTTACCCATCTTAGCTAAAGGTTTTCACCGATTTTATAAGTGATAATCTTTTGCATGTTATTTGCTAGTTTTTGTAAATGATTTATGTTAAACGACCAGTGGTATATGATTCTCATTATAGAGTGTACATATAGTTTGCCTTGAATGTAGCCTGTTTTTTTCCTTCAAAAGTCGATGAATTCATTATCTCTAACATGATGTTAACAAAGCTTATTCTTCCTGAGTGTGAACTACGTCTAGCTCTCAAGCGTGTGCCTTTCATTAATACCATTGTGCCTTATTATTGGGCTGTCATTAGGTTCAGAATATGAGGTCTGAATTAGGAAGCCTAAAAATAATTTAATGCCATTGTTTCTCTTTCTTCTTTATCTTCGGCTATTGTTGGAAATTATTTCTGTAGAGGATTTTCACACTAGAAGGTCATATAATTCTAGCAGTGGGAAATAGAGAGAGAGAGAGAGAGATGATCTAACAGTGGTTGCACACTGCTCTTCCAGGAAGCAGATACTGTGGTATTGTTTTACTTGCTTGCTTCCTTGTTTAATTTGGGCCACACATGTTTTTATGTTTTTATACTGGGCATACAATTTTCAACTCTTCTGCAGTTCCCAGGACTTGCTAATTTCTTACATCAGGTTGTTTTTGTTATTTTAGTCATTAAAAATACGTTATTACCTATGAAGTCATTTGTATCTAGGATTTCAGATATACGCTTTTTTGTTGTTTCTTTTTGAAAAAAAAAAAAAAAAAGATGTTGCGAAAATAACACAAGCTGCCCAATTTTATACCCCTAGTTAAGAGTGGATCCAGCCAGATAATGTCGTTTTCCTGAATATCAGACCTAGGCAGTGTCTGACATGATTTGCTGTATCTGGGGTTTGCGGCCTCTTAGCTCTCTGAGATGAGAAACAGTTGAGAGTGGTAAGGGGAATGGGTGACATAAAAATACAAAGAAGCTGAGAGAGAAGTACAACTTTTGAAACATTTACAAATGTATGTGCCCGGATGTGTGGGTGTGGGTGTGGGTGGAGTAGATTTGTGTATGAGAGTAGGAAGGGAGGTGTGTAATTTCTGGAAATCATTTCCAGGGCTGTGCCAACCAACTATGAATTTAAGGAGAATGATCAAGGACTATACTCAATAAAGGTGATTTGGGCTGTGGGTCAAGTAAGGAAATTTGGATCATATAAGAAAACTTGTAAACACTGACAATTTATCATCTAAGGCATATAATGAGAGTAATTGTAGGGGTAAGGAGTATGAAAACAGAAAGAAACAAAGGGAGATCATCAATTAAACTGCTGTGTTTGAAGGTGAGAAATATATGGCTTTTCCTGGGCTTCGAAAAATACAACCTTCGGCCACGTCTCAGCTGCAATGTTATCTTCAGTTGAGTTTTTTTTTTTTTTTTTTTTTTTTTTTTTTTTTTTTTTTTTTTTTTATGAATTTGTTCAAAAACTTGCTGCAGTGGCACCTTGCTATAATTTTCCCTGCCTTCTACAAAAGAATTACATTCGGCTCTCATCTAGCTACCTTCTCATGCAGATTTGTAATGCATTGTTTCTTGCCTCTGGAGGATTTCATGACATTAAAACACTGCCCTGTTCAGAAATTGCTTCGGAAGAGCAGTCCAAACCAAACTGAGACTCAGAAACTCATGTTAGTTACCACATTTGATATGAAGTACTTTTTCTCAGCATACCCTTGAAACACCTTTTACAGTGACTAAGTGCCATGAGTAGAAACATCAGAGATGATGAATGCCAGTGTCATTACACTTATCCACAAAGGACACAGCTCCGGGTGTGGATAATAGTGGCAAATTTAGCAATCACAGATTGCCAAGTTTTAATTGTGCTTATGGTCTATCTGCAATGCACAGAAAAGATTGGTGTGATTCTTGGAATAATAATACGTGAGAGTTCCTTTAACATATTTTCCATTTTATAGCCTTTTCATCTTATCCAAGTCACTTCGGGTATGGTTTTGTGCATGAAAGCCAAAAATTCTAGACTATTTATGATAAGATTTTCAGGTAAAATTAACCTTGGCAATTCAAAATATTTCTTGGGAGTTCATTGTCAAGATAAAACAACAACAAAAAACAGTTTCAGAATTCTGTCTGACTGTTCTGGCCAAGACTATGTGTAGTGAGCTTTGAAATTACTCATACGCTAATTAGAACCCTACATCTGCCTTCCATCTTCTTTGTATTGTGTGTTTGTTTATGTGTTTGTGTGTCATTATTTTAATTTTTAAATTTTAATCTTATTTAAATTATCTGATTATCAATTTTCTTATCTGTAGAGATGTAGTATTGTTTTAATCTATATTTCTGATGCAAAAACAAATTTTAAATTAAAACTGAAATAGTATTTTACCCTTTATTTTTATACTTACCTCATTTTATATTTTAAGTACTTATATTTATAATTTTATGGTTCTATTTTATGTATATTTTCACCTGAGTTTGGAAAATAACATGCACATATATATACATGCACATGTAACACTCTTCAGAAATGACTGTTTTTCACTACTACTTTCTAGATTGTTAAATTATACTTATTAGGTACTGAAGTCTATTGCTATCTCTTTTTTACACACTTTCCATGATGCTAGATGTGGGTACATCTAGAGCTGGGTGTGACTCAAGACCAGCAGATTCTCCTAAACATCAATACGGGAAGTGGGTAGGACAACTGTGTGTAGCAAATCTCCCGTAAGGGCGCAATTTGAAGCTTCGTGTGAGGCTTACATCTAAAGAGAAATGTTTTTCTCCTCCTTAATTAAATAATATATTTGGACCATTCATATGTGTAAAGGCATTATTCCACTGAAATACATGGATGTGTATCAGGAGGTAAATGCATTAACACTCCATCATTTATTTAGCAAATATTTATGAGCATCTACAATAGACCCATTGGTATGTGATTTTGACCCACAAAAAGAGAAAATGCAAAAATTAAGAGAAAGACAACAAATGCCTGAATGTTATCAGTTTTCCAAGTAGAGGGAACCCCACCATTAAAGGCAAGGACACGTTGAGGGAACCCTATCGTGAAAGAATCTGAAAGATCAGAAAACAGTAACTAGTTCAGCGTGGACAAATAGGGGATAGGTATACGGGATGCAGGATAATGGAGAACAGCGAAGAATGTGACAAAATAAGTAAGTAGGGTCTGATCATGGGACCTGACCCACTAGCATAGACTAGCTTACCAAATTTTCTAGCTGCCACCTCTCAAATCTTGAGGCTTGATAGAATGACTCAACTAAGAACATGAGAAATGTCACCCTGAGTAACATGTGTGATCCCTGAGCAGAAAGCTAATTATCAGGGCATCTATGGAATTATGGTGAAGAGGTGTCTCAGCCTTGTATATATCAATCTGAAAGTTCTAGGATATCTGCAAACCTCATTTCCTTAAAAAGCTCATCATGTTCAGGTCAACACGAGTCACTTAAACACGTTTGAAGCTATTGATATAGTCCTCTCAAATCTTCTCATAGAAAATTAAGTTTCATAGGTTTACTACCTAAATAACAAGGTAATACTTTATTTTACTGATTCTAAATTAACATCAAGATATTAAAAATTATCTCCAAGTTTTAGACGTTGAGATTCAATCTCCAAGCCAATTAATTTCATTATTTTATGGAGGTTGATCATAACTCCATTTTAAACTCATCTTATTATGAAAACACTAAGGAATAACCTCCAGTAACTATGCACTATGTATGTTTTGGGATACCTTACAGCTGGATATCTCGACTTGAGTAGCTCTACGCATATCTCTGAGGATGATCAGTATCTCATAGTGCACTTCAAATAGTGTACTGTGAGATATTGTAGGCATAGTACACTATCTGAAGTTTGAAACTTTCCTGTAAGTACCATCTACTAGCTTATTTACAAGGTTTAGGATATAGACCTTGATGGATTGTACCTGGTTTCACTGGCTACTCAGTCTAATTTTAGCTGTGTCACTAGCAGAGTACAAATTTCCCCCTCTGCCCCCATTCAATACATTTGTGCCTGATCGCTCTTGAAACCAAAATACTTCCCACATATATTTGTGGTTAATGATCCAGATAAAGCATATCCTTTCTACTTGTTGAAAAAAGACCCTGGGGAGTTGTACCGGGAAGTCTTGGACCCTTCAGTAACTGCATGTACTTTTTTTCTCTTGCTACACCACACACTTTATGTTTATTAAAGCCCTAGAGGAGCAGACCTTAGTGAGTCCTGTGAGAGTTTTCAACTCTATAACCTTGTATAGATGTTGTATCTATCTATACTCCTCCATCCTAACCAAGGTGTCAGACTTTCTCATACCTTTCAACCAAAGTAATTTGTACATGCCAGAGGCCCTCAGAAATTTCTATGGTATATCTTGAATATTTCTTTGACATTTTGTGTTTATCTGTAAATATATAAATGATATTATTTCTCAAAATACTACCATGAGATTGGTAAGCTGAAAAAAATGTGCATCACGTTTCTCCTATGAGTTTCTTATATCCTCAGGATTCCTTCCCAGTCCTAGAATACCCTTTTCAGATCTGGTTAGGGTGATCAACCATTCAGATTTGCCTATGACTGAGAAGATTCAAGGGACATGGGACTTTCAGTGCTAAAGCTAATAAAGCCCCAGACAAACTGAAAGCAAATGGTGACCCTAGATCTTAGACGTTCATGGATGAATATTAAAGGATGACTTTTTGTTTTCCCATAAATTTACTAAAAAAATGAGTTAGATTTATTGTGACAAGAGTTCATCTTTTCCAGGAAAGCATTTATCCTACTGTCTTTGTTCATTTTCTTTTGCTAAAACAGATATCACAAACTGGGCAATTTATAAAGAAAAGAAATGTATTGCTTACAGTTCTAGAGACCTGGAAGTTCAAGGGCATGTTGACAGCTTCTCACAAGGGCTTTCATACTGCATCACCACATGGTGAAGGTCATCACCTGACCAGAGAGCAAGAGCATGTGTGTCGGCTCAGGTCTCTTTTCCCTTTGCTATAAAGCTTGCAGTCCCATCATAGGAGACTCACCCTGATTAACTTATCTAATTCCAAGTATCTCCCAAAGGCCCCACCTCCTATCAACATATAAATTAGAGGATTCCATTTCTACCACATGACATTTGGGCAACATATTCAAATAGTAACACCCACTAAAAATGGTGCTGCTTGTAAAAATCATTGACTGATTTCACTATGTTCAAGTAACTAAGAGTTTGCTTGTGAAAATGAAAAACGTAACAGATTAATCAACAAGAATCAGATTGGAAGTCAAAAGGCCTCGATTTGAATACTGGATCTACCATATAACTCACTATTTATTCAACGAATGTTTATTAATCTCCTGTTTCTTGCTAACACTGTGCTAAGCTACGAGGAAAACAAAATAATAAGTAAGATAGCCCCCACCATCATGGGCTTACATTTAACTAGATAAATGATTGTTAAAGCCCCACTCAACTTTAAAGTCCTATGGTTACTCTTACCTTATTCCATTATTTAGCAACCCGACCTTGCCCTTTGCTAACTACCTTCCCTCTCTATGGGCTTAAACTCTTATAAATGTGGAATCATTGTCTCAAATAAAAGCTATTCTCATTCCTGAAGTAATGAGCTAAAGGAAAGATGCTTGCTCAGCTTTTCTTTATTCAACATAAATATGTTATCTGTGATCTTAGAAATATTGTTTTTCCTTGACATTGGGATTGAGGTGACCACTCGGAACAAATGCCTGAAGTCATTGCCAAAAATATTTTATTTAATAAAATTAAGGAAAAATATAATTGTATATTTTACTTAATAAAATTTAATAAAATAAAATAAAATTCAAATTCTTTGAAAGAAAGTCAGGATTTAAGTTTATATATTCTCTAATATGTGGTTAAATACTTGAACTGAATTCTCTTGCCCCCAAATCAGAAATTCTTCTGATTCTTTCTAAATAAAAATTCAAAAAGTGAAGCTTATATTCTCACTGTTAATGTTGTTTAAGCAACACGTTTTAAAAGAGCAACATTGGCCGGGCGCGGTGGCTCACGCCTGTAATCCCAGCACTTTGGGAGGCCGAGGCGGGCGGATCACGAGGTCAGGAGATCGAGACCATCCTGACTAACACAGTGAAACCCCGTCTCTACTAAAAATACAAAAAAAGTAGCTGCGTGCGGTGGCGGGTGCCTGTAGTCCCAGCTACTAGGGAGGCTGAGGCAGGAGAATGGCGTGAACCCAGGAGGCGGAGCTTGCAGTGAGCTGAGATCGCGCCACTGCACTCCAGCCTGGTGGACAGAGTGAGACTCCCTCTCAAAAAAAAAAGGGGGGGCAACATTGAGGTGGTGAGCTAACTTTTAAGGGGGTGCAATCCACAGGAAATCTAACAACTAGCTGAATTCAGTGAAAGCTGATACAAGCTCGGTCTGGATTTTCTAGGATGGACTTGAATTTGACATGATAACAATGTAACAATACCAAGCAGAGCAGTGATACACCTGTGTTCATGTCTTCTGAATTATTGTATCTAGAACTGCAACTTTTCAGCTATTTATATACTTCTGTGCCTCTAAATAACATCTATTATGTAGCAAGAATAAGGATTTGTTCTGGCTTTGCCTATTCAAGAAACAAATCTTGTCTTCCCACAGTAATATGCTGCAGAATTGGGAAAACAAATATGCTGATTGAACTGTTTATTCACGCAACTGTAAATTTGTGTATCTTTGTCTATTAGCATAAGTTTTCCCTTTTGTGCTATGTTTCTCTGCGCCTCGGATGACAATTTGTATGTTCCCTCTTTGGGTAACTGGACATGAAGGTGACCAAATACCAACTCTGAATATGTAAATTGGGAGAACCATAGTTACTCATGTGAATGCATCATTCCAAAGTGTCAAACTCAGTCTTCTTGGACAATAAATGTGTAGTAGTTCTACAGTTTTGTATTCAACTTTTATGTGTAAACATAATCTTTAAAATGCAGTAAGAGTTTTTCTGCAAGCCTACAAAGTTTAAACACTCTCATGTGACCTGACTGGCTCCTAGGTTGTCTAAACCTAAGACTGAAGGTTTTCAAAAGATTTTGTTGAATCCACATTTAAACAAATTCACAAGCCTAGAAGCAGAATGATGAAATGTGTGTTATATTTTACTCATCAAATTAAACCTGAGCTATAGTTTATGAATTTGTTGGTGCAAATTTCACAAACTCATGCAATTTTTCACTTAACCTGCATTAATGGTTTCAACTCTTTACAGAGTGACAGTGCTCTGTATTTCTGTCAGAAATCCAGTTTTTTACTAAAAAAAAAAAAAAAAAAAAAGAAAGAAAAAAAGGAGCAAGGATGCATCAATACTAACATGAATATGGAGTTAGTATATTAAAATTCATGAAGTCCTGTCAACTGAACTGATGCAAACTCTGTTTGCCCAAAATACATGATGACATTGCAAGCCAACAAAGATGAAAACAGCTCAAGAAAGCTTTTTCTGATGCTATTTCATTCCTCTGAATATCAAGTAAGCTGCCTTTCTTCAGGTGGGAGCCACATGCAGGTTCACCATTCTGTAAAGTTAGGCTGGAGCTGGTTTTCCAAGCCCAAGAGTTTTCTATCTGTCTGTTCTTCTTGCTCCACGCTCAGCATGCTCATGGCATATGGAACAGAAAAAAATCTCTGAACCATGATCGCATTTTTCTCAGACAAGCAATGTCCTCTCTTGTCACTTGACTTGAATTGAAACCAAACAAGCCCCACAGATACATTTGTATTCAGACTCAGTAAAACACTCCTTTATAATATTGTCTCAGGGACTATTCTGAAGAGTTCTGACTGGTTACCTTAACATGGGAGGCTGACTTAATGTAATCTGGGAATGAGGTAGAAGATACACAAGCCTGCTAGAATTCTGACAAGCTCTTAGGTAACGATCAAATAAAACATGGCTACAATTGTTAGTAGTTTAAACTGGCGAGTTTCTGAAGTTTTGCAAATTAAATAGGACAAGTCAACTTTTTCTAATTTGTAAATTAAATAGGACACATAAATGCTTTGAAATCCCAGGCTCTGTCACTCACATTTTCTCAGAATCATCAATCATCATAAATTCTTTCATTAAAGCTCTTACAAAATGTGATATATTCTTACATATAGTTTGAAAAGAGTCTTGAAAAAATTACTTAAGATCAAAGACCATGTCTACTGTGAATTCTGTGAAAGGGTTAGCATTTGGCTAGCACAATACAAGTTTAATTATAATCGCAAGAATAATTATGTGCACATTCAGAAGGGACTTTGGGAGGTCAAAAGTTCAAAGACCCACCTTCAGGCTATGTGGCTGCAAAGCCTTCTCTGTAGATGAGAATTTAGCCTATTTAAAAGAGCTCTAAAAATGAAAATCCCATGACTTTCTTTCTGCTTACTCCTTAATATATATAATCTGTCTTGGTTAGAAGCTTTCTTCCTTTAACATCTACTCTCTTATTATGGGGCTCACACATTCATTATATAGACTAGAGTGCTATCTAATAGAACTTTCTGTGAAAATGGTGTGTTCTATCTTACTCTAATATAGTAGTTACTAGTCACATGTGGCTATTGAACACTTGTGGCTAATGCAACAGAAACGGAATTTAGAATTTCAAGTTTAATTTTAAAGTGAACATAAATACCACATATGTCTGGTGGCTGGTCTTTTGGACAGTGTATAATTCAAGAAAATATGTTCATCGTTTTTTAAGTTAAAAATATTAATCTTCACTTTTTTTGTTTGCTCAACAGATATATATAAGGGAACCTTCCTTTATAAATGGAGTGTATTCCATGCCAGACACAGTTCCAGGTAGAAGGAATACATTTGAGACTAAAAGGAAATAGCTCCATTAATACAAAACTTACATTCTAGTGGGGGGAAAGTAAACAAAATAATTAGAAATAGCATAAATATAATAAAGGAAAACAAAACAGTAATGTGAAGAGTAGTAACAAGCTGATTGTTAAACATGCTATTTTAGATAGCGTTATCAGGTGAGTGCTCTTTGGAACAAGGACATTTGAACTGAGACTTCAGTGATGAGAAAAAGCCACTTCTGTTCACAGCCAAGGAAAAGAATCCCAGGAAAAAGGGAAGAGCAAGGACAAATGCTGAGGCAGAACTTAGTTTGGCATGTTAAGGGAAGTGGAAAGGCCAGCATCACTTTCACTCAAGAAAGGATGGAAAAGAAGAATGAGATCAAAGAAGCAAACTGAAGTTAGGTCAGGGCTTTAGAGATCATAGGGAACAGCTGCTTTTATTCTAGAGCAATAGTAAATGTTTCAAGGCCTACGTGAGTGCTCTGATTTACATGTCATAAAGGTAACTCCTAATGCAAGAATATAGAGTATCAGATTGTAAGGAAAAAGCAAGGGAGTACCCATAATGATGGCCTTATGATAAAGAGCAATGGCAAGAGGTACACAACTGTAGAATAGTCTATATTCCAGAAAATTTTGCAGATAAAAACTAATGGATGAGTGGATGGGGGAGAAAAATTAAGAAAGAGACTTAGGACTTCGGTTTTAGGAACTTGTTGACTGAGATGGAGAAAACTGAGAAAGGTATAAGCTTGTCATGGTTAAATCAAGAATTAAATCTTAAATGTGTTGTCATTAAGATGCAAATGGCACTAAGATGCCAAATCAATAAGAAATAACATAGAAATCTGAAGCTCATGCTAACAATATGCATTAGAAATCCTCAGCAGAATTGGTATTTAAAGACATAGGACAGGATATGGTCATTTAGGGAAAGTAAGTAGATAAACAAAAGAGGTCAAAATAGTTACAGGGGAATAGTTACAGTAATAGTTACAAAATAGTTACAGCAATAGTTATAAAATAAATAAAGGGGAAGATCATAATTAAGCCTTCTTTTAGGCCTATTTACTTTAGACAATGCTTACAGAACCTGCTCTGAATTATAATCATTGTATGGCTAGAATTTGAAACCTCTATATAAAATGTACAGGTCTAAACACTTCAGTCACATCAATTCATCTGTAGTTCAGCAAATACATTATTGATTCAGATGTCTATGACTTTATACACATCATCATTTCGTCTAAAAGTCAGTATTTTTTGCCTACATTCTTCCATTACCAACAAGCTGAAAATTTCAACTCTTCCTTCAAGAATTCATTTAATAGATCCTTCCCTGTTCCCTGACTCCTTTGTGACTGCCCTTGTGACTAACTCTGTTGTAGTCATTATTTGTTTTCAGATCAATCTGCCAAAATAATGTAAACGCTTTGAGAATAGATATTATAGTCATCTTTGTATTTCTAGTACCTAGCACAGAGTTTTATTTATTCAGGGGCAATAGAATAGTTGCTACTTCAAAACTATGCTAGTTTCTCTTCTAAACCTGCCTCACAATAAGAGAATTCTCTTCAAGCTCAGCACAAGCAATATCACTTATATTTTCTTCTCTTGGCCTCTTGGGGTTACCTTTTCTATTTGTAAGTTTGCCAAAAGCATAATTAAGATTCTCAATCCAAAAGAGATTCATTGCTCTTCAACTAAAAAATATTGTGTTTCTGTTGCGTTTCAAGCTTTCAGAACAAGACTTTCTCAATAAACTTGTTAAAAATGCTTATTTCCCAGATTCACCTTTTTAATTCCGAGTCTGTGTGTCTGAGTTGGCTTTTAGAAATGTGCAGTTTTATTTAGTGTCCTAAGAAATGCTGATGGAGAGAGACCTTTTGCAACATCTTGAGCTATAGTTCAAGGGTTTCGGAAGCACTCCCATTCTCCATGTGGTCTCAAAAGTACCTAGTAACACAGACACAGGAAGAGTCATATTAAATTATATATTATTCTAGAGGAAAATTATTTAGAAAACAATTTTAGAAAATGTCTAATTACTGGAACTTTGTTTCTTAATTCCATTTTAGAGAGGGCTAAGTATAAATGTATTCTAATATTGTTGTCCCTGTATCTAATCAGATATCTATATAGAATGCAAAATTACAGACAAATACAAAGACAAATTGTTAGTTCTATTTGTCATCTCATTCTATAGGTGACTTTCTAAAAATCTATCAAATTTACAGCATTCATCTACTCTTACTTTTAAGCATGTTTTTCTTCTTAATACCAATAGATTATTTACAGTCTCATGACACTTAGACAATCAAAATTTTGGTCATTCTATTAGCTCAATGAAAAAAGAGAAATAGAAAACTAAATAAACCTGAGGAAGAACACCTAGCTATCTCAAGTGAAAAACATATAGCATGGGATGCCAGAGGAGATCAGAAACAACTGGAACAGCCATGGTTCCATTCATCAACAAAGTCGATTCTGCTTCCCTGGTAAGTGCTACAGAAATCCCCTTACTTGTAGCTAAACCTGTGTTTCTTCCAAAGCACTGTCTTTTGACAAGACAGACAGACCTCCCTAATTCAGGAGGACCAGTCTGTTCAAGGGGACATAATGAGATATTATCTTTGAAAACTTCTATCTGAAAATATCTAATAATATTTTAAATACAGTTCTTTTATAAGCAAATCATCCACTCAAAAGCAAAACTCAAGTGCTGATATGTAACAACAGCTGGTTCTGAGTTTTATATGAATGGCAATGACTGGCACAGACCTGATGTGTTATCAACTGTGCAGTTTCAATAAGATAAATTAAGAGCCTACATATTTATCAGTAACTGAACCAGTAAGTTCACATAACTCTAAAGATAATTTCTATGCATTTTTGAGATTGCAAGATCTACCCATCTGTAGTTCAATAACTACAGTAGCACTAAAACATCTGATCAATAGCTCAAAGCTAAATAGGGACCTAGGAGAAAATCTCTTTTTGCCAGAAATGTTTGAATCTTTTCTTAAGTGGTGGACCACAATCACCACCACAGTATTTACCCTAATTAACTCCTCATGTACAGTTCCCTCAGGATGAATTAAAAGTATTTTCTACCCAATCTTCTAAAAGGTAAATTCTCTAATTTCCCCCAAATTACTGTCGCATTAGTCAGCTGGTCGATCCTTTAAAAGTCCATGCTGGGATTCTTTCCAACAAATTTCAGAACTGAGCTGTTAAATCTAATATGCTTTCTAAGAAGTAGGCAGATGTTTTAGGCACAACTATTTCTCAATCGATCACAGTTTTGCTTTGGTCCATCTTGCTGTAAAAATAATTAACAAAAATGTAAGACTTTTCAGTATTGCTTCAGTATTCGAACACATGCTAGCTCTAGAGAAATGGCTATGGCATAAAAGTGGACTCTTGGTTCTCTTACAGAATTGAGGAGATTAAGTGTAGCAAAATGTTGTCATTGGTAAACAGTAAAAAGTAAAGCTGAAACGGGTCAATGAAATAAGATAATCAAAGGCTTTATATAAGTATTGGGTTTTTTATTCCACAGGCAATGGAAGACCATTGAAGAATTATGAGAATGAGACTTGCTTATTCCTACCTCCAGACTCAGTGCATTCTAGAGATGCAAAATGATTGTATGCTTGAGATGTGAAAAGTATGAAATGGTTACCATGGTCATGGAGGTAGTGTGGCATCATGTATAAAATCCCAGACTAAGTGTGACTATCACTTAGAATTCTAATTCTGTTACATATTAGCTGTATGACTTTGGGCAAGCTATTACTTCTCTGCACATCATTTTCCTCATGTATTAAGAAAAGGAATAATAATGGCATGTTATGTAAAACATCTTATTAGGATTTAATACCATCTTAAGTACTACTGATGAGTAGTGCTTAGAACAGCACCTGATACATAGTAATCACTCAATAAATGTTAGTTATTAGCATTACTTTAATGTACTACTTCCTGTTTGGTGTGCTCCTTATATATTATCTGATATTATCCACAAAAGAAATTAACAAAATAATTTAATATTAACTATTCAATAAATAACTCCTCACAATGATCCTTATTTTATAGCAGAGGTAATTGATACTCAAAGACATTAAATAATTTTACAAGGTTGCACACCTACTAGATTAGAAAGCCAAGATTGCCATAGAGTCTTCTGACTCTAGAATCTGTGCTCTTCATCACCACTCTTTTCTTCATTGAGCAGCTTTATTAATAAAATTAGATTAGCATAACAAGGAAGAAATGCATTTCATCAATATTTTCCAGATGATAAATTACATGGCATTAACTAGATCTGTGTTAACATCATTTGAGATATTCTAACAGCCAAACATTTTACCTTCCCATCCACACAAACACAAACATCTAACCAAAATTCTTAAGAATATTTACTTTAAGTAATCTTTAAATCTCCAAAAAAACAGATTTCAAAAAGTCTATATCTGACAATCCATCAACTTTACATATCCCTTTATCTTCCCATTCCAGTTCCTTCTCTCTAATAAGTGGCATCATTAGGGCTATGCTTTAAGCAGATTTCTGCGTCATCAGTAAGTTGGTTGGATTGAACCAGGAAAAGACCAGGAAAATGAGCCCAATTCAGAAGCTATTGCAGTAGTCAAGCAAACTAAAAATGATCTGAACTACAGGAATAGCAACAGCAATTTTTAAAAGAAACAAAAAACAGGAATGAGGTGTTGTAGAACTAAAACTGAAGGAATCTGATGGTTAAGTTTATGTAGAAGGTTAAAAAGGGGAGGGAGGAAACTTTGAGCCAGGATGACCGGTATGATATAAATAACATATTATGTAGAACCTTAAAAAAGTTGTAGGCCATAGAAAGGCACACCCAAAGGCAGCCCGAAAACCCAAAACCACACTGGAAAAGAATATTAATCACAATGCTTTCTTCAGTCCCGTGTCCCATTACCTTGATTACATGCTCTAAATTTTCAGCATTGGATCAAAGATTTTTGCCTATTATTTGCTAGTTTCTAAACTTTTAGTAACCTTTTGTAATACTAATGGCTGTCTCCTCACATTCCTGCCTCTGAGAACATGGATCAAAACTTCAGACTTCTCAGCAATCCCCTATTCCTGGCTTTCTATCTGAAGGCAATATGTAAAAATGAAAGCAAGACAGATGATGAACTATAAAAGAGTGGGAAGATAGGCCGGGCGCGGTGGCTCAAGCCTGTAATCCCAGCACTTTGGGAGGCCGAGACGGGCGGATCACGAGGTCAGGAGATCAAGACCATCCTGGCTAACACGGTGAAACCCCGTCTCTACTAAAAATACAAAAAATTAGCCGGGCGTGGTGGCGGGCGCCTGTAATCCCAGCTACTCCAGAGGCTGAACCAGGAGAATGGCGTGAACCTGGGAGGCGGAGCTTGCAGTGAGCCGAGATCGCGCCACTGCACTCCAGCCTGGGGGAAAGAGCAAGACTGCTCAAAAAAAAAAAAAAAAAAAAAAAGAGTGGGAAGATAAATCTGATTTTGAATTCATCCATATTTAGCTATTAAGAGTATAGTCCAAATATGGGTCTATGACTTAGAAAGAAAACAGAGATATATATTTTGGAATTCTCTAAGTAGGGAATATTGCTTAGCTACAAAAGTAGATGAGGATTCCAAGAGAGAAGTATTGATAGAAAAGAGAACTGATCTAAGAATAGACTATAAGGGAATGCCTACATTTAGAGGAAATCAAGCCAGGAAGAGAGACACAAAAAGAATATTAGAGTGGTAGGAGATTAACCAGAAGTGTGATCTCATAGAAACCAAGAAAGTGGAGTTGGGCATGGTGTTGCATACCTATAGTCTCAGTTACTTGGTAGGCTGATAAGGGAAAATTCCTTAAGCCCAGGAATTCAAGACCAGCCTGCAAAACATAGTGAGACCCTGTCTCAAAATATAAGAAAAAAAAACCAAAGAAGTGGAGATTGCCAACAATGTATCCAAATTCAGAGGACTATAGTGGATATGCATTGTTTTGGGTTGCCCACATTCCTGTCCTCAGATAACAGCACTTCCTCCCCTCTCCTTGCAATTAGAGAACACCTGCTTCTCAATACCAATTGTGGTTCCAATTGGGGCCATCCCTTTTAATACTATTCCCACCCTCGCCTGAGACACAGGTATACTAAGAGTCCCAAATGTGGCCAAACATGGTACTTCAACCCCTGACCACAACTCCTGAGCCTCATAGAACAAAAGTGCAATTTATTTGAATCCTTCCCCTATACATGAAAGGAAGGGATGAGGAAGAATTCTCCTTAAGGTCGACAAAGTTGCAAAAATATGAGCCTGAAACGTGTGACTGGTGGTGACTAATGGTTTTTTTCCTCCACAATTTGGAAAATCTAGTTCTCAGTAGCATATTCAGAAAGAAGTAAAGAGAGATTGGAAGAGAGATTTCTGACAGCTCAAATCCCAGAGTCCTATTTCTGCATTGATTCTTGCTCTCCTATGACTGATTTTTTACTACTACTTTCTTTTAATTTGCACACTTCCCTAGAATCACTGTAATAAATGACCCCTCCTGTCTTTTTTTTTTTTTTCAACCTTGTTCTATCTCTTCACAGTAAGGTTTTTGCCACAAACAACTAAGAATCCTGACTAAAGGAGAGATTACTGAAAGGAATGAGAAGAAGCTACAAGATTTTATAACTTGTAACTTGTAGGTAACCTGAAGGAAACTGGAATCAGAAAATTGTTGGCAATAGAAAATAGGTATCAAGGTTAAGGAAAAAAGTGTGGTAACAAAGTGAATTAGTAAAGGTGAGCTGGATTTCTGACAAACATAGAAGGAGGAAAAGGGGCAGTAATTTTAAAGGACAACAGGTTTATAAGAGAATGTGCTCCCTTTTACCACACATGGGCAATTCTTTATAAATTAATAAACATTTTTTATGAAGGAGTTGTGATATTGTGATTAAAAAAAAGTACACAGCTCCTCTTCAGTATTTGTCTGTGGCATTTCTAGTATACATAAACAAGGTCAATCAACCCTGTAGAGTTAATGCAAATTTTCAGAAAAAAGTTTTGGTTTCATTGGTATTTTTTAAGTGATTTTGTTTCTGTGTTCAAAATATATTTATTAAAGTTTCTTTTGAAAATGGCAGGTTTTTTTTTTTTTTTTTTTTTTTCCAGCTATGCTAAGGGAAGCCAACAAAAGAATTTTAGTTGATTTGGGTGCTATATCATTAACAGAGGAACACGGGATAACAGACGGTCAATAAATATAAATCAAAGGCAGAACTTGCTACTCTAGAGTTGATTCTCTGTCTCCCTATCTGGAGTTTTCCTCTCAAAGCTCGCTTCCTCAAACCTGAAACCTAGGTGTGGGGGTGAGGGAGATGGTGGTCTTCATACAGAAAATTTGGTTCTCTGAGCAGATTTTAGTAGAGAAGAGGGCTCTGCAATTCAGTTCAGTGAAAGGAGAGGAACCCCCTCGCTGTGACCATGCTGTGGTCAGCGTGAAAGTTTCCACTGCAGCTTGCAAACAAATCACAATGTGTATGCAGACCTATACTATCCAATTTTATGTTTACAACATTCCTGTGAGAAAGGCCAGAGGAGATGTCATCATCCACTTTTAAGACACAAAGCAAAGAAGGTTCACACAGATTTATGTGATTTACCAAAATCATTCAACCACTATGCAGGAAAGCCAAGAATTCAGCCCAGTTCTCCTGACACAAGCTCCAGACTGTCATGCGTGTCCGTGTGAAGAAACCACCAAACAGGCTTTGGGTGAGCAATAAAGCTTTTTAATCACCTGGGTGCAGGCAGGCTGAGTCTGAAAAGAGAGTCAGTGAAGGGAGATAAGGGTGGTGCCGTTTTATAGGATTTGGGTAGGTAAAGAAAAATTAGAGTCAAAGGGGGGTTGTTCTCTGGCGGGCAGGAGTGGAGGTCACAAGGTGTTCAGTGGGGGAGATTTTTGAGCCAGGATGAACCAGGAAAAGGACTTTCCCAAGGTAATGTCATCACTCAAGGCAAGGAGGGGCCATTTTCACTTCTTTTGTGGTGGAATGTCATCAGTTAAGGCGGGGCAGGGCCTTTTACACTTCTTTTGTGATTCTTCAGTTACTTCAGGCCATTTGGGCATATACCTGCAAGTCACAGGGGATGCGATGGCTTGGCTTGGGCTCAGAGGCCTGACATTCCTGCCTTCTCATATTAAAAAGAAAAATAAAACAAAATAGTGTTGAAGTGTTGGGGCAGCGAAAATTTTTGGGGGATGGTATGGAGAGAGAATGGGCGATGTTTCTCAGGACTGCTTCAAGAGGGATTAGGGGTGGCTTGGGAACCTAGAGTGAGAGAGATTAAGCTGAAGGGAGATCTTGTGGTAAGAGGCAATATTGTGGCGTTGTTAGGAGGAGCATTTGTTGCATAGAACGATTGGTGATGGCCTGGATGTGGTTTTGTATGAAATGAAAACCTAAACAGAAGACACAAGATCTGTATAAGAGAAGGAGAGAAAACAGGTATTAAAGGACTAAGAATTGGGAGGACCTAGGACATCTAATTAGAGAGAGCTGAAGGGGGTTCAGCATAATTACTTGCTTGGTTGGTGAGTTTTTAGGCTCTAAGTTTTTGGGGTGCAGTCCAAGTTGGTCTGGTATCTGGAATGAGACTGGGACCTAATAAAAAGGAGTGTCCACACAGGAGTTCAAATGGACTGTAACCTGTAGCATTCCAAGGACAGGCCAGAATTCTGAGAAGGGAAAGTGGTAAAAGTATTGTCCAGTCCTTTTTAAGTTGGTGACTGAGCTTAGTGAGGTGTGTTTTTAAAAGACCATTAGTCCATTCTACCTTTCCTGAAGATTGAGGGCAGTAAACGATATAAAGGTTTCACTGAATACCAAGAGCCCGAGAAACCGCTTGGGTGATTTGACTAGTGAAGGCTGCTCCATTATCAGATTGTATAGAGGTGTGAAGGCTAAAATGAGGAATTATGTCTGGCAGAAGGGAAGAAATGACCGCGGTGGCCTTCTCAGACCCTGTGGAAAAGGCCTTTACTTATCCAGTGAAAGTATCTACCTAGACCAAGCGGTATTTTAGTTTTCTGACACGTGAGTAAAGTCAATTTGCCAGTCCTGGGCAGGGGCAAATCCCTGAGCTTGAGGTGTAGGAAAGGGAGGGGGCCTAAACAATCCCTGAAGGGTAGTAGAATAGCAGATGGAACACTGAGAAGTGATCTCCTTGAGGATAGATTTCTAGGATGGAAAGGAAATGAGAGGTTCTAAGAGATAGGCTAGCAGTTTGTAACCTAGATGGAAGAGGTTATGAAATGACGACAGAATAGAATGGACCTGTGAGGCTGGAAGGAGATATTTTCCTTGGTCTAAGAACTATTTGCCTTGTTTGGGAAGAGATTGATAGATGGAAGTTTCAGCAGGGGAGTAGATGGGAGTGGCCGATGTGAAGGAGGAAAACCCCCGTGAGGGATAGAAGTTGGAACACTAGCTGCTTTTTCAGCTAACTTATCAGCATAAGCATTGTCCTGAGTGATGGGATCTGACGCCTTTTGATGGCTGCTTTTTCAGCTACCTTATCAGCATAAGCATTGTCTTGAGCTATGGTTGGGGGAAGAAAATAGATTTTGGAAGTTATGAGAACTGCAGAGAGTTGAGCATAGTTTGTGATTTTTAGGGCCTCTAACAGTATTAAAGCAGTGGCAGCCACTGCGCACAGACATGAGGGCTAGGCTAAAACAGTAAGGTCAAGTTGTTTGGACAGAAAGGCTACAGGATGCAGTCTCGGCTCTTGTGTAAGAATTCTGATGGCACTAACCATGCCTAGGAAGGAAAGTTGTTGTTTTATAGAAGGGATTGGGGTTTGGTAGATTAGCTGGACATGATCAGCAGGGAGAGCACGTGTGTTTTTATATGAGAATTATGCCGAGATAAGTAACAGATGAGGAAGAAATTTGGGCTTGACTGAAGTAATGGGGCTGTCCATGAGGCCTTGCATCAGTACAGCCCAGGTAATTTTCTGAGACTGATTGGTGTCAGGGTCAGTCCAAGTGAAAGCGAAGAGAGGCTGGGATGAAGGGTGTAAAGGAATAGTAAAAAAGTATGTTTGAGATCCAGAACAGAATAATGGGTTGTGGAGGGAGGTATTGAGGATAGGAGAGTATATGGCTTTGGCACTACGGGGTGGACACGCAAGACAATTTGGTTGATAAGGTGCAGATCTTGAACTAACCTGTAGGCCTTGTCTGGTTTTAGGACAGGTAAAAAGGGGGAATTGTAAGAGGAGTTTATAGGCTTTAAAAGGCCATACTGTGGCAGGTGAGTGATAACAAGCTTTAATCCTTTTAAAGCATGCTGTGGGATGGGATATGGGGATATGGGTGTTGAGTGGGGTAAGGGTGATTAGGTTTTAATGAGATGGTAAGCGGTGCATGATCAGTTGCCAAGGAGGGAGTAGAGGTATGTCATAAGTGTGGGTTAAGGTGGGGGGATACAAGGGGAAGATGCAAAGGAGGCTTTGAACTGGGGGAAAAGGTAGCAATAAGTGTGGCTATAGCCTAGAAATAGTCAGCGAAGCAGATAATTTGGTTAAAATATCTTGGCCTAATAAGGGAACTGGGCAGGTGGGGATAACTAAAAAGGAGTGTATAAAAGAATGTTGTCCAAGTTGGCACCAGAGTTAGGGAGTTTTAAGAGGTTTAGAAGCCTGGCCATCAATACCCACAACAGTTGTGGAGGCAAGGGAAACAGGCCCTTGAAAAGAAGGTAATGTGGAGTGAGTAGCCTCCATATTGATTAAGAAGGGGATGGACTTACCCTCCACTGTAAGAGTTACTCAAAGCATCTGTGATGGTCCAGGAGGCTTCCAAGGCAATACGGCAGCGTCAGTCTTCAGCCACTAAGCCAAAAAGATCTGGGAAGGAGTAAGTCAGAGAGCCTTGGGCCAGAGCTCCAGGGGCTCTGGGAGTGGCTACCAGGCGAGCTGGAGCAGTCCAATTTCCAGTGGAGTCCTGCACAGATGGGACACAGCTTAGGAGGAATCCCAGGCTGCAGGCATTCCTTGGCCCAGTGGCCAGATTTCTGGCACTTGTAGCAAGCTCCTGGGGGAGGAGGTTCTGGAGAAACCCCTGGCAGCTGCAGTTCAGGCGTTTGGAGTCGTGTGCTGGAGATGTGGCTGGGGTTTGTCTCACAGTGGAGGCAAGGAATTAAATTGCTACTTGGCTGCCTTTACTCTATTATTGTACACCTTGAACGCGAGGTTCATTAAGTCCTGGTGTGGGGTTTGAGGGCTGGAATTTAATTTTTGGGGTTTTATTTAATGTTGGGAGTAGACTGGGTAATAAAATAAAATATATATTAAGAATAAGACAGCCGGAGGGCGGAGCAAGATGGCCGAATAGGAAGAGCTCCAGTCTCCAACTCCCGGCGCGAGCGACACAGAAGACCGGTGATTTCTGCATTTTCAACTGAGGTACTGGGGTGATCTCACTGGGGAGTGCCGGACAATCGGTGCTGGTCAGCTGCTGCAGCCCGACCAGCGAGAGCGGAAGCAGGGCGAGGCATCGCCTCACCTGGGAAGCACAAGGGGGAAGGGAATCCCTTTTCCTAGCCAGGCGAACTGAGACACACAACACCTGGAAAATCGGGTAATTCCCACCACAATACTGCACTTTAAGCAAATGGGCACACCAGGAGATTATACCCACACCTGGCCGGGAGGGTCCCATGGCCACGGAGCCTCCCTCATTGCTAGCACAGCAGTCTGCAATCTAACCGCAAGGGCAGCAGCGAGGCTGGGGGAGGGGCACCCACTATTGCTGAGGCTTAAGTAGGTAAACAAAGACGCTGGGAAGCTCGAACTGGGTGGAGCTCACAGCAGCTCAAGGAAACCTGCCTGTCTCTGTAGACTCCACCTCTGGGGACAGGGCACAGCTAAAAAACAACAGGGGAAGCAGCAGAGGCCTGTGCAGACCCGAACGACTCTGTCTGACAGCTTTGAAGAGAGCAGTGCATCTCCCAACGTGGAGGTTGAGATCTGAGAACGGACAGACTGCCTGCTCAAGTGGGTCCCTGACCCTTGAGTAGCCTAACTGGGAGACATCCCCCACTAGGGGCAGTCTGACACCCCACACCTCACAGGGTGGAGTACATCCCTGAGAGGAAGCTTCCAAAGTAAGAATCAGACAGGTACACTCGCTGTTCAGCAATATTCGATCTCTGCAACCTCTGCTGCTGATACCCAGGCAAACAGGGTCTGGAGTGGACCTCAAGCAATCTCCAACAGACCTACAGCTGAGGGTCCTGACTATTAGAAGGAAAACTACCAAACAGGAAGAACACCTATACCAAAACCCCATCAGTACGTCACCATCATCAAAGACCAGAGGCAGATAAAACCACAAAGATGGGGAAGAAGCAGGGCAGAAAAGCTGGAAATTCAAGAAATGAGAGTGCATCTCACCCTGCAAAGGAGCGCAGCCCATCGTCAAGCAACGGATCGAAGCTGGTCAGAGAATGGCATTGACGAGATGAGAGAAGAAGGCTTCAGTCCATCAAACTTCTCAGAGCTAAAGGAGGAACTGCGTACCCAGCGCAAAGAAACTAAAAATCTTGAAAAAAGAGTGGAAGAATTGATAGCTAGAATAATTAATGCAGAGAAGGTCATATATGAAATGACAGAGATGAAAACCATGACACGAGAAATACGTGACAATCCACAAGCTTCAGTAACCGACTTGATCAACTGGAAGAAAGAGTATCAGCGACTGAGGATCAAATGAATGAAATGAAGCGAGAAGAGAAACCAAAAGAAAAAAGAAGAAAAAGAAATGAACAAAGCCTGCAAGAAGTATGGGATTATGTAAAAAGACCAAATCTACGTCTGATTGGGGTGCCTGAAAGTGAGGGGGAAAATGGAACCAAGTTGGAAAACACTCTTCAGGATATCATCCAGGAGAACTTCCCCAACCTAGTAGGGCAGACCAACATTCAAATTCAGGAAATACAGAGAACACCACAAAGATACTCCTCCAGAAGAGCAACTCCAAGACACATCATTGCCAGATTCACCAAAGTGGAAATGAAGGAAAAAATCTTAAGGGCAGCCAGAGAGAAAGGTCGGGTTACCCACGAAGGGAAGCCCATCAGACTAACAGCAGATCTCTCAGCAGAAACTCTACAAGCCAGAAGAGAGTGGGGGCCAATATTCAACATTCTTAAAGAAAATAATTTTAAACCCAGAATTTCATATCCAGCCAAACTAAGTTTCATCAGTGAAGGAGAAATAAAATCCTTTACAGATAAACAAATGCTTAGAGATTTTGTCACCACCAGGCCTGCCTTACAAGAGACCCTGAAGGAAGCCCTAAACATGGAAAGGAACAACCAGTACCAGCCATTGCAAAAACATGCCAAAATGTAAAGACCATCGAGGCTAGGAAGAAACTGCATCAACTAACGAGCAAAATAACCAGTTAATATCATAATGGCAGGATCAAGTTCACACATAACAATATTAACCTTAAATCTAAATGGACAAAATGGTACAATTAAAAGACACAGACTGGCAAACTGGATAAAGAGCCAAGACCCATCAGTCTGCTGTATTCAGGAGACCCATCTCACATGCAGAGACATACATAGGCTCAAAATAAAGGGATGGAGGAAGATCTACCAAGCAAATGGAGAACAAAAAAAAGCAGAGGTTGCAATCCTAGTCTCTGATAAAATAGACTTTAAACCATCAAAGATCAAAAGAGACAAAGAAGGCCATTACATAATGGTAAAAGGATCAGTTCAACAGGAAGAGCTAACTATCCTAAATATATATGCACCCAATACAGGAGCACCCAAATTCATAAAGCAAGTCCTTAGAGACTTACAAAGAGACTTAGACTCCCATACAATAATAATGGGAGACTTCAACACTCCACTGTCAACATTAGACAGATCAACGAGACAGCAAGTTAACAAGGATATCCAGGAATTGAACGCATCTCTGCACCAAGCGGACCTAATAGACATCTATAGAACTCTCCACCCCAAATCAACAGAATATACATTCTTCTCAGCACCACATCACACTTATTCCAAAATTGACCACATAATTGGAAGTAAAGCACTCCTTAGCAAATGCACAAGAACAGAAATTATAACAAACTGTCTCTCAGACCACAGTGCAATCAAACTAGAACTCAGGACTAAGAAAATCAATAAAAACCGCTCAACTACACGGAAACTGAACAATCTGCTCCTGATTGACTACTGGGTACATAATGAAATGAAGGCAGAAATAAAGATGTTATTTGAAACCAATGAGAAGAAAGACACATTATACCAGAATCTCTGGGACACATTTAAAGCAGTGAGTAGAGGCAAATTTATAGCACTAAATGCCCACAAGAGAAAGCTGGAAAGATCTAAAATTGACACTCTAACATCACAATTAAAAGAACTAGAGAAGCAAGAGCAAACACATTCAAAAGCTAACAGAAGGCAAGAAATAACTAAGATCAGAGCAGAACTGAAGGAGATAGAGACACAAAAAACCCTCCAAAAAATCAAGGAATCCAGGAGTTGGTTTTTTGAAAGAAACAACAAAATTGACAGACCGCTAGCAAGACTAATAAAGAAGAAAAGAGAGAAGAATCAAATAGATGCAATAAAAAATGATAAAGGGGATATCACCACGGACCCCACAGAAATACAAACTACCATCAGAGAATACTATAAACACCTCTATGCAAATCAACTAGAAAATCTAGAAGAAATGGATAATTTCCTGGACACTTACACTCTTCCAAGACTAAACCAGGAAGAAGTTGAATCCCTGAATAGACCAATAGCAGGCTCTGAAATTGAGGCAATAATTAATAGCCTACCAACCAAAAAAAAGTCCAGGACCACATGGATTCACAGCTGAATACTACCAGAGGTACAAGGAGGAGCTGGTACCATTCCTTCTGAAAGTATTCCAATCAATAGAAAAAGAGGGAATCCTCCCTAACTCATTTTATGAGGCCAACATCATCCTGATACCAAAGCCTGGCAGAGACACAACAAAAAAAGACAATTTTAGACCAATATCTCTGATGAACATCGATGCAAAAATCCTCAATAAAATACTGGCAAACCGGATTCAGCAGCACATCAAAAAGCTTATCCACCATGATCAAGTGGGCTTCATCCCTGGGATGCAAGGCTGGTTCAACATTTGCAAATCAATAAATGTAATCCAGCATATAAACAGAACCAAAGACAAGAACCACATGATTATCTCAATAGATGCAGAAAAGGCTTTTGACAAAATTCAACAGCCCTTCATGCTAAAAACGCTCAATAAATTCGGTGTTGATGGAACATACCTCAAAATAATAAGAGCTATTTACGACAAACCCACAGCTAATATCATACTGAATGGGCAAAAACTGGAAAAATTCCCTTTGAAAACTGGCACAAGACAGGGATGCCCTCTCTCACCACACCTATTCAACATAGTGTTGGAAGTTCTGGCTAGGGCAATCAGGCAAGAGAAAGAAATCAAGGGTATTCAGTTAGGAAAAGAAGAAGTCAAATTGTCCCTGTTTGCAGATGACATGATTGTATATTTAGAAAACCCCATTGTCTCAGCCCAAAATCTTCTTAAGCTGATAAGAAACTTCAGCAAAGTCTCAGAATACAAAATTAATGTGCAAAAATCACAAGCATTCTTATACACCAGTAACAGACAAACAGAGAGCCAAATCAGGAATGAACTTCCATTCACAATTGCTTCAAAGAGAATAAAATACCTAGGAATCCAACTGACAAGGGATGTAAAGGACCTCTTCAAGGAGAACTACAAACCACTGCTCAGTGAAATAAAAGAGGACACAAACAAATGGAAGAACATACCATGCTCATGGATAGGAAGAATCAATATCCTGAAAATGGTCATACTGCCCAAGGTTATTTATAGATTCAATGCCATCCCCATCAAGCTACCAATGAGTTGCTTCACAGAATTGGAAAAAACTGCTTTAAAGTTCATATGGAACCAAAAAAGAGCCCGCATTGCCAAGACAATCCTAAGTCAAAAGGACAAAGCTGGAGGCGTCACGCTACCTGACTTCAAACTATACTACAAGGCTACAGTAACCAAAACAGCATGGTACTTGTACCAAAACAGAGATATAGACCAATGGAACAGAACAGAGTCCTCAGAAATAATACCACACATCTACAGCCATCTGATCTTTGACAAACCTGAGAGAAACAAGAAATGGGGAAAGGATTCCCTATTTAATAAATGGTGCTCGGAAAATTGGCTAGCCATAAGTAGAAAGCTGAAACTGGATCCTTTCCTTACTCCTTATACGAAAATTAATTCAAGATGGATTAGAGACTTAAATGTTAGGCCGAATACCATAAAAACCCTAGAAGAAAACCTAGGTAGTACCATTCAGGACATAGGCATGGGCAAGGACTTCATGTCTAAAACACCAAAAGCAACGGCAGCAAAAGCCAAAATTGACAAATGGGATCTAATTAAACTAAAGAGCTTCTGCACAGCAAAAGAAACTACCAGCAGAGTGAACAGGCAACCTACAGAATGGGAGAAAATTTTTGCAATCTACTCATCTGACACAGGGCTAATATCCAGAATCTACAAAGAACTCAAACAAATTTACAAGAAAAAAGCAAACAACCCCATCAAAATGTGGGCAAAGGATATGAACAGACATTTCTCAAAAGAAGACATTCATACAGCCAACAGACACATGAAAAAATGCTCATCATCACTGGCAATCAGAGAAATGCAAATCAAAACCACAATGAGATACCATCTCACACCAGTTAGAATGGCAATCATTAAGAAGTCAGGAAACAACAGGTGCTGGAGAGGATGTGGAGAAATAGGAACACTTTTACACTGTTGGTGGGATTGTAAACTAGTTCAACCATTATGGAAAACAGTATGGCGATTCCTCAAGGATCTAGATCTAGATGTACCATATGACCCAGCCATCCCACTACTGGGTATATACCCAAAGGATTATAAATCATGCTGCTGGGGCCAGGTGCGGTGGCTCAAGCCTGTAATCCCAGCACTTTGGGAGGCTGAGACGGGTGGATCACGAGGTCAGGAGATCAAGACCATCCTCGCCAACACTGTGAAACCCCATCTCTACTAAAAAATACAAAAAAAAACTAGCCGGGCGAGATGGCGGGCACCTATAGTCCCAGCTATTGGGGAGGCTGAGGCAGGAGAATGGCGTGAACCCGGGAGGTGGGGCTTGCAGTGGGCTGAGATCCAGCCACTGCACTCCAGCCCGGGCGACACAGCGAGACTCCATCTCAAAAAAAAAATAATAAAATAAAATAAATAAATAAATAAATAAATCATGCTGCTATAAAGACACATGCACGCGTATGTTTATTGCGGCACTATTCACAATAGCAAATACTTGGAATCAACCCAAATGTCCACCAATGACAGACTGGATTAAGATAATGTGGCACATATACACCATGGAATATTATGCGGCCACAGAAAAGGATGAGTTTGCGTCCTTTGTAGGGACATGGATGCAGCTGGAAACCATCATTCTTTGCAAACTATCACAAGAACAGAAAACCAAACACCGCATGCTCTCACTCACAGGTGGGAACTGAACAATGAGATCACTTGGACTCGGGAAGGGGAACATCACACATCAGGGCCTATCATGGGGAGGAAGGAGGGGGGAGGGATTGCATTGGGAGTTATACCTGATATAAATGACGAATTGATGGGTCCTGATGAGTTGATGGGTGCAGCACACCAACATGGCACAAGTATACATATGTATCAAACCTGCACGTTATGCACATGTACCCTAGAACTTAAAGTATAATAAAAAAAAAAAAAAAAAAAAAAAGAATAAGACAGCCTTCTGACCTTTTCGGGTCTAGGGCTGTAAAGCATTTCAGGGTTGCTGCCAAGCAAGCCATGACCTGGGCTGGGTTTTTCAAATTTGATGAAAAAGAGCCTAAACACTAACTGATTTGGGAGAGGTCGGATAAAGAAAAAGGAGCATTAACCTTGACTATGCCTTTAGCTCTAGCCACTTTTTTAAGAGGAAATTTCTGGGCAGGTGGAGGAGGGATAGTCAAGGAAGAAAACTGTAAGCCAGACCGGGTGTGAGGAGGGGAGGTGATAAAAGGATTATAGGGTGGGGGAGAAGAGGCTGAGGAAAAATTGGGACCTAGCTTGGCCTGGCGAGGAGGGGAGAGGTCAGGTGGGTCTGTAGAAGAGGAAGATTAAAAAGACTCAGCGACGCTTGGGGTTGGGACTGAGGGGACAGGCGGGAGGGAAAGAAGGAAGATTTGGGAGGAGTTGCATTGGGAACAGAGACTAGGGAGGGACCAATGTGTAAAAGAATGCCTGGACGTCAGGCACCTCAGACCATTTGCCCATTTTACGACAAGAATTATTTAGATCTTGTAGGATGGAGAAATCGAAAGTGTCATTTTCTAGCCATTTAGAGCCATTGTCAAGTTTGCATTGGGGCCAAGTGGTGTTGCAGAAGAAGATAAGTCATTTAGGTTTTAGGTCAGGTGTGAGTTGAAGAGGTGTTAAGTTCTTGAGAACACAGGCTAAGGGAGAAGAAGGAGGAATGGAGGGTGGAAGGTTGCCCATAGTGAAGGAGGCAAGCCCAGAGAAAAGAGAGAGTAGAGACACAGAGAGAAGGAGTTCAGGTTTCTTGCCCTCCAGAAAAGTGGGAAAGGAGGTCGGGGCACAGAAATAAGGTAATGGGGTGCAAAAATAAGAGGTTGGGGCACAAAAATAAGAGGTCGGGGTTCTTGACCCTCCCCCAGAAAAGCAGAGAAAGGGTAGAAACAGGGAGAGAAGGGGTCAGGGTTCTTGCCCCTCCTCCAGAAAAGCAGAGAAGGGGTAGAAACAGGAAGAAAACGGGTCGGGGTGCTTGCTCCTCCCCCACAAAAGCAGAGAAGGGGTAGAGACAGGGAGAGAAGGGTTCGGGGTGCTTGCCCCTCCCCGAGAAAAGTGGGGTTTTCCACTAAAGGTGTAGGACCAAGGCAGGCGTCCCTGCAGCGTGGTCAGACACCTGTGAAACGTGGGTGAGTAATCAGAGAGGTATCCCTGCAATGACTAAACACAAAGGGAAGGCTGCCTTCCCCAGTCTATGACCAGCGCCGGTGTTTTGGGTCCATGGATAAAACATGTCTCCTTTGTCTCTACCAGAAAATGAAAGGAATTGAAATTAAGAGAAGGGAGAGACTGAAGGGTGGTGCCAAGATTGAAAGGAGAAAGAGGTTGAGGGATAGTGAGAGAGGTTGGAGAAGAGAGTAAAAAGGGGCCGCTTACCCGATTTAAAATTGGTGAGATGTTCCTTGGGCTGGTTGGTCTGAGGACCAGAGGTCGTAGGTGGATCTTTCTCACGGAGCAAAGAGCAGGAGGACAGGGGATTGATCTCCCCAGGGAGGTGCCCTGATCCGAGTCACGGCACCAAAGTGTCATGCACGTCCATGTGAAGAGACCACCAAACAGGCTTTGTGTGAGCAATAAAGCTTTTTAATCACCTGGGTGCAAGCGGGCTGAGTCCGAAAAAAGAGTCAGCAAAGGGAGATAAGGGTAGGGCTGTTTTATAGGATTTGGGTAAGTAAAGGAAAATTACAGTCAAAGGAGGGGTTGTTCTCTGACGGGCAGGAGTGGGGGTCACAAGGTGCTCAGTGGGGGAGCTTTCTGATCTAGGATGAGCGAGGAAAAGGACTTTCCCAAGGTAATGTCATCACTTAAGGCAAGGACCTGCCATGTTCACTTCTTTTGTGGTGGAATGTCATCAGTTAAGGCGGGGCAGGGCCTTTTTCACTTCTTTTGTGATTCTTCAGTTACTTCAGGCCATCTGGGCGAATACGTGCAAGTCACAGGGGATGCGATGGCTTGGCTTGGGCTCAGAGGCCTGACACAGACTGTATGCCTTTCCCTTCCCTCTTCTGTTCTGAAGTTTTTAGCTGCTTCTCTACTGTGACAAAGGCCAGTGGCATAATTAGAAATACGTCTTTTACACCTTCAACTTCTTAAATTTTACACAAACCATGGGAATGGATCTTCCTCATTTTGGAGTTCTATCTAAATTCAGGTGTTTGGGATACATTCATTCACATGTACAAACGCATTGTTTGTTGTTGTTGTTGTTGTTGTTGTTGTTGTTGTTGTTGTTGTTGTTGTTTGAGACAGAGTCTCGCCCTATCGCTCAGGCTGGAGTGCAGTGGCGCGATTTTGTCTCACTGCAAGCTCCACCTCCTGGGTTCATGTCATTCTCCTGCCTCAGCCTCCTGGGGAACTGGGACTACAGGTGCCCACCACCACGCCCGGCAGCTCATTTTTGTATTTTTAGTAGAGACAGGGTTTCACTGCGTTAGCCAGGATGGTCTCGATCTCGTGACCTCATGATCCGCCTGCCTCGGCCTCCCAAAGTGCTGGGATTACAGGAGTGAGCCACCGTGCCCGATCCACAAATGCATTGTTGATGGTTTTTTCCAACTTAAGGAAATCATTCTAGCTACCACCAGCAGCAACTGATATTTACTATGCACCCACTGTGCGGCAGATATTTTTTAAACATGATCTTACTTAATCCCAAGCCGCAAGACATGGGCATTCACTTCTAAGAAAAGGCCACCAAGTGAATAACCAAGATACAAACCCATGTCTGGATTAGGTCATTAAACTATAATGAAAAATGACATTTGTAAAAATACTAGTCCATAGGTTACACCTCAACATCTTCTCATTAGAGGAACTTTCTTTGTTTGCTATAAATTTCTTTAGATGAAGATGATGTTGGATTGGTATTCAAAACATTATAGATCTTTCAAAGATGTGAGCTTCAGATGAGAGGCCTCAGTTATGTTACCCAGACAGTGTCAAAGCTTCCTCTGGTGCCTGTTTCCAGAACCACTGTCATGAAAAATGGAGTAAATTATAACATGCACCCTGCTGATGCAGGCTGAAGTTTCCACCTCAAAGGTTCTGATCCTGGCTTTATACTTTCAAAATATCATAAACTATGATTGTAGTACTCTAGCAAATGGGAAATAATTGTCAGCAATGCTCAATGGTTTGAAGAAGGCTATTGCTTAAAAAGTTCAAGGTGCTTTCTTCCCTCTGTGAAGAATGCTTGCCTTTCCTTCAGTCATCATCTCTCACAAAATCAAGCATACTGACATCTTGAAAACAGGCTACTTTCCAGACAGGTACATCTTTGCCTCAGTCATAAAGCTGAAAGGACTACTGCACTCTTTAATGGGATTTCCCGGCAGTGGGAAAATTATCTGAAAGCCCAAACTAATAAACGCCTGTCTCTGCTTGTGACCTAGAAAATACTTCCCTTTGGTGGGCAGAAAGACTCTGTGTCACTGAAATTGCTTTGGAGGGATGTCATTTCATATTTGCAGGTGTGAACTGAGCTCAATCTGCTGAATAGCTCTCAACAATTGCCCTTTGGTACAATAAATAAAGAAGTTTGAAATTCTGAAGCAATACCTGCTCTTCTCTGCTAAAATAAGATTAGCATTCATTTTGCCACAAAAAGGAAAAAAAAAGTCATTTTTTAAAAAAGAAGAAGGATTTATTCAATATTACTTGAAGGAACAAATAATTGATTTCTATTATTCCTGCTGTTTTTAACCATCAATCTATTTAGTCCCTAGCCCTAATATCACACACACACACACACACACACACACACACACACACACACACAAAAGGCTAAAAAAAGGCACATAACAGAAAACACTTCAATAGAAAGCATGTTATAGCACATAGACCTTTGAATAAAGATGTCTATATGTGCTACTATTACAAGAACACACAATATTTTTTTAATGGTGGCTGAAGTACTAATAGTGGTAACTGCACCAATTTGCAAAGGCTGACTTGCTGATCAGTGCGCATGTCCAGAAACTGGAACACTTCCTGAGAAATAGTGAATGGACCCCATTGTCAGAAATCAACACTGAATTCACGAATATTCAATTATGTTTATTCTGCTTGAGGGTTATCCAAAATAACACAGAAGTTATTTAAGGATGGATAAGTACCTTTCAATAACAAACGTCCTTCCTAAATTTGCTACTTGTCCTATCATTCATTCAATTTATTGAATAATTTTGTATATCTACATGGTATATGAATCTCCCCTCTCTACTGCTCTCATTGCCATATCTTATGTTTATAAAACTCTTAGCTGATTGGAAAAGATGCAATATCACCCCTAAGGCCATACCTACCTAAATTAACCAGTTTAATCATTTTCATAGATATGATTAGAGTAATTCAGTAACAGAAGATTAACTGGTTAAAAAACTATCAGTCAAAGGGCTGTTTCTGTCAAAAACAAATGAGAAGTAAACTAGTCTATGAGACTGCCATTTAAAAAAAAATAGACGATGTTACTGAAGTGTAACATTTATAGATGAATGTATTCTTATTCTAATCACAAAATTACACACCTACATATAGCCACATCCCAAGAAAATAAAAAAACCCTAGAAACACCACAAAAGTCACTTATCAGTATCATTTAAAATACTATAGTTTTGTCTGCTGTTGCACATTGTATAAATGGAAGATAAGTATCTGGTTTCTTTTGATTGATATTATAGTGTTGAGATTATCCCATGTGATTTTTTCGTGGCAGTAATTTACTAATTTTCTCACTGTGTAATTTCACATTGTATGACTATAGTATAATCTATTTCTTCATTCTATTTTTAGTGAACATTTAAGCTACTTGTTGTTAACTATTAAAATTCACTTTATTATGATTATCTTCTCTCACTTATTCTATTAATGTGGTCATTTTCATTGATTTCCAAGTGTTAAGCTAATCTTGCATTACTAAAATAGACACAAATCTATTTACTTTCCCTTTTATACATTAACCTATTTGGTTTACTAATATTTTGTTTAGGGTTTTTGTGAACATGTTTATGAAAAATATTGGCATTTAATTTTCCCTGTTGTAAATCTACTTGTCAGCTTTTTGCGGGTATATATTATGCTTCCTCAGAGCTTGAGTTTGCAAGTAATTTCTCCTTTTATCTTTGTGATGTCCGTACTATCTGTAATAATGTCACTTTTTAAATCATCCATATTAATTTTTTGTGCATTCTCTCATTTTGATTTATGATTAGTATCATTAAGATATGGCATTTTTATTAAAACAATGTTTGGCTTTGTTGACACTTTCTATGTGTTTCTAACTATCTGTAATTTATGTTCTTAGTTTATTATGTCCATCCTCAACTTTCTTTTTGCTTAATTGATTTTCGATTTAGCTTCTCAAATTGGAAGTACAGTTCATCCATTTTTTGACACTTTTTAATTATAATACTTAATCAAGGACATAATCTTCCAGCTAAGCATAACTTTAGTTGCATCTTAAAATTATTATATGCAATATTTTATTATTTTTTATTTCAAATTATATTTTGTGTTTTCTAATTTGACCCATAGATTACTTAGAAGTGCATGGTCTAAGAAGAACTGGTACCAATTTTACTAAAACTATTCCAAAATAATGAATAGAGGGATTCCTTCCTAACTCATTCTATGAAACTAGTATCATCGTGACATCCAAATCTGGCAAGGGCACAACAACAACAACAACAAAAACTATGGGCCGGTATCCCTGATGAGCATAGATGCAAAAATCTTCAACAAAATACTAGCAAAAAAATCCAATGGTACATCAAAACTACAATCCATCACAATCAAATGAGTTTTATCCCAGGGATGCAAGAATGGTTGAACATATGAATATCAAGAAATGTGACTCACCACATAAACAGAATTAAAAAGAAAAACTATATGAATATCTCAATAGATGCAGAAAAAGCATGCAATAAAATCCAACATTCCCTCATGATAAAAACCCTCACAAAACTAGGCATTGAAGGAACATATCTCAAAATAATAACAGCCATCTAAAACAAACCAACAGCTAACATCATGCTGCATGGGCAAAAGTTGAAGGCATTCCCCTTAAGAACTAGAAGAAGACAAAGATGTTCACTCCCAACACTCCTATTCAACATACTACTGAAAATCCTATTCAGAGCAATCAGGCAAGAGAAAAAAATAAAAGGTATTCAAACTGGAAAAGGGGAAGAGAAATTATTTCTGTTTGCTCAAAACATAATTTTATATTTAGAAAAACTCTAATGATTTTTCCAAAAGACTCCTAATCTTGATAAATGGCTTCAATAAAGTTTCAGGAGACAAAATTAATGTAAAAAAATCAGTTTCATTTCTATGTGCCAACAACATTCAAGCTGGGAACCAAGTCAAGAACTCAATCACATTTACAATAGCCACACACACAAAATAAAATACCTAGGGCTACATTTAACCAAGGAGGTGAAGGATCTCTACAAGATGAACTACAAAATACTGATGAAAGATATCATAGATGATACAAACAAATGGAAAAATATCTCAAGCTCATGGATTGGCAGAATGAATATTGCTAAAATGACCATACTGCCCAATGCAGTCTACATATTCAGCACAAGTCTGTGAAATTACCGATGTTGTTTTTCATTAATTTAGAAAAAACATATTAAAGACAAATGTAAGTCATGAAACTCTAAATACACTATAAGAACACCTAGGGAAAACTCTTCTGGATATTGGCCTAGGGAAATAATTTATGACTAAGACCTCAAAAGTAACTAAACACAGACAGAAATTGACAATTGAGACTTAATTAAACTAAAGAGCTTCTGTACAGCAAAAGAAACAATAAACAGAGTAAACAGGCAAACTACAAAATGGCAGAAAATATCTGCAAGCTGTGTATCCAACAAAAGACTAATATTCAGAATCTATGAGGAACTCAAACAAATCAAGAAATCAAGAAAAAACAAGCAACTCCATTAAAAAGCGGAAAGAAAAGACATTTTTCAAAAGATAACATATAAATGCCAAATAAAGAAATCAAAAAATGCTCAACATCACTAATTATCAGGGAAATGCAAATTAAAATCACAATGAGATACCATCTCACACCAGTCAAAATGACTACTATTAAAAAGTCAAAGAACAACAGATGTTGGTGAGAATGTGGAGAAAAGTGAACACTATACACTGTTTGTGGGAATGTAAATTAGTACAATCCCTAAGAAAAAGAGTATGAAGATTCCTCAAAGAACTGAAAACAGAACTACCATTCAACTTAGCAATCCCACTACTAGGTACCTACCCAAAGGAAAAGGAATCACTGTGTCAAAAAGACACCTTCACTTGTTTGGTTATCACAGCACTATTCACGATAGCAAGGTCATGGACTCAACCTAAGGGTCCATCAACTGATGACTGGATAAAGAAAATGTGTCGTATCCACCTCTCAGAATACTACTACATAGCCATAAAAAAGAATGAAATCATGACTTTTGCAGCAACACGGGTGAGCTCAAGGGCATTATCCTAAGTGAAATAACCCAAAAATAGAAAATCAAATACATGTTCTCACTCATGAAAGCAGGAGTACGTATGCACGTACAGTGAGAAATAATAGACACTGGGGACTCCAAAAGGAGGGAGAAGTAGGGGGGATGAGGGTTGAAAAATTACCTATTGGGTACAATGTTCATTATTTGGGAGCTGAGTACACTAAAAGCCCAAACTTCACCATTACACAACATATGCATGTAACGAACTTGCCCATGTACCCCCCTGAACCTACGAAAATAAAAACAAATAAGAATAAAAGAAAAAGAAATGCATTGCCTAATTTCTAAACATATGGGGATTTCCAATTATCATTTTGTAATTAATTTATAAGTTAATTCCACCATAGTCAGAGAAAATGTTCTGCATATTTTAAGTTGTTTGCGATTTGAAATGATTTGTTTCGTAGCCCAACATAGTCAATTTTTTAAAAAATGTTTTATATATGCTTGAAAACAATCTGTATTATTTTATTATTGTATGCGATATTCACTAGGTCAGTTAGGCAAAATTTAATCTTTGTATTGTTTTAAACTTTTAAAAATTTATTAATTTTACATCTTTTTTCTTTTACTGAAAGAAGTGCGTTAACATCTTCCATTGTAATTGTGCATTTCTATAATTCTCTTAGTTCTATCATCTTTACCTTATAATTTTATTCTATATTTTATTAAGAGCATATATATTTAGAATGATGATATTTTCCTGGTGAATAAAACATTTTATTATTATCCAATGTGCCTTTCTGTTTCTAGTAATGTTTTTAACTTAAAATCTACTTTGTTATATATTAGTGTAGCTTCATCTACTTTCTCCTGCATCTCTTTATTTTGGGAGATATATGTCTAATTATAATATATCTGTATATCTAATTATAGTATATCATTTATAAGTAACTTCTAGGTAGAAGTTATTTGACATTTTTATTCAGTCTGACAAGCTTTGTCTTTTAAAATCGGAGTATGTAGTTTATTTACATTTAATCAAAATACCAATAAATATTGGCTTAATTTCACCATATTTTTATCTGGTTTATATTGGTACACATTCTATGTTCCTTTCTCTCTCCTTTCTTCCCTTTAAAAATATTTATTTGTCATTTTAATTTTATTTCCCATCTATTAGATTATTTAAATTATATTACTATTCTTTTAGTGTTTACTCATAAAATTAGAAGTGACTTCTTGATTAAACTCTAATAAAAATTAATACTGTTAAAGAATGAAAATGTAATTTATCATACAACACAGGACACTTTGAGAGTGAAACAGTGAAACAGCACCCTATCATTAATTATGTCTGATAAGAGGCCTAATGCAAACCAGAACTTACAGTCACCCCACATGTTTACTACTTTCCAGGCAATACACAGACCTTAGAACACAATTACTCTCTTTATCCTCCTCCTGATTTATGTGTTATATTTGTTGTGTATTTTAATTCTAAATATATTTGAAACCTAAAACACATTATTATTGTTTTATATAGTGAATATTTATTTATATTTACAAATATAATTACTGAATCTCCAGACAAATCTGTGATCATTTTCCTTTTGTCTATAGAACATTCTCAAGTGTTTCTTTTGGTGTAGCACTGATAGAGATAATTTATTTGAATAATTTTGTGAAAAAAAAATTTAATTTCTAAAATATATTTCCACTGAATATAAAATTATAGTTTGGAAATAATTTTCTTTCAGTGCTTTCAAGATATCATTCTATCATCTTCTAGTTTCCATTGTTTATCATGTCAGCTGTCATTCGTATTATTCCTTTTCGAGATTTAATGTGTCTTTTTATTCTGATGTTTTAATATGAATGTCTTTGTCTTTTGCTCTCAGCAGTTTTTCTACAATGTGCCTACATGTGATTTCTTTTATATTTACCATGCTTAGAGTTTTAGACCTTCTCAAAACCATAGCTCAATATATTTCTTCAGTTTTTTTAATTCTCTATCATTATTTCTTCAAATTTCTATTGTTTTCATTTATTATTTTTCATAGTTTCCATCTATCTGCTAAAATTCTCTTGTCTTTGAATTGCACAACCACACAGTCATTTTGAAGTGTGCCATATAACTTAATTTTCTGGATAACCTGTGTGTTAGGTATAATGATGAATCCCCAAAGATGTCCACATCTGACTTGAAACCTGTGTATATGATAGGTTACAAAAAAAAATGGGAATTAAGATTCAGGTGGAATTTAGTTTATGAATAAGCTAATTTTAAGCTGAAAAGACTATTCTGGATTATCCTGAAGGGTTTAAAATAATCATAAATGTCATTATTAGTTAAAAAGGAAATAGAAGAAGGAGAACCAGAGATTTGCAATGTGAGAAATATTCTGCCTGAGGTTGCTGGCTGTAAAACATGGAGGAATGGAGCCATTAGTTATGAAATTCAGATAGTCTCCATCATCTGGAAAAGGAAAAGACGTGTGTTTTCTTCTAGAGTCTCCAGAAACAACACAATCCTGCTGATACTGAGTTTAGCCCAGCGAGACTCATTTCAGACTTCTGATCTCAAGGATTGTAGTTCCTAAGTTCACACTGTCACTAAATTTATGATAATTTGTTACCACATCCATATATCCATAGAAAACCAATACACCTTGTAAGTCTATTTCTACTGTCTTTTTTTTTTTTTTTTTTTTTTTTTTTTTTTTTTTTTTTTGTCAAATGTTGTCTTCCTATAAGCTTAGAAAGACATTTTTGTTTACGTACTTGGCACTGTGTATAAAAAGTGTACAAATAATTTGAAGCTCCCACAAGGATTAACTTTTGCTTTTAGCAGGCAGATAAGTTAAGGGCAGATCACCTTAGTCGAATCAATGATTCGACTAATCATTTTAAATCAGTCGAAAGCTGATTTAAAAGTTAGTTTCAATTTTTGTTAAGGTTGCTTTATTTCAGGTTCATCTTTTCCTATTTGTCAACTATAAATATTGCATTTAACAAGAGCCTTCTGTTTGGTAGGTTTTGACTTTAATTTCCATACCTCCAGTGCTCTGCTCAGCTTTGCAACTCCTCAGCTAAAAGTTTGGAATTGGTAACAACCTCAAGAAGAAAATCAGCACCAAATGTCAACTCACTATTCATGGCTTCCTTGCTCTTTCAGGTCTTGTTTTCACAAATTCTCACTGCCTTGGTAGCATTCTGTTACTATTAAAAACTATTTCTTTAAATGTCATGTCCAGCTTTTATGATTGTTCTCAGCAGAAAAGTTGTTCCAAACAACCCAGTCCTCCATTTTCTGTAGTTTATTCTCGCACTGCCTCTTACATGAGGTGAAGACTCAGAGTAGAAAGTGTAATTAGAGGCCTCATGTTCAACTTTCTTACCAGTATAGAAATATACTGAACATTAGAGATGTGTTGATTAATGGTCAACAACCAGCTAAACATCTGTATTTCCTTTTTTTGTGGCATAAATCTCCCATCATAATTAACTTGAAGCCACCTTCATGGTTTTACTGAATTTGTAGTTTGGAAGAAATGTGCACAGTTTGCTCTCATGAACGAATGTAAGCCAGATCAAACACATCTCAGGTCTGGAGGACAAAACAAAATTGTTACAATGAGTATGACATCACCCTTGTGCTAGCCTTACTAGTTTATTTTTGAAAATCTTGTTTTAAATACATTACTCATGTTCCTCAGTTACTAACTGAACATATATCTCATAAACCAGTGAATGCTGAGTTCCAGACCCCAACCTAAGTGCCAATGATGTAACAATGAGCAAATGAGACAGCACACCTCTTCTTAGAACTTACTCAAGTGGCTCAACCAAGGTTAAACATACAAATAAATTATTAATTATACATTGTGATAAGCACTATGAAGTAAAAGGGTGCAATAATGGAGATTCAATTTAAATAAAGGGGCTAAGGAAGGACTTGATTTTAAAATGACACTGAAACTGAGACCTGAAGGATGAGGAACCAGTCAGGTTGAGTGGAACGAATTTATGCACCATCATTAAAATGCCATCTGTCAAACTGTTTACCTTCTGGAGAAAAAGAGCATAGGTAAACTTTTACTTTTACATGACAACTTTCAAATTATTGACAGAAATTATTATATTCCAACTTTTAATTTTTTAATGTAAATAGTTGTGCCATGGCCCACTCCTTCTTCAATCTGATGTCTCCAAAATGTTTTTTTATTAATTTTTTAAATTTGGTGCTCTCCCCTGAAATCTCTATATACTTGCCAATGTTTCCTATAAATTGAATTTCTAGAATCTTACACAAGGGACTATATATCTTCTAATCAGTGCTGAAGACAGTGAAACTTTTATCTTTATTATTTTGGGACAAAATTCTATAATTATATTTACTTTATTCCTGAATATCTACAGTATGATGATAATATCACTAATAATGTCTCCAAAGTCTGCAAGAACCTAAAAAGCCTTCCCAATGATAGAAATAAGACTTAATTATGCTCTTGTTAGTTTTAATGTTAGACTACAATTTGTTGTACTGTTATTCTTAAAATTGCTAACATACTTCAGATAGAAGTTATTTTTTATAAATGCAAATGGTTGATCATTTCGTCCATTCACAACTCCTCTTGTCTTTTATGTTTGAGATGTTAACATACTAATGCATAGCAACTTGCTATGCTGATTAATAATGTAGGATAAAATGGGTATAGTTAACTCAGTAGTTTTCAACCACAAGTAGTTCCCCCAATTTGGCAATATCCAGGGACATTTTCAATTGTCATTCCAGAGACTGTACAACTGGTGTCTGGTGGGTAGAAGTCAGAGATGCTGCTAAGCAGCCTATAATATGTAGGATAGCCCCTTACCACAAAGGATTATATTGCCCAAAACAAAAGTGCTAGGTTTAAGAAACCCAGAATTAACTAGAATGATTTATGGACCAATATTTATATCTGGATGATTTAACTATGATGCATATTTAAATTTTAAGTAGTGAGCTATGGTTACATATTATTAAGTAGTAAGCTATGGTTACACATTACATATTCTGATTCATATTACTTCACACATTTTTGTATGCTGTTTTGGTCCAAAAGAACTTCCATTTATCATTGACAATGCAAGGCAAATAGATCCCATTTCTGTAAATAGAGATCCCTCATAAATGCTCTGTGAGTTTTAAACGTGAATGTCAATCAAACTCAAAGTTAATTATACACTTTTTAAAATCATGTTCATTTCATCATTTATTTTCAGTAGATTTTGTGCTATTTTCTGGCCAAGGTGCCCCTTTCCATTGCAAATTGTTTAGCTCAAGGGAAAGAATTTGATAGTGTCTCCAGTTAGATTCCTGCCACACTAAATAGTTCGTTGCAATCTTTGGTTTAAGCCTTTATTATTTCCTTGTTATAAAGGTAGATTTTAAGACAAAATGCTACATCCATGGAAACCTGGAGATTTACGTAACATCCAGATTCAATTAAATGGCACTGGAGGTATTAGAGACACAGGTAGAACACAGTGAATTCTTACGATGGAGAATTCATGATGATCCAAGGCATCAGAGGCATTTTGTACTTTGAATTTAAAGGCAATTATATCTACCTAAATTTCCTCAGTAAGTGCAACAACATTCAAATACTCCATCTTTAAGCTTTCAAGCACATATGCTTAGCTGGCAGGAAAAAAGTTTCTGAGTTTTCAGTCTGTAACCCTGAACTCTGATAACTGAACTGATATGCAGTCTTTTGGAGGCCAGTGTTGGTGACCAAAGATCATGTGTAGCTCAGTTCTGTGATGACTGCTCTTACTTATTCTCTATCTGCATCGTGGATAAACTTCACTTTGCAATGCATGTCTGCCAGCTGCATGACTGACCTGCATAATAATGGCAATGGGAGATCAATGGAATGAATGATGCAAAATTGATCTACTGATACGTTCAAAAATTCTGACACCGAATTGATCATGAGACAGTAATGCTTCTAAGACCCAAGACACATTTTCTAGGTCTTTCTTTTATGATGACCTAGCAGCCAATGAAACTGCTTAGACTGTAGTATCTGATTCAAATTTGCTCATCACTTTATCCTGAATATAAAATAATACACATTTAATAGAAATGATAAGGCATACTTTCTACCAAGCTATAAAGAATTGTTAAATGCTTGAAAATATGACCCAGTTTATTGACTAGAATTCAAGTGGCAAATGGAACACCCCTGGGACAAGTTAAACGTTAGCTCCATGACAACAGGAGCATTACTCTGTGCACAGATGTACTCTTGGGCCTCTCAAGCCTGACAGATAGCAAGTTCTCAGTAACTACTGAAGGACTGCATGAATATAGTCATTTTAATGGGCATAGCCCTATCTTTCATTTAATACATGTTTATTCTAGTTCCTAAATGAATGTTGTTTATTGGTTTCCTTTTCATTGTAATGTCTCACAATATCTAGTACTATTCCCACATTCAATTGATAGTAATTAAATATCAAAGACTATATGACAATATGACAAGTTTTCCTCTCATAATAAATGTTATTAGCCTAGATTTTTCTTTTGAAAACAAGTATAATACCAGCTATGCCTGTATCTACTCATAAGCATAAACATAGTATAAAAAGGCCTTTGAACAATCTTCCATTGTCACTATCCCTTTTATGACTGGAAACCTCTTCATCTTCTAAAACTGATGAGCTGAATTTTATTAAGAGAGATTTGTGGCAAGTCTCAAGAAGATTTGTGTAACATTCTCCCCTGTATGAAGAAAAGATCCTCCCATTCATAATCAGTGGTTGATCAGAAGTGCTGTTTTAACAACATTTCTGATGACGAATGAGTATATCCTTCTTTCATATTAAAACAAATATTTAAAAAACCATCTTCTTGAATCATGAAAGAAATTTTTCAATGCAGTTTAATCATGTAGGATGGAAGTGAGATCAGCAGAGGAAGCCTGTGTATGGAAGGAGGTGGCCTTCTCTGCTGTCTCAATTTCACCATTCTATGATTAGCAGAGGAAAGGCTAAATCCCAATTCCATAGTAGACGAACGCGTTAATAATGCTAATCTTAAATGTATATCTCTGTGTCATATATATTAGGAAACAAGACGGAGGCATTAAGCCCCAGTTAATAATCTTCATATGAAAGAATACCCCCAGGAAACATCACACGCTCATTCCACTGTACAACTATTTAGTTCACAGGTATTGCAATTGCTGTTAAATCCTTTTTGACTTATTTAAGCTTCAGGGCAGTATGCAAAAAAATGCATTTTTGTAAAAGCTGGGACTTGATCATGATTAGTTCTTTTATTACATGATTGAGGAAGGATAAATGGCTGGCCACAGAATGCTACTTAATGACTCTGAACATTTTACACAGTCTGCATAAATGTCATTTTGAAATAGCTGTAACAATAGTGCTTCACTCACTAGCTTGGGCCTTTAAAGCATTTCCATTAAAAATCTCATTCTAAAAGAAAAAAAGTCAAGTTATTTTAAATCTTACTAGGCTACAATTAAGACGATGATTTCTTCTCAGTGCAAAATATTGGCTGGAGTTTAGGGGTAAATTAAAACATAGACATGAGTTTCTCAATACGTCATCTCTTTTTAAAATCTGTTTTTTATTTAGAAAAGAATTTATCAAGGTTTAATAGGCATATCGTGTGTAAAATGTGGTTGTTATGCCAACAAATGTTGATGTTTAGAGTTAGAATTTTATCACTTCAGATGCACTAATATGGCAATAATAGAAAATTCTAACACAGTAATCACCCTTCATCTGCAAGGGAATATGTCTCAAGACTCCTGGGGAATGCCTGAAACTGTGAATATTGCCAACCCGTATATATGTTATTTTTTCTTGTACATCCATACATATAATAAAGTATAATTTATAAATTAGGCACAGTAAGAGATTAACAAAAATAACATATAAAATAGAGCAATTACAGCAATATATCGTAATGAGTTTTGTGAATGTACTCTCTCTCAAAATATATTATTGTACTGTACTCACCCTTTTTCTTGTGATAATGTGAAATGAGGCCGGGCGCGGTGGCTCAAACCTGTAATCCCAGCACTTTGGGAGCCCAAGACGGGCGGATCACGAGGTCAGGAGATCGAGACCATCCTGACTAATACGGTGAAACCCCGTCTCTACTAAAAAATAAAAAATAAATAAATAAATAAAAAAAACTAGCCGGGCGAGGTGGCGGGCACCTGTAGTCCCAGCTACTCGGGAGGCTGAGGCAGGAGAATGGCATAAACCCGGGAGGCGGAGCTTGCGGTGAGCTGAGATCCGGCCACTGCACTCCAGCCTGGGTGCCAGAGCAAGACTCCGTCTCAAAAAAAAAAAAAAAAAAAGATAATGTGAAATGGTAAAATTTCTATGAGATGAAGTGAGGTGAATGATGTAAGCATTATAACGTAGTGTTAGGTTACTACTGTGTTAAGTACTTAGTGTTAAGTACTGCTGTACTATAGCAGTCAATCTGATAACTAAGATGGCTACTAAGCACTCATGGGCAGGGTTCACATATACAACATGGATATGCTAGACAAAGGGAGGGTTGTCTCAGAATGGCATACGATGTAAAACTTATAAATTATTTATTTTTGAAATTTTTTATTTAATATTTTTGGACTACGGTTGACCACAGAGAAGTGGAAAGTGAAACTGTGGATAAGGGGGGACTACTATGCTGGCTTAACGTAGAAGTTGGCATACTTCTCCTGCAAAGAGCCAGACAGTAAATATAAGCTTTGCAATCCATAACTACCATATCTGTCACAATTACTCAATTATGCCATTCATAACTATCAACTTTGTTATTGTAGTGCAAGGAGCTATTATCCAATACATAAATAAACGTGGTGACTGCTCCAATGAAACTTTGTTAACAAAAATGGGTGGTAGGTTGGATTTGACCTGCAGATTGTTGTTTGTCACCCCATGATTTAATCCACAAGGACATATACTATTTATTCAAAGTGAAATTTAGAGGCTGGCAGTCAGGGTTGATTCAACAACTTTAAGAGTCTAAGGAGTGGGTCTTATTCCTTCTGCTACTCTAGGCCTACTTCACATAATTCCAAGATGGCAGCTGTAGCTCCAAATACTTGGTCCACTTCTAAACAAGAAACATGAGTGTTTTCAGGGCAATGAGAATGAGTCTTCCTCACATGCTTCCCTTCTTTGACAAGGAAAAAAAAAATCTTCGCAGAAGATTCTTATACTTCCCCTTTTATCTCAGTCAGTTCTGGTCATATGCCTACTCCTAGGCCAATCATTGCCAAAAGGGAATGGGGTTTGCATAATTAAATGAAAGCAGTTTATTCTTTGGGGCTGATCTCATTGCTATTGAAAAAGATGGCAGTTATGATACACAGATGAAGATAGAATGGCCTGTTGTGTAATCAATCAATACTGTGCCACACAAGCAATACTGATATTTTCCTTGTTTGGGTTTGTTTAATTGGTTAAAGTATGATATATTTAAAATGTTTCAGATTTCATTTTGGTTCATGTGTGGAATCATTAAAAATGACCCCATAGCTACCCTTTGGGTCTTTTGACCTCTCCGTTAAAGTTCTATGCCTGGTCTTAGGCTGCACAGACTTTAAGCAGATAATTTTATTTTGCTGGTAATTTATCTATCTGAAAATTTGCAGGAAAATGTGGGAAAGTATTACTATAGATCTGATAAATGGAATAAAGAAAAAAGCCTACCCTTTTTAGAGCTACATTCTCAAAACAAATTCTCTAAGCTTAAACAAGTATAAATTGGAAAATCTAAGTACAGAGACTGCATTCTGGTCCCAGGAAAAGTCACAGTTGAAGATGTTTATCAGCCCTATTGCACTATAAGTTGTGTCCCTACAGGAGTGTGGTTGTATATGACAGTCAGCAGAGTAGAATCCAGGGGACCGTTTATGACATATAGTCTCCAGTGAGGGAAGCTTATCTAAAAGAAGTAAAGTCATGTACCCAGGAGTAGTCAAAACAAACTCTTTACTGTTAAAATGATTGTTTCTTCCAAACAGGACATGACACCTTAGTTGAGTTTATTCCTCAACTTATGCTTGTATTGCCTCAAGAAGAGTCTATAATTAATATTGAAAGAATTATTTCATCTAAAACCCTATAAAAAGTTGGACCACAAAGTAAACCAGACAAGAGAGGAGAGGTGATCTATATGTTTTGCTGAGAATGTGACCTGGCATTGGAAGTCCAAAGACTCCAGAGAGCACGGAAACACTAGAATCTCAGAAACCTCAATTCATGGGCAAAAATGCTAGCTGTGCCTGTCAAAGATAGTGATGCACAGGAGAGGCAAGGTTGGGGCATGAGGTGACTGCAGTACTCAATTAAACTGCTTGCTGGACAATAGAGGAAATGGTTCCCAGTGGATTGCAGGCCACTGGAAGAAATAGCAAGACACAACTTCATAGCTGTTTTAGACCTTGACAGCAGAAATAAACCTGGAGCAGAGGAGAACAGAAATGTGTAAGTCTCATAAAACTAATTTGTGAGTACATATGTGGCATTTCCTAAGAACTCTGAAAAAAGGTGGGAGGCTCTATAGGAATTGAAATTGATACCAAAATGCTGCTTTTCAAAGTTAATTAAATAGGATAATGTGTTTAGAACAAGCACAATTTGTCAGCATAAATGGAGCTTAAAAAAGAGAGATTTTCCCGTTCATCCCCTTTTTGCCTTCTAATAATCTGCTTATATAATTCCAACATAACTGGTTAAAACCATTTTCAAATAAGTCAAATTATTGATTACTTTTGATATATGCAACCCAGAATAGAGAGTTTTCCAACTATTACATTTTACCCCAACATAGGCTTGAGGGAGACTGAAACATCTTCCTTCCCAAAAATATTTTGACCTGATCTTGGCAGTAGCTGGAATTCTCAAGCCTATCCACAAATACTAACTTCTGCATCCTTTAGTTGCAAGGGCCTGCATGGTCTGGTCATTCTTATCTTATTACAAACCCCACTGGGCTGAGGCACTGAAGACCTGTGTTAAAATGCAAAAGCTACCAGGAAAAGATAAGACATTAAGCAATTACATGCGATTGCAACCTTAACTCATCAGATTAGTCTCAATCACTTAGAAAGACCCTTGAGAGAACCAAGCATGGGTAAATAACAAATGAATTTTGATGGGGTAGTAAATGGATAATATACGTCTAAGAAAACAAATAGGAATGAAGCACTTCATCTCTGAGAAATGAAGTTTATAGAATTGGCAGAAAATATACTTCTGTGTCATTGATCTTTCTGTTTTTGCCTATTTCTACCTATATTTAACCAGAAATTCTAGTAATGTCTTTCTTATTTTCTAACATACGTATTTCTACCTATATTTACCCAGAAATTACAGTAACTTCTTTCTTATTTTCTCACATACATATGCACACATGTATGCCCACGTTAGGCCAGAGTATGCTACTGAAACATTTCGTTTTAAGAAATGAGGAAACTGGAGGTCAATTCAACTTAGAGTTTTTCTAGTTGTAATATAATAGCTGTTATTTACTGAATGCTTAGAAAGTAATGGACTTTGAAATAAATGGTTTTAAGTGAAAGAGCCAGAATTTTTACATTTGTCTGTCTGATTTTAAGGAGGAGGATTTTTTTAAACTTATCCAATTTTTATAGTTGGGAAGAAAAACAAGAATCAGAAAATCTGAAAGCCTTTGCATCCTGCATTGCTGCTGGAATTGAGTAACAGCACTTTACTTAGAAAGGCAAAGATTCTCCTGTTTGCCACACTTAGCTGGCTGCCTTCATTTAGGTCACTTGCTTCCACTAGAGCCAGAAACAAGTCAATTTGCATGATATGCAGTCCTGCTATACTGCCTGATACTAACTTATGATACAAAACTCATGCTCTATGTTAATTTAAAACACCATAAGCTTACAAATGAATAACATTTAAAAAAATTCAAAAGCATTATCAGATGATAAACAACACAACTCTAGTCTATTATTATAACTTCTTGGGAAGTGAAACCTATATAACGGTAGTGAAGTTATTCTCAAGTATTAGTACTAAAAAAATTTTTTTAAAGGAGCATAAAAAACAAAAAAGTTATATCAAGATAAGTAATTTTATCACCTAGTGTCATTTCATAGACATTAGTAGTCTATAAAATTATATCAAGTTTTATAAAGCTATCAGAACTAAGAATTCTTCACGATATATTGCTGCCCACTTACAAATTTTTGCGATATCCAGAATTACTAAAGTTCATTTTAAAATATGCATGTTTTAAAATTGCATATATGTTAAAATTTTAAAACAAAATATTCTATGTCCAATATATGTTTAAACTGATAAACTTTTGGTATACAACAAGAGCAAAATCATTAAGTCATACTATTAGAAAAAAGGAAATTCTAATCAGAAGTACACAGAGTAATACAGCAGTCAAATTCCAGTTCTTAGGGGAGATTATTTGCTAACAATAAATGATAGTATTGTGTGTCAATAGGCATCGGGATGGTTTCACAGCATGAAAACAAGCTGTTAAGTCAGTTCAATAAGGGATAAAAATTAAACCAACTAGCTATCTGCCATCAGTTATTCAAATTAATCTACTGATTAAATTTTTCACTGTTTCTAACAGTTGCTTTGATACATTGTAGTCAAACTATAGTTTCTTCAGTGGGATCTGGCTGAAGCTTCTCCCCATGATAAGTATGAGCCCAAAAACCAACATAAAATTTATCAGAGAAGAAATGACCAAAGAAGTTTCTGGCAGGTTCCTCAAAGACCAATTCATATTTAGTAAAAGAAGTAATGAATTTTACTTGAGACTGCTCTATCACACATATCATTCATTCCTCCATTTGCTTAGGTATTTATATAAAAATTATTGAGCACTTATTATGCTCCATTTCTGTGGTCCTCTCCCTCTTGGAGCTTATAGCCTGATGGAGAGAATAATATTAACCAAAGAAATAAAGCATAAATGAAATTCTTACAAGCACCAAGAAACAAAATGACATTGAAAATGTACATAGGATATCCCATCTGTACTGGGAATTCTGAGAAGACTCCTATGAGGAAATTACATTTGAGATCAAATCTGATGGATAAGTAGGCTTTCTTGTCCCACTGAGGTTCATTCACACTAATAACTCCAATTTCACTTGCTATAACCCTCACTGGAATAATGGAGATCCTCTAGTCTGTACCACCCTAAAGTTTCACTGAGTCATTTCTAGAACTCCCAGTAGTGTCTTAACTGAGTTATTTCTGAATTCCTGTTTTCTGCTCTGACAAGCTGCACTGACATCCTTGCCAGAGAAAAAAACCTTGAGAGAGGCAACTCCTCCAGCAGATCTTTCTGAGAGAACATTTGATTCTATAAATGTTATATACCAATTGTTTAGAAATGCAGTGTCAGCCCTACCAGCACCTTTCCATGTACCTGATGACCTATGGATCCTCTAATATGGCCTGTGTCTATCTGATCTCAGACACCGATCTAGTGTGCTGGACCAGGGACAAGCGACAATTATCTGAGGTCACATGTGCTGTCTTCCACATTCTCTTTTTTATTCTTCCCACACCATGCCAGTTACCCAAAGAAACCTCTCTTTTCTCCCTCTGCCTAAAGTCTTCTACTCCCCCAGGCCTGCTTCTCAAGAGACAAGCCAGAGCAGAGAACTAGCATATTTATACATATACATAAATGAACCATATATATTTGCTTCTGATATATATATATATGCTTCAGATATATATATCTGAAACACCTAAGAAAAAAAGAGCTATGTGTACTTTTCTGCTAATTAGCTAAAAGTACATAGCATTTCTTGAATTTATATACATATATATATCTGAAGCATATATATATGGTTCATATATATATATTTCAGATATAATACCAACTCAAAAAGAATATAGTTTGTCTATTATACTTGAATTAATTACTAAATATGAACATCCATTTAACCAACAGTTTCCTTAATTAGATATTGTATCTAACCCACATTTCTCATTTCCATAGGTGACTCAATATTCTTTCCTGCTGGAATGGAGTCTTTTTTAATTTTCTGGCTCACATTTGTGTTTTTATACCACCTGTGGCATTGTTGAGAGATAGCCAAGCCCAATGTGCAGGAGTTCATTGGTTGTTGACTGGTCATTAACCACATAGGGGACCATGAACCACATTTATGTAAAAGGGAACAGTGCTACAATGCCAAATGTAGTGAACAGATAATAATTTTCTTAAATATCAAATTCCCACCTCCCAAGTGATGGTCTAAACTGAAAAATTCTTAAAATACATAAAGGTTCAGAATTATAGTATTTGCATCTGAAGAAATCCTCTGCATTAATAAAATAAATCAGTATTTTATATTACTCTCATCTTTATTTTCACTATTCAACTGAAGATTTGCTGATTTATCTGATTAATAAGAAAGTCTAAGTCATCTCAAAAGATTTTTTTAAAGATATTGTTTAATTACACCGTCCAACAAAATGACTTTTCCAAAATTCCCCCAGAAAAGATATAAAATAAAGATAAACTGAAGATGCATATTCCTCATCATTAAGAAATTACTGCATGACTGGTTGTAACTTGAAGTATCATGAAACAATGACAGATTAATCCCACCAAAACTGCAAGAAACTATGAAGTTGCCAGAAATATCAAGTAAAAATATAATTTTTATCCGAATACTTGAATATTATATTTCAAATGAAATACTTAAGAAATAAAATAATGGTATTTAAGGTAGATGGCAGTAAACCTGAAGAACATTATATAATGAATGATGGCACTTAGGCAAGAAACAAAATCATCCATAGTCAGCTTAACTTTTCTGTCTTAGCATTTGAAAAAAATATCTGAGTTCTATTTTCCAAATAAATATTTCAATTAATAAACCTACCGATCTTAATGCCTCTGGTGGGAAAAAAAGAGCTATGTGTACTTTTCTGCTAATTAGCTAAGAGTATATAGTATTTCTTGAATTAATATTATGAATTTAAAATTTTTGTTTAATGAATATTTGATTTCTTTCCTTTCCAAACATGGAAAGAGTAGCATCAAAGAATGTTTTCTGTGTTGCTCAAAATTTAAATCAGTAACAAGAACATATTTACTGTGTGACTAAAGAGCAAGATGAAACAGATTATATATTAAAAAATACCAAAAGTGAAAAAAAACTTTCTATTTTATTTGACGTAAGATGATTCTTGATTTATAAATTTCTAGACACCAGTCAATCACTAAACAGTTGGGTTTTGCCTAACATAAGAAAAGCAAATTCTTTTCTAATTTATTTTTGTATAGACACAACCCATACAAACCTTTTCTTGACCCTATCAAAGACCTGAGGACCCAGAGCAACTACATAGCTCAAAACCCAAGGAAAACAGATGTCTGCAAGAACAGACAGGACAAAAGCACTGGTTCACGTAAAGCAGTGCCCAGGAGTAAAAGACACAAGTCATCATAGATGTAAATAAAAACAATGCATTTAAAAATTTTATCAAATTTAGAAAGGCCAAGTAGTGTAAAAGTTTAGAATCCATGGAAACTGTAGATTTAAGAAGAGTTTGTACCCATTCTTCAGCTTTTTTCCACAGACATCTAATGGGTACGCATGAGAAGATTAGAGATGAAACAGGAGACTAGAGAAAGTCCCATTATTTTGTGATTCTGAAGAAGAGAAGCAGCCAGAGCTGCAGGAAAGGAACAAAGTTCTACCCACACCTTTTTCCCTATAGAAAAACAAAGAAACCGCCCCCCCCCCCCCCCCCCGCCCACAAAACAAAAAAACAAAAAAAATCCTCACATCACTTAGGGCGGCAGGGTACAGTGAAAACCCATTAGAGTAGAAGGAAGAATAAAAATTTAAAAATATCCCCAAAGGGGAACAGAAAATAATCCCGGGTGAAGGATTCTGTATCAATATAATTAGGAATCTCCTACCACCTCAGAGGGGAAGAAACCCCCACCTAAGAGCTACAAGTAATAAGATTGAATCGGTAAGTAAAAGTTTTTCATCAAATAAATGTCCAGGACCTGATTGCTTTACTACTGAAGTCTACCAAACATTCAAAGAAGAACTAATATCAATTCTTCTCAAACTATTTCAGAAAATTGAAGAGGAGGGAATTCTTCCAAATGCTTTCTATGAGACCAGCATTGTTCTGATACCAAAACCAGACAAAGACACACACAAAAAAGAAACTACAGGCCAATATCCCTGATAATCATAGATACAAAAATCCTCAAAAAATACTAACAGGCCGGGTGCGTGGCTCACGCCTGTAATCCCAGCATTTTGGAAGGCTGAGACGGGTGGATCACCTGAGGTCAGAAGTTCAAGACCAGCCTGGCCACCATGGTGAAACCCCGTCTGTACTAAAAAAAAACTACAAAAATTAGTCGGGCTTGGTGGCTGGTGCCTATTAATTCCAGCTACTTGGGAGACTGAGGCAGGAGAATTGCTTGAACCCAGGAGGCAGAGGGTGCAGTGAGCTGATATCGTGCCATGACACTCCAGCCTGGGCAGGAAGAACGAAACTCTGTCTCAAAAAAAAAAAAAAAAAAAAAAAAAAAAAAAAAAAAAAAAAAAAAAAAAATCCTAACAAAATGAATCCAACAACACATTAAAAAATTAATCCATGATCAAGTGGGATTCATCTCAGGGATGCAAGAATGGTTCAACCTATGCAAATCAGTAAACATAATACATCACATCAACAGAATCAAGGACAAAAACCATATCATTTCAATAGATGCTGAAAAAGCATTTGATACAATTCAATAACTTTTCATGATAAAAATGTTCAACAAACTGGGGATAGAAGTAACACAACCCAAAACAATAAAGGCCATATATGACAAATCCATAGCTAATATCATACTGAATGGGGAAAAATCTAAAGTATTTCCACTAAAATCTGAATCAAGACAAGGATGCCTATTTTCACTACTTTTATTCCATATAGCAATGGAAATCCTAGAGATAGCAATTAGGCAAGAGAAAAAAATTAAAGATACGCAAATTGGAAAGGAAGAAATCAAATTATCCTTGTTTACAGACAACATGATACGATATTTAGAAAAACCTGAAGACTCAACAAAAACTTAGAACGGATACACACGTTTAGTAAACTTGCAGGATACAAAATCAACATACAAAAATCAGTAACATTTGCAAATGCCAACAGAAAACAATCTAAAACAAATTTTTAAAAAGGCAATTTCATGTATAAGAGCTATAAAAAATTTTTAAAATAAAATACCTAGGAATAATTTTAGCAAAAGACACAACACACTTAAAAGAAATGAAATGATACAATTTCTCGACACAATGGAATTAAACTATAAATAAATTAGAGAAAGTTGCCCAGGAAAATCTTTAAGTATTTGTAAATTACACACCATACTTCCACATAACATATGAGCCTAGAAAAAAGTCAAAATAAAATTAAGAAATCATTTTTCATTGAATGAAAATGAAAACACAAGGTATCAAAATTTGTTATAGGCAAATAAAAAACTGCTTACAAAGCAAGGTATATCATTAAATATTTTAATTATTAAATAAGGAAGATTTCAAAAAAAATTATCTAAGTATCCTCTTGAGGAAACAAAGAATGTAAGAATAAATTAAATCCAAAGCATGCAGAAATAAGAAAATTCTGAAAGAGCAAAAAAAATTTTTAAAGATGACTGAAAATAACAATAAAAATGATGAACTTTTAATCAGATTCTTCAGGGTAAAAAATAGAAGACTAAAAACTCAATATTAAAAAGAAAAGATTTCATTGATAATTCCTCAAACACTGTAAGAATAATAAAGGAATACTCTAAAAATTATATACTTATGAATTTGACAGTTTACATAAAATTAAACAACTTTAAGAAACAAAATACTTAAGCATGTTCAAAAGGAATAGATAATTTAGTCTATAAAAATAAAGAATTTGAATTCATAATTGGAAAACTTCCAAGAATAATTTTTCTTAAATTAAAAGGTCGGCCTATGTCCTACTGGGCTTACTAGCAAATATGATCAAGAATTCAAGTAACATATAATACCAATTTTTAAAAATCATTTCCAGAGAATAGAGGAGAAAGAAATACATTCCAAGACATCTTACAAGGCCAAGATTACACTGATATCAAAACTAGTAAAAGACAGCAAGAAAACAACAGACTGACATTTTTTATAAACACTGATGAACAATCCTGAGGAAAATATTGGCAAATCAAATTTAGCATCATATGCGAAAGCTAATACATCATGACCAAATAGATTTTATACTTGGAAGGCAGGTTTGGTTCAATAACTGAAAATTAATCAGTATAATTCACCCTATCACAAGAAGAGAAATCATATGATGATTTCAATATATGCCTTTATGAAATTCAATATGTATTAATGTTACCATAAGCAAACAAATAGAAGAAAATTTCCTCAACCTGACATAAGATATCTACTAAAAGCCTTCAAATAATGCCATTCTTAATGACAGACTTAGTATTTTTCTCCTGTGATCAGGAACAAGCAAAATGTCCATTCTTATCACCTCTATTTAACATTTTATTGGAGGTCTTATTCAGTGTAATAAATAAAAATAAAAAAATTTAAAGACATACAGTTTTGAAAGAAAAACATGATTACATATAAAATCTCAACAATCTACAAAGAAGCTAGTATAACTAATAAATAAATTTAACAATTTTACTGAATACCAACTCCATATACAAATATTCATTGTATTTTTACATGCTAACAATGAACAATGGGAAACTGGAATAAACAGACTATTGAAACAAATAGAGTATTATTTACAACATCAGAAACATTAACTACTTAGATATAAATATGATAAAGTACAACTCAAGATTTACATACTAAAGACTACACTTATAAAGGAAATAAAAGAGGGCCTAAATAAATTAAAATATATTTTAGGTTCATGGATCAGAAGATTCAATATATTAAGATGTCAGTTCCACCCTAATAGACCTATAGAGTCAATACAGTTACAACAAAAATGTCAGCAAAATTTTTTGTGGAAATTTGCCTTCAAATTCTAATTTGGTAGGGTGGGAGGAGTGGGAAAGCAAAGGAACAGAATAGCTCAAACAATTTTGAAAAGATAGAACAAAGTTGAAGGACTTATACTGTTCATGGCAGTCAACTTGGACTGCCATAACAAAATACTACATATTGGGTGACATAAGCAACAGAAATTTATTTTCTCACAGTTCTGGAGGACGGAAGTTCAAGATCAAGGGGCTAGCATGTTGGTGTTTCCTGATGCCTCTCTCCTTGGCTTGTAAATAATCATTTTTAGCGAGCTGCAGCCTCACATTGCTTTTTCTGTGTGTGAAAGCACTTCTAGTTTCTGGTGTCTCTTTTTCTTTTCTTTTCTTTTCTTTTTCTTTTTTTTTATTTTTATTTATTTTTATTTTTATTTTTTGAGACGGAGTCTCACTCTGTTGCCCAGGCTGGAGTGCAGTGGTGCGATCTCTGCTCACTGCAAGCGCCACCTCCTGGGTTCATGCCATTCTCCTGCCTCAGCCTCCCAAGTAGCTGGGACTACAGGCACCCGCCACCACGCCCAGCTAATATTTCTTTTTTGTGTATTTTTAGTAGAGACGGGGTTTCACCATGTTAACTGGGATGGTCTCCATCTGACCTCGAGATCCGCCTGCCTCAGCCTCCCAAAGTTCTGGGATTACAGGCGTGAGCCAGCGCCCAGCCTGGTGTCTCTTTCTTAAGGATACCAGTCTTATTGGATTAGGGCCCAACTTTTATGACTCATTCAACCTTAATTACCTCTTTAAATACCCTTCCTCCTACCACAAGGACTGCTAAAGGAAGACATAGAAGAAAATCTCTGTCACCTTGGGTTAGGCAAAAAGAAATTTAAATATGACACAAAAAAACATAATCTTGGAAAGTAAAAATTGGAAAACTGGACTTCCTCAAAATTAAAATCTCTACTTTTCAAATAAAACTTAAAATAAAAAGACAAGCCACAGATTGGAATAAAATACTTGAAGAACACATATCTGATATGATATAAAAGGTCTTAATGATAAGAAAACAAGCAATCTCATTTTTAAATTAGAAATAATTGATATTTTAATTGAGGATCATATCTAAATGGCAATTAAGCACATCAAAAAGTGCTCAACATCTGTAGTCATTAATGATATACAAATTAAAACCAAAATAAGATAGCATTACATACCCATTATTGTGACTAAGACTACAAAAACTTGACAATACCATGTGCTGACAAGACTAAACAACTGGAACTCTCATATATTGCCAGTTGGGATGCAATATGCTGCAATCACTTTGGAAAAGGTTTAACAGTTTCTTTTTTAATTAAATATACACGAACCATGCAAACCAGTATTTCCACTCAATATTTGTACTAAAGAAAACAAACGTATGTTCACAGAAAAACCTGCATGCAAATGTTTATTGCAGCTTTATACTTATTACCAAAACCTGGAAAAATGCATACTGGTACATGTAACAACATAGTTGTATGTCAAAAGTATTATGCTAAATGAAAGAAGCCAGATTCAAAAATTACATACTGTGTGATTTTCAAATATGGTATTTTGGATGAGAGAATTTATAAAGAAAGAAAAATTGTTTTCCAGAGGTTGGGTGTGTTGGCTGTGTGACCAGGGAGGAAGGACTACAATGGAGCATATAGAAACTTTTTGAGATGATGAAACTGTTTTTTATTTGACTGTTGTGATTACATGTCCACCAAAAACTTACAGGAAGGAATGCCTTTGTCAAAACTCAGAGCTACACACTAAAAGGATAAATTTTATATATTTAATTTTTTTCAATAAACGTGACTGGGAATAATTCCAGAATGAATTTCTTCACCCAGGTCATAACCATAGCTAACATTTAAGTTTACTTTCTTTTATTTCTATGTGTGTGTGCTACTGTGATACACACATACAAACACACGTGCATACATATGTGTGTGTATATATATGTATTTGCATATGTATGTGTGTGATTCTGTGTGTGGGGTGTGTGTGCATAAAACATACACACATACATACAGGTTTTGGTCTACAGTTCCCGGCTGATAATTCCCAAAGCCCTTGTTATAGTAAACAGAATCAATCTCTCTCTCTCTCTCTCTCTCTCTCTCTCTCTCTCTCTCTCTGAACTTCTCCTGCTCTCCTTTCAACTGACCATGGCAGGATTCTAATCTGATCGTGAGTCATAAAACAATCATTTCAGAAAGAGTCCTGCTCCCTACCATGGAGTAAAGAATGTTGCACAGAGGACAAGAAGAATCTGAACAGACAGGTCTTACTGAGTTGATATCACATCCTTTCTGTCCAGTCACATTTCAATATGGTTGTCCATGCTTCAACCCTGCCCCTTCAATAAAGTCCCTCTTAAAAGGTCCAACAGAACAGGGTTTGGAGAGCTTCCAGATAGCTGAACATGTGGAGGTTCGGTGGGGGAGTGTTATACCCAGAGAGCACATGAAAGCTCCATATTCCTTTGTATATGCCTTGCCCTATGCATTCCTTCATCTGTCTTCTTTTTAATACCCCTTATAATAAAATGGTAATTGTGTTTTCATGAGCTCTGTGAGCCACTCCAGCAAATTAATCAAACCCAAAGAGAGGATTGTGAGAACCCCAACTTGAAGCCAGTTGATCAGAATTTCAGGATGGCCTGGACATGCAAAAGGTGTCTGGAGGAGTGGGCATGGGGGAACTTGGGGAACTGAGTCCCCAAACTCTGGGACCTGGCTCTATCTCCAGGTAGTGTTGGAGTTGAATTGGAGAATACTCAGTTGGTGTTCACTACAGAATTCATTGCTCACTTGGTGATGGGGAAAACCCCCTGCCTACATTTGGTCTCAGAAGTCTTCTGTGTTGATCATTGTTATCTTGAGAGAATAGGAAAAAGCACTTTGAGTGAATGTGTTTTATACATAAACAATTATCATGTATGCATAATTTTATCCTGCATTTAACACCTACTGAGAGCATTTTCTTATCTTTAACTCATCTTCCAAAATGTAATGTTAAAAAAATTAGTATTATCAAATTTCATCTTATGGAAAAAGAACTAGTGTACAAAAAAGTAATTGTTAATTATTATTAAAAGGTATAATGTTGGCAGCTGGGAAGATGGCAGAGTAGGAATAGCTCCAGTCTGCAGCTCCCAGTGAAATCAATGCAGAAGGTGGGTGATTTCTGCATTTCCAACTGAGGCACGTGGTTCATCTCAATGTGACTGGTTAGGCAGTGGCGCAGCCCATGGAGGGTTAGCAGAAGCAGAGTGGGGTGTCACCTCACCTGGGAAGTGCAAGGGGTCAAGGAACTCCCTCCCCTAGCCAAGGGAAGCCATGAGGGACTGTGCCATGAGGAATGGTGCACTCTGACCCAGATACTACACTTTTCCCATGGTCTACACAACCTGCAGACCAGGAGATTCCCCCCGGTGCCTATGCCACCAGGGCCCTGGGTTTCAAGCATAAAACTGTATGCCATTTGGTCAGACACTGACCTAGCTGCAGGAGTTCTTTTCATACCCCAGTGACTCCCAGAACACCAGAAAGACAGAACCCTTTACTCCCCTGGAGAAGGGGCTGAAGCTAGGAAGCCAAGTGGTCTGGCTCAGTGGATTCCAGCCCCATGGAGCCTAGCAAGCTAAGATCCACTGGCTTGAAATTCTTGCTACCAACACAACAGTATGAAGTTGACCTGGGATGCTCCAGCTTGGTGGGGGGAGGGGTGTCCACCATTACTGAGGCTTGAGTAGGTGATTTTCCCCTCACAGCATAAACAAAGTCGCCGAGAAGTTCAAACTGGGCGGAGCCCACCACAGCTTGACAAACCACTGTAGCCAGACTGCTTCTCTAGACTCCTCCCCTCTGGGCAGAGCATCTCTGAAAGAAAGGTAGCAGCGCCAGTTGGGGGGTTATAGACAAAAATCCCATCTCCCTGGGACAGAGCACCTGGGGGAAGGGGAAGCTATGGGTGCAGCTTCAGCAAATTAAAACATTCCTGCCTGCCAGCTCTGTAGGGAGCAGTGGATCTCCAAGCACAGCCCTCAAGCTCTGCTAAGGGACAGATTACCACCTTAAGTGGGTCCCTGATCCCCGTGCCTCCTGACTGGGAGACACCTCCCAGGAGGGGTTGACAGACACTTCACACAGGAGAGCTCCAGCTGGCATCTGGTGGGTGCCCCCTGGGATGAAGCACCAGAGGAAGGAACAGGCAGCAATCTTTGCTGCTCTGTAGCCTCTGCTGGTGATACCCAGGCAAACAGGGTCTGGAGTGGACCTCCAGCAAACTCCAACAGACCTGCAGAAGAGGGACCTGATTGTTAGAGGGAAAACTAACAAACAGAAAGGAATAGTGTCAACATCAACAAAAAGGACGTCTACACCAAAACCCCAATCGAAGGTCACTAAAATAAAAGACTTTGGTCTTTGATAAATCTTTGTAGATAAATCCACAAATATGGGGACAAACCAGAGCAAAAAGGTTAAAACTTACAAAAACCAGAGCACCTCTTCTCCTCCAAAGGGTCACAACTCCTCACCAGCAAGGGAACAAAACTAGACAGAGAATGACCTTGACAAATTGGCAGAAGTTAGTCTTCAGAAGGTGGGTAATAACAAATTCCTCCGAGCTAAAGGAGCATGTTCTAACCCAATGCAAGAAAGCTAAGAACCTTGAAAAAAGGTTAGAGGAATTGCTAATTAGAATAACCAGTTTAGGGAAGAACATACATGACATGATGGAGCTGAAAAACACAGCACAAGAACTTCATGAAGCATACACAAGTATCAATAGCCAAATCCATCAAGCAGAAGAAACTATATCAGAGCTTGAAGATCAACTTACTGAAATAAAGTGTGAAGACAAGATTAGAGGAAAAAGAATGAAAAAGAAACAACAAAGCCTCCAAGAAATATGGGACTATGTGAAAAGACCAAATCTACATTTAATTGGTATATCTGAAAGTGATGGGGAGAATGGAACCAAGCTGGAAAACACCCTTCAGGATATTATTCAGGAGAACTTCCCCAAGCTAGCAAGACAAGCCAATATTCAAATTCAGGAAATACAGAGAACACCACAAAGATAATCCTCGAGAAGAACAACCCCAAGGCACATAATCATCAGATTCAACAAGGTTGAAATGAAGAAAAAAGTGTTAAGGGCAACCAGAGAGAAAGGTCGGGTTACCCACAAAGGGAAGCCCATCAGACTAACAGCAGATCTCTTGGCAGAAACCCTACAAGCCAAAAGAGAGTGGGGACCAATATTCAACATTCTTAAAAAGAAGAATTTTCAACCCAAAATTTCATATCCAGTCAAACTAAGCTTCATAAGTGAAGGAGAAATAAAATCCTTTACAGACAAGCAAATGCTGAGAGATTCTGTCACCACCAGGTCTACCTTACAAGAGCTCCTGAAGGAAGCACTAAACATGGAAAGGAACAACCAGCACCAGCCACTGCAAAAACATAACCAATTGTAAAGACCATCAACATTATGAAGAAACTGCCTCAACTAATGGGCAAACTAACCAGTTAGCATCAAAACGAAAGGATCAAACTCACACATAACAATGTTAACCTTAAATGTAAACAGGCTAAATGCCCCCAATTAAAAGATACAGACTGGCAAATTGGATGAAGAGTCAAGACCCATTGGTGTGCTGTATTAAGAAGACCCATCTCAAATGCAAAGACACACATAGGCTCAAAATAAAGGGATGGAGAAATATTTACCAAGCAAATGGAAAGAAAAAAAAAAAAGCAGAGGTTGTAATCCTAGTCTCCGGTTAAACAGAATTTAAACCAATGAAGATCAAAAGAGACAAAGAAGTCCATTACATAATGGTAAAGGGATCAATGCAACAAGCAGAGCTAACTATCCTAAATATATATGCACCCAATACAGGAGAACCCAGATTCATAAAGTAAATTCTTAGAGACCTACAAAGAGGCTTAGACTCGCACATAATAATAGTGGGAGACTTTAACATCCCACTGTCAATATTAGACAGATAGACCAAACAGAAAATTAACAATGATATTCAGGATTTGAACTCACATCTGGACCAAGAGGAACTAATAGACATTTACAGAACTCTCCACCCCAAATCAACAGAATATACATTCTTCTCAGCACCATATCACACTTATTCTAAAATTGACCACATCGTTGGAAATAAAACACTCCTAAACAAATACAAAAGAACAGAAATAATAAACAGCCTGTCAGAACACAGTGCAATCAAATTAGAACTCAGGATTAAGAAACACACTCAAAACTGCACAACTACATGGAAACAGAACAATCTGCCCCTGAATGACTACTGTGTAAATAATGAGATTCCAAGATGGCTGAATAGGAACAGCTCCAGTCTACAGCCCCCAGCATGAGCAATGCAGAAGGCAGGTGATTTCTGCATTTCCAGCTGAGGTACTGGGTTCATCTCACTGGAGCTTGTCGGATAGTGGGTGCAAGACAGTGGGTGCAGCCCACTGAGCATGGGCTGAAGCAGGGTGAGGCATCGCCTCACCTGGGAAGCACAAAGGGTCAGGGAATTCCCTTTCCTAGCCAAGGGGAGCTGTGACAGATGGCACCTGGAAAATCGGGTCACTCCCACCCTAATACTGTGCTTTTCCAACCGTCTTAGTAAACGGCACATGAGGAGATTATATCCCACGTCTGGCTTGGAAGGTCCCATGCCCACTGAGCCTTGCTCATTGCTAGCACAGCAGTCTGAGATCCAACTGCAAGGAAGCTGCAAGGCTGGGGGAGGGGCACCTGCCACTGCTGAGGCTTGAGTAGGTAAACAAAGTGGCCAAGAAGCTTGAACTAGGTGGAGCCCACCGCGGCTCAAGGAGGCTTGCCCTCCTCTGTAGTCTCCACTTCTGGTGTCAGGGCATAGCAGAACAAAAGGCAGCAGAAACCTCTGCAGACTTAAATGTCCCTGTCTGACAGCTTTGAAGAGAGTAGTGGTTCTCCCAGCATGGAGTTTGAGATATGAGAACAGACAGACTGCCTCCTCAAGTGGGTCCCTGATACCCAAGTAAACTAACTGGGAGGCACCCACCAGTAGGGGCAGACTGACACACTACATGGCTGGGTACTCCTTTGGGAGGAAGCTTCCAGAGGAATGATCAGGCAGCAACGTTTGCTGCTCTGCAATATTCACTGTTCTTCAGCCTCTGTTGCTGATACTCAGGCAAACAGCATCTGGAGTGGACCTCCAGCAAACTCCAACAGACCTGCAGCTGAGGGTCCTGACTGTTAGAAGGAAAACTAACAAACAGAACAGACATCCACACCAAAGCCCCATCTGTATACCACCATCATCAAAGACCAAAGGTAGATGAAACCAAAAAGGTGGCGGAAAAAACAGAGCAGAAAAGCTGAAAATTCCAAAAACCAGAGCACCTCTCCCCCTACAAAGGAATGCAGCTCCTCACCAGCAATGGAATAAAGCTGGACAGAGAATGACTTTGACAAGTTGAAAGAAGAAGGCTTCAGATGATCAAACTTCTCTGAGCTAAAGGAGGAAGTTCAAACCCATCGCAAAGATGCTAAAAACCTTGAAAAAAGATTAGATGAATGGCTAACTAGAATAACCAGTGTAGAGAAGTCCTTAAATGACCTGATGGACCTGAAAACCATGGCATGAGAACTACGTGATGAATGCAAAAGCTTCAGTAGCTGATTCGATCAACTGGAAGAAAGGGTATCGGTGATTGAAGATCAAATGAATGAAATGAAGCGAGAAAAGAAGTATAGAGAAAAAAGAGTAAAAAGAAGTGAACAAAGCCTGCAAGAATATGGGACTATGTGAAAAGACCAAATCTACGTCTGATTGGAGTACCTGAAAGTGACAGGGAGAATGGAACCAGGTTAGAAAACACTCTGCAGGACATTATCCAGGAGAACTTCCCCAACCTAGCAAGGCAATCCAACATTCAAATTCAGGATATACACAGAAAGTTACAAAGATACTCCTCGAGAACAGCAACTTCAAGACACATAATTGTCAGATTCACCAAAGTTGAAATGAAGGAAAAAATGATAAGGGCAGCCAGAGAGAAAGGTCGGGTTACCCACAAAGGGAAGTCCATCAGACTAACAGTGGATCTCTCGGCAGAAACTCTACAAACCAGAAGAGAGTGGGGGCCAATATTCAACATTCTTAAAGAAAATAATTTTTAACCCAGAATTTCATATCCAACCAAACTAAGCTTCTTAAGTGAAGGAGAAATAAAATCTTTTATAGACAAGCAAATGCTTAGAGATTTTGTCACCACTAGGCCTGCCCTACAAGAGCTCCTGAAGGAAGCACTAAACATGGAAAGGAACAACTGGTACTAGCCACTGCAAAAACATGCCAAACTGTAAAGACCATCGATGCTGGGAAGAAACTGCATCAACTAATGAGCAAAATAATCGGCTACCATCATAATGGTAGGATCAATATTACACATAACAATATGAACCTTAAATATAAATAGGCTAAATGCTACAATTAAAAGACACAGACTGTCAAGTTGGATAAAGAGTCAAGACCCATCAGTGTGCTGTATTCAGGAGACCTATCTGACATGCAGAGACACACACGGGTTCAAAATAAAGGACCTGTGTGTGGATGGAGGAGGACCTACCAAGCAAATGGAAAACAAAAAAAGGCAGGGGTTACAATCCCAGTCTTTGATAAAACAGACTTTAAACCAACAAGGATCAAAAGAGACAAAGAAGACATTACATAATGGTAAAGGGATCAATGCAACAAGAAGAGTTAACTATCCTAAATATGTATGCACCCAATACAGGAGCACTCAGATTCATAAAGCAAGTCCCTAGAGACCTACAAAGCGACTTAGACTCCCACACAATAGTAATGGGAGACTTAAACACCCCACTGTCAATATTAGGCAGATCAATGAGACAGCAAATTAACAAGGATATCCAGGAATTGAACACAACTCTGTACCAAGTGGACCTAATAGACATCTACAGAATTTTCCACCCCAAATCTACAGAATATACATTCTTCTCAGCACCACATCACACTTATTCCAAAATTGACCACATACTTGGAGGTAAAGCACTCCTCAGCAAATGTAAAAGAACAGAAATTATAACAAACTGTCTCTCAGACCACAGTACAATCAAACTAGAAATCAGGATTAAGAAACTCACTCAGGGGCGGAGCAAGATGGCCGAATAGGAACAGCTCCAGTCTCCAACTCCCAGCGCGAGCGACACAGAAGACCGGTGATTTCTGCATTTTCAACTGAGGTACTGGGGTCATCTCACTAGGGAGTGCCGGACAATCGGTGCTGGTCAGCTGCTGCAGCCTGACCAGCGAGAGCTGAAGCAGGGCGAGGCATCGCCTCACCTGGAAGCGCAAGGGGGAAGGGGATCCGTTTTCCTAGCCAGGGGAACTGAGACACACAACACCTGGAAAATCGGGTAACTCCCACCCCAATACTGCGCTGTAAGCATACAGGCACACCAGGAGAATATATCCCACACCTGGCCGGGAGGGTACCACGCCCAGGAAGCCTCCCTCACTGCTAACACAGCAGTCTGCCGCGATCTATCCGCAAGGCAGCAGCGAGGCTGGGGGAGGGGCGCCCGCCATTGCTGAGGCTTAAGTAGGTAAACAAAGCCGCTGGGAAGCTCGAACTGGGTGGAGCTCACAGCAGCTCAAGGAAGCCTGCCTGTCTCTGTAGTCTCCACCTCTGGGGACAGCGCACAGCTGAAGACCAACAGGGGAAGTAGCGGGAGCCGGTGCAGACGCGAACGACTCTGTCTGACAGCTTTGGGGAGAGCCATGGATCTCCCAACGCGGAGGTTGAGATCTGAGAACGGACAGACTGCCTGCTCAGGTGTGTCTCTGACCCCTGAGTAGCCTAGCTGGGAGAAATCCCCCACTAGGGGCAGTCTGACACCCCACACCTCACAGGGTGGAGTACACCCCTGAGAGGAAACTTCCAAAGGAAGAATCAGACAGGTACACTCGCTGTTCAGCAATATTCTATCTTCGGCAACCTCTGCTGCTGATACCCAGGCAAACAGGGTCTGAAGTGGACCTCAAGCAATCTCCAACAGACCAACAGACAGTCCTTCTGACTGTCAGAAGGAAAACTATCAAACAGGAAGGACACCTATACCAAAACCCCATCAGTACGTCACCACCATCAAAGACCAGAGACAGATAAAACCACAAAGATGGGGAAGAAGCAGGGCAGAAAAGCTGGAAATTCAAAAAATAAGAGCGCATCTCCCCCTGCAAAGGAGCGCAGCCCATCGCCAGCAACGGATCAAAGCTGGTCAGAGAATGACTTGGACGAGAGGAGAGAAGAAGGCTTCAGTCCATCAAACTTATCAGAGCTAAAGGAGGAATTACGTACCCAGCGCAAAGAAACTAAAAATCTTGAAAAAAGAGTGGAAGAATTGACAGCTAGACTCATTAATGCAGAGAAGATCATAAACGAAATGACAGAGATGAAAACCATGACACGAGAAATACGTGACAAATGCACAAGCTTCAGTAACCGACTCGATCAACTGGAAGAAAGAGTATCAGCGATTGAAGATCAAATGAATGAAATGAAGCGAGAAGAGAAACCAAAAGAAAAAAGAAGAAAAAGAAATGAGCAAAGCCTGCAAGAAGTATGGGATTACGTAAAAAGACCAAATCTACGTCTGATTGGGGTGCCTGAAAGTGAGGGGGAAAATGGAACCAAGTTGGAAAACACTCTTCAGGATATCATCCAGGAGAACTTCCCCAACCTAGTAGGGCAGGCCAACATTCAAATTCAGGAAATACAGAGAACGCCACAAAGATACTCCTCCAGAAGAGCAACTCCAAGACACATCATTGCCAGATTCACCAAAGTTGAAATGAAGGAAAAAATCTTAAGGGCAGCCAGAGAGAAAGGTCGGGTAACCCACAAAGGGAAGCCCATCAGACTAACAGCAGACCTCTCGGCAGAAACTCTATAAGCCAGAAGAGAGTGGGGGCCAATATTCAACGTTCTTAAAGAAAAGAATTTTAAACCCAGAATTTCATATCCAGCCAAACTAAGTTTCATAAGTGAAGGAGAAATAAAATCCTTTACAGATAAGCAAATGCTTAGAGATTTTGTCACCACCAGGCCTGCCTTACAAGAGACCCTGAAGGAAGCCCTAAACATGGAAAGGAACAACCGGTACCAGCCATCACAAAAAAATGCCAAAATGTAAAGACCATCGAGGCTAGGAAGAAACCGCATCGACTAACGAGCAAAATAACCAGTTAATATCATAATGGCAGGATCAAGTTCACACATAACAATATTAACCTTAAATGCTAATGGACTAAATGCTCCAATTAAAAGACACAGACTGGCAAACTGGATAAAGAGTCAAGACCCATCAGTCTGCTGTATTCAGGAGACCCATCTCACATGCAGAGACATACATAGGCTCAAAATAAAGGGATGGAGGAAGATCTACCAAGCAAATGGAGAACAAAAAAAAGCAGGGGTTGCAATCCTTGTCTCTGATAAAACAGACTTTAAACCATCAAAGATCAAAAGAGACAAAGAAGGCCATTACATAATGGTAAAGGGATCAATTCAACAGGAAGAGCTAACTCTCCTAAATATATATGCACCCAATACAGGAGCACCCAGATTCATAAAGCAACTCCTTAGAGACTTACAAAGAGACTTAGACTCCCATACAATAATAATGGGAGACTTCAACACTCCGCTGTCAACATTAGACAGATCAACGAGACAGAAAGTTAACAAGGATATCCAGGAATTGAACTCATCTCTGCACCAAGCGGACCTAATCGACATCTATAGAACTCTCCACCCCAAATCAACAGAATATACATTCTTCTCAGCACCACATCGCACTTATTCCAAAATTGACCACATAATTGGAAGTAAAGCACTCCTCAGCAAATGTAAAAGAACAGAAATTATAACAAACTGTCTCTCAGACCACAGTGCAATCAAACTAGAACTCAGGACTAAGAAACTCAATCAAAACCGCTCAACTACGTGGAAACTGAACAACCTGCTCCTGAATGACTACTGGGTACATAACAAAATGAAAGCGGAAATAAAGATGTTCTTTGAAACCAATGAGAACAAAGATACAACATACCAGAATCTCTGGGACACATTTAAAGCAGTGTGTAGAGAGAAATTTATAGCACTAAATGCCCACAAGAGAAAGCAGGAAAGATCTAAAATTGACACTCTAACATCACAATTAAAAGAACTAGAGAGGCAAGAGCAAACACATTCAAAAGCTAGCAGAAGGCAAGAAATAACTAAGATCAGAGCCAAACTGAAGGAGATAGAGACACAAAAAACCCTCCAAAAAATCAATGAATCCAGGAGTTGGTTTTTTGAAAAGATCAACAAAATTGACAGACCGCTAGCAAGGCTAATAAAGAAGAAAAGAGAGAGGAATCAAATAGATGCAATAAAAAATGATAAAGGGGATATCACCACTGACCCCACAGAAATACAAACTACCATCAGAGAATACTATAAACGCCTCTATGCAAATCAACTAGAAAATCTAGAAGAAATGGATAAATTCCTGGACACTTACACTCTCCCAATGATAAACCAGGAAGAAGTTGAATCCCTGAATAGACCAATAGCAGGCTCTGAAATTGAGGCAACAATTAATAGCCTACCCACCAAAAAAAGTCCAGGACCAGATGGATTCACAGCTGAATTCTACCAGAGGTACAAGGAGGAGCTGGTACCATTCCTTCTGAAACTATTCCAATCAATAGAAAAAGAGGGAATCCTCCCTAACTCATTTTATGAGGCCAACATCATCCTGATACCAAAGCCTGGCAGAGACACATCAAAAAAAGAGAATTTTAGACCAATATCCCTGATGAACATTGATGCAAAAATTCTCAATAAAATACTGGCAAACCGGATTCAGCAGCACATCAAAAAGCTTATCCACCATGATCAAGTGGGCTTCATCCCTGGGATGCAAGGCTGGTTCAACATTCGCAAATCAATAAACGTAATCCAGCATATAAACAGAACCAAAGACAAGAACCACATGATTGTCTCAATAGATGCAGAAAAGGCTTTTGACAAAATTCAACAGCCCTTCATGCTAAAAACGCTCAATAAATTCGGTATTGATGGAATGTACCTCAAAATAATAAGAGCTATTTATGACAAACCCACAGCTAATATCATACTGAATGGGCAAAAACTGGAAAAATTCCCTTTGAAAACTGGCACAAGACAGGGATGCCCTCTCTCACCACTCCTATTCAACATAGTCTTGGACGTTCTGGCTAGGGCAATCAGGCAAGAGAAAGAAATCAAGGGTATCCAGTTAGGAAAAGAAGAAGTCAAATTGTCCCTGTTTGCAGATGACATGATTGTATATTTAGAAAACCCCATCGTCTCAGCCCAAAATCTCCTTAAGCTGATAAGCAACTTCAGCAAAGTCTCAGGATACAAAATTAATGTGCAAAAATCACAAGCATTCTTATACACCAGCAACAGACAAGCAGAGAGCCAAATCAGGAATGAACTTCCATTCACAATTGCTTCAAAGAGAATAAAATACCTAGGAATCCAGCTTACAAGGGATGTAAAGGACCTCTTCAAGGAGAACTACAAACCACTGCTCAGTGAAATCAAAGAGGACACAAACAAATGGAAGAACATACCATGCTCATGGATAGGAAGAATCAATATCGTGAAAATGGCCATACTCCCCAAGGTTATTTATAGATTCAATGCCATCCCCATCAAGCTACCAATGAGTTTCTTCACAGAATTGGAAAAAACTGCTTTAAAGTTCATATGGAACCAAAAAAGGGCCCGCATTGCCAAGACAATCCTAAGTCAAAAGGACAAAGCTGGAGGCGTCACGCTACCTGACTTCAAACTATACTACAAGGCTACAGTAATCAAAACAGCATGGTACTGGTACCAAAACAGAGCTATAGACCAACAGAACAGAACAGAGTCCTCAGAAATAATACCACACATCTACAGCCATCTGATCTTTGACAAACCTGAGAGAAACAAGAAATGGGGAAAGGATTCCCTATTTAATAAATGGTGCTGGGAAAATTGGCTAGCCATAAGTAGAAAGCTGAAACTGGATCCTTTCCTTACCTCTTATACGAAGATTAATTCAAGATGGATTAGAGACTTAAATGTTAGACCTAATACCATAAAAACCCTAGAAGAAAATCTAGGTAGTACCATTCAGGACATAGGCATGGGCAAGGACTTCATGTCTAAAACACCAAAAGCAACGGCAGCAAAAGCCAAAATTGACGAATGGGATCTCATTAAACTAAAGAGCTTTTGCACAGCAAAAGAAACTAGCATCAGAGTGAACAGGCAACCTACAGAATGGGAGAAAATTTTTGCAACCTACTCATCTGACAAAGGGCTAATATCCAGAATCTACAAAGAACTCAAACAAATATACAAGAAAAAAACAAACAACCCCATCAAAAAGTGGGGAAAGGATATGAACAGACATTTCTCAAAAGAAGATATTCATACAGCCAACAGGCACATGCAAAAATGCTCATCATCACTCGCCATCAGAGAAATGCAAATCAAAACCACAATGAGATACCATCTCACACCAGTTAGAATGGCAATCATTAAGAAGTCAGGAAACAACAGGTGTTGGAGAGGATGTGGAGAAATAGGAACACTTTTACACTGTTGGTGGAATTGTAAACTAGTTCAACCATTATGGAAAACAGTATGGCAATTCCTCAAGGATCTAGAACTAGATGTACCATATGACCCAGCCATCCCACTACTGGGTATATACCCAAAGGATTATAAATTATTCTACTACAAAGACACATGTACACGTATGTTTATTGTGGCACTATTCACAATAGCAAAGACTTGGAATCAACCCAAATGTCCATCTGTGACAGACTGGATTAAGAAAATGTGGCACATATACACCATGGAATACTATGCAGCCATAAAAAAGGATGAGTTTGCGTCCTTTGTAGGGACATGGATGCAGCTGGAAACCATCATTCTTAGCAAACTATCACAAGAAGAGAAAACCAAACACCGCATGTTCTCACTCATAGGTGGGAACTGAACAATGAGATCACTTGGACTCGGGAAGGGGAACATCACGCACTGGGGCCTATCATGGGGAGGGGGGAGGGGGGAGGAGGGAGGGCTTGCATTGGGGAGTTATACAAGATATAAATGATGAATTGATGGGTGCTGACGAGTTGATGGGTGCAGCACACCAACATGGCATAAGTATACATATGTAACAAACCTGCACGTTATGCACATGTACCCTAGAACTTAAAGTATAATTAAAAAAAAAAAAAAAAAAAGAAACTCACTCAAAACCGCTCAACTACATGGAAACTGACCAACCTGCTCCTGAATGACTACTGGGTGCATAACAAAATGAAGGCAGAAATAAAGATGTTCTTTGAAACCAATGAGAACAAAGACACATTATACCAGAATCTCTGGGACACATTTAAAGCAGTGTGCAGAGGCAAATTTATAGCACCAAATGCCCCAAGAGAAAGCAGGAAAGATCTAAAATTGACACCCTAACATCACAATTAAAAGAACTAGAGAAGCAAGAGCAAACACATTCAAAAGCTAGCAGAAGGCAAGAAATAACAAAGATCAGAGCAGAACTGAAGGAGATAGAGACACAAAAAACCCTTCAAAAAATCAATGAATCCAGGAGCTGGTTTTTTGAAAAGATCAACAAAAGTGATAGACTGCTAGCAAGACTAATAAAGAAGAAAAGAGAAAAGAATCAAATAGATGCAATAAAAAAATGATAAAGCAGATATCACCACCAAACCCACAGAAATAAAAACTACCATCAGAGAATACCATAAACACCTCTATGCAAATAAACTAGAAAATCTAGAAGAAATGGATAAATTCATGGACACATACACCCTCCCAAGACTAAACCAGGAAGAAGTTGAATCCCTGAATAGACCAAAAACAGGCTCTGGAATGGAGGCAATAATTAATAGCCTACCAACCAAAAAAGTCCAGGACCAGATAGATTCACAGCCGAATTCTACCAGAGATACAAGGAGGAGCTGGTACCATTCCTTCTGAAATTATTCCAATCAATAGAAAAAGAGGAAATCCTCTCTAACTCATTTTATGAGGCCAGCATCATCCTGATTCCAATTCCAAAGCCTGGCAGAGACACAACAAAAGAAGAGAATTTTAGACCAATATCCCTGATGAACACTGATGCAAAAATCCTCAACAAATAAAATACTGGCAAACCAAATCTAGTAGCACATCAAAAATCTTATCCATCATGATCAAGTGGGCTTCATCCCTGGGATGTCAGGCTGGTTCAACATACATTAATCAATAAACAGCATATAAACAGAACCAAAGACAAAAAACACATGATTATCTCAATAGATGCAGAAAAGGCCTTCGACAAAATTCAACAGTGATTCATCCTAAAAACTATAAATAAATTAGGCACTGATGGGACATATCTCAAAATAATGAGAGCTATTTATGTCAAACCCAGAGTCGATATCATTATGAATGGGCAAAAAATTGAAGCATTCCCTTTAAAAACTGGCACAAGACAGGGATGCCTTCTCTCACCACTCCTATTTAACATAGTGTTGGAAGTTCTAGCCAGGGCAATCAGGCAAGAGAAAGAAATAAAGGGTATTCAATTAGGAAAAGAGGAAGTCAAATTGTCCCTGTTTGCAGAAGACATGATTGTATATTTAGAAAACCTCATCGTCATATTATTCCTGAGGACTCTGTTCTGTTCCATTGGTCTATATCTCTGTTTTGGTACCAGTACAATGCTGTTTTGGTTACGGTAGCCTTGTAGTATAGTTTGAAGTCAGGTAGCGTGATGCCTCCAGCTTTGTTCTTTTGACGTAGGATTGTCTTCGCAATGCGGGCTCTTTTTTGGTTCCATATGAACTTTAAAGCAGATTTTCCCAATTCTGTGAAGAAACTCATTGCACATCTACAGATATCTGATCTTTGACAAACCTGAGAGAAACAAGAAATGGGGAAAGGATTCCCTATTTAATAAATCGTGCTGGGAAAATTGGCTAGCCATAAGTAGAAAGCTGAAACTGGATCCTTTCCTTACTCCTTATACAAAAATTAATTCAAGATGGATTAGAGACTTAAATGTTAGACCTAATACCATAAAAACCCTAGAAGAAAACCTAGGTAGTACCATTCAGGACATAGGCATGGGCAAGGACTTCATGTCTAAAACACCAAAAGCAACGGCAACAAAAGCCAAAATTGACAAATGGGATCTCATTAAACTAAAGAGCTTCTGCACAGCAAAAGAAACTACCATCAGAGTGAACAGGCAACCTATAGAATGGGAGAAAATTTTTGCAATCTACTCATCTGACAAAGGGCTAATATCCAGAACCTATAAAGAACTCAAACAAATTTACAAGAAAAAAACAAAAAATCCCATCAAAAAGTGGGCAAAGGACATGAACAGACATTTCTCAAAAGAAGACATTCATACAGCCAACAGACACATGAAAAAATGCTCATCATCACTCGCCATCAGAGAAATGCAAATCAAAACCACAATGAGATACCATCTCACACCAGTTAGAATGGCAGTCATTCAAAAGTCAGGAAACAACAGGTGCTGGAGAGGATGTGGAGAAATAGGAACACTTTTACACTGTTGGTGGGATTGTAAACTGGTTCAACCATTATGGAAAACAGTATGGCGATTCCTCAAGGATCTAGAACTAGATGTACCATATGACCCAGCCATCCCATTACTGGGTATATACCCAGAGGATCATAAATCATGCTGCTATAAAGACACATGCACACGTATGTTCATTAAGGCACTATTCACAATAGCAAAGACTTGGAATTAACCCAAATGCCCATCAGTGACAGACTGGATTAAGAAAATGTAGCACATATACACCATGGAATACTATGCAGCCATAAAAAAGGATGAGTTTGAGTCCCTTGTAGGGACTTGGATGCAGCTGGAAACCATCATTCTTAGCAAACTATCACAAGAACAGAAAACCAAACACCACATGTTCTCACTCATAGGTGGGAACTGAACAATGAGATCACTTGGACTCGGGAAGGGGAACATCACACACCAGGGCCTATCATGGGGAGGGGGCAGGGGGGAGGGATTGCATTGGGAGTTATACCTGATGTAAATGACGAGTTGATGGGTGCTGACGAGTTGATGGGTGCAGCACACCAACATGGCACAAGTATACATATGTAACAAACCTGCACATTATGCCCATGTACCCTAGAACTTAAAAGTATAATAATAATAAAAAAAAAAAACTAGGAAAAAAAAAAAAAAGAAAGAAAACCTCATCGTCTCAGCCCAAAATCTCCTTAAGCTGATAAGCAATTTCAGCAAAGTCCCTGGACACAAAATCAATGTGCAAAAATCACAAGCATTCCTATACACCAATAACACAGAGAGCCTAATCATGAGTGAACTCCCATTCACAATTGCTACAAAGAGAGTACAATACCTAGGAATACAACTTACAAGGGATGTGAAGGACGTCTTCAAGGAGAACTGCAAATCACTCCTCAAGTAAATAAAAGAGGACAGAAACAAATGGAAGAACATTCCGTGCTCATGGATAGGAGGAATCAATATCCTGAAAATAGCCATACTGCCCAAGGTAACTTATAGATTCAATACCATCCCCATCAAGCTACCAATGGTCTTCTTCACAGAATTGAAAAAAAATAACTTCAAAGTTCATATGGAACCAAAAAAGACCCTGCACTCCCAAGACAATCCTAAACCAAAAGAACAAAGCTGGAGGCATCATGCTACCTGACTTCAAACTATACTACAATGCTACAGTAACCAAAACAGCATGGTACTGGTACCAAAGCAGAGATATAAACCAATGGAACAGAACAGAGCCCTCAAAAATAGTACCACACATCTACATCCATCTGATCTTTGACAAACCTGAGAAAAACAAGAAATGGGGAAAGGATTCCCTATTTAATAAATAGTGCTGGGAAAACTGGTTAGCCATATGTAGAAAGCTGAAACTGGATCCCTTCCTTACACCTTATACAAAAATTAATTCAAGATGGATTAGAGACTTCAATGATAGACCTAAATCCATAAAAACCCTAGAAGAAAACCTAGTCAATACCATTCAGGACACAGGCATGGGCAAGAACTTCATGTCTAAAACACCAAAAGCAATGGCAACAAAAGCCAAAATTGACAAATGGGATCTAATTAAACTAAAGAGCTTCTGCACAACAAAAGAAACTACCATCAGAGTGAACAGGCAACCTACAGAATGGGAGAAAATTTTTGCAATCTACTCATATAACAAAGGGCTAATATCCAGAATCTACAAAGAACTCAACGAAACTTACAAGAAAATAAACAAGCCACCCCATGAAAAAGTAGGTGAAGGATATGGAAACTTCTCAAAAGAAGACATTTATGCAACCAACAGACATATGAAAAAATGCTCATCATCACTGGCCATCAGAGAAATGCAAATCAAAATCACAATGAGATACCATCTCACACCAGTTAGAATGGTGATCATTGAAAAGTCAGGAAACAACAGGTGCTGGAGAGGATGTGGAGAAATAGGAACACTTTTACACTGTTGGTGGGACTGTAAACTAGTTCAACCATTGTGGAAAACAGTGTGGCAATTCCTAAAGGATCTAGAACTAGAAATACCATTTGACACAGCCATCCCATTACTGGGTATATACCCAAAGGTTTATAAATCATGCTGCTAAAAAGACATGTGCACACGTATGTTTATAGTGGCACTATTCACAATAGCGTAGACTTGGTGTCAACCCAAATGTCCATCAATGATAGACTGGATTAAGAAAATGTGGAACATATACATCATGAAATATTATGCAGCCATCAAAAAGGATGAGTTTATGTCCTTTGCAGGGACATGGATGCAGCTGGAAACCATCATTCTCAGCAAACCATCGCAAGGACAAAAAAACAAACATGCCATGTTCTCACTGACAGGTGGGAATTGAACAACGAGAACACGTGGACACAGGAAGGGGAACATCACACACCAGGGCCTGTTGTGGGGTGGGGAGAGCGGGGAGGGATAGCATTAGGAGATACACCCAATGTCAATGACAAGTTAATGAGTGTAGCACACCAACATGGCACATGTATACATATGTAACAAACCTGCACGTTGTGCACATGTACCCTAGAACTTAAAGTATAATAAAATAAAATAAAATATAAAAAATAAAAGAAATAAAATAATTACTTAAATACTATTTTTCCTCACATTAAATTTTTAAGTTTTCATCTGTATTTTCAAATTAAACAAGCACCATTTATTTTACTTACAAGAAAATAATGAAATTAAGGGAGAAATAAATAAGTTCTGTGAAACCAGTGAGAACAAAGACACAACATATTAGAATCTCTGGGACATAGCTAAAGCAGTGTTTAGAGGGAAATGTATAACATTAAATGCCCACAAGAGAAAGCAAGAAAGATATAAAATAGATACCCTAATATCTAATAGAGAAGCAAGAACAAACAAATCAACAAGCTAACAGAAGACAAGAGATAACTAAGATGTGAGCAGAACTGAAGGCAGGACACGAAAAACACTTCAAAAAATCAATGAATCCAGGAATCCAGGAGTTAGCTTTTTGTAAAGATCATAAAAATAGATACAACACTAGCCAGACTAAAAAAGAAGAAAAGAGAGAAGAATCAATAGACACAATAAAAGATGATAAAGGGGATATCACCACTGGTCCCACAGAAATACAAACTACCATCAGAGAATACCATAAATACCTCTATGCAAATAAACTTGAAAGTCTAAAAGAAGTGGATAAATTCCTGGACACATGCACCCTCTCAAGTCTAAACTAAGAAGAAGCCCAATCCCTAAATAGACCAATAACAAGTTCTGAAACTGAGGCAGAAATTAATAGCCTATCAACCAAAAAAGTCCAGGACCAGATGGATTCACAGCCAAATTCTTCCAGAGGTACAAAGAAAAGCTGGTACCATACCTTCTGAAACTATTCAAAACAATAGAAAAAGAGGGACTCCTCCCTAAGTCATTTTATGTGGTCAGGATCATCCTGATACCAAAACCTGGCAGAGACACAACAAAAAAAGAAAATTTCAAGCCAATATCCCCGATGAACATCGATGCAAAAATCCTCAGTAAAATACTGGCAAAGCGAATCCAGCCTCAAATCAAAAAGCCTATCCACCACAATCAAGTCAGCTTCATCCCTGGGATGCAATGATGGTTCAACATACACAAAGCAATAAATGTTATCCATTATATAAACAGAACCAATGACAAAATGGCATGATTATCTCAATAGATGCAGAAAAGGCCTTCGACATAATTCAACAGCCCTTCATACTAAAAACTCTCAATAAACTAGGTATGTCAAAATAATAAGAGCTATTTATGACAAACCCACAGCCAATATTATACTGAATGGGTAAAAACTGGAAGCATTGTCTTTGAAAATGGGCACAAGGAAAGGATACCCTCTCTCACCACTCCTATTCAACATAGCATTGAAAGTTCTGGCCAGGGCAATCAGGCAAGAGAAATAAATAAAAGGTATTCAAATAGGAAGAGAGGAAGTCAAATTGTCTCTGCATTGACTTGATTGTATATTTAGAAAACCCCATTGCCTCAGCCCCAAATATCCTTATGCTGATAAACAACTTCAGCAAAGTCTCATTATACAAAATCAATGTGCAAAAATTACAAACATTCCTATACACCAATAATAGACAGACAGAGAGTCAAATCATGAGTGAACTCCCATTCACAATTGCTGCAAAGAGAACACAATACCTAGGAATACAACTTACAAGGGATGTGAAGGACCTCTTCAAGGAGAACTACAAACCACTGCTCAAGGAAATGAGAGGATACAAACAAATAGAAAAACATTCCATGCTCATGGATAGGAAGAATCAATATCATGAAAATGGCCATACTGCTGAAAGTAATTTATAGATTCAATACCATCCCCATCAAGCTACCACTGACTTTCTTCACAGAATTTTTAAATAACTACTTTAAATTTCATACGGAACCAAAAAAGAGCCCACATAGCCAAGAAAATCCTAAGCAAAAAGAACAAAGCTGGAGGCATCATGCTAACTGACTTCAAATTATACTACAAAGCTACAATAGCCAAAACAGCATGGTACTGGTACCAAAACAGACATATAGACGAATGGAACAGAACAGAGGCCTCAGAAATAACACCACACATCTACAACCATCTGATTTTTGACAAATCTGACCAAAACAAGCAAAGGGGAAAGGATTCACTGTTTAATAAATGGTGTTGGGAAAACTGTATATGGCTAGCCATGTACAGAAAACTGAAAATGAATCCCTTCCTTACACCTTACACAAAAATTAACTCAAGATGGATTAAAAACTTAAATTTAAGACCTAAAACCATGAAAACACTAGAAGAAAACCTAGGCAATACCATTCAGGACATAGGCATGGGCAAAGACTTCATGACTAAAATACCAAAAGCAATGGTAACAAAAGCCAAAATTGACAAATGGGATCCAATTAAACCAAAGAGCTTCTGCACAGCAGAAGAAACTATCATCAGAGTGAACAGGCAGCCTACAGAACGGGAGAAAATTTTTGCACTCTATCCACCTGACAAAGGGCTAATATCCAGAATTTGCAAAGAACTTAAACATATTTACAAGAAAAAAACAACCCCCTCAAAAAGTGGGCAAAGGATATCAATAGAGACTTCTCAAAAGAAGACATCTATATGCAGCCAACAAACATATGAAAAAAAGCTCATAATCACTGGTAACTAGAGAAATGCAAATCGAAACCACAATGTGATACCATCTCAAGCCAGTTAGAATGGCAATCGTTGGCTGGGCGTGGTGGCTCATGCCTGTAATCCCAGCACTTTGGGAGGCTGAAGCGGGCGGATCATGAGGTCAGGAGATCAAGACCACTCTGACTAACCTGGTGAAACCCCATCTCTACTATAAACACAAAAAAATTAGCTGGGTGTGGTGGTGGGCACCTGTAGTCCCAGCTCCTTGGGAGGCTGAGGCAGGAGAATGGCGTGAACCCAGGAGGCGGAACTTGCAGTGAGCTGAGATCATGCCACTGCACAGCCTGGGTGACAGAGTGAGACTCCATCTTAACAATGACAAAAACAAAAGAATGTTGATCATTAAAAAGTCAGGAAACAACAGATGCTAAAGAGAATGTGGAAAAATAGGAATGCTTTTACCCTGTTGGTGGGAGTGTAAATTAGTTCATCCATTGTGGAAGACAATGTGGCAACTCCTCAAGGATCTAGAACCAGAAATACCATTTGACCCAGCAATCCCGTTACTGGGTGTATACCCAGAGGATTATAAATCAATTCTACTACAAAGACACATGCACATATATGTTTATTGCAGCACTATTCACAATAGCAAAGGCTTGGAACCAACCCAGACAACCATCAATGATAGACTGGATAAAGAAAATGTGGCACATATACACCATGGAATACTGTGCTGCCATACAAAAGGATGATTTCATGTCCTTTGCAGGGACATGGATGAAGCTGAAAACCATCATTCTCAGCAAACTAACACAAGAACAGAAAACCAAACACCGCGTGTTCTCACTCATAAGTGTGAGTTGAACAATGAAAACACACAGACACAGGGAGAGGAACATCACATACCGGGGCCTGTTGGGTGGGGGACTAAGGGAAGTATAATATTAGGAGAAACACCTAATGTAGATGACAGGTTGATGCGTGCAGCAAACCACCATGGCACATGTATACCTGTGTAGCAAACCTGAACATTCTGCACATGTATCCCAGAACTTAAAGTATAATACAAAAAAATTTTTAAAAGGGAATAATGTTTGCAAAGTTTGATAATACAATTGCTATACAAAATCAAATGTTTTTGTGTTCATTTTTTACTTATTCATTTGTTTTATTTCCTTTATCATTCAATGCACACTTAAGCCTCACTGATAATAAGAAATTGAGTTCATGATCTCAAAGATGTGACTGAGTAGTGAGAACACAACCAATTCAACAAATAATTATAATTCTGGTGACATATGTTACAAAAAAGGTTCAAAAAGTTTAATTCTTTGTATTTTTCATAAATTACGATGAGACTTTCATAGTGAATCATTTTGTACAGCTAATTACCATTAAGTTTAATTGTTTTGTAAATTTGCATTTATATGCCTATGTTAATGAGATTTTCTTTGGTTATAGTGGGATTCTGTCTAGGTATGCTTTGAAAATACTCTGTACAAGTCTATGATGTGCAGCTTTAACATCATGCCATTCATTTTTTTCACATGTCATATTTAAGCCATAATTCTCTCTAGTAAAATTCTTGCTCCTCAACAAGATTTCTCTTGTGTGGAACCAGGATGATCAAGAACTAGAAGGACCCAAGGCTTGGTGGGGCCTTTTCTCTATCATCAGAGGTCATCAAGTCTTTTGCCCAATAGTCTGTTTTTAATCCTTAATTAGTAACACAGAAACAATAGTTTATTTCATGCTTTACCATGAAGTTTAGGTGCCCTCTGCAGCAAAAGTTTTTAAGAACAGCCCAAACACACACACAAACACACACACACATACACACACACACACACACACACACACACACTCCATCCATACTTCTGAAGAGCCTATATCTCATCTCTGAATAAAGCTGCCCAGAGAGAGAAGGTGCTGTGTTTGAATTACAATGTTTTGGGGTCCTCAGAATTGCAGTGAGGTGTCCTCAATCAACTTGCCCTGCTTCCTCAGCTATCATGATGGATATTGTAAAATCAGGATGCCATAGCATAAATGATGGTAAAGTATTATAAGGAAGCTGTTTATATGAGTTCACTAGATATAACATAACAAAATACCACAGACTGGGTGGCCTAAACAATAGAAATTTATTTCCTCAAGTTCTGGAGGCTAGAAGTCCACGGTCCAGGTGTCAGTATACTTGCTTTCTCCAGAGGCATCTGTCCTTGGCCTGCAATTCATCACTTTCTTGTATTTTCACATGGTTTCTCCTTTGTGTATACACACACACACACACACACACACACACACACACACACACAGGTCTGTGTCCTAACCTCCTCTTTTTATAAAGACAGCAGTCCTATTGGATTAGGGCTCACCCATACATCCTCATTTACCTTAATTACCACTTTAAAGACCCTATCTGTAAATACAGTCATATTCTGAGTTACTGGGGGTTAGGACTTCAACATATGAATTTGGAACTGGGGGAGAACACAATTAAGTCCAGTAAGACTGCTATTACATTTACTAAAGATATGCTACTTTAAAAAGTGTTCACCATATAATCACGGAAAGAGATGTACTACCGCCTTTGAACTAAACAATTTATTGTTCTCTTTACGGAGTGATAGGTTTTTAAATAGTGCAAATCATGTAAATAATGTTTCACATTTTGCTTTGGCCACCAGGAACCCTAAGCTCGACTTAAATAACTGCGTTTTACAAAACACTTAAATTTTAACTTCTCTTCGATTTTGATCAATTCATTTACTGGCTTTGCCAGAATCTTGATTCTTATCTTTTATCCATTGTCTTGTGTGCTGTATGCAATATGACACCCTGCATGGCCAGATTATATGAATAAAGCAAACCTGAAAAACACCTAACATACAAGTGGCTGAAACTATGCCCCAAACAGTTAAAGAAACATGACTAACGGAAATTCTTGAGCTTACAGGAAGGCAGAAAACCAACTTACTGAAATGCTGAAACTCCCTTTTCCCAGGTTTGTAAGATGACAAAACTGGCTGAAAGCCATTGGAACCAATATGGCCGATTGGAGTTTGTACAGAATGAGCTTGCTAACTTCACATTTCCCCCATACTTTTCTGTTTTTTTATTATTATTATACTTTACGTTCTAGGGTACATGTGCACAATGTGCAGGTTTGTTACATACGTATACTTGTGCCATGTTGGTGTGCTGCACCCATCAACTCGTCAGCACCCATACTTTTCATGTTAACTCCCCGAAGTTGCACTTGGGACCCATGAGGTAGCATGAATGGATAACTGCGCATTCCCAAAGACTTTCCAGCTCTTTTCTTTCCTTCCACCAATCACCTACTAATCCCAGAATCCACTTCCTAAATGTTTTCTAATAAAATGACTACCTTAAGGCCAGCACAGGAAGACAGATTTGAGGTGGACTGCCGTTTCCTTGTGAGTCAATTTGCAGTAAAATGTTTTCTTTTCTCAAAAACCCAGCATCATAGTATTGGTTTCTATCGCAAGGGGCGGCAAGCCTCTTTTGCTTGATAAGGTGACCACGGGTGGTTTCATCGGACTTTTCTGAGATGTGGAAGAGATGTATCGCTTTAAGCAATAGCATATCTAACAAAAACTACATGTCTGTGGTCTAGTTGACTCCAGTAGATATTTATTGTCTTTGGTCACAAATTCCTCTAAAATTTGAGAAAAAAAAGTTATAAAACCTATTTCCTATCAAAAGACAGCACAGTGTTTGTGCTGATTAAGAGTACAAGGCCGGGTGTGAAGGCTCACCCCTGTAATCTTAGCACTTTGGGAGGCCGACGCAGGTGGATCACGAGGTCAGGAGTTCGAGACCAGCCTGGCCAACATGGCGAAACCCCGTCTCTACTAAAAAAAAAAAAAAAAAAATACAAAAATTAGGCATGGTGGCGGGTGCCTGTAATCCCAGCTACTTGGGAGGCTGAGGCAGGAGAATCACTTGAATCCAGGAGGCGGAGGTTGCAGTGAGTCGAGATCACGCCATTGCACTCCAGTCTGGTTGACAGAGGAAAACACCGTCTCAAAAAAAAGAAAAGAAAAGAAGAGAGAAGAGAAGAGAAGAGAAGAGAAGAGAAGAGAAGAGAAGAAAAGAAAAGAAAATGCTGGCTTGACCCCTTAGTGGTTGTGATGCCCTAGGCAAATTACATACAATATTTGTATAATACATCTCTTTTTTTTCACTGTAATACAAGGATACTGTGAATATTTACATTCTAGTTTGCCATGATGATCAAATGAGTAAAAACTCTCAGAACAGTTCCAAACAAATAGGACCTGTTTGTTTATTATGAACTAATATCATCTGAGAAAAATGCACTCAAAAATGTGTATATAGTGTTAGAATTTTCACAGACACCAAAAAACTCCCATTTCCCCATGTATTCCTGGGGTCAGTGATAATAAATTCCAGTGATAATAAATAAATTCCTGGGGTCAGTCCCAATTAATAACTCCTGTGCTACACATTTTATCATGAACAGTGCATTAAAAAGTTGAATTAAACTTATAAACACAATGTTTCTAGTTTTAGTTTGATATTTGCTGAGCATCCACAGAATATGAGACAGAGGAGTGCAGAAGTATTATTATATTGTTTTGTGCTTTAATGTGTTTTTTTCTAAAGAAGTAAAAGGAATACTTAGTCCAAATGGCATTGGACTGTAAAGTGCTATTTGGCTATATTTTTTTTTTTCTGGGAAATACTGGGTAATAAGGCCTTCGTTCACTTTTTTCTCTCACAACAATTAGGGAGCATCTCCTTGATTCAAGGCAGTCAGCTAGAGAGAAACAGAGATAAAATGCTGGGTCTTTCCAAGCTGAGACTCAATGTGGATTGTGGCCAGATCAATGAAACCACAGAAATCAGTATTGATTGTGAAGACAATCAAAAGGATGAACTAAAGGATGAACTCTTTGTGCTGTCTTTCCTACCACATCTGGAAAATCTCAGTCATCAGATTTCCAACTATAATTTAGAGTAGCATAAATTCTCCTTTTTTCCTTATTTTTTTCATCCAAAGATTGTTAAAGATTCCATTTGTATGTATTTCCATGTATGCCATTAACTAAAATAAATGGAAATACGAGAAGTGTTAAACTAAATTCAGCCTGTCTCTGTTAACATAAAATTGTTTTTAATTTTTTTCCATCCAGACCCTCACATGACCAACTCATCCATGCAGCCTTAAAAAATTGAAGACTGAATAAAAAATGAATGGGGTGTGCTTGATACGAACAGTAAAGAAGGAAAAATCCTTTTCATGAAGGCTTATATTTTGTTACATAAAAGCTCTGCATTCTTCCATTATTGTGTTTTAAACATACTCTTTAGTTTTCAAATAATTTTGCATTAGCTTTTGTTCAGCAGTGATGTTCTTTTCTTTGAAGCAGTTTGCCCACAGCTCTTTAAACCTTCGTGTGTAAATTAAAGGGCATGAAAAATAGTTAGCATGTGGCATTCTAAAGACATTTACACTCCCATAATTGCCACAAACTTTCTTGTTAAATTTAATTCATTGATGTGCCTGGTCCAAACTATTTTTTTATCCTAAGAATAAAGTACATAGATTACTTATTTTCTAATTCCTATTTACTAATATCTGATCAGCAAAAAAAAAATTAATTTAGTTAGGTAGAAAGTGTTTATATGAAGTTCAGCAATGATGGAATAATTTTGTACATGGGCACGGCCTTAGTAGTTTCTGCTTCAATTTGACTTTTTTAAGTACAGTTGACCTTGAACAAATGGATTTGAACTGCCTGAGTCCACTTATACATGGATAATTTCCAGTAAATCTCTCCAGCCTCACCTTCCACCTCTTCTGCCTCTGCCACCCCACAGCAAGACCAACCTCTCCTCTTCCTCCTCCTCCTCAACCTTCCTGAAGATGATGAGAATGAAGACCTCTGGGATAATCTACTTCCATTTAATGAACCAGTAAACATGTATTTTCTCTTCTTTATGATTTTCTCAATAACATTTTCTTTTCCCTACCTTACTTTATTGTAATAATACAGCAAATAATACATATAATATACAAAATATATGTTAACTGTTTATGTTATTGGTAAGGCTTCTAGTCAACAGTGGGCTATTAATAGTTGAATTTTTTGAAGGTCAAAAATTATACATGAATTTACAACTGCACAAGGATTGGGGCTTCTAGCCCCCAATTGTTAAAGAGTCAACTGTACATTGTATTAAGATACAATAAATAATCTTATAAAAATTTAAAAATAGATCTATAATAAAATTAAATTAGTAATGAGATTAAATAACTGTTTGAGGGTTGATGCCAGTGTTTCACTATAAATCTCCCTTTATTATTTTAGGGTGAAGTCATGAAACATCAATGAAATGAAAAAAAAGACTCACTTTCACTACAGTGTTACTAGGAGGAATTTAACTCAAATGAACCTCAATTGTGGTTTTGATATGTCCTTATTATGTAATAATTTAGGCTCCTATATAAACACACTGGCACAAGGAAATTATACCTTCTGAAAAAAATTAGTCACACATATGCTAAGATAGCCATTAGTGGAAAGAGAAAATAAACTAAGGAATGAAATGGGGCATTTAAAAACTAATTTTGAATTGAATAAAGAGCAAGGAAACATGGAGGGAGCATGCTTTAATTTTAGCATTTAGCACTAGAAATAGATAAGAAATCAAGACACCAGTCAGATCTATGATTACAAAAGCTAGAATCTTGACAAACTTAGAAGAGAGTGGAAGCAAACCAACTGTCCATCATCAGATGAATAAATCAACATAATGTGGTGTATACATACAATGAAAAATTATTCTGACATAAAAAGGAATAAAGTTCTGATATATGCTACAAACAAGGAAAAACCTTAAAAACATTATGTTAAATGAAATAAGCCAGATATAGAAGGAAAAATATTATATGATTCTACTTATCTGAACTGTATAAAACAGGCAAATGTACAGAGACAGAAAGCAAATTAGGGGTTCACAGGAACTTTGTGGAGGAAAGAATGAGAAGTAACTGGTTAATGAGTACAGAGTTTCTGTTTGAGTTAATGAAACATATTGGTAGAGAATGGTGATGTTTTTAAAACATTGAGAATGTAATTCCACTGAGTAGTACACTGAAATGGTTAAAATTGCAAATTTTATATGTATTTTTTCAGAATTCTACAAGAAAGGGACATACCGTGGGCAGGGATGATGAAGAGGCTATTGGTCAAAAACAGCAGGAAAAAAATGCATATTAAGCACTTAGTGTGGAGATAATGCACATATCTGGCATGTGTCATGTACTCAACTAACACTGGGTTGCTTTCAAAGGGGAAAAAGAAGAATTCTCATCTTTATTTCTTTATTTTTATTTTTTATTTTTCCATAAGTTATTGGAGTACAGGTGGTATTTGGTTACATGTGTAAGTTCTTTAGTGATGATTTGTGAGATTTTGATGCACCCATCACCTGAGCAGTATACTGCACCCTATTTGTGGTCTTTTATCCCTTGCCTCCCTCCCACCCTTTCCCCCAAGTCCCCAAAGTCCATTGTATCATTCTTATGCGTTTGTACCCTCACAGCTTAGCTCCCACATATCAGTGAGAACATATGATGTTTGCTTTTCCATTCCTGTATTACTTCACTTGGAATAATCGTCTCCAATCTTATCCAGGTCACTGCAAATGCCGTTAATTCATTCCTTTTTGCAGCTGAATAGTATTCCATTGTATATCTGTATACCACAATTTCTTTATCTTCTCCTTGATTGATGGGCACTTGGGCTGGTTCCACAATTTTGCAACTACAAATTGTGCAGCTATGAATATGCGTGTGCAAGTATCATTTTTGTATAATGACTTCTTTTCCTCTGGATAGATACCCAGTAGTGGGATTGCTGGATCAAACAGTAGTTTCACTTTTAGCTCTTTAAGGAATCTCCATGTTGTTTTCTATAGTGGCTATACTAGTTTACATTCCCATCAGCGATGTGGAAGTGTTCCCTGATCACCGCATCCATGCCAACATCTACCGTTTTTTATTTTTTGATTAGGGCCATTCTTGTAGGAGTAAGGTGGTATCGCATTGTAGTTTTGATTTGCATTTTCCTGATCATTAGTGATGTTGAGCATTTTTTCACAGTTTTTGGCTATTTATATATCTTCTTTTGAGAATTGTCTATCCATGTCGTTAGCCCACTTTTTGATGGGACTGTGTTTTGTTTTGTTCTGTTTTTCTTACCGGTTTGAGTTTGTTGCAGATTCTGGATATTAGTCCTTTGTCAGGTGTTTAGATTGTGAAGATTTTCTCCCACTCTGTGGGTTGTCTGCTTACTCTACTGACAGTTCCTTTGGCCATGCAAAAGCTCTTTAGTTTAATTAGGTCCCAACTATTTATCTTTGTTTTTATTGTGTTTGCTTTTGGGTTCTTGGTCATGAAATCCTTGCCTAAGCCAATGTCTAGAAGGGTTTTTCCAATGTTCTTTTCTAGAATTTTTATAGTTTCAGGTCTTAGATTTAAATCCTTAATCAATCTTGAGTAGATTTTTGCATAAGGTGAGAGATGAGGATCCAGTTTCATTCTCCTACATGTGGCTAGCCAATTTTCCCAGCATCATTTGTTGAAAAGGGTGTCATTTTCCCACTTTATGTTTTTGTTTACTTTGTCAAAAATCAGTTGACTGTAAGTATTTGGGTTTATTTCTGGGTTCTCTATTCATTTCCATTGGTCTATGTGCCTATTTTTATACCAGTACCATGCTGTTTTGGTGACTATGGCTTTATAGCATAGTTTGAAATCAGGTAGTGTGATGCCTCCAGATGTTTTATTTTTGCTTAGTCTTGCTTTGGCTATGCAGGCTCTTTTTTGGTTCCATGTGAATTTTAGAATTGCCTTTTTTTCTAATTCTGTAAAGAATGATGCTGGTATTTTGATTGGAATTGCAATGAATTTGTAGATTGCTTTTGGCAGTATCGTCATTTTCACAATATTGATTCTACCCACCCATGGGCATGCGATGTGTTTCCATTTGTTTGTGTCATCTACAATTTCTTTCAGCAGTGTTTTGTAGTTTTCTTTGTAAAGGTCTTTAGCCTCCTTGATTAGGTATATTTCTAGTTATTTTAATTTTTTTGCAGGTATTGTAAAAGTGGTTGAGTTCTTCATTTGCTTCCCTGCTTGTTCATCATTGGTGTATAGAAGAGCTACTGATTTGTGTACATTAATCCTGTATCCAGAAACTTTGCTGAATTCTTTTATTAGTTCTAGGAGCTTTCTGGAGGAGTCTTTAGGGTTTTCAAGGTAAATGACTATATCGTCAGCAAACAGTGACAGTTTGGCTTCCTCTTTACCAATTTGAATGCCATTATTTCTTTTCTTGTCTGATTGCTCTGGCTAGGACTTCCAGTACTCTGCTGAAGAGGAGTGGTGAGAGTGGGCATCCTTGTCTTATTCTAGTTCTCAGAGGGAATGCTTTCAACTTTTCCCCATTCAGTATTATGTTGACTGTGGGTTTGTCATAGATGGCTTTTATTACATTGAGTATGTCTTTTTTACACCGATTTTGCTAAGAGTTTTAATCATAAAGGGATCCTGGATTTTTGTCTAATGTTTTTTCTGCATCTATTAAGATGATCATATGGTTTTTGCTTTTAATTCTGTTTATGTGGTTATCACATTTATTGACTTGCAAATGTTAAATCATCCCTGCACTCCTGGTATAAAACCCACTTGACCATGATCAATTATCTTTTTGATATGTTGTTGTATTCGATTAGCTAGTATTTTGTTAAGGATTTTAGCATCTATGTTCATCAAGGATATCTGTCTGTTTTTTTTGTTGTTGTTGTTGTTTGTTTTGTTTTGTTTTGGTTAATACCAAAACTCCTGATTTTGGTAATAGGGAGGTCCTGACTTAATAGAATAAATTAGAGAGGGTTCCTTCTTTCTCTATCTTGTGGAATAATGTCAAAAGGATTGATACCAATTGTTCTTTGAATGTCTGGTAGAATTCTGCTGTGACATCTTCTGGACCTGGACATATTTTTTTGCGGATAATTTTTCAATTACCATTTGAATCTCATTGCTTGTTATTGGTCTGTTCAGGGTATATAATTATTTCTAATTTAAGCTAGGAGGGTTGTATTTTTTCATAAATCTATCCATGTCTTCTAGTTTATGTGCATAAAGGTGTTCATAGTAGACTTGAATGATCTTTTGTATTTCAGTAGTGTCAGTTGTAATATCTTCTGCTTTGTTTCTTAATGAGATTATTTGGATTTTCTCTCTTCTTTTCTTGGTTAATCTTGCCAATGGTCTATCAATTTTATTTATCTTTTCAAAGAAACAGCTTTTTGTTTCATTTATCTTTCACTTTTTTTTGTTTCAATTTCATTTAGTTCTGTTCTCATCTTGTTTATTTCTTTACTTCTGCTGGGTTTGGGCTTGGGTTTCATTTGTTCTTGTTCCACTAGTTCCTTGAGTTGTGACCTTAGAATGTCAGTATTTTCTCTTTCAGCCTCTTTGATGCAGGCATTTAGGGCTATGAACTTTCACCTTAGTACTGCCTTTGCTGTATCCCCGAAGTTCTGATAGGTTGTGCCATTACTGTCGTTCAGTTTGAAGAATTTTTTAATTTCCATCTTGATTTAGTTTTTGACCTAGTGCTCATAGAGGAGCAGCTTATTTAATTTCCATGTATTTGTATGGTTTTGAAGGTTCCTTTTGGAGTTGATTTCCAGTTTTCTTCCACTGTGGTCTGAGAGAGTGCTTGATACAATTTCAATTTTCTTAAATTTATTGAGGCTTGTTTTGTGGCCTATCATATGGTCCATCTTGGAAAAAGTTCCATGCGCTGTTGAATAGAATGTGTTTTCTGGGGTTGGTGGATGAAATGTTCTGTATATATCAGTTAAGTCCATTTGTTCCAAGATATAGTTTAAATCCATTGTTTCGTTGTTGACTTTCTGTCTTGATGACCTGTCTAATGCTTTCAGTGGAGTATTGAAGTCCCCCATTATTATTGTGTTGCTGTGTATCTCATTTCTTAGGTCTATTAGTAATTGTTTTATAAATTTGGGAGCTCCAGTGTTAGGTGCATATATGTTTAGGTCTGTGACATTTTCCTGTTGGACAAGGCATTTTATCATTATATAATGTCCCTCTTTGTCTCTTTTAACAGCTGTTGCTTTAAAGTTTGTTTTGCCTGATATAAGAATAGCTACCTTTGGTGTCCATTTGCATGAAATACCTTTTTCCTGCCAAGCCACCACTACAAGAACTGCTAAAAGGTGCTCTAAATTTTGTAACAAATCTTGGAAATACATAAAAACAGAACCACTTTAAAGTATAAATTACACGGGACTTATGAAAACAAAAATACAAGGTAAAAAAGCAAAAACAAAAACAAAACAAGGTATACAGACAACAAATAGCATGATGAATGCAATGGTACCTCACACCTCAATACTAATATTGAATATAAATAGCCTAAATGCTCCACTTAAAATATACAGAACTAGAGAATGGATAAGAACTCACCAACCAACTCTGCTGCCTTCAGGAGACTCACCTAACACCTAAGGACTCACATAATCTTAAAGTAAAGGGATTGTCATCTTTAAAGGGATGGAATTCACAGGACTGGAATGGCAGTATAAACTCTTGCTGCTTTATATTCTACCCAGGATGGAATACAAAGCTATAAATCAGTAGTTATTTGGTATGTGTTTTTTGAGTGACAAGTTGAACAAGATTGAGCCCGGTTACCTTGAAAGGGTCAATATCACCTCTGCTTTCTTGTGGAAGAAACAACCTAGGGTAGCATAAATAATAGAGAATGGCAAAGCCCTCAGTAACATCATCATCATCATCATCATAATTTAAAAATTTAAGTCAGTGAAGAGAAAAAGCATTGAAATCTCGGATTTATGGAATTGCAGAAAGTTCTAACTAGAAACTAGAACTCTATATTAAACTCAAACTTTTACAGATTAGAAAATTATACTTAAGGAGAAAATGGAAATGAAAAGAATATGTGAAAAAGAAATAATATGAAAATGAGTTAACCACAGCCAAATAGACCCATGCAAACGTCTTTGGGTTTCATCAATATCTTTAACTCAGAGAGTATTGTCTTGTACTACTTCTCCCGTGCCTAGTATATTGTTGTGTTATATTTCATGAAGTAATCAGAAATACTAATTAGTCAGTTGATTTTGGTATCTATGCACTAAAGAGATTAATGTAACCATGCTGCAAATATAAGAAAAGGCAGGAGAGCAAAAATTTCTAATCCCTGTGCCTAGTATGCTTGATTCATATTAGACAACATTAAAAATAGAAATTTATAGATAAAAGTTTCCTTATCCTTCTAGTTTATAGTTATACTTTTTAAAAAGCAAAGTTATTAAATGAAAACCGATATTTTAAGAAAAAAATATATTGCAGTAACTATCCTTTTAATGGTACCAGTGTTCTATGTTGGAATATAGCTGCTTTTCTCTTCCCAAAAGGATGCTAAACAAACAAATCAAAAACCTCTACCAGGCTACATAAGAGCTACTAAATAAACCATGAAAATAGGTCATATCAGATAAAAAAAACCCAATTAGAACAAGGGGCAAAAAGTTTTAAGTGCCCTGAATAAAAGACACACAAAATAGAATCAGACAATACATAGATCACATATCTTTCTTCCAAGGACTCAGTCCCAAAGAAATACAAACTTCATCTATAGTATTCTAACGTCAATAGAATATTTGAACTTTGTGCCAATTATTATCCATATTCTGTTAGAAAATATTTTTATCCTTAAATTTTCCATTCTTAGTGTATTGTTTCATGTTATCTATAAATATTTATTATATTCAGAGGCCAAATTTAACATAAAAATTTGTTTTATACCCCATATTTTTTGAGGATATAATTTTACTTAAAATCTGTTATGTTTGACCAAAACTTATGAGTACCACTTACAAAAATTACACTATAAAAAGTTTCATAGCTTCTTAAAAAGAAGCCATAAACATCTAAGCTTTGCCTAAAATTGATGAAATGAACAAAATGATTTTCACAGTATGTTATTGCCCCTGTAATTAAGATAATAGTGTATTTTCTTCAGACATTGTCAATTATGTGTCCCATCTCTTCCACAATGATTCCATTAATATAATTATTGCACATATTTATAAATTAAATTGATGTTTACAAAAAAGCATATTATAAATTGCATTTTTTTATTTTATCAACATTTATTATGTAGTTACAATGTGCCAAGCATCAAAACCAGCACTTAATTGCAACAAGCTCACAAACTGCTATAAACACAATATAAAACTTCCTCTTAGGTAATACAAGTCAAAAACAAAGTATTTAAAGTTTTAATATTTTCCTATCTAATAAGTAATATTTATATTTATTTTTATATTAAAATATATATATTTTTCATTTGACTGCTTTTGTAAATCCAACAAAAAAAAATTAGAACACAAAAACTGGCCTACCTCTATAACTCTTATTTATCAAGATAAAATTTACACCACTCATTTTAATCCATAACTTGATGTTTATTTTAATGACAAGTGTTTTTTAGGCATTTACTGTGTGTCAGGCACTGGAGTAGGAGCCATGGATCCAAGGATGCCATTCATGGACTAATCTGTGTCACAAAGAAGTTCCCAGAATTGTGAAGAGGATTTTATTTTTCCCTTCCTCTGTTGCAACCTTCATAATCTGCCTAGGTTGTACCAACTCCAAGTCTGCAATTCTGTCTGATATATTTCCGTCACCACAGTCTAGAACCTATCATATTGCCACATATTCATCCCTAATGCCTACCGAGTAACTTTCCTGATACTCATGTTATGTCACCCTGTCTACATTACAGAACATGACCTCATCTTAGAAACTGCTTCATATGCCTTGTGGAGCATCTTTCCATCATGGACACACCAAGATGGACATCATTAATAACCACTGTTTGTCCACACTTCCCTCTGCTACCCACCACTTATGTTTCAAGATATCATGCATCAACAAACTCACCACTCCAGCATGGCTTCTCCTGGATTATAACCCATTTTAGTTTGTGACAGCCTCTGTTAGTCCATCCTTTTCGGGACAGTTTGGGTGGGGGAAATAACTCTCTCTCATTTAGTCATTTTCTTCATAGAAGGAAATTCTACCCAGAATAAAATTCTATTCTGAATCTAAATAAAAAGTCAGAAACCCCAGTTAACTTTTTTCTTCCCTTAATTTGTTTCATAATTGGTCTAAATAATAGTTAATGCTTATTTTTCGAAATAATACCTTCAACTTTCCCAAAGCTAACCTTTTATAAATGTGGAAAAAGGAAAGCTCAAAGAATTCAAATGACTTTTCCAAGGTCACATACTGCTAGTTAATGTTAACAATGGTATATTTTTCCTTACGCCTAAGACTGATTTGTGTGCTAAAATATCAGAACTGGCAGAAAAATCCGGTCAACATATTTACAAAAATTTCTGAGTCCTATTACTTGTGGGGCAGAACATTAACAGATAGATGGTAAAAATTATTCTCAATATATCTAATTGATTATATACAGCTGATTAGATATCCCATAGGTATCTGATATTTTTCTAGTCTGTGTACAAGATAACAGCATAAAAGTGGTATTTACTCTATAAGAAAGCATCTTTGTAAGCTTATGTAGAAAGATGGTTATGTAGAAAATGGGGGTCAAAAATATATATACATATGTATACATATGTATGTATGTAAACACACACAGTGTATAAATGACGATGTTAAAATAATACCTTTTCCTCAGCCAAGCCATCATTAGTTCATTTGCTATAAATGCAAATATTTATATTAAACTTCTGCAAGGGTCAATTATAGGGCCCACTGAAGACGGTCTAATATCACAATCTAAAGAAACAATACAAGCAAGTGAAATATGTTATTTCTAAAATAGGAGCTCTAAATGCTGAACATGTAGCACTGGCTGTAGTATCTGACATCCATGTGAAATCAGTTTTGCCCAAAATATGCAGCTCATGCTGTGACAGTGACAGTGATGTGCACTGTTTAATGTCAGTTTGAGAGGAGAGGCCACAGCAGAGTGGAAAGGACCTCACTCAACACGCATTTCATAACACTATGGAATCACTTAAGAACCCTGACTGGAAAGTGACTGAACAATAGGCAGATATGACATTTGCTTTTTGACCATTTAATAAAAAGAATCTACCAGGGTGTCTTCCCATTTGATTAAAAGGGAATTTTTATTCATTTTACCATTCCATATACCCCAATATTGGCCATGCTTTTTGTATACTCAGTGGAAGATAGCATATTAATCCAGTAACATTGTTGCTATATTGAAAAACATTTAACCATCTTTGTTCTGCTCTGAGAGGGCACTATTGTTGGGAACAAGCTGCTCACTTTCTGAACAAAACACTGAGCACACATGGACATAAATATGGGAATAACAGACACTGCAGGCTAGCAGAGAAGGGAGAGAAGGAGAGGGTTGTGGATGGAGCAACTACTGGTTGGGTATGATGCTCACTACCTGGGTGATGGGGTCCATACCCCAAACCTCAGCATCACACAATATATCCCCTGTAATAAACCTGCATATGTACCCTCTGTATCTAAAATAAAAGTTGATATTAGAAAACAAAATGAAATAGCATAGTCATTTCAGTTAATGGCAAAAACCAAATTACACAATAATATTTTGCACTATTGCTGACTAGTGGTTATCCATTAACTAATAGTTATTCCAATATTGTGAAATTATTTGTTTGGCCAGTATACTTCCTTCTTTGTGACCTACAAATGTAGGTGATATGATAATGACCTAGTACCATACCTTTAAAATTCCAAAAGTTATTTATTCCTGGTATGCACAGTAAGATTTATGCCAACGGCATAAGATTATGTAACCACCACTACTGGAGGAAAGCTTTATTAACCAACTATCTCAAGGAAATCAACATTCTTGTCAAGTTTCATTAACTGCATGAAGTGAGCTAGAAAGATAGATAAATGATCCTTAAATATTTTTGTAAGTTCTTTATTTTATTTTCTATAATATTTATTGTATGGTGAAAGGTGTAACCCGTGGTAAAGCCCAACAGCTATGTTCTTACATTAATACTTTGAATCTAAGAAAATAGTTTTCTGTAAACTAAATCAAACAGAAAAAAAAAGTTGCCATTATTAATCATGAAAAATGCTTTGGTGTGTCTATATGTATGTATGTAGGCAACATCACTTTCTTCTGCCCTGGTCTTAATTTTACACCTCATTCACTGAAGGGGACTCACCTCACACAAATCTACAATGCCAATGGCTTTCACAGTGGGAAGACTTATTAATTTATTAATTGCTTTATTATTTTGACATATTTAATTTCTCCCATTAATTACATGCTTCACAGATGTGAAAAATGACTGTGGTTGGTGGTCATTTTATGAGAATCCAGTATCTATTTCTCTATTTCTCAGCAAATGCATATCCAAAGAAAATGTCAGTACTATGTCATCTTTAACTTGGATTTGTAGGCAACAAAGCTCTATGTATGGAAATTTTTCAATCTGGCAGGTAGACTAGGCTTCCACAGCAAGTAAATCCAGAAGTTGCCTGGTAGAGCTCTCCAGACCTTGTGGTTTAAAGAGACTCTCGTGTCCTTTGTAGGGACATGGATGCAGCTGGAAACCATCATTCTCAGCAAACTATCGCAAGAACAGAAAACCAAACACCGCATGTTCTCACTCATAGGTGGGAACTGAACAATGAGATCACTTGGACTCGGGAAGGGGAACATCACACACCGGGGCCTATTGTGGGGGGTGGGGAGGGGGGAGGGATAGCATTAGGAGATACACCTAATGTAAACGACGAGTTAATGGGTGCAGCACACCAACATGGCACATGTATACATATGTAACAAACCTGCACATTGTGCACGTGTACCCTAGAACTTAAAGTATAATAAGAAAATTTAAAAAAAATAAAAAATAAAATAAAATAAAAATAAAGAGACTCTCAACGGAAAGTCCTCCCTCCCCAGCAGTCCTATCGTCAGCATGCTATCTCATTGTGATGCTCTTTTTACTTCCCTGCAGTGTTCCTGAAATAATTGGAAATGAGGGAGAGCTTCTTGTCTAAATGGTTTACAGTCTTCTGTTATAGAAACAATCATCCACAAATCTTATGATTTGCTTCACCACAAGTGAGAAAATTAGCAGGTAGGTTATAAAATTAAACAGAGAAAACAAAGCTTTTGGCTCAAAGTATTGTTTTACTAACTTACCTATATCAATTTTTAGCTGACTCAACATTAGTTATTCACTTTTTTACCCTTGACAAGACATAAGAACAAAGACCAATTCAAATCACATTTTTCCTTTCTTAACGGTCTGCAACTTAGTTAACTTAATTGAAATAATTCATTTTAAATTTGGGGTTAAAACATTGCAGGAAGCCTCAATTAGGGAAACAGTCTCTTGGTGATCTATGGCTTTTGTGCATATATGGCCTTCTGCTCTGCGATACACATAGAAGACAGAACATTTATTGAGGAGTTGCTTTAAAACATGAGGTTTAGTCATGAAAATGAAATTTTTATTTTAATATTTTATTCACATACATTATTTTATACATAAATAAAATGTAAAGATGACAATTTTGATGCAAGTTACTATTGTTCAATGTGATGTAGCAGAAGAGACTCCCATAGTGCCCTCTGCCTCCTTTCTACCCAGAATAAAACAATACTTTCTTGATTTGCTATTACAATTGCATTGCCTGTGCTGGTGTTTTACAAAATCACACCTTACAATTGACCTCTGCTTCCTATGGCTTCCACTCCTGGGAGCTGCAGTTATGAGTGTGTCCTCAGGTGCTTTCCTCATTTAGAACTGAAACACAATTTGTCCCCACTATATGTCTTCTCTGTTGAGACAAGGTAAATATAAGCAGGAAGAGAGAAGAAGGGGTTCCTATGTCTGGTAATAGCTGAAATAATTTGGAAGAAGGATTCCTGAAGTAGCTTTAATTATCCATGTAATCCTGAGTAACTATATCTTTCAAAGCCTAGAAAAATTAAGAATGCCTCATTTCTCTGGGCAAGATTGTACTCTGGTTGTTTTTATTGCAAAGATATGGAAATTGCAAAATACCAAGAGCCAGACCAGTTAAAAAGTTCCAAACTCCCTTTAGCCTACATCCAAGTCTGTGACAAGTTGAATCTACATCTCACCCACACTGCTCTTGCCCATACTCAGTCTGAAGCTAGGATTGCTCGGTCTCTCAAAAGACCCTTGCCTCCAGAGAAAGTGTCACACATTCCATGATGGAAAAGAAAATTCATATATTCATCCATCCACCCATCCATCCATTCATTCATTCAATACTATTCTCCTCTATATGTCACATATTCCCCTATATACTGAGGGTACAATACTAAAACAAAATAAATAGGTAAATAAACCCATTTTCCTCATGGAGCCTACATTCTACTAGGAAGAAACAAACTACAGATACATAAGTATTTATGTTAGAATTTATGGTATAAATGCAATGAAGAAAATGAGGCCAGTTAAGGGGATAGAGGGACAGTGGGAATTGCCATTTTAGCTAACATAGTCAAGACCAAAGTGAGAAGGTGACATTTGACATGAAACCTGAAGGATGTGTAGTGGAAAGTAACAGAGATCAGTCAAGTGTTTCACCTAGGTCATAGAGAGCCTTGCTAACTGTAAATGTGGTCTGGGGACCATGGACAGAAGTATCAAACAGGAACTTGTTAGAGATACAGAATTTCAGGCCCTACCCCAGAACTCCTGAATCAGAATCTGCATTTTCACAATATCCCCAGGGGATTTGTGTGCACATTAATGATTGAAAAGACCTAAAAGTGTAGTAACTTAGTAGCTAAGTAAGACTAAAAGCAAATATAGTTTCTAGTTCAGTTTATTTCTATGCCCTATGCTTCATTTTTATATTATATATATGCATTTATATCCTGCTTATTATAAAACAGAGTAAAAGAAGGCCATCTTATATGAATCCTTTTTAAATTCTACAACAACAGATATTTTTCAAGATGGCAAGAAAAAGTTTATGCTTATCTAAATGTGAGACCTGTCACTAAGTAATATTGAACCTAGTCCAGAACATTGCATTATACCCTAGAATTAATCTGGAGTTTGAGAGCAGGTGCTCAGCTGCTTTCACAGAGGAGGAAAAGGGCTTTTCCTCCTGCTCCGCTGGTACCAGGCACAGGGCCAGGCAAGGAAGCAGCAGTGATAGAGGAGATGGGAAGAAATGCATCCGCTAAGGTATCCAACTCCACACAAAGTCAGAGCCAGGCTCCCTACTGGGAGCCCCATTTGCCCCCACCTCAGCCTGCAGCAGCCCCTCTGTTCATCCCAGAGTGCTCGCCTCACTACCCTGCCCAACTGCTCTTCATCCATGCTGAATAGCAAAACCCTCTGCTCATGGCGTGCCTAACCATTCCCTCCCTCCCCGAGCCAAGTCTGCTCACAGGGCGAGGGGAATTTGAAGCAGAATGACACCTTCAGGTATAAACCATCACTGAGGAAATACCATTTACAGGTGCTTATTACTGCCCCAGTTATCACTGTATTTATAACATTGCCTCACAAAAATAAAACAGCATTCAACAAAACTACAAAAATAAAAACTATCGAACTTGCATGATGATTTATGGAAAAACAACAATATGTCGCCCTTTTCCTTATTCCTGCTCTTTCCTTTGAAGCAATTTCCCAAAATTCTTTTTTTCTAAGGTAGCTTTTTTTTTTTTTTTATCAAAAATAAACCAGAGGGCATCTTACCAGATCATTCATTCTTTGTACAACTGTATAGATTTCCAGTCCATAAGCACAATACTAAAAGCTGTCATGGCGGTGTATCAGGGCTACATTCATATCAGGAGTTTGGCAAAATTCCAGATCACTTACCACAGACCCCCAAGTGTTCATTTATGTGAAAAAAATAAGTGATTCTAATGCTTCTAATATACCCATAGGGCAGAGAGCAACTCCCAGTGTTTTTTCTCTAGATATACCAATGTCCTTTTCTGAAAACATTTTCAAGGTTTTGTATATCATTAATTTACAATGATATAGGTGATAACAAGCAGTTAATTTACAATGCTCTAATTTATTTTCCTCTTAGAAATTCTAAATGAAGAATTCTTATTGCCCACTAAAGTGTTCTGAAAAGGAAAATTGATGAAGATAATACAATGCCTGAGAAAGACAAATCACAAGTGCTGTCAGAGACAATGGGTGGTGGTATTCTTCACCAGACTTTCCTATTTCCTATAGGGTTCTCCTGCCAGGTGTTCTGTGAAAGGTGTATTCATTGTTATACACCCCAAATCTCTATTCTTAAGTGCCTGCTTTATTCCTGGCTAGTCAGCTGCAGATAGGCCACTCCATGAGAGTATGTTTCTCTCTTCAGCAATCAATTCTCTGAAAATTTGTTATGGTGACACTCACTTAGGTAAAAATGCTAAACTATTAGGAATTCCCCAGGTCACTGTGAGCACAATCTGATATTGCTAAACTTCAGGTTCTGCAATTCTTTACCACTGTCCTAGAGCAATCCAAGACCTATGTAACTTACAGAAGTAGAACAAGACTGGAACATGCTTTAAGATCAAGCTAGCTGCTAGACAGTATTCTTTTATTCATTATTGATTATTAACATTAATTCTATTACATTATTTATATTATACCTGATTCCAAAACATTTACAGTACATTAAAACACATACATAGCCTATTAACATTTAGGGGGAAAAAGATTTAGAATAGAGACTCACCCAAAAGGATAGTTTTTAAGCTTCTATGACAGTTTAATAAAAGCTATGAATTTTCTCCACATCAAAAAAAAAATACAGACAACATTTAGACATACAAGGTTTAAAAAAAAAAACAAAAAATCACAAACATTGAAAAACTCCTCAAAATTCCTGATTAAAGAGAATACATTCCAAGACCAGAGGTTGCAAACTCAACTACTTAGGAGACCAGGCAGATAACAGAGTGAAGTGGGCTGGGAGGAATACGATGAGAAGGTGGGAGGCCTGAGAAGAGCTGGACCAGAACTACATCTAAGCAGAGAAGCTGTTCAGCAGCTACTCAGTTCCCGCCTTCTATCTTCAATGTTTCAGTGTGGCTTTGGTGCTGTTGCCAAAGCTTCCATTTTTCAAGAGAAAACTCAAGTCTGGATTTTCGTGTAAAATGTCTCAATGTTTAAGTTTTAGTGGCTAATTCAAATTTGTTTAAAATGTTATGCAAAAAGAAAAATACCAAGAAAACAAAATAATCGTAATTATAGCTAAATGACAAATGTCTGAAACACAAATACTTTGTGTATTTAAAAACAGATTTAAATTATACTAAGTACGCAGTAGCAAAAGCTGGTATTTTCTCATAAACAACTAATTGGCTAAAAAAAATCTTTCCAGTTTACCTTCACTGGCTGAAAACTATAGTATTACCTGAAGATAAGGCCAAGACTTCCCAAGGAAGCAGCTTTAGGTCTGCTTAAAAATATGAAAATGTGCACCATGAAAGCCACAGATTACCACAGAGAAAAACATTTAGTCTGGGAATTCCTGAAGACAGTAGCTACAAATCAGTGGCTTCAACCTTTAGAAGGCCTTAGTATGGCACATTTGTTCTTGAGCAGACTTCATGCTGATTGACCAACCGAGATCACAGTAGCTCCAAAATGCTCCCTCAGATGACTCTATGAACTGAACCATGAAATGGAGTTATTCGCAATTGCCCATGTAAGTGATAAAGAACATCTGCATAAAATAATGATTGTGTTCCTATCACTAAAGGCAACAGTAAAGGTTTTAGTCTGCTTGACTTGAAGCAAATTACTAAGTAAATCTAACATGACTATATTTCTCAGAGATTTTTCTATTCCCCTCCCAAATAGGTAGAAACCTATGATGGTGTGGATGAGGGTACCCTGAAAACCAGAAGGATGAGAGCCTCAATTCTGCTCAAAAATACAAAATAAACTATTGAAAATTTCCCTATTAAACCAACATATGCCTATGTCCTAAAGCATTATTATGCCACCAGGAAACAGTAAAACCAAAGATCAATTTCTATAGCCTAGTAGTGTTATTCTTTCCTGTTATTATAGAAAGATCTCATGAGGTGGTTGAGCATTTATCCAGTTGCAAAGCGTCCAAATTTGTTTTCCTGACTGCTCTGGAAATTTTATAAGCTACTTATTTCCATGTAAGTTGCCCATTTTGCTAAAACTTGCTAAAGTCAGTTCTGCTCAAGAAAATCTGAACCCTGCCTGACACAAAAAAACCATGATCTCAGAGGGATGGAATTTTCTTATGTTTTGCAAGATGGGAATGTTGCAGTCCCAGCCTCACTAAACAGTACTCTCCTCCGAGAATGGCATGGAAGCAGAAAAGCAACCAAAACAGAAAAAACAGTCTGCGGACTGGGACAAGCATTCCATCACTAACCAATAGTGTTTTGTTTTGCTTTGTTTTGTTTTGTTTTGTTTTGCTTTGTTTTGTTTTGTGTTTTGTTTTTGGTTTTTTTTTGCTAACTGCCCTTGACTAGAGGGCGCAGCTCAGTGTGCTGATGCTGTAGAAGATCTGAGAACTTTCGCACAAGTCTGGGTGAGGGAAGGGGTTGAATAACAATGACAAAATTGAATTTTCTGCTAGCTAAGCAAGATGGGACCTCTGAGTTAAGTTTAAATTGATTTTTTAAATAAGAAATATTATTTCTTGCACTCTTGAGTTTACTGAGTAAAACTCATATCCATAATAACAATAATATTTGTCATCATAACAAGCTTAACAATACTGATATAGCACGTTTTGACTTATGCAGTATTTTCACTTATATGACTCAGACTGCAATCAGCCTGACTTACTATCAGCATTCCTGCAAAATATGTAACAATTCTCATCTATATTTACAAGGTCAACAATCATAATGTAGGATGATCAAAAAGAAATTCAAATTAAGGAAATATAAAAAACAGCTACAGAAAATGAAGTTAAAGGAAAAATGGACTACAATATTTTATTGAAAAGGAAGGCAAAAGTTAAATATATTTCCAAAGCATAGGATCTCTGTAATATCCAAACTAAAGAATAGTTATTAAGAAGAATCTGATTCCACTTGTTATCTTAAATTCAAAATTGATAGTCTCCTAATATAAATAGTATTTTCTCAGAGCAAGCTGCTGTTTTGAAAATCTTGTCATTACTACTGGAGTGAGCGCAATGCTCCTAGGTATTCTTATTTAAGTAGTAAGATTAGCTTTCTCAGTACAGACCCAGGTTTTCATATTAACCTAATGTGGCATCTGTATAAGAGATGAACAGTGTTCTGAGAAAACAAATGCAGTTTCTATTGGATCTTAGTGGTTTTACTCAGTCCAGCCCAAATAAAAATGAATCTAGCTCATAAAACACCACACATAGATTGGTAAATGTGCATTTTCGAATTACAACATTTTAAAATTTAATGAAAATATATGCATTTCAATGAAGCAATTTTATTCATCCAACAAAGATTTACTAAGTTCTTACTCTTTGACAGCACTCTTCTTGCTTTTATACACACACACACACACAGACACACACACACACACACAGATACACAGACACACACAGCACTCGCACACATACACACCAAGTGGCAATAAATTCTGTGCACGTAAAAGCATAGATAGGAACAGTTGTAAGGAGTGTTAATTAGGTAGATGTAGATGGTCAAAGAAGGCCTCTTCCACTTCTTTGATGAGACATTAGATCAGGGACCAGAATGAAGTGAAGTTATGATTCATGATGATGTCTCTAGAAAAGCATGATAAACCAAGAGAATATAAAACGCAAAGGTTCTGAAGCCAAGTATGCCTGGTGTGACTGAAGGGCAGAATGAAGGCCAGTGTGCCTGGAGTTCAGTGATCAAGGGGAAATGAGGTCGAAGATGAATTCAGAGAGACAGCAGGAGCCAAAATGGGAAGGCTGTGGGATGATCTTCAATTTTATAATAAGTAGAATGAAAAGTCTTTAGAAGATCTTGAACTGAGGAGTTAATAGTATAACTTTTATATTAAAATATCAATCAGACTACGGTGAGGATAATAGACTGTAGGGGGCAAAAGTGAAGAAGGCAGGTCAGTTAGAGACTACTACAATAATTTCAAAGCAAAATAGCAGTTGCTTGGAATAGTGTGGTAGTAGTGGAAATAGTAAATATGGATGTATTTCAAAGGTAGAACAAACAGAAGTTGCTGATGGATTGAATGCAGGAGTCAGTAATGCCTCCAGAGTCTTGACCTGGGCACCACCAAGTAGACTGGAGTTGCTACTTTCTAAACCAAGGAAGACTACAGTAGGATCCGGGGCAGAAGAAAAATTTATCTTGGACATCTTAAGTTTGAAATTCTTATTAAATCTCCATGGGTAGAGGTCAGAAGATAATTGTTTATATGAGTCTAGCCTTCATGAGTCCATAACTCTGAGAGTTGTAGCATTTATGTGTCATTTGAAACCATGGGAGTAGATGAGAAACTAAGCAATAAATGTTGATATAAAATAAAAGAAGGCCCAAAGCACTGAGCCCTATGACATTCCATTTATTAGAATTTAAAAATATAAAAAGGAAAAAGAAAAAAAAAATGAGATTCTGATGGTGCATGCATGGAAGTAGAGGGAGAACCAAGAGACAGTGGTTCTAAAAAGCAATTGAACTTGCTTCAAGAAGTGGGAAGTGACCAGCTGTGTTGAATCCTGCTGATTGGTTGGGTGAGATGAATACTGAGACAGTACCCATTGGATTTTGCAACTGGATGGCAGTTGAGGCTATGAAGAAAGCAATTTTGGAGGGGTGATGAAAATAAAAATCTTATGCCGAGTGAGTTTAAGATAGATTGAGAGAAGAAATAGAATAAAAGAATATTCAGAGTTTAGCAATAAAGATAAAGAGGCAGTAAGTGGAGAGGAAAGCGAGAGCAAAGGAGTTTTCTCTTGTTTTGTTTCTTTTTTGTTGTTTATTTATAAAAGAGAAGCAAGTTTGTATTCTAAAAGTTAATTTCCAATAAATAAAAGAAAATGATACTGAAGACAAGAAGGATTAGCTAAGAGATTTTGCAAACTAATTGACTAGAAAGTGGATGAAATGCATAATTGTTCGGTTTGCTCTTAGAAGCAGGAACTGTTCATCCTTTGTTCCTTCCTGTTTAGGTAAACAGGAAGGAAATGAGAGTATGTCAGTACCAATGAGAAGACTGGTGGAGAAATATGTAGTAACTCTCTTCTGATGAATTACATTTTGTTAATGATGAAACATTAAGGATTACTATTTGAGAGAAAAGAGGTTAGAGGAAGTATTGGATGTTTGCAAAGAGAGGAGAAATGGAACGGAGACACTGGTTTTCAATAGGGTAATAGTGAATGCAAACATCTGTATTTCAATACTTCCTCCAAAACACTCTACAGACCAAAAAGAGAGAGCAAATGAAATGACCCACAATGCATAACTACAGAGTTTCTAGGATAAAGAGAATACTACAGACTTCAACTTACATCTAAGTATGGTAGTTAACATCTAATAAGCAGAGTCAGCTTCAGAAACCAAGGTAATTCAGAGAAGGGCGGAGACTTCACAGAACACAAAAGAGAGAAGGGGTGGAGCATAGAAGAATACACATAAAATAACCCCCAGAAAAAGAGAGCCCATTCTAAGTAGGAAAATATTGAGACAGTTTGCAGATCAGAGCACAAGTAAAAGGGGAATCAAAAGAAAGTGGCATAAGACTGCACATAAGAGGTAATTTAACCAAAAAAAGTGCTAAAAAATACTGAAAACTATAAAACATTATGAAGAAATATTGAAGATCTATATAAATAGAGGAATATGCCATGAACATTCATTGGAAGATTCAGTACTGTAAGGACATTAATTCCCTCAAAACTAAGCTAAAAATTCAAACTAATTCCAGTCAAAATACCAGCAAATCTCTGTATGTGAGTCTGTAAATGTTTGTGTGTGTAAGTAGAAGAAGTTGTAACAATTCATATAGAAATGAAAGTAATTTAGAAAGACAAAGCATACTTAAGGAAGAATAAAACTGCATGGTAACAACGTGTATTAAGAAGTACTAGTTAATACAGAATATGGTCTGGAGCAATGATAGATAAGCTAACAAATAAAACAGAGTAGAGTCCAGAAACACAACTGCGCAGATACAGTTGTCTGCTTTATTTAAATCTGGTAGTGCAGTGAAAATGTGGAAAGAACTATCTTTTCAATAAACAGTGTTGGGTCTAATTGTGTATCTGTACACATAATATATATCCAAAATGTATCTATATTACAACTTGCCACCACACACATTTATTTTCAGAAGGATCACATATATAAGTGTAAATGCTAAAACAGTAACATTTCCTGAGGAACACATCATTATGCCCTTAAAGTAAGCTACATTTTCTTAAACAGAACACAAAAATCAGTAGCCAAAGAGGAAAAAAAGATAAATTGATCTGTATTAAAATGAAGAATGCCTATTCATCCAAAGACACTGCTAATAGAGTGAAAGCAACTGAGAATGCAGAAGATATTTGCAATATAACATAATCAACAAAGAATTCATATACTGAATATATGAAAAATACCTACAAAGCCATAAGACAAAGACAACTCAATTGAAAAAATGGACAAAAGACATTAGATATTTCACAAAAGAGCCAAATAAACATACAAAATTGCATTCAATCTTTTCCTCCAATAAATGCAAATTAAAGCAACAATGTGATGCCACTGTACACCAACCAAAATGGCCAAAATGAAAAGACAGACAATGCCAAATGTTTGCTCTTCTCATGGCATATTCAATGCTTACTCATCATTTTAGACTCAGCTTAGATAAAAATGTGACATACTGTGAACATCTGCCAGCAATGTACACAGATAAGCCACCCTATCCGCTGACCTTCCATAGAACCTGTGACTATCTCTATTTTTTGTTTTGCTTTGTTTTTATTCTGTTTTATCTTTCTAAAGGGCTTTGTCATCAGACAAAACTCAATTTAAATTCTGACTCTGACATTTATTATCTCTGTATATGTAAAAATATTCTTTAACCTTAGTTTCTTAGTTTCTTTTCAAAATCAAGACAATAATTCATATGATCTCAGTCCCTAACTTCATTACTACAATTTCTGTAATATCTTCCTACCCAACAAGAAGCTAGAACAGCACTTCGGGAAAAGGTATTTCCAAACGATTTCCATGTTGGAACAGGCTCTGCCTGCCGAGAATTCTTTAATTAAGGTATTTCACTAACAACGAATAATACTACCAACAACACCTCTATAAAACCATCAATTACCTGACCAAAAATGAAGAAATAACAATAGCAAAAACTGTAATTATGTCCCTCTGAGGAGACTGACATTTTTCAAAATGTATACCGTATATAAAATACCAACTTATAGAAAAGATTGAGAGATAGACTGAGCACAAAGAAAACTCTTAGATTCACTCTTGCAGTGTTTTTATGTGTTGGGATGTATTGGGAGGGGCACAAGATGGTAAAAATAGTTCTGGTTCCACATTGTGCTACTTACTATCATCAACGACAGCAAATGGATCTCAGCTCCAAATTTGTAGTCATGGGCTCAGGGCAATAAGCCTCAGTGATTATCTGGGGTAATATTGTGTAGTGTATTTCCCTTGCTTTTAATGGCAAAGCCTTTGATTTCATTCTAGTAGCACTAATTAATTATGCATTAACATTGCCAAGTAAGAGAAAGATTTTACCCTAAATTTACAAAGACATAAAAAAGGTTAAGTAACCTTATCAAGGTCACACAGCAGGCTATCAACAAAGCCAGGCATAAGCCCCTTGAATATTCACTAGTGCAATATTTAATATTAAAAACAAGTTTTCCCAAAATACTGTCAAGTGTAATGAACACTGCATCGTGTATATAGAATGAAAAATGAGAATGCTGTGAGGGAAAACAGTGAAACGACTCACTGTTGGGTCTAGTTGAAAGAAGAACACTCATGACAAATATGTTCCAGTGTTTCAATCCACTTTCTAAAGGAATTCTGAAAACCTTCTTTTACAATATGTATGGTGAAGACATCTCACACTATTGTAAAATGGTCTATAGTCAAAAGAGCCCTTAGCTATACTTGGAGTCAAAAAACCTGGGTTTGAGTTCTGACTTTAAGTACCACCTGTGTGACCTTGGACAATCACTTATGCTCTCGGAGCCTCAACTCCATTATCTATAAAAATGAGAACAATAAGACAATAATTACCAGGGTTATTATGAGGGTTAAACAATAACGGAAGTGAAAACTGTGCAGATGGCAAACTGCTATACAAATAAAAGGTATTATTACAGGGAAAGAACACAAAAGTATTTTCTCAGTTAGAAAATGATAAATGTATGACGGAAATTGGAATTTCACTTAGGTTTAAAGCAGAAAAAAGCCCTGCCAAGTAGAAATAGAGATTTGAAGTAGGGAGCGTTTGGCTACTTTTAACTGCATTGGAACAGTGTGCCCTTTTTGGTCTGAACAAATCTGTCCCTTACTCGTTGTCAGCCAGACTAATATAATAAATCCTGAGGGATGTGCTGAACTCATTTGGCCAAGGTTTTCAGCTTGAGGCTAAAAATCCTGTGGAGCAAGCACTCTGGCCTCACAAAACCACCGTGGAGTCATTAGTGTCCATATTGAGCAGATCAGGCTCTCATTCAGGTTTCATCGCAAGCAATACCTTTGATATATTTTTCATGTTCACTGCATTAAACATTAATATGTGAATGCCACAATAAAGGGTGCCGTTTTTCATTAAATAAATAAATAGGCACCAAACTTGAGCAAGAAAAGAACCATTTAAAATCAGATATCATATAGCAAAGAAAATAAACCAATGTCGTCATTACAGGTAAGAATTATAGACATGACTTACATGGAGAAGGTGAAAAGGTCAGATGGAGTGGATAAAATCCTTGACATGCCAAGTAAAGAAAACCATTTCTGCTTTTTTCTCCTCTGAAGCCTGTAATGCAATGAACATAATTCCTCCAGTACATTTTTCATACAAAAAGGAGTTTCAGCTGAAAACTGTAGGTAACTCACAGCTAGAAAGGTAGCATAATTTATGTAAGAACCCCCTCAAGATATCCCAGGGAGCACTATATTGTTATTTTTGCCTTATAAGAATTTGAAAAATCACTTTAAAATTAAAATCAATGACATACATGTAACACATTACACAACTTCTTCAGAAAAAACTCTAAATGTTTTGCCCTCAGTAATAGCACATCATTCACATATTAAAATTTATTAAATGAATAACTACATTTTTAAAATGTTATTAGGCCTGGGTGATTTTTCAATAACCTCTCTTCCAAAACGAGGACACAGAAAAGTTACTATTTGACGTTTTCTTTTGGTCAGAAAATATCATTCTGTTTTATTAAAACTTCTATGTTCAGAGGTAAACCACACTTATTTCTATTAATATAATGGTACAACCATGATTGAAATATTCTGTTTGTTTTAGAGCAAAAGAGACAAATTTGCAATTTCCAGTGTAACTGACTTGGCAATTGCTTTTCTACTCTAACTTGAATCTTCAACAGATGAAAAGGTGTGTGTATATGTGAAAGGGAGTTGGGGTGGTGGAAAGTGTATAAAGGTAGGCCCTGCGAGAAACACACACACACACACACACACACACATACTGACTACTGCTTTCACAAAACATCTATAGCAGTTTTGGCTAATTACTCATAGTTGGAAAAATGAAAATATTTTTCAAAGAGACATTGAGTGGGTTGGACATGGAGGGAGAGAATAGTGGAAACATTGAAAAACAAGACTGTTGCCAAACCAAAAGAATAAGGTGGGAATGGAGTCCCAGGCATGCTAGAAAGGTATTTCTGAGACAGACTCAATCCCATTGGATTTGCTGGATGTGGAAGGCGCAAAGAAAGGACAGAGTTGAATGACCCTGGTGTTTGGAGCTTAGGCTTAGGTAGAGGAGTGATGCCATCAATTGAGTTCAAAATATAGGAAGATTATTTTGGAGAATGATCTGAGAAAACTATATATAGAGAGAAAGAGCCATTTAGATGAACAATTATCAATTCCATTTCCAGTGGTATAAGTTTGAGGTGCCTATGATTTATCCAGATGTATAAAGTTGGTATCTGGAACTACAAATCTAGAGTTAGGGGGGACTCTACGGGAGAGCTTCTGAGACTTTCCTGGGCATAGAAATCATGAGGGAATCTTGTTAAAATGCAAATCATGATTCAGTAGGTCTCTGTTGAGACAAAAGTTTTCACCTTTCTTACTATCTCTCTAGTGACATCAATGTTACTTGTCCAGGGATGATACTTTCAACAGCAAGGCTCTAACTAACATGAAGAGTAACCTGTTCAAATAGGGTTCCTAACAAGTGAGAAAATAAGCCTCGGATATAGACAAGCTAGGGTGGTCCTTACACTGAAAAATATAGTATAACACCTAGTACAGCTGTGTTTTGTTTTGCATCATCCAGATGGTGACTCAATAAGGATATCTGAGCTTAATCAATGACAAACAAAATAATTCCATTTAAAATGACTGCATTGAGGTTGGGTTTGGTGGCTCACGCCTCTAATTCCAACACTTTGGGAGGTTCAGGCAGGCGGATCACTTGAGGTCAGGAGTTTGAGACTAGCCTGGTCAACATAGTGAAACCCCATCTCTACTAAAAATACAAAAATTAGCCTGGTGTGGTGGCAGGTGCCTATAATCCCAGCTACTCAAGAGGCTGAGGCAGGAGAACCACTTGAACTTGGGAAGTGGAGTTTGCAGTGAGCCGAGATCGCACCACTGTACTCCATCCTGGGTGACAGTGAGACTCTGTCTCAAAAAATAAAATAATAAAATAAAATGACTGCATTCAATACAAACTTAAGGTATAATATAGTGAATGACTATGACTTCTGAAAGGCCACAGTGTCCAATTAGTGGCCATGTGATGGTCATGTTCACAGACTCCCCTGAAAAAAACTTGGTTTCCAGTCACAGTTTTTCCATCATCAAGAGGCAGGGACCATATTTGGGTCATTTTTATGTTCAACTCCCACCCTTCACACAGTCCTTTGCTCACAATAACTGTTCACTGAATGTGTGTCTGATTAACTTGCAACTCTAACATTCTATGATTCCTTAATTTCAAAGTTAGCATCACGGTAAATTCTGTCATCTCTTAATAAAAATACTCACATAGTTACCTGGATCAGAATCTTGGCTGTGAATTCATCTGCTCAGAGTTCACTCTCTGATGCACACAGAGGGTTTCTCAGATCCAGAGCTAAGAGATGAACTAAAGCCTTATGAAGTAGGAGTACTAATTCTGATTCCTCCAGAATTCATTTGCATCTTCTGTCTTATAATCTCAACAAGATTCAGATTCTAGCCTTTTGGAGCTAATACCATACAAGTCTATGGACATTCTGCTCTCATGTCTGAGCCTCAGGCATCAGCTGAGAAGTGAGCATACACTGGGTCTCAGCTGGCTACAACCACAAGCTCTGGATAAGGCCTTTGACAGCTTCTTATTTACCACAAACTTGTGTCATAACCACTTCCCTGTGTGCAATGTTTGCTCCTGCATGCCACACCTAGCTATCCCCATTAGCTGGAATAACCCTGAACAGCCCTGCCAGGAGAAGGGACTACCTATACAGACATCATATTCCTTCTTGCCTCAGAGTGGTTTTCAGGATTGTGTATCATTTCTATGAGTTCTTAACATCGACACAAAGCTCAAATACAGAATATGTCATTTGCTATCTTCATCTTGACTTTGTGGCCAACTTCATTTCTTTGTCTTTTCACTACCTAAGCCTATCACTGTTGTGCATCACAAGTCTCCTGTCACGGTCTTCTGATAACTTAAGTTGCCCTAATGGCCTTCCTAAACACCCTCTGTAGTACAATCTGTTCCTCTTGGCACTCACAAGCACCACCAGCTTCTGTGGGTATAGTCTGTTTGTTATCCTTCCTGGCACTGTCATCATGCCCCAGTGATGGAGCTCATTGCCGCAGTGTTCCGTGGCTGTCACCATGAGAGAGGAGCTGTATGAGGTGCAGCAGGATGTCCATCCAGACGGCAGTCTGATTATCACCACATCCCGATTACAGCCTGAGCAACTTGTGAAAGTGCCATCTGAACACGTTGGCAGGATTATGCACTCCTAATTTCAGAATACAGTACAGACCAGCAAAGAGCCCTAGAGTAAGGCACAGCCAAACGACTTTGCTCCTCATAATAAGATGACAAATCTATACAGTGGGCATCAGGCCATTACTAATGCTGCTCTTGGATGGAGTGCATTTGAAAACAATACCAACAATAACTTCTATTCTACAATTTGTCAAATGCAGCACGTAATGTGTAACCAGCCAGTACAGGTGCCCAGCTAACACCATAGTGCTTACAACCAAAGAAGACATAAAAGTCTACCACCACAACCGAAATGTCTTCTCAACAAGTCCAAAGAAGAAAACAAGATTTTGTAAACCCATTCTTAGTAATGATGTTAAAATGATCCAAATGACTTTTACCTCTCACTCTGATTTTCCTATTGAGCCTCACACCTCTATTAAATTATTCTTTTGAATTATTTTACCAGTCATTAGTGTGATTTTCTCTGCCCTTTCCCATGTGCCAGCATGGGAAAGGCAAAGACCATAACTGATTTCTTTTGATCCTCAACCTCCAACCTTCATGTAGCCCTTTGTTCACAGTCACTAAATGTGTGACTGACTAAATTACAGCTCTAACATTTTATGACCATTTTAAACAAATAAAAAATTCCTGTTTCTTCCAACGTCTTTCATATATTTACAATAAATATCCACCAGCAGCTTTTGAAGGGTTATATAATATTAGAGATACAAAAGCCTTGGGTATCATCTAATCCCATCCCACAACCCTTTTGGTGAAGGAAAAGAAAGTACCAAAAGTTGAAGGAACTTTTCAAGGTAATGGGTCTTTTTATGGCACAGCCATAATGAAACCCCGGTCTCATTTTTCCCAGCCATGCTCTGTACACTCACTGTGCTGTGATCCTTCTGAGCTGGTTGCCATAACTCTCTCCATCACGCTGCACTTAGCTTGGTTTCTTGGACTCCTAACTTATAAATGTGCATAAAATTGATGATATTTCTTTCCCACTAATGTTCCATCAGCATCCAAAGCTATAGCTTTATAAGGTAACCTCATAGACATCTTCACCCCCAAATTTCTAAGCATCTTAAGGCTGTGACAAAAGAAATATCATCTGTCTTCAATAAGCAAAGGTCCTTGATAAAGACTAGCCATTCAGAAAAACGTCTCTGGCTGGGCCACTCTGCTTGGCATTATTCAAACTGCAGCCCTTCAGGGGTGTGTGGACTTAGCACTTGTTCAGCCTCATGGCAGTTACCAACAGGGTACTTGTGCCAGTGTCCATAGTGATGGCAAGAGGTTTACGAAGTTCTTTCCTTTGGTCTAGGAAGGATTTTATACTTGAGAACTGAAAGGGAAGGACACTTAGAAGAATGTCTTGTTTGGAACACGGTTGAACACAAAAACTAGGAAAACCTCCATTTGAAATCTGAACAATAGGATAATGATTAATTTATAACATTGATTATCAACCCTGACTACAGAGTGGAAATCAAAAGGGAACTTCTAAAATTACCAACACCTGGGCCCACTCCAGACCACTTAAATCAGAATTTCAGGGGGCTCGGAATAGGCATTACAACACTTCAAAGCTCCCCAAGGGAAGAACTGTGCTGCCAGAGCTAAGATAGCTAAACTGCACCTTGGTCATCCCTCTATGTTCATGCCCTTGTTCATCTGTTCACATCCCTTTTTTCACCATCCAACACGCTTGGGTACTAAGAAAGTTACCTCTTTTAGTAACAGAGGCTCATTAAAGCATTTAAGAGGGCAAGGGAGTACTTCATAAGGTCAATGAAGTAGATATCTTCTAGGAAAGCATATCAGAATCTCATTGGGACATATCAGAATCTCATTGGGAGGAAAAAGCTAAGAAAACTTGTGTAGGTTGAAAAATCTCTGCAGCAATTTCTCATCTCCAACCCCTTTGATGGTCACAGACTTTTATCAAGATTTTTTATTTCTTCTTGGTAATACAGAAGTAACGTCTAATTCCACATGACATCATTCTGTATTAAATAAGGGTCCTTGCTTTCTTTGACGCCCATCTTCAGATTAAGTCTGGTTTTATTGCTTTTAGCCAAAATTTGTTGCAGAACTTACACAGCAAAAGTGTTCTGTAACCTTATCTTTCTGATGAATTACAACTTGAGAGTGTGTATCTAAGAATGCTAAAAAAAACATAAAAATAATATTTTAGAGGCAATTCTAAAAATACATTATTACATGTATTATATTGTCATATCTAAAATAGCTTTAGCTCTGATTTTTAAACAGTCATTTCAAATATAGAGCACTGATCCCAAGTAAATATTAATTGAAACTTATTTGAAAAACATCTGACATGGATCCAAGCAGATTAAATGAGGAAAAAATATATCCAGGAACTGCTTCATCAAGCCTCCAAATGCAGGAGCATTGGCTCAAGGAAGATGGCCAACGGGTCAAAAAAGCTTGAGTTTGAGAAGACTCACTGTATTCAGAGAGTCTAAGCTACTATGATCACTTTGATTCTCAAGTACCACCTTTCTGGAGATCTAGCAGGAAATAGTTTATGTTAAATGAAAATATCAATCCACAAAGAAAAATAATAATCAATGCAAGCATCAGAAGTCAACAAGCAATTTAAGCACTCTTCTTTTAAAATAGGGTGAACATTTCTTGTACAATTATCTTTCTTCAATTAGTACCTTTTATTATGGGTTTATGGTAGATTTTCTTTTTAAAGGCAAGATAAAATGTAAAAAAAAAAAGGGACTTTAATCTTACTAGACTGGTTTTGTTGTTGTTGTTAAATAGTGCTTTAAGAATTCAAAGGTTAACTTGAAAAGTGGGAAACAAACTACTAACAAAATATTTAACTTATTTAGTACAAGGAAATGGTCTGTTTAACTAAAATATATATATATATATAAGCATTCAAACTTCGCTCTGTCTTCAAGGTGATGGATATTCTAATTACCCTGATTTGATCATTTACACATTGTATGCATGTGTCAAGATATCACTCTGTATCCCATAAATATATACACATTTTATGTGTCAACTAAAAAAGAAAACACTTGATAACAAACAAACAAACAAACCAAAAGCACATATATCAGGCAACTACCTCGAGATGGGCTTTGACTCAGTAATGGAACTCATATGTTCTCTCAAGAAGTTTATATCAAGTGTCATTTCCTCAAGCAAGACTTCAATACCCTGCAGGCCAGACTAGGTTCTTGTAACTCTCCCTACAGCACCCTGTTCTTCTCTTTTATATAACTTTGTAAAGACCCCTCCGAGTAATTTGTTGTATAATGAATCAATACCTATCTTCTTCAAGAACATTAGCTTCATCGGGAAGGTCACTGTATTTTGTTCACCAATGAATCCCCAGAAGTTCCAACAGTGCCTGGCACAGAGAATGTGCTCAATAATTATGTATAGAATGACTAAACAAATGAATATCAATAAAAGAGAGTAGACGGTGGCTCACACCTATAGTCCAGCACTTTGAGAGGCCGAGGCATGACTATCACTTAAGGTCACGAGTTCAAGTCTAGACTGGGCAGTGTAGTGAGATCTCATCTCTACTAAAAGTAAAAAAGAAAAAAAAAACAGGTATGGTGGCACGCACGTAGTCCCAGATACTTGGGAGGCTCAGGTGGGAGAATCGCTTGAGCTTGGGAGGTCAAGGCTGCAGTGAGCTATGACTGTGCCATTGCACTCCACCCTGGGTGACAGAGTGAGACTCTGTCTCGAAAAAAAGAAAAAAAGAGTGAGAAACTAAGAAAATAATAAGGAGGCATGCAAGAGAGATAAGGTAAGAAACCAGAAAGATGGCTATATGTCTAATTGGTAAGGGAAATATTCATGGAGTGGAAAGATTTCTTTTTTCAGAATCACACATTGTTAAATTGTGTCTTTAAAAAGGGTAATGAGTTATTTTTAGACAGCTTGATTGATGTATACCTGATTTTAAAAATAGATATGTTTAATATATACCATTTGATGAACTTTGAACTTATGCATGCACCCATGATACCATCACCTCAGTCAAGGTAATAAATACATCCATCACCTCCAAGTTCCCTGTGTTTGTGCATGTGTGTGTGAGAGCGAGAGAGCGAGAGAGAAACAGTTAATATCAAGATATTCCCTCAAAATTTTAAGTGTATAATCCCTATTACTATAATACCAACAGTATAGTATTGTTGATACGTACTGTGTTGATCGGCAGATCTCTACATCTTATTTTGTTTGCATAATTGAAACTTGATACCCATTGAGCAACAAACTTCCCAATAGCCCCTCCCCTCAGCTCCTGGATGGGGATTTCTTAAAGATCTTTCTTTATTGTTTATAATATTCTTATTGAGGTATAATTGACATATAATAAACTGCATATGTTTAACATGTACAATTTAATTAGTTTTGACATCTGTGTATACCAACGAAGCCACAGCGATAATCAAGATAGTCATTATCTCAAATAATTGTCCTTGTGACCCTTTGTAATTTCCTCTTCCTGTCCGTCCCTGGGTTCTAGTCTCCAGGCAATCACTGATGTCTTTTCCGTAACTCTGGATTAGTCTGCATTTTCTGGAATGTTGTATGAATGGAATCATACAGCATGTACTTTTTTGTCTGGCTTTTCTCACACAGCATAATTATTTTAAAAATTACTACTGTTGTTGCCCATATTAATAATTATTCCTTTTTATTACTGAGTAGTATTACATTATACGGCTACATCACAATTGATTTACATTTACCTGCTGGAGGATATTTAGGCTGTTTCCAATTTTAGCTATTACTAATCAAGTTTCTATGAATAACTGTATGTAAGTCATGTGTGGATATATTATATGCTTTCATTTCTTTTGCATAAAAAACTCAAAAGTAGAATGGCTGAATGTTAGTATATACACATACGTATATACATACATATGTATGTACACAAAACGTGTATATGTACACACATGTGTGTATATATATGTGTATACACACATGTGTGTATAAATATATATTATATATTTGTATAATTAAATATTTAAGAAACAGTTTATTAAAGTAGTCATCTCATTTTACATTTCCAATCACAATTTGTGACAGTTCCAGTTGCTCCACATCCTCACAAAACTTCGTGTGACCAGTTTCCTGAATTGTACACATTATAGGTATACTGTGGTATCTCATGGTTTTCATTTGCATTTTCCTGCTAACTAATGATGTTGGATGTCTTTTCATGTGCATATTTCCATCCATAAATTTTTGGTGAAGAATCTCTTCAAATATTTTTCTCTCTTTTTTATTATTTTTATTTCTTATTGAGTTTTGAGAGTTCTTTATATATTTGGGAAACAAGTCTTTCATTAGACAAATGATTTACAAAATGTACAATTAATCTTATTTGCTTTTTGTTCTCTTAACAGTGTCTTTTGATGAGCAGGAGTTTTTAATTTTTATGAAACCAGAGTCATGGCTTAAACACTGAAGAAGCTGTGGAGAATTTTGCCTGGCTGGGTAGTTGTTTGCTTTTTGATTTACCAAAATGTAGTGAAGCCATTGCTGAAAGTTGAATCTGCATCCCTAGACACCACACTTCCCTCTCAGAGTCACTTTTCAAACTAGAAAAGTAGAGCAATGATCTCTCTAAGGCATTGTACTGTGTACACTTCCTGAGCCTGAACAACATGCTAGTATTAGGCATTCACTTCTGAATAGACAACCTGTCTCAGAAGACCACTATTCACTCAAGTGTGTTACTTATTTTCAACTCCATATCTCCGCAGGTTTAATGGTGAAAATCCAATAAGAAATATGGTTTAGGAAGAAGTTGCCACCTTTGTAGTTCTGTAGACTTAATGTGGACTATAGAAAATCTATTCCCTAGGCATTTGGCTAATTGAACACTGTCATCAAGGTTAGCATGTCCCTTTGTTCCTGCAAAATCAGTCGGAATAAGCCATTAACTTTCTATTAAACTAGCATTAGTGCATTCAGTGTGTTGATCCCCTTCAGATAGAAAATTTATATGCAATAAATAATTTAACATTGAAATTTACATTACACAGAAGTTTCCTGGTGTGATATCAGGGATTATTATCTGGAACAAATTATAGGCAAAACAATTTTTTGCACAATAGCCATACACCAAAAGTAGAATTTGAAAATTACCATTAAACCAACAAATCCTAAACTGACATTAGACACTATTAATTCAGAAGAAAAAAATATTCAACTCTCTTATTTAAACATTGACACAAAATTGTACGTTATATTTGGAAAATCAATATGTTTTCTGAAATTGAAGGAAAGCCAATAACAAGGAAAATCTTCACGAAGTCTTTAAAATATATTTATTTAAAACTAAGTATGCCCCTTTAGCAGTATTTCTGACCTTGCTTGTGAAGACAGCATCATTCCAGATTAAAACAAAAGAAGAGATTCAGCATTAGAATATACATCAGAAAAATGTGTAATAATCTATGTCAGAGGAAGAGCAAAAACATAGATGTTACTAGAAGAATAAAACATATATACCTTTCTAGATTTAGAATTATATGGCTTTGTATTTTCTTTTCATCTCAATATATTTTCTTTCCTAATAGGAATCCTGCTAAAAATATCAACTACAATCGGAGACAATATATGGTAATGAAGCTAGATTCCCAGAAGTGTCTTCTAATCTATGACTGCTTCTTGAATAAGAAAATGAGAGAGCAAAATGCATTATTGCCACATTAAGCAATTAAGGAAATACCAAATTAGAGTGTGCAAAGAATGTTAAAAGTTGGCATAGTAAAATTTTCTCTCTGTCTTGAGTCAAGCATCACTCACTTTATTCACAATACTTTTTAAATAACATCAGTACAACTTTCCTCTCAGCTTTCAAAGGAAGTATAAGCAACACTTTCTCCTGGACCTACAGAGTAAAAAAAAAAGAAAACTATTTCCACTTCCACCAAGAGCTAGGCTACGTTTGCTCAGATCTGGCAGATAATTTCTTGCCAAGTCACAGAATTCACCCACAAAACAACTTCCAGAAAAATCAGTGCATCAATGTGTCAAATCAGAAGTTATGGGCCAGGCTCCATGGCTCATGTCTGTAGTCACAGCTACTCAGGAGGCTGAGGCAGGAAAATAACTTGAGTTTCGTAGTTCAGGACTACAGTGAGCTATCATGGTGTCACTGCACTCCAACCTGGGCAACAGCAAGACCCCATTTCTAAAATAAAATTTAAAAACATAAAAAGCTGTGGTCTGACAGCTGTGTAATATGTCACCAGCACGGAAACCAAGGAACCTGGGTTCTGGTCTTTAATTATCTCTGTCAGGTAGCCACCCACAACATAAGAGAGTCACCTTGGAAGACATCATCTGAGTAGAGTGAGATAGATTTATTTTCCCCACCTCCTCCAAAAATCTTAGAACTGAAATCAAGTTGGAAGTGGGGCTCTGGTGGGTGCTGATCCTTCTGACTGCAATAACAAAAGCATCACAAAATCCCAGGTTATCCACACTCCTTTCTTCACAATCCCTGATTTGGCAAGGATCACTTGAGGCCTCTATGTGCTTTCTCTTAGGAAGACTCCTTTGGGTCTGAAGTCTCAGGCTGAGCCAGGACCTGGACATGGGGTAACATAGTAAGGAGCTGGATCTGGTTCTGACATTAGAAAGAAAGTTAATGGCGAGAAATATTTGGCAGTATTTCTGCTCTCATTAAATAATTACTATGCGTATTTTTCAGTGGACAAAGATATTGCAGGAATGATGTAAATACCTTTGAAGCAGGGACATCAAATAGCCCCTAAGAGTGTCATGAGATGTCACATGGAAATAATGACATAATGTTGGGAGAAAACTTTGAAATGCATGAATAGTAATAGCAATCAACATTTCTGTGAGATTTTTACAGCTTAGAATGCATTTACCCTTCCTCTTCTGCAAAACAGTGATGATAATGTTGCCTACACAATAGAGTTGCAATTAAATTAAGTCAGTTAAAACTTGTAAAATTCCTGGAACACTGCTTAGTACAGCCAGTATTATTATGTAAGTATTATGCATGATAATATTATTGCTGCCATTAATATTAGCTGTTTTTAAACTCCCATACAAGATTATTATGCCAGTACTACAGATGAGAAAACTGAAATTTTCTAATTGTGGGTTTTCTGTTCTTTCTGATATACCATGCTGTTAATATTAGCTATTATTTCTATTACTATTACTAATATAGTTAATATTCTTTTAGTGCTAAAATGTGTCTAGCAGAGAGCTAAACCTTCCATACATGTTAGCACATTTAATTCTTGCTACTATCAGATGAGGTAGACTTATCTGTATTTTATTAATGAAATGACTGAAGCCCAGAAAAGCTAAACACATTAATCAAAATTACACAACTTAGGATAAGTTGAGCAGGGATCTGAACACACATCATGTTACTTAAAAAGCATAAATTCTTAACTATTCTTACTACCGTCTCCTATTCTGTTACAACCACACTAGGTTTGTCAGTTATTCAGTTCAATCACAATTGACACATGGATCAAATTAATGGGGGGTTGTAGAGGACCTCATATTCTTTCTCTTGTCTACAGTCTAATTTAACAAAAAAAGAAACTGATTATTATGGCACTGTCTTCAAAAGTCACTTATCTTTAAAATATCAGTCCTACTCTTTGACATTGAACTCTTACTTTGCTGGGGTGTGAGGTGGGAGAAGTTGTCCTGTGTATGGTAGGATATGAAGCAGCACCCCTATCCTGTATCCACTAAATAGAGCACACCACTATACCCAGTAGTGAAAGCTAAAAGTGTCTTCAGATATTGCCAAATGTCCCTAGGGACAAAACTGTCTGATGTTGAGAATCACTGATGTCCTTGTGAAGATGTTCATGTTTCTTAGGAGGTGATACACTTTATTCAGTAACGGGGATTTAAATCCATATCACAAGGAAAATTTGGGTCTAGGTTAATTTGGTGAAGATGAGAAATGTCAGCACAGAGAGGACTGCCTGGAGGTCACAGAGACAAACTTCAGCTTAAATCAGTTCAACAAACATTCACCAAGTGCAACCAGGCTCTGGGCTATGCTCAGGAGCTGTAGGAAAGAACCTCACAACCCTGACCTTCAGGACCCACCAGTAGGTATCTCCTCCTCAAAGTTTTGCCTGAGGCTAGCTCTGCCACAGTGAGACCTTTCCCAGATGGTTAATTCCTGTGATTTTAATTTAATGCCTCTCCATTTATTCTCTCTTCTCTCTTTCTGCAGTTACCTGGAAGATAGGACCTGGATTTAAAATTTTAATAGAAAGGCAGAGAGTAAAAGTCCATGTTCCTTGAGGTCGGAGTGTAGGTTATTTCTAACTTCAAAAGCATAGAACTCTACTTGAATAAAAACAAAAAGTTCCTCTAAGGCCAAAACCCTGGCATTCTAAACGTGTTTCCCCTCCCAAGGTTTCTGCAGCTGTTTCAGGAGTTCCTTAGGTTTTTGTTGGTTATTTCTGGGTTTTAGAAAATATTGGTTTTAATAAGCTTATGTTTTTTGTTGTTGTTGTTCTTTAGAGAAACACCATATGAGTTCAAATCCTGGCTGTGCCACTTACTATTTGTGTGTCATTGGATTGATTCCTCAGACTTTCTGTGCCTCAGATAAATGTTTAGATTTAGGAGAAATAAAGGTGCCAACATCATCATGCTAGTTGTAAAGATTAAATCAGCTAATATTTATTAAGCATTTAGTGTAGTTCCTGGCACATAATAAGTACTCAATAAATTTTAGTCGTTAATATTAAAAGCCAACATGCTAGCATCCATCATGTGTCTGCCTCTGTGCTAGACATGTTAGATTTGCTATCTTTTTTTAAACCCTTACAGAAATCCTATGATGTGAATATTACTGTCTTTACATTGTTATAGATGTAAAACCTGAGATTCCAGAAGATAAATTACCTGCCTATAGTTAGTAAATGTCATAGTAAACTTGCCCAAAGTCTTAGTAAATGAATTCAAAGTCCTCATCCTTAGTTCAGACTCAGTAAGTTAACAATAATTAAACATGGAGGAAGAGATAACAACTAAACATTAGTCATAGAAATGCAGAGGGTGGTAAACATAATGGTTAAGAACAAAGTCTTTAGAGACAAGAAACCCTAGATGCTGGGCAGGCTTCTCTCATAAATGTTTTCGGTTTTGTTTTTGACTCCTGAAGAGGCACACTTCAGTTCTTTGGAAAGTTCAGTTATGAGGGAGAATATGCAGTAAAAGATACTAGGCAAAGAGTTACAAAGATCTTTAAAAAAAAAAAAAAAAAAAAAAAAAAAAAAAAAAAAAAAAACTTCACCTATTTATCCCTTCAATGTGTGTATATAGTCATTACGATTATAGGTTAAGTTGTGGCTCCCAAAACCCATATTTTAAAGCCCTAACCCCTGGTACCTCAGAATGTGACTTTATTCAGAAATAGGATTGTTTCAGATGAAATTAATTAAGATAAGATCATAATGGAGTGGGGTGGGTTTCTAATCCAATATGACAAGTATCCTTTTACAAAGGAGAAATTTGGAGACAGACAAGCATGAAGGGAAAATTAGGTGAAGAAACACATACACAGGGAGAAGATGGCTGTCTACAAGCCAAGGAGAGAGGCCTGAAACAGATTCTTCCCTTACGACTATCAGAAGGAACCAAACTTACGCACACCTTCATCTCAGACTTCTAGTCTCCAGAACTGTGAGGCAGCTGTTCTCCATGCAATGACTCAGCATTTTAGGGTACATCTGTCTTGCAGCACCTCCATGCCAACACACTACTTTAAGATTTTCCATTTTCTCTTTATGAGAAGAGAGCCCTGAAGAGCCTCACCCTGGAAAATAAGTGTCATTTCTGCTATTGGCTAGACCATGCCTTTTCTAACTTCAAGAGGTTTGGTAAAGATAGGCATCCTATGTCCAAGAAGGGCAGAACAACTAACAACACCCACTATAAAACAGTTACATGCTTAGTACTACGGATATGAAAGTTAAAAAAGCAGATAGAATCCTTACCCTTACAGGAAGTATGATATAAAGGAGGGAGCACAACTGATACATAACACAAATACAGGCAAATTATAATGGTATAAATAAGTAAATAAATAATTAACACAGATGTTTTTTAATGCAGAAACAATTCAAATGGTGACAAGTGCCTTGAAAGAAAGTAACAGTGCACTTGATAATGAATAGCAGAGCGGAAGAAATATACCACACACAGCTATCTGGGGAGACTTTCAAGACGAGACTTGATGGATGAGGAAGAGCTAGCTATGCAAAGGGCAGAGAGCAGAGTCCTCCAAGAATACACCCTTTTATGTTATAATATCAATACTATTTTTTTTAGATGGAGTTTCACTCTTGCCACCCAGGCTAGAGTGAATGGTGTGATCTCGGCTCACTATAATCACCATGTCCCTGGTTCAAGTGATTCTCCTGCCTCAGCCTCCTGAGTAGCTGAGATTACAGGCTCTCACCACCACACCTGGCTAATTTTTCTATTTTTAGTAGAGACAGGGTTTCACCATGTTGGCCAGGCTGGTCTCAAACTTCTGACCTCAGGTGATCCACCCACTTTGGCCTCCCAAAGTGCTGGGATTACAGACGTGAGCCACTATGCCTGGCCAATATCAATACTTATATAGTGCTTGTGTGCCAGGAGCTATTTATTCTACATTCTCTAGATATAGATATATATTTAATAGCATTTTATAGATAAAGAAAGAGATGTTGAAGTGAAGTGACTTGTCCAAGGTCACACAGCTAGTAAGCAGGAGAGCAAAGATTCAGACTCCAGCACTTTGGTTCTACAGTCTGTGTGCTTAGCCACTAAGCCTGCTACCTATGGATATGAAGGACTCAACTTGTTTAAGGAACTTAAAGAAGAATAGTATGGAATAAGAGAGTGAAGAAAAGAATGGTTTGAGGGGCCTTAGAGAGTAGGTAAGCAGACACTAGATATTGCATTGCCTTGTATGCCTTATAAAGCGTTTAAATTTTATCCTGAAATGCAATTTGCAGCCACTTAAGTGTTTCAAGAGCTGTGAAGTGAAATGATTTACACTTTACAATACTACTGTACCAGGAAAATTAGATTAGGTCTACATTGAAATCTGGGAAGCTTCTATATTAGCTAAAAAGATACTTTGTATGAGTTCTCTATTGTTTCTGTGACAAATTAGGCAAAATTTAGTGCTTAAATAACAGATTTAAAACTTCACAGTTCAACATCAAACAGATCTCAATGGTCTAAGATGAAGTTATGGGATTTTGTTCTGGAAGCTCTAGGAAAGAACAATTTCTTGAATGTTTCTGTTCTACAGAGGCTGCCTGTTTCCCTTGGCTCGTGGTCCCCTTCCTCCATCTTTGAAGCCATCAAGGTCCCTACTACTTCTCTGATTCTCTTTCATGTTTAATAACCCTTGTGATTACATTAGGCCCTCCCAGATAATACATGGTAATCTCTCTACTTTAAGGTCAGATGATTAACAGCCTTAATTTCATCTTCAGCCTTAGTTCCCCTTTGCAGTGTAGCCTAACATATTCACAGCTTCCTTGGGATTAGGATAGATATCTTTTAAAGCCATTATTCTGTCCACTGCAGGCCTTTTAGACTATCAACAATGGCCTGACTTAATAAAAAAGGTATCATCTTACAATGATACTCTTTGCAACCATTTAAAACAAAAATGTTTATGATATAAAATGATAATATTAAAAGATTTATACGATAAAGTGCAATATAATGTGAACTCTACCATCTCCCACTCCTGGATTTCCTCCAGATAGGTCAATAGGAAGGACAGGTAAGGAAATGTTTGCTTTATGCTCAGTGAAAACGCCAGGAGGAAACAGTAAGCATATCAATGCTCTGAATGTCACCAGCCTGACACCTTCAAACTAAATTCTTCCCCACAGGACCTCAGTCATTATCCTCTGCACAGACTGTCCTCTAATTCCTCTCCCTCTTATAGTCTCAAGAATTTCAAGTCTGCCTGTTCTTTCCTCTTTTACCATATCTATGTTTCCAGTTTGATAACCAAAAATAAACTCTTCTTAATGAGTAATTTATGTTTTCTTGGACTCTATTGATTCAACCCCTTCCGGTTCTCACAACAAAATATAAAATTTAAAACAGTATATTTCCTAGTATGTATCACCACCTACGGAACCATCTAGAAGTGCATTTGCCAAAACATTAATTAATATAAATATCAATAACTCCTATTATAATACACATGTTTTTCTTCTGATCAAGATCATTCATGCTTCTTGCCTATTTTATGCACTGGACAATATCCTCAGGCATGTGAAAAACACGGACTCAGATTAAATAAATCAATCAATGTTGAAAGTGAATAAAATTACCATCAACAGATCAACAGGATCCAACAGCACCAAAATAGAGGAAAAATAGTCCATTTTGCCTCACTCACTTTCTGAGGAAGACTGTACCTCATTGATTTTTCTCTCCTCATTGACTAATGTCTGCCTGACCATTTAATTTGAAGTTGTGGAATTCGGGATTGTGCATCTGTTCTTATTTTACGTACTCACTTCCCCCAACCTTCAATTTCTTAACACTAATCCTTTATTTTACAGCAACCATAACTGCCACCTGGCACCTGAAGCATGGAGTTTACCAATGTTTAACAGAGTTTTTAATGCAGAGTCTGCAAAATAATTTTGAAAACACAATACATATGCATAAATGCTTCTTGACCCTTTGTCTCAAGTATAGAGCATTTCCAGAAATTCCTTATTTTTTTAGATAGAAGTTAGGCATATAGGCTTTTGCATTTTAAAGATTTTATGGAAAGATACCAGAATAGTATGCATATTTGGGCAAGAAAAATAGGTTATAATAGACTACAAATGGGTGACATTTATTGTCACTGAAATGTAGTTATAAGAATATTCTTAGCAAAATGACCTCCAGTTTTCCCCAGCTTTATTAAGCTATAACTGACAAATAAAAATTGTACGTATTTATAGTATACAATGTGATATTGTCATACACACACATTCATTGTCAAATGATTAAAATAAGCTAATTGATATATCCATCACCTAATATACTTACCAGTTTTTGTTGTGAGACATTTAAGATCTACTCTTTTAGCAATCTTCAAGTATAAAATATAAAAGCACACCTTATTTTGTTGCACTTAACTTTATTGTACTTTGCAGATATTGCAAATTTACAAATTGAAGGCTTGTGGCAACCTTGCATTAAGTAAATCTATCAGCACCATTTTTTAACAACATGTGCTCATTTCAGTTCTCTGTGTCACATTTTGGTAATTCTCACGTATTTCAAATATTTTCATTATTATTATATCTGTTATGGGTGGCACCACAAACCATGCCCATATAAAACAGAGAACTTAATCAATACGTGTTATGTGGGTTCTGAATACTCTACCAACCTGCCACTTCCCCTTCTCTCTTCCTTTCTATGGGTCTTCCTGTTCCCTGAGACACAACAAAAATTGATATTATGCACATTAATAGTCCTATAATGGTTTTTAAGTGTTCCAGTGAAAGGAAGGGCCACACATCTCTCATTTTAAATCAAAAGCTAAAAATTATTAAGCTAAATAAGAAAGTCATTTTGAAAACTGAGATAGGCCAAAAGCTAAGCCTCTTGTGCCAAAGAGTTAACCAAGCTGCAAATGCAAGGAAAAGGTTCTTGAAAGAAATTTGACAGTGCTACTCCAGTGAACACACAAATGATAAGAAAGCGAAACATCTTATTGCTGATATGGAGACAGTTTGAATGGTTGGAATAGAAGCTCAAATCAGCCACACTATTCCCTGAAGCCAAAGCCTAATCCAGAATAAGGCCCTAACTCTCTTTAAAGAGGTGAGGAAGCTGCAGAAGAAAAGTTGGAAGTGAGCAAAGGTTGATTCATGGGGTTTAAGGAAGAAAGCTTTCTCCATAACATAATAGTGCAAGGTAAAGCAGTAAATGCTGATGTAGACGCTGTAGAAATTATCCAGATGATTTAGCTAAGATCATTAAAGAAGATGGCTAGACTAAACAGATTTTCAATGTACTTTCATAGCTAGAGAGAAGTAAGTGCTTGAATTCAAAGCTTCAATAGACAAGCTGACTTTATTACTAGGAGCTAATGCAGCTGGTGATTTTAAGTTGAAACCAATGCTTACTTACCATTCCAAAAATCCTAGGACCCTATATTTAGAAAACCCCATCGTCTCAGCCCAAAATCTCCTTAAGCTGATAAGCAAATTCAGCAGACTCTCAGGACACAAAATCAATGTGCAAAAATCACAAGCATTCCTATACACAAACAATAGACAAACAGAGAGCCAAATAATGAGTGAACTCCCATTGACAATTACTACCAAGGAATAAAACTTACAAGGGATGTGAAGGACCTCTTCAAGGAGAACTATAAACTACTGCTCAAGGAAATCAGAGAGGACACAAACAAATGGAAAACCATTCCATGCTCATGGATAGGAAGAATCAATATTGTGAAAATGGTCATACTGCCCAAAGTAATTCATAAATTCAATGCTATCCCAATCAAACTACCATTGACTTTCTTCACAGAATTAGGAAAAACTACTTTAAATTTCATATGTAACCAAAAAAGAGCCTGTATAACCAAGACAGTCCTAAGCAAAAAGAACAAAGCTAGAGGCATCATGCTACCTGACTTCAAAGTATACTACAAGTCTACAGCACTCAAAACAACATGGTACTGGTACCAAAACAGATATATACACCAATGGAACTGAACAGAGGCCTCAGAAATAACACCACACATCTACAACCATCTGATCTTTGACAAATCTGACAAAAACAAGCAATGAGGAGAGGATTCCTTATTTAATAAATGGCGTTGGGAAAACTGACTAGCCATATGCAGAAAACTGAAACTGGATCCCTTCCTTACACCTGATATAAAAATTAACTCAAGATGGATTAAAGACTTAAATATAAAACCTAAAATCATAAAAACCCTAGAAGAAAACCTCGGCAATACCATTAAGGACATAGGCATAGGCAAGGACTTCATGACTAAAACACCAAAAGCAATGGCAACAAAAGCCAAAATTGACAAATGGGATCTAATTAAACTAAAGACCTTCTGCACAGCAAAAGAAACTATCATCAGAGTGAACAGGCATCCTACAGAATGGGAGAAAAATCTTGCAATCTATCCATCTGAAAAGAGCTAATATCCAGAATCTACAAGGAACTGAAACAAATTTCAAAAAAAAAAAAAAAAAAAAAAAAGACCATCAAAAATGGGGCGGGGGGAAGGATATGAATGGACAATTCTTGAAAGAAGACATTTATGCAGCCAACAAATACATTAAAAATAGCTCATCACTGGTAATTAGAGAAATGCAAATCAAAACCACAATGTGATATAATCTCACACCAGTTAGAATGGCGATCATTAAAAAGTCAGGAAACAACACACGCTGAAGAGGATGTGGAGAAATAGGAACCCTTATACACTGTTGGTGGGAGTGTAAATTAGTTCAACCATTGTGGAAGACAGTGTGGCGATTCCTCAAAGATCTAGAACCAGAAATACCACTTGACCTAGCAAACCTATTACTGGGTATATACCCAAAGGATTATAAATCATTCTACTATAAAGACATGTGCACACGTATGTTTATTGCAACACTGTTCACAATAGCAAAGATTTGGAAGTAACCCAAATGCCCATCAATGATAGACTGGATAAAGAAAATGTGACACATATACACCATGAAATACTATGCAACCACAAATGTATGAGTTCACGTCCTTTGCAGGGACATGGATGAAGCTGGAAACCATCATTCTCCGCAAACTAACACAGGAACAGAAAACCAAACTCTGCATGTTCAACTCATAAGTTGGGGTTGAACAATGAGAACACATGGACACAGGGAGGGGAACATCACACACCGGGGCCTGTCAGGGGTCGGGGGCTAGGGTAGGGATAGCATTAGGAGAAATACCTAATGTAGATGATGGGTTCATGAGTGCAGCAAACCACCATGGCATGTGTATAGCTATGTAACAAGCCTGAACGTTCTGCACATATATGCCAGAACTTAAAGTATAATAAACAAATCAAAATTTAATAAAGAATTATGCTAAATCTATTCTGCCTGTGCTCTATTAAATGGAACAACAAAGCCTGGATGATAGCACATCTGTTTACAAAATGGTTTATTGAATATTTTAGGCCTGCTGTTGAAATCTACTTCTTAGGAAAAAAAATTTCTTTCAAAATATTACTATTCATTTCATTGACAATGCATATAGCCACTCAAGGGCTCCAGTAGAGATACCCAAGAAGATTAATATTGTTTTCTTGCCTGCTAACACAGCATTCATTCTGTAGCCTATGAATACAGGCATAATTTCAACTTTCAAGCCTTATTATTTAAGAAATGTATTTCATAAGGCTATAGCTACCATAGAGAGTAATTACTCTGATGGATCTGGGCAAAGTAAATTGAAAACTTTTTGAAAAACAGCTGCCATTCTAGAAACCATTAAGAACATTTGTGATTCATGGGAGGATATCAAAATATCAACATTAAAGTAAGTTTAGAAGGTGATTTTAATCCTCACAGATGGCTTTGAGGGGTTCAAGGCTTCAGTGGAGGAAGTTACTGCAGATGTGTTGGAAATAGCAAGATAAACCGAATTAGAAGTGGAACCTGAAGATATGCCTGAATTGCTGCAATCTCATGATCAAACTTAAACAGATGAGAGAGCTTCTTCTCGTGGATGAGCAAAGAAAGTGATTTCTTGGGATGGAATCTACTCTTGGTGAAGATACTGTGAACATTGTTGAAATGACAACAAAGCAATTAGGACATTACATAAATTTAGTTGATAAAGTAATGTCAGGGTTTGAGAGGGTTGACTCCAGTTTTAAAAGATGTTCCACTGTGGAGAAAACAGTATCCAACTATATAACACGCTATGGAGAAATCTTTTGTGAAAGGGAAGAGTCAATTGATGTGGCAAACTTCATTGTTGTCTTATTTTAATAAATTGCCACAACTACCCCAACCTTCAACAGCCACCACCCTGATCAGTCGGTAGCCATCAACATTGAGGCAAGACCCTCCACCAGCAAAAAAAAATTATGATTTGCTGAGAATAAGATGCTAGCTAGCACTTTTTAGAAATAAAGTTTGTTTTAATTAAGGTATGTACATTGCTTTTTAAACATAATGCTATTGCACACATAATGGACTATAGGTTAAATATAATTTTTATATGCACGGTGAAACCAGAATTTGTGGGACTCACTTGTGCTATTTGCTTTATTGCAGTGGTCTAGAACCAAACCCACAATACCTCTGAGATGTGCATGTATTATTATTAACCGTAGCCACATGCTGTACAACAGATCTCCCAAACTTACACATCCTATCTAACTGAAACTCTGTACACTTTGATCACCTTCTCCCTATTTCATTACCATCACCCACCCCTTCCCAGCACCTCGATACCACCATTCTGTTCTATTATTCTATGAGTTCAACTTTTTTACATTCCACATGTGAGATCATAGCAGTATTTGTCTCTCTGTGCCAAACTTATTTAACTTAGCATAATGTCCTCCAGCTTCATCCATTTTTAGCAAGTAACAGGATTTCCTTGTTCTATGAAGCGAAATAGTATTTCATTGTGTATATACATCACATTTTCTTTATCAGTTTTATCTGTTGATGAAAACAGGTTGATTCCATATCTTGGCAATTGTGAATAATGCTGCAATGAACACAGGATTACAAATATCTTTTGGACATAGTGGTTTCATTTTCTTCATAAAAATATACAGAAGTGGAATTCCTGAATCATATGGTAATTCTATTTTAAATTTTCTAACCAAACTCCGTATGTTTTTCATAATGGTTGTACTAATTTACATTCCCATCAACAGTGTACAAGAATTCGCTTTTCTCTACATCCTTATCAACCTTTATTATCGTCGTTTGGGCAGCCATTCTGAAAGGTGTGAGGTGATATTTCACTGTGGTTTTCATTTGCATTTCACTGATGATTAGTGATGTTGAGTATTCTTTTCATATGATTGTTGGCCATTTGTATGTCTTCTTTTAAAAAGCGTTGATTCAAGTCCTTTATCCATTTTTAAATCAGGTTGTTTTCTTGCTACTGGGTTGTTTTTGTTCCCATATAGTGTGAATATTAACCCCTTATCAAATATATGATTTAGAAATGTATGTTCCCCTTTTGAAGGTTTTCTCATTACTTTGTTGATTATTACCTTTGCTATGTAGAAGCATTTTAGTTTGATGTAATCTCATTTCTCTATTTTTACTTTTGTTGCTGTGCTTCAAGGTCATCTCCAAAAATAGTCATTGTCCAGACCAGTATCAAGAACATGTTCGCCTATGTTTTCTTCTGGTTTACTTACTGTGTAAGACTTAAACTTAAATCTTCAATCCATTTTGATTTTATTCTTAGATATGGTGGGAGATGACCTTCTAATTTCATTCTTCTGCCTGTGAATATCTGGTTTTCTAACACCATTTATTTAAAAGATTTGTTTACTCATTGTGCATTCTTAGCTCCTTTGTTGAAGATGAATAGAACAAAAACGCATGAATTTATTTCCAGGGTCTCTATTTTGTTCTAATGATCTATATGACTGTTTTTATACCAGTTCCATGTTATGTTGACTATTATATCTCTGTAGTATATTTGAATCATATAGTGTGATGCCTCCACCTTTCTTCTTTTTGCTTAAGATTGCTTTAGCTATTTGGGGTCTTTTGTAGTCCCATACTAATTTTAGATTTTTTTTCTATTTCTGTGTAAAATGTTCTTGTAATTTTGATAGGAAGTGCATTGAATCTGCAGATCACTTTGGGTGGTATGGACATTTTAACAATATTAATTTTTTCCAATCAATGAACATGGGATATTTTTCATTTGATGAGTCATCTTTAATTTTTTTATCAATATCTTATAGTTCAGTGAACAAATCTTTCATCTCCTTAAATTTATTCTTAAGTGTTTTTATAGCATTATAAATTGGATGATTCTCTTCATTTCTTTTTCAAATAGGTTATTGTTAATGTATTCGAACACTACTGATTTGGTATATCGATTTTGTATCCTATAATTTTGCGAAATTCTTTTGTTAGTCTCTACAGGTAATTTTTTGTAATTGTGTGTTTTGATTTCTTTCTCTTAATCTTTTATATATCTGCCACAGATTTTTTCTTTGTGGTTACTATCAGGCTTACATTAAAGATCTAATAGTTTATGACAGTCTATTTTAAGCTGGTAACATTTTAACTTCAACCACATACAAAAACTGTACACTTTAAAGTCTATTTCTCCCTTATTTTTTCTTATAGCTGTCACAATTTATGTCTTTATATATTAAGCATATCCATTAACAAATTACTATAGTTAAAATTATGTTTAATATCTTAACATTCTTACCAGAGTTAAAAATGGTTTATGTACCACCATCACAGTTGCATAGTGTTGTGATTTTTACTGTTTATTTATTTTTAAAATGAGTTTTTCACTTTCATTTATTTTCATGTTGTTAGTTATCATCCTTTCATTTAAACTTGAAGAACTCCCTTTAGCATTTCTTGTAAAGCAGGTACAGTGGTGATGAATTTTCACAGGTTCTTTCAGCCTGGAAAAGTCTTTATCATTCCTTCATTTCTGAAAGACAGTCTTGCTGGGCATAGTATTCTTGAGTGGCAGGGTTTTTTTTTCTTTTTAAAATATATATAAATTTATGAGATATCAGTGCAATTTTGTTAATATACATGGTACCCATTAAGTAACCTCTTATCATGAGTCTTCATCCTACTTTGTAACCTTACAAGTCTCCATTGTCTATCATTCCACCCTCTATATCTACATATACGTGTTATTTAACTCCCACTTATGAGTTGGCAATTTTTTTTCTTTAGTACTTGAAAGTCATCATACTACACTCTCCTGGCCTGCAAAAAAAATTCTGCTGAGAAATCCATTTATAGAATCTTATGATGATTCCCTTGTATGTGGTGAGTTGCTGTTCTCTTGCTGCTTTCAAAATTCTCTTTTTGTCTTTGATTTTAAAAATTCCATTATAATGTGTCTCAGAAAAGATCTCTTTATATATTTAATCTTTCTGGGATCTTTGGGATTCAGGAATACTGGTATTCTTTTCCCTCTTCAGATGTGAAAATTTCTCTGTCATTATTTATTTAATGACAAAAATATTACCTTCTTTTTATTTTTCTCTTTGTTCCCTCAGTGGCTCCCATAATGTGTCTATTGGTTGCTTGATGGTGCCCCATAAGTCCAATAAGCTTTCTTCACTCTTTTATTTTTTTATGCTCCTCTAATTAAAAAAAATTCAAATAACCTCTCTTCTAGTTCATTGATTCTTTTTATTTTTGCTTGATTGAGCGTGTTGTTGAAGCTCTGTATGGAATGTTTCAGTTTAGCCATTGAGATTTTTAGCTCCAGAATTTCTTTTTGCTTCTTTTTTATGGTTTCTATTTCTTTGTTCAACTTTGCATATTGTTTGTGCATTGTTTACCTGATATCATGTAGTATCTATCTATGTTCTCCTGCAGCTGTTTTAGCTTTTTATTTTTATTTTTTATTAATTTTTTATTTTATTTTTCAGATGGAGTCTCCCTCTGTTACCCAGGCTAGAATGCAGTGCAGTGGCACAATCTTAGCTCACTGCAACCTCCACCTCCTGGATTCAAGCGATTCGCTTGCCTCAGCCTCCCAAGAAGCTGGGATTACAGGTGCCCACCCCTACACCTGACTAATTTTTGTATTTTTAGTAGAGATGAGATTTTGCCATGTTGGCCAGGCTGGTCTTGAACTCCTGACCTCAGGTGATACACCTGCCTTGGCCTCCCAAAGTGCTGGGATTACAAGCATGAACCACTGTGCCCAGCCTTGCTTTAGCTTTTAAAGATGATTATTTCGAATTTTTATCAGGCAGCTCATAGATCTTCATTTTTTTAGAATTGGTTACTGATATGGTTTGAATCTGTGTCCCTGCCCAAATCTCATGTCCAGTTGTAATTCTTAATGTTGGAAGTTAGGCCTGGTGAGAGGTGATTGGATCATGCGGGCAGTTTTTCATGAATCATTTAGTACCATCCCTCTTGGTACTGTCCTCACTACAGTTACTAAGTTCTCATGAGATCTGGTCACTTAAAAGTCTGTGTGTGACACCTCCACCCTCTCTCTCTCCTGATCCTGCTTCTGCCATGTGAGATGTCTCATTCCTCCTTTGCCTTCTACCATGATTGGAAGCTTCCTGAGGCCTCCTGAAAAGCAGAAGCCACTATGCTTCCTATGCAGCTTGTAGAACCATCAGTCAATTAAGCTTCTTTTCTTTATAAATTACTCAGTCTCTGTTATTTCTCTATGGCATTGTCAGAATGGCCTAATATAGTTATCTGTGCTTTATTTTGTTCCTTTGGTGATGTCATGTTTCCCCGATTTTTAATGATCCTTATAGTCATGTGTTGATGTCTGCACATTTGATACAGATGCCTATTCAAGTCTTTACAGACTTGCTTCAGCATGAAAAGTCAGCTTATCCAGAGATTCTGGGTGGACAATCTGGCAGAACCTGCAGACAGGCTTGCTGCTGGAGTCCTTGGGTAGGTTGACCTGGTGTCTGAATCAGGAAATGGGTGGGCCTAGTGCCTGAGTCTACTGGGTCTTGCCTGATGCCTGCGTCTTCAGGGTTGGGCCTATAGCATATTTCCACTAGACACTCCTGGAGTCTTGGAGTTTGAGTCTACCAAGGTGGCCCTGGATTCTCTCTCCACAGGAGCCACCCTGGATCCAGAGTCCGCTGGTGTGGATCTGTCCACTGGGTCTGCAGGGATGGTCTTAGAGCCCAGATCCGTAGGGCCCAAACCAGCACTGGAGTAGGCCTTGATCCTGAATTCATGAAGGCCAGACTAGAGGCTGGCTGTGTAAATGTTAACCTGGAGCTCAGGACCATGGGGGTGATATTGGAGTCTGGGTTTTTAGGGGCCGGCACAAGGCCAGGGTATATTGATACAAGCCTGAAACCTGCATCTGATGGAGCATGGAACCACAGGAACTTGCCTGGAGCCTAGGGCTACAGGTGCCAACCTAGCACTAGGTCAGCCTAGAGTGTGTATCCGTAGGGGCCAGATTACAGCTGGAATTTGGGGCTAGAGAAACTGACATGGTGTTGAGCTGGTCTGGAGCCTGAGGTGGGCCTGAAGACTTTGGCAGCTGGGGCTGGACTCTGGGCTGGTGTTAGGGTAGACTCAGAGTCTGTTGTCACAGAGGCTGTCCTGGATTCTGGGTTCAGTCTGGAGCCTTGGGTGAGCCTGAATCCTGGGTCCAAACTCCAGAATCCCAAACTCTTGGATCCTGAGTCAAAACCTCAGACTCCAGGGGTTTGGGGGGGTGTAGCTTTCTACTGGGTCTGCAGGGGAAGGCCTAGTAGGGGTGTCCAAGGGAGAGAATATAGTCATAGGTTCTTAGTTTCTGTTACTGGTTAGGCCAACAAAGCCCTTTCCTCATGCCTCTTTTCTGTTCATCACTAGAGACAAGCTAAAAACCATGGCTTCATGCTGCTAAGAGCTTAAAACAAAACATAACAGAACAACAACAACAAAGTAAGGCTGGTTGGACAAACTCGGCTAGAGCCTAGGTCTTTGCGGGGGTCAGATTAGATCTTAGTACTGGAGGGGCTTACCTGGTGCTGAAGCTGATCTGGAGCCTGGAGCCAAGGGTGCCCAACTGGGGACTCAGACTGCAGGGCCTGCCTCGAGCCTGGGGCAGGCTTGAAGTATGCAGGGCCCACCATGAGATGTCGCATCAGAACAGGCCTGGAGGTTTAATCTGAAGGTGCCAGTCTGGAGCCTGGAGTGGTGGGGGCCAGTCTGGCACCAGGTTTCAAAGGGTAGGCCTGGTTCTGGTGTCCACAGCAAAGTCAGATGCTCACTTCGCTCTCCTTCCCCTACTCAGAGTGTCTCTCTCTCTCTGTATTGTGCTAACTGGGTTTGGGGGAGGAGCAATGTGAAACCGCCCTTTCCACAATGTGAAACTACCCTTTCTATCCTTCAATATATCTTTTAAAAAATTTCTATGGCCGGGCGCGGTGGCTCACGCCTGTAATCCCAGCACTTTGTGAGGCCGAGGCGGGCGGATCACAAGGTCAGGAGATCGAGACCACGGTGAAACCCCGTCTCTACTAAAAATACAAAAAAAGTTAGCCGGGCGCCGTGGCGGGCGCCTGTAGTCCCAGCTACTCGGGAGGCTGAGGCAGGAGAATGGCGGGAACCCGGGAGGCGGAGCTTGCAGTGAGCCGAGATAGCGCCACTGCACTCCAGCCTGGTGGACAGAGCGAGACTCCGTCTCAAAAAAAAAAAAAAAAATTTCTATGATACACCTAAGTGCTGCAATCTCTCACCTGGATGCCTCAGCTCTTGTGAAGGTATTTTTGTGCATGGATAGTTGTTAAAATTAATGGTTCTGTGAGGGGACCAGCACTGGAAAGTCCTATCCTGCCATTTTGCTGATGTCAGTACAACCTGGCCTTCATTTTTTATTCTTTTTTGATAATTCTGAGGATCAGAGTTAGCTGAAAAAATCTTATATCTATTTAAAATCTTAGCCTTTGTTCCTAGTTATTTGTATCTAAAACATAGAATTGGTTTACCTTATATCTTTTTTAACATTTTAAACTTTTTCGAAAGTCAGTAAAAGTGCCAGAATAGTACATCTTACATGTGTCAGATTTACTCATTCCACAAAAATAATATTGTGTACTCGTGAGCCAGGTACTCTTCCAGGTGTTGAGAATAAACAAAATAGACAAACAAGTAAGAGTCCTTGCCCCAAGGTACCTTACATTTGAGAGGTACGGGATGTGAAATAAATAACACGCTTGCAAATATGTAGACTGAATATAAAACAGTGAAAAATAAAACAAGTTAAAGGTGATAAGAAATGCCAAAACTCAGGGGCAGAGTGAGAACCAAATGTTATATTTTGAGATACAACGATCACTGATAGGTTAAAAAAATGGTTGGATGATTTCCCTAGTTTTGCTCCTTATATATAAACACAATTTACTCTTCTACATTAAAAACTCCAAAGAAAACCCTATCTCTAAGCTCCATTTCCTTGAGCTTATGGCATATTGTCTCTCCTTTCCTTCAATGTCAGGTTTTATAAATACAAATCCACATATAGTCCATGTCTATTTCCTCACTTCCCATTCCCTCTTAGAATCTCTGCATTGTGATTATCCCCATCTCACCAAGGAAACTGCTCCAGCAAGATTATCACTGGCCTCCCAAGGCCCGACTACCTGACAAGAGCTCTGTGGCTCTTGTCACCACTGATCACTCCCACACTGAAATTCTCTCTTGTGACTCCCATACATGTTCTCTTACTTTTCCTCTTTCTCTGCTGACCTGTTTTCTCACACTTCATTACAGATTCTTCATCCACTAGTGCCATACCCTGGGCTTTTTAGATAGCAGAGATGAGGCAAGGATTAAAGTACTACTAAATTAAAAAACAGAAGGCGTTATTAGCAGGGAAGACAGACAGCAGTTTTCTCTACAGACACATTAAAAATTTTCCTCAGAGTAATACATAGAAGAAAGAGAATTTATCTGCATAGCTCCTCCTACCTCCTGGTCCTCATTCAATAAAATGCTGGGAGTACTGACCCTCTTAAACTGCTTGGTGGCATCATCCAAAGCCTTTAATAGGCCACTTTATTTCATTTGTCATCTAGTCCATCTTTGATGCTGCAATCGGAGTGTTCTTTCTCAAACAGAACTACAGCATTGTTCTCTCTGCATGAAATCCTTCAGTGACTTGACTGCTAGTATCAATATTGCCTGACCTGTGGTCCAGTTCAAGGCATTTCCTGACATGCATATTTTGCTCCAGCCAAGGCTTTTAAGGGTGGAGACGTTATGTAGAATCTAAAGTCTAGATCAGGGGTCAGTAAATCTGGCCCACTGCCAAAAAAAAAAAAAGGGGGATACAGGGTCTCAACAATATGTTGCCCAGGTTGGACTCAGACTTACGGACTCCAGCAATCCTCTTGCTCCCCACTACCTTTTTATGTGTAGCCTTTGAACTAAGAAGAATTTTTACATTTTAATGGATTTCTTAAAAATTCACAGAAAAGCCCTAAGGGGTCTGAACAGCCTAAAGTAATACTCTGTTTTTTTGTTTTTGTTTTTGTTTTTTTTGCTTTTGTTTTTCACAGAAAAAGCTTGCCAACTTCTGTTCTATCTTACTTTGCTCTGCACCAGTGGGGCAGTCGGGGACCAATTTCCCTAAAAGCAAGTACAGCAAGCCCTCCGGGGCTTGGCATTGTTCGGCCTGGAGTGTCATCTCCTGCCCCTGTCAAACTCCTGCTCTGTGCTCTTACTTTGAGCTTCTCCTATTCTTTTGCATTCCATGCCTTTGCCCATACTTTCCACCCTATGTAGGAGGAATCCGCATTCCCTAACCCCACTTTATCTGTCTGAAAAACTCCTACTCGGGATTTAAAATGATGTATTACCTTCTCTGTGAACTAACTCTGGCCTCCCACACCACACCCAAAACAGAGCTACAGCTCTTTTATTTCTATCTGTAACTGTTTCTCCTACTGAAATCTGAATTTTTGAGTCCAAAATAATACTAATAATAGTTAACACTTAGCATGTGACAAGATGATTCAATACAATTTACATAAATTAAGTCATTTTATAATCACAACTTACGAGAGAAGTACTTCTATTATGCCCAGTTTATAGGCGAAAAGAACAAAAATAAAACCAGAAGTATACAGATGTTAAGTCACTTGCCCAAGGTCACAGGAGTTTAAATCCAGCCATTCTAGATCTGCACTCAATCATTCTGCCATTCTCCTACTCAGTAGTAGCTGAATAATAAAATAAGGAGATTATGAGTAAAGCTGGATTGAAAAACAACTTGCTACTGAAGTCTGAAATGGGCTTTCTACTCTTTGGTAAATTAACCTGCATCATACTTAGAAAGAGGTGCTTTTAGTAAGGCCTATTCTAAACGGCTTACAGGGCTCACCCTCAGGCCAGGAGGGAATGAAGATGCAGAAAGCCTGCAAGCAGGCAAATCAGGACAGAGTAAGAAGGGAAAGATGGAAGTTTTTTTTTAAGATCGGTGTAAACATACAATGATGGAGAGGTGTCTGATAGATAAATATGGTTTTATTAATAAATAAAACTTAAGGGAATGTGATAATAACTGCAACTCATGGTTGGAAAAGATCCAAGTTCATAGCTAAAAGTCTTCTATATTATTTTGCGCATTCATGCTATATAATTACTCCAATCACTGACAATTCACTGCCCACCACCCACACCCCAAGCCATTCTATTGCAATTTCAAATGGCACAAAATGTTAGAAAGTTATTTACATTGCACTGTTACCTGGCTCTCACTTCCTTTACTCATTTGTACTGTTCTGTGGAGACAAAGATAAGATATCTGATCAACTCTTTAATGTGAGAGTTCAAGATATTAAAGTCAGTCCTAAATTTATTCTGACCTCGACTAAAATGTCCCCATTTTCCGCATTGTAAGCCATGGTTTCTGGCTTTCTCCCCGTCCATTCATTTCCTCTGGGCCCAAACTCATCTGCCAATATCTTTTCTACTCTGTGCTATTTAAACTTGAGACAATACTGTAGTTTCAAGGTCTTACCAGTGCCGAGAAGTCTATTACTTCTGCATTAAAGAAGATAGTATTCTGTTAACACAATTTATTATTTTATTTTGAAGGATATTATTCATTCATATTAAGCTTCCAGTTTATTAAAAACCCTTAAAGTGTGTTTTATCTTTTCTTTTGTCTTTGGTCTGTTTGTGTTTCTATTTACTTTTTAATAGTATTACTGTTCAGCTGTGACTTATACAACCTCTACATGTCAATTATCTGGGGCCTTTTTTAAGAAGGTTAGAGAACTACAGATTTACCTGAAATAATTTTATTTTACTACACTAACTCACTATTTCAGCCTATTGAAGGTCATTTAAATTTCTGATTCTATCATATTGGTCATTCCTCCAGCTTCATTTATCCATTTGTTTATAAACACACAATGAAAATTCTAATAATCATTCATTTTGTCATCACAGCTGATGCCTACTAAAACCTTTCTTTAATCAAGTTTGTGCAACTCTAGAAACCTAAAAGTTAAGAAATTACACTTCTTATAAAGAATTCCTAAGGGCCTTAGGTTTCTGACTTTTTAGACTGGCCCCCACCCAATTAGTGTAACTTATTGAAGCTCTTCGGTAACTATATTAATGCAATTTGTGAGCAATCTTTAAAATGATTTTCCATTGCGTCTGGCACTGACAGTTGGCAGAAAGTGTACTTCACTTTCAAATGGTCTGTTGACAGTTGATAACTGTCATTTAGTCAGACCCTGACTGCATCCCTTGTCCTACAATGAGACAAGCTCAAAACTGAGGCAATGGAATTGGCCAACAGACTCTTGGATGTATCCAGAGATAATGAACAGATCATTTAACCTGAGTGTGACTCCTGATATCACTGAGAGTGTTAGTCTGATGTGTCATTCACTAAAATAAGTTAAATATTTTGAAAATCCTGCTTTCTATTAATAATTTAACCCATATGTTCATTACTTTGACCTTTTTTAGGTCTCCTAAGCATATACCAGCTAATGTAGGGGGGAGAGTGCATATTTCATCCTATAATATTCATTTTAAACCTACTCTCACAAAGATGAGGAGAGGGTGACACTTCTGAAGGGGTTGGCGGAGGTATACATGGCCAAGTTCAATAAATTGATATATCAGTTATTAGTAATTATTTTAAGAATCAATAAATTTTTGAGCACAACTTACAACAGAGAACTTGAGGAAGGCACTATAAATAATAAATAAATAAAACATTCCCTACACTCCAAAAGTTCCCAAACTATGAAAAGAAAGAAGAGATAAACACTCAGAAAGTTAATGGTGAAAGAAAATACAATAAATATGGGAATACATGATCTTTGGCACAAAATGAATGGCCAAAGAAGACTCATAAAGGGTTAAAGTTATGAGTTGAGGAGACTGAGTTTGATCAATATGGCAGGATATGTGCAAAGATTTTTGTGGGAGAGAAATTATTTGAGCAAGTTTTAGGGGCAGAATAACTTCATGAAATGATAAATTATATGAGTGGGGACTAATAGAAACTGATCATTTATATTCTCCAACATTCCTTCATCAATCAATAAATTATTGACTAGAATTGAACAGACATTTACTCAGCTGTGGTAACAATGAAAGGCCAAGAAGAAATACTCTGTCCTCTAAAGAGAGTAAAACCCCACAGAAAAGAGCAAGGAAATACATATGTAAAAGACATACAAATAGAATCAAAGATGAAATAATGATTACATAAAAATCTGTATGTTAATATGGAACCCACAGTATCAGTGCTGGATTTAATGTTAGGGTTAATCCAGGTAAGGTTATACTTTGTACATTGAGGTTTTACTTGAAATAGTTACATTTAAATTATTCTCAGGATTGGATTGTATGTTACACAATTTTAAATTATTGGAACCAGTTTCTCACATGATTGTTCACGATTGTTGCTTCATTATCTTTTTCTCAAGAATGGAGAATTTCTCATCACTGTTCTTCTGCCTAGATGTGCTTATAAAGCCTTTGTTTCACAGAAACTATATTATGGGCTGTGACCCTTTATGTTGTGTTTCAAGAATTCTGATTGTTATTCAAGGGTCTCTTTAACATTCTGTATAATGAAGAAGAGTATTACTCTTTAATCATTGCTTGATGGATTATAATCAGCATGTCTAGACAAAGTGAATTCATGTTTTTCTCCCAGGAAAATTAGCAAACAACAATTATGCAGCTTGTCCATGTTTTTGCAAGAGAAGCTTCCAGAGTTTCAGTAGCTCAAGCCTTTGGAAGATGACAAGTTTTCTGACTTTTAACAGCTTCAAGGTAGCCTATGTGCAGGTACAAAGTCATTACTACCAATGAGGCTGCTACCTTAAATTTCCTTTAGTCTTTTGTATTTTTCTATTTATAGGAAGAATATCTGGTGTTTAAGAACCTGGGGAATCACCTATTTATGCTGGATGAGCTGTTTCTTTAAGATATTGTTGTTTTTTTCCTATCATTTAGCTTCAGTAATGTACTTAAGGCAGACCAGTGAGATCATTGGGAAAAAAAAAACTGGGGAATGAATTTTGTCTGTACTGAGCATAGAAATCAATTGTTCCTTCTTTTTTCCCATGTGATTAAGATGTGTATCTTCATGCTAGGATAGTGTTGTCATTATCTGTTTTCTCTAGTATTTCGACGTTCCCAAGATCTCATGTTCTAAGAGAAAACACAACCATATTAATAAAAAAATGATGATGCAATGCAGTAGAAGGTATAATAAAAATGTTAAATGTTACAATATCTCTGACTGGGAGAGTTAAGAGGGACTTCACGGAGAACAAGACATTTCAAGTGAGATTTAAAGAATGAGGAGCTGTTCACCAGGTAAAAAAGAGGAAAAAGGCATACGTGAAAACAAGGTGAAAGCATACGAAGCCAATAAGAAATGGCAAACCTTGGCCTATTCAGAAAGAAACTAGTATTCTGGTGGGTCCAAATATGTCCTGCTGAAGAGCTTAGAATTTATGCTATAAGGGGGCGGAGCAAGATGGCCGAATAGGAACAGCTCCAGTCTCCAACTCCCAGCGCGAGCGACAGAGAAGACCGGTGATTTCTGCATTTTCAACTGAGGTACTGGGGTCATCTCACTAGGGAGTGCCGGACAATCGGTGCTGGTCAGCTGCTGCAGCCTGACCAGCGAGAGCTGAAGCAGGGCGAGGCATCGCCTCACCTGGAAGCGCAAGGGGGAAGGGGATCCGTTTTCCTAGCCAGGGGAACTGAGACACACAACACCTGGAAAATCGGGTAACTCCCACCCCAATACTGCGCTGTAAGCATACAGGCACACCAGGAGAATATATCCCACGCCTGGCCGGGAGGGTCCCACGCCCATGAAGCCTCGCTCACTGCTAACACAGCAGTCTGCCGTGATCTATCCGCAAGGCAGCAGCGAGGCTGGGGGAGGGGCGCCCGCCATTGCTGAGGCTTAAGTAGGTAAACAAAGCCGCTGGGAAGCTCGAACTGGGTGGAGCTCACAGCAGCTCAAGGAAGCCTGCCTGTCTCTGTAGTCTCCACCTCTGGGGACAGCGCACAGCTGAAGACCAACAGGGGAAGTAGCGGGAGCCGGTGCAGACGCGAACGACTCTGTCTGACAGCTTTGGGGAGAGCCGTGGATCTCCCAACATGGAGGTTGAGATCTGAGAACGGACAGACTGCCTGCTCAGGTGTGTCCCTGACCCCTGAGTAGCCTAGCTGGGAGAAATCCCCCACTAGGGGCAGTATGACACCCCACACCTCACAGGGTGGAGTACACCCCTGAGAGGAAACTTCCAAAGGAAGAATCAGACAGGTACACTTGCTGTTCAGCAATATTCTATCTTCGGCAACCTCTGCTGCTGATACCCAGGCAAACAGGGTCTGGAGTGGACCTCAAGCAATCTCCAACAGACCAACAGACAGTCCTTCTGACTGTCAGAAGGAAAACTATCAAACAGGAAGGACACCTATACCAAAACCCCATCAGTACGTCACCACCATCAAAGACCAGAGACAGATAAAACCACAAAGATGGGGAAGAAGCAGGGCAGAAAAGCTGGAAATTCAAAAAATAAGAGCGCATCTCCCCCTGCAAAGGAGCGCAGCCCATCGCCAACAACGGATCAAAGCTGGTCAGAGAATGACTTGGACGAGAGGAGAGAAGAAGGCTTCAGTCCATCAAACTTCTCAGAGCTAAAGGAGGAATTACGTACCCAGCGCAAAGAAACTAAAAATCTTGAAAAAAGAGTGGAAGAATTGACAGCTAGACTAATTAATGCAGAGAAGATCATAAACGAAATGACAGAGATGAAAACCATGACACGAGAAATACGTGACAAATGCACAAGCTTCAGTAACCGACTCAATCAACTGGAAGAAAGAGTATCAGCGATTGAAGATCAAATGAATGAAATGAAGCGAGAAGAGAAACCAAAAGAAAAAAGAAGAAAAAGAAATGAGCAAAGCCTGCAAGAAGTATGGGATTACGTAAAAAGACCAAATCTACGTCTGATTGGGGTGCCTGAAAGTGAGGGGGAAAATGGAACCAAGTTGGAAAACACTCTTCAGGATATCATCCAGGAGAACTTCCCCAACCTAGTAGGGCAGGCCAACATTCAAATTCAGGAAATACAGAGAACGCCACAAAGATACTCCTCCAGAAGAGCAACTCCAAGACACATCATTGCCAGATTCACCAAAGTTGAAATGAAGGAAAAAATCTTAAGGGCAGCCAGAGAGAAAGGTCGGGTTACCCACAAAGGGAAGCCCATCAGACTAACAGCAGATCTCTCGGCAGAAACTCTACAAGCCAGAAGAGAGTGGGGGCCAATATTCAACGTTCTTAAAGAAAAGAATTTTAAACCCAGAATTTCATATCCAGCCAAACTAAGTTTCATAAGTGAAGGAGAAATAAAATCCTTTACAGATAAGCAAATGCTTAGAGATTTTGTCACCACCAGGCCTGCCTTACAAGAGACCCTGAAGGAAGCCCTAAACATGGAAAGGAACAACCGGTACCAGCCATTGCAAAAACATGCCAAAATGTAAAGACCATCGAGGCTAGGAAGAAACTGCATCAACTAACGAGCAAAATAACCAGTTAATATCATAATGGCAGGATCAAGTTCACACATAACAATATTAACCTTAAATGTTAATGGACTAAATGCTCCAATTAAAAGACACAGACTGGCAAACTGGATAAAGAGTCAAGACCCATCAGTCTGCTGTATTCAGGAGACCCATCTCACATGCAGAGACATACATAGGCTCAAAATAAAGGGATGGAGGAAGATCTACCAAGCAAATGGAGAACAAAAAAAAGCAGGGGTTGCAATCCTAGTCTCTGATAAAATAGACTTTAAACCATCAAAGATCAAAAGAGACAAAGAAGGCAATTACATAATGGTAAAGGGATCAATTCAACAGGAAGAGCTAACTCTCCTAAATATATATGCACCCAATACAGGAGCACCCAGATTCATAAAGCAAGTCCTTAGAGACTTACAAAGAGACTTAGGCTCCTATACAATAATAATGGGAGACTTCAACACTCCGCTGTCAACATTAGACAGATCAACGAGACAGAAAGTTAACAAGGATATCCAGGAATTGAACTCATCTCTGCACCAAGCGGACCTAATAGACATCTATAGAACTCTCCACCCCAAATCAACAGAATATACATTCTTCTCAGCACCACATCGCACTTATTCCAAAATTGACCGCATAATTGGAAGTAAAGCACTCCTCAGCAAATGTAAAAGAACAGAAATTATAACAAACTGTCTCTCAGACCACAGTGCAATCAAACTAGAACTCAGGACTAAGAAACTCAATCAAAACCGCTCAACTACATGGAAACTGAACAACCTGCTCCTGAATGACTACTGGGTACATAATGAAATGAAAGCGGAAATAAAGATGTTCTTTGAAACCAATGAGAACAAAGATACAACATACCAGAATCTCTGGGACACATTTAAAGCAGTGTGTAGAGGGAAATTTATAGCACTAAATGCCCACAAGAGAAAGCAGGAAAGATCTAAAACTGACACTCTAACATCACAATTAAATGAACTAGAGAGGCAAGAGCAATCACATTCAAAAGCTAGCAGAAGGCAAGAAATAACTAAGATCAGAGCAGAACCGAAGGAGATAGAGACACAAAAAACCCTCCAAAAAATCAATGAATCCAGGAGTTGGCTTTTTGAAAAGATCAACAAAATTGACAGACCGCTAGGAAGGCTAATAAAGAAGAAAAGAGAGAGGAATCAAATAGATGCAATAAAAAATGATAAAGGGGATATCACCACTGACCCCACAGAAATACAAACTACCATCAGAGAATACTATAAACACCTCTACGCAAATCAACTAGAAAATCTAGAAGAAATGGATAATTTCCTGGACACTTACACTCTCCCAAGCCTAAACCAGGAAGAAGTTGAATCCCTGAATAGACCAATAGCAGGCTCTGAAATTGAGGCAACAATTGATAGCCTACCCACCAAAAAAAGTCCAGGACCAGATGGATTCACAGCTGAATTCTACCAGAGGTACAAGGAGGAGCTGGTACCATTCCTTCTGAAACTATTCCAATCAATAGAAAAAGAGGGAATCCTCCCTAACTCATTTTATGAGGCCAACATCATCCTGATACCAAAGCCTGGCAGAGACACAACAAAAAAAGAGAATTTTAGACCAATATCCCTGATGAACATTGATGCAAAAATTCTCAGTAAAATACTAGCAAACCGGATTCAGCAGCACATCAAAAAGCTTATCCACCATGATCAAGTGGGCTTCATCCCTGGGATGCAAGGCTGGTTCAACATTCACAAATCAATAAACATAATCCAGCATATAAACAGAACCAAAGACAAGAACCACATGATTATCTCAATAGATGCAGAAAAGGCTTTTGACAAAATTCAACAGCCCTTCATGCTAAAAACGCTCAATAAATTCGGTATTGATGGAACGTACCTCAAAATAATTAGAGCTATTTATGACAAACCCACAGCTAATATCATACTGAATGGGCAAAAACTGGAAAAATTCCCTTTGAAAACTGGCACAAGACAGGGATGCCCTCTCTCACCACTCCTACTCAACATAGTGTTGGACGTTCTGGCTAGGGCAATCAGGCAAGAGAAAGAAATCAAGGGTATCCAGTTAGGAAAAGAAGAAGTCAAATTGTCCCTGTTTGCAGATGACATGATTGTATATTTAGAAAACCCCATCGTCTCAGCCCAAAATCTCCTTAAGCTGATAAGCAACTTCAGCAAAGTCTCAGGATACAAAATTAATGTGCAAAAATCACAAGCATTCTTATACACCAGCAACAGACAAGCAGAGAGCCAAATCAGGAATGAACTTCCATTCACAATTGCTTCAAAGAGAATAAAATACCTAGGAATCCAGCTTACAAGGGATGTAAAGGACCTCTTCAAGGAGAACTACAAACCACTGCTCAGTGAAATAAAAGAGGACACAAACAAATGGAAGAACATACCATGCTCATGGATAGGAAGAATCAATATCGTGAAAATGGCCATACTGGCCAAGGTTATTTATAGATTCAATGCCATCCCCATCAAGCTACCAATGAGTTTCTTCACAGAATTGGAAAAAACTGCTTTAAAGTTCATATGGAACCAAAAAAGAGCCCGCATTGCCAAGACAATCCTAAGTCAAAAGGACAAAGCTGGAGGCGTCACTCTACCTGACTTCAAACTATACTACAAGGCTACAGTAACCAAAACAGCATGGTACTGGTACCAAAACAGAGATATAGACCAATGGAACAGAACAGAGTCCTCAGAAATAATACCGCACATCTACAGCCATCTGATCTTTGACAAACCTGAGAGAAACAAGAAATGGGGAAAGGATTCCCTATTTAATAAATGGTGCTGGGAAAATTGGCTAGCCATAAGTAGAAAGCTGAAACTGGATCCTTTCCTTACCCCTTATACGAAGATTAATTCAAGATGGATTAGAGACTTAAATGTTAGACCTAATACCATAAAAACCCTAGAAGAAAATCTAGGTAGTACCATTCAGGACATAGGCATGGGCAAGGACTTCATGTCTAAAACACCAAAAGCAACGGCAGCAAAAGCCAAAATTGACAAATGGGATCTAATTAAACTAAAGAGCTTTTGCACAGCAAAAGAAACTACCATCAGAGTGAACAGGCAACCTACAGAATGGGAGAAAATTTTTGCAACCTACTCATCTGACAAAGGGCTAATATCCAGAATCTACAAAGAACTCAAACAAATATACGAGAAAAAAACAAACAACCCCATCAAAAAGTGGGGAAAGGATATGAACAGACATTTCTCAAAAGAAGATATTCATACAGCCAACAGACACATGAAAAAATGCTCATCATCACTCGCCATCAGAGAAATGCAAATCAAAACCACAATGAGATACCATCTCACACCAGTTAGAATGGCAATCATTAAGAAGTCAGGAAACAACAGGTGTTGGAGAGGATGTGGAGAAATAGGAACACTTTTACACTGTTGGTGGGATTGTAAACTAGTTCAACCATTATGGAAAACAGTATGGCAATTCCTCAAGGATCTAGAACTAGATGTACCATATGACCCAGCCATCCCACTACTGGGTATATACCCAAAGGATTATAAATTATTCTACTACAAAGACACATGTACACGTATGTTTATTGTGGCACTATTCACAATAGCAAAGACTTGGAATCAACCCAAATGTCCATCTGTGACAGACTGGATTAAGAAAATGTGGCACATATACACCATGGAATACTATGCAGCCCAAAAAAAGGATGAGTTTGCGTCCTTTGTAGGGACATGGATGCAGCTGGAAACCATCATTCTTAGCAAACTATCACAAGAAGAGAAAACCAAACACCGCATGTTCTCACTCATAGGTGGGAACTGAACAATGAGATCACTTGGACTCGGGAAGGGGAACATCACGCACTGGGGCCTATCATGGGGAGGGGGGAGGGGGGAGGAGGGAGGGATTGCATTGGGGAGTTATACATGATATAAATGATGAATTGATGGGTGCTGACGAGTTGATGGGTGCAGCACACCAACATGGCATAAGTATACATATGTAATAAACCTGCACGTTATGCACATGTACCCTAGAACTTAAAGTATAATAAAAAAAAAAAAAAGAAAAAAGAAACAAACAAACAAAAAAAAAACAAACAAACAAACAAAAAGAATTTATGCTATAAGTATAGAGAAGCCAGTAAAGGGTTTCAGAAACTAGGTATGATGGAGAATTATACATAGAAAAATCAGGAAAAATAGATGGGATAGACAATAGCACTTATATGCATATTGATATTTTAACTTTTTACGAAAATGTAATGAATGTTTAGGTCATATTTGATCATCTTTTATAGTGTTTCACCTTGATTCATGTGATTGATGAAAGATCTTGAAGCAAACTGAAAGATCATTTGTTTTAATACACTCATCTCCCAAACAAAGAAGCTAAAATAACAAACCATTCCAAAATTTAGTGGCTTTCAACAATCAGCATTTGTTTAACTCATGAATTTGTGGGTTGGCAGTTCTGCTCTGAATGTTGATCTAGGCTGGTTCACTCATGCCTCTATGGCCAGGTGTCAGGATGATGGGGCTGTGGGTCTAAGACCATCAGCTGGCACTACAGCTCATCTCAAATACACATGGCATCTCCAGCAGGTCAGCCCCTAGGTTTGTGGCTGGGCTTCATGAAAGCCAGAGGAAATATGCAAGGCCTTCTGGGTCCCAGACTTGAAATCAGTGCTTCTCCTATTGCTTCTCCTATTCCATTGGTCAAACAAGTGACAAGGACAGCTCAGATTCAAGGGCTGGAGAAATAGCCTTCACCTCCCATCCCTGGATAGGAGGAGATACAAAGAACTATGATTTTTTTTTCAATCTGCCTGCCAAACAGAAGCTTTATGATCAGCAGTGCTGTTTTTACTTCTAAGCAACTTATTTGTCAGTCTATCCATTGACAAAACTAAAAAGTAAGTTTCTTAGTTTAAACAGAGTTATATCTCTCATTGTTTTCTGTCCCTCACATAGCTATTCATATCCCTTTTCTCACACACTTTTTAAAAATAGCACACAAAAATTAGTAAGAATCTTTGTTTTCATGAATCATTATGCACTGCTATTAATCACTGCTCAGCTTTCACAAAGATTTTCAGAAGAAAACATGTTACTAAACATTCTCTGTGTTTCATCCAAGCCTGGTCAATTAATTTGTTGTACACCTGGAATCTGATTTCAAGAGAGGTGAAGAAAAATCTTTGGATCTCTCTGTAACCACCCAAACACAGCTCTTCAGTTTCCAAGGGTGCTCATTTGCAAATGCAAGTAAGGGCATAAAAATAGGAATGCAAATATATTCTTCTTTTTTTAAAACAGATTTGGATCAGTTTAGTATATTTTTGGAAAACTTTGTTCACTTCATCTTCTTGGCATTTCATTATACTTTACGATCTCAAAGTCAACTCTCCTGCAACAAAGCGAAACATGGTTCTTTTGAAATAAATGTTGTCATTAACAAGCCATGCCAGGCACAGTGACAGCTTTGCAGCTGTAATGAATAACATTTCCCGCAAAGTTCTTCTGTCTGACAGAAAAGCTGTGACATTACTGCAGGCAACAGTGCTGAAAATTAAAAGATTGATTGATGCAAGTGGATAATTGAAACCTCAGTACTGTCACATGCACGTCAGCCTAACAACAAAACTACTACTCTAAGATAATATTTATCATGATACAGCCTCTCTATGAATAAAAAAAACCACATGTTGAAAAACGTAGACTATATCCCATTAAATATGATTTAGAGGATGCCATTGTAGATGAGTCCATCAATAGCAATAAATTACACAGTGCTCAAACTTGCTCTAAAACTTACATGTTAGTTGAAAGTACATTTCTGCAAAAAAATCTACTCAAAGTAGGCATTTAACCCTCTTTGAATAGCAAAGCACAGGATCCATTTCCTAGTTCATCTGTAACTAACATTGCAATAAACCAGCATTTAGGCAGCTGAATTTGAAAGAGTAAACATGTCAGAACCTTGCTAAAACTTTCTTTTCAGAGTGTATTTCCTCATATCTATCAATTTATATCAGTTTTCTCCTTACATACCTGTAGTTCTGTATTTATATAGAGAGCATATAGAGCACATATATGTTCTTATAGAGAGAAATTACATAAAGAAAAGTAGAACTTGACCGGGTGTGGTGACTCACACCTGTAATCCCAGCACTTTGGGAGGCCAAGGCGGGTGGATCACGAGGTCAGCAGATCAAGACCATCCTGGTCAACATGGTGAAACCCCGTCTCTACTAAAAATATAAAAAATTAGCCAGGCGTGGTCGCGGGTGCCTGTAGTCCCAGCTACTAGGGTTGAGGCAGGAGAATGGCGTGAACTCGGGAGGCGGAGCTTGTAGTGAGCAGAGATTGCACCACTGCGCTCCAGCCTGGGTGACAGAGCGAGACTCCATCTCAAAAAAGTAAATAAACAAAGAAAGAAACCTAGAACTTATATTGCTTTCAATGGTAACTGCTTCACATTCGACAGTTTAGAGGAAGAAATGACATAGCTATAGAGAGGCAAAGATTACAACCTGTGAATTATCTATTTATATGGAAAAGAGAGGAACTCTGAAATCAGGCCTCGACTTTTTTCAATAACTTTTGAATGCTTGGGCATTTGTGCTAACCCTCTGGGTTTAAGTTTCCACGTATATAAAAGGATTACAGTAGTCATTAGGATGACCAACTTGTCCTGGTATGCCCAGGACATTCCCAGTTTTAAAATTCAAAGTCAGCCTCTGAGGAAACCCCTCAGTCCCAGGAAACAAGGACAGTTGGTCATTCTAGAAGTGACTAACGTATTGGGTGTCATGAATTCTTAAGACAGTAATGGAGAATGTGGACCCTCCCTTCAGAAAAATACACATTCACAAAATGTTCCACAACATTTTAGAAGGTCATTGTTCCATTTAGTTTATGAATTCTGGGTTAATCACCAATCTACTGGATTATCATCCCAGCTCTTTCCAACTCACAGCGCAGTTACAATTAGTAAGGGAATCTTCTGTGCATGTTGCCAATGTTAAGCTTGTGCTGAACAAGTGAAAGTGTTGGGGGTAATGTGTTTTGTCGCCCCAGCGTTTTATAATTCCAACAACATACAGATCAAAGAAAGTGACATTTTTTTCTAGTGGGTGTAGTAGAAAAAATATGGACAAAAGAGAATAAAATGGCCTTCAAAATATTTTAATCAAATTTGCCTCATAGGTTTTGTCATACTGTGAATGTCAAACATTTTCCAACCTTTTCCCTAGCTTTCTCATGTACTGTTACACTGTCCATCAATGTCTGCATTCCCTAAAACCTTTTTCTTCTTTGTTCAATTACGTTCTCTCTTTTTTTTGCTTTTTTTTTTTTTTTTTTTTTTTTTTTTTTTTTTTTTTTTGAGACGGAGTCTCGCTCCGTCGCCCAGGCTGGAGTGCAGTGGCCGGATCTCAGCTCACTGCAAGCTCCGCCTCCCGGGTTTCCCGAGTAGCTGGGACTACAGGCGCCCGCTACCTCGCCCGCCTAGTTTTTTGTATTTTTTAGTAGAGACGGGGTTTCACCATGTTAGCCAGGATGGTCTCGATCTCCTGACCTCGTGATCCGCTCGTCTCGGCCTCCCAAAGTGCTGGGATTACAAGTTTGAGCCACCGCGCCCGGCATTTTTCTTACTTTTTTCCTAAGATGATTTTATATGTCTAGATCTTCTTTCCTCCAAAATACCCTATTTTGTTTTTCTAGCATCAACTGGGTCACATTTTTATCATCTCATGTATGTCTCTTTTCTTTTGCTCTAACATTGCAAGAAAATTATATTATATCCAGCATTCTGGAAGGGTCTCACCATTGGTGTTGCTACCTGATAATTCAGATTAAGCACACAGTTACGTAATTTTTTTACTGGAAGCCTAATTTTAAATGTTTACTTAGATTCTTTCTTACCCATAACCACAAGGACTTAGGTGAAGTCCCAATTCTTAGGTACCAAGCCCTTTCCATCTCCCACTATTCTTCTACGTTTCCTTGCTCAATCACAGTTCCAGATTCAGTGAGTGTTTATCTACTTCCACATCTCTCATCCTGCTGTTCTCATCTATCGGTTCTATAAATACTTCATGGCCTTTAAGTTTGAACTCCTGTGTGGTTCGTTCATTTACTAAATATTTATTGAGCACCTGCTATGTGCCGGGTACTGCTACAGAGAAAATCAGAAGAAAGAGATCATGTCTTTACAGAGTTTTTTATTCCAGCTGGGGAGAGACTGAGCAAACAGAGTACATGATAAAGAAGTAAATTATATGGCAATTTCAGAATATGACAGGTACTATGGGGGGAAAGAAAAGAAATAGAGGTGAATAAGAGGAATTGATGTCAGGGAGGCAAGATGACAGTTTTGATTATCAATTAGATAAATAATTTAATTACATGCAAAGGCAATGTAGGCCTCCATGAAGAGTGAACCTTTGAACAGAAACAAGTAGGTGAAGCCACGGAGACATCTCTGTATAGATTTGTGGGGTTTGTTGCCTTCCAGAGGTTAGAACTTGTGTATGTTTATGCTGAGCATTTTGGGTAAGGGGGGATGGTTAACCGAACAGCTTTTCTAGGCTAGTTTTCAAGTTCTCATCTAGCAACAACTCTCACTTTCTCATGGTTAGGCTGCACCCGCACCGGAGCACTTTCTCTTCCCAGATGGCACCAAGCTCTTGCCAGCCCCTAGGCTTCCCAATATGTTGCCAACTCTACCCTACTCACTCCTGCATCCAATGGACTCATATGGTGCCAAACATGCTGAAGACCTCCAGGGACAGCCCATCTTTTCTATCCTTTTCACTCCTCCATCCTCTACCCATACCTCTGTAGCTCCCTTCATATGCCTTTATGTAGAAATTCATCAGACTTTTTAAATTAAAGTCTTATTTGTCTGAATTGTGGGGGTGGGGAAAGTGTTTTTGCCTTTGCATCTCTAACCATGATACTAAATATCTACTGAGGAAATGATTTGCTGAGCACATTTAATAGCTATTTATGTTTACAGATGTAAAGAATAAGACCCCAAAAAGCTATGGGACCTACCTCAGATCAAGCAAATAGTTAAGAGCAGAGGCAGACTAATCTAGAAGCTAAAACATGATAAAATCACCAACTTAGAAAAAAGAATATCTGCAGCATGTCTTTTTGTTGTATACAGATTGAACTGCTCTGCCAGCTAAAATTATGTAGCTATGTAGTAAAAGACACTACTCAAATAAATCAAGTACTTATGGATATCATTCTCATTAACTACTTTGGTTAAAAGCAGAGTGCTAGGGGAATGTGATATCTTCCAGAAGACAGTCTTTGTCTCCTCTCTAACCCATCTTACTTATCCTTAATGTATTCCTAATAAGAGCCCATTTATTTGCAAGCCATCCACACAATCCTCTCCTGCAGTGCCTGAGAAAATACCAGGTCAATTTGATAAGAATCTTTCCCCTAGATATTTGACTTTGTTGCTGTTGTTGTTGTTGTTGTTGTTGTTGTTGAGATGGAGTCTCACTCTGTTGCCCAGGCTAGAGTGCAATGTTGCAGTCTCAGCTCGCTGCAGTCTCTGCCTTCCAGGTTCAAGTGACTTTCTGCCTCAGCCTTCTGAGTAGATGGAATTACAGGCACCCACCACTATGCCCAGCTAATTTTTGTATTTTTAGTAGAGACAGGGTTTCACCATATCGGCCAGGCTGGTCTCAAATTCCTTACCTCAAGTGATCCATCCACCTCGGCCTCCCAAAGTCCTGAGACTAGGGGCATGAGCCACTGGGTCCATCCAAATAGCAGCATATTTTGAAATGATACACACATTTTCAGCCTAAAGTTGAAGGTTTGTGTTTCAGGGACTGTATACACTTCTGTGTATATGTGTAGAGTAATGAGATGTTCTACCAGTCACTGCTATACCCGGTGGGGCAATTCTGCCCTCTGTAGTCAAAGTGTAGAATGTTGTTGATCCCTATACCCTGACCTGACAACTGGTCCTTATTTGCTTTATGTTAGCTCTCATTTACCTGGAGGTCTTGCTCTGCCCCTTGTCTTTGACAGGAATTTCTGAACAACTTTATTTTTGCATCAGACAAATCTATAACCTCCATTTTTACATCTTTAAAGTTGCCATAAAGCTTACTCTTCCAGAAGATGCGGTCTTGATTCTCAATTCCCTGTGTATACCAAACTGAAACTGCTGCACTCCTGCTTTGAGTCAGTCTCTGGTTATAGCTACCTCCCAGCTAAGTCAAAGGTCATTAACTCCCATTAGCACATAATTCAGTCTCACTCTGTTTGTTACATGTCAACAACTATCCTGAATCCCAGCTCCTCATCTGCTCTGGCCTGCTTTATAAACTTTGCCAACTTGTCTTAATGGAGAGCTGCCCTTTCTTTAAGTGCAGCATCCCTTTCCAATTCATGACATAAATTTCTTAGGTAGTGTATTACCCCATTTTCACACTGCTATAAAGAAATGCCTAAGACTGGGTAATTTATAAAGGAAAGAGGTTTAATTGACTCACTATTTTGCATGGCTGGGGAAGCCTCAGGAAACTTACAATCATGGTGAAAAGGGAAGCAGGCACTTTCTTCACAAGCCAGCAGGAGAAAAAGAAGAACAAAGGAAGAACTTCTAAACACTTATAAAATCATCAGATCTCATGAGCACTCACTCATTGTCACAAGAACAGCATGGGGAAACCACCTCCATGATTCAATCACCTCCCTCCCTTGACACGTGGGGATTACAATTCAAGATGAGATTTGGGCGGGGACACAGAGCCAAACCATATCAGCTAGGCAAGCAAAACTAAGTCTTATTAATTTAATTTGTAAAAAATTTATTGAATGCTGGATGGTAACTCAAAAAAACCTGAAGGAATAGCTGAACAATAGCTTTCCAATAAACAGGAACCAGACAGTTTCTGGGTATCTGACTTCTGGATATTATGGGTTATCTCTTCAAGGCCTCACTGTCAGGATTAATCAGTAACATAGCAGAATAATATTCCTAACCCCTCAGAATAGCTATATGCTAATTCTTGGAACCTGTGAATATGTTATTTTCTATGGCAAAAGAAATTTTGCAGATGTCATTTAGAGTATGAACCTTTAGATAGAAAGATACTCCAGGATATCTTAGCAGATCCCATGTAATCACAAGAGTCCTTAAAAGGAGTGAACTTTTCTGGCTGTGTTAGAAAGAGAGAGATGTGATGATAGAAAAGCTTCCAAGGGATTTCATGTTATTGGCTTTGAAGATGAAGAAGTGGGTCAAGAGCCAAGAAATGTGGGCAGCCTTTAGAAGCGAGAATGAGCAAGGAAGAAAATTCTCACCTAGAGGCTCCAGAAAGGAATACAGCCCTGCTGATACCTTGGTTTTAGCTTAGTGAGACCTGTGTTGGATTTCTGACCTACACAACTATAAAATAATATATTTGTCTTGTTTTAAACCGTTAAATGTGTGTTAACGTATTATAGCTGCAATAGAAAATGAATACAGTCAGTTCCAGAAGAATGTCTTTAAAATAAAAACAAGTCCCAGCACCACTCACCATTCACTTCCTACGCAAAACAAATAAATAATAAATTAGAAGACCGTGCTCATTCAGAATTTGAAAGGAATGTAAATCACCTTTGAAAGTTCTGTTATGACCCGTTTACACCCTGTGTGGAAACACCGCCTATTTGTCTATACAGCCACCTTTTTTGACATAGCAGGTATTATGGTGCTTAAAATGTCTGTGTAGAATAGAATTATTTATGGCACTTATATTAAGCTCTGAGAAAAGAATTACAGCATAGGCATCTTGGGTTTTAGACTGAAACAATGTACCCCTTGACAAATTATTTCTTCTGGAAAACAGTTCTTGAATTTGCCTAGAGTCCGATGGGTACTGAACACAGGCCACCATGGATTGCTGGGTGAGTATGCATTTGAGCTGTCCATAAACTAAGTGCTATCAGTTCTGCCTTATTCAGTTGCACAAATCCAGATATATATGAGGCAGGACTGAGGAGGCTCTGAAGGCCTAACAAAATGGATGAGCAAGTGGTTCCCACTCTTAGCAACTGTACTCCAGACACACTTTCATTCCCCTTAACAATATATGTGGTCTCAGGGAGGGCACTCTACAGGAGATAACAGTGAAAGGTGACTCTCAACAAAATGCTGGAACCAAGCAGAAGTTCAATTTGGTGGGGTAAATTTCTCACTCTGGAGATGCTTTGAAAATCAGTGGATAAAGCAGCATGATTGGAAGGTTGATGATAATACCTGAAGAAGGAAGTTATAGGTGAGTCTCTTACAATGGACCCATAGTTTGATATATTTTTATCCCATGTGAAGGTATACAAAACCAAAAGTCCCTCACTGCTGAAAAGGCCCTTAAATAGCAAAGTGGGAAAGATAGCCTGTCTGGATTTTATCCCATCCTTGTTTCCAGGTGATGCAGGATTTCCTCAAGAGTCTCATTAAAAACAGTGGCTATATGTGTGATAGTAGCTTGGCATGGGCTTAGCAATATTGACTTTACTGAGGTTGACCTGACTTTACTTCTGACAAACAATATTCTAGAAGCAGTAAGTGGCCATGAGCCAGCCTCCACATAGTATATTTTGAGAAGTCCACACAATGTCCATTGACATATTATAGTGTACTTTTCTGTAATTAAAAGAGTAGCAATTTGTCTTCATTGGAACATACATATTCTGTAATGGAACAATGGAACTTGTACTCTTGACTTCTCATCTGTGGGATTCCTCAACACCTTGCAAACCCTTATATTAAACATCATGGCCTTTAACCAAGAAACTTATTTATAATAAAAATTAAGGCAATTAGTTCATTCCCCCAATAATTCCCTGTTGTTGCTTTTTTAATTTATTAGCATTATTACTGTGAGCTATAGCAATGAGGCCAGCAGGAAGACTCTTAGGATAATGTGTGAATCTGTGACCAATAAATGGTGCTGTTTGTCTCACAACCAGATTGTATGGGGCTAGGAAGCAAGGGAAAGAGGTGGAAAAGACCCTTTTCAAGTTGTTACATAATAACCCTCACATTTGTTTTTCTTTCCATGCCAGTTACTCAAAGTTTAACTGGTGTGTAGAAGTTTTGGTACCAAATATAAAATTGCTTTCACCCGAGGTTCATCATCATTCCACTCACTTGGATTCTTCAAACTGCCATTTGGCCAATTGCCATTTTTTCACGCCACTAGACAAATAGAAAAAACAGAGAGGAGGAGTGCCCTTCCCTCTCCTAGACAAACAGAACACATATGCTCCAGGTGGAGCAATCAGACATGGAATACTTTGAGCATTTGTCATATAACGTCACACAGCTGGAAAACAGCTGAACTTCATTCATTTTACTGGAAGAACCCTACAAACACTGTTCATCAGTTTCTCCTCCCTAGTTCTCCAGAGCTTCCTGATTCCTGATCCTTCTCTGGCCTGGATTTTAAGCTTTTCCTTCAGAAATGGAAGGTATGTTTAATAAAATTAATTCCTTTAACAATAAAACAAGTTTTTTTTTGTTACTTGCTGCTAGAGAACTCTAACTGACACACTGCTCAACACTTATCTCAGCTTTTCATGAAAAGCAATCCTTTTTATACAATTACCCTGGACCCATTCTCAATTAAGATTGCCCACCCTGAAGAGTACTACAGCAATTCACACCCTGGAAAGTATTAACTACATGGAAAGCATCTTCTCTGGCATGTTGTCAGCCTTAATAATGGGTGGAATTCCTTGCATCCTTTGGGGAGAGTTGCCCCTTTTGTACCATCTTTGACAACAAATGTGCTCCTTTTTAAAGAAACACTCATCCCACTTTGTAAACTATTCAAAATTATAGCATTATTGGCTCTCCACCTCATTGTGTTCATTGTTAGACCTTGCTACCTCCTCCAGATAACAATCACTCCTAACACTCTCCATTATGTGTGGCAGCTCATTCAGTCATGGCTGTCACTATGAGGAGGCAACAATGCATCAGCTCAGACAGAGAACTACTGCTCCCACGGTTACCTCCACCATCACGACCACCACCATCATCAGCTCTCTAATTTATGAACAGTGTTTCAGATCCATTACCTCAGCAGCTTCAGTTCTGGAAACCTACTTCACATTATTAACTAGAAAGGATCTTAATATTTCAGCACTAGAGTCCTCTACTCTGGTCCACTAGTTTATATCTACCAAAAAATATCCCAATTTTGCACTAAGCACTCATCTCTGAGCTACAGCTCCTTGTCTGTTACTGGAGTTAAGGTGCCTTTGCTGGTACATAGATAGCATTAGGCTGACCTTTCTGTGCTAAATATCCAAAGGTATTGAGTCACTTTTTTTTTAGTTTTATTTGTTTATTACTGGCTGAGACAATGGCACTTGAAACAATAGGGCTGCTTTCTCTAATTAACGTATTAGCCAAGCACATGGAGTCTGACTGTCCTTTGCTTACCTCCAGGCTGCACCAGTGCACGCCCTATTCCAAACTTCTAACATCATCAGGGTTTGTTAGCCTTTAATAATTGCGTTAGTCCAAAAGTTAGTCACTTTTGAAAAGACTATTTGGGGGAAATTGAATCTGTAAAACACTGTTTATCATACCCCAATTCTCAAATCTTCCAGATTTAAAAATTATGTCTACATTCTGCTCTGCTACAACATGTCTTTAAATTGTTTTTCTTTGTTTCAATAGGTTTTTGGGAAACAGGTTTGTGTTTGGTTACATGAGTAAGTTATGTAGTAGTGATTTCTGAGATACTGGTGCACCCATTACCTGATGTACACTGTACCCAATGTGTAGTTTTTTATACCTCACCCCCTCTCACCCTTTCCCTCAAGTCCCCAAAGTTCAATGAACCATTCTTAGGCCTTTGCATCCTCATAGCTTAGCTCTCACTTATGAGTGAGAGCATTTTGTTTGGTTTTCCTTTCCTGAGTTACTTCACTTATAATAATGTTCTCCAATTGTATCCAGGTTGCTGCAAATGCCATTATTTCATTTCTTTTCATGGCTAACATTCCATGATTTATGTGTGTGTGTGTGTGTGTGTAGCACAATTTCTTTATCCACTTTTTGATAGATGGGCATTTGGACTGGTTCCATATTTTTGCAATTGCAATTTGTGCTGCCGTAAACATACATGTGGAAGTATCTTTTTCATATAGTGATTTCTTTTCCTCTGGGTAGATACCTAGTAGTGGGATTGCTGGATCTAATGGTAGTCTACTTTTAGTTCTATAATGAATCTCCACACTGTTTTACACAGTGGTTGTACTCATTTACATTTCCAACAACAGTGCAAAAGTGTTCCCTTTTCACCACATTCGCCCCAACATTAATTTTTTTTCATTTTTTATTTTCTGATTATGACCTTTCTTGCAAGAGTGAAGTGGTGTCACGTTGTGGTTTTGATTTGCATTTGCCTGAGCATTTTTCCTTATGTTTGTTGACCATTTGTATGTCTTCTTTTGAGAATTGTCCATTCATGTCCTTAGTCCACTTTTTGATGGGATTCTTTTTTATTTTCTCACTAATTTGTTTGACTTCCTTATAGATTCTTGATATTAGTCCTTTACTGGATGTATAGATTGCAAGATTTTCTCTCACTTTGTGGGTTGTCTGTTTACTTTGTTGATTATTTCTTTTGTTGTGCAGAAGCTTTTCAGTTTAATTGAGTCCCATCTATTTATCTTTGCTCTTGTTGTGTTTGCTTTTGGGTTCCTGGTCATAAACTCTTTGTCTAAGCCAATGTCTAGAAGCATTTTTTCAACGTTATCTTCTAGAATTTTTATGGTTTCAGGTCTTAGATTTAAGTCTTTGATCCATCTTGAGTTGATTTTTATATAAGGTGAGAGATCAGGATCCAGTTTCATTCTTCCACATGTGGCTTACCAATTATCCCAGCATCATTTGTTGAATAACAATTCCCCACTTTATGCTTTTGTTTGCATTGTCGAAGATAAGTTGACTGTAAGTATTCAGCATTATTTCTGGGTTCTCTATTCTGTTCCATTGGTCTATATGCTTGTGGTTTTTGTTTTGTTTTGTTTTGTTTCACTACTACCATGCTGTTTTGGTGACTATGCCTTCATAATATAGTTTGAAGTCAGGTAATGTAAAGCCTTTGATTTGTTCTTTTTGCTTAGTTTTGCTTTGGCTATGCAGGCTCTTTTTAGTTCCATATGAATTTTAGGATTGTTTTTTCCAGTTATGTGAAGAATGATGGTGGAATTTTGATGGGAATTGCATCGAATTTGCAGATTACTTTTGGCAGCATGATCATTTTCACAATATTGTTTCTACCCATTCTTGAGCATGTGATGTGTTTCCATTTATCTGTGTCATTTATGATTTCTTTCAGCAGTGTTTTGTAGTTTTCCTTGTAGAGGTCTTTCACCTCTTAGGTTAAGTATATTCCTATGTATTTTATTTTATTTTATTTTATTTTATGCAGCTATTGTAAAAGGAGTTGGGTTCTTGATTTGATTCTCAACTTGGTTGCTGTTGGTGTGTAGCAGGGCTACTGATTTGTGTACATTAATTTTGTATCCTGAAACTTTGTTGAATTCATTTACCAACTCTAGGAGCTTTTTGAATGAGTATTTAGGGTTTTCTAGGTATACAATTATGTCATCTGCAAACAGTGACAGTTTGATTTCCTCTTCACTGATTTGGATCCCCTTTATTTCTTTCTCTTGTCTGATTGCTCAGGCTAGGACTTCCAGTATTATGTTGAATAGAAGTGGTGAAAGTGGGCATTTATGTCTTGTTCCAGTTGTCGGGGGAATACTTTTAACTTTTCCCCATTCAGTATGATGTTGGTCGTGGGTTTGTCATAGATGGCTTTTATTACCTTAAGTTATGTCCCTTCTATGCTGAGTTTGATGGGGTTTTTAATCATATAGTGATGCTGGATTTTGTCACATGCTTTCTCGGCATCTATTGAGACGATTATGTGATTTTTGTTTTTAATTCTGTTTATGTGGTGTATCACATTTATTGACTTGTGGATGTTAAACCATCTCTGCATCCCTGGTATAAAACCTACTTGATCATGATGGATCATCTTTTTTGATATTCTGTTGGATTCAGTTAGGTAATATTTTGTTGAGGATTTTTGCGTCTATTTTCATCAGGGATATTGGTCTGTAGTTTTCTTTTTCCGTATGTCCTTTCCTGGTTTTCACATTAGGGCGATACTGGTTTCATAGAATGATTTAGGGAGGATTCACTCTTTATCTTTTGGAACAATGTCAATAAGATTGATATCAATTATTCTTTGAATGTCTGATAGAATTAATCTGTGAATGTGCCTAGTCCTTGACTTTTTTTGTGTGTAACTTTTAAATTACCATTTCACTCTCACTGCCTGTTACTGGTCTGCTTAGAGCCTCTGTTTCTTCCTGCTTTAATCTAGGAGGGTTGTATACTTCCAGGAATTTATCCCTCTACTCTAGGTTTTCTAGTTTATGTGCATAAAGGTGTTCATATTAGCCTTGAATGATCTTTTGTATTTCTGTAGTGTTGATTGTAATCGCTCCCATTTTGCTTCTAATTGAGCTTATTTGGATCTTCTCTCTTCTTTTCTTGGTTAATTTTACTAATGGTCTATCAGTTTTTTTATCTTTTCAAAAATCCAGATTTTTGTTTTATCTTTTGTATATTTTTTTTTTGTTTCAATTTCATTTAGTTCTTCTCTGATCTTGATTATTTATTTTCGTCCACTGGGTTTGGGTGTGGTTTGTTGTTGTTTCTCTAGCTCCTTGAGGTGTGACCTTAGATTGTCTATTTGTGCCCCTCCAGACTTTTTGATGTAGGTATTTAATGCTATGAACTTTCCTTTTAGCACCATCTTTGCTATATCCCAGAGGTTTTGATAGGTTGTGTCACTATTATCATTCAGTTCAAAGAATTTTTTAATTTCCATGTTGATTTCATTGTTGATACAACAGTTATTCAGGAGCAGGTTATTTAATTTCCATATCCATGGTTTTGAGGGTTCCTTTGGAGTTGATTTCAATTTTATTCTACTGTGGTCTTAGAAAGTACTTGATATAAATTTGATTTTCTCAAATTTGTTAAGGCTTGTTTCGTGGCCTATCATATGGTCTATTTTGGAGAATGTTCTATGTACTGTTGAATAGAATGTGTATTCTGCAGTTAAGGGGTAGAATGCTTTGTAAATATTTATTAAGTCCATTTTTTCTAGGGTATAGTTTAAGTCCATTGTTCCTTTGTTGATTTTCCATCTTGATGACCTGTCGAGTTCTGTCAATGTAATATTGAAGTTTCCCCACTATTATTGTGTTGTTATCTTGTTTCTTAGGTCTAGTAGTAATTATTTTATAAATTTGGGAGTTCCAGTATTAGATACATATATATTTAGGATTGTGATATTTTCCTGTTGGACTAGTCCTTTTATCATCATACAGTGTTTCTCTTTGTCTTTTTTAACAGCTATTTCTTTAAAGTTTGTTTTGTCTGATATAAAAATAGCTACTCCTGCTCACTTTTGGTTTCCATTTGCATGGGATATCTTTTTCCACCCCTTTACCTTAAGTTTATGTGAGTCCTTATGTGTAAGGCGAGTCTCCTGAAGACAGCAGAACTTGGTTGGTGAATTCTTAACAATTCTGCAAATTCTGTATCTTTTAAGTGGAGCATTTAGGCCATTTACATTCAATGTTAGTATTGAGATGTAAGGTACTATTTTATTCATCATCCTATTTGTTGTCTGAATACCTTGGGATTTTTTTTTATCATGTTGCTGTTTTATAGGTCCTGTGAGGTTATGTTTTAAGGAGATTCTATTTTGGTGTATCAAAGATTTATTTCAAAATTTAGAGCTCCTTTTAGCAGTTCTTGTAGTGCTGGCTTGGTGGTGGTGAATTCTTTCAGCATTTGTTTGCCTGAAAAACAACTGTATCTTTCCTTCATTTATGAAGCTTATTTTCACTGGATACAAAATTCCTGACAGATAATTGTTTTGTTTAAGGAGGCTAAAGATAGGACCCCAATTCCTTCTAGCTTGTAGGATTTCTGCTGAGAAATCTGCTGTTAATCTGATAGGTTTTCCTTTATAGATGACCCGATGCTTTTGTCTCACAGTTCTTAAGATTCTTCCCTTCTTCTGGTCTTTAGATAATCTGATGACTATGTGCCTAGGTGGTGATCTTTTTGTGATGAATTTCCTAGGTGTTCTTTGAACTTTTCATATTTGGATGTCTAGATCATTAGCAAGGCCAGGGAAGTTTTCTTCAATTATTTTCTCAAATAGATTTTCCAAACTTTTTTATTTTTCTTCTTCCTTGGGAACACCAACTATTCTTAGGTTTGGTTGGTAAATGTAATCCCAAACTTCTTGGAGACTTGGTTCATTTTTTAAAAATTTTTTCTTTGTCTTTGTCAGGTTGGATTAATTGGAAAGCTTTATCATTGAGTTCTGAAGTCCTTTCTTCTACTTACTTCAACTTGATTCTATTGCTGAGACTTTCCAGTGCATTTTACAATTCTCTAAGTGTGTCCTTGATTTCCAGAAGTTGTCATTGTTTTTATTTATGGTATCTATTTCACTGGAGATTTTTTCATTCATATCCTGTATCATTTGTTTGATTTCTTTAAGTTGGACTTCACCTTTCTCTGGTACCTCCTTGATTGGCTTAATAATTGACCTTCTGAATTCTTTTTCTGGCAATTCAGAGACTTTTTCTTTGTTTGGATTCATTGCTGATGTGCTAGCATGATATTTTGGGGATTTTAAAGAATGCTGTTTTGTCATATTACCAGAATTGTTTTTCTGTTTCCTTCTCATTTGGGTAGACTATGTTAGAAGGAAGGCCAGAACTCAAGGGCTGCTGTTCAGATTATTTTGTACCACAGGGTACTCCCATGATGTAGTGCTCTCCCCTTTCCCTTAGGGATGGGGCTTCCTGAGAGCTGAACTGCAGTGATTGTTATTTCTCTTCTGGATCTAGCCACCCAGTGAAGGTACCAGGCTCTAGGCTGTTACTGGGGAGTGCCTGCCAAGAGTCCTGTGATGTGATCCATCTTCAGAACTCTCAGCAGTGAATACCAGCACCTTCTCTGGTGGAGATAGCAAGAGAATGAAGTGGACTCTGTGAGGGTCCTTGTGATATGGAAGTGCTGGGAAGGGAAGAGTGTGGTCCCTTTAAATGATACGGAAATGGGGAAGAGAAGTGCTGGGTAAAGGAGGGCATGGTCCCTGGCTAGGGCTCTATCCCCACGGACCTAGGTGAGGACAGGCATTTCCTGCCCAAATGTTGCATTTCCCAAGACCATCCTGGCCTTCCATGCTCCCATCCTGTGCCTATAAATACCCAAGACCCTAGCAAGGCAGAAACAGAAGCAGCTGGACATCAAGAGGAGCATGTCAGTGGAGGAACACATGGGTGGCTGGACACATCCAGAGAAGCACATCAGCAGGAACTGGCATACCGGCAGGCCACAGACTGGCAGAACAATGTGGAGGTTGGCTGGAGCAGTTGGAGGAGAGCCCAGCCTGCTGAGCAGCCTGACTCCAGGGGAAAACCTTCCCGCTCCATCCCCCTTTTGGCTTCTCCCATCTGCTAAGAGCTACCTCCACTCAATAAAACCTTGGACTCATTCTCCAAGCCCAGGTGTGATCCAATTCTTCTGGTACACCAAGGCAAGAACCTGGAATGTAGAAAGCCCTCTGTCCTTGTGACAAGGTAGAGGGTCTAATTGAGCTCGTTAACACAAGCTGCCTATAGACAGCAAAACTCAAAGGGCACCCTATAACACATGCCCACTGAGGCTTCAGGAGCTGTAAACATCCACCCCTAGAAACTGCCGTGGGTACAGAGCACCACAACTTGCCCGTCTGTATGGTCCCCTAGAGGTTTGAGCAGCAGGACACTGAAGAAGCGAGCCACTTCCCCTGCCACACACCCTGCGAGGGGGACAAGGGAACTTTTCTTGTTTCACTTGGCTGTATTTCTGTTAAGTGCACTAGCGTTGTGTTGGTTGACCTCCAGCCAGGAGGTGGCACCTTCAAGAGTGCATCACCTGCAGTAGCATAGGGAGGATCAGGTGGTAACACTGGGAGGATCAGGGGCTTTGTCTTTGGCTACCAGGGAGGGTAGATGAAGACCATCAAGTGGGGGCAGGATTAGGGATGTCTGAGTTCAGACTCCCTTTGGGCGGGGCTTGCTGTATTTGCTCTGGGGGATGGGAGTGTGGTTCCCAGGCCAATGGAGTTATGTTCCCAGGGGGATTATGGCTGCCTCTGCTGTGTCACCCAGGTCACCAGGGAAAAAGCCTGCTGGAGAAATCCAGCAGCCACAGACCTCACCCAACCCCATGCCATCCCACAGCCACTACCACCATGCCCCACCAACAGCACCGAGTTTATTTCCAGGCAGCTGGTGAGCAGGGCTGAGAACTTGCCCCAGGCTACCAGCCTCCCACCTGAGAGAGCAAACTGACTCACAATTCCTCGCTGTCCCATGGAGCCTGGAGCAGCAATCTATCTGCTTCAGAGGGTCTGTGGATTCTCTCGGCTTTTCTGGTATTTTCCTGCAGTAGTTCTTGGAGCAAAAGTTCACAATATGGGTCTCTATTTATTGCTCTGTCCATCCAAGTAGGAGCTGCAAGTTAGTCCTGCCTCCTATCCATCATTTTTACCTTGCATCTTATTTTAACTAAATAACTGTTAAAACTATCCATTCTAGCTTTCTTCTATTGGCCAATGAGTATCCTTGGATCCATCTTGAAGATCAATAAACAAAAAGGGAAGTAGTAATATAGTCTAGTAGTACTGTAGGCATGACTCAAGATGCCCCCATCATAGCCCATTCTCAACTGCATCTTGACTTGAACATAGTGTCCAAAAAAGGACCTAAGTTCTACAAAGATTATGGGAATACCCATTTATAAGTCAAAATAAAAGTGATACATACACTATATATTTCAATTCAATCGTATTTTTATTATTATTTTGGCCCTTTTCAAATATAAGATATGATTTTTTTCCAAAAATTACTTTGGTATTTCCACATGGCTAATAGCAGATGCATATACTTAGTTCATCTTCTGGCAAGTCTCTCAGATGTTTTTGTGGTAATTTTTGTTAAATGAAATAATTTACTGTAACAACATACTCTCCAATTTCATTCTTTGTTTAGTATAGACTTTAAGAGAAAATTTTATAAATCTGGATGTGAGCAAGTTGTTCATAATGAGAAGTTTTCCCAGAACACCTATAGTGGTGCTTTCTGTTCTGGATGAAAAATGCTCTAATGTAACATGTAAAGTGACCTCTTACTAATGATACTCATAATATGAATGTCTACTTTAAGAGAAATAAATGAAATTTGGGTGAGTCATTTCTAAGGATGCTGCTTTGGGGCTAATAATGTGGCTGAATGCATTAGGTACAGGCAATATATTTTGCTTGAACCTGCTTCACCTTCTTGGGTCAGAGGAAAATGTATCTCTCATTTACTCTGACTTCTGTTCCTTCTTCAAAAGTTCAAAATCTAATACAGTTCCCACCGCATGTTTTTCATAAGGCAAAAGCATTCCACAGCACTACCACATGTTATACACTTTCAAATTGTGATAATTTCATGCATTTAGAATTCAGAGTTCTCCTGATGTTGGAGACATCTCTTATGATGTATTCCTACCATGCAGCTGTGGAATATCCCACAGTGTTCTCCAACAGCCCCTCTCCATTGTCTCCTTCAACATATGGAGCAATGACAAAAGCAGTAAGGAAACTTGAGTCAGTAGCATTTTGATGACAACTCAAGAGACGGCTCAAAGCTCCTAGCCACACTTTCTCCTTCCATAGGTAGCACTTTTGCTACCCCAGAGGGCATATATCTCCACCACCTACAATTTCAGTGCACACAGGGTGGTCTGTTGGACAGAGCATGCACAGCACTAACACTTCACCCATCTGGGATCCATATGGGATACTATATAAAATTATATATATATATATATAATTATATATATATATAAAATCCACTAAGAAAGCCACTCACCCTAACTCATAATATCCAAATTAGCCAAAGACATTTGGGAAGGGCATATCAGACCTTACCTGCAAGAAAACCTCTTGACAGAGTCCTTTAACTTATGCATAATGTAACACTTCAGTGAATATTAAGTTTATAAGTAAAATATCAAACTACATTATCAAGCAGGCTATAACTGGTGGCTAGACTTGTTTCCTCAGAAAACTAATATAGCTCCACATGGGTGTCAACATGCTATGGAATAACTTGTTGGGATACTAGGTTTCTCTGAATGATGACTTCTCCCAGGTCAATAGGTGGGTGCAACTTCTGTCTTCCTAAGCTAGAGGCTGTTCCTAGTGATTTCTTGTCTGTCCAAGGATTTTGGTGCCAGGACATAAATTTTAAGTTGAAAAAGTGAGAGGTTTGGTGATATAAGTCTGATTGCTTATTCTCTACTTATGGAAACTGATGCACTCCCCCTCCTCTGCCTCCAAAAAAAAAAAAAAAAAGTCTGTAATTATCTAAGGTTTCTAAGCAGAACTGGGAGTGGGATGTACGGGGTTAAATAATGGCCCTGAAAAAGATATATTCATGCCGTAACCATGGAATCTTTACATATTACCATATATAGCAAAAGAGTGAATATTAACTCCTAAGGCAAAAGACGAACTTAAGGTATGGATTTTGAGAGGAGGTGTCATCTATCCTGAAGTATATAAGTAGGACTTAAGTGCAATCACATGTATCCTTATAAAAGACAGATGGGGGGAGTTTTGACAGAGAAGACCAGGAAGCAATGTGACCATGGAGGCAGAGATAGTGATGAGGCCATAGTTCAGGAACGCTGAGGCAGCCATCAGACACTGGAAGAGAAAAGGAGCCAATTCTCTCCTAGAACCTTGGAGGTAGCACAGTCTTGCCAAAACCTTGACTTCAGACTCTGGCCTCCAGAACTATGAGATAATAAATTTCTGTTGTTTTAAGGCACTAAGTTTTTATGATTTCTTACAGCAGCCACAGGGAATTAATACAGGAGATAACAAATCTTTACTAGATTTGTGTCCACGCCTGTTCAGTGATATTTTGTTTCATACCCTTTAAGAGTATTAGAAAAAACATTTGAACAGTGAGAGCATAGATATTACCCTTAGAGGTAATTAAGAGTTTTCATGTTTTTAGAAGACTTTTCAACACACAACTGCCATCTACAATTAATTACCTCATCCAAATTGGCCAGTACTTGCAAACAGTTTATGCTTCCTCATGGGGGATAGTGGGTGGGGACATCAGTGATATGTGGAAGCACCTCCAAATGGAAAAATTAATCTTAAAGGAGATTTGTTCTTCCTTTTCCCTCTCCGAATAGAAATACATTAAATGAAACAGAGAATCTCTGGCTTTCTACCCAACAGGTAGAAAGACACCTTCAACTTGGAATATCACATTGTCTTCAGACTTCAATAATTCTCTTCACCCTTTAGAAATATACAAATATTGCAATTATGGCAAATTTCTTCAAACCACCACAATCAGCAATGATGACCTACAGTCCATTAGTTAACAGTCATCGTCCTGATGCATTAAGTCATTGATCTATGACAGGGTGATGCTCCAAAATTCATTCCCCCACGGCCATAGAACTCTATCTGTATGGTGCTGCTCCCCTTTCAGGCAGCCCAGAGTCTACTCAAGAATAAAAAATGCGGGGGGGGCGGAGCAAGATGGCAGAATAGGAACAGCTCCAGTCTCCAACTCCCAGCGCGAGCGACACAGAAGACCAGTGATTTCTGCATTTTCAACTGAGGGACTGGGGTCATCTCACTAGGGAGTGCCGGACAATCCGTGCTGGTCAGCTGCTGCAGCCTGACCAGCGAGAGCTGAAGCAGGGCAAGGCATTGCCTCACCTGGAAGTGTGGGAATCCGTTTCCTAGTGGGGAAACGTTTCCAAGGGGGAAGGGAATCCGTTTTCCTAGCCAGGGGAACTGAGACACACAACACCTGGAAAATTGGGTAACTCCCACCCCAATACCGCGCTTTAAGCAAACAGGCACACCAGGAGAATATATCCCACACCTGGCCGGCAGGGTCCCACGCCCACGGAGCCTCCCTCACTGCTAACACAGCAGTCGGCAGTGATCTATCCGCAAGGCAGCAGCGAGGATGGGGGAGGGGCGCCCGCCATTGCTGAGGCTTAAGTAGGTAAATAAAGCCACTGGGAAGCTCGAACTGGGTGGAGCTCACAGCAGCTCAAGGAAGCCTGCCTGTCTCTGTAGACTCCACCTCTGGGGACAGCGCACAGCTGAAGACCAACAGGGGAAGCAGCGGGGCTGGTGCAGACGCGAACGACTCTGTCTGACAGCTTTGGGGAGAGCCGTGGATCTCCCAAAGCGGAGGTTGAGATCTGAGAACGGACAGACTGCCTGCTCAGGTGGGTCCCTGACCCCTGAGTAGCCTAGCTGGGAGACATCCCCCACTAGCGGCAGTCTGACACCCCACACCTCACAGGGTGGAGTACACCCCTGAGAGGAAACTTCCAAAGGAAGAATCAGACAGGTACACTCGCTGTTCAGCAATATTCTATCTTCGGCAACCTCTGCTGCTGATACCCAGGCAAACAGGGTCTGCAGTGGACCTCAAGCAATCTCCAACAGACCAACAGACAGTCCTTCTGACTGTCAGAAGGAAAACTATCAAACAGGAAGGACACCTATACCAAAACCCCATCAGTACGTCACCATCATCAAAGACCAGAGACAGATAAAACCACAAAGATGGGGAAGAAGCAGGGCAGAAAAGCTGGAAATTCAAAAAATAAGAGCGCATCTCCCCCTGCAAAGGAGCACAGCCCATCGCCAGCAACGGATCAAAGCTGGTCAGAGAATGACTTTGACGAGATGAGAGAAGAAGGCTTCAGTCCATCAAACTTATCAGAGCTAAAGGAGGAATTACGTACCCAGTGCAAAGAAACTAAAAATCGGCCGGGCGCGGTGGCTCAAGCCTGTAATCCCAGCACTTTGGGAGGCCAAGACGGGAGGATCACGAGGTCAGGAGATCGAGACCATCCTGGTCTACACGGTGAAACCCCGTCTCTACTAAAAAATACAAAAAACTAGCTGGGCGAGGTGGCGGCGCCTGTAGTCCCAGTTACTCGGGAGGCTGAGGCAGGAGAATGGCGTGAACCCGGGAGGCGGAGTTTGCAGTGAGCTGAGATCCGGCCACTGCACTCCAGCCTGGGTGGCAGAGCAAGACTCCGTCTCAAAAAAAAAAAAAAAAGAAACTAAAAATCTTGAAAAAAGAGTGGAAGAATTGACAGCTAGACTCATTAATGCAGAGAAGATCATAAACGAAATGACAGAGATGAAAACCATGACACGAGAAATACGTGACAAATGCACAAGCTTCAGTAACCGACTCGATCAACTGGAAGAAAGAGTATCAGCGATTGAAGATCAAATGAATGAAATGAAGCGAGAAGAGAAACCAAAAGAAAAAAGAAGAAAAAGAAATGAACAAAGCCTGCAAGAAGTATGGGATTACGTAAAAAGACCAAATCTACGTCTGATTGGGGTGCCTGAAAGTGAGGGGGAAAATGGAACCAAGTTGGAAAACACACTTCAGGATATCATCCAGGAGAACTTCCCCAACCTAGTAGGGCAGGCCAACATTCAAACTCAGGAAATACAGAGAACGCCACAAAGATACTCCTCGAGAAGAGCAACTCCAAGACACATAATTGCCAGATTCACCAAAGTTGAAATGAAGGAAAAAATCTTAAGGGCAGCCAGAGAGAAAGGTCGGGTTACCCACAAAGAGAAGCCCATCAGACTAACAGCAGATCTCTTGGCAGAAACTCTACAAGCCAGAAGAGAGTGGGGGCCAATATTCAACGTTCTTAAAGAAAAGAATTTTAAACCCAGAATTTCATATCCAGCCAAACTAAGTTTCATAAGTGAAGGAGAAATAAAATCCTTTACAGATAAGCAAATGCTTAGAGATTTTGTCACCACCAGGCCTGCCTTACAAGAGACCCTGAAGGAAGCCCTAAACATGGAAAGGAACAACCGGTACCAGCCATTGCAAAAACATGCCAAAATGTAAAGACCATCGAGGCTAGGAAGAAACTGCATCAACTAACGAGCAAAATAACCAGTTAATATCATAATGGCAGGATCAAGTTCACACATAACAATATTAACCTTAAATGTAATGGACTAAATGCTCCAATTAAAAGACACAGACTGGCAAACTGGATAAAGAGTCAAGACCCATCAGTCTGCTGTATTCAGGAGACCCATCTCACATGCAGAGACATACATAGGCTCAAAATAAAGGGATGGAGGAAGATCTACCAAGCAAATGGAGAACAAAAAAAAGCAGAGGTTGCAATACTAGTCTCTGATAAAACAGACTTTAAACCATCAAAGATCAAAAGAGACAAAGAAGGCCATTACATAATTGTAAAGGGATCAATTCAACAGGAAGAGCTAACTCTCCTAAATATATATGCACCCAATACAGGAGCACCCAGATTCATAAAGCAAGTCCTTAGAGACTTACAAAGAGACTTAGACTCCCATACAATAATAATGGGAGACTTCAACACTCCGCTGTCAACATTAGACAGATCAACGAGACAGAAAGTTAACAAGGATATCCAGGAATTGAACTCATCTCTGCACCAAGCGTACCTAATCGACATCTATAGAACTCTCCACCCCAAATCAACAGAATATACATTCTTCTCAGCACCACATCACACTTATTCCAAAATTGACCGCATAATTGGAAGTAAAGCACTCCTCAGCAAATGTAAAAGAACAGAAATTATAACAAACTGTCTCTCAGACCACAGGGCAATCAAACTAGAACTCAGGACTAAGAAACTCAATAAAAACCGCTCAACTACATGGAAACTGAACAACCTGCTCATGAATGACTACTGGGTACATAACGAAATGAAAGCAGAAATAAAGATGTTCTTTGAAACCAATGAGAACAAAGATACAACTATACCAGAATCTCTGGGACACATTTAAAGCAGTGTGTAGAGGGAAATTTATAGCACTAAATGCCCACAAGAGAAAGCAGGAAAGATCTAAAATTGACACTCTAACATCACAATTAAAAGAACTAGAGAGGCAAGAGCAAACACATTCAAAAGCTAGCAGAAGGCAAGAAATAACTAAGATCAGAGCAGAACCGAAGGAGATAGAGACACAAAAAACCCTCCAAAAAATCAATGAATGCAGGAGTTGGTTTTTTGAAAAGACCAACAAAATTGACAGACTGCTAGGAAGGCTAATAAAGAAGAAAAGAGAGAGGAATCAAATAGACGCAATACAAAATGATAAAGGGGATATCACCACTGACCCCACAGAAATACAAACAACCATCAGAGAATACTATAAACACCTCTACGCAAATCAACTAGAAAATCTAGAAGAAATGGATAATTTCCTGGACACTTATACTCTCCCAAGGCTAAACCAGGAAGAAGTTGAATCCCTGAATAGACCAATACCAGGCTCTGAAATTGAGGCAATAATTAATAGCCTACCCACCAAAAAAAGTCCAGGACCAGATGGATTCACAGCTGAATTCTACCAGAGGTACAAGGAGGAGCTGGTACCATTCCTTCTGAAACTATTCCAATCAATAGAAAAAGAGGGAATCCTCCCTAACTCATTTTATGAGGCCAACATCATCCTGATACCAAAGCCTGGCAGAGACACAATCAAAAAAAGAAAATTTTAGACCAATATCCCTGATGAACATCGATGCAAAAATTCTCAATAAAATACTGGCAAACCGGATTCAGCAGCACATCAAAAAGCTTATCCACCATGATCAAGTGGGCTTCATCCCTGGGATGCAAGGCTGGTTCAACATTTGCAAATCAATAAACGTAATCCAGCATATAAACAGAACCAAAGACAAGAACCACATGATTATCTCAATAGATGCAGAAAAGGCTTTTGACAAAATTCAACAGCCTTCATGCTGAAAACGCTCAATAAATTCGGTAATGATGGAACGTACCTCAAAATAATAAGAGCTATTTATGACAAACCCACAGCCAATATCATACTGAATGGGCAAAAACTGAAAAAATTCCCTTTGAAAACTGGCACAAGACAGGGATGCCCTCTCTCACCACTCCTACTCAACATAGTGTTGGAAGTTCTGGCTAGGGCAATCAGGCAAGAGAAAGAAATCAAGGGTATCCAGTTAGGAAAAGAAGAAGTCAAATTGTCCCTGTTTGCAGATGACATGATTGTATATTTAGAAAACCCCATTGTCTCAGCCCAAAATCTCCTTAAGCTGATAAGCAACTTCAGCAAAGTCTCAGGATACAAAATTAATGTGCAAAAATCACAAGCATTCTTATACACCAGTAACAGACAAGCAGAGAGCCAAGTCAGGAATGAACTTCCATTCACAATTGCTTCAAAGAGAATAAAATACCTAGGAATCCAGCTTACAAGGGATGTCAAGGACCTCTTCAAGGAGAACTACAAACCACTGCTCAGTGAAATAAAAGAGGACACTAACAAATGGAAGAACATACCATGCTCATGGATAGGAAGAATCAATATCATGAAAATGGCCATACTGCCCAAGGTTATTTATAGATTCAATGCCATCCCCATCAAGCTACCAATGAGTTTCTTCACAGAATTGGAAAAAACTGCTTTAAAGTTCATATGGAACCAAAAAAGAGCCTGCATTGCCAAGACAATCCTAAGTCAAAAGGACAAAGCTGGAGCCGTCACGCTACCTGACTTCAAACTATACTACAAGGCTACAGTCACCAAAACAGCATGGTACTGGTACCAAAACAGAGATATAGACCAATGGAACAGAACAGAGTCCTCAGAAATAATACCGCACATCTACAGTCATCTGATCTTTGACAAACCTGAGAGAAACAAGAAATGGGGAAAGGATTCCCTATTTAATAAATGGTGCTCGGAAAATTGGCTAGCCATAAGTAGAAAGCTGAAACTGGATCCTTTCCTTACTCCTTATACGAAGATTAATTCAAGATGGATTAGAGACTTAAATGTTAGACCTAATACCATAAAAACCCTAGAAGAAAATCTAGGTAGTACCATTCAGGACATAGGCATGGGCAAGGACTTCATGTCTAAAACACCAAAAGCAACGGCAGCAAAAGCCAAAATTGACAAATGGGATCTAATTAAACTAAAGAGCTTTTGCACAGCAAAAGAAACTACCATCAGAGTGAACAGGCAACCTACAGAATGGGAGAAAATTTTTGCAATCTACTCATCTGACAAAGGGCTAATATCCAGAATCTACAAAGAACTCAAACAAATGTACAAGAAAAAAACAAACAACCCCATCAAAAAGTGGGGAAAGGATATGAACAGACATTTCTCAAAAGAAGACATTCATACGGCCAACAGACACATGAAAAAATGCTCATCATCACTTGCCATCAGAGAAATGCAAATCAAAACCACAATGAGATACCATCTCACACCAGTTAGAATGGCAATCATTAAGAAGTCAGGAAACAACAGGTGTTGGAGAGGATGTGGAGAAATAGGAACACTTTTACACTGTTGGTGGGATTGTAAACTAGTTCAACCATTATGGAAAACAGTATGGCAATTCCTCAAGGATCTAGAACTAGATGTACCATATGACCCAGCCATCCCACTACTGGGTATATACCCAAAGGATTATAAATTATTCTACTACAAAGACACATGCACACAGTATGTTTATTGGAGCACTATTCACAATAGCAAAGACTTGGAATCAACCCAAATATCCATCAGTGACAGACTGGATTAAGAAAATGTGGCACATGTACACCATGGAATACTATGCAGCCATAAAAAAGGATGAGTTTGCGTCCTTTGTAGGGACATGGATGCAGCTGGAAACCATCATTCTTAGCAAACTATCACAAGAAGAGAAAACCAAACACCGCATATTCTCACTCATAGGTGGGAACTGAACAATGAGATCACTTGGACTCGGGAAGGGGAACATCACACACTGGGGCCTATCATGGGGAGGGGGGAGGGGGGAAGGATTGCATTGGGGAGTTATACATGATATAAATGATGAATTGATGGGTGCTGACGAGTTGATGGGTTCAGCACGCCAACATGGCATATGTATACATATGTAACAAACCTGCACGTTATGCACATGTACCCTAGAACTTAAAGTATATTAATAAAAAAAAAATGCAATCCCCACCCCCACCCCACAGTTCCTGAAGTCACCCATGTCAAAACTGCTATTTCACATCCTCACCTTCCCTCCACATACAACCTGTATGTGAAAATATATTAGGAAGTTCTTCTGGATTTCCTGGCTCATATTTGACTGTATACATTAGTACACACAGTGGATATATAGTTTGGGCAGATACCACTTAACTGCATATTGCCAATATAAAAAGTATAATGTGTGACATAGGTGGGAATTTGTCTCAATTAATACGTCTTCTCAGGTGTATAGAACCTATGTAAACCTCCACACAAGAGTCCCCAATTTGTCTAAGTTGCAGACGTCAATGCCAAATGTTGAAGTGGATTAGTAGAATGGTGGCATCAACGTGTTGGACACTAGTTACTCTGACTTTTCTAAAGACCAAAATTCTCTTAAGAGCTGGTTTAGACTCTACCACAATATGACTTAAGTGTGGTAAAAATCTTCGTAAGAAAGGTTTTTAGGAAGGAAGCTTTAATGTCAAATAAATTAAGACATCTATATATTGTGGGAGTAATGTCTGCAGATCCATCATTATTGAAACAAAAATCAAGCTAGAGAAGAAAACAGAACAATAAATTAAAATGACACACCAGGAAGGCTAAAAATCCTATTTTGATGGCACCATCTGCCACAAATTTAGAGCAGTGTTTTCAAACTTTAATGATTATACAAATTACTTGGGGATCTTGATAAAATGCAGATTTTGGTTTAGCATCTGGGGTGAGGCCTAAGAGTCAGCATTCTCAGCAAGCTCTCTGGGGCTGCATACTGCTGATCTGAGGACCACACTATGAGAAGCAAAGCTTTATAGCATGCACAAAGGTCTGAAATAATGTCCAACCTTCTACCAGTTAATTATGACAGCACATATGCTGCTCTTGGGTTTTGATTAGTTCAGTGCACTCAACTACATGCTTATCTACAAGCCTAGAAGAGCAATGTTGAAAGCTGATGCCTTGGACCACCTGTTATCGCAGATTCCATATTCTGCTGTACTCTTTCCATTAGAAGTTGATGTGTTACAAGATCTCCCTGACCAGGCTCTCTGGTTGATCAAATCAAAGTGACTTGCACCTTATGGTAGATAGCTGATAATAGAGGACAGTGAGTGACTAAGGGTTTCATACTGATCACAAGCTATCAACATGAGTTAATAGAAAAATAAGTAAAATCTTATTGTTCTTCTAGAAAGTAGCTATTGCCATATCATGACCAATGAACCCATTGTTCTTTGCAGAATTGGTCCCATCAAAGCATTCGCTAGAATCTGTTTCTTGCAGGAATGTAACAGGAAAAAACTAGAATTTATTTTTATTCAGAAAATATTTGAAAGATTCATAAATTTCTAGGCAACTCACCATAACTCACCAAATTTTTTATGTTCCTATGGAAAGCGGATGTGAAACTTTAATCAAGAACCATACTGAACAGAAATTTGTTGACTATGTTTCAAAATTCAAAGGCTTTCTGATTTTATATCAAACCACTACTGCAATAATTATAGTTATGTTCTACCAACAGTGATTCAATGTTATCTCAGGTGATCTCAATTTGTCAGTGGTGCCTAATCTAAGTAGTAGCAGAACAAGACACTGAATGAAAAGGAAAAGAGCCTGACACCAGTCCTTCCTACTGGGTCAGTACAGGTGGAGGATTGTGGTAGAGCAGATGAAAGTGGCTATTCAGAAGCCCCTGAAACATAGGGGCTTGTTTTTGGAGAAAGTATTGTGAAAATTTTATAAATTTATGTAGGTATTATAATGATGATGATTATTATTTTTATTATCTTATACATGAGTCACCTTATACTATAAAATATGACCTTAAATGTGCCAAACAAATTTGAGAATGAGACATCTAAGAGGATTAAACTGAACTTCAGGAGTTAAGTATTTGGACAAAGAAAAAAGAAGAGGCTAGAACAGTAATAGGCAAAGCCAGATGGTGAATCCAGATCTTTTCAGTCCAGCTCTTTGTACAGTCAGCTAGACTAACCTTCAACTTATCTTTTCATATTAAACAAATTGAATCAATCCTGCTGAGTTTATAATGAAGCAATATATGTTAATATCTCATTCAGACTTCACTAAGACAACCCAAACATTACTGTGGATATTAACATATTGATATAGTTTGACTGTGTTCCTGCCCAAAATCTCATAACGAGTTATAATTCCCATAATCCCCACATGTCAAGGGTGGGACCAGGTAGAGGTAATTTAATCATGGAGGCAGTTTTCCCATGCTGTTCTTGTGATAGTGAGTTACTCTCATGAGATATGATGGTTTTATAAGCATCTGGCATCTCCTCTGCTTCTATTTACTCTCTCCTGTCACCTGTGAAGAAGGTGCCTGCTTCTCCTTTGCCTTCTGCCATGATTGTAAGTTTGCTGAGGTCTCTCCAGCCTTGTGGAGCTGTGAGTCAATTACACCTCTTTCCTTTATAAATTACCCAGTCTTTGGTATTTCTTCATAGCAGTGTGAGAATGAACTAACACAGTAAATTGATACCTAGGTAGTTGGGGGACTGCTGTAAAGATACCTGAAAACGTGGAAGCAACTTTGGAACTGGGTAACAGGAAGAGGTTGGAACAGTTTGGAGGGCTCAGAAGAAGACAGAATGATGTGAGAAAGTTTAGAACTTCCAAGAGACTTGTTGAATGGTTTTGACCAAAATGCTGATAGTAATGGACAATGAAGTCCTGGCTGCAGTGGTCTCAGATGGAGATAAAAAACTTCTTGGGAACTGGAGCAAAGGTAACTCTCGCTATGTTTTAGCAAAGAGACTGGCAGCATTTTGCCCCTGTCCTAGAGATATGTGGAACATTGAAATTAAAAGAGATGATTTAGGATATCTGGTGGAAGAAATGTTTAAATGACAAAGTATTTAAGAGAAACCAGAATATAAAAGTTTTAAAAATTTGCAGACTAACAATGTGATAGAAAAGAAAAACCCATTTTTCTGAAGAGAAATTTAAGCCAACTACAAAAATTTGCATATATAACAAGGAACCAAATGTTAATCACTAAGACAATAGGGAAAATGTCTTCAAGGCATGTCACAGACCCTCAGGGCAGCCCTTCTCATCACAGGCCCAGAGGCCTAGGAGGGAAAAATGGTTTCATGGGTGGTGTCCAGGGCCTTTCTGCTCTGTGCAGCCTAGGGACATGGTGCCCTGTGCCCCAGCTGCTCCAGCTCCAGCCATGGCTAAAAGGGGCCAAGGTACAGCTCAGGCCATGGCTTCACAATGTGCAAGCTTCAAGCCTTGGGAGTTTCCATGTGGTGTTGAGACAGTGGGTGCACGGAGGTCAAGGACTGAGGTTTTGGAACTTCTGCCTAGATATCAGAAGAAGTATGGAAAAGATGCATATGTATGCATTTGCCTGGATATATGTATGTATGATTCTTCCTGGATATCCAGGCAGAAGTTTGCTGCAGGGGTAGAGACCTCATGGAGAACCTCTGCTAGTGCAGTGTGGAAGGGAGATGTGGGGTTGGAGCTCTACACAGAGTCCCCACTGTGGCACTGCCTAGTGGAACTGTGCAAAGAGGATCTACGTTCTCCAGACCCCACAATGGTAGATCTACTGCAGCTTGCAACATGAGCTTGAAAAAGTCACAGACACTCAATGCCAGCCTGTGAAAACAGCCAGGAGGGGGACTGTATCCTGTGAAGCCACAGGGCTAGAGCAGCCCAGGGCTGTTGGAGCCCATGTCTTACATCAATGTGACCCAGATGTGAGACATGGAGTTACAGGAGGCCATTTTACAGCTTTAAGAGCTGACTGCCTTGCTGGATTTCAGGTTTACAAGGGTCTTGTAACCCCTTCCTTTTGGCCAATTTCTCCCATTTGGAATGGGTGTATTTACACGACTCCTGTACCCCCATTGTATCTAAGAAGTAACTAACTTGCTTTTGATTTTACAGGCTCATAGGCAGAAGGGACTTCCCCTGGCTTAGGTGAGACTTTGGACTTGTACTTTAATGCTGGAATGAGTGAAGACTTTGGGACACTGTTGGGAAGGCATGATTGGTTTTGAAATGTGAAAGGGGCATGAGATTTGGGAGGGGCCAGGGGCAGAATGATATGGCTTGACTGTGACCCCACCCAAAATCTCTTCTTGAACTATAATCCCCATAATCCCCACGTGTCAAGCATGGGACCAGAGGGAGGTAATTGGATCATGAGGCAGTTTTCCCCATGCTGTTCTCATAATAGTGAATGAGTCTCACGAGATCTGGTTTTATAAGTGTCTGGCATTTCCCTTGCTTACACTCACTCTGTCCTGCCACCCTATGTAGAAAGTGCCTGCTTTTCTTTTGCCTTCCACTATGATTGTAAGTTTTCTGTGGCCTACCCAGCCATGTGGAACTGTAAGTCAACTAAACCTCTTTCCGTTATAAATTACCTAGTCTCAGGTATTTCTTTATAGCAGCATGAGACCAGACTAATACACGTATCCATGCTGCACTTCACACATTCATACCACCAAACTGTTCTTTGCTAATATTTATCATGATGAGCCAAAGTGGACCTGCTGCAACTGGCCATTTGATATCTAAGTCATGCAAGGTACAAGTAGACAAATGTGATATTGCCATGGAAAGCACAAAAAAATAGACTTACCAACCACAAAATATTAGAAGCATCTCCCATCCAATTGGTATTGTTTAATATATTTGAAGACTGTATTCCTTTAAAAAATGAAAGCTATGAAATGAAATAAATCATAACTGTTCTCTGGCTAGCATAATCAAGAGACAAACCAAATTTTTTTCACCTGCTATCAGTTTGGTTTATCCAAATAAACAAAAGGAAAAGAAGACACACACACACGAGATTTATTTTAAGGAATTGGCTCACACAAGCCTAGAGGAGCAATATTGAAAGTTATAAAGGTCGAGAAGTCCCAGAATCTGTAGTTGATAAGCTGGAGACCTGGAAGAGCCAAGGGCATAGTTCAAGTTTGAGACTGAGACTTTGAGAACCAATGGTGTAAGTTCAGTCCAAGTATAGGAGAAGATGGATGTCCTAGCTTAAAAGAAAAGTCAGTAGACAGAAAATTCTCTCTTACGCCATCTTTTGTTCTATTTGGGCCTCCAGTGGCTTGGATAAGACCCACCCATATTGATAAGGGCAATCTGCCTTACTCAGTCTACTGAGTCAGGTGTTAATGCCATCCAGGAACACCCTAACAGACACACCCAGAAGAGCATTTAACCATATATCTGGCCACACTGTACCCCAGTCAAATTGACACATCATAAATGTACCACCCCTTGTCAAATTGGCACTCACACATTTCCTTAAATCATACTTAATCTCCAAAAAAGGACAGTAACAAGATAATAATTCAACCTAACATAATACAATTATTCTACATACAACCAGAAATACACTAATTTCTTCCCAGAAGAGGAGGTGAAGTTCTTAAATGATGTTTACCCTTTTCCTTGATATTCTGCAACTTAAATACTATGATGTAAAATTAACAATACTTAAATACTATGATATCAAGTCAATACATTTTATGTTACATGATAAGGGAATAAGAGGAAGAAGAAAACAAAGCAATTTGCTATATGCATACACACTCATGCACACACAATATTCATAATAAAATAAAGAAGAAATAAGTTACAGTCCTTATTTCTGTAAATGGCCACGTGGCGGTAACTGGTATTTACAACTGCCTTCTGTGATTCCATTTTGTATACCCTTTGTCTTCAGTAAGTACCTCAGTTGGTCATGGTTCTTTACCTGGTGGAGTGACCCAAGCTTTATTCACTAGTAGAGCCTGGTTTTAGTCTCATAAAATGGTGCTGTTTAATTATTTTAATGATCATGTCCCTCAAGAGTATACAAGGAGTAACAGTGTAACACCCTAGTTTCTGCTTACATCCAGTAGAGTTCTATAGTGGGTTCCATAGTAGTTTGTCATGTGTGTGCATGATAGGAAAAAAGTAAGAGGCCGGGCGCGGTGTCTCAAGCCTGTAATCCCAGCACTTTGGGAGGCCGAGACGGGCGGATCACGAGGTCAGGAGATCGAGACCATCCTGGCTAACACAGTGAAACCCCGTCTCTACTAAAAAAATACAAAAAACTAGCCAGGTGAGGTGGCGGGTGCCTGTAGTCCCAGCTACTCAGGAGGCTGAGGCAGGAGAATGGCCTAAACCTGGGAGGCGGAGCTTGCAGTGAGCTGAGATCCGGCCACTGCACTCCAGCCTGGGTGACAGAGCGAGACTCCATCTCAAAAAAAAAAAAAAAAAAAAAAGTAAGAAAGAAAGTTAAATGTAAATCATTTTATAATATTTAAAATATCTTTTAAAATGTGGACTAATTCCCTGCCTTTTTATTTATCTCCTGACACATGATTTTCCTTTTATTCTAAGTTCATTCTCTTTGCTTCAGAGTTAATAGCAATGTCCGTTTAACATGAAATCTCCAAGAACTCATTATATGGGTCATAACTGTATGCTTTGGAGAATTCAGCCTTCCTGAACTGTGAGTCAATTTTGATTTCTCAATATCTATGCAAAACAGTTGCTAAATGCTAATAACATAGAAAATGAAATATACTCAATCATCATTTGGAATTTTTTATGAGAGAGACCATGAGTGAAAATTTAAATCTACACAATTGTTATGAGCTCATATATCTGCTCTGCTTATAATTACCACAATCATTTTCCAGCTAATAGAATAATCATTAGGAACAGATAATTCAATAATATGTACTCATTAATTGTTCCATATATACTTTCTTGACCTTTGAGTGAAAATAATCCCTTGTAGATACATTAACTGTGGAGATTAAAAGGTGGGGGGCTTGAGAGTCCATAGTTGGTTGTTCAGATGCAGAAAGACATATTTTCAGAATTTTTCTAGTAGAGCCAATAGGGAGACGAAAGAAGGTCAGAGGTATGCTAATCTGCATCAAGATGTGTCAGACAATGGAGATTATGACATACTGAGTTGATGTCAGTGGTTATTAAGAGAAAGATGCATAATTTAGCATTTCCTACTAAAATTTTATTATAAGGAAACCAAGACATATTGAAGAAGGGCCATCAGGCTCATCTCCTGGAATTATTTTCTTTTTGGCTTAATCCATGCTGATTACCATCACTCATTAATGACTCATCAGGGGAAAGTCTTACCTTTTTCTATTATTTTCATTACATTAACTTTAATTAAATGGATTCAATTATTATGTAACAGGAGATGTTTTATTAATAACAGCTCAAATTGTCATGGAAAAATGTCCTGTTCAATAATGTCATCATATCAAATTCAGGAGGGAGAAAAAAGAATTAACTCAGAGTCCAGGTTTAGAAAAAAAAAAAAAAGGCTGTAGTCTTACACATCTTTGTCTCATTGTCAGTAATACCCCTCACTGTAATTACTGCCACCACTGGTGATCACCAGAAACCGACATTGTGAACAGTATTACTTTAAAAAGGAAGCTCCAATCCACTACAGTAACATTATCCTCTTGTAATCCGTGTCCTTTGAAAAGCCAGAGTTTAGCTTTCCTAATGTAAAGCCCATTTGCTTCTTTGTTCTTTTCTCAAGTTAAATTGAGTTAACCAATGTTACAATTTTATTGCAATATCACTGCATCAGGTAATATAAGTCTAATATAACTTTAATATTCTAACTTAAAATCAAAATTTTATTATTTGAATAACTATACTAAAATAAATTTATATTTGATGTGATTAGTTCTTTCAACTGTAGGGTCTTCTGCTCAAAGAAAAATATGAGGAATATTCAAAGCTTAAATTAAACTACCAATTAGCATTCCAAAAACTGTAATTTTTTAAAAAATAATTTAGTCAAAAGCAGTGCTATTTTAGATAAACAACTAATTTCTTCTTAAACATTAATGAGTCCTATTTTCAATATTCTAACATTACAATTTTAAATGGAAAACTTCATGAAAAACTATTAGCACAATAATATTCTTCTCTCCTTCCTCTATCCAAAGATAGAATTAAATCTTTAAATTACACATAATTGGAAATAAACTTTATATTATTACAAAATGAAAAATGGGCTTAAAGAATAGAATGTAGAGCTTTAAATTAGTATTTTCCCTCTAATGATCAAACCACTATTGAATACACTAATCCATCCATGCTGTCAGATCCATTATCTGTAATTATTTTTTATTTTAATAAGTCCGGCATTAAACTCAAAAGTACTGAAATGAAGAGATAAATAATACTTAAAATCCTAAATTAATAGCACACTGATCTGATCCTTTGGGCATTTGTTTTTCTAGTTTAAAATAAGGTGGAGGTACTGAAAATAACTTGGATTTTAAAATTAATCAGACTTCTGTATATAACAGCTACATAAATTTTGGTATGTTATTTAATATTTCTGAGGTTGTATGATGGGTGAAAATATTGGAAATAACCTACAAGAGCTATCTGGCTCAAAATAAGTAAGTAGGGTCAAGTATTTCTCCTCAATCTCAAATTCCATTCAAATGGTACAACACAAATGCAAATAAATTTATGGCAATGCTGAATGTCTCAGAGGGTGTCACCAGTTGATCAGAATAGTCAACTTTGTAGAAAATATAAAGCAAATGACAGCAGGACAAGAAAAACCCAAGCAAGGCAAGAAAATAGCAAAGTCATACAGTGAAAGAATAGGACCTTTTACAAATGAATCCTAATAACAGAACCCAAGAATAACCTCCAGCATGATTAAAGCAGAGTGATTATGAAAAGGAACGGTCAATGGCCTCTTGCCAGGTAATTAGTTGAAGAACAGAGCAGTTCACTATTGGTTCTACCCTGAGGATATAATCATGCAATAAGTTTCAAACTGGAAATTCTGCAATCGAATATTAGTAAAGTAGGCAGTGGTGCCAGAAAGAAATGAAAGTGCTCCCAGGTAGCTTGTAATTATCCCCAAAGACAAGGACCGCCTGCTCAGAAGTCAAAGAAGTTTCATAATCTGGTCATGTGCCCCCTTCTTTCCCCAGTACATACACACACACACACACACACACACACACACACACACACACACACACCACATTCAACTACTTGAGCTACAGCTACTATAATCCAATTCTATATTCGCATTTACTGCCAAGAGAAACAATTGTTCACTTGGATAGAGAAAATGCATCCTGGCCAATAATTTTGATCAGCAAGGATCCTCATCTATAAATGCAAATAATCAAGAATCAATAGACATTTGAAGATATGTAACATGAAAGAGACAAATAAATCTTAAGTAGAAAAATGAAATCATAAGCAAAATATTAATACAGAAAAAAAGGAAATATTAAGACCAGAAAAACAGTTTCAGAGGTATTTAAGGAGATGGTACAATCATTGAAAAAAACAGAAGAAAAAGCTTCATTGAAAAAAAATAGAAGAGTACTTAAAAACTTAGAACATAAGTACTGATATAAGAATTTAATAGATATAGGCTGAACAGTAGATTTTACAAAGTTGAAGATTTAATTAGAGATCTGAAAATTTAAATCAGGGAATTCTCTCAGAAAAGCTATGCAGAAGGACAAAGAAATGAAAAACATAAGAGAAAAAGAAAAGGATGTGGGGATAAAGGCAGAATTCCAACGTGACTGTAGAAGTTCCAGAAGAAGAAAACCAGTAGGATAAGAAATAGGCAAGGGCAATAATATTAAATAGAATTTAAGATAGAATTTTCCAAAATTTATTTAGATTAAAAAGCACGATTCTCTAGAAAAATGAAGGCATACATCCATCAAAATGTGAACACTAGGATGTTTATAGAAGCTTTATTCATAACAACCAAAACCTGGAAACAACCTAGAAATCCATAAACAAGAGGGAATATAAACAAATCCTGGTGTCTTTATAAAATGGTATACTATATAGCATCTAAAAAAACATAAACTAATGTTGAATGTAATGACATGAATAATCTCACTGACAATGGTGAGTTTAAGAAGTCAGATACAAAGGAGTTCATATCATGTTTGTGAGTCAAAAATAAGCAAAACAAATCAGTGGTGAAGGAGTCACTGTATTGGATATTGCAGAAGGAGGTGAGAATAGGAATTCAGGAAAAATATAAGGCATCATTCTGAAAAGTGATTTTTGGTGTTTACATGGTATATGTATATACGCACAATTTCAAGTTATACACTGATTTATGCACTTTACAGTATTTATTTTACCTCAATTAAAAAATACATTAGTGGCTGGGTGTGGTAGCTCATGACTGTAATCCCAGCATGTTGGGAGGCCGAGATGGGCGGATCACTTGAGGGCAGGAGTTCAAGAGCAGTCTGGCCAACGTGGTGAAACCCTGTCTCTACTAACAAAACAAAAATTAGCTGGGAGTGGTGGTGCATGCCTGTAGTCCCAGCTACTTGGGAGGCTGAGGTGGGAGAATTGCTTCAACCTGGGAGGCTGAGGTTTCAGTGAGTCAAGATCGCGGCATTGCACTCCAGCCTGGGTGACAAAGCAAGACTCTATCTCAAAAAAAAAAATAAAAATAAAAAAAATACATTAGAGTTTATCACAAAAATACTTTGTTAACAAAGAACTTCTAGTTATCTCTCTACATACTTTTGTCTTTTGATTTTTAATTGTAATATGTATAGTCATATTATTTTAGACAAATCTTGCATGCCATGTGCCTAGTATAGTGCCTTTTATGCTCTAGAAATGATAGTGCTTTATTATACTCTAAAATTTAATGATTTGTTTGAATCGAGTAAAATGGTTAATAGAAATGTTTACAGTCAGTAAATATACAGAGTAGCAACGTATTAATCCTTTTTCATGCTACTATAAACAACTGTCCAAGACTGGATAGTTTATAAAGGAAACAGGTTTAATTGACTCACACTTCAGCATGGCTTGGGAGGCCTCAGGAAGCTTACAATCATGGTGGAAGGTGAAGGAGAAGCAAGGCACCTTCTTCACAAGGTGGCAGGAAGGAGAAATGCCAACAGGAGAAATGCCAGATGCTTATACAATAATCAGATCTCATGAGACTTACTCATTATCACAAGAACATCATGGGGGAAACTCCCATGATCCAATTACCTCCACCTTGTCCCACCCTTGACACCTGGGGAGTATTACAATTCAAGGTGAGATTTGGGTGGGGACACAGAGCCAAACCATATCAAGCACCCTTTGTGTATTATAATACTCTGGAGATTTAAAATATTTCTGTGGCCTTAGATTTTCACTAAAGCCTGTAAAGATTTCCATGTTTTATTTCTGATCTAAAAATGAAATCACTGGGGTTCATCTATTTAATGATCATTTTTAAAACTTTGCTGTCAGCAGTGTAACCTGTATCTGCTGACTTCAAATTGTTTAAAATTTCCACTAACCTCGCTGGGAGACTCTGAGGAAACATAAGTCAAATACTGTTATTACTGTCATAGATCATGGAGTAAAAATAGCCTGTCAAGGTCAAACATGCAAAGTAATGAGGATTTCTTTTTTGGTTTTTGCTTTTTGTTTTTACCTCTAAACCATAATGTGATCACCACTTCACTTATGATATCCAACCAGTTAACACTCTCTGTGAACATTTGGAAAATGCTTCAATTTCCAAATATTAGAGTGACTACTTGTCCTTTGCAAAGTAGACACTTACGTAATGTAAGCACATATTGTTTATTAGAAAATGGAAATTGAAGAAGCAGCAAACCAATACACTTCCATAGATTCTAGCTGATAGCCTGTGGATTCCAAGTGCTGCACTTAAAACTATTTCAACCTGTATCTGCTGACTTCAAATTGTTTAAAGGTCACTTGTGACTTCAAGGTCACAAGTAACAAAAACTTGTTAGGTATTTGTAACAATAAAGAAAATGAAATAGGAAAATGGTAATATTGCCAGAACCCCGGTATATGTTGATTTCTTTTATTGAACTGCTAACATTGACATAAAAAAGAAAGGTCAGATAAAGTTTCTTCAATAATTTTGAATTCTAAAATGTCATTAGGTAAAACTTCTTAAACACAAAACTAATAAAGATAATATGAAATTAGTAACATGACTCATGCTACTTATTAGTATTTCCTTCCTTGCCCATTCGTTAAGCAGATGAAACTACTCCATCTTCTTGTAAATCAATGCCATAGGCTTAAAGATAGTAAAAGCATACAAACACGTATTCTCATAGATAGCTTCATCTCCAAATTGATGTTAGCATTAAGGATATCTATATAATAAAAAAACTATCTATGTTACAGAAAAGTCTTTGTTGTTGAACGTCTACGTTCCTGAATTTCAGATAATTACAGCGATTTATTGTCCTTGGAATGTATGGTCATTTTGTGGGCAAATGTAAATTGCCATTTTCTTTTAGCACAATATGTTATCATTTCAGAGCTATTTAAGTAATGCACCAAAAAAAGCACAGAGAGTAGATAAATGGAAATTGCTAAAAGTAATTTTCAATAAATAAAAATCAAAGCAGGACAATCAAAAGGGAAAGTCTTGTGGGGGGAAAAAAAAGGCCAAATTTAGAAACTTTAAGAGTGAGTCTTATTTTGTTACTTGAAATATTATTTAAAATGTCCACTCTTTCGGATCTGAGATGTTGGATCACAATGGAAAAGAGATAAAATTCACCCCCCTATGTGCCCCTTGGGTTATTTTCTTCAGCTTCAATTTTCTGATGTTCTATACCGGGCTCAAACTTGATACTCCTCATGGGGTGAAGAAATGCTCACTTCATTCCTTAGGAAAACCGCATTCAGCTCAAAAGTTCACATGAACAGTTTTACTAAAATACAAAACCAAAAGCACGCAGAAAAGGACTATGAAGATTGGCTACAGTAAAAAATAAGGATTCTCACTAAGATCGGATAGTCTCCATTGCTCTGCATGTCCTATAAAGACACCAAAGTAAGATTGGCAAACACACTGCTTGCCTATCTGATTAAAGTTCCAACTTTTCTCTAGATTTCTTTCTAGTTCAACTTCTCCCTATGAACAGTTCATCAATAACCATCCAAGCATCTGGTTTGACTTAATTTCATTGCAAAGAGAAGAGCTTTATGGAAAAAATTTCCTGCACTCCAGGTTGTAACAAGAAAACCTTGGGACTGTAATATCCTTCCCAACTCCCAAAATAGGAAGTTTCCAAGAGTCAGAATAACAACTCAGACAAGTCCAGCTGGACAAGTGGATGACTTTATTAAGACTTACATATGGGGACACTCCTGGGTGGCAGCAGGGTGACTCTAGAGATCCAGGCTGCCTCCCATCTCAAGGCTACTTTTGAGCTAATTTTCTGGCTCTTTGTGTGCTGTGTGGGTGCCATGGGATTGTTTCCCTTGAAAGTTTCATAGTCTCCGGGAAGCTATGTAAATGATGCTAGCCTGGCCTGTTTGAAAACTATAAAAAGAAGCATGGTCTATATCAAAGTCATGTCAAAGGGACATGTGTTCCCTGGTTGGGCACCATGGCCTTGACTCACCACGAGGCCGTCAGAGTTCAAGCAGCTACCATACACCATTAGGTAACCAGGCAGGGGAGATGTCACACTGCGAAGGTAGGATAAGTGCCTGCCACTCCAGGATTTGCCTGAATTTCCTAGGATAGAAGACTTTATCCATAAACAAGAAAACAGAGAAAGAACTGTACTGAACGCTGAGGGGTGTGGGAGAGATGAGGGGGTGGTCAGTGATTGAGAGGGAGAATCCCTAGTGAATCACGCAGCTTCAGAGGTTCTTCAAGAAAACCAAAATGTCTAAGACATTTTTTCAAATTATTTGCTGTGTTGGGTATGAAGTAAACTCACTTCTTCTTTGTCCTCCATTTTAAATTATTCTATATTGTTTACTAATACTTTGACAAAAGGATAGAATTATTGAGTAAACTCAAAGAAGAGGGCTGGGGGTCAACTGCCATATTAATTATGCACAAGCTGTTCTAAATGGCTACTCTATACTTGTAAATCTGTCCCTACGTACTTCCCAAATTATCTGGACAAAGTTGGAAATTTAGTAATTGTTCCTCTATTTTCAAAGTTACAATATATGACTAAAAAGCACCATGGTCAGCAAAACTTGTTTGGCAAAACAAAGATCTTACATAAAGTATGGGGTTAAAAAAATAAAATAAAATGGCAATAAATACAACTTTCAAGCCATAAACAGACTTTGCAGAAGACACTTGTTTCCAAACCAAACTAGATTTATCCATCAAAACCTGCTTTGGTAGGTAAGTTGGTTTTTGAATCCTTGCCATCAGGAAACACTGCAGAGTTTTCTGCTGAGACAAATCCTTTCATAAGTTTTATGCTATGCAGACTCAGTGTCAGCTCCAGAATTTCTATATAAAAAGTTTATGGACAGCTATTTAGTTGGAAGCTGGGGATTTGATTTGAAGCAGGACTTTAATATGCACATTACTGCAAATGTATATTTGGGAATTGCATTAGGGTTAGGATTAAGGTTACGGGGAAAGCAGAGTTTATCAAAGTCCCCCAAGCAACTCCTTTGACATCACTTTGATATGGACCAGACTTGTTTTAATAGTTTTCAAACAGGCCAAGCTAACATCATTTACATAGAATTTTCCTTTGTTGTAGTTGTTTTCCAAAAGTCTCATCAAATGCCTGTTTAAACACTTAGAATTTTCACAAAGTACACTTACTCAATGTTACCTTTTCTAAACCTAGTCTCTTATTTTACTTTTTAAAATTTTCTTTTTGCAGAGATGGAGACTTGTTGCATTGCCCAGGCTGGTCTTGAATTCCTGGACTCAAGTGTTCCTCCTACGTTGGTGTCCCAAAGTGCTGGGATTATAGGGATAAGCCACCACTCCTGGCTGGACCTAGTCTTTTAGTCATTATATTGAAATGCTGGAGCATATAACAGATTTATTTGCACTGTACTGCCTAAGAAATCTAGAAAGCCTCATGTTCTGTTTATGAAAGTTTGAGAGGTGTAAATTAAAATGTATCTTGGGTGACATCAGTTTCATTTTCTTTCCGGGAACTATACTACATTGCCAGGGCCACATTAACCAAATGGCTACATTACTGTTGGGAAAAGGAGGGAAGAAGGGAAATTTCAGAATCCTCTTGCCCAAACTTCCATTGCTCTTTTCAGTAATGTGCCCTATATTGTTCTCTAACTAGACTGTATGCTTTTGGAAGCAGAGAATTGGTGTTATTTGTATTCTTACCATCCTAAACTATCTAGTATAGGTCTAGGTAAAAAATTGTCAAGAAATACGTGAATTAAGTATTGGACAAAATATCAGACTATATGGCAGACAAGAAAGGAGTATCCCAGAGAGATCACCGCTTGTCAAAGTTCTGAGGCATGAGACAGGTGTATTCTGTGGTGTCCCAGTTGAGCAGAGCATCTATCGTGGTTTGCAAAGGTAGTCTACATAAGCATTTAATTTATCTTCTCAAAGGGACATCCAATCAACCTTTGAACAACACTACAAAAACTAAATTTCTGAGGCCCGTGTCTTCCTTCCTTGCCTCTGATCATCAGGAATAACAACTAACCATCTGAAGATCTTTGGCACAATCATTCTTACTTCCATCTGCAATGCTCTTCTCTCTGGCATACAGCATTCTAGCTGAGCAGAGCTCCCTTTCCAATTACTCCATATTAAGATACCTATGTTCCCTTTTATGTATTTATTTGTCAATGAGTATTTCATCAGCCCCATGCCCTGACCTGGAAATATAATTTGGTTTTCTTAGGGATAGCTCTGCACATCTTTTTTTTTTCAATGTGTCCCAACAACAAAAATGGTACCTGGCCCACAATGATATTCTGTTATGGGCTAAATATTTTTGTCACCCCAAATTCATATATTGAAGTTCAAACTCTCAATATGATGGTATTAGGTGGTGGAGCCTTTGAAATGTAATTAGGTTTTTAGATGACATCATTAGAGTGGAACCCCCAAGAGAAGATTAATGCCCCTATAAGAAGAGACACTAGGCGAGGACACAGCAAGAAGGTGGCTGTTTGCAAGCCAAAAGAGGGCCCTCACCAGGGGCAAACTCTGCTCATACAGTGTGGCTATGTATCCACCCAAATCTTACCTTAATTGTAATAATCCCCACGTGTCAAGGGAGGGGTCAGGTGGAGATAATGGAATCATGGGGGTGGTTCCCCCACACTGTTCTCATGGTAGTGAATAAGACTCACAGGATATGATGGTTTTATAAATGAGAGCTCCCCTGCACAAGCTCTCTTGCCTGCCACCATGTAAGACATCCCTTTGCTCCTCTTTTGCCTTCCACCATGATTGTGAGGCTTCCCCAGCCTTGTGGAACTATAAGTATTTAAACCTTTTTCCTTTCTAAATTACCCAGTCTTGGGTGTATCTTTATTAGCAGTGTGAGAAAAGACTAATACATCTGCTGACTCTTTGACCTTGGACTTCTCAGCCTCTAAAACTGTGAAAAATGAATATTTGTTGTTAAGCCACCCAGTCTATAATATTTTGTTAGAGTATCCTGAGCTGACTAAGACACAGTGGTATGTTTTTCTTGGTTAATGTTGTCATACTGAGCCTCCATTGTCTGTTCTAAGCCAATCCTGAAGGAAACAAAATATGAGTCATGTTAGCTTGAAACCTTAGAAGATCTAATATTACTCTTACCAGCCTAGCTCTGGCACCCAGCATTCCAGGAACAAGCTCTGGGCATCCACAGAATCTTTGAGGCATAGGTTTTCCTCACCTCACATGTTTTGGAGCCAGTTGATATTACTAGTGATAATAATTATTATTAACTAAAATTTACTTATAAGACCCAGCTACTGTTCTGTTTTACATATATCATTTCTTTGACCCTCACAACAACCACAGAAAAGAGATTCTATTATAGTTTTCATTTTGTAAATGAGGAAACTGGGGCACAGAAGGGAAAAGTAACATACTTGATATCACCTATTTGCATCAATTTTCCTACATTAACCTCAGTTTTCACCACAATTGAAACTGCACATGAACACCTACCATTTTCTGGCCAGAATTTGTATTCCCTTCTGACTCTGGTAGCACCCCATCTTGGGTGAAGAGAAACATTCTTCAGAACTTTGCATCATTCAGGTATCAGCATAAATGCCATTTCCTTCAAGAAATCTTCCCTGATTTCCAAGGTTTAGTTTAAGTGTCACTCCTAAATATTCACATGCAGTCTGTAGTAACTCTATTGGAGCACTTCTCACACTATATTATAATTGTTTAGTTATGTTTCTGCATGCTCCCTGGGGGCAGAACCATGTTATCTCATGTATATCTTACCTAACAGCCTATCTTTGATACGCTGATCCTTAGCATGGTGCCTGGTACACGGTAAGATGTTCAGTAAGTGCATGTGAAGGGATGAAGAAATGAGTGAATGAGTCTACTCTCTGAGCATCCATTCTGATGTGAATGGAATGATCTCCTAGTTCATGATGCTGACACCAGCTTGTGTCATTTTAAATATCACTTCCTCCCTGGACTTTGTTTATTACTTTCCTATCTGCTGATTGAATCTCCAATGTAATCCTTGCTTGATCTGCGTCTGAGATTTTTGAAAGAGTATAAGGTCTTCAAAGAAAGAAGAGTGTATCTTGCTCATGACTGCATCTCCAGTATCTAGTATAGTGTCTGGCAGGTAGAGATGAATAAATAAGTATTCACTGAAAGAATTAATGAGTAAATAAATAAATGAAGTATGCACGGTATAGTTCAACAGTCCCTCAAAGGCTACCCTTCAGAGCCAGGATAGGTTTCTCCTGCCCTTGTTCTACCAGGCTTGTGTTCCTTTTCTATCTCTACCAGCTGTGATGCTAAGATCTAAACACATTTTATGTTCAAGAGTGCCCTAAAGAGACATCATGAACGTGTTCTCATTCAGATAATCATTGAGAAGCATCCTGAGAAGTGATAATATGTCTTCCTATATGCTTTTAAAGCAAACCCTCCTGTACATCCAATAGCCAATACTAAGAGAATCTCAAACTCTGTAAATTCATCCACAACAATCTTTCTGTTTCTATAAGGTTTGAGATCTGCCTGGTTCCCAATACTAAGTTTTTTGGCCGGGGTTTTCTGAATGACCCTTGGAAATTTATTTCCATATGCTAAATGTCATTAACAACTGACCCTATTTTTTAAATGCACCCTTTGTCTATATTTAAAATTTAAAGTTTATAATATGACTTAAAGCATTTTTGATATATTCCCAGACTAGTTTTCTACCCATGGACTCAAAGTTAGCCTTTAGCTTATCTGACTTTGACCCTTAATGTTTAATAAGAATTTTAGCTCCCATGTTCGCCCTTTCTCTTATTTTCCTTTGATGCCAGCTACCTAAATTAAAATACTTTACCTTAATTTGCAGCCTCTAAGACTCAATTGCAAGCACCAACTCCCCTGACATGGACCCCACCCAAGATAGTCTTGGTTCTAATGTGGATAGGAGGGGAGACTTAGATATTTCATTTCACTAAAAAAAGAATTAATATATAAGCACAGAAATACAAGTATGGTGCATCATAGGAGAAATATAAAGTCATTTGTATTCCCTTTCCCTTGTCTGTAGAGTAATAAAACCAAAGAGGAATTCATTTATTTCCTCAGTGATCTCTAACATCATCATGGATTATAAACTTTGTTCAGAAGTTACCTTAGTTGTAGTTGTACAAATAACTTATAACAAGATGTAGTAAAATAGCTGAAAACTTATTGCTAAATATGTGTATTGACCACAATGATTTAGCTCTAAAATGACTGCAAGTGAATATTTTAAAAGGCATAAACCCACTAGGACAAAGAGAAAGGAGGAAGATATAAAAGCAGAAGAGTTTTGAAAACTGAAAAGCAGATGGATGAGTGGTAACTGGCATTGAAAACCTGAGGTTAAAAAAAAATCCCAAGTTACCAGTCAGAAAAGCTAAGGAGAAAAACTATTTCAGAACCCATGAAGTCTCAGTAATGGGTGGTTCCAGGTATTCTGGGATGAGAAAATAAAGATGAAGCTAAAACAAGTTCTGGTTGAATGTCTGAAAAACAAGCCTCCAGGCAAATGCAAGTCACTGTCACTCTCTAACCCTGGCAGAAGATAGGAGCTGTAATTTTTTTTTTTTTCTGAGATGGAGTTTTGCTCTTGTTGCCCAAGCTGGAGTGCAATGGCACGATCTCAGCTCACCACAACCTCCGCCTCCCAGGTTACAGCAATTCTCCTGACTCAGCCTCCCGAGTAGCTGGGATTACAGGCATGTGCCACCACGCCCGGCTAATTTTTTGTATTTTTAGTAGAGACGGGGTTTCTCCATATTGGTCAGGCTGGTCTTGAACTCCTGACCTCAGGTGATCCACCTGCCTCGGCCTCCCAATGTGCTGGGATTACAGGCATGAGTCACCGCCCCCGGCCTGGAGTTGCATTTTCTGGTAAAGTAAAAGAAAGTCTCAGTTTGGCCAAATACCAACCATAGATATAGTTCAATTTGGGGAAGGAGGAAGGTTCTGTCCAAGGAAGTGTACAGTGTTCATATATCAGTGTTCAGATCCCCTGCTTTCTCCCACCTCTAGGCTCTCAGAATGCTGCAACCAGATATAAACTTTCCAGTCAAGAAGCTGGAAAAGACTTGTTTTGGAAATCTGAGAAGTCTAAGAGAAAACACTGAAAGAAATTGACATTTGGGTTGCTGAGTTACTTAAGGCAAGGGTCAGCCTAATCACGATAAAGTGAGGACCACAATTAAGAACGTCCACTCACATGCACAGGGCTTCAATCCACTTGTTATTGTCTGATTTTTAAATATGAAGCAGAAACCACCAGATACATGAAGAAACATCTAACATGAATGATGATAACCAAAAGAATTAAAGAACAGATACAGCAACATGAAGGAAACAGAAACTATACAGATTTTTTAAAATGTTTGAAAATATTATCCATATTAGCTAGAAAGGAATAAGAGAAGGCATTACACTTGTGAAGAAAGAAGTGAAAGCTATTTTAGAAAGAGGGAAGGGTATTTAGAGAACAAAAAGAGCTCTTGGAAATGCAAAATATGACAGCAAAAATGAAAATAAAATTTTAACAGAACATTTAGAAGAATAAAGAATGTATAACAAAAATATAGAAATAGAGAAAACACAATAAAATTAATGGATCACTCCCAGAAGACCAATATCCAGATACAAAGAGTGTCAAAAGGAAAGAACAAAGAAAATGAAGGGAAGGAAGTCGTCAAATAACCATTACAAGAAATTTTCTCAGAAATGAGGATCCAAGTTGCCTTATTGGAAAGGCCTGCCAAGAGCCCAGCACCATGATTAAAAATGGATTCAGGCCAGCTGCAGTGGTTCACACCATTAATCCCAGCATTTTGGGAGGCCTAAGTGGGTGGATCACTTGAGCCCAAGAGTTCAAGACCAGCCTGGGCAACATAGCAAGACCCTGTCTCTACAAAAACTAAAATCTAAAAAAAAAAAAAAAAACCTTGCCAGGTGTTGTGGCACACACCTGTATTCCCTGCTACTTGGGAGGCAGAGGTGGGAGGATCACTTGAGCCCAGGAGGTTGAGGCTGCAGTGAGCCAAGATTGTGCCACCACACACCAGTCTGAACAACAGAGCAAGACCCTGTCTAAAAACTAAAAATAAATTTATACCAATGCACATCATCATGATATTTCATAACTTTAGGGAAAAGATCAGATGACATATGTGTCTAGAGAAAGTAAAACAGATTTTATGCAAAGAATGAAAAATCAGATTATTATCAGACTTTTCAACAGCAATCTGAATGATAATTATTTCCAATATACAAATCCAACCAAATCAACAATTAACACCAAGGTTAAAATAAAGACATTTTCAAATATTCAAGTTCTCCAAAAATCATCTCCCGTATATCTGTTCTTAGAAAGTTACTAGAGGATGTGATCTATCAAAATAAGGAAGTGAACCTAGGAAGAGTAAGACATGGAATCCAGGAAATGGAGATTAAGCCAAGAAGGAAGGGAAAATACTAAGAAAAATTGCAAGATAACTCTTCAGCAGACTGGGAACCAACTGGCCAATTTGCAGCAGGTCACAAGTCCCAGGTGAAAATACTTTCAAGAAAATGAAATTGATAGGATATTTAATGTGTTTGAATATGTTGGCAGGAGATTTCAACAGTTGCAAAGAAAACTGGTAGATGAAAGAAAAACTCAACAAATATTATCATGGTGAGGAGATGGTGGGGCCATAATATAGGCAGGAAAGGAAAAGTTATCATAGTGTACTATTAGCTTGGTGCAAAAGCAATTACGGTTTTTGCCATTGAGTATCTACTTTTGGCTTAATTGTGAATTTTATAACATAATTGAAATAATATAAACATTGTGTATTATTCTAACCAAAATTACAGTAAGTGTGTATACATGTATGCTTGTGTGTGATGGGCCAGAAAAGTGAAAAAGGGTTTAACTCCTCATCTTCTATAGCTGAAAGTAAGTAGATAGGAATTAAAACTTTAGCAGTGGGTGGGGGGCCACAGGGGAGGAATATAAGTGATATGGTTTGGCTCTGTGTCCCCACCCACATCTCATCTCAAAATATAATCCCCATGTGCCGAGGGAGGGACCCGGTAGGTGGTGATTGGATCATGGGGCTGTTTCCATCATGCTGTTCTCATGATAGCAAGTGAGTTCTCACGAGATCTGATGGTTTAAAATTGTTTGGCAGTTCTCCCCGGCTCTCTCTCTCTCTCTGCTGCTGTCATGTAAAACATTCCTTGCTTCCCCTTCACCTTCTGCCATTAATGTTAAGTTTTATGAGGCCTCCCCCACCATGTAGAACTGTAACTCAATTCAATCTCTTTTCTTCATAAATTACCAGTCTCAGGTAGTTCTTTACTGCAGTGTGAAAATGGGCTAATACAATAAGCATGTTATGTAGAAACATATAGACAAATACAAACAGCATCTCATCAGTGTACTATAAAGTGGGAGAGAAAGACATAAGCACCTAACATATTTTATATTCCTTGGAAAATAGTTTCTAAAGGAAGGACCACCTTCTCAGTAGAGGGAACTTCTCTGTGTGTTATGGTCATGTGTCTACATCCTTTTCTAAAGAGCTATCAATCTTTTCTCAAGAGGTTACAGAGCCACCACACTACCATCACTCTAGTCCCAAGAATTCCAATGCTACTTGCATATGGTTATTCATTTTGGTCTAGTTTATATTTGCTGCCAGTTCTTTCCTGAAGAATTTGGTCTTTCCATTTTCACATTCAAATCTTCCTTTTTTACTGTGGTCCCCAGAGCTATAGCTTTCATGTGCTACTGAAACATGATTGCCTTCCTGTTAAATAAATGTCAAACACACGCACTTTCTGTTTCTCAGGCTGATGTGGCTGTGCTGACTGATTAACACTTTTACCAATATTGATGGCCTGATTAGATTCCCATTACAGCACCTTTCACGCTGGTACCTAATTGAATTAGAATCTGGAGGCTTAAACTACACAAGCTACCCCTGCTCTTAAAATATGTAGATGGTCTTTAAGGAAAGATACTCCACTCCCAACTAAATTATATACACAACAGACATGGTCTGTTATAGTATTAAGCTCTAATATAGTTGTGTCTGCTGTGCAGGAAGCTAGGATTCAGTTAGTGAAATAATTTTAAATTCTCATAAAAAATACAATTAGATCATAGCAACACTACAGAATATCTGTTTATTCACTCATTAACTCATGCGATCATTCAACAAACATTGGCAAGAATCTATTTTCTGCTTGGAATAGTGGTCAGTACAGATGGAAAATAACAGAGGCCTGCTCTCTGCCCCAATGCAGCTCATAATTGAACAAGGAAATCAGTTAACAGAACCATTAATTATGGTGTGTGTTCTGATAGTTCTGTGAGAAAATATTTAGACCTCTTTCACTCAATATTCTAAGGCACACAATTTTTCAAACAATGAAAGTCATTCGATGTTCTAAACATATCTTTCAGGGAAGTAGGATAAAGCAGAGGAGGATATATTTATTATTTAGCACCCACTACTCCAGCTAATGGTGATGACAAATAGACACCTCACTTGAACACAAATCCTTGCTTATTTTAATGGGAAATTGCAGTGAAAACACAGGAATCACCTGAGAAGCCATGAAAGAAAGAACATTCTCCAATATTTGGGCCATTCCCCTCTATCTTTTGTGACCTTTCCAGCTGCAGAAGTAGTGCTCCTTAATGGCTTTTACATCCCTGAACTTCAGACCCAGGCCACATTTATTTACATCCCTAACTTGCTAATTTCCCCATTCCGACCTTCAAGTAGCCTCTCATATGCTACTCTATATCAGCAGAGGTAAGCTGTCCTACAAATTTCCCTTGACAGTCTGAGTTCTCTAGAGTATCCCATAATAAAGCTCTGTTGAGATTCCCTGCAAGTGGCAGTTAATAACATATTTTCTGAGTACATCTCTGGCAGACAAATGACATAGTATGTAGTGGATGCACTGATGCACAGCCTAGATCCCTCTTTAGGAAAGAAGAACGTGTTCCCCCAGCTACTGGGAATGCTAACAGAAGATGATATTCAATCATCAGTTCTCTTTAAAGATTGCCTTAGCTGAAGAAAGCCGCCTTGCTCAAAGTTACACCGTCTTTGAGCAATGGCTGACATTCACACATCAATGTAGGAATGCTAAAATCCTGTTCCTTTAGCCCTACAGAAAGCTCTAAAAGACCATCACGGTCAGCTCCAGAGCTCCTCATAGGGTCAACTAATGCAATTATAGGGAGTGATCATGGTACAACTTCTCCCTAGCCAATTCTTCTTCCTCTTCCTCACTTTCACAGCCGCATAGCCATCTTTAATAAACATCCTACTCCCAAGGAATACTACTTGTGGCCACAGTTTTAGAAATATTATGCCTCCTTGCTCTAAAATTTTACACACAGAGTCTGAAAGTTACTTTGTGGTTTTCCTTTATTGGATTTGGTACTATTTGTGAACATCTGTGATGGAATTAAAAATTAAGAACAAATAAGATCTCCCAGCCTTACAGTACACTTCTACTACTAAAGAAAATTCTGATTTGCTCTGCTTCAAGTCTCTTGTCCCTTCCCATCCTCCACTAAGGTTATCTGTTGCTTGAATGGAGAATCAGGAAGAAAGACAGAGGAAAGGAGAACATGAGGCAAACATTGATAAAGTGCTAGGACACTTGGAGGAGAGATTGGAAGTAGAAGAAGTAGACATGGGCAACAGATAGAACAGGAGAAAAGGGATGTTGTAAAAATTGTTACTGGGAGATCATTTATCATGATCAAGTGGGATTTATTCCAGAATGAAAGGATGGATTAACATACGTCCATCTATAAATGTGATATACCACATTAACAGAATAAACGATAAAAACTATATGATTATCTCAATAGACGCAGGAAAAAAAGCATTTAACAAAATTTACCATCCTTCCATGATTAAAAAAAAAAAACCTTAACAAATTAGGTAAAGTAGGACTGTCTCTCAACATAGTAAAAGTCATATGTAGCAAACCCACAGCTAGGATCATACTCAACAGCGAAAAATGGAAAGATTTTCCTCTAAGTTAAGAAACAAGACAAGGATGTCCACTCTCACTATTTCTATTCAACATAGCACTGAAAGTCCCAGGCAGAGAACCTAGGCAATAGAAAGAAATAAAAGGTTTATGAATTCCAAAGAGAAATGTTAAATTGTCCCTGCTTGCAGATGACATAATCTTATGGAGAGAAAACCCTAAACACTCCACCAAAAAACTGTCAGGACTAATAAAAGAAATTCAGTAAAGTTGCAGGATACCAAATCAACACGCAAAAATCAGTAGCATTTCTATACACTAACAAGAAACTATTCAAAAAATAAATTTTTTAAATTCCATTAACAATAGCTACAAAAAATGTATTAAATTCTTAGGAATAAACTTAACCAAAGAGGTGAAAAACCTGTACACCACAAATTACAAAATACTGATGAAAGAAATTGAAGAAGACACAAATAAATGGAAAGATATTCCATGTTATATATTGAAAGAATTCATATAGTTAAAGCGTCCATACTGGTCAAAGCAATCTACAGATTCAATGCAATCCTTATCAAAACTCCAGGAAATTTTTCACAAAGATAGAAAAACAATCTTAAAATTTGTATGAACCTACAAATGAGCTCAAAAAGCCAAAGTGATAGTGAGCAAAAAGAACAAACTACCTGACTAAAAAATATACTACAGACATATAATATTCAAAACAGCATGGCTGATGATTGTCTTGCTGTGCCTGGCTTACACACATACACCAATGGAACAGAATAGAGAATCCAGAAATAAACCATGCATTTTTTTTTTTTTTTTTTTTTTTTTTTTTTAAGACGGAGTCTCGCTCTGTCGCCCGGGCTGGGGTATAGTGGCCGGATCTCAGCTCACTGCAAGCTCCGCCTCCTGGGTTCACGCCATTCTCCTGCCTCAGCCTCCCGAGTAGCTGGGACTACAGGCGCCCGCCACCTCGCCCGGCTAGCTTTTTGTATTTTTTTTTTTTTTAGTAGAGACGGGGTTTCACCATGTTAGCCAGGATGGTCTTGATCTCCTGACCTCGTGATCCGCCCGTCTCGGCCTCCCAAAGTGCTGGGATTACAGGCTTGAGCCACCGCGCCCAGCCATAAACCATGCATTTACAGTCAACTGATTTTTGACAGAAATGCCAAGAACATACAATGACAAAGGATTTCCTTTTCAATAAATGATGTTGGAGAAACTGGATATCTACATGAAGAAAAATAAAATTAATCCCTTATCTCACACCAAAAATTAACCAAATCAAAATGGATTGAGGACTTAAACATGAGAGCAGGAACTATAAAACTACTGGAATAAAATGAAGGGGAAAAGCCTATGGCAATGGTCTAGGAAATGATTTTTTTTTATATGAACCCCAAACCATAAGCAACAAAAGCAAAAACAGAGAAGTGAGAATGTGTCAAACTAAAAAGCTTTTGCATAGCCAGAAAACTGAAGAGACAACCTACAGAATGGGAGAAAAAATTGCAAACCATACATCTGATAAGGGGTTATTATCATACATATATCAGAAACAAAAGCAACTCAATAACAAGAAAACAAATAATCCAATTTAAAATGGGCAAAGGACCTGAATAATCACTTCTCAAAAGAAGACATGCAAATGATCAACAGGTATATGAAAAGTTGTTCAATATCACTATCAGAAAAATGCAAATTAAAACCACCATGAGATATCACCTTACAGCTGTTAGGATGATATTATCAAAAAGACAAAAGATAAGTGTTGGCAATGATATGGAGAAAAGGGAACACTCCCACATTGTTGGTAAGAATTTAAATTGGTACAGCCATTGTGTGGTGTCACAGTATGGAAGTTGCTCAAAAATTATACCTATCATATTATCCAGCCATCCCATTACTGGATATATATCCAAAGGAATTGCAATCAGTATGACATGAGGAATAGATAATTGGCATCCAGCTCCTTGTGGCTGTAGGACTGAGATCCCCTTTTCTTGCTGAGGACTGCTCTCTCTTTTCAGAGGTCACTAAAATTCCTTCTTATGCACTTATCTTCAAAGCCACAACGGGGCAAGTCCTACATACACTTTGGATCTCCCTAACTTCTGCTAACACTACTATGCCATTAAAGGGCTCATATGATCAGATTAGGCCCACCTTAATCATCCCTCTTTCTTAAGGTCCACTGATTATATATCTACAAAATCCCTTTTGGTATGTAAGGCAACATAATCACAGGACTAATAGCAGTGGCAAAGTCTACTTCAAATTCTACCTGCAATGGAGCTTCATTTTAATCAACTCTTACTGAGGATAGCTTTTAGATCACATTATTGATTGAATAACATTTACGACTAGAAAGTTGTGACTATAGACTTTTCAATATCAGGAATTTGGTACTGAGGTTTATGTTTTTGTTGTTTTTATTTTTCTTGCTTGCTTGCATTTATATTTCTAGAATGGTGGATTAAGAGAATTTTGAATCAGGCTGTTTATCAGTATAATTTCCATAGAATATTATACTAGTGCACGGTAGTTGGTAAATATAAATTCTGATATCATTACGTCCTCACTCTATACTCTGCATGCCAAGAATTATGGGTGGATCAGGTGAGGATTATATGAAACACCTCAATCTGGCATAAGGCAAACTATTACCCTCCAGCTATGGCATCACTCAGTAGGATGATCAGTACTTTCCAAAAGAAGCACCCAAATCTGCATATTCCTTTATAAGCCAAGATCCATAGTTTAAAGGGTTGGAGCTGCAAAGGATGCCTTCCGAAACAACTCAATTCAATACACCTTCATTCTTCATTCTATCAACATTTAATATGTGGGTATTAAGGGCCAACTCTGCGACATGTGCTGGGCCTGTGGTACTATGGTGATCAAGATAGATAAGGTTTACTTTACCTTGTTTAAATTATCTTCACAAGTAACACTTCCTCATATTTAAAAATGTATGTTATTTATATGAGTATTTGTTCATTTACACTCTAGTGGAGGCAATGAAGGATAAATGAACAAATACACATATAAGTAATATAAATTTTCAAATATCAGAAAGTGTTACTTGTGAAGATAACTTAAGGTAAGGTGGGAGTTAGTGGGTGCAGAGTTGAGTTTGGATGATGTTCTGGTTAATTTTAAGTGTCAATGTGATTAGATTAAGGGATACCTAGATAGCTGGTAAAGCATTATTTTTTCCTGTGTCCACAGGAGATTGGCATGTGAGTTGGTGGATTGAGTAGGGAATATCTGCCTTCAATGTGGGTGATCTCGATCCAGTTGTGCAAGGGTTCAGATGGAACAAAAAAGCAGGGGAAAGGTGAATTCACTTTCTCTTTCCTGGATCTGGGACATCCTTCTCTTCCTCTTGAATATCAGAACTGTAGGATCTTCAGCCTCTGGATTACGTGGCTTGCCCCGGGTCCCAAGTTTTCAGCCTTGGCTTCCCTGGTTCTGAGGCCTTTGGACTTGGACTGAGTGACACTACTGGCCTCTGCGGTTCTCCAGCTTGTACATGGCCTACCTTGGAACTTCTCAGCCTTCATAATCATATGAGCCAATTCCTCTAATAAACCCCATCTCATATATCTACCTATCTATATATTCTATTGGTTCTGTCTCTTTGGAGTGCCCTAGTACAGATGGTCAGGAAAGCCCTCTCAGAACCAATTACATTTAAGGTGGCATCTGAATGACAAGAAGCTGAGCAAGCAAAGGTAAGGGTAAAAGCATACCAGGCATAAGAAATAGGCCAAATAAAGGCACAGACCTGGCATGTTTGAGGAATAGAAAGAAGACCAGTGTGACAAAAGCACGGTGAACAAAAGCAGAGGGAATAAGCAAGAAACACAGGGTGTGTATCACACAGAGCAGAATTACTTCATGGCATACAAAATATGAATAAGATGTCATGCTAATCCAGTGGAGAAAGAAAATCTGGCATCAATTTCAAGCCACTGGGCCACATAGGGTGAGTGGTCATTAAACTGGCCTTCGGCCAGTTTAGCGGTGGGACTGAATGGAAGAGACAATGCTATACATACTCATCTGATTAATGGAAGAATCGTATACCTTTTACTGCTGTACTTGTTCTTCTGTTTGAAGCCTGAAATAGACTGTCTTGCAATTTCACTTCTGTCTACATCGAAAAACACAGAGAAAAGAATAATGACAAGCCTATCATGCTATAACTACACATCTCTAAAGAATCAATTAAAAAGTTAGCAACCAAAGCAGAACAACATGCACAAATTCCTACTTCCACTTTTCCTATTTTATTGTTCTTCCAACTTTAATGCCATCTAAAAGAGGAATCTCTGGTTCTGTATTTCTTTTAGAAAAGGTGTTAATACAAATACACTAATACACTCACTCACACTCACATTCATGCCTTATACACACTGAGGAAAAAATAGTATTAACACGAACAACACAAATTTCAGACAGATTAAAGTAAAAAGCATTTTATTTCAAAGAATAAATAGACTACATAGTGTATTGAAGTGTATTTTGTCCGATGCTAAACAAAATATTTCAAAATTTGACAGTAACAATAGTAAGCGTAACTCTGTTTTAGAAAAGAAACATATATAATTTTAAAAATTATCCTTTTTATATTTGGACTCTTACCTGGATTTAGTTTAGAGAATTACAGCTATAGGAATAAGCCCTTTCTCAGCATCAACAGATTCATTAATCCAATCCCTTTACTCTCTGAGAGTGGCAAGGCTTGCCTGGTTAAATCCAGTACTTTCTGGTAGATCCGGCTGAATTCCCATCTTCCTCAGTCACATCTTAATTACATTTCTATAACCAAGTTAATTAACCACTCTGTGACTCAGTTAATAATTTAAGTGTGGTCAAAATCTGACCACCTTATAGAGGTTTCCTCAGGATAAAATGAAATAATATATGCACGTTATTTGAAATAGTACCCAACCTATAGTCAGCATTCAGTGAACATTAATTATTATTTTATTATTCATTTATGTGTGGCTCAGCATGTCAGAATGCATTTTCATTATTGTCGCTGTGTTATTGAGTACTTGCCATGTTTCAAGGCCTATGTTAGGTGCCAAAATATAGCATTGAATAAGACAGCATTTTCCAGAAAGAACTCAAAGGACAGATTCCTCAGGCTCCAACACAGATTAAACAAAACTTCAGCAGCTCTTTTTTATTACTCCTGTCATCCTCACATTCACGTATCTGTCTAATAAATTATTCTTAATATGTACCTTCCACATAAGTGTGTGTGTATGTGTTACCATTATAATAGACAGAGATCATTACAACCCTAGAAGTATAAGAAGGGAAAACCAAAAACACAACGTGTCTTATACGTTTAATATTAAATTCCTAGGAACTGTACAAAACCAAGCAAAAAGCTCATACACCATGAAATGTTATCTGCTTGGTAAAAAGAATCCTATTGGTGAACTGTGACAGATAGCAAAACCCACCGCACTATCCCTGCCAGCGTCTTCCTGCTGGGATCACAGCTCCTGCAGTCCTGCACAGGGATCCCTATTGGCTCTGCCCTGCCAGCTGCAATAGGAGCAGCCAGAACTCTTTCAAAAATTATTCTATCAGATTACCAAGAGAAGCCTTAAAGAAAATTTTTAATGAATAATTGCACATTCCTTTTTGGAGGGAAGGCGGATCTGTTTTTGTTCATTCTCCACTACGTTTATTTCTATTTTCATGATCAGTTATATTATTGGTTCCTACAATGAATGTCCTACTTAGTTCACTGCTATGGGTAGGTGGTTCTCTGTGAGAGCTCTGTGAGGCCTGATTTCCACATGATTACTCACATTTCCCAAAAGAGACCTAAGTTCAGGGAGGCTCACCACACAGCTGCTGTGTGCATGCCTCCAGGTTCCTCTAGTCCAGGTTGCTTCAGCTTTGGTCATGCAGCTCTCACTCTGGGTTACCCTTTTGGCCATCAGTAACGCACTGTCTTTTCCCAGCCCAGCTTTCCATGAGCGAGTATCTTCTGCCTCACTCAACAGATTTTAAGGCCCATGAAATCAGGGTACTTTGAGGTGGTCAATAACTTTGATTTTTATTTACAACCAAAATCAGGGATCTCAAGTCTTTGAAGTGTTTCCTATATTTGACATTAAAATAGCACTACAATTAGTATCTGTACTTATTTTTCTATCCCCATTATAAAACCCCAGTCCCTACTTATATATCTTAGCAAGCAGGTACACATGTATACTATGTGCAGTCAGAGAAGAATTGTAATATCCTTTAAAAGAATGCACGGTTATATAGATGACTAAAAACTCAGCTAAGAACTTTTCAGTAAAATAATAAAAATGAAAACAGGTTACATTATTTGAGCATCCACCATGTATCAGGAATATATTTTACATATTACTTTTGAACCTCATAAAAATTTGGCTCTATTAGCCCCTTTAATACATGAGGACTCTGAGTCTTAGGTTTAGTATAATAATGCCATGTTCTCATAGCCAGTAAGTAACATAGCCAGGTTATACATCCAAATTAGTCTAAGTATAAAACCCAACTCTGTTTTGGTACCAGTACCATGCTGTTTTGGTTACTGTAGCCTTGTAGTATAGTTTGAAGTCAGGTAGCGTGATGCCTCCAGCTTTGTCCTTTTGACTTAGGATTGTCTTGGCAATGTGGGCTCTTTTTTGGTTCCATATGAACTTTAAAGCAGTTTTTTCCAATTCTGTGAAGAAACTCATTGGTAGCTTGATGGGGATGGCATTGAATCTATAAATAACCTTGGCCAGTATGGCCATTTTCACGATATTGATTCTTCCTATCCATGAGCATGGTATGTTCTTCCATTTGTTTGTGTCCTCTTTGATTTCACTGAGCAGTGGTTTGTAGTTCTCCTCGACGAGGTCCTTGACATCCCTTGTAAGCTGGATTCCTAGGTATTTTGTTCTCTTTGAAGCAATTGTGAATGGAAGTTCATTCCTGATTTGGCTCTCTGCTTGTCTGTTACTGGTGTATAAGAATGCTTGTGATTTTTGCACATTAATTTTGTATCCTGAGACTTTGCTGAAGTTTCTTATCAGCTTAAGGAGATTTTGGGCTGAGACAATGGGGTTTTCTAAATATACAATCATGTCATCTGCAAACAGGGACAATTTGACTTCTTCTTTTCCTAACTGGATACCCTTGATTTCTTTCTCTTGCCTGATTGCCCTAGCCAGAACTTCCAAGACTATGTTGAATAGGAGTGGTGAGAGAGGGCATCCTTATCTTGTGCCAGTTTTCAAAGGGAATTTTTCCAGTTTTTGCCCATTCAGTATGATACTAGCTGTGGGTTTGTCATAAATAGCTCTTATTATTTTGAGGTACATTCCATCAATACCGAATTTATTGAGCGTTTTTAGCATGAAGGGCTGTTGAATTTTGTCAAAAGCCTTTTCTGCATCTATTGAGATAATCATGTGGTTCTTGTCTTTGGTTCTGTTTATATGCTGGATTACGTTTATTGATTTGCAAACGTTGAACCAGCCTTGCATCCCAGGGATGAAGCCCACTTGATCATGGTGGATAAGCTTTTTGATGTGCTGCTGAATCCGGTTTGCCAGTATTTTATTGAGAATTTTTGCATCGATGTTCATCAGGGATATAGACCAATGGAACAGAACAGAGTCCTCAGAAATAATACCGCACATCTACAGCCATCTGATCTTTGACAAACCTGAGAGAAACAAGAAATGGGGAAAGGATTCCCTATTTAATAAATGGTGCTGGGAAAATTGGCTAGCCATAAGTAGAAAGCTGAAACCGGATCCTTTCCTTACTCCTTATACGAAGATTAATTCAAGATGGATTAGAGACTTAAATGTTAGACCTAATACCATAAAAACCCTAGAAGAAAATCTAGGTAGTACCATTCAGGACATAGGCATGGGCAAGGACTTCATGTCTAAAACACCAAAAGCAACGGCAGCAAAAGCAAAAATTGACAAATGGGATCTAATTAAACTAAAGAGCTTCTGCACAGCAAAAGAAACTACCATCAGAGTGAACAGGCAACCTACAGAATGGGAGAAAATTTTTGCAACCTACTCATCTGACAAAGGGCTAATATCCAGAATCTACAAAGAACTCAAACAAATATACAAGAAAAAAACAAACAACCCCATCAAAAAGTGGGCAAAGGATATGAACAGACATTTCTCAAAAGAAGACATTCATCATACAGCCAACAGACACATGAAAAAATGCTCATCATCACTCGCCATCAGAGAAATGCAAATCAAAACCACAATGAGATACCATCTCACACCAGTTAGAATGGCAATCATTAAGAAGTCAGGAAACAACAGGTGTTGGAGAGGCTGTGGAGAAATAGGAACACTTTTACACTGTTGGTGGGATTGTAAACTAGTTCAACCATTGTGGAAAACAGTATGGCAATTCCTCAAGGATCTAGAACTAAATGTACCATATGACCCAGCCATCCCACTACTGGGTATATACCCAAAGGATTATAAATTATTCTACTACAAAGACACATGCACACGTATGTTTATTGCGGCACTATTCACAATAGCAAAGACTTGGAATCAACCCAAATGTCCATCTGTGACAGACTGGATTAAGAAAATGTGGCACATATCCACCATGGAATACTATGCAGCCATGAAAAAGGATGAGTTTGTGTCCTTTGTAGGGACATGGATGCAGCTGGAAACCATCATTCTTAGCAAACTATCACAAGATGAGAAAACCAAACACCGCATGTTCTCACTCATAGGTGGGAACTGAACAATGAGATCACTTGGACTCGGGAAGGGGAACATCACACACTGGGGTCTATCATGGGGAGGGGGGAGGAGGGAGGGATTGCATTGGGGAGTTATACATGATATAAATGATGAATTGATGGGTGCTGATGAGTTGATGGGTGCAGCACACCAACATGGCATAAGTATACATATGTAACAAACCTGCATGTTATGCACATGTACCCTAGAACTTAAAGTATAACAAAAAAAAAAAAAAAAAGAAAGCCATAAAATTAAAAAAAAAAATCCAACTCTGAACTATTATGTATTATACTCTCTTTCATCTTGTTGGCTAGATGTTATATATATTTTATCATCATTAAGCAATGAGTCACCCTAATTCCAAGCCTTTGCTTCTACAGCAGGTAGTGACTACTATACTTATCTGTTGTTCTCAGCAGCTGAAATGCCTACAGCCCCTTGGCTGCCAGTTCCAAAAGCTGTATTGTTTGCAAACTCCTAAGAGAATCAGCAGTGAAACAAATAAAAGGACGTGAAAAAACTATTTTTAGTTCTACCAGGAAAAGAGGTACCTGCAAAATATGTGAACTTTTGCTCTGGGACTATCTGTCAAAGATTCTTTCATCTAAAGATGGCAGTACTAACAGTTTCAATTTTTTAAAAAAAGCAATGAATTTCAGCTTCAGTAGTTGTTTTGAATTATGTCAATTATTTTAAATACTTCTAGACTGGATCTACCAGAAATACCCTGTAACCAAACTTTCTTTGGAAGGATTGCAATTTTTTTTTTTGTCTGAGATTAAATCTGTCAAAGCTTCCAGGACTGCTACTGAAATCATAATAAATAATTCTTAGTATACAAATTCTTATTTTATATTTTCAGTACATGTGGTTGATATTTGGAAAAGGGCCTAGAAACCCTATAATTGTAATCAAGTTTATAAATTCTGTTCTCACTTAATTATAAATCCTGATTACATTATCTCTGCCAGATTCCTGCCTAATGCTCACATTTGATAATGAACTCCATAAAAGCTATCCAGTGCACATGATTTCATGTAATGTTTCCCCAGGTACCAATGTACTCTGACTTGAAAAGATTACTCTGAGTCCATGCATCTGGAATTGAATTTCCTGAATTCTGTCATTCTCTGGAGTGCTGCGATGAAGCCCACTAACTGGGTCATACAAGTAGAAAAGGAGATCTCCTAAGTAATAATGAGGATGACTTATTGCACTCCTTCCTTAATGTTAAGAATACCTTCAGAGTTTGAAAGTTGTACATAAACCTACATGAGTATGGCAAAATCTATATACAGATGATGAAGATAGTGATGGAGATGTATATCCATGCAATTCAACCTCCTTCCAGGATAACTTTCCTAGAATTAGTAAAGTGAGGAATGTAGGACACTCTTTCCTACTGAAGATGACTAAACACTGTATCTACTAGGGAATTTCTGCCTTTTTATTGGGAAACATTCTCAAAGTATACCATTGTGATATTCAAATTAATCAAAAATGTATTTCATTAGATACATTTTATTCTGCATTTTATTTTAAAAGAAATATTATTTTTAGATTTTTTATAAGTAAATAATCAACTTTCCATGGTTCTGATTTCAACTCAGTCCATTTCATAATTCATCAAGAAAACTCCAGAAAAAAAGTTAGGGGGAAGATCACAAGACTTAAAATTTATGAATTTTTGATATTGTACAGATAAGGAGGAACTCTACTATTAGTCCCTCACAGCCCTCAGACCTCTTGGATGGAGCCAAAATGATGAACAGAGTGAGATGTGATTTGTTGAAATCGAATGATTACTTCAGTCGTTCCCTATCCTATTTCTGCAATAAAAATGCTTGGTCCTTTTTTCTTTATATATTGTTATTATTATAAAATTCATATGTATACAGTATCATGTATTCTTTTTTACAAATTTTGTGTCAATATATGTGAGTTTAATCATTCCACTGAAGATGAAAAACATTACAAGTTATTTTTACACTTTAGCAAGGAACTTCAGAGAAGATGAGACAGAACGAATGAAAATTGGAAATGACTGAACTAAGTCTTGGGGTGATTCAGATGATTTTAATACTCAACAGAGAGGGGTAAAGTACATCTTAGAAAAATTTTCCAAAGCAACTACAAGTATCTAATTATATTTAATGTTCGTTTAGCAGATATTTCACCCTAGAACAGACATTTTGTCACTAGAGGTTATTGTTTGTTACATAGCAATTACTGCTCTCTATAGCCCCCAATCTAAGAGAGGAAGAAATAGAGAATAAGTAGAGAAGGGTTTTTAAATGGATAAAAATGATAAAACAATAATAATGTACTACTTTTAATCAAATCTTTGAAGTACTTTCATATTCAGACTACTTTGTGATTTGTTATGGATGAAGGAATGAACATACGATGACGCAGTTGAGATTTACACAGTAATTTATGTTCAATCTGAGAGATGTTCTTAGAATCTAATATATAAATAAATTTTTGAGTGATGTTAACAAATCAACAATTCAATTATCAGAAGCCTAATCCAGCAATATCTATTGGTAGTATGTGTGTGACTTTAAGAAGGTTAATATTATCTTTCAAGTTCATGTGTGTGAAATAGTGGTAAACATTTGACTTTTTGCTCTATGAGCATATGTGTCTATATTTATAAGCAGGAGAAGCTGACACATTGTTACTAGAGATTGATGCAGACAACAATTTCAGTTTCTATGACTGCCCATGTTTATATATCCCATATGCTGGAAGAAGGATTAGAAACTATCTCATCCCATCTTCCCAGCCAATTCTAGGTAAATAAATAGCTATAATGGACTGTAGATTTTTACGCTGCCTTTACTCCAAAGATACAACAAAAAGGAGTTGTGCCTTGAGTATGGTAAATATGTATGAAATAGAAGTACACATGAGTAATCATCTAGAAAATAGGACTGATTTTCTAGAAAATCATCTAGAAAAAGTACACATGAGTAATCATCTAGAAAATAAAATACAGTAGACTCAGTTACATATAAATTTCAGATAAACAATGATTTTTTAGTGTAATTATGTCTCAAGTATTGCATAGGACATAAATATACTGATGCAGAACATTTTCTTGACCCTTTCGTGGAACTTGTGACAGGGTTGCCCAGTTTACTCAGCCTGCCCTGCTCAACCCCTCATGAGAGGGAGCATGCAAGCAAACCAGCATGGGAACTTGAGTGAGTGAGTGCAGGAACCGACTGGCCACTTCAGGGCTGGCAGGATCAAACTCCGTGCAGGTCTCACAGCAGCATCCCGATGGGGGTGCCTACAACCCCATGACCCCAGAGGGCGTGTTACAATACTCTCTTAGCTCCACCATCCACACATAGTGTGTGTTATCAGTTCAGTGGGCCCTTTGCCTCCTCATGATGTGGGGCAGCTGTCCTCCACCAGAAAGGGCAAAGGGCCTTGTGACAGCTGTTCTGGGTACCTGCACTTTGTGCATCCCAAATTCTTGTCCAGTGCCCAGGAGGAATGACGTAACATGGATGAATTGAAGGATGGTGAATGTGGAGAATTTTACTGGGCAATGAAAGTGGCTCTCAGCAGAGAGGAGAGCTGGAGATGAGATAGAAAGGGCAGGTCACTCTTTCCTGAAGTTGAACCACCTTTCCGTCTCTCTCTTCTAAAGTCAAGTTGCCACTTTCCGATGTCCAGCTGCTATCTCTGAAGTCAAATCACCTCTCCCTGATGTCCAGCAACTTCTCTCTACCACTGAGTCTGGGGTCTTTATAGACACAGGATGGGAGAGGGGTGGGTCATAGGTAGTTTTGGAAAAAGCAACATTCAATTGCTAAAATTACATCATTCAGAAAGAATTAATCAGGAGACAGCAGGCACACAAGTATAGAATTTTTCACTTTGGGCCGCTGTTTTCAGACTTTCCAGTTTGAAAGTGAGGTTTTGCCAGGGACCCACCCCTGTCTGCCTAGAGTTTCTCTGCCTCCTGTCTCTATCAATATTTAAAAAAGTAATTGTTTATCCAACATTCAAATTTAACTGAGAGTCCTGTGTGTGTGTGTATGTGTTTGTTTGTGTTTCCTAAATCTAACAACCCTACTAAAATATGAATGAAGACTATTCTGTTGTATATTAGAGGGCCACAAAGGCTTTGCCACATTTATCATTTGTACAAGATCTTGTACTGTATCATGTGTATACTTTTTAGAACCATTTTTTTGTTTACACCATCGTTTGGAAATCAAACTGATTTCTCTTTAAGCATGGTCTGGAGTCAACTCCCAGCACCACTGATTTGCAGTGGGATTTTGGTCCAGTTATTCAACACTTATTTTCTTTCCTGTATTCTTACCTTTAAAAATTAGGATATTAATACATACCTTATAGTTAGAGCGATATAACTGAAATATCATCCATGAAGTGCTTAACACAATACTAACAAGTAGTAATAGATTTAGTACAAGTAGTAATAGATTTAGTAAAATGTAGGGCTTAAGAGGGAAGACTCTGGAACTAGGTATCCTGGATTCAGAGCCTGACTACATCTCTCCCTAGACATGTGGCCTCAAGCAAGTTACTACTCCTTCTACTGCTTCTCAAGTTCATTTGATATTAGAGATAATGATAGTAAATCTCTCATAGGGCTGTTGTGGAACTGAAAGAATCATTGCACATAAATCCCTGATAATAATTTAATGATAATTTCAAATAACAATAATAATCATCTTGATAATTTCATTAAATACTTGCTAATTAATGAATTAAATGCACAATTTGCAACCTAACATTAGCAAATGCAAGCACATTGTGTCTGCATTTGAAATTATTGTGCAAAAATTTGCCTTTCATAATAGATTTTGTGTTTAAAATCACTTCCTAAATTCTAGCACCTATCAAGAGCAGAATAAAAATTCACATTTGAACAGTATGTATGCTCCTAGAACATTTGAAAAAAAACTTAGCAGGGCTATATATTCTCTCACTTGACTTGAAGTTAACAACCTAGTGGCTGTTTATAAACTGTCAGATCATTTTTAAGCGTCTGTGTATATATCTGTTTTGTAAATTTAATACCAACCTTGGAGCACATGGACTGATTTGATTGAAAGATGTTTCTACCTATAGATATAAAATAGTCAACTGATGAAATTACTGGTAAAAGTAGAGCCCTAGCACAAGCCTTCATTTTTTTACCTATATCTAGTGGTATTGAATATGATCCTATTAAACCATTTCTAGATCAAAAACGAAAGCTTTAAAATGGAGTGAAAAGTTAGGAACAATGAGAATTTGTCTTCTACTCGCTTTACCTCCCTAAGACATTTCTGTTTTCAAAGAGTAAAATGAAATGCTTGAAAAGATGATAGAGCAATAAAATTAGTCTGAAGACTAGATTAGCAACATCTATGGAGTCATATTCATCAATGCACACTGGTTTATGCTATGGTAGCAAATTAACCACCAAACTTAAGTGACTTAATACCCAAAAAAGGGTTTATTTCTGATTCATCTACACATTAGTGCAGGTCAGTGAAGCTTCTGTCCCATATACTCTTTTAGCATCCTGGCAGATGAAGATTCCACTGTGACAGAGAAAGCTAGAGTAAGGAGCTTACACCTGTTTGTAAATGTGTTGGCCCAGAAGTCGCTTCTATCCCAACCTATTTGCAAGAAAGTCAAATGATTAAAAGTAATTACAGGGGGTCTGCACATTGCAAGAGAGCACAGGATGCTTATAAACTGTCTCTGTTTAAGGAGCTGTTATCAAATAGTCAAGTATAACACTCACCATCACAGCTCTTCTAAAATGTATGACGTTCCTGTCTTACTTCACAATATACCAATCACTGTTCTATTTCCCTCAGTCAGTCTTGAGATAAAAAAAGAGAACAAGCTTATGGTTCAAGGAATTTAATTATTTTTTTCTAACCAGCTATAGCTGAACATGTCAGCCATGTTGATATTGAGTAATTGCCTATATATCTTGTCCTTCCTCACAATTGGATTTCTTTTCATAATGAAAGCTCAAGGAATTTGTTGTTTCCTTTAGTACAGATGTTCCTCATTTGATGTTATAAACGTGCTACTGAAAAGTTGTGGGTAAATCACATTTTTATAAATCGAATCACATTCCCGTTAACTTTATCTTTGCTTCTGCTTCACAGTAGCTCTGGACAATTTATCTTTAAATTAGTCTCAGTTTTACAGAGAAGAGTGACAGGTCAGAGCGTATTTCCCAACAGACTGGGATAAGAATAACCTTCCATCACCAGGATATGCACTATTTCTTCACATTGATGTGATATCAGCGTCCATTTAGGGAAAAGACGCTTTTTGAAAATAAAAACAAAAACTAAAAGGAAAGAATAGCAGAGAAACAAGGTATTGGAGAAAGACATTTACTTCCATTTTAACACATCACATAATATGACTTAACCTGGGTGCTAGTGGTTTTTCTGTGATAGAATCTACTAGCACAAAGCATTGGAATATTTTTCATTAGATATAAGACCTATTTATATAAATTTGCAACATAATTTCATGGAGTCTGTTGATAAAAAAGAAAAATTCACACCGAAAAAAAGAAAAAGAGTTTTCAAAACAGAGAAGTGGACAAGGCATATACTAATTTTTCTTGATGTTTGTTCCCATACCAACTTTGCTAACTAAACACTGAAAAAACTGAACAATTATATTTTTGAACTGAACAATAGAATTATTTTGACTTTTTTCTCTAAGTCCTTTTCCCCAAAATGATTTGCTACAGTCTCTGGTCATTTGGAGTCATTTCAGCATGAAAAAGCTTTTTTTATCTGTTGTGTTTTTCCGAGTTTTTTTTCTTGTAAACCAACTTTATTCCAGTTGTTATTCACCGATCCATGGCAATCACAGACTCATAGAATATTAGGGTAGAGAGGGACCTTAAAAAGCCAGTAATCTTCTTTTGTGTGTTCTGAGCCATATAAGAAGAAATATCAATGAAAAATAAGAAGACCAGAGGATGAGTAGCACAGAACACAGATGACACTGAAGGAAAGGAAAAGCTAAGAAGATGCTGAATTCCTATGGCAGAATTGGAACAACCAGTAAAGTGAGTTTTACCTTTACAGTTACATTATTGCTCCAAGTATTTCATGTATGTATATTGATTACAGAATGTTTTAACATAATCTTCTCTCCAGTTAAATGTGCATTAACTATGCTACTATTTTGTTATAGAGCAAATTGCCGTTACGTCCGAATAAATAATATATAAATATAAATAATAATAAATATATATTATGTATAATATATATTCCCCCAGAAAATAGACTGTTAAATGTATTCATATTTATTTGTCTTTTTAAATGCTTTTAAAAATGATATTGTTGACTGGGCACAGTGGCTCACGCCTGTAATCCCAGCACTTTGGGAGGCCGAGGTGGGTGGATAACAAGGTCAGGAGATTGAGACTATCATGGCTAACACGGTGAAACCCCATCTCTACTAAAACAATGCAAAAAAAATTAGCCGGGCACGGTGGCAGGCACCTGTAGTCCCAGCTACTTGGGAGGCTGAGGCAGGAGAATGGCGTGAACCTGGGAGGCGGAGCTTGCAGTGAGCCAAGACCGAACCGCTGCACTCCAGCCTGGGCAACAGAGCAAGACTCTGTCTAAAAAAAAAAAAAAAAAAAAAAAAAAAGATATTGTTTAAATTTTTCCGTTTCTATTTTTCTTTATTTGCTGGTATATGGAAAGGCAGATGATTTTTGTATATTGAACTTGAAACCACTTTTTTTTCAATTTTAGTTGTTTTTAATTTTCAGTTTTTGTTGTCAATTACTAACGTATTTACTATATTATTATTTTTAACAGCTTTATTGTGATATAATTCCCGTATCATATAATATACACATTTACCATGTACAATCCAATGGTATTCACAGAGTTCTGCGTCCATCACGACAATCGACTTTAGAACATCTTGATCACCCAAAAAAGAAACTTTATAACCATTAGTAGTCATTCCCTATGACTCTCAACTCACGCATTCTTCCCTTCCTCCACTGGCCCCAGGCAATCACTTCTCTACCTTTGTCTCTGTTTGCCTATTCTGAACATTTGTTTTAATAGTCCTCCTATATAACCGTAGTTATATATCCTTTGACCAAAATCTCCCCATATCCTCTTTCTTACCCCAGACTCCAGTAACCACAATTCTACTCTCGACTTTTGTGAGATCAAATTTTTAGATTCTATGTATGAGTGAGATCATATGGGATTTGTCTTTCTGTGCATTTTATATATGTTACATGTTACAAAGATCCTTAAGAATGGTAGTTTGTCAGTATCAACACATAGTTTTAGAAGTTCATATAAACATGAAAGGAGAGGTTAAGAAATAGAAATATGTTAACAAATTAGGGAAAAGTGGGGATTAAATTACAAAGATTAAATTGCTTAATTAAGATCAGAGATTGGAGAATAATTTTAGAGGCTAAATAGAGGAGATAACTTGTCAAAGGATGAAGGATGAAGGATTTCCATTACAGTCTAAGAAGCTCCTGAGATTCAGGACCGAGTCTTGAGAGTCCCTGGATTAGTAATTTGCTACTTAATTATAGATATTTAAAACAATACAAAGTGCATAGGAACATAAACACAGACAATAAATGGATATTAAGCACATGGGAAATGTTGCCTATGGGGAAAGGGGAAAGAGTAGGCACTGGGGTAAAAGGCAACCAATCCACTAAATCAGTTAATTGGAAATGAACCTCCCTCTGAGCCCCGCAGTAGTGGGAGGACTCGGAAATCCTGGTGGCCTCTGACGGCTGAACTGAGCAGGCCTGCAGAATCATTTACTGCAGTCGTGGGTAGAAATCCCACATAGGATAAGTTGCAAGGGAAGTTGTTGGTGCACCAGAGGCCCCGGACACCCATGAGGCCAATAGAATGTCAGACAAAACATAGGAAACGTCTTCATTATAAGTCAATGTGGTAATTTCTTTGGGATTATTATTCAGGAACAGAACTGCTGAGTCAATGTGTATGGAAACACTTCACTTTACTAAGTGGTACAAACTTGCTTTCTAGAATAGCTGTACCCACTCCATATTTCCACTGGCAGTATATAAAGGTTCCTGTATCCTCATATCATTGCCAACAACTGGTATAATTTAGCTTTCTGACTTCTGCCGGTATAATAGGTATAAAGTATATTCCATCATTATTTTAATTTGCATTCCATTGATTATTAGTGAGATGGAGTATCTCTTCCTACGTGGGTTAGAATTTTGGTCTCGGTTTCTGTTAATTGCCTATTTGCTCATTTTTCTATTGTTCTTTTCTGTGGTAGTTTTCTTTGCCCTCTCTGTGCTTCTCCAACTCTCTGATGTGAATAACTCACTCTAGTGAGTTTTAAAATCTGTCACATAGCAATAGTTTTATAAATAAATATACAGAACTTATTAGAAAATTAAATTTAAAATATATATAGAACAAAATCCAAATGTATTTTTATTATTTAACTCAACAGCCATTACATTTCAATAAATATAAGAAGAAGAAACATAACATAGAGAAAATAAAACTGATGTATTGATTGAAAGTAATCATATAGGCAATAACGTAGCTCACTATCACACTCAGAAAATGTTGTCCCTCACAGTTGTAACTATGCAAAAAGTCACATGTGAAACAGTGATTCCTCATATTAAATGTCTATATGCAGAATTCAAATAAACACTTTGCTAATCAATCTTTAAAGTTTCAAATGTGAATGAGTTTGATTCCTGAATGTTTACCTAACCTAAGTTGGATTAACATCAGTGCTACTGTAGGGGCTAATGTATTTCTAAAGGGTTCCTATGATTTGTTTTAATATCTCTCAGAGTAGAGAAACCAGCATTATAGAGGAATATTAATAAAATATTTGGAAGAGATTTTAAAGCAAGTCTTTATTTTTAACTCTTATTCAAAAGAAAGAAGTATTGTGTTTACAAAATTCATCATCAATCCTTCATTGTAGCCAGTTTCAATAATTTATCCTATAAAGTTAAGGTTTAATTTGAATTATCTTTTAGTGAAAAAATTGGATTCTGGGTTTGTAATTTTTATGTGTGGTTCTTCTTTTGATGAAAAATAAAATTCAGGCCAGGTGCAGTGGCTCACTCCTGTAATTCCAGCACTTTGGGAGGCCAAGATGGGCAGAACAATTGAGGTCAGGAGTTCGAGACCAGCCTGACCAACATGGTAAAACCCCTTCTCTACTAAAAATACACCATGCCACCACCTGGCATGCTGGTGCACCTATAATCTCAGCTACTCGGGAGGCTGAGGCAGAACCGCTTGAACCCAGGAGGCAGAGGTTGCAGTGAGCCAAGATTGTGCCACTGCAGTCCAGCCTGGGCAACAGACTGAGTGAGAATCCATCTCAAAAAAATAGAAAAAAGGAAAAGACAATTCAAATTGTCTTATCAAATTTGTAAGGATTTTAGTTTTAACTTTTCATAGATGTGCAATATCAAGATCATTACTTATACCATTGAAGGCTGGAGTATGTCATAATGATCTGTAGAAACTGTTCTTGTTAGTTTCTAAATTTTCATATTTGCTCTTCAACTTATCTGCCATTTTTAAAAGTTGCCTTCTTTCCTTGCATACAAGTATCAAAATCATTAAAATTACCAGATACATCAGAAAAATAAGCAAGTGCAAATGCCAAATTAAAATTATTTTAAAGTTGAGAACACAGTTTTTTAACTTAGCAGAATCACTAGAAGTTTACTTTGTAGTCATACATTCTTGCAATAACTTTTCCCCTTGATAACCATAGCACCTCAGCATTCAATAACAGTTAGCTATGACTGACTTTCATATTATCACATAATAAAGAAACAGTATCTAATTTAGTGCATTTTTTATTATGTCACTACGCAAACTATTTAGTTCAACTGTTGGTTTTGTGTTTTTGTTTTTGTTTATTTTAAACAGGGTCTGGCTCTTTAGCCCAGGCTGCAGTGCAATGACACAACCTCAGCTCACTGCAACCTCCACCTCCCAGGCTCAAGTGATCCTCCCACTTTAGCCTCCCAAGTAGCGAGACTTCAGGTGCACTCCACCACACATGGCTAATTTTTAAAATTTTGTAGAGATGGGGCCTCCCTATATTGCCTAGGCTTGGCTCAAACTCCTGGGCTCAAGCCATCCACCTACCTTGGCCTCCCAAAGTGCTGGGAGTACAGGTGCACCTGGCAATCTTGCTATAGTAAAGACTTTTTCTTATTTATAGTAAGACTTTCTTGATAAAGGAAGCGCCATATTGATTTATATTCCAGCTAAGCTCTTTAGTGTGAGTAACTACTCCAGGATGTTTTCATGACATTTCAGCTCTTCTATCAGAATACATTTCCCCATAAAACTTAAACTTCAAAATATATTTGTTAACAATGCAATTCAACTTTGTCTTATATATTTCAGAGCTAGTTTATTTATTAGCAATAAGTAGAAAAAAGAATTATTTCTTCATATCACCATAATGTTTACATTGCCTATATAGTAAAAGAATTGCCATGTTAGCAATACCTGTGAAATAATCAAATTTTGGTAACATATTTGACAGCTTTATTTGTTCTATGTGTTGGCTTTCCACATCATTAGCAAGGTCCTGAATATATTGATTTATGGTGTCCTTGGAAAGTAGTACTTGAACTACCTTCTTTGCTATAGATGTGCCAACATCTGCAAGCAAACATCCTTCACTGGTCTTGTATTCTTCTAAATATAGGAGTGTACTTTAAAAGAAGCCCACAAATCACTGCTTACATGTGACATATGAAACTGTTTACATGTGACATTTGATTCTATTGGCTTTTTATTCAATCTCTTCTTTTTCAAGGAATTCTGCTTTTCAACTTATTTTATATGTAAATGCCATTTCAGTTCTGGAAGTTTCATTTCTTCATCAGCCAGTACCACTACGCATATGATACTTAGTGTTTATCACTTTGCTACCAAATTTAGTTACAAACTAAATTCGATATGAAAGATTATACTTCCACACAGACATAGTACAAATTTGTGTGGTCTTAATTTCTTTGAAACTACTTCCATCATCATCATTCTGTCTAGCACTTCTGCCACATTCAGAAAAGATGTATCTTTTTGACAAGAAAAAATCTAGGGGAAGTTGTTTTGTATATATTTTAAGGTTAAAAATAAATAGTACAAAGTTTACTTTCTTAATTTAACTAATAAAGTTGAATTATAAATGTAAAATCAGCTTGCTTCCTTGCTGCTTCAAGAACAAGACAATATTCTTGCCCATCTGCAAATGCCAGCAAGACTCCATGGCCTGACCTAGTTTAATAGACTGGGGAAAATAGAAGATGCCCTGCATCTAAAGGAAATAATTGACTTCACCAGATGCAGGTGATAGAGAGAACAGAGAGCACATGAAGGAGGTAGAAGGGTTGGTATGGAGAGGTTGCAGGTTCTCTGCCTGGTGAAACTAGCTACTACTAGCAACAGGGAATCATGCAATAACTGATTCAGGACCTGCAGTACATATAGTAGCCAGATGTCACCTGTGCTAAGAAGCAATGATTGCTTCTCTTGTCGTTGTCATCCAGGAAGGGCAGCCAATAGCAAGTTGCCTGAGGATTGTCCAGCAATAGTAAGCTTCATTTATGTCTGGCCACATCTGATAAATTGAAGCCCAAGATACACTCCTCAGGTCCTTGTAATGAGGATGTCCTTCCACATCTGAAGAGGTTACAGTGATACAAAAGGGGAAGATCCCAGCACTTACACACAATGGGGGCAGGGACAAGAATAGTGAGTAGTGAAAAACAGACTCCATTAGACCATACAGTGTCCCCCAGTAACACACTCAATGAAGCAAGCAATTAGACTTTATTTTTTTGTCTTTATTTGTTTTCAACTCCACCTTTATCACTGTACTTCATTGTTATCTAGACTATAAACTCCTTGAAGATTTGAAAAGATCAACAAAATTGATAGACTGCTAGCAAGACTAATAAAGAAAAGAGAGAAGAATCAAATAGACGCAGTAAAAAATGATAAAGGGGATATCACCACCGACCCCACAGAAATACAATCTACCATCAGAGAATACTATAAACACCTCTACGCAAATAAACTAGAAAATCTAGAAGAAATGGATAATTTCCTGGACACTTACACTCTCTCAAGACTAAACCAGGAAGAAGTTGAATCCCTGAAAAGACCAATAATAGGCTCTGAAATTGAGGCAATAATAGCCTACCAACCAAAAAAAGTCCAGGACCATATGGATTCATAGCTGAATTCTACCAGAGGTACAAGGAGGAGCTGGTACCATTCCTTCTGAAATCAATAGAAAAAGAAGGAATCCTCCCTAACTCATTTTATGAGGCCAACATCATCCTGATACCAAAGCCTGGCAGAGACACAACATATTTATCTTTCTATCTGTAGCATATGACAGATTACCTGACACATGGTACATGGTACATCTTCAGTGAATACTTATTGAAGAAGTGGATAGGTAGATAAATAAAGGAAAGGATGGATGGATGAGTGGATGAATGGATGGATGAATTTAAAAATAAATAATGAAACAATGAATAAAGACATTGTTTTTCCCTAAGATTCAGAGAAAATGTGAGAAAGATGTTAGTTACTACTTTGGGCTAGACAGTCCACCAATCACTGATAAGTTTCATCATCAGTGAAATGGAGATGATACCACCCACCACACTGGTATACCATGAAGATTAAATGCACTTGTACATGTGAAAGGACTTTAGGAAACATAAGATGATATATAAGCATTAGAGATTATTATTTTATTTCCACCTCATTTTCATTTGAGATCATTTTTCTCAACTTTAAGATGCATGATTCAGTTGAGAGAATATTAAAAGTGTAAATTCCCTCCCTTATTCCCAGAGTTTGTCATTCAGAAATGTGATAGATCCCAGGAATTCACATGTTTAAGAAGCTTCCTCGGGAATTGTGATGAGGTGGTCTACAGAGTGCATTTTGAGAAGCACAGATTAAAGGAAAATGATATGACAACCTCTTCCCCACCACATTCTAGCAGAAGAGACATAGTAGAGCCACAGAATGACAAGAGAGGGCAAGGAAGCCATGTCCACACATAGACCTAAGTCAGTTATTTGTAAAAAAAAACCAAACTTGATACACACAGTGATACAGTTTGGCTCTGTGGCCCCACCCAAATCTCATCTCGAATTGTCTTCCCATAATTCCCACATGTTGTGGGCGGGACCCGGAGGGAGATAATTGAATCATGAGGGCAGTTTCTCCCATACTGTTCTTGTGGTAGTGAAAAAGTCTCCACAAGATCTGATAAAGGGAATCCTGTTTCACTCGGATTTCATCCTTTCTTTTGCACTGCCATGTAAGAAGTACCTTTTGTCTTCTGCCATGATTGTGAGTCCTCCCCAGCCAAGTGGAACTTTAAGTCCATTAAATCTCTTTTTCTTCCCAGTCTCGGGTATGTCTTGATCAGCAGCGTGAAAATGGACTAATACACATAGCTTTGAGTTTATTCAATATTATAATCATATAAATATCTGAATGAATTAGGTAAAGGTGTAAAATATTTGAATTTTCCTAACATTTACATCACATCTATTATAAGGCATCTGTAGAAATCACCTAAGCTGGGTGAGAAAATCACTTCATATATAGAAATTGTTCACACAAATGTGCTTAAAAATGTTCCCATTCTCACAGCTTCAAATGCATGCTGCTTTGAGTTAGTGTAAAAGCATGCCATTGTGAAAGTGACCGATATAGTCTTAGAAAACACAATGCTCAATAGCCTAAGGTGTGCATAACATTTGTGCAACTCTAACTCATCCAGTTGTGGGCCCCAAACTCATGCTCCTCCCTTCCCTGTCAAGGAAACCTTCACAAAACTTCTGGAATTCATTAAGTACTTTCCATCCTCAACATAGTGTTGGACTCTTTCTACTCTTTCTGCTCTGACAATCAGAAAAAGAGAACATGCCTCAGCAAGGTCACTTTGCATTGGCCCTCCTGCTGCTGGTACTGATGTCACACTGTGCCAGTGCCCTAAGACACGGAAGCTGGCCCACTGATAAGGGGAGAAGCACTCCCTCCTCACCCTTCAAATGACTTTATGCCACACTCTGTCACAATTATCCCAAATGTTAAGCTGCAAGGCAAAATTTTCTCCAAATACTGAATGTGAAAGTTGTCTTTCATTTCCACTTTCCCTGAGACTCAGACCAGAGAATGTAAGAGCTGGCCAGAGAACTGACCTCTGAAAACATTCCACTCCCTCTCAAACACTCTACCCCAGAGCAAAGACTGCCTTGCTTTGTCTTCCTCTATTATCCACACACTCTTGGGCACAGTTTCTGTAAGTGAAGTTTCCAGAACCTTCTGCATCAGGTCTCCAGAGATACTTGTAAAATAGGCAGACTCTAAGGTCCCACTCTGAGCTGCTGGCTCAGAATCCCAGGCTGGGCCTTGGAATTTGGCTCGTGAATAAGCAGCTTGGATAATTATTATATGCTCTACATTTTACAATTTTTTAGAATTGTATGATTAGCTTGTTCTACCCAAGGGCTTTATTTCACTTAGAAGCTTTCAGATTAAATGAGCAATTAATCCCTTCTTAAAATTTGAGACTTAGATATATAATGCAGCAGTTTCCTTAAACCATCTAGTCTTAAATAGGGTTAACCAGAAAAGATCTTGAAATTTGAAAAGGCTTTATTTGCACTTGTAAGGAAACATAATTTTATAATGATGTTATAACTCTATGTTTCTGTCACATTGCTTAGAGAAAGTAGTATATGGGAAAATTTTGCAAGAGTCTCTCTTTAAAATATGACAATAGATATGACACCAGATCGAATTGAAATCTCATTTCTTAGAGTAAAATCACATACCAGTGCTAGCAGAGCTAGCACCAAAAATTTAGTTAACAGAAGAAAGCAAGCTGATGTTGAAGAAAATATGGTGTCTTCCAGTTAGTCGATAGCACAGATTCTGTGTGAGAGTGAGGTAGAGAGTTATGCATAAATGAAAAGAAAATCTCAGAGAACATGAGTGCTATCGCCCTAGGTTAGCAGACAGGTGGTAGCATTGCTTGTATAGAACAAAGCCTCCCCAGGGCCCTAGCAATGTAGAATCTAAAGCTTGCATGGGCCAGGTTAGACAGGATTTAGGAAAATGGGATAGGATGGATCCTCTTTATAAAGGAGCAGCAGTTCATATTGACAAGTTTTAAAAATGCTAGGTGAACCTTGTCCCGAGGTGGAGTGGCACCAATGGTTGCTGGATCTGATGTGAAATAGGGTTGTGCAGTGGAGCTTTTGGAGTCAGTTGCAGCTTCAGGCAGGTGTCTAACGTATGAGTGAGGAAAGTTCCAGGCCCATTTCCTTAAAGAGGAAATAAAATTGATAGCAGGAATTGGATGAAAGGGAACCAGTATACAGCCTCATGTCCAAATGGAATAAGAAGCCTAAGCAGATAGTCTGGTATATGAGGGGAAGACTAAACAGGGAGATCACACCTATTTTCAGAAGAGAGCAAGGGGTAGTGACATACAACAACTGACTTCTTCAAAATTCACCTTGTTAATGAAGATGGAGCTCCTAATAGAAAATCGGGCACTGTAGTTTTCCTCTGGTGCAGAGATCAGACATGGCTATGCCTGTAAGGTATAAATATCTTATTTTTGTTGCTTCTGGGCTGTCCAGAGGCAGATAGGTGGTAAATAAGTGTTTGCTGGAGGAATGATGAAAGAGTTTTGAACCAAAAGCAAACTTTTATCCCCAATCTAAAGAGAAGGTTGGGAGAAAGGAAAGGGGCTCAAGCAATTAGGTGGTGTTTCTACATATGACTGTAGCAAAAAAGAAAGCATGGCCCATGAATATGTTTGCCCATCAATAGAAAAGTTCCCTAAAGTAATATATTATTTGAAATTAAAAATAATTTACTACTGAGAATAAAATTTCCAACACTAACAATTTCAAAGAAAATAAGAAATAAAAAAAGAAGAAAAAAAACACAGAAATGTTTCCTTGTTTGTTGCAATGATGAGAATCGGGAACAAAAAATTTATCGATGTTTATATAACACTGCCCAAAAGAGAGACATTGAGTAGTTAATTTACATAATATTTTTATCATCAGAACAATGTTAATATACATGAAAATATTCTGTAATTTTAAAGGCAATGTATCAAAAGTTTTTAATTGTCCTTCATATTGTGGTGATTTGTGACCTGAATTAGAACAGGGTCCTTCATGGGTTCCTCAGAATAGGTACTCCCTTCAAATACAACCTCAGGATATTAAAGTCCTTTCCCTAGGCACCTTGTTATTTCAGAAGCACCTAACATTTCTTATGTACTCTTTAAATGTCAAGGATTCTACTAAGGTGTTTTATATATATTATTTCATGCAACATTCTAGACAATGTGCATTATTACATATTTCTTCATATTCTGTTCAGCAATGTTATACCACATATTACAAATTAACAAATAGTCATAATGGTTTATAAGATCAATCTTTTGAATGTGAAAAGTGAATCAGTTCCTTGGGACCTAAACACTCCCTTAAAAGCTGATGATTCTACCCTATAGGGAGGTGAACTCTTAAATACAGCAATCACTCAAAACCACTCAAACCACCTCACTGACTGTATTATTACTTTTATCCTATTTATCTTTCACAAAATGTTCCTTTCAAAAGTTCAATTTGTTTTCAATAACATAAAGCCTATACATGAAAAATTTTAAATTTTTTTATCACTTTGTAAAATGGGTAACAGCATATTTCATTTTTAGACAATTCTCTGTGGATTGTATGATTCCCTTAATTTTCCTTGAGGTGAGAAATCAGTGTTGAGTAGTTCCCCATACCCAACAAAAGAAGTCTTCAACCTGCCTCTATAGACACTGCCTTGGGAAGAAACAAGCAGAAATGATGCACAGTAGGAGGACAAGCTAGGATAATAGAAAGATAAATACTATCTACACATCTCCAGCAGAGACAGACAGCACATATTAATAAAGAAATGATAAAACACTTTCAAATTCTGCAAATGGGGACTTGCATGGAAAAATGTGATTTAACAAAAAATTTTAATAAATACTAGTTCTGTATTATTACGATGGCAGATAAGAGCACTTAATAAAACACGTGTCAAGCAAAATCCAGGCCAGGATCATTTGAGATAAAATAGTCTTATTATCATACAATCTATAAAAGATTAATGAAGCCTTTAATGCAAAGCATTAATGGAGCTGGCTGCATTCTGACCTTACCACATCTTTTTTAGGACTTTGGCAGTTTTAAGTAGGAAGAATAGCTTTATTCAAGAAGGTTTCTTTTCCTTCCAAAATTTGTTCACATTTAAGGAAATGCAGATATATGGGCTTTTCCCTTAACACATAGTACAGTTATCATTCATATATAATCGTCCATAAAACTCCTTGAAAAGTCTATTAATCTCTTCGGTATCCATGAATTTAATACCATAATTGTTCTTAACTGTAGCTATAGTGGAAGAACTGCTTGCCTGTTTTCTTGCTAATAACCCACTGGTTTTATGACTGAATTGAAATAAAGCCAGTTCTAGCAGTAAAGGTGAGGGTGACCCAGATGAATTAGATAATTGCCTTCATAGCCTATTGATCTTCTATTTGAGGTCTTTTTGGTCTGAATATTTTCTCTTTGCTAATAGAACTTCACATTTTTCTCAGTCACTAAGAGATTTAGTTGGATTCCAAAGAATATTAAGGAAATAACTAGAAGGCAGGATTGTATTAAAACATACCTGGGTTCAAAAGTTCCTTCAATTCCCAACACCAAGATCACATTTTCTATTCAAACATGGGGCATATAGCTTAGCAATAGGTAACTTATTCATTCACCCACATGTGTCAATGTGCTGTTCACTATATTAAATCTGCAGATTTAAATAAACAAATCTGCTCTGAAGAAACTCAAGAGTTTGGTGAGAAGACACATAGGTAGATATATAAATATCAGTGAAACAATAGAGGTGTGGAAGGATTTTGTAAGAGAAGAGATGAGAAAAACCTAGCCTGGACTAGGAAAGAGGGGAAAAATACACATGCACAGAATACAATACACGACCCAAAGTCCCTTCCCAAATTAAGATTCCTTGCTGCAAAAAAGTGAGAAATTATTAAAGATCCTTGCTTTGTACAGAAGAAAGAATGCCTCAGTCACTGAAACTGGAACAATAATAATCAAGATATTTGTAATTGAAATAAATTTACAAGTAGGCTGAGCATTTTAATGGAATTAAAGAGCTGGCACATAGGAGCAATAGCAAAGAAAATAGGGATTTAACATTTCACGACACAACTGCAGAAGACTAATTGTGACTGGAACCACAAAGATCATTCTAGGAAATTTAGTACATGAGTTTCTTACAACCAATCTGACCTCCTGTCAGTCAGTTCATTTTTTTTGAAATCCACAATTTGCATTTTGTTCTAGCCTTCATGTCCTTCTTATTAGAATTCCTTCCCCTTCTCTTTCCAACAATTTAGTTCCTGACTAAATTGATGGTCCAACTCTAGATTTATTTTACCCACAAAACTTACAGTTCCAACCAACACTGCTTTTTCTCCAAGTCTGTTCACACACCCAGCCATTTGAATCACAGTGATTTAGAACTGGACTAGGAGGCCTCCTCATTTTACACGTAAGAATGAGAAAGCCCACAGAGTTTCAATGACTTGTCCAGGATCACATAGCCAATACGGATCAAAGTCAGAAATAAAATATTTTTATTCTAAGGTCTTTTGATTTCTAGTTCAGTAGGGTTTCCATTGCATGATGTTAATTCTTGATTTAATGTTTATACGGTTTAGATATAATCCTCATTGAAATAATTTTTACTGAATTTGTGTGGTAACCACAGCTTGCCATCAACCTACTCCACTTTACCCTTCTCCTCCGCTTCATCTTTTCAGAAAATCTGTGTGCTGATGGTAATTGCTCCAGCCCTCTTTGTGACAAACCCATGAAAACCTGCTTTAAGGAAAAGTTGAATGTGATCATTCCTTGCATTGAACTGACTGAAAAATAAAAAGTGCATCTCTCCTAATACAGTTTCCTGGGTAAGCATACAGAGTTAAGGAATTGAGAGGTTCAGAGGATCTTCTTAAAAACTAAAAAATCATACCACATATGTTGCTGTACAGTCTACTAATATCTTCCTTTAACTTGGGAGTTCTCCCTTTTCCAAAAAAAAAAAAATTGAGATTAACAAAAACTTTATCTTCTACCTTTATGATCAATAGTGCCAGACACAAGTAAATGCCTAACAAATTCTTACCAAGTTTTTTCAACCTAACTTTTAATAGAATAACATGCACCTAGAATCTACAAATGTATGCTCCTGTTTATGTTCTCTTCATCCATGAAGGCAGTTTGCTTATTTGAGGATATGAATGCTTAGTTTTCTACAGTTAGGAAAAAAAATTGTTTTGAGATGTTCAGATCTAATAATAGGATTTAGAGTTGAAGCTGCTATCTTTATGATGGGAGCAACAGAATCCCCTGTCATGTTCCAGTTTTGCAATACTGGATAATTTCTTTAGTTCTTGAATCTCATGTTGCTACCAAATTAGTTCTATAGTGGAGGCTTAAGCTTGGGCCATGCTGAGTCCACCATTTCTGAGCATCAGTCTGCATAAGGAAGAAAAAGAAAGCGAGAGAGCAGCAAGGACTCCCTGTGCCTTCTCCCAGACTTAGCAACTTATGTTAGAGCTCTGAAGAGAGAGCACCGCTTACAATGTTCTTCTCAAAAGAGGGTTCAGAGACACGGAGCATGAGCAGCATCACTTCAGAGTTCCTGGGGTGAAACAAAGTGGGGAAAATGAGAATGCGTTTTAGAAACAGAAAGAGATGGTGTGCTTGGCACAAACCACATCACTGTCCTGATGGAGACCCACTGCCCAGCAGTGAGGTCAATGATGAGCACCTCCATCAGCTTCATTGCTGGAGGATGCTGATGAGCAGAACTGGGACCTGAAAGGAAAAATCAACCAGATGTGGGTGGTAATTGTACACTTGTCCATGTTGAGAAATACTCTGAGGAATTTCCAAAAGATGAGGAAAATTTTGAGGGACACTGGAAGGTTCGGCTTATGCAGATGAGAGCTCAGGTCAAGAAAATATAATTTCCTACTGTTCCTGTGATAAAATTGTACCAACCTCCCACCCCACCCAATGACATCTGCATGGTCCCATAAGATGCTGAACACATAAGAGAAATTTAAACAAATGAAGCATTTGTTGAGAGTACTTATTTATCTATCATTCAACAGATATTTATTGAGAATCTAATGTGTGTCAAACACTGTTCTAGGCACTTGGGATAAGTCAGTGATCAAAAAACAAAGATTCTGCCCTCATGGAACTTATATATTATCATAAGGGATAAAAGATTATAATTTATTTCTTCTTAAATTGCAAAAATTATCACTTTCATGAAGAAACTAATGCCCAACTACATTATAGGCTCCATGAGGGGAAGAACTTCACCTGTTTTGTTCAGTATTGTGTCCCCAGAAAACTGCACAGTATTTGGAACATGATGGGGACTCAACATATGTTTGTTGGATAAATGAAACATCTAAATTGTCTTACCTAACAGTAGAAGGTGTTACTATACTCTGTAACATGTGCACTTTTGCATGCTTCCGCAGGTTACAAAATAACTTCTATTTTTATTGCCATAGAGGAACTCACATAGAATAAGAAAATAACCAACCCCTCTTTATGTTTTACCTGATAATTCCCATACATACAATTTTTGGAAAAAAATATATATTTAATATTGAATTTCTTCTGAGTTCCTAATATCATAAAAACATATATAATGTCATATATAAATATCACATACCACAGGGTTGGTGGACCATAGCTATATTAGTTTCATAAAAAATGTTATGTGACACATTATACCAGCAAGTAAGTCATGTCCTGCACAAATCGGTTAGGTTAAATACAGATTAAGAGACCCCAGACCTCAGCCATCAGTGGAGGAAAAAGGTTCAATCATTTTAAAAAAAAAGAGGGGGATGGGGAGCAAGATGGCCGAATAGGAACAGCTCCAGCCTCCAGCTCCCAGCGTGAGCGACACAGAAGACCGGTGATTTCTGCATTTTCAACTGAGGTACCGGGTTCATCTCACTGGGGAGTGCCAGACAATTGTTGCTGATCAGCTGGTGCAGCCCGACCAGTAAGAGCTGAGGCAGGGCGAGGCATCCCCTCACCTGGGAAGTGCAAGGGGGAAGGGAATCCCTTTTCTAGCCAAGGGAAACTGAGACACACAACACCTGGAAAATCAGGTAACTCCCACCCTAATACTGCACTTTACCAAGGGTCTTAGCAAGTGGCACACCAGGAGATTATATCCCACACCTGGCCCAGAGGGTCTCACGCCCACGGAGCCTCCCTCATTGCTAGCACAGCAGTCTGAGATCTAACTGCAAGGTGGCAGTGAGGCTGGGGGAGGGACGCCCACCATTGCTGAGGCTTAAGTAGGTAAACAAAGCCTCTGGGAAGCTCCAGCTGGGTGGAGCCCACCACAGCTCAAGGAGGCCTGCCTGTCTCTGTAGCCTCCACCTCTGGGTGGAGTCTGACAGCTGTCTGACAGCTTTGAAGAGAGCAGTAGATCTCCCAGCACGGAGGTTGAGATCTGAGAATGGAGAGTCTGCCTGCTCAAGTGGGTCCCTGACCCCTGAGTAGCCTAACTGGGAGACATCCCCCACTAGGTGCAAACGGACACCTCACACCTCACACGGCTGGGTACACCCCTGAGACGAAGCTTCCAGAGCAAGAATCAGACAGCAGCACTCACTGTTCAGCAATATTCTATATTCTGCAGCCTCTGCTGCTGATACCCAGGCAAACAGCATCTGACATGGACCTCAAGCAATCTCCAACAGACCTATAGCTGAGGGTCCTGACTGTTAGAAGGAAAAGTAACAAACAGAAAGGACACCCACACCAAAACCCCATCACCAGCATCAAAGACCAAAGGCAGATAAAACCACAAAGATGGGGAAAAAATAGGGCAGAAAAGCTGGAAATTCAAAAAAATCAGAGTGCATCTCCCCCTCCAAAGGAATGCAGCTCATCACCAGCAATGGATCAAAGCTAGATGGCAAATGACTTTGACGAGCTGAGAGGAGAAGGCTTCAGTACATCAAACTCCTCAGAGCTAAAGGAGGAACTACGTGCTCAGCGCAAAGAAACTAAAAATCTTGAAAAAAAAGAATGGAAGAATGGATAACTAGAATAATCAATCCAGAGAAGGCCATAAACGAACTGACAGAGATAAAAAACATGACACGAGAAATACGTGACAAATGCACAAGATTCAGTAATTGACTTGATCTACTGGAAGAAAGAGTATCAATGATTGAAGATCAAATGAATGAAATGAAGCAAGAAGAGAAGTGTAGAGAAAAAAAAGGAAAAAGAAATGAACAAAGCCTCCAAGAAATATGGGATTATGTGAAAAGACGAAATCTACGTCTGATTGGGGTGCCTGAAAGTGAGGGGGAAAATGGAACCAAGTTGGAAAGCACTCTTCAGGATATCATCCAGGAGAACTTCCCCAACCTAGTAAGGCAGGCCAACATTCAAATTCAGGAAATACAGAGAACGCCACAAAGATACTCCTTGAGAAGAGCAACTCCAAGACACATAATTGTCAGATTCACCAAAGTTGAAATGAAGGAAAAAATCTTGAGGGCAGCCAGAGAGAAAGGTCAGGTTACCCACAAAGGGAAGCCCATCAACTAACAGCAGAACTCTCAGCAGAAACTCTCCAAGCCAGAAGAGAGTAGGGGCCAATATTCAACATTCTTAAAGAAAAGAATTTTAAACCCAGAATTTCATATCCAGCCAAAGTAAGTTTCATAAGTGAAGGAAAAATAAAATCCTTTATAGACAAGCAAATGCTTAGAGATTTTGTCACCACCAGGCCTGCCCTACAAGAGATCCTGAAGGAAGCCCTAAACATGGAAAGGAACAACCGGTACCAGCCATTTCAAAAACATGCCAAAATGTAAAGACTATCGATGCTAGGAAGAAACTGCATCAACCAATGAGCAAAATAACCAGCTAATATCACAATGACAGGATCAAGTTCACACATAACAATATTAACTTTAAATGTAAATGGACTAAATGGTCCACTTAAAAGACACAGACTGGCAAATTGGATAAAGAGTCAAGACCATCAGTTTGCTGTATTCAGGAGACCCATCTCAGATGCAGAGACACACACAGGCTCAAAATAAAGGGATGGAGGAAGATCTACCAAGCAAATGGAGAACAAAAAAAAAAAGCAGGGGTTGCAATCCTAGTCTCTGATAAAACAGACTTTAAACCATCAAAGATCAAAAGAGACAAAGAAAGCCATTACATAATGGTAAAGGGATCAATTCAACAGGAAGAGCTAACTCTCCTAAATATATATGCACCCAATACAGGAGCACCCAGATTCATAAAGCAAGTCCTTAGAGACTTACAAAGAGTCTTAGACTCCCATACAATAATAATGGGAGACTTCAACACCCCACTGTCAACATTAGACAGATCAATGAGACAGAAAGTTAACAAGGATATCCAGGAATTGAACTCCACTCTGCACCAAGCAGACCTAATAGTCATCTACAGAACTCTCCACCCCAAATCAACAGAATATACATTCTTCTCAGCACCACATCGCACCTATTCCAAAATTGACCACATAGTTGGAAGCAAAGGACTCCTCAGCAAATGAAAAAGAACAGAAATTATAACAAACTGTCTCTCAGACCACAGTGCAATCAAACTAGAACTCAGGACTAAGAAACTCAATCAAAACCGCTCAACTACATGGAAACTGAACAACCTGCTCCTAAATGACTACTGGGTACATAATGAAATGAAGGCAGAAATAAAGATGTTCTTTGAAACCAATGAGAACAAAGATACAACATACCAGAATCTCTGGGACACATTTAAAGCAGTGTGTAGAGGGAAATTTGTAGCACTAAAAGCCCACAAGGGAAAGCAGGAAAGATCTAAAATTGACACCCTAACATCGCAATTAAAAGAACTAGAGAAGCAAGAGCAAACACATTCAAAAGCTAGCAGAAGGCAAGAAATAATGAAGATCAGAGCAGAACTGAAGGAGATAGAGACACAAAAAACTCTCCAAAAAAATCAATGAATCCATGAGCTAGTTTTTTGAAAAGATCAACAAAATTGATAGATCACCACTAGCAAGACTAATAAAGAAGAAAAGAGAGAAGTATCAAATAGATACAATAAAAAATGATAAAGGGGATATCACCACCAACTCCACAGAAATACAAACTACCATCAGAGAATACTATAAACACCTCTACGCAAATAAACCAGAAAACCTAGAAGAAATGGATAATTTCCTGGAGACTTACACTCTCCCAAGACTAAACCAGGAAGAAGTCCAATCCCTGAATAGACCAGTAGCAGGCTCTGAAATTGAGGCAATAATAATAGCCTATCAATCAATTCTACCAGAGGTACAAGGAGGAGCTGGTACCATTCCTTCTGAAATGATTCCAATCAATAGAAAAAGAGGGAATCCTCCCTAACTCATTTTATGAGGCCAACATCATCCTGATACCAAAACCTGGCAGAGACACAACAAAAAAAGAGAATTTTAGACCAATATTCCTGATGAACATCGACGCAAAAATCCTCAATAAAATACTGGCAAACCGAATCCAGCAGCACATCAAAAAGCTTATCCACCATGATCAAGTGGGCTTCATCCCTGGGATGCAAGGCTGGTTCAACATTTGCAAATCAATAAACGTAATCCAGCATATAAACACAACCAAAGACAAAAACCACATGATTATCTCAATAGATGCAGAAAAGGCCTTTGACAAAATTCAGTAGCCCTTCGTGCTAAAAACTCTCAATAAATTTGGTATTGATGGAACGTATCTCAAAATAAGAAGAGCTATTTATGACAAACCCACAGCCAATATCATACTGAATGGGCAAACCCTGGAAGCATTCCCTTTGAAAACTGGCACAACACAGGGATGCCCTCTCTCACCACACCTATTCAACATAGTGTTGGAAGTTCTGGCTAGGGCAATCAGGCAAGAGAAAGAAATAAAGGGTATTGAGTTAGGAAAAGAAGAAGTCAAATTGTCCCTGTTTGCAGATGACATGATTGTATATTTAGAAAACCCCATTGTCTCAGCCCAAAATCTCCTTAAGCTGATAAGCAACTTCAGCAAAGTCTCAGGATACAAAATTAATGTGCAAAAATCACAAGCATTCTTATACACCAGTAACAGACAAACAGAGACCCAAATCATGAATGAACTTCCATTCACAATTGCTTCAAAGAGAATAAAATACCTAGGAATCCAACTTACAAGGGATGTAAAGGACCTCTTCAAGGAGAACTACAAATCACTGCTCAGTGAAATAAAAGAGGACACAAATAAATGGAAGAACATACCACGCTCATGGATAGGAAGAATCAATATCATGAAAATGGCCATACTTTCCAAGGTAATTTATAGATTCAATGCCATTTCCATCAAGCTACCAATGATTTTCTTCACAGAATTGGAGAAAACTGCTTTAAAGTTCATATGGAACCAAAAAAGACCCCGCATTGCCAAGACAATCCTAAGTCAAAAGAATTTGTTACCTGACATCAAACTATACTACACGTTATACGTCACATTACCTGACATCAAACTATACTACAAGGCTACAGTAACCAAAACAGTATGGTACTGGTACCAAAACAGAGATATAGACCAATGGAACAGAACAGAGTCCTCAGAAATAATACCACACATCTACAGCCATCTGATCTTTGACAAACCTGAGAAAAACAAGAAATGGGGAAAGGATTCCCTATGTAATAAATAGTGCTGGGAAAATTGGCTAGCCATAGGTAGAAAGCTGAAACTGGATCCTTTCCTTACTCCTTATATGAAAATTAATTCAAAATGGATTAGAGACTTAAATGTTAGATTTAATACTATAAAAACCCTAGAAGAAAACCTAGGTAATACCATTCAGGACACAGGCATGGGCAAGGACTTCATGTCTAAAACACCAAAAGCAATGGGAACAAAAGCCAAAAGTGACAAATGGGATCTCATTAAACTAAAGAGCTTCTGCACAGCAAAAGAAATTACCATCAGAGTAAACAGGCAGCCTACAGAATGGGAGAAAAGGTTTGCAATCTACTCATCTGACAAAGGGCTAATATCCAGAACCTACAAAGAACTCAAACAAATTTACCAGAAAAAAACAACCCCATCAAAAAGTGGGCAAAGGATATGAACAGACATTTCTCAAAAGAAGACATGCATACAGCCAACAGACACATGAAAAAATGCTCGTCATCACTGGCCATCAGAGAAATGCAAATCACAACCACAATGAGATACCATCTCACACCAGTTAGAATGGCAATCATTAAAAAGTCAGGAAACAACAGGTGCTGGAGAGGATGTGGAGAAATAGGAACACTTTTTCACTGTTGGTGGGATTGTAAACTGGTTCAACCATTGTGGAAAACAGTATGGCAATTCCTCAAGGATCTAGAACTAGAAATACCATATGACCCAGCCATCCCATTACTAGTGATATACTCAAAGGATTATAAATCATGCTGCTATAAAGACAGATGCACACATATGTTTATTGCAGCACTATTCACAATAGCAAAGACTTGGAATCAACCCAAATGTCCATCAGTGACAGACTGGATTAAGAAAATGTGGCACATATACACTATGTAATACTATGCAGCCATGAAAAAGGATGAGTTTTTGTCCTTTGTAGGGACATGGATGCAGCTGGAAACCATCATTCTCAGCAAACTATCACAAGAACAGAAAACCAAACACCGCATGTTCTCATTTATAGTTGGGAATTGAACAATGAGATCACTTGGACTCGGGAAGGGGAATATCAAACACCGGGGCCTATTATGGGGAGGGGAGAGGGGGAGGAATGGCATTGGGAGTTATACCTGATGTAAATGACGAGTTGATGGGTGCTGACGAGTTGATGGGTGCAGCACACCAATATGGCACAAGTATACATATGTAACAAACCTGCACGTTGTGCACATGTACCCTAGAACTTAAAGTATAATAAAAAAAGGGGGGGCTATATTATTATCAGCAGCTAATGAGCAACTAAAATTGTAATGTATTTAATTTTCTTCCAAGTTTCCTATCTGAAAATAAAAGACAAAAAGAATGAGAGTCATATCAAAAGATCTAGGTTTCAGCTACTCAGGAGGTTGAGGCACGAGAATAACTAGAACCCAGGAGGCAAAGGCTGCAGTGAGCCGAGATCGTGCCACTGCACTCCAGCCTGGTGACAGCGAAACTCCATCTCAAAAAAAAAAAAAAAAGCTAGGTTGTATATTCAGTCCTCAGGTAATTCACACTGACTGGATGCTGAAGAAATTAACATTGTTTGAGAACACACCACAGAGTATACACCAGTGGCACCAAAGCCTGTCAAAACCCTCCAAGGTAAAAAAGAATTTAACCAATTATTTTGATGAGAATAATCCTGAAGATATTAGATAGACACTGCACAAAATATACTACTGATATCAAGGAATCTATTTAATTTAGATCTTCTTTAAAGAGTAACATTACTCATATACTCTGAGATTATAGGGTACCCTTAAAATTACTTTGCATAGATGAAACTTCACTAACAAGGACATGAAAAACTGTAACATGTCAAAGACTATGGATGTAATCAAATTAATTGAGATTATTCACAACAGTGCTAAATCAGACATTGAAGCTTACTAACCTTCATTTTATTATTTACCCTACATTTTTATGTGCAAAATCAAGTTGTTTTTATCACATTATCTCAGAGGAAGATTATTAATATTAACACAGTTTTACAGAATTCAATTGACAAAAAAATACATATTGAGCTTCGTACTCTCTGCAAAGGACAGGGTACAGGAGCTTCTGTAAATAAACAGTCCTTACTACCCAGGAGCCTGCAGCCTAGAAGTGGGAAACAACTTGTAGAAAAGAAAACTCTAAATGTTAACAATGTCATAAAAAAAAGGCGCAGAGTGCCATGGAAGGTTGTTTGTTTGTTTGTTTAAGGAAGGAAAAATTGCACACAATTATTAGGATCAGGGAAAGTTTGGGTTAAATGGTATTTGAAGTGTCTTAAAGTCTGGGTAAGATTTTTATATTCATAACTGAGAAACATTGCAGGCATATGGACCATATCAGCAAATTTGGTTTGGAAGTGAGGTTCAAGTGAGATAATATACATGAACATGTTCTGATTCTACATGCATTGGTTTTGCAAAGTTCTAATTTAAAGTGCATTGCTTTCAAAGAGCACTTGGAAACTTCAGTTTCCAGGAACTACTTAGTTCATGTCTAATTTTAACCTTAAAATATTCAGGAATTGTATGTAGTCAGGAATTCACATTTCCATTTTATAGCTGGACACAATATCTTAGTTTTCCATTACTCATAACACAATCTCTGAAACTGGGTAATTTATAAAGAAAAGGAATTCATTTCTTGTATTTATGGAGGTTGAGAAGTACCAGGTCAAGGGGTCACAACTGATGAGAAACTTCTTGCTGGTAGGGGTGCAGGGCATCACGTGGCAAGGAGACTGAGTGTGCCAAGGTGCTAGCTCAGGTCTTTCTTCCTCCTATAAAGCCACCAGCTCCCCTCCCCTGATAACCCATTAATCCATCAATGGATAAACCAATTATGTCATGATCCAATCTCCTCTTAAAGGTCCCATGTCTCAATACTGCCACAGTGGGAATTAAATTTCAGCATTAGTTTTGTGGGGGACAAATACTCAACTGGTAGCACAGCCTAACTGAAACTCAAAGAGGACAGAAAATTTGCCAAAGGCCATCACGCTAATGAGTACACAAAGCAGATTAGAACTCCTTATCACTGCTTCCCTACCTAAGTATATGTGTACCACAATCCTGTTTATTCCTAAAATTTTAGTTGTTACCCAGAGGAATGTAGGCAGATGAGATCAAGTCATGTCTTATCTTTGCCATGAAAACATTAAGGAAATGTTTTCTCATTTCCATAGTATTGATTTTGTCTTCATCTATTATGTGAAGGATTGGGTTTTATTTTACAGAGAATTAAAGTTTCAAAGGATGAATTAAATTATCATGAGAAAGAGCATCTTATCACCTATAAAAATGTAATTAAAAACATTTTCTCAGGATTGCTTTGTGGGTTAAATTAGGTAATGGATATGAAAGACCTGGTGCACAATCGATGCTCAATTAGTGTATTTCTTCTTTAGCTTAATATGTATCAATGTGTTAGAAGTCAAGTTTCTGTTACATACTAATTAAACAACTTATTTCATGTTATCCTTGTTTAATTGATAACACTTTAGATGAACCTAGATAAAATTAATCAATACCATGCTCAAGTATAGTGAAATTAAGTAATTTTGAATATAACATGAAATATTCCCCTTACTCTACTGAATTTCTAAAAAGACCTTATTCAAAATAGCATCCAGTAAACATCTGAGTGAAGACATTTTTGATAATTTTATGATGAAATAATCCCACCTATAGTGTTTAATTTCTGAGTTAACACTGACAAAACAGTTCAGTTGATCATTTATGAAACAAAGAACGGGAATTTGGAGGCCGTGTCCAGCCTGGTCATAGGTCAACAAGAGAAGCATCCATAAGTCATATCTGCATCATATGGGGAAGGATGGTTATTTGCAGTAAGCTATTTCTCAGAACGTAAAGGGGTGGAAATATTTGTTTGCCATTGTTTTCCAGAAAAACAGGTCTCAGTAAAGTTCAACATTTTCCATGTTCATGGACTCCAATGGGTCAGGAATTTGGGCAAGACACAGTGGGGAATGGCTTGTCTGTGCTCCAGGATCCCTGAGGCCTAGGTAGAAAGATTCAAAGCCTAGAAACAGCTTAGTGGCTGGGATCTGCAATCATCTTAAGATGTCTGGTGCCTGGGTCGGGTGACTTGAAGACTAAGACTGCCAAGTGGAGCACCTCCCTATGGCCTTTCTGTGTGGCTTGACTTCTTCACATGATGGCAACCTCTAAGTAGTCAGACTCCTTACATGGTGGCTAGGGACTCCAAGCACAAGTGTTCAAATGAGTAAGACAGGAGCTGCAATGCCTTTTATGATCGAACATCAGAAGTCACAGGGTGTTAGTTTTCCAGTATCTATTGATCAAAGCAAATACAAGCCCACCCAGATTCAATAGGAAACAAATTCGCCACCTTTTATTGAGGGAGGGGTGAGGGTACATTGTGTAATAGCATGAGAAAGGGAGATTTTATTGTTACCTTTCTAGAAAATATGATCTGCCACATTCTTCAAAGCTCTATTATATATACATCATGGGGATACTTATGGTTAAAATATGCAAGTGGCATGTTAAGTGAATTTGGGGAAATAAGGACCATTACAAAATGCAATGTCTTTTACCTTAGACTCAACAAAATTTATAAAGACAATTTGAATACCCCAGGTAAATATTAAGTTGCATTCAATTATTTTTATGATTTTACTATTTCTATTGTTATTGTATATTTTACAGATATATGTGTTTTTATAAACTTATGTAAATATATCATTTTCATCTAAGGATAGAACTTTACTGAGTTGGTATGTCACAGCCAAAATAACTTACAGTTTGTATTAAGGAAATTATATAAAAATTCCGGCCCAATCACAATAGTTATGTTCCTCAAATGAATTCCCCATAAAAATCAAAAAATTGGGAATAAAGTAGGATACCCACTACCATCACAATAATATTGCGTTATACTGGCAAGAATAATGCTAAATTATACAACAACAACATTATACAACAACGACAACAATATCTTGCCATTATACAACAACAACAAAAAAGCAAGCCCTCCTGAAACACATAAACAAATATTTAATCAATGAAAAACTCATGTCATGTCATGTCATGTTCCCAGATAGGAAGACATGATAAAGATATAAACCACCCAAGTTAATTCATAAATTTAATACAATAACAAAAATATAAGATTTCAGAGGGGAAAACCTAAACAAATTCATTCTAAAGTTTATGTGAAATTAAAAAATAATAGCCAAGTAAAACAATCTGGAAAATAAAATCAAAGGGTAAAAGAGGAGACTTTATCCTACAAAATATTAAAACATATTATAAAGTGACCCAAATTAATATATAACTAAACAAACAATTGGTTTATAAAATTAAACTTTCACCTCATGTAAATCAAGTCAACTTGCTTTACTTGGGAGTACCCTGTGTAAGATACAAAATATTTGTGACACGTGTCTCATTTTAAAATTTCATTTATGTTTCTTCATGTAAGTAGCTAGCGTTGGCTAATTTAAGCCACTTCTATTCACAGCTGATCACATTTTTAATATCCAATGCACTGAAATATCACACATTTCAAGTGTTTCTTACTAAATTTAATGTTATCTTACCCCAAATAATGATTAAAAACTCTAAAATTAAATACATTTGTACTATTTGTAGGTTACCAAATCACCCTGAAAGCTGTGCTAGCTTTTATTTGAAATATTTTTGCATATACATTTAGCATTGGTTCACACTGAAGTATTTAAACTTTTATATAGCATGTATAGAATATAGTGGAAGACATTAGAGCTCATCACCTTCCTCTGAAACAATTCAAAAGAGACCTTCTCTCCTGACTTCCATTTCAGTTCATCATCATTTCAGTACTCTAATCCAGAAATTGGAAACTCCTGTTTCAAGGCTTTATCTTCCTCAGACAATGTCTCCAGCCATTTTGGCTTCCAGGAGTATGATAGACTAGATATTTCATTATACCGTCATAGTTTAGAACAAGTACTTCCTCCATACAGTACATTCTTTAGGACATCAGTGGATTCCCCAAAAGTGAGCAAAACTCCTATCCCTACCCACTTCAAAAAAAAAAAAAAAAAAAAAAGAAAAGAAACAAAACAAAACAAAACCACACTAATCTGAATCATAGAAGCGATTGGAGACCAGATAGCAATGAACACTGGACAAAACAGAAGACTAGCACTGTCAAAAGGTACAAGTAAAGGTAGCTGAACCTGAGAGACCTGCACTGATCTGGATTCCTGGAAAGAACCTCAGATTCAGAGAGCACCTGGCTGCCAGATGAGATCAATTGCAAATCGTCTCTGAGGAAGGTATCTCTGTAACAGCCCCCAGGCTCCCACTGATTATATTCAGGTAAACATGGCCTCATCATCAAATATCACCAAACACACAGTGAAATAACTCATCATTAGTGAGACTATGGGGAAACAATAAACAATAGATTTATGCACTAAGTACTTTGGATATTTGAAATATCAGATAGGGAACATAATGTTTAAAAATATAATGAATAGAAATAAAAGCAGAATCATAAAATGAGCAACCAAGAGGCTGTGAAAATTACTTTGAATAAAATGGAACTTGTAAAAGTGAAAAATTAATATTGTAATAAAAATCTGCCCTAGAAACGTATCTCACTGGTATATCTTTCTTTCCAATTCCATTTCTACCTGTACAAGTTTCTCATTAATTTACTTGTATTTTAAGAAAAAGATACGTAGTGCTAGGATGTGCAACCCAGATCCCCTATTTCAAGACTGCAGAATTAATTACCCCAGCTGCCTGGGGTGTTGGTAGTCTGCGGGTCTCAGCTAGTCCCTCTCTGGGACTTGGGCTTGACTAAAGAACGATGCCTCTGAAGGTCACATCCTTCTGGGAGCAGCTCACATCTAATAACCTGTTGCTGTCAGAATAAAAAGACCAACTGTCCTCACCCCAATTTGAGACATTTGGTAACAGGGTCATCCCAGCTCAAGTTCCCAGAGGATTGACTGAGGTCTTTGTTGTGACTGCCTTACAGTTCAACTGCTGTCCTTGCCCAAACCTGTTTTCTTCATTCTCCCAACAGGTATTGATTCTGAGATCACTTCCCAATAAGTGACCTGCATGCTCTGTCTCAGAATATGCTTCCTGGGAAGCCTGCTTATGGTCTCAATTCACTCCTTCAATTAACTCTCTTCTAGCCTAATCTTTATAATTTGCTACCTTATAATCTTGTCTTAGATCCAACTAAAACTTTCAATAGTCTCCCATTACATAGAGCAAAAACACTACCTTTGTCTTGTATCACTTAAGACACTATCTGGAGTGTGGTGATTTCTTTCCCACTCTGTACACCTATATTAGATCCCTTTTTTCAGACCGTCATTGTGTTCTGTTCACTCACATTAATTTCCAAGTCTGGTCTGGACTCATGACCAGATCTCTATCTGGAATTAATAGGCCTTCACTCCACCTCAAAACCTAGTTTTATATTATCTTCCCTTTAACATACAACCTAATTTCCATTTTCTTTAAAATGCATTACTTAGCTAGAACTGCTCAAATGTCTGATCCAGTGGCTTGCTAGAGTAATCCTGTATAGATTTGCATAGCCGATTGCAGATTTTGGGGGATTTTTATAGATAGTCAACATCACATTAGCAACTTGAAATTAGCCACAGTGGGAGTATTTATACCACCGAAATAAGCAAATACTACAAATAAAGACTAACCTACAAGATCGTACCATTGCAGCCTGGGTGACACAGTGAGACTCCATCTAAAAAAAAAAAAAATAGCCACTTGTCAAATCTTTTCCTGCACACCACCAAATTTCTGTTTCCTATTGTACATGCCTCTGCTGCTCTTCTGGCAACACATTTCAACCTGAATGCTTTCTGATTTGCAGATTTGGTAGCCATGGCATCCCAAGTAGACAGGAGTATCTTTATGGCAGAGAGGATATTTTACACTGACTCATAAAACTTCTTTCCCCAGTGCATTTTCCATAGTAGGAATTCAATAATTGTTTTTATAAGAGCAATGAATTCTTCAGATTCATCCTGCCCAGAGAATACTGGGGGAAAAAAAACAAGCAAATGATGGGCATGAGCTTTATTTTTCTAAGAGTGTGTGCGTGTGTGTGTGTGTGTGTGTGTGCGTGCGCGCGCGCGTGCGTGTATTCCCTCTATACTTTATTTACCCCTGGCATTCTCCTATATTTTCATTTCAGTCACCATATCGTGGATTTTTCTCATAACCAATATAAAAGCACTCTATGATTTTCAGCTTCTATGACTTTTTCTCAGTAGATTATTTTCTTTGCGTATATACTTGCTCTTTATTCAATAATTTAGCCTTCCTTGAAAAAACCTTTTTCCAAAACTTGTAACATACATGACTCACAGCCTTTTTCTCCCTGGATAATCATTCTTAAGCAAAAGATGTCACTCATCACACTCCTGTTTCACCTTTTTGACAATTGGGAATGGTTTTTTAATAAATTAATGATATTCTTTACTTACTGTTTAAAAGAATTAGTACAGCATAACAGCTGACTGCAGTTAATGGGATCTTCCAAGATAGCAATAGAAAATAAAGAGACTCATCTGCCTTTGTTTTTGCTGACACTCTGTACTGTGGCTGGTAGCAGCTGAGACAGGACAAGTCCTGCATATCACTTTAGATTGCTGAACCTTGTCAAGTAAGCTGCTCTTCTGCCGCAGGCTCCCAGACTCTGTGCTGTCAGCACTCTTTCAACCTGCTGGGTCAGCATCACAATAGAAATCACATTCCCTATCTCACTTTTGGGACCAGTGAGCTGAGCCTAGCTAAGTGGAGAACGCTGTGTGATTTAGGAAACCAGGTTTGGCTTATGAGCTGCAAACTGCCCTGACGTGGCCTCTTTCAATGGCAAAACAGTGCTACAGACACAATGTCCTGCCCCTCAAACAAGTTGCTTGGTTCTTGTCCTTCACTTTGTACACCCAATTTTCTAAATCAATGCGTAAGTGCTATCTCCAGAAATTTGACGATGTGTAAGATGCACAGAGTGTATTACTGCGTACATATTGTAAAGCTTCTAGCTCTGTTTTCTTACAGACATGTTCATCCAATCCCTGATGTATAAAGACCTTGCTTTAAAAGATTTCACTGTTGTGCTGTTTTGGAGTAGTTGAGAAGCACTGGGTCATTTGTGCTTTCAATATGAGCAAAAATGATCTGCTAGAATGAGTGGTGCTATGTGTGTTAAAGTTATTACAGGTGCTAGAGGATCACTTAGCCAAGAAGTTCCTACCTCTCACTTACAGAGTGAAATATAGAGCTATTTTTTTCGCTTCTAGTAGGAGTAAAGAAAGAGTACAAAACTGGGTCAAAAAACAGGAACACCTGACATATTTGTTAAGTACTGAACCTATGTTTGCTGTGATGCTTTTATATCACCTTTGGCAAGTGATTTAGCTTCTTTGTTCCCCAAATCTTCCCTGTTGCAGAGTTAAGACGTTTTTTTCTTAACTTTACTTCTTAGAGTAAGTGTAGAAGGAGAAAGATGCCACTTAATAAACTTTTGGAGCTACAGATATAAGAAACATCTGAAAGAATGAGTTATCTGTCTCACCTTGAACTTTACTGGTCAAGACATTTACACAAAAATAATCCTTGGACTCCCAGTTTCAGTTCTGAAATGTAAAGAGTTTGGAAGTCATCACTCCCATGGTTACAAGAAGAAGCAGCTGGATAAACTAAAAATCAATTACTTTTCTTGGATTCATTAGAGAATTAAGGCTGCAGAACAATTGCCACCCCAAAATCTGTAGAAATGGGGACAGCTACAGAGTCACATCTGAGATCTGTTACATGGAGCCAAAACTGCTGCAGCCATAAACTGGTCCAAACACTTAAATGGTAATTTTGGTCAACTGCTGGAGGCTTAACTCCTGGATATCACAGTCTCAGTGGAAACCTCTATACTTTTCATGGCTATTACCTTCAAGAATTCCAACAGGTCCTTATAGTAAAGATCCAAAAAAATCAACCTCATAACTCTAGCAGGAGGAATGAAAAAGTAATCATGATGAAACACACTCAGCGTGTTCTCCATAACAAAGGCCTACTCTTCAAGGGAAAAGAATTGACCAGAGATTTATCCCATATTAGGGAAAGGCATATCTCCTACTGCAGCCTTCTCTTTCTTGTCTCACCTGACGGGAGAAAAAAATACTCAAATTTTTGCAATCTACTCATCTGACAACAGGCTAATATCCAGAACCTATAAATAACTCAAACAAATTTACAAGAAAAAAACAAACAACTCCATCAAAAAGTGGGCAAAGGATATGAACAGACACTTCTCAAAAGAAGACATTTATGCAGCCAACAGACACATGAAAAAATGCTTATCATCACTTACCATCAGAGAAATGCAAATCAAAACCACAATTAGATACCATCTCACACCAGTTAGAATGGCAATCATTAAAAAGTCAGAAACAGCAGGTGCTGGAGAGGATGTGGAGAAATAGGAACACTTTTACACTGCTGGTGGGACTGTAAACAAGTTCAACCATGGTGGAAAACAGTGTGGCAATTCCTCAAGGATCCAGAACTAGAAATACCATTTGACCCAGCCATCCCATTACTGGGTATATACCCAAAAGATTATGAATCATGCTGCTATAAAGACACATGCACACGTATGTTTATTGCGGCACTATTCACAATAGCAAAGACTTGGTATCAAACCCAAATGTCCATCAGTGACAGACTGGATTAAGAAAATGTGGCACATATACACCATGGAATACTATGCAGCCATAAAAAAGAATGAGTTCATGTCCTTTGTAGGGACATGGATGCAGCTGGAAACCATCATTCTCAGCAAACTATCACAAGAACAGAAAACCAAACACTGCATGTTCTCACTCATAGTTGGGAATTGAACAATGAGATCACTTGGACACAGGAAGGGGAACATCACATGCAGGGCCTATTTTGCGGTGGGGGGGATGGAGGAGGGATAGCATTAGGAGATATACCTAATGTAAATGATGAGTTGATGGGTGCAGCACACCAACATGGCACATGTATACATATGTAACAAACCTGCACATTGTGCACATGTACCCTAGAACATAAAATATAATTTAAAAAAAGAAAAAAGAAAAAAGAAATGTAAAGACTTTGGCACCTAAGCTTCAGTACATATTTAAAATAGCCCAACTCCTAACAGATTAGCATAAATCCTCACACTAAAGAACTATTTATAGCAGTTTTTATTCTTGATACAACACATTCAGCATTCAACAAAAAGTTCCAAGGGATGCCAAAAAGCAGGAAAATACACAGACTAAAGAGACAAAGCAATCATAACTCAGATATATAATGCAATATAATTCTTAAACAGGGAACTTAAAATAACTGTGATTAATATGTTAAAAATCTAATAAGAAACATAATAGAAAACATGCAAAAATAGATGGATAATATAAGCAGAGAGATGAAAACTCTCAGAAAAAAATAAAAATAAAGAAAAGAAATCAATATTACTGTAACAGAAATGAAAAAACAATTGTCTTCAATGGACTCACTGGTAGATTCAACACAGGAAAGAGTCAGTCAACTTAAGGATACATCAACAGAAACATCTTTAACTGAAATCTAAAGAAAAAATAATACAAAACAGAACAAAACATCTAAAACCTCAGGTATAATTTTAAAAGGTGTAAGATATGCATAATTGGAATACCAGATGAGAAAAGAGAAAAAAGCAGAAGAAAGATTTGTGATGGTAATTGCCAAGAGATTTCTAAAGTTAATAAAAATATCAAATCACAAACACAGAAAGCTCAGAGAAAAACAAGTAGTATAAATACCAAAAAGAATTGCACATAGGGGTGTCATCTTCAGAGTTCAGAAAAACAAACACAAAAAATCTTGGAAAATGTCAGAAGAGAAAAGTGTCTTACCTATAGAGGAACAAGAGTAGAAATTTTGTAGGACTTTTTTTTTTCTTTCAGAAACCATGAAAGTAAGAAGGGATTCGAGTGAACTATGTAAGTGTAAAACTAGGAGGAAAAAAAACCCACTGACCTAGAATGATATGTCCAGAGAATTTAGTCATCAAAAGTGAAGAAGAAACAAAGAAACAATCAGACAAACAAAAACTGAGAATTTATTGCCAACAGACTTGTTCTGCCAGAAATATTAAAGAAGTTCTTCAGGCGGAAGAAAAATAATATAAATGAGAAACATCTATCTACATAAGGAAAAGAAGAGCATTGGAAAAGGAATTAAAGAGGTAAAAATTATCTCATTTTTAATATTTTAATAAATTAAGACAATTTTAACAATAATAATAGTAACAATGTATTGGGTGATGACAACAATCTCATATAGATAGGAGAGAGGAGTTTGGAATAATCTGCTATAAGACACCTACACTATTAATTAAGTGGTATAATGTTATTTGAAGATGCACTTAGAATACTTAGCAATGTATATTGTAAATTCTAGGGCAACTACTAAAAATAAAAAATAAAAAAATATAATAGATATGTTAAGAAGGGATAGAAAAAGTAATCACATAAAATTCTCAATTAAATCTAGAAGAGAAAGAAAAAAAGAAAAAATGCAATGAATAGAAAAGTTACAAACATGGTAAACATTAATCCAACCATATCAGTAAATCACTTTAAATGTGAATGATCTAAGGAAACCAACTAAAAGGCAGAGAGGGCCAGAGTGGTTAACAAAAACACACCAAACATATTATTTACAAGAAACCCACACTATAGAGAGAGACAGTTAAGTTAAAAGTTAAGATATAGAGAAAGAAATGCCATACGGACACTAATCAAATAAAAGCTGAAGTAGCTATTTTAATTTCACAAAAGGAGACTTCAGAACAAGAAAAGTTGTAAGGTATGAAGAGGCACATTAGATAATGATAGAGGAGTGAAGTCTCTAAGAAAACATAATAATCCTAAATGTGTATGCACCTAACAACAGAGCATCATAAATCTGAGGCAAAAACTGATAGACTCAAAAGGAAAAATAGACAAATACACTATTGTTGTTGTAGAATTCAGCATCTGTCTTTTAGTAATTGATATATCTAGCAGACAGAAGATCACTACAGGTCCAGTTGGCCTGAACAGTACTACCAATCAATTTGATTTAATTGACATTTATATACTACTCCATCAACACCTGTAGAATACACATCTTCTCAAGCTCACATGGAGCTTTCATCAAGGTAGACCAGATTCTGGGCCAGAGAACACACCTTAACAAATTTAAAGGAATAGAAATTATATAAAGGATGTTCATTCTCACTGAAATTAAACTAGAAATCAATAACGGATAAGTAACTAGGAAATTCTCACATATCAGGAAATTAAACAACACACTTTCAAATAACCCAAGGGTAAAAGAAGAAATCTCCAGAAAAATTTAAAATATTTTGAATTAAATTAACATGAGAACACAATTTACCAAAATTAGTGGAATGCAAAAAGGCAATGCTTAGATGGAAGTTTATAGCATTAAATACATATTTTTAAAAAGGATAAAGATCAAAAATCAATAGTCACAAAGAGTGAAACAATGCATGCAATTTTTTAAAAAATCACTTAGGAGGCAAGGGAATTATAGCATAGAAAGTATAATGTATAAAAACAATCTGACTATATTACAAATGTTTGAAACAACTTTAATGAAAAGCAAATGGAGGAGAGTGCTGACTTAAGTAACTTTGGAAATGAGTGGGTTCTGAAAAACTAAAGACAAAAGAAAGTGTGCATAAGCACTGAACTCTAGACGATCAATTTATTTCCCACAGGAGTGGGCAATTAACAGCTAAAAGTTCTGATACTGCTATACATCTACATTAAAATTGAACAGCAAAGTAAATAGAAAGCAAATGGTTGGAGCCAGATTTTTCACTGTTGGAGTGAGAATTTATAGATAAGCCAAAGGAGGAGGCTAGAAAAATCAATGTGCTACCCAATTCGAGTTTGAGATATCAGTATGAACTGATTTAGTTTATGATAGCTTTTTTTTTTAGTTTATTACAGGCATAGATGATTACATATAAAAATATTTATAGATATGTGTGTACAAATGTTAGTATATACATATATTTTATTACCCTGTGGGTTGAGAGGAACCAAACCTACTCCAATAGAAACTAGCACACCAAATGCCCAGATATTTATTTCTGATACCATTCTCAAATAAAAGGAATTAGTGTTCCTTAGAGAAATAGCTGAATCCAGGACAGAGGCAGAAAATACATACAAGGAGCCCAGAGCATCTTGTTCTGTCAGAAAGTAAGTACTCAAAACTAAATAAATAGATTACAAAGATGGGGGTATGTCAAAGTGACACAGAAGCCAACTGAAGAAACTCCCAGTGGCTGAACAACAAAATAGATAAAGTAGCATTAGATAACACAGAATGTAAAAGAAATATCCATATATCCATACAAATATAATACGGACTAAGTTAATGAATGGAGGAGAGAATAAATGCATTTTCCTCATGCAGGAGGACTCCATGTAATGTATGCAGACACTCCACTCCCAAAGAAGGGGGGTACATGACTCCCCCTACGTGTGAGCTGCACATAGTGGGTCCAGTATAAAATGAGGCAGCAGACCTGAAAAGAGTGACCTCAACCCGGTAATCAACTAAACATCGTCAGTGATAAGTCATGTTGATATTATCTACCTTTGATATGATGTGATAAAAATGGTACTTGACGTCTGTGGTATTTTCCCAAAAATGTGCAACACTAGTTGAGTTATAAGAAAAACATCAGACGAATCCCGACTGAGAGACATTCTATGAAATACCTGACTAGAACTTCTCAAAAGTTTCAAGGGTATCCAAAAAAAGGAATATCCATCTGAGAAAATGTTTTCAAAGTGAAAACTGCCTTGGACGAAGTTAAAACAGGCAGGAAAAACTATATTCAACTCTATTGCAATAAGAGAGAAAGATTCAACTTACCTCCATTGAAACAAATGTGTGTTGGGTTTCTAAGCACTGGAAGACCTAGTGGAAGAGGAATGGAAAACATCAGGGTGAGGTTAATCACTGGCATGAATTGTGCACATTGAGACTTTTCTGAGTTTGCAAATGTTTTTCTCTGTTATTAAGCCATCTGTGTTTACTCATTGAAGCCCACTGAAACTATGAAAAAACAATTGTCTTCAATGGACTCACTGGTAGATTCAACACAGGAAAGAGTCAGTCAACTTAAGGATACATCAACAGAAACATCTTTAACTGAAATCTAAAGAAAAAATAATACAAAACAGAACAAAACATCTAAAACCTCAGGTATAATTTTAAAAGGTGTAAGATATGCATAATTGGAATACCAGATGAGAAAAGAGAAAAAAGCAGAAGAAAGATTTGTGATGGTAATTGCCAAGAGATTTCTAAAGTTAATAAAAATATCAAATCACAAATACAGAAAACTCAGAGAAAAACAAGTAGTATAAATACCAAAAAGAATTGCACATAGGGGTGTCATCTTCAGAGTTCAGAAAAACAAACACAAAAAATCTTGGAAAATGTCAGAAGAGAAAAGTGTCTTACCTATAGAGGAACAAGAGTAGAAATTTTGTAGGACTTTTTTTTTCTTTCAGAAAAAGGGTAGGATCCTACCCTTCCACGGAGACTGGCAGAAAGGGGTGCTATCTCCTCCCATGTTTATATTTCAAAGAGATGGTTCCCAGCTCCTTGAGAAAGACATCCCTGAGCTGTAAAACTGGCAAAAGGCTGGAAGATTTACACACATTTCAAAGGGACAGAGAAATGATTTACAATGGAAAGTTTTCTGAAGTAAATTATTTAAGAAAATGGGTATCAAGAAACTTGGGTAAAAATCTACTGAATAAAGTATACATTTTAATTAATGATTGATCAAGATTGGCTTATTATTTATAACAAAGGTAGGGTAACATAAGCTGATAACAACAGAGCAAATGACTATAGGGTTATGGGAACTCTTTCTCCAGCCTTCACTATTATTCTGTAATTCTGAGACCATCTAAAATTAAAAATTTATTACAAAATAACAGCTCTTTCTTGTTCTGGGCCTCTGGACCTGGTTTTCTTATTGTTTAAATAATACACTTGTTTTATGGCAGTTATAACTACGGCAGCCACAGAATACAACAATCTGGGTTGCTCTAAATGTGGCAGGCATCGTATCTCTGTTTTACAAGCAGGAGCTCTGAAAGGAAACCATTACTCAGGGAAGGAAGACTGTGTGAAGAATTGGTGAAGCCTTGTTTTCAGTGATCACTAAGAGATAAACCATCCTAAGAAGGGTGTCAGTCGATTTTTAGTTTGTTAAATATTGGGGTCAAGTATTGGCAAACCAGAGTTTTCTTGTCTGTATGCTGCTTTACCATTCACCCTGCCTTAAGGACAGAAATCCAGCGACCCCTACTAAGGATACCACCCATGTTGATGCAAAAGCGATACCAGCAGCTTCAGCTTTAGGAAAGGCAAAGACTGAGATTTAGGAAGCTCAAGTAAGACTGACTAAGGGATACCAGAGAGATGCTACGTTATGTTGCTAGATGATTATGTTTCTAGTAGCCAGCCGTGTTTATAGTAGGAGAAAGCTAAGAAAAACAGGGCACGCAACTGATAATAATGTCTAAAGCTGAATAAGCTAATAGTTATTTGCATAAAATACCTAGCCTGGGCTAGGATAGTCTGGATTATACTGGGCTGGGCCTCTGAGCTTCTGATTTAGTAACCTACTAATCATGAGAAAAGGCCAACATAGACAGACGGGCTACATCAGCTAAATGTTTCAGAGCAGTTTTGTTTTGTTTTTCAAAGTAACACCACATCTTACCTGTCAGAACTCCTCTTCTAAGAAATGGTATGCGCATAAACTAATATTTTTAAAGAGTTATTATGTTACCGTCATCTCTCAAGGGTACATTGCTGACAGTATAATGTGAAACTTTGATGCTCTTAATTGAAGGGGGTTTGGTTGATGGTAATTGCAAAGTGTTAGTGAGTTAAATTTTGTGAGTGTGAAGACATTGTGATATATTTTCATATTATTACTGGAGTCTAAAAATTAATAAGGATATAATGCAATTTTATAAAGAGATTGATATTTTAGTGTGACTCCTATAGAATTCTGATACTACATGGTCATAATTTGACTACAGCACTTACACCATTATATTTTGTGGGAGGGTTTTTCTTTGTTTTCTTTTATTTACTTTTAATTTATTGCCTCCTGCTCTGAATAGACTAACTTCAAGGATCAAGGCCACTGTTTCATTCACAAAATAACTGCTATACAAAATCTAAATATGTTTGTTGCAAGCAATGGGGAAATAATTGTCTATTTAATAAATGGTGCTGGGAGAACTGGCTAGCCATATGGGGAAAACTGAAACTGAACGTCTTCCTTACATCTTATACAAAAATTAACTCTAGATGGAATAAAGACTTAAACATAAAACCCAAAACCATAAAAACCCTAGAAGAAAGGCTAGGCAATACCATTGAGTAAACAGGCAAGGGCGAAAATTTTATGATAGAAATGCCAAAATCAATAGCAACAAAAGCAAAACTTGACAAGTGGGTTCTAGTTAAATTAAAGAGCTTCTGCACAGCAAAAGAAACTATCATCAGCGTAAAAGACAACGCACAGAATGGGAGAAAATTTTTGCAATCCATCCATCTGACAAAAGTCTAATATCCAGAGTCTACAAAAAACTTAAACAAATTTACAAGAAAATAAAAACAAACAAACTCAATAAAAAGTGGGCAAAGGACATAAACAGTCACTTCTCAAAAGAAGACATTCATGCAGCCAACAAATATATGAAAAAAAGCTTAACCTCACTGATCATTAGAGAAATGCAAATCAAAACCACAATGAGATACCATCTCACACAAGTCAGAAGGGTCATTATTAAAAAGTCAAGAAACGCCGGGCGCGGTGGCTCACGCCTGTCATCCCAGCACTTTGGGAGGCCGAGGCAGGCAGATCACGACGTCTGGAGATCGAGACCATCCTGGCGAACACGTTAAAACCCCGTCTCTACGAAAAATACAAAAAAATTAGCCGGTCGTGGTGGCGGGCGCCTGTAGTCCCAGCTTCTAGGGAGGCTGAGGCAGGAGAATGGCGTGAACCCGGGAGGCGGCGGAGCTTGCAGTGAGCGGAGATGGCACCACTGCATTCCAGCCTGGGCGACAGAGTGAGACTCCGTCTCAAAAAAAAAAAAAAAAAAAAAAAAAGTCAAGAAACAACAGATGATAGCGAGGTTGCAGAGAAAAAGAAACACTTTGCTGATGGTGGGAATGTAAGTTATTTCGATCCTTGTGGAAGACAGCGTGGTGATTCCTCAAAGATCTAGAAGCAGAAATACCATTTGACCCAGCAATCCCATTACAGAATACATACCCAAAGGATTATAAATTATTGTATCATAAAGATACATTCATTGCAGCACTATTCACAATAGCAAAGACATGGAATCAACCTAAATGCTCATCAAGATTGCCTGGATAAAGAAAATGTGGTACATACACACTATGGAATACTATGCAGTCATAAAAAGAAACGAGATTGTGTCCTTTGCAAGGACATAGATGGAGCTGGAAGCCATTATCTTCAGTAAGCTAATGCAGGAACAGAAAACCAAACACCACATGTTCTCACTTATAAGTGGAAGCTGAATGATGAGAACATGTGGGCAGATGGTGAGGGACAACACAGTGGGGCCTGTTGGGTCGGAATGGTGGAGGGAGAGCATCAGAAAGAATAGCTAATGGATGCTGGCTTAATACCTAGGTGATGGTTCGATCTTTGCAGCAAACCATCATGGCACATGTTTACCTATGTAACAAACCTGCACATCCTGCACATGTGCCCCCAAACTTAAAATAAAAATTGAAGAAAAAAAATATATATGTTAAGACCAAATCATAAAAATGGTGTTCCAACTAAAAATTGTTTGATATTTAATATTTCTTGAAATCTTTTTGACCTATTTCCTCTTTTTATTTCTTATTCCTCAAGATCTTTCTTTTTCTAAAAACATGGTATCAAGTAAGATCTTGGTAGAAAGGAGTGCTATCTCCTCCCATGTTTGTATTTCAAAGGGATGGTTCCAAGCTCCTTGAGAAAGACATCCCTTAGCTGTAAAACTGGCAAAAGGCTGGAAGAAGCTTTACACACATTTCAAAGGCACAGAGAAATAATGTAGATCTTTCTTTTTCAAGATCTTTATTTTTCTACAAACATGGTATCAAGTAAAAACATAATCTATTAATTTTAAGAATTTTTAAAATTATATTTAATTTACATCCTCACCTCCATTTCATATTTCCCCAAATAAGTAAAAGTAATTATTTACTGTTCATTAAGCCCCCCTAGTATGCAAGCAAGTGATTGGCATTAATTGAAACCCACAATACCTCAATGAGGTCCATAAGTACTTTCCAGGGATCTTTCGTCCACCACTAAATGATATACCACTTTATTTTGTAAGGATGTATACTTCCTTAAAGAATAGAAGTCACCCAACAAACAGTTTTGTAAGGATACTAGAAAAATACAGCTCATTAAAATCTATTAAGATAGAATTAAATTACCATGGAGTATGTCATATGTGTAATTTATACTTCTGGGAATATTTTTAAAGTATTTTGGAGATCCAAATGCCAAATGTTCATATTAAAGCTTCCATCTTTTTTGGAAATCATTATTTTTGTGGAATGTTATGAGATTTTTTGTTAGAAGGAAATTGGGAAAACATGAATTTGCATGACAGATTATAATGAGTGTGTTTTGCACCCCTGCTTACCTTGTTTATTGAGTTTCTTCACTTTTACCAAGTGTGAACTTGCCCAGCACTAATAGAGAAATCACAGTGGAAAAACTAACATAGGGAGACTACAAATTCTTGACCGTTGAGTTCAAAGTGCCACAGTCCAGGCTTAAGATAGGAAGATTTGAATGGTATACGATCTTTCATAATCAGTAGCCACTTCCCTTCCCAATTTGTTACTCTACTAGATATTTATTAATAGCAGAAGGAGAAGAAGATTTTAAAACTGGAGTTGGTTAATAAGAGAAGGGACAGAGCTGTACCTTGACAGGTCCCTCAGGACAAAATGTGGAGGTGGAAGCACAGGGAAGCAGCTGACCCCTCGGGTGAGTTTGAGGAATCAACAATACAAAAAACCAATTTTCTCCTTTCTATCTTAATTTCCTATAGGATGGCAATTTCCTCAGAGTCCCCAGTGTGGATTGAAGGAAAGAGAGGGCTACCTAGGGAGCAGTCCTGCCCCCCTGCATGACCAAGAATGGCAGAGAAGTGACACTGAGCACTGACAAAAGCAAAGGTCTCATAGTAGGTACAAAGAGACATTGCAGTGGAACTTGGTGTCAACTGTCATTGTAAGCACTGGTAGAGGTACAGGGCCTCTGTGCAAACCACTAGAAAAAGAAGAATAAGATAAGATGATTAAATATCTTGGTATATGACCAGAGCAGGTAAAGGGTACCCATAAACCAGATGCCCTGCCCTTACCCATCAACACAGTTTTGCATGGCAGAATGTTTAAAGGAGGGAAAAAGGAAAGAAGACATTCTAATTGTCTGAGTTAAATTAGAAATTACTAAGACAAATTTTAAAATGTTGGAATTTTCTCAGGCTATCATAGATCAAGTGTTATTCCATCACATGAAATGAGAACTCATAATAGAATAGTTTAGGCAAAGGAAAACAAAAATTTATAATTTGTACATGAGGACACACTGTGAAAATTGTAGCCCAGTGCTTATTAATAATGAATCTTATTATTAGAAAAGTAAAATGTTTTAACTATTTCAAAGCTTCCTCTCTCTTTCTATATGTGTATGTATATGTGTGTGTGTGTATACACACACACACACACACACACACACACTGTTATATTTGCTGTTTCTGACAACATGGCAAGATAATTAAGGAAGAAAGCATTAAACTGTACCCTAGAGTATAATTGGGGCTAACAAGTGATTTCCCAAAGGTCAGTCTGTTAATCAGTGGAGCGAGACAGACCTAGAACCTTCATCTTTGACCACAAGTCTGGTTTTTTACCAAAATGTCACCTGCATTTGAAAGCTTTAAAAAACCACTGGGCTAAATTGTAAAATAAATTGAGACATATGCCATCCCTAGAGGTAAATTACACTTCTGACTAACTCCAGGGGGACATGTCCTGGACACAGCTGTTCCAAGGCAGGCTGGATCTGATTAATCACTGCCCAACTAGGCATTTAGATCTACTCATTCATGGACAAGCCCAAGAGCAGATGTAATATTTTACTCTTCTGGGTTTCCAAGGACAAAGGAGTGCACAGAAGAATTAATCAAACAAACCCACAATGAATTATTCATTTTAAATAATACATTGTACACACATTAATAGAAAAGAATTAGAAAAAATTGCATGTTGCAACAATATTAAACATCTTAAACATCTACAAATTCTAGCTATAGGTGTATAACTAAGTGATGGTTTTATTAAAATTGTCTAAAATTGCTGCTATACAGAAGTTGCACAATTTCTCAAATGTTTGAAGGTCAGTGACTCTATGTGCCCAATTTCAAAGTGAAATCTAGTTCTCTCAAGGTACAGTCCACTCTATCATCCCAAAGACCAACTCTCTTTCTCCCCAAATAGAAGAATAAAAAGTATATTGCTCCTGAAATTTGTTAAGAAATCATACTCTAAGAAACGCCTCGACCACCAAGAAGAAGTAAGATCTGTATAATCATAAAACCCATTTAGAATGCCTCCTAAGAAAGCAACTGGCTTTGTCAAAGTAGCTTGAAAATCCTTTTATGAGATTTGGGGACTCCCTGAAGAAAAGGGAATTACAGAATCCAAAGAAGTTTGGTGTGCTAGAATATTAAATGTCTAAGAGATCATTTGCTCTTCCTTGGATGGTCCAAAGAGCCCTGGCCAGGTTTTACTCTGTAACTCTCTTGTATCTGTGTTTCCTTGGCAGAGCAAGCCCTCTCATGACTTCCATTGATAACTTTTTCTTTATATATGTTAATAATACAGTCAGTTTACATCTCATAGTCTTGGTTATTCTTTATGTTTCCATGTTCTGGTCTATCTAGCATTAATTTTTCAAATAAACTGTCAGAAGGCAATCATGTTTTTCATATTTCTAACATATGAGAAACACTGCATTGGAACCCCCACATTGACCAGGACACTAAAATACTAGTCAGAATTCTGCGTCCTTGGTTTTAGAGGCTATTGTGCAGAAGAAGAAAAAAATAACAAATAGTATTAATAAAAATGAGGATAGTAACAACAGCAATAGTAGTACTACATACATTTAGTTCTTAATAATTGACTAAAAATATTCACATATATTATCTCATTTAGGAGAAATAAAATATAACCATAAATCAAAGAACTACTTCGGACATTCAGGTGAATCATAACAGTACATGCTGGTGAATCAGAGACAGAAAACAGTTGAAGACCTTGTCTTGTAACACACTAAACAAAACCCTAACTTGTGACTCAGGAAAAGTGAAAAGCACTAAGTCTAAAAGATCTGGTCTAAGTTCATCTGGGAGACAAGACACAGTAACCAATGATGCACTTTTCAGTCATGGTTTAGACAAATTGAGTGCATGAGGTTCCAAGTAAAAAGAATGGACTCATTTACCTATGGGTGGAGCATGATGTGAGGAAACCCATGGCAAAATTACACAGGCATACATCATTTTGAAATGGTTTAGCAACAGGTAGCAGACTAGACCAAATGAACTGTGGCTTCTTTTATTATCTATTTAACTAGGATTCCAGAAGTAGCTAGTCTGCGGACTCAGTCACTCAGTAATATCAGCAAGACTCAGGCTCTTTCTGCCTCTCTCATATTGCCTTGGCCTCCCGTGCTTTTACCTTGCCACAATGTGTTGGTCCTAGCTTCAAATACCATGTTAGTTCCAAGCAGGAAGGAAGTGATGGGGGAAGGCTTTCTTTTTGTAATCTGAGGATGATGTTCCCCTACCACAGTTTGTCTCATTGGTCAGAATGAAGATTCATGGCCACCTCACGGCAACAACTAAAAAAGGGGATTGAAATTACTATAACCGATTTAAACTAATCATTTAATCCCTTAGAGGAGAACATGAAAGAGTTGAGATCAGGATTGAAAAATAAAAGGACATAAAGAGAATTCCTTTCTCCTTTCTTAAGAATAAAATTTTAAAACAGACTTTAGCAACCTCACCCCTTTTATTGCCTCTCTCCCCACACTCACCTCTTGTTATACCGTGAGGGTCCAGCACACTGGCCCTTAGAGAAATCATGTTTGAGAGAGGTGCTCATATTCTGCATACATTTTAAAGGCAGAGTATTTCCTGAAGGATTAGATCTAGGGTCTGAGCAAAAGAGAAAAGTTGAGGAAAAGCCCAAGTTTGGGGCCTGGACAACAAAGCCAACAACCAATATGGGAAAAATTAGATATGTAGACATTCATGTCTCTCTCAACATCTATACTCACAGAAGCAGGAAGATTGGCTTGTTTGATTTTTTTTTTTTTTCTTTATTAAAGTTCACAGGGCATTAGCCATTTGGGGGCTAAACTAAAACCAAGGACAGTGACGATCATTTGTAAATACTGCTGAGTGTTTGTAACCCAAGTTAGAGAAAATAATAAATCATTTAGACAAGGTCTCAATTGATAATTAAATCTTAAAATTGATAATTGAGGAAAGAAGTGAGTGAAGCCCGGGCGCGGTGGCTCACGCCTGTAATCCCAGCACTTTGGGAGGCTGAGGTGGGCAAATCAAGAGGTCAGGAGATCGAGACCACCCTGGCTAACATGGTGAAACCCCATCTCCACTAAAAATACAAAAATTAGCCAGGCGTGATGGCGAGTGCCTGTAGTCCCAGCTACTTAGGAGGCTGAGGCAGGAGAATGTGTGAACCTGGAAGGCGGAGCTTGCAGTAAACCGAGATCATACCACTGCACTCCAGCCTAGGTGACAGAGCAAGACTCCGTCTCAAAAAAAAAAAAAAAAAGTGAGTGAAAATATTTAAACATTCTGACAATTAGTGATCAAAAACAGAAAAACAAATAATAAATTAACTTTGTCCTAGTCCACAATGCTGTGCCACAGCTCTGCCTTCATCATTTGTACTTTAAAGGGAGCTCTTTCTTTGTCAGGCATTTCTTCAAATCAAATCTAAGAACCAGGAAAACAATACCTTTTAAGCCTTTAGTCTGATCTTCAACAATTGAGACATTTTCCCCACTATTGTTCTTTTAAAATATTCTAATTTAATAAAATCTAGGGAAGTTGAATTCTGAAGTCAATAGGGGAACAAGAGGGAAAGAATATTCTTTAATTCTTTCTCTGGTTTCCAGAAATCATACTGTACCTGTTAAGATTCTCTGAATTAACAGCACCAAAAAGTGACTCCAGAAAATCAGTAAAACATACAATGCTTAATACCTGTCAAAGACACCATCAATATATGAATATATTACCATTTGATGAAGTTTCAACTGCCAGCTACTGAGATGACTAAGATAAATAGCCAGCATCATCTTAATCTTCAAAGGTACTTGTTCCTACTGTCATGAAAAATTTCTTCTCTTATGTGATGGAGTTTACCCTGTAAATTAAATCTCTCAAGTAATGGAAGAAATAACCCATGACACCGGTGAGGGAAATTAAATTAGAGTCACTAATAGCAGGTCAGCACAGTCTGAGCAGAGGTAATGGAAGTGACCACATGAATGATAAGCAGGTCTTCACAAGGCTGTGACAAGTGTCTCCCGGACAGTGTGATGAGCATTCATCTAGGTGCCAAGCAATTCATAGTCAAGACACTAACATGTTTATAGTGCAGCTCACCCCCCCATCTATGCCAGAGCATGTCAACCTTTCTGAGGAGGATGTTCTAATTCCCTGGTGAAGGCCATTAGGAAAAGTTAAAAACGAGATTCCCTGTTTCTGGGTAAATCAATTTCTCATTGCCTAGAAACCTTTCTGGCAAGAGCAGATGACCTTTAGAGATAAGAAGAATCACAGAGCTATACTTAAATAATTTTATCTTTTTTAAGTGTTAGAAGGAAACAAAAGGAAAATTGTTCTGCAGTTCAACAGTCAGAAGGTGGCTAAAACAAATGGAGTTATTTTATTTTGTTGCTAAGGCTTGGGAGCACAGTAATGCCAATGACAAAATAACCTATTACATGGGAAAGTTAAAATGGTACCTTGCACTTTATAGGTAGCCCTGCTGGACTTTAGCTGTGATTTACTTTCTAATGCTCAATCGGGATCACTGAACTTTTGATATAAACATAATAAACAAGTAAATAACTAGCTGCTGAAAATGGAGACAAGAGCAGGAAAGGGGGATGTGGAATAGGGAAAGGGAGCTGTGAAGAATGACTTCTAGAGAATCACCAATAGTCTGATGGCTGCAACTTAACCTATTCTATTAAAATATGTTTTACTCTGATCTCAGATAACAAATGATAAGATCATGAAAAATGACCACTTTAAAATAGAGAAATGTCTGCATTGCCTGACATATTGTTTGGGGTATAAATAGACTGAAATGTGCACTTCAATTATCATATATCTGAGATGGTAATTGATGCTTGTTATTGTACAATACTTTTCCTAAGTATAATGTCCCTAGAACCACTGATTTGCAAAGAAAAAATTATTGTTGCATGCTCTCCATCCTATTTGCTTTAAATAGGTTGTTAGTTGTAATATTCAGTATTTTTAAATTATTTGCATTAAAAATAGAAAATAAAAAAGCAAGGATAAGAAGTTATTTTTCTGCTTTTTAAGTAGATGACTGTTTCTTAGTATATAAATACCTTTATTTTTATTTTTAATAGCTCAATCTTTGTATAGTTAACCAAGAAAATAATCCAAAATATTGGATTCTGATGATATCATGCTTTACAGGTATATAAAGTCAGGTCAAAACCATAGCACTTGAAGAAAATGAATGGAAAAATGAAACAGAGTTTAATAGAATAAAAAGCCCAAAGAATGCCAATTTGGAAAATACATGGTCTGTCCATTCTTTGAGTTTAGTAAAGCAGGCAGGATGAGCTTCTGGGAACATGATGAATCAGTGGTTAAGGAAAATAAACGTCAATAAGTTCTGAGCCTCAACCTCTTGCTAACTTATCATATTACTATACTGGGTCAAGTTATTTGCTTCTCTGAATCCGTTTTCTCATCTGTGAAGTAAAATTATAAAAAATAAAAAGCTTATTAAGTTTGGTTAGAAATGGAATTTCACATAGATTTTATTGGATATACTGAATAAAAGTCATTAATTTCATAGTTGGCACCATTATTCGTGATAAACAAAATAGAACTGTGAATCTCAGTCCTATGAAATATAAATGGGCCCATATTTAGTTCCAAACATGCACAAAATAATTAAACGTTCCTTCAAATCCCACTGAATGGTTCTTATGCTTAATCAAATGAAAGAAGAAAGAAATTCCCATTTAGCAAAAGATAACATTATTTCTTTGAATTATTCATTTTCAATTACTGTTCTATTTTTATCAAAATAAAATACTAAAAAATAAGGGTTTTTCAGATCTTAGAAGCAGTTTTCTTAGAATAGCATGTCTTGCCTTTCATATGGTAAAAGTCTGAAGTATGAGGCCAAATCAAATCAGAAACTTAGTAAAGAATATAAAACTGAAGAAAATAAATCTTTCATTTTATATTTAAACATTTGTTTATTAATTTTTACTTTTTGCTTTGTGTATAGATCTTTCCCCTTTCAAATTAACTGAGCAAAACTAGTTGGTTTTAACCAGATTAGTTTTAAAATTAAATGAAAAATCCTTATTTTTTATCTGTATTAAAATGAAAACCTGGCTGGGCGTGGTGGCTCACACCTGCAATCCCAGCACTTTGGGAGGCCGAGGCGGGCACATCATCTGAGGTCAGGAGTTGGAGACCAATCTGACCAACATGGTAAAACCCCGTCTCTACTAAAAATACAAAATTAGCCTGGCATGGTGGTACACACCTGTAATCCCAGCTACTCAGGAGGCTGAGGTAGGAGAATCGCTTGAACCCTGGAGGCAGAGGTTGCTGTGAGATGAAATCACACCACTGCACTTCAGCCTGGGTAACAAGAGCAAAACTGCATCTCAAAAAAATTAAAAAAATAAGTAAATAAAAGCTTATTTCCACTCTCAGAAATGTCCATGCAATTTAGTGACATGGAAAATTGTTGACAATATGTTATAAAGTAGAAAAATCACTATTCAAAATGTTAACTTTAAATTTTGTTTTACATTAATTTTCAGTCTAAATTTCAAATTTTAGTTTTGCTTTTAAAAATCTATACAATATAAATACATAATTCTTATACACACTTGGCTGTACATATATACACACATATACCACTGATGATCATAATATAATTGGATTATGGATAAATTTTTCTTGGGTAATTTTTCTATGTATAATTTTTGTCTACTGTAGACATATATTTGTAAACAGAAAATGTTACAAAATAAGTATAAAATTTTATTCACCAATATGGAATAGGATGACAACTTTATGTAAAAGCATTCATTAAGTGAATACCATTTAACATAAAAATATGCTGATTCCAGAAAAAATATAAAATTAATAACAGTATTTTATAGTTAAGTACCTCAAATTTTTAGTTAACTTTTGATTTAATCCACCAACTGTACATTTCATGCAAAATATATATAATTTTTTATTAAATTAAGACAGGTAAAACAATTTGATATATCCCCCGTACATATTAGGTATTACTTGACTGGCTATCAACTGGAACTAACTGACAGATTTGGCAATATAACATGTACAGGGCCCATGCAGGAAATATAAATGTGTGAAGCAAAAAGCTGAGAAAGTATTGAACATTAGGGAGTGTTGGAGAGTGAACCAGAAACTATTCTGTTCAGCTGATTATTGCCACACAGCAGTGAAGGCTCACACTGAAGGACAGTTTTTGAGAGAAGATAAATATCAGGATTTTCAGTTGAGATCTACAGGTTTTGAAAGTATTGTATAAATCAAGTAAAAACAATTATGCTGACATAGTATAATTCATGGAATACCCATTTGCAGCCTCTAGACTGAACTGTCCTAATCAATGCTAGACTTGAGTATTTCAAATGTACTTTATTCCAGTACACTTAGACTTGTTGCCATAACAATTGTTTGCCCACTCAGATTTTCACAAACCCTGTCTTCTACTTGGTAGAAACTAACTGTTCATATGGTCAATTTATAGTTGCAAAACACTTTGATATTTATCACTATGTGAATTACTGTTGCTTATCAAGAATCAAGGTCAATATTACTACTGGAAACATATATTTATAATCAGAAAATGTTACAAAATAAATATAAAATTTTATTCACCAATATGGAAGAGGATGTGTTATTATGACAACACTCTCATATTGATAATATTTACTAGACAATTTTATGTAATCAAGAATCAAGTCAGAAAGAATAAATAAGTCTCTGGGATATTCCTCCTCAATGATCTCAAAATAGGTAAAATAATTTTTAATTATTTGTTCAATGTAATTAAATCTTACCAATATTAGGCCAGGCATGGTGGATCACACCTGTAATGTAGCACTTTGGGAGGTCAAGGCAGACAGATCATGAGGTCAGGAGATCGAGAGCATCCTGGCTAACATGGTGAAATCCCATCTCTACTAAAAATACAAAAATATTAGCCAGGCATGGTGGCGGGTGCCTGTAGTCCCAGCAACATGGGAGGCTGAGGCATGAACCCAGGCGGAGCTTACAGTGAGCCGAAATCATGCCACTGCACTCCAGCCTGGGTGACAGAGCAAGACTGTGTCTCAAAAAAAAAAAAAAAAAAAAAAAATCCTACCAATATTAGCTTATTGTATCCTAGTCACTTAAAATAGATGCTTACCATTCAGTGGTTTTATTAACTATTTATTTCTATGTTTGAAATACTACAGATAATGAATTAACATAGTACATAAATCTCATGGCCTAACCATTTATACATATTTAGATCTATGTAATGTATCATAAAGAAAAGATCATCACCATAAAACCTTACAAATAGGAAATTCTGTGTCACATGAAACAGTCCATCAATCTGGCAATTGTTGGTTAATCATTTGATTTTTTTCTCTGATTTAATTGAAATACACTGTATTACTATTTGGGTTCTCTAGAGAAACAACACCAGTAGGAAATAGATAAATAGATTAGACAAATGGACAGAGAGAGAGAGAGAGAGAGAAAGAGAGAGAATTTGCTGTGATGGATTGGCTCGTGTAATTTTGGAGGCTAGGAAGTCCCAGAATCTGCTGTCTGCAAACTGAAGATCCAGGAAAGCCAATGGTGTAATTCAGTCTGAAGGTCAGAGAACCAGGGAAGCTAATGGTGTTAAGTCTTATTCCAAATCCAAAAGCCTGTGAATCAGGAGCACTGATGTCCTGGAACGGGACATCTAGGTCAAGGAAGAGAGGACATTTGCCCCTTTTCTGCCTTTTTGTTCTATTCAGTTCCTCAGTGGATTAGATGATACCTATTCAAATTGGTAAGGGTGATCTTCCTTCCCTAGTCTTCCAATGCAAGTCCTAATCTCTTCTGGAAACATCCTCACAGACATGCCCAGAAATAATGTTTTACCAGCTGTGTACCCTTTCACCTATTCAGATTGACCCATACAATTAACCACAACATAGGCTGATTTGCTGCCAATCAAAAAAAAAAGTGATAGCAGATTATAGAAACAGACTTAATCTCAAATCTAGACACTGTCAGAAAATCGAGTCTTCTTGAATATGTAGCCTTCACTACTCAATTATACCAATTAAACACATTTTTATATAGTAACTATTACAAGCTAGCCCATGTTCCAAGAGCAGTGGAAAACGGGAAGGATCCCATTTTATTATTCTGGCAGAATGAGGCAGATATCAAAAAATAAACAAGGCTGTGTTAGAGAACAATAAATGTTCTGCAAACAATTAGGGGCATGTAATAGAGCTGCAGGGGCCACCTTAGATCGAGACCAGGAAAATCTTCTCTAAGGAATTGCCAAAAAAAAAAAAAAAAAAGATCAAGAGAAAGAGAATTTCAAGAACAGAGAGGAGGCCAGCGTGGCAAGGGTCAGTGGGCAAGGGTAGGTTACCGAGACATGAAATCCAAGACAGGCAGAGATCAGTTCCTGTGGGGCTTTACAGGGCATGAAGGAGTCTGTATGTACTCTAAGTATAGTGACGTCTGTTTTTAAAAGATCCCTCTGCTGACTCTGTGGAGAATGAATTATGCGGAGGCAGAAATGTAAACAGAAATTAAGTATTGCAGGGAAGGGTAATGAGGGGTTGGATGATGTGGTAGAAGTAGAGGGGATATGTTTTGCAGGTAGCATCAGTTTTACATACTAATAATTTGAATGTGGGAAGTAAGGGAAAAAGAAGTGCAGACTTCATAGATTTTTGACTTGAGCGATTAGATAGGTGATACTGCTATTTACTGAGATGGAAGAATTGGGGAGAAACAAGTGTGGGTTAAGGGAAGGGAAATAGAGTTCCGTTTTAGGACAAGTTAGCTTCTAATGTCTTTTAGATATTCAATGAGAAGCAGGAAGTTGAATATAGGATTCTGTATTTGTAGAAAGATGTTAAAACTAGGGTATTAATATGGGAGTCATTAGCATAAGGATGGTAAAATAATGGAGCAGGATGATTTTTTTAAAAATGTGTGGTTTAAAAATAAAAAAGAAGGCCGGACACAGTGGCTCATGCCTATAATCCCAGCACTTTGGGAGGCTGAGGTGGGCGGATCACCTCAGATCAGGAGTTAGAGACCAGCCTGGCCAACATGTTGAAATCTTGTCTCTACTAAAAATACAAAAAATTACCTGGGTGTAGTGGCAGGCACCTGTAATCCCAGCTACTCCTGAGACTGAGGTAGGAGAATCGCTTGAAGCAGGGAGGCGGAGGTGGCAGTGAGCCAAGGTCGTGCCATTGCACTCCAGCCTGTACAACAAGAGAGAAATTGTCTCAAAAATTATTAATAATTAATTAATTAGAAATAAATAAATAAGAAGGAAAGGGGCCAAGACCAAGCCCTGGGCCACTCCATATTAGATATCAGGGAGGAGGAGCCAACAGCATCTGAGAAGGAGCATGTAATGGCATGGACAAAAAGAAAAAAAAGAAAAAAAAGTAACAGAAACCAAGGATAGAGTTTCAAGAAGGAAATCATTAACTCTGTGGAATGCCGCTGAGATCAGGTAAGACAAGGACAGGGAAATTGACCACTAGAATTCGGCAACATTGTGATCAGTCATAGGAGAATATTGGAGGTAGAGTAATGATTGCAAAGGATGGGAGACAGAAGGAGAGGTAATTTATTCAACAAGTTTTGCTTTAAAGATAAGCAGAGCTTAGAAGAGTAGCTTCAGGAAAAACATTTTTGTTTTATTTGTTTTAACATACGCTATGCTGATGTTACCTGGTGACCAAGATTTTAAATGCCCTCAGCTTAATTAAATTTTAGACAGGCTTCTTCTTGACAGTAGACCCCTAACATTTCTTTTCTTAAAGCATTTATTTTAAACAACATTTAATTATAAATTCTTTCTCTGTCGTTTTGAAACATAAATATTTTTAAAGGTCTCTTGCCACTTTCACAACCCAGGAGTGTCTTTCTGAAGAACCCAGAAGCCATCTCTTTAAAATGTAATCATCAGGGAAGATAGTGCCACTTGTCTCCCAGTTTCAGTGGGGGGGTAGTAGCTGAGCTTCAGCAGGCCCCTTGCTCCAAGTTGCAAAGCCACCCCTTGTCATGAAGATAAGTGAAGTTTATTAGCAAGCACAGATGGCCTACAGCCTTCCCCTAACATCTTCCAGTACTTTTCCACTAGCTCACCCCAGCCTTTGGAAATCCCACTGTTCTGGCCGGGTGCTGTGGCTCACGCCTGTAATCCCAGCACTTTGGGAGGCTGAGTCAGGCGGATCACGAGGTCAGGAGATTGAGACTATCCTGGCTAACATGGTGAAACCCCGTCTCCACTAAAATATACAAAAACTTAGCCGGGCGTGGTGGTGGGCGCCTGTAGTCCCAGCTACTTGGGAGGGTGTGGCAGGAGAATGGCATGAACCCAGGAGGCAGAGCTTACAGTGAGCTAAGATCGCACCACTGCACTCCAGCCTGGGCAACAGAACGAGACTCCGTCTCAAAAAAAAAAAAAAAAAAGAAAAAAGAAATCCCACTGCTCTTTGTTTTGGTGACATTGAATTCTGGCCTTACTCCCCAGTTGCAGCAGCATTGAGTAAAGTCTTCCTTGCCTGTTTAACTTTGTACAGTACGGTTCTTGCTTTGACACTGATTGGCTCTCCTGATGTTCTGTCCACATCCTCCACCTACTTGATGTGTTTTTTTGTCTTTTCTGTTCCTTGAGTTCAGCCAGTGGGGAACATGAGCAAGAGATCCTGGAGGGAAGGCAAAAAGAGGATTTTTATCTCCCTACTTCAGTCCCTCCCTATGAAGCTGTGGAGATTTGGCTTGCCCCTTTCCTCAACCAGAGGGCAGGACTGCTTTCAGGAGCTGTCTCCACACAGATATCCCTGACTCCAGCAGGAAATCACTCATTCTCTTCACCTTTCAGGCTTAGGAGGTTAAAAAAAAAACAAAGTGGAAATGGACAGGTGGAAGAGCCTTTCTGCCCTGGCGCTGGACTGTTTCTCATGACGTCCCGACTACACTTTATCCACCCTGGGTAAATGGTTCCTTTATTAAACTTTTCTCAAATTAGCCCATTAAATGTGCCATCTTCTTCCTGTAGAACTGCTAACTAGTACACAAGCCAATGGGAATTATCTAGCAATTGATGATGCTAAAGAACTATACAATAATTACAGGAGTAAAGTCCTTGAGAAGATGACATCGAATGAGAAGGCAGAAAGATCTCTATAAGAACTACAAAGCACTGCTGAAATAAATCATAGATGACACAACCAAATGAAAATACATCCATTCTCCTGGATTGAAAGAATGAAGATCATGAAAATGACCATACTGCCCAAAGCAATCGATAGACTCAATGCAGTTCCCGTCAAAATACATATCATTTTTCATGGAATTAGAAAAAGCACCCTAAAATGTATATGGAACCATAAAACAGCCCGAATAGCCAAAGCATTCCTAAGCAAAAAGTACAAACTGGAGGCATCACGTTACCAAACTTTGAATTATACTAGAAGACTGTAGTTACCAAAACAGCATGATAGTAGTATAAAAGCAGGCACATGGACCAATAGAACATAGAGAACCCAGAAACAAAGTCAAATACGTACAGCCAATTGATCTTTGACAAAGCATACGAAGCATAAATTGGGGAAAAGACACCCTATTTATTAAAAGGTGCTGGGAAAACTGGCAAGCCACATGTAGAAGAATGAAACTAGATCCCTATCACTCACCATATACAAAAATCAACTCAAGATGGATCAAAGATGTAAATCTAAGACCTGAAACCATGCAAATTCTAGAAGATAACATTGGAAAAACTCTTCTAGACATCAGCCTGGGCAAAGAATTCATGAGTAAAAAACAAAAATAAATGGGACCTAATTAAACTAAAACACTTCTGCACAGAAAAATAAATAACCAACAGAGTAAACAGACAACCTACGGAATGGGAAAAAAATATTTGCGAACTATGCATCTGACAAAGGACTAGTATCTAGAATCTATAAGAAATGCAAACAAATTACCAGGAAAAAAAACAAATAATCCCATTACAAAGTGGACAAAGGACATGAATAGGCACTTCTCAAAAGAAGATATACAAATGGCCAACTAACTTATGAAAAAATACTCAACATCATTACTAATCAGAGAAATGCAAATTAAAACCACAATGAGATATCACCTTACCCTGCAAGAATGGCCATTATTAAAAAGTCAAAAAAAAATGCATACTGATGTGGATATGGGGAAAAGGGAACACTTATTTGCTACTGGTGAAATGTAAATTAGTACAACCTCTGTGGAAAACAATATGGAGATTTCTTTTTTCTTTTTTTAGCCTGATTCATTTTTATTCTATACAGTATGGTGACGTTTTAAAACGTAAAAAGTAGATCTACCATTTGATCAAGAAATCCCACTACTAGGTGTCTACCCAAAGGAAAAGATGTCGTTATATGAAAAAGACACTTTCACACATATGTTTATAGTAGCACAATTCACAATTGCAAAGATGTAGAAACCAATCTAAATGCCCATTTACTGAGTGGATAAAGAAAATGTGGTCTATACACACTATGGAATACTACTCAGCCATTAAAAGGAACAGAATAATGTCTTTTGCAGCAACTTGAATGACTGGAGGCCATTATTCTAAGTAACACAGGAGTGAAAAACCAAAAACTGTATTCCCGTTTCTAAGTGGGAGCTAGGCTGAGTAGACAAAGCATACGGAGTGATATGACGAACTTTAGAGACTCAGAAGCAGAAGAGTGGGAGAAGGGCCAGGGATAAGAAGCTACACATTAAGTACAATGTACACTACTTGGGTAACAGGTACACTAAACTCTCAGAATTCACCAAAATATAATTTATCCATGTAGACAAAAACCACATGTACCCCAAAAAGCTATTGAAATTTGAAAAAGTAAAAAATAAAATAAAAAAGAACGGGAAGGCAGAACACAAAGGGATTGGCCTTTGGTGGGAGCATTGTAATAATAAAAAGGCAGAAGTTGAAGGTTCAGGTGTAGGTTGACTGGTAAATCTGGCGGTGAAAAGACGAGAAAGTTTGTTCAAGTCTGATTGCCCCTATTTTTTCACAGATGTGAGACATATAAGACCTTTGAATGGATGTGTAATGTGGACTTTGTGAGGAGTAGAAGAGCCAAAGTGTGTTAGGCAAGCAAACTGCAAATGCAGGTGAATTTCAGTGCCCTTTGAGATTTGCATTCATGGTTTTTTTTGTTTGTTTTTGTTTTTGTTTTGTTTTGTTTTGTTTTGAGACAGAATCTTGCCCTGTCGCCTGGGCTGGAGTGCAGTGGCCCAATCTCGGCTCACTGCAAGCTCCGCCTCCCGGGTCCATGCCATTCTCCTGCCTCAGCCTTCCAAGTAGCTCGGACTAAAGGCGCCCTGCCACCATGCCTGGCTAATTTTTTTTTTTTTTTTTTTTTTTTTGTATTTTTATTAGAGATGGGGTTTCACCGTGTTAGCCAGGATGGTCTCGATCTCCTGACCTCGTGATCCGCCCACCTCAGCCTCCCAAAGTGCTGGGATTACAGACCTGAGCCACCATGCCCAGCCGCATTCATGATCTTAAATAAAAAACAATCAGCAGGATTGGTAGTTCTTTCTCCTGGCTGCAGATTAGTGAGTGAGTTTAACCATGGTCAAAGTTTGACGCAACTAGTCTGATAGTAGGAAAGAGAGACAAGGGAGTACAGTGGTTTTCAAGAGGTTGACAACCTAAAATACAGAGAGAAGTGAGGACCTGATATCATATAAATATATCATTAAAAAGGTAAAGATGTTTCAGTAGGCTGGAGAAAGAATAATAGTGACCCCCAAAAAATAGATTTTCCTTTGCTAGAATGAAAAAAAAAATGTTTTTATTTTGTCTTCTAATATGTGAAAGAAAGATCTAAAAGCAGATAATCCTATATATACTCATTGATCATTTGTGTTTGACTAAAAATGTGCTAGGCAGCAAAGCAGGGTACAAACCATTAAAATAAAAGGAAAATAATGTGTCATTCCGTTTTTTAATTCCATCAGTTCCAAGGAAACGCAGATGATTGAACAGCCCTGAGGCTACTGAAGATACAGAGTCCCTTTACTGAAGATATAGAGTCTCAGAATGGTCTTCAGGGACACCCAGAAGCCTGATGACAGCATGAATGCTTGGACTTCTGGAGAGAGGGCTGGGTGGAGGAATTAGAAAGTGTTAAAGCATTCTTCTACCTTAAAAACATGTGTCTTAAGAAAAATATATATATTTTATTAATTTTTTGTATTTCAATAGGTTTTTGGAGAACAGGTGGTGTTTGGTTACATGAATGAGTTCTTTGGTGGTGGTTTCTGAGATTGTAGTGCACCTATCACCCAAGCAGTGTACACTGTACCCAATGTGTAGTCTTTTATCCCTCACCCTCTTCCCACCCTTTCCCCTGAGTCCCCAAAGCCATAGTATCATTCTTATGCCTTTGTATCCTCATAGCTTAGCCCCCACTTACGAGTGAGAACATACAATGTTTGGTTTTCCATTCCTGAGTTACTTTACTTAGATTGTCTTCGATTCCATCCAGATTGCTGCAAATGCCATTATTTCATTCCTTTTTATGGCTAAGAAGTATTCCATGGTATATATATACCACATATTCTTTATCTACTCGTTGATTGATGGGCATTTTGCAATTGCAAATTGTTCTACTCTAAACATGCATGTGAAAGTACCTTTCTTGTATAATGACTTCTAGAAAAAATCTATATTTTAAATGTATGTGTATCTACATATCTTAACGAATATATAATATTTATTGCATGTGCATACATATATGACTTTTCATATACACATATGTGTGTGTACATATACAGTTGACCCTTGAACAACTTGGGAGTTAGTGCTGGGCCCAACCCCTACACAGCCAAAAATCCACATATAACTTTTGACTCCCCAGAAACTTAACTACTAATAGCCTACTGTTGACCAGAGGCCTTACAGATAACATAAACACCGGATTAACACATATTTCATGTTGTATGTATCATATACTGTATTCTTATAATAAAATGAATTAGAGAAAATAAAATGTTATGAAAATCACAGGGAAGAGAAAGTATACTTACTATTTGCTAAGTGAAAGTGGATCATCATGAATAGCTTCATCCTTTTATTGTCACGTTGAGTAAGAGAAGGAGGAAAAAGAGGGATGGGTCTTGCTCTTGGGGATGACAAAGCAGAAGAAACTATGCATATAAATTGACCTGCGCAGTTCAAATCTGTTATTCAAGGGTCAGTTGTACATATATGTGCAAATACACACACACACACACATACATAAAATAAAATTAAAAATCACTAGAATCAGGACTTAGAGATTTTTTCTTTTAACCCTAGCAAAACAATGTTCAGCATACAGTGTTCAGATATAGTAAAACAGCAAAGGCTTAAAGTAGTGAACTCCAGCACACTTCTACCAGTTCAATGTAATGTCAAATAAACAAACACCCTTCCATTCTCAAGACTTCAGTTTCCTCATCTGTAAAATAAAGAACTGAATTAGATTTTCTTTGAATTTACTTCTATTCTAAAAGCTCTCTAATTCTACTAATATAAATAAGTAAATGAATACTGATTTATAATGAAAAACAGCATTTGTTGTACTAAAGGGGGTTTGGTGTCATAGCTAATGGTATATAGTCTTTGGCTAGCCCATCTGGGTTGAAATCCTGTTTCACTCCTTGCTGCTTGAATAAGTTACTTCACCTGTCCAACTTTCTTTCTACTGTAAAGGTGGAATAATAACCACATCATAGAGTTGTGGTGTATAATGTGTTAATCCACATAAAGAATGTAGAACAGGGCCTGACACATAGTAAGCATTCAATATTAGCTATTATTATTATCGCTATTAGAAAGCATTAAGTAAAAAGCTATGTAGCATGTAGTGTTAAGTATTTGTGTAGTTTTAAAATTTTATTTACTGATTGAGGTGGAAAAAGCTTTAATATTGTCAGAACAAAATTTAATTTCTGATTCTAAGTCTAGACTGTTTATGCAGACAAACAAACTTAACCCATTACTGGTGTTCTCTATGTTCTCTCCAGCAATTTCTCAGGTCTATTCACGTCAGGCCTCAATCAGTCCTTTTGAAGCTCCTTTTACAAATACCTCTTCCCCAGTTCCAGTCCCCTCTCCAGGACTCAGTTGACTAACGACCCTGAAAATTTAATCAGACTCAGACACAGACAAAGATCCTATTAACAGAAGCTTATCCATTATCTCAATTCAAACTTAGCAACCCAGTTCTCCTTAGGACAGGGTAGGATTATGTTGTTTTATGATCCCGGATAGCTGAGAGAATTGTTTGGTATAGTTAAAATTGCAAGTGTGTCTAAATGCCAAGTGTGACCTTATCTACTTCTAGTAACTGAATTTTGAAGTCATACCTTCATTAAGAAAACGTATTGGGTATGTATGCTTTTCCTTTAAGTGGAAAAGTTATAAATAGGCTGGGCATGGTCACAGCTGTAATCTCAATACTTTGGAAGAATGATCACTTCATCCCAGGTGTTTGAGACCAGCCTGGGCAAAATAGAGAGAACTCTTCTCTACAGAAACATTTAAAAATTAGCTGGGTCTGGTGGCACATGCCTATAGTCCCAGTTACTCAGGAGGCTGAGGCAGGAGGATAAGCTTGAACTCAGCAGGTCAGGGCTCCCGTGAGTTATGATCACAGCACTACACTGCACCCTAGGTGACAGAGCAAGACCCTGTGAAAGAAAAAAGAAAGGGAAGGGAAGGGAAGGGAAGGGAAGGGAAGGGAAGGGAAGGGAAGGGAAGGGAAGGGAAGGGAAAGGAAGGGAAGGGAAGGGAAGGGAAGGGAAGGGAAGGGAAGGGAAGGGAAGGGAAAGGAAGGGGAAAGGAAAGAGGTTATAAATAAATACTACCTAAGAGGACGCCTTCTGTGATCTGTTGAGTCAATAACTTTCATTTCTCCTATGGCTTTTAATTCACTCACCTTAGAGCAAATTAAGAATTGAATGGCACAATTAGACTGCATACATAAGGAAATAGCTGATTATGAAGGATCTTATAAGTCAAATAAAAAATTGGGATATTCTTGATCACTTATGGGAACATATTGCTGTGACTCTTACAAAGATCTCACTGTCCCCTCAATTTTGCATTTCATCTGCATTCATAGATGCAACTTTGTACCTGTAAGTTTTTAGCTTTGAATTGCTCAAAGGATACCTCAGATATCATTGCCATTCTTTACTGTCTTTCTCCCTTTTACTCCTCCCAGTTAGAACCTAGTGAAGTGTTCAGGAAGTATTGATTTACTAATTACACCCTCATTTCTTAAAACTCACAATATTCTCAATATAGCACCAAGACATGAAGAGGTAGAAAATATGACTCTCTAAGGCCATTTAAATTTTTGCTGGATGTAAATATTATTTATTGAGCCAAATTATACTATAAAATAAATACAAATGGAGAACTATTACAAAAAATTTGTAAGACTAGCATAAGAGATTCAACTAAATCTAGAATCAACAATCTCTCAGGTCCCTTCCCTATATCCTAATACATACCCTTAGATCCATTTAGAATTCATAAATATATATTTATGCACTTGTTTGAACTATATGCATATTAGAGAAAAAAATCTTTCAGAGAATATAAGCAAGTGCACAAACGTTATGACTTTCACAGAAAATCCATCACCTCTCCATTTTCCCCGTAGGTATGGCACCAGAGTCTCAAAATACTAGGTTATGACTATTTACCCTTTTGTAATGGAAAGTTAGCAGCATTAGCTGAGCAGATAGAGAAGGAAATAGAGCAGAATGATGGCTAAAGCCTTGGGGAATGAATATTCACAATGAGTAAATGGGAAGGAAGGAGTTATTCTGAGGAACAGAGAAGGATAGTTTTTTAGCAAACCTAGGAATAAATGGGATTATACAATGATTGTATGAATTATTGCTTCCTTTGGGGTCCCATTTTGACATCATATTTTTGGCAGAATATGTTTATCATAGTTTTACCCAGTCATCAGTTGCTAGCTCACATGTTAATACGTGGCACTTAATATGAAAAGCTAAAAATAAATTATATAATAATACAACACTTCCTAATGTTTGTAAAACACCCCTCAACATAAGAACAGTTTAGGACTTTTCTAATCTACATTCCTTACAAGCATTCTCACAGCCTATCAAGGATTCCATTAATATAGAACTCATGTTCATAGATCTAGAATAATGCTCACTTAGTATCACAGCATCTACCCCTCAGGGAAGAAAGTACACACACACACACACACACACGTACACACACACACACGGAATAATATAAAGTAAGTGTATTTCTAACCAGCATTAATCTAAAATGTTTTGGTCAATCAGAGTGTAATATCATTGTAAGTCAACCCCCTGGAAGCACTTTTTGGAATGCCAATGTTGATGTTGAGGAAACCATCTTAGAATTGCCAAAATAAATCTCAAATGGTAGCATCCAACCAGTTAGACACTGGTCGTTTAATCCTTCAGCATGGTATTCTGCTTCTAGAATTAAGTCTCTGTGCCCATTAAGTCTCTGCCTCCATTGAGCCTGTCACCCTGCGTGTCATTTACAGCCATCATTTGGGGACATTCCAACCATTACTTACACTAATTTCAAATATCCTGGGACTTAGTCCAATGTTTAAAATGTATTTTTTTCTAAAAGAACCTCTTAATGTGTCATCAGAAGACTAATTCTCTCTAAAATAATAATTATCCAGCCCAGGGGCACAGAGCAGAGTTTGATTCCAAATAATAAAGCAAATTTAACTTCCCAAGCATAAAACCTGGGTTCCTTGAAGAAAAGCACAATTTCGAATCAGAATCCTGTTGCTAGCCCTTTCTATTTGGCCCCAACCTGAATTCCAATGGAGAGACATAACATGGAACTCAATAAAATATGGGTTTAACTTTTTTCTTCCAATCCAAAAGAAGAATAGAAACATTTGAATAACCTTCCTGCATATACATGGGCTGACTGTGTAGGCTTATCAGAGCTTTCATCTTCTATAAAAGATCCTGGAACCATTTAAATAGCCAACAACAGAAATAGGGAATTCTAGATCTATGACTGCAAACTGGCAAGTCAAAAGCCGCTTGCATGTCAGATTTATTTTATGTGAACTGTGTTGTGTTTTGGGAGAAAAAAAGGAAATCTGTTTGAAGGTCTTTAAATGGAGCACACATTCCAATTTCCCAAGTCCCCTCTGCTTTTTATTAATTATACCTGCTCAATTAAACAGGACGTATTGAGTTTGCAATGAATTGCTTTTAAATGGAAGGAGGAGTATTTATGTGAACCCTCAAAGAGAAATAATATGTAATTGCCACCTGTCAACTAGAGTGAATCACCTTAAATCCCTGGCAAAGAATAAAGGCCTTTTCCTACCTAGAAGACCTTCTGCTTCTGACTGCAGAACAGACACACGGTTTTTTAAAAGAGCTTCCATTTTCTTTTGTTTTAAATACCAATTAATATTTGCTTTTACAGCCATCATCTCATTAAAGAAAATTTAGAAGTGCACAAAAGTAGAAAGATAATCTGTAGCTTCCCTTAACAAATATAAGCACTCTGGATATTCTGAGGGTTTTTTTGGTCTTTTGTTTTCTATGCATACATTGGTCTTGCTTTATATGTGGTTGAAATCTTATTGTCTAATTTTTCATCTTGTCTTTTCAATTTACTATCTCAAATATTTTCTGTAAGTCTTATTTTTGTGAGCAATACTATAATAAACAATATTCTTTGCAGACATTGCTTTCTGTTTACTGGGGTTACCATAGTTTCCATCAGAAATGAACTGAGTCTGTTTCTAATTTTTTCAAAATAGTACACTATATATCCTAACACAGTGCTGAATAATGCATTGTCCATATTTAAAATTATTTTCTTAGTATAAATTTCCAGAACAGAGTCAAAGACAGTGAGTAATTTTAGGGTTTTTAATAGCTATTAACACATTTCCATAAGCACTGAACCATTCTCAGTGGCACATTCAAAATGTCAGTGTAAGCTTGGTAGTCATGTGTATTATCGATTTCTAAAGATCTTTATAATGTGATACGTAAGCAGGATAAATGGTTTTTGAGCTATTTTTTTCTAAATTTGATCTTCCACCCTATGTTTTTCCAGTGTTTTCCCCTTAAATTCCAGCTACTTAATAGTTGACTGGAAGCTTCAAATCATCTATTCTAATCCTTTCAAGATTTGGAAATTGGAAGCCAGAAATGTGAAGTGATTTGCCAGCTGAATTTATTTTCTTTGTCTTTATTACTAATTTAAGGCATTAAGCTTCAAATAGTAAAACATGGAAGACATTCAAGTCTAGTTGGTAAGTTCCAGCTGATGGGAACAAATTCGGTTGATTCGTCTATAAGGATAACTTTCATTTAGAAATTATCGGTGCTAATGCAGGATTGGGGTATTTGAAGATGGTGGAAAAACAGGGGAAGGAAAGTAACCTGAAGATATTTACAAATACCCCAATCCTGCATTAGCGTTCTGCATGTGGTACCCAAAGAGCTGAACACCACTGGACAAAAATCACACAAGCAAGTAGTTTGATTTCACTTCAAACTTATGGTCACAATCCTTCCCTGTCCAGATAACCAAGCAATCTTGTTGTTTCTCTTATAAGCTTATGTTCTTCCTTCAAGAAAAACATTTCATACTTTGTATATTTTCTTAAATCTCCAAACCCCTTTCCTCTTAGCCCAAACTTCTACTGGTACTATCACTTCATACTTCACTGAGAAAATAAAAGCCATCTAAAACCACAACCACAAGGCTACCTGCATCTAAACCCACTCTCTTCTTCTTAGGTCCTTTTATTAAGGGCAAATCCATGTTATCAAATATGATCCCCTCATGTCTTCATAAGGGCTTTGTCTCTGGAATTATCTCTTTCTCCTACACCAGCTATCTCTTCCAGTCTTCTCAAACATTTCCATCAACATGCAAATACATGGTTGTATTTTAAAAACAAAACACAGCAAAGCAAATATTTTTAGTCACACCTCTTTTTGAGCTAGTGTCCTAATATTTTGTTTCTTTTAACAAATAAATGTCTCTGGAGAATAATCTCTAATGAAATCTATACTTCCTTACCTCATTTCATTCATTCCCGTCTTTATTTTGTCTCTATCATTTCATTAATACTGCTTTTACCAAAATCACCAAATAGCCACCAAGTTGCCAAATCCAGTGAATATTTTTCTATCACTGTCTAAGCAGCTAGTCTCAAAATGTGGTCCAGGCGTTCCTGGGGTACTCACAACCTTTCTATGTGTTCATGAAATAAAGTCTATTTTTAGTATTTGAGTATTAAAAGTTTATGGCTATGGTTTCAGATACCATATTGCAATTAATCATTAAGAAATTGTCTCTTATCAAGTTTGGGTACAGTATAAAAGAATATCCACAATTATCTTAAAAGGCTACTGAAATATTACTCTCTTTTCTAACCTTGTTTTTAAAGAGACTTGCCATATTTTCTTCTTATGCTTCAACCAAAAACAATGGAGCACACCAGATTGAATGCAGAGAGACATGAGAATCTGGACGTCTTCTATTAAGTAAGAAATTAAGGAGATGTGCAAAAATATAAAACAATGTCACTATTTTCAATATTTTTGTGTTGATGAATAAAGTTGTTTTTATAAAAGTTTGTCTTTATGTTGTTATAAAATTTTTGCTATTTTTAAATTAAGAATACATATTTTAAAATTTTATCACTTTTAATTTCTCGTATGATAAATGTTGATTAGATATAACCCATATAAACAAAGGCTTCTTAGTATTTCCGTAATGTCTGGGAGTGTAAAAGACTCTTCAATTCAAAATGGTTGGAAACTTACCTCTGGTCTAACTCACCCTTGTTTTTTTTTCTTTTAGAACACTACACTCTACTTATTTTCTTTCTACTTCACTAATCCTCTTTTTTTTTTTTTTTTTTTTCACACTGGATCCTCCTTGTTTGTTAATTCTCTAAATTGTAGAGTTACTTGGAGCTCTAGGCAAGATCCTCTGTTTTTCTATATCTGCCTTCCTACGCAATCATATTTACTACCAGGGCCTTAAGTTCTACCTCTATAAGGTTAACTCCCAAATTTTTATCTCTGAGCTTCAGAATTTGTAGATAATCATATATCACATTTCTACTTAAATGTCTTTAAACTATCATGTACAAAACTTAATGCTTAATTCCACCTCTCCAAACCAATCTTCTTCTGAACTTCCCACATAATAACCTCAGGCCAAAGACCTGGAGATCGTCCTTGAATTTTTATTCCCCTTGCCTTCCGCATCCAATAGAAAATGCTGTTGTTTCTTCTTCTGAAACATACACAGAGCTTTCCACTTCATCCTATTTTCAATGACACTGATTTAATCCAAGTCACCATCTTGTCACCATTTCTGACATAGTCCCAGCAATAGCCTCCTTTCTGTTCCCCAAATTTTGACTCTTGCCCCACTTAATTTATTCTCCAGAATAATCACCCCTCTATTATTCTCTATCACAGCACTCTTTCAGTTCCCTTGGTGCACATAACCGTTCGGTGTTTTTGCTTATGGTTTGTGCATTATCTGTCTCCTCCACAAGACCGTCAGTTCCCTAATGGCAGAGATCAGGTCTGTTTGTTCATTGCTGTCTCTGAGAGACCTAATACGGTGTCTAGCATGTAACTCATTCTGACTATTTGATGATCTTAGTCATCAGTCCATGATATCTTGGAAATTCCCTGTGGTAGTTTTGACTGTGTCAACTGAGATAAGCTGGAGCTATATTACCTAGAATCTCACTCCTTGTGTCGTAGCTGGGTAACAAGAGAGATGTGAGGAGGGGAGCAATAGCCATTATGTTCTGCAGTTTGTGGAGGGTGTGAGGTCCCACTGCAACACAATCACATTGGTATGATCCGATAGCTCACCCTGATTGTGTGGGGCAGCCCCTCCAGCTCCTGCCAGATCTCATCAACTTCTCCAGGTTCTATGTATCTGGTGAAGGATGCCAGTTTTTCTTAGTGGTCACCTGCATCACTAAGGTTCAAGTCCATCCTTATCCTCCTCATGGGCTTCCAGCATGTCCTTGCCCTCCTCATCTTCACAATCACTAAGCTGAGTGTGACCACCAGCCCTGCAGGCCTACAGCTACTTTAGGCCACATCACATGCATAGACAATAGCCTTCCTTTCATGAAAGTTTTAACCTACTCACAGAATTGCTTATTGTCTACTCCCTATGATAAATTCTTTTCTATATCACTCAGAGAGGTTTCGCCTCTTTCATCAAACCCTACCTAATACTTTTCCTAATAAGAAATCTCATATACCCAGTTTATCCAATCTGCTACCACTAATAAACTTAAGCAATTTGAAAACTATAAAGAGAAAACAAGTCTTAAAAATGTCTATCAATCACTCTGATAAGAGTCAATTTGCTGAGACGGCTGGGAGTTTGCCTAATCTTAGAATAGAAACAATCAAAGGTAAGATCCCAAAATTTCAAGTCCACAACTTCTTCATAACCAGAACCCAAAGGATTTTAAAACTTTTCTTTATAACTGGAACCCAAAGGATTTTAAAACTCTACCTGGCAAGCTGACAACCCAGGAATATTTGTTTACATGTTTGTTTTCACTGAAACTGTTAAATTCGCATGTATGTATAAGCATAGGAACAATGTAAGTCATGGAAGAAACCAGGAAGCACATATTTGCATCATTTTACTAGCTTTCTCAAATATTCAACTCAAAATTGCAAAAAGAACTATAAAATCTGATGTAGATTTTAAAGCCAACAAACCCAGACTCAAGCTCTGAAATGACCATTGCACATTCATATAAGATACTTTATGCTAGAATTTTCAATTTGACAGTAAACCAGCAGATAGAAGCAAGTCTGCAGGCCTTTCCTAGTCACCCTAAAAATAATTGTTTGCCAAGTTCACATTTTCTGCCAACTACTGACAACAGTACCAATTATTTTCCTTCCATATTCAGTTGGTGTATGTGGCTAAGCCTGCACCTCACTGACAGAGCTATAAATTTGCAGGCTGTAAAGATTTAATGGTGGGACCCTGTTAGTGACAGCTCTATTTGTGGTGCAGACACCTCACGGGGTTGATGGAGGTCTGGGCTGAGGATCCAGTTCATTCCTTTTACATCTTATCCATCAGCTTCCCTAAACTACTCCCTGCAAATTCTAGGAAGATTTAATGCAGCATTCCCAGAAATAAGATCAAGTTTAACACTTTCCTCATATTATGGCAGTTTTGAGTATCACTTTAATAACGATAAAAAGACTTTGAAATTTATAACACTTTTCTACTAAGAAGCCTATATGTAGTTTCAGGTATTCTTACTTATTTTTACCTCCTTAATAAAGAGAGAATATCTGTTTTATAAATGAGCACTCTGAAATTAGAAGACTAAATGCCTTGCCTTAAATCTCTTGGGAAATGAGAGAGACTTATCCAAAATCCTCTTATTTGTAATGCAGCCTTTTGCACTTCTGTGTTGTTTCTTAAAATTAACTCTCCCCAAACTTCTTTAATAATAAAACATTGTTATTATCTCAAGCACTAGCATTTATGGAGTGTGCTGTGAGAGCACTGACAGTTCACAGAGAATTTCTACATCTGCTCACTCACAGCAGCCAAGTGAAGGTTGAGTAAGATAATGCTTACTCTGTGTGGTTTGGCTGTACAGTCAACACATAAAGGGAAGAGGGGGCTGGCATAAATTTGTCCTGGAAGTTTTAATGTATGTTGAAATATCTCCATAGTATATGCAACAGCAGGAAAATGCTTATTTACTAGAGTATTGGAGTTTTGTCAGAAGTTGCAGTTTTAATAACCACTCAGTGTTTCTGGAATACATAGTCTTTCTAGTACAGCATCCAGTACAGTCTGTACAAAAGAAGCATAAAACAGGCTCCTGACCACCAGAGACTTACAGTTTAACACAGAATGAAAAGTGAACAGATAATATGCACATTTGAGATCAAAGGGCCAAAATGTGGTACAGCCTAGAAGTAAAATGAGGATTTGGAGGGGACGAACATCTGTGTGGACAACAGAAGAGTTGCGGTTTAGTGAAAAAAGCATGGAGTTCAGAATCACAGCGAGCCCACCCCTGACATAGTCTGTGTGACCTTCAAGACTTTCAAGCTCATTTTAATCTCTCTGGGCCTCGGTTGACTCATTCATAAAATGGTATCAGTATAAAATGCTATTGCTCCTGCAACGAGATGACGAGAATTCCATCACCTAACAGACATGTTAACTGCTTGTCCTGGAGCAGGTGTTCTGTCAATAGTGGCCATTACAACATTTGGGAGACTTCTTGGAAATGCTCTCACCAAAAACCATGTATAAATCTACTAATAAACCTCAGATAGCAAAATCCTCAGCAATGTAGAAAAGCTATGGTCATTTTGGGTATGCTAGAAGATTTTAGAGACAATTTCAGATTAAGAAACAAGAAGAAGCCAGTTAATTAATATTGCTGGTGTGCCACAGAATGTTGACAGAGTTTTAAAAGAAGCAGCAGCTTAAAGCAGAGGATATGTTGACATCTGAATGTCCACAAACACAGGAGCTGTGAGAGGGGAGGAGCCCAAAGATTGGAAATTACTGTGTTCAGATGACAAAGAAGCTACTGAGTTGGGGTTCATTTGCATGCAAAAAAATCACTTTGGCCTACAGTCAAAGGATATACTTCAGGCTCAGACAGAAAGCACCTTCATTCCTAAGAGGACAGGAGAGCTATGAGAACATGTTCTGTTTTACTTAAGAAATATCACAGAGGGTAAAATGACTCTCAGTTTAAACTGTGCTTTAATGACATAATTTCTATTAAAGATGTTCTCACCTTGCTGGAAAAATATAAATGTCTCTTGAGCATGTGGTCACAAAATGGGTACCAAGGAGAAGAGGGGTGCTAGGCAGAGTACTGGCCCCTCAACGATGTCCAGGTTCAAATCCCCAGAACCTGGGAATATGTTAAGAAACAGTGCCAATATGGCTAAGGATAGGATCTTGTGAGTAGCTTGGATTATTCAGGCAGGCTCAGTGTAACCATAAGGGTCCTTGTAAGAGGAAAGAGGAGTGTCAGAGGAAGGAGATGTGATGACGCCATGCTGCTGGCTTTGAAAATGCAGAAAGTGCTACAACCAAGAATTCAGGCCACCTCTAGAAGCAGCAAAGGTGAAAAATGGATTCTCCCCAGGGTCCCCAGAAAGAACCAGCCAGGTTGACACCTTGGCTTTAGCCTAGTGAGACAGATTTTGGTTTTCTGGCCTCCAGAAATGTAAGATAATGAATATGGATCATTTTTAGACACTAGGCTTATGGTAATTTGTGACAGCAGCAATAAAAAACTGATAAAGAAGGTTCCAAAAAATAGGGATTCTGGGTATCTAATCTTTGTAGGGGAAACCTCTGATTCTTTGGCCAAAGGCAACCATGAATAAGTCAGGGGATGGCCTGCCCCTAATCACAACATCTGAGTCTGTTGTTTTTCAGCAGGCAAGGTCTAACATGCAGTCTATTCCAACTGGAGAACAATAATAAAAAACTATGCTGGAACGAATCTACATTTTTAGAATCTGAATGTGCTATATTCATCAAATTGTGACATTGTGATGTGTTTTGGTTTCTGTAGTGCAAGGTGATCCAAGGGAATCTTACTCACCCAGCATGGAATTCAGGGAGCATCAAACAAATGGCATTCTGCTTACAGAGCTTTCCTAAGCTCGTTTCTTGTAGTATTTTTCAGTGTGTGAGTGTGTGTGTGTGTGTGTGAATAAAGAGGGTAAAAATATTTTACTAGTGATTTTCTGCACATGATTAAATAGAATTTCACTTCAGAATAATTCTGTATTTTACAGTACTAATGAGAGATTTGTAAAAAGGATACAAGTAAAAATTAGAAAATATTAATATTCTAACCATGAATAATTTAAGTAAATGCTATTATAAGCATACAATGAAATATTGCACAATTATTACAAATTATAAAAGATTATGTAAAATATAGAACTTTATCATATTTATGGTATATATGATTTGGAAAATGGTGAGGATACATGCATCTAAATGGTGATAATTTTTTGTTGGTGTGGGATGACTGGAGATTATGTTTTATTTCTTTATACTTTTTATCAAGCATGCTACATATATGTAAATATATATATATATATATGTATATGCCACTGGAAAATATATATATGTCACCAGAAAAAATATTTTAATTAAAACTCTTAGAAGAAGCCTAGAAAGACCAGTGCAATTTGCCATAGCTGCATGCTCTGAGGGGACTTTGCTATAAAGCCACTTTGGGCATATGTGTCCTGCTTTTCCTAAGTGGTGATAACACAGATAAAGCTTCTGATACAGCTTCTGTGGCCTCACAGGACAAACTCTTTCTGACTAAATTTGTCAGGCCTGCAGTTCAGCATTGCTTTGCTACAACACTGCATATTCAAAAATGATAACTCTGGCACTCAGTCAACTCCGTGATTCCAATGGACAGAGTCTAACAGTTCGTCTCATGGTCACTAAACAATAATAACAATAACACCAGAAGCAACAGTGTCTTTTTCTGAGCACCTATTACTTATCAGGCACTACACCAGTCCCTTTACTCTTATTAGCCTAATCCATATGCCAACTCTGCAATTTAAATTATTATCTCGTTCTAACATAAAACAGAGCTGAAATTCAGATTCTAAAGTAACCTGCCAGGACAAGATATGCCATATATTGGTCTCAAACTATAACTCATTGACTTTACATTTTATGCTTTTACTGATGTACTACATTATTAAATATGCATGTATGTGTCTGTGTGTATATGTACAGTTACCACTCATTGGGCACTTAGAATATGACATACACTATACTTTTGTTTTATCACAGCAACCAAATGAAGCGAGTTGTATTCTCCCTACTTTGCAGATGTGAAAACTGTAAGCCTAAGAGGTCAATTTATTTGGCTGAGGTCACACAGCAGCGAACAACACAGCTGGCTTTTTGCCCACGTTTGCTGATCCCAGTGGTCTCTCATTATCACAGCCTGACCCTGAGAGCATATATTCCCTCAATCACCTGTACGCTCTGGCCTCCATCTTTCTATTGCTAAGTTTAAACTCTGGGTTGCCTCAGCCAAGGAGAGAGAAAATGGCCCTTGTTCCTGCCTCAAAGTTTGCTGTTCTGTGACTTATCTCCTGACAGCTACCTTCCTGTGCCTGAACTCTCCCAGACAACTACTCTACTACCTGCCTACAACCTCTCATGCCTTGACTGGTTTCCGCAGAATAAACCTACCTATGTGAGCCTGTAGTGGCCACCACATTCCAGTCCTGCTCATTCTTCAGGATATAACATCTGGTTCTTTGAATGGAGTTCCTGAGAGGCCTTTATTGACTGGCCAAGTTCCTGCGTTGCCCCTGGTAAATATCCTGCCTATCCAATGTTGCCTATATCCCATAATGGGATGACATAATAGGAAAGTACTTTAACACCTTTTTTGCTATTTGAGTATTCATACTTTCCAGGGCAAAAACACCTAAACAAGTGAAAGGCCACATATCCAGTACATTGTTAAGTTAGCCTCCAGATCAAAATACAATGTGGAATGCATGAGCTACGATTCAAACAAAAATATCATCATGGAAGACACAGTGATACCATATCATGCAAGCCTATTATGCAGAAATAATCAATGCCACTGATGTTGATGAATGACCCAGAACAGCACAAATAGCAAATTGCCATTTGAATGTCAAATTTTCAGCTTCCAAGGCAGAAACTATTATCTCTCTAACTCGTCTGAACGACCCCGGAGCTGTGCATCCGACTCTTGAGTAAGCTATCATTCCATGTCTTCAGGCTCACAAAGAGCCTCAAGGTTGCTCTTGCCTCACAGAGCATGAAATATTTCCCTGATTATCGCTTGGTGACAGATTTAACATTTTTAATGTAACTTCTAATACGCAAGATGAATCTTCCACTTTTAAATTCTCGAATAGAATCTGAGACTCTTGGCCCTGCAGAGCTCTTAAGAGGTCATGCAATTCATCCCTCAGCTTGCAGGCAGGTCCACACTTATCCTCTCAGACATGTGACAATCCCTCTGATTTTAGAAGACTTTACAGCCAGGATGCTTTAACAAACTCCCTCCATGCACATGAAATGTTCACAGCTTTCACTCTCAGGAAATTTTCTTTTGCCTTTAACCTAAAGCGTTGACGCTTCCTTTTCAGTCCATTGTTATGAAATCACATGTACTCTTTTCTTTTATGGTTTTCAGCATTTCCTCTTCTCTTTCTTACATAATAATAATCTTCACATTTTATTATAATTTTCCATCTCCTCAGCAGATTGTTAGTTCTGTATAGGTATTAGATCTTTTCATAGATCTTTTCTTACATCACAAGCTTCCAGCAAAAGGTGTGCTAGCATCCTTGCTTAGCCCTATTGTAGAACTTAGGATATTGGTTAAAATTCCTTATTTATTTTCTGTCTAACACTATCTTCCTCATTCAGAGCTGTCTGAGCAAGAGAAAGAAATAAATATATATGCCCAAATATTAACCAAAAACATACATATTTTGAAGCTCTTAGAGAATACTTTCTATTTGGAGCATACACAACAGATGAATAACATAAATTACTTCCTTTAGTGAGTCCTCAAAAGGAATCTCAAATCTCTTCGTCACAGGTTAGGATTTCCTGGCTTCAGATCCATCACAACAGCACTCATCTATCACACGTTCTGACAGGCAAATATGCCCTAGGTCTCCAGTCAGACAGTTGCAATAAGCTATTGATTAAAACGGAGTTACGCTGTTTTAAAATCTATTGTTCAACCATTTTTTCTGACCTAAAATTTGGTATCCTGGCTAAAACAATTAAACTGATTTATGCAGTCATTTCCAGGGTATCATGTAGTTAGAGAAAAATAGTAAGTTTTATATTTTGGGATGCTATGCTATTAATACTATTCTATTTATGTATAAGTAATATTATGCTCCCATTCTTCCAGAAATAATTTAAATAACTTAAAAACATTTCTTATAGATTGCTACATTAAAACAATGAAAAAAAAATAAAAAGAAGCCAAGAGTAAACATAGAGAAATGAAGAAAAAGTTGTATATGAAAATAAGAATGAAATAATTACTGTCATTGGGAAGTCAAAACAAAAAGTTATAGATTTAGAATTTCTCAGTAACAGGTAACCTAAATGACATTAATAAATAAAGGAAAGCCTAAACAGACACCTGAGAAGCAAATATTTCCCCAGAATTAAATTATAAGAGGAATCTACAGGGTGATTTCTTATTTTTAAAAATGAATAAAATATTAAGACATTGTTTCAACACCTGGTTTGCAGAAGTTGAAGAAACATACTTCAAATGCTAATTCTATGCATTGGCTTAACAAAAGACAACAAAATTCACTAGATTAAAAACCTCAGGTTTGGCAATGAAGAAATCATTGGTAAAAACCAAAAACACAACTCATGAAAGAAAAAAATGTTGACTCCATTAAAATTACAAACTTCTGCTCTACCCATGAAAGAAAAAATTACAAACGTCTACTCTGCCCATGAAAGAAAAAAAAGTTTGACTTCATTAAAATTACAAGCTTCTGTTAAAAGAATGAAAAAACAAGCCACACACTGAAGAGAAAATATTTCCAAGACACAAACTAATTTAAAAAAAAAAGTAGGATCTAAAATATCCAAAGAACTCTTAAAACTGAACAATAAGGAAATGAACAACCCAGTTTTTAAAATAGGCAAAAGATCTGAATAGACACCTCACCAAAGAAGATATAGGAAATAAGTTGGATAGGATAGGATAGGATAGGATAGGATAGGATAGGATAGGATAGGATAGGATAGGATAGGATGGGAAAGGATAGGAAATGAGCATTTGAAAAGATATTCAACATCATATGACACCAGAAGACTGCAAATTAAAACAATCATGTGATACCACTACACATCTGTTAAAATGGCTAAAATTCAAAACATTGATATCATCAAATGCTGATGACGATGGAAAGCAAAAGGAACTCTCATTCATTGCTGGTGGGTATGCAAAATGGTATGGCCACTTTGGAAAAGAGTTTGGTAGTTTCTTACAAAACTAAACATACTGTTACAGTATGATCCAGCAATCATGTCCTTTGATATTTACCCAAATAAACTGAGAACTTCTACACAAGAGCATGAACACAAATGTTTGTAACAGCTTTATTTATGATTGCCAAGACTTAGAAGCTACTAAAATGTCCTTCAATACACCTGTGTGAATGAATAAACTGTAGTGCATTCATATGAAGGAATATTGTTTATCAGTAAAAATAAATTAGCTATCAAGCCACAAAAAGACACCAAGGAACCTTACATGTATAGCATAAAACAAAGGAAGCCCATCTTAAAAAGCTAGTTTATAGTTTCTGGGAAAAGCAAAATTATGGAAACAATAAAAAGATCAGGGTTTCACGAGGGAAGTGGAAGCGAGGAGGAATAAATAGGTGGAGCACAGGAGAGTTTTAAGCCAGTGAAACTATTGTGTATGATACTGTAATCGTGAACACAAGTCATTGTATATTTGTCAAAGCCAATACAATGTACAACACGAAGAGTGAACTATAATGTAAACTGTGGACTTTAGTTAATAATAGTGTATTGTTTGTGGTTCATCAATTGTAACAAATAGACCACAGTAATGCCAAATGTTGATCATAGGGGAAATTAGTTGGGGGTGAGAAATAGAGGGAATTGAGGAGAGATATGAGAAATCTCTGTACTTTCCACTCAATTTTTCTGTAAACCTAAAAAAAGTATACTAATTTTTAAAAACTCATTAATGGCTAAGCTTACTTAGAGTAAGTACTTTATAATAATCTAACTTGATACAAGAAAAAAAGTTAGAGAACCTAGAAGAACAATACCTGTGATCAATTTCAGCACTATTGACATTCTGGGCCTAATAATTCATTGTTTGGAGCAGGGTGAAAGAGGCTGTCCTGTGTATATTTAGCAGTATCCTACCCTCTACCAACTTGATACCAGAGCAGCCTCCTACTCAAGGTGTGACAACTGAAACTGTCTCCAGACATTGCCAAATTTCCCTTATCAGGCAAAATCACCATCAGTTGAGAGTCCTGTCTTAATGCTCTCTCTCTCAAATATCTAGTGTATCAAACCCACTTTCAACAAGAGCTGAGTAACAGGTAATTGAAGATTCAACTATTTATTAAAAGGGCAGATATCCTGTGCTATTGATTAAAATACATTTGTATCTTTAGATGTCAATCACATTAAAGAGTAGTCTACTGTTTTACAAATATGTGTGTAAACCAGTTTATTCTTGTCAGTTTTGCTTTGCAGTTCTAGTCTCTACATCCTTCTTCACCCCACAGTGAAGTTATTTGTCCCTCTGAAATAAGTTCAGTCACACCTCAGTTTCCATAGTTTGCAGGCTCCTCTGGTCCTTCCCTTATAGTCCAGACCAATGAATGGGCTTATATTTTCTTCCTGATGAACATCTGCTTACTATTCCAAATCTGAGCATAGCAGAATACTTACCCACACTGCTGAAAATATTAACATGCTGAATAGGTTTATGTATTATTTTCCTTTTGAATACTAGAAAATTGTAAAAAGCAATTTTTAGGAGATGTTGAGCTCTTCTTTCTAACTCTGATAAGCCAACAGATTGATTTGATTTTGAATTCTTTCATGATCCTTTTTCTGTGCCCAGAAACAAACTTAATTTTCCACTCTATGAGGGGAAAAAACAAACTCTACCCATGCCCCATTATCTCCTTCAATTTACTTCTGTCTTTCTTTTTTATTTACTAAAACCCCTCTTGAAGAAGTAGCCTCCTTCAGTGTGTCTGCCTTCTCAATTCCATTTATGCCCCATCCTATTTTATCTTTCATTTCCTCCAGTTCACTGAAATTTCCCCACAAACATCCCCAATTATCACTTGACTAAAAACTACAATGATGTATTTTCAGACTTCACATTATTCAACATCTGCTACTACATCTTCCTGTTATCTTTAAAATTTTCTCCTTTTTTCGGCTCCTGGAATACTATTATAGTCTTCTTTTTCCTACTTCCACAAATATTCATGTTTCAGTTCCTTCTTGATTCCTGTTTCTCTGCACATGTCTTAAACTCTGACCATCAGTTTTCCACACTTTGTTGCTTCACTTTTAATTTCCATGATCACTCTAGTTATCTCATACACTTCACCAACATCAAGTTTATTCATTCCACTCCCCTTTCAAAACCAATTAATGAAGACACAAAGAAAAAAAATTCTCTGTTCCTTCTTCTCATTTCTGCATTTATAAATATGGGTTAATGTTATCACCTTTGCCCAAAGTAGAAATGCATTAGTTTTCTTCTGTTCTTACCTTTCCACAACCATGACACTCAATCAACCTTTAGGTCCTATCTCAAAATTTCTTATTCTTTCCTTTTCACTTTCATTGCCTTGACTCAAATCTCTGCTATCTCTTACTACGGTAACAACACTGTGACCCAACCATCAGAAGATCTTTCTAAATATAAATATGATCTGGTTAACTTCCTACATATCATCCTTCTTTGATTTCTTTTTACTCTGTCCAAAATGCATTATCATGCTACATATGAGTTTTCACAATCAGTTTTTGACATGCGTCTTCAATCTCATAGTACACTTTTTCCTGCCATATAACTCATGCTTTGGTCATATTCCAGTCCCTCTATTTAAAATGTCTTTCCTTTTCTTTCTTTTGTAGGAAAATTTCTACTTTTTATTAAAAAGTGTCATGGGTGCATAGTCGGTGTATGTATTTATGGGCTACATGAGATATTTTGATACAGGTATGTGATACACAACAATCACATAAGGGCAAATGGGGTATCCATCACCTCAAGCAATTATCTTTGGGTTACAAACAATCCAATTTTACTCTTTTAGTTATTTTTAAATATAGAATGAATTATTGTTGACTGTAGTCACCCTGTTGTGCTATCAAATACTACATATTATTCATTCTATTTTTGTATCCATTAATCATCCCCACTTTGCCCCACCAGTTCCCCCCACCTACCCATCTCAGCTTCTGATAATCATCATTCTACTCTCTATATCCATGAGCTCAATTGTTTTAATTTTTTAGCTCCCACAAACAAATGAGAACATGTGGGCTGGGCATGGTGGCTCATGCCTGTAATCCCAGCACTTTGGAAGGCCAAGGTCGGCAGATCACAAGGTCAGGAGATCAAGACCATCCTGGCTAACACGATGACACCCCATCTCTACTAAAATACAAAACATTAGCCAGGCACGGTGGCGGGTACCTGTAGTCCCAGCTACTTGGGAGGCTGAGGCAGGAGAATGGTGTGAACCCAGGAGAACAAGCTTGCAGTGAGCCGAGATCACGCCACTGCACTCCAGCCTGTGCGACAGAGTGAGACTACGTCTCAAAAAAAAAAAAAAAAAAAAAAAAAAAAGACAGAATATGTGAAGTTTGTCTTTCTGTTCCAGGCTTAGTTCACTTAACATAATGACTTCTAGTTCCATACATGTTGTTGCAAATGAAAGGATCTCATTCTTTTTTATGGGTAAATAGTACTCCATATTGTATATTTGCCTCATTTTCTTTATCCATGCATTTGTTAATGGACAGTAAGATTGGTTAAAATCCTTGGCTACTGTGAATACTGCTGCAATATACATGGGAGTGCAAGTATCTCTCCAACATACTGATTTCCTTTTTTTGTGCATATACCTTGCAGTGGGATTGCTGGATCACACAGTAGCTCTATTTTTAATTCTTTAAGGAAAACATTCTCCATAGTGGTTGTAGTAATTTACATTCCTACCAACAGTTTACAAGGGTTCTGTTCTCTCCACATTCTCACCAGCACTTGTTATTGCCTGTATTTTTGGATAAAAGCCACTTTAACTAGGGTAAGATGATATTTCATTGTAGTTTTAATTTGCATTTTTCTGATGCTCAGTAATGTTGAGCACCTTTTCATACACTTCGTTGTCATTGAAAATTGCTACTTTTAATTTAAAAACTAAGCTGGCACAGTGGCTCACACCTGTAATCCCAACAATTCTAAAGGCTAAGGCAAGAGGATTACATGAGGCCAGGAGTTCAAGACCAGCATAGGCCACATAGGAAGTTTTCATATCTTTAAAAATACTAAATGCTAACAACTCTATGAAGTCTTCTTTTCCTTACAAAGTCTTATTATTCCTCCTTTGTGCATTCACCGCACTCTGCCCACACCTCCTTTATTGCTTTGTATTTTAAAGTAATGTCATTTTATTTTACTGGTTGCTATCTCCCAATAAAACGTGAGGTGCTTGAATGTTATATATTTTTTAACTGTGATTTTTTCTGCAGTACCTTGCAATATTAATTACTCAATAAACACTTGTAACACAAACATATACATAATATAATCATTATAAAGCAAACTTATTTTATTTCAACTTTCCCTAGCCGAAGGGCATGGATCCAATTCATCTAAAATGCAACCAAGTCATTTATATATGTGTTTAAAACATAACAAACTGGAACAAAATAATCATTTGCTGTACTTAAAATTGAAGACTATTCCTATCCTTACAGATTATCTATCAATAATTTAGAATAGGGGTTGAAATAAATGTATAAATTATTCCATACAAGCGCATAGGATTTAGAGCATAGATACTTTCTGTGGAATCAGCAGTACATATCGGATCAATGGAGAAAAAGTCTTCCTTTGATTTTAATTGACTTCACAGAAAGATAAAGTGATATAACAATGGTCAACAGGAGAATTGATATACTTAAAACTTTCTTACTCTTCATGAAAGATATGAGATTGAGAAGCTCATTTTTGCAAATTAAAAAAAAATCTCTAAACAAATAATGAAATTTTTGTTTGTTATTAATTTTTGGCAAGAAAATATCCTTTCTAGAAAAGTAATAAGCTCTTCTTTGCAACTATTCCTCAGAAACAGATGTTTTATCTTATTTATCTTTGAAGATCAGGGTTGATCTAGATACGTGGAACTTATGAAGGGCTTAATGAATGTTCACTGAGTCCATAAATGAAAGAAAGGGAAGTTAAGGTAACTATACCATATGCATAAATAAATATTTTTCAAATTAAAGTGTTAATATTTTTCATCCCCAGTGTTCCTCTTGAGAGGTGACAACGTGCTGGTGGACCTCGCTCACTCTCAGTGCCTCCTCGGCCTCAGCGTCCACTGTGGCGGCACTTGAGGAGCCCTTCAGCCTGCCACAGCACTGTGGGAGCCCCTCTCTGGGCTGGCCGAGGCCGGAGCCAGCTCCCTCTGCTTGTGCGAAGGTGTGGAGAGAGATGCACGGGCAGGAATGGACACCGCACACCATGCTTGCAGGCCAGCGTGAGCTCCAGGTGGGCGTGTGTTCCATGGCCCCGCACTTGGAGTGGCCAGCTGATGGCTGGCCTAGGCAGTGAGGGGCTTAGCACCTGGGCCAGCAGCTGCAGAGGGTGCACCAGGTCCCCACCTGGGGCTCCTGCACTGCCCAAGTCTCCTTGAGGAGTGCAGCCCCCTGCACCATGGCGCCCAGTCCCATGGACCACCCAAGGGCTGAGGAGTGCGGTTGCAGGGCAAGGGACTGGCAGGCAACTCCACCTGCAGCCCTGGTGTGGGATTCACTAGGTGAAGCCAGGTGGGCTCCTGGGTCTAGTGGGGACTTGGAGAACTTTTATGTCTAGCTGGAGGATTGTAGATGCACCAATCAACACTCCATGTCTAGCTCAGGGTTTGTAAATGCACTAATCAGTGCTCTGTACCTAGTAAACCTAGTGGGGACTTGGTGAACTTTTCTGTCTAGCACTCTGTGTCTAGCTAAAGAATTGTAAATGCACCAATCAGCACTCTGTGTCCACCTCAGGGTTTGTAAATACACCAATCAGTACTCTGTGTCTAGCTCAAGGTTTGTAAATGCACCAATCAGTACTCTATCTAGCTAACTTAGTGGGGACTTGGAGAACTTTTCTGTCTAGCACTTTGTGTCTAGCCAAAGGATTGTAAATGCACCAATCAGCACTCTGTGTCTAGCTCAGGGATGGTAAATGCACGAATCAGCACTCTGTCAAAACGGACCAATCAGCTCTCTGTAAAATAGACCAATCAGCTCTCTGTAAAATGGACCAATCAGCAGGATGTGGGTGGGGCCAGATAAGGGAATAAAAGCAGGCTGCCTGAGCCAGCCAGCGGCAACCTGCTTGGGTCCGCTTCAGCACTATGGGAGTGTTATTCTTTTGTTCTTTACAATAAATCTGGCTTCTGCTCCCTCTTTGGGTCAACGCCGCCTTTATGATGATGAGCTGTAACACTCATCGGGAAGGTCTGCAGCTTCACTCCTGAAGTCAGCGAGACCTTGAACCCACCAGAAGGAAGACACTGCGAATACATCTGAACATCTGAAGAACAAATTCCGGACACACCATCTTCAAGAGCTGTAACACTCACTGCAAGGGTCCGCGGCTTCATTCTTTAAGTCAGCAAGACCAAGAACCCACCAATTCCGGACACACTTTCAGGTATCCTCTTTAACTGTGAATTAATTTTCAATAATTCAATCAAAAAATACTAAGTTGTTCTATGATTAAATACTTGTATTCAGTTTGGGGAAAAGAAAAATGAGTAAGAGATGCTCCTGATCTTCAAAATAACTCACATGAACTACTAAAGGAAATAAAAGATGCTTGTAATATGGAACATTTCTTAATGTTTGTTCTAGAGAACACCAGTGTCTCAGATATTACTCCTGCCCATAAAATGTGATCCCGTCCTGAGAATGAGAGTTGAAAACGGTCAATACTGTATCTTAGCGATTCATGATGACAATGGCAAATTAAAGTTTCTGAAACAGTATGCAGCAAGGAACTATCATTGACCTATAAATCTTCAGGTGTATTTGATGAAAAATGTTCTTTGTATGGCACCCATTAATATGTCAGCTTCAGCGAGTATACTTTAGAAAGTGGTCAAATAGCATTAAAAAGTCCCATAAAGCAGAAAATTTCGTGAGAGCAGAGAGGAGAAAAACAGAGGAGGACCTGCCTCTGAGTCAGCCTAACGAAGGCAGATTGCTGGGAGGATGTGGACAGGACACTCCATAGTGGAAAATGTTATATGGAATTAGAGGTTTACAGGTGTAATGAGAAAAAAAAAAAAAACAGCATCTATTAAGTCCGAAGAAATGACTCATATGTTCATCAAGATAAATTGTTTCCCTAATTTCAAGTTTACATTCATTTTTAGCTCCTAGGAAAACTTAAGATTCTGCAACTAAGAAGTACCACTTTGTGCGAGAATGTGACAAGATCTAAAATTCACTTTCAGTTCCACCTAGAGCTATTTTGGTTCTACTCTGATAACCCTCACAGATTAACCGCACCTTCTCCCTAACTCTGAGAAGTGAAGCATCATAAGCCAAATTTAGGGATTTGAACCGTATTTCATCCTTCGTGCCTCTAGACTTGTAATAATGACCTTCCTTGTATCCTAAGAAGATTTAAATGTGTTTGTAATGGTGCTGCCTTCCTCAGCCCTTCCTATCCGAATTCTGCTCTAGAGTCTCTAAAACCTGACACCTGCAAATGGACATCTCTACCGGCCTGGGTAGATGTTTTGTTCCTATTTGCATAGAGACTCTTGTTTTGTACTGTTTCATGTTTGGATGATATTCTATTTGCTGCCTGTTGGTCTTCCTGATGCACAGAAATAAAAATGGTGTCTAAGCTAACAATAACAAGCACTGAGGAAAGGACTCCCTATTCAATAAATGATGCTGGGAAAACTGGCTAGCTATATGCAGAAGACTGAAACATGACCCCTAACTTTCACCACATACAAAAATCAACTCAAGATTAATTAAAGACTGAAATGTAAAATATAAAACTATAAAAACTCTAAAGGAAAGTCTAGGAAATACCATTCTGGATGTACATACATATTCTAGGAAATACCATTCTGGCAAAGACTTCATGGCAAAGACTCTCAAAGCAATTGCAAAAAACCCAGAAATTGACAAGTGAGACCTAATTAAACTAAACAGCTTCTGCACAGCAAAAGAAACTTTCATCAGCATGAAGACACAACCTACAGAACAGGAAAAATTGTTTGCCATCTATTCATCAGACAAAGGTCTAATATCCAGCATCTATACGGAACGTGAATAAATCAACAAGCAAAAAACGAACAACACCCAAAGTGGGCAAAGTACATGATCAGACACTTCTCAAAAGAAGACATACATGTAGCCAATAAGCATACGAAAAAATGCTCAATGTAATTATGTAATTAATCATTGGGAAAATGCAAATAAAAACCACAATGAAGATACCATCTCACACCAGTCAGAATGGCCACTATTAAAAGTCAGTAAAAAGTCAGGCACGGTGGCTCATACCTGTAATCCCAGCACTTTGGGAGGCCAAGGTGGGTGGATCACCTGATGTCGGGAGTTCAAGACCAGCCTGGGCAACATGGTGAACTCTGGTATCTACGAAAAATACAAAAAAAAAAAAAGAAGAAGAAGAAGAAAAGAAATTAGTTGGGCATGGTGGTAGGTGCCTGTAGTCCCAGCTACTTGGGAGGCTGAGGCAGGAGAATTGCTTGAACTTGGGAGGTGGAGGTTGCAGTGAGCCGAGATTGTGCCACTGCACTCCAGCCTGGGCGACAGAGCGAGACTCCATCTCAAAAAAGAAAAAAAAAAAGTCAAAAAATAACAGCTGCTGATGAGTTTGCAGAGAAAAGGAGACACTCGTTGGTGGTGGGAATGTCAATTAGTTCTGCCACTGTGAAAAGACACACTTATGAGCCCAACCTGCTTCTTTGCATCTTTTAAAGCTATGCACACCAAATCCACTGTCAGAGTTTCAGAGTTCTTTTTGCCCCATTCATAGACTAGCTGGGAAGAGGGAGACATCTTCCAAGCCTGTTTTTCTTCCTGTGTTTTAAGAACACATATTCTCTTTCTAGGAGTTTATTAATAATTGCTGCAAGGAAACTAATGGAACAAAATAAAAGAGAACAAACATAAGATAGTGAAAAGATGTTTAAAAGTCTTAAAAATTCATGAAGCCATAATTTTAACACTAGATAATAATGCTGCTTTGCATAGAGCATTTGCACGTATTCCCAGAGAATATGCGCTTGTCTACATACTCTGAAACCATTTAACTATGTAAACTAGCATAAACCATTTTCAATGACGGTACCTAAAGCGGTAGAAGAAAACAGATCACTAAGAAGATATTGCCAAATAAAGGTGAATTAATATTAAATCTTTTATTTCAATAGAAGTCTGCAAAGTCTGAGTATTCAGAAAAACCATAGAACATCTCATATAGAAATCACAGAAAAAAATTAAACTAAGCTACTTTAAAAGTGTCCAAAAGGAATGAAATCATGTCCTTTGTAGGGACATGGATGGAGCTGGAAGTCATTATCCTCAGCAAACTAATACAGAAACAGAAAACCAAACATCACATGTTCTCATCTATAAGCAAATATTGAATGATGAGAACACATGGACCCACTGGGGGAAACAGCACACACCAGGTCCTATCAGGGGGAGAGAGAGTGTCAGGAAGAATAGCTAATGGTTCTAGGCTTAATACCTAGGTGATGGGATGAGCTGTGTAGTAAACCACCATAGCATACATTTACCTATGTAACAAACCTGCGCATCGTGCACATGTGCCCCTGAACTTAAAATAAGAGTTTAAGAAGAAAAAAAGAAGTGTCCATACATGTGTCATCGAAGTAGATATCTAGATATTTCTCCATCTGTGTGTGTGTGTGAATTATGAAGCAAGATTAAGATCAGGAGAAAAACATTTTATCACATGTGGTGTATAGTTTAGAACTTATTTCTCCTATATTATCTGCAATCAGAAAAGAGTATCCATGTTTGTTTCCTGTGATACTAAATTTTCATAAGAATCAGAAGTAATTAGAAGCTTTGGAAGTGACAAAATTTCTTTTTTAAAAGTCAGAGCTATAGCAAATGGGTGATTTTAACTCCTCATCCAAGAAAAAGAATTAGTCTTTAGGAGGTATGTCCCAGAATATTCTCAGCATCTGGTTAAATATAATCATATGATTTCAAGGACTCCAGGTTAAATCATTTCATAGTTGCTGGCTTTCTAATACTATCATTGTTGAACAAAAGTAATTTATCTGAAGTTCTTCTTACAGAATGTATGGGATTTCTATATCAGGTTATCTAAGAATGGATTACATGAGGAGTCAGTCCATGACAAAGAATCATAAGAACTAGTGGCTGTAGAGAATAAGATTGGATGAGGTGAAGATTATTGAGATCATCTTGAAGGTCTGGAATATCAGAGAAGAGAGTAGGTTTGGAGGAGGGATGAGGAAGCAGTCACACTGAAAAGCCAGATGGTACCAAGCAATTGCAGTGGCAGAAATGTCTCAGTGTTCTCAAAGGTGTAAGTCCTGGATTGAACATTAGACTTAGAAACAGATTATTTCATAATACTGGTTAGTGAAGATGCTCTGAAGTTGCAAGAAGTCATGTTAAAATTAACTTGCAGATGTAAACCGCACGTGAAAGCCTCTTATTCTTCCTTAGGAGGGTGTGCACACAACTATAGGAGGCCTTCCCCTTCAGAGTCCATGTACTCATGAGACTCCTGCCAAGGTGCCAGGGTATGTCCAGATGGGATACAAGCCCTGCAACCATAAGGATTCCCTGTGGTTCATGTGGTCTGCCTTTTTACTTTACATTTACCTCCGTCCAAAATAACATGTTGCGTATAATTTAAAATTTAGACAATTTTTCTATTTTTCTTAAGAAACAAATGACTAAGGAGAGAAGAACACCTGAAAACAAATACATTCAAGTTTTGAATTAGTGGAGCAACATAAACCAATTTGATTAGTTTTATTCTAGAGGCAGGCCAACACAAAATATTTTTAACAGCCTCGTAGTGAATCCCCTACCGTGTGGCCCTTTAAGAAGTTTTACCTGGACAAAAGTAACTGTTCATTCACACACCCCAAAAAAATCAATCTGGAAGAGCACTTTTTGAGTAAAAGTTCCACCTGTTTCTTTCTAAATTCATAATGTGACATGTTTAGCCAATGTTAAAAGATTCTATGGAGATTGAGAAGTTCAGTGTGCTCATTTCTTGCATAAGTCATACTAGAAATACAGTAAGAGTATCAGTACAGTAATTTTGCAAAGCTGTCTTCAGAGTCATGACATTTGTTTCTAGAAAGAGGGTAGAAGAAATGGTTTAGAGGAACCAACGTAGTAAAAAGCGTTATTATTCATATGTCAAATGAGACAGCATCATAAGGTTCATAAATGATTGACAGATAGCCAATAACTCTGCAATGAAAACTATGCACAACGATGCCTTAAAAAAAAAAAAAAAAAAGTCAGAAAGTTTCAACAGAGGCTGGCAAGATAGCCAAAGAGGAACAACTCTGGTCTGTAGCTCCCAGAGAGAGATCAATGCAGAAGGCGGGTGATTTCTGCATTTCCAGCTGGCGTATCTCACTGGGACTGGTTAGAAAGTAGGTGCAGCCCACAGAGGGTGAGCCAAAGCAGGGTGGGACGTCACCTCAACAGGGAAGTACAAGGGATCAGGGAACTTCCCCTAGCCAAGGGAAGCCTTGAAGGACCTTGCCATGAGGAACTGTGCGTTCTAGTTCCTACACTTTTCCCATGGTCTTCACAACCCACAGAACAGGAGAGTCCCTCAGGTGCCTACACCACCAGGGCCCTGGATTTCAAGCACAAAACTGGGCAGCCATTTGAGGAGACACTGAGCTACTTGCAGGACTTTTTTTTCATACCCCAGTGGCACCTGGAATGACAGTGAGACAGAACCATTCACTCCCCTGGAAAGGGGGCTAAAGTGAGGGAGCCAAGTGGTCTAGCTCAGTGGATCCCACTCCCATGGAGCCCAGTAAGCTAAGATTCACTGGCTTGAAATTCTCCCTGCCAGCACAGGAGTCTGAAATCAACCTAGGATGCTCAAGGTTAGTGGGGAGAGGGGCATCCACCATTACTGAGGCTTGAGTAGGCAGTTTTAGTTTTCCCCTGACAATGTAAACAAAGCCTCCAGGAACTTCAGACTGGATGGAGCCCACTGCAGCTCCGCAGAGCCACTGCAGCCAGACTGCCTCTCTAGATTCCTACTCTCTGGTCAGGGTATCTCTGAAAGAAAGGCAGCAGCCCCGGTCAGGGGCTTATAGATAAAACTCCCATCTCCTTGGGACAGAGCACCTGGGGGAAGGGGCAGCTGTGGGCACAGCTTCAGCAGACTTAAATGTTCCTGCCTGCAGGCTCTGAAGAGAGCAGCAGATCTCCCAGCATAGTGCTTGAGCTCTGCTAAGGGACAGACTGCCTCCTCAAGTGGGTCCCTGACCCCTGTGCCTCCTGACTGGTAGACACCTCCCAGCAGGGCTTGACAGACACCTCATAAAGGAGAGCTCCGGCTGGTATCTGGTGGGTGTCCCTCTGGGATGAAGCTTCCAGAGGAAGGAACAGGCCGCAGTCTTTGCTGTTCTGCAGTTTCTGCCAGTGATACCCAGGCAAACGAGGTCTGGAGTGGACCTTCAGCAAACTCCAACGGACCTGCAGCAGAGGGTCATGACAGTTAGAAGGAAAACTAACAAACAAAAAGGAATAGCAACAACATCAACAAAAGGGACTTCCACAAAGAAACCCCATCTGAAGGTCACCAACATCAAAGACCAAAGAACAAGGTAGATAAATCTACACAGATGAGGAAAAACCAGCACAAAAAGGCTGAAAATTCCAAAAACTAGAATGTCTCTTCACCTCCACAGGATCACAACTCTTCACCACCAAGGAAACAAAACTGGAAGAAAAATGAGTTTGATGAATTGACAGAAGTTGGCTTCAGAAGGTGGGTAATAACAAACTCCTCTGAGGTACAGGAGCAAGTTCTAACACAATGCAAGAACGCTAAGAACCTTGTAAAAAGGGTTAGAGGAATTGCTAACTAGGATAACCAGTATAGAGAAGCACATAAATGACCTGATGGAGCTGAAAAACACAGCATGAGAGCTTCGTGAAGCACACACAATTATCAATAGCTGAATCAATCAATGGGAAGAAAGGATATCAGAGACTGAAGACCAACTTAAGGAAATAAAGCGTGAAGACAAGATTAGAGAAAAAAGAATGAAAATGAAGGAAAAAGGCCTCCAAGAAATATGGGACTATGTGAAAAGACCAAACCTACATTTGATTAGTGAACCTGAAAGTGATAATGAAACACTCTTCAGACTGTTTATCCAAGAGAACTTCCCAACCTAGGAAGACAGGCCAGCATTCAAATTCAGGAAATACAGAGAACACCAAAAAGATACTCCTTGAGAAGAGCAACCCCAAGACACATAATCATCAGATTCACAAAGGTTGAAATGAAGGAAAAAATGTTAAGGGCAGCCAGAGAGAAAGGTTGGGTTACCCATAAAGGGAAGCCCATCAGACTAACAGTGGATCTCTCTGCAGGAACTGTACAAGCCAGAAGAGAGTGAGGTCCAATATTCAACATTCTTAAAGAAAAGAATTTTCAACACAGAATTTCATCTCCAGCCAAACTAAGATTCATAAGCAAAGGAGAAATAAAATCCTTTACAGACAAGCAAATGCTGAGAGATTTTGTCATGACCAGGCCTGCCTTACAAAAACTCCTGAAGGAAGCACTAAATATGGAAAGGAAAAATGGGCACCAGCCACTGCAAAAACATACCAACTTGTAAAGACCATTGACACTAAGAAGAAACTGCATCAACTAATGGGCAAAATAGCCAGCTAGCATTCATAATGACAGGATCAAATTCACACAAAATATTAGCCTTAAATGTAAACGGGCTAAATACCCCAATTAAAAGACATAGACTGGCAAATTGGATAAAGAGTCAAGACCCATCAGTGTGCTGTATTCAAGAGACCATCTCACTTGCAAAGGCACACATAGGTTCAAAATAAAGGGATGGAGGAATATTTACCAAGCAAATGGAAAGCAAATAAAAGCAATGGTTGCAATCCCAGTCTCTGATAAAACAGACTTTAAATCAACAAAGATTAAAAAAAGGGAATTATATAATGGTAAAAGGATCAATACAAAAAGAAGAGCTAATTATCCTAAATTTATATGCACCCAATACAGGATCACCAAGATTCATAAAGCAAGTGCATAGAGACTACAAAGAGACTTGGACTCCCACACAATAGTAGTGGGAGACTTTAACACCCCACTGTCAATATCAAACAGATCAATGACAAAGAAAATTAACAAGGATACTCAGGACTTGAACTCAGCTCTGCACCAAGTGGACCTAATAGACATCTACAGAACTCTCCACACCAAATCAACAGAATATATATTCTTCTCAGCACCTCATAGCACTTATTCTAAAAGTGACCACATAATTGGAAGTAAAACACTCCTCAGCAAATGCAAAAGAACAGAAATCATAACAGTCTCTCAGACCACAGTGTAACCAAATTAGAACTCAGGATTAAGAAACTCACTCAAAACCACACCACTACATGGAAACTGAACAACCTGCTCCTGAATGACTACTGGGTAAATAACGAAATGAAGGCAGAAATAAATAAGTTCTTTGAATCCAATGAGAATAAAGACACAATGTACCAGAATCTCTGGGACGCAGCTAAAGCAGTGTTTAGAGGGAAATTTATACAACTGAATGCCCTCAGGAGAAAGCAGGAAAGATCTAAAATCAACACCCTAACCTCACAATTAAAAAAACTAGAGGACTAAGAGCAAACAAATTCAAAAGCTAGCAGAAGACAAGAAATAACTAAGATCAGAGCATAACAGAAGGAGATAGAGACACAAAAAACCCTTCAAAATATCAGTGAATCCAGGAGCTGGTTTTTTGAAAGATTAGAAAAATAGATAGACTACTAGCCAGACTAATAAAGAAGAAAAGAGAGAAGAATCAGAGAGACAGTAAAAAATGATAAAAGGGATATCACAACTGATCCCACTGAAATATAAACAAGCATCAGAGAATACTATAAACAACTCTATGCAAATAAACTAGGAAACCTAGAAGAAATGGATAAATCCCTAGATACATACACGCTCCCAAGACAAAACCAGGAAGAAGTTGAATCCCTGAATAGACCGATAACAAGTTCTGAAATTGAGGTAGTAATTAATAGCTTACCAATCAAAAAAACAGCCTAGCACCAGACACATTCACAGCTGAATTCTACCAGAAGTACAAAGAGGAGATGGTACCATTCTATCCAAAACTATTCCAAACAATAGAAAAAGAAGGATTCCTCCCTAACTCATTTTATGAGGCCAGCATCATCCTGATACCAAAACCTGGTAGAGACACAACAAGAAAAGAAAATTTTAGGCCTATATCCCTAATGAACACCGATGCAAAAATCCTCAATAAAATACTGCCAAACCAAGTCCAGCAGCACATCAAAAAGCTTATCCACCACGATCAAGTCAGTTTCATCCTTGGTATGCAAGGCTGGTTCAACATATGCAAATCAATAAACATAATCCATCACATAAACAGAACCAATGACAAAAACCACATGATTATCTCAATAGATGCTGAACAGGCCTTCAATACAATTCAACAACCCTTCGTGCTAAAAACTCTCAACGAACTAGGTATTGATAGAATGTATCTCAAAATCATAAGAGCTATTTATGACAAACCCACAGCCAATATTATACTGAATGGGCAAAAGCTGGAAGCATTCCCTTTGAAAACTGGCACAAGATAAAGATGACCTCACCACTCCTATTCAAAACAGTATTGGAAGTTCTTGCCAGGGCAATCGGGCAACAAAAAGAAATAAAGGATATTCAAATAGGAAGAGAGGAAGTCAAATTGTCTCTGTTTGCAGATGACATATTTGTATGTTTAGGAAACCCCATCATCTCAGCCCCAAATCTCCTTATCTGATAAATCACTTCAGCAAAGTGGCAGGATAAAAAAATCAATGGGCAAAACTCACAAGCTTTCCTATACAACAATAATAGACAAACAGAGAGCCAAATAATGAGTGAACTCCCATTCACAATTGCTACAAAGAAAATAAAATGCCTAGGAATACACCTTCTTCAGGGAGAACTACAAACCACTGTTCAAGGAAATAAGAGAGGACACAAACAAATGGAAAAACATTCCATGCTCATGGAAAGGAAGAATCAATATCGTAAAAATGACCATACTGCCCAAAGTAATTTATAGAGTCAATGCTATCCCCACTAAGCTACCATTGACTTTCTTCACAGAAAACCACAAGTAGGAGTTGCACAATGAGAACACATGGACACCCAGAGGGGAACATCACACACTGGGGCCTGTTGGTGGGTGGGAGGCTAGGGGTGGGATAGCATTAGGAGAAATACCTGATATAGATGACAGCTTGATGGGTACAGCAAACCGCCATGGCACATGTATACCTATGTAACAAACCTGCACGTTCTACATTTGTATCCCAGAACTTAAAGTATAATTTTTTAAAAAAAAGAAAAAAAAAAGTCAGTTACTTTCTTGTCAACTGGAGTTACAGGGTAGCGGAGTAGGTAGCAACATTGATTATTATGTGCTAACACAGCTATTTGGAGAATTTCTCCCTCACTATGAGGTTTTAAAGGACATTTAGTAAATTAATAGGCTTAATTCAGTTAAGCAAATAGTAAATAATAATAACAACTTGTTACATATGTATACTTATGCCATGTAAGTATACATATGTAACAAACCTGCACGTTATGCACATGTACCCTAGAACTTAAAGTATAATAAAAAAATAAATAAATAAATAAATAAATAAATAAATAAATAAAAATAATAATAATAACAACTTGTTACAAAGCTCTTTTGCATGGAAATACAGCTCTGCTCCAGGCCATCTTTGACCACTCCTGACAACAAACCCCGTACTCCTATCACCTGTCTTCTCATTCTGCTTTATCACCTTTGTGCCCACTCCTTCACTTGCCTTGGCCACATGTGCCCTCCTCCATACTGAATCCTCCTTGATTCCCTCAGGCAGAGGGAGTTGCTACTTCCTCCAAGGTTCCATAGCATGTTACAAACTCTTGGTTAAATCTGTGTAATGATTATATCACCACCATTTCAGTAGTTCTGGCAAAACACACCTGAGCTATTTTTTCTCACTTGTCTGTTTTATTACTTTCCTATACCCAGTTTAATTTTTCTTGCATTCCTACATTCGGTCAATACTTGTTGACCATCATGTCTAGATCTTCCGAGATCTGTGCTATCCTTTTCCCTAGGTTAGACCACACCTCTTACAGTGAATACACTCATAGCTTCCTCATTGCCCCCATTGTCAAAACTCTCCAGTCACTTTCCGGGAATCCACAAGTCCAGCCATCATTTTTTGAAAATGGACTGCTGTTATTTTCAATTTTTAAAACATTTAAGCTGGGCACAGTGGCTCACATCTGTAATCCCAGCACTTTGGGAGTCTTAGGCGGGTGGATTACCTGAGGTCAGGATTTCGAGACCAGCCTGACCAACATGGAGAAACCTCATCTCTACTAAAAATACAGAATTAGCCAGGCCTGGTGGCACCTGCCTGTAAACCCAGCTACTCAGGCGGCTGAGGCAGGAGAATCACTTGAAACCAGGAGGCAGAGGTTGCAGAGAGCCAAGATTGTGCCATTGCACTCCAGCGTGGGCAACAAAAGCGAAACTCTGTCCAAAAAAAAAAAAAAAAAAAAAAAAATTCTTTAAAGAGATGAAATTAGAATTCCTTAGAATAGCGTATAAGGCTATTTCTGATCTGACCCTGTCTTATTGTATTTAAGCCCCGTATAACAGAATACCGTAAGTTGCCTGGCTTATAAGCAATATAAATTTATTTCTCAATGTTCTACAGGCTGGAGAATCCAACATCAAGTTGCCAGCCGATTCAGTGTCTGGTGAGTGCTTGTTTCCTAATTCATAGATAGTGCTTTCTAGCTGTGGACTCATATGGTGGAAGGAGAAAGGGGTCTCTTTGGAGCCTCTTTTACAAAGAAACTGATGTGACTTGGCTGTGTTCCCACCCAAAATCTCATCTTGAATTGTGATCCCCATAATCCCTATTTTCAAGGGAGGGACCAGGTGGAGATAATCAGATCATGGGGGCAGTTTCCCCCAAGCTGTCCTCATGATACTGAGTGAGTCTCACAAGATCTGATGGTTTAATAAATGTCTGGCATTTCCCCTGCTTTTACTCACTCCAGCCTGCCACCCTGTGAAGGAGATGCCTGCTTCTCCTTTGACTTCTGCCATGATTGTAAGTTTCCTGAGGCCTCCCCAGCCATGCGGAACTGTGAGTCAATTAAACCTCTTTCCTTTATAAATTACCCAGTGCCCGGCAGTTCTTTATAGCAGCGTGGGAATGGACTAATACAGATACTGATCCCATTCATGAGAACTCTGTTCTCATGACCTAATAACCTCCCCCTCACAAAAGCTCCCCATACAAATACCATTACATCAAAGACTAGGTTTCCGCCTATGAATTTTGGCAGACAAAAATATTCAGTCTATAATAGGCCTTGAAAAGTATCACTGCCAAACTCAGTTTTAATCCATCCCTTGAATACCCTATGACTCAAATTTATTCCATTTACTCTTGCCTATAAGCAAGTTCTACCTGGATGGCTCTTTTTCCTTTTTCACACTTTTAAAATCCTGTCATTCTTCAAGACCTTCTACCCCATCCCTCCTCTTCATCTCCTTAATGCCTTTCTCTTCATCCACAATCAGAATTAAGCATTCCTCCTTCTGTGTGCTCCTAATGCTTTGTCACTTTCTCTTCTCAAATGTATGTTCCAGGCCTTGTATTACGCTACTTGATAAATAAAATTTAAAATGTCTACATGCTATACCACCTGCTTCTTTCCTGTTAAGTCTTGTGTTCAATAAAGTTATTGTTAAAATATATTTATTGTAAGATCATTTATCATCCTAAAAGTTTTAAAAAGTAGACTTTGCAACAATTGTAATAAACCAGAAAATTAAATATTTCAACACTAAATGTTTCAGATAAGAATTAGCATTTAATTGACACAGAGTTGCTCTTATACCAGGGCACAAAGCCCTCTTAGGAAGTGGGCTTTTCGTAAGACAGACTCTAGTCCAGGAATACCCCTTATGGACAAATAAAGACAGAAATAGAGGCACATATATATACACATATACAAGCACAAAATCTATATGTATATTTATTTGTATATATAATACATATACACATATATGTGTATGTATACAGATCCAAGACACGTAAGTCATCGCTTCTGGAAAACTCACACCCACCTCATGTCATACTTATCAATGAAATCCAACAAGAGCTAGGAGCATAGGAGAAGTCAACAAGGTGACTGCTAGGCAACCTCCCTGAATATATGGCTCTGACGATAGCCAAGGGGGTCTTAAAATTTTTCCCTCAGCTTGACTAAACTTTATACAGGTTTCTTCCTAACTGCATGTCCCTGACCTCCCTTTTAGAGCATGTACTTGAGAAAACTTGCTATTGTAAATTATTTTTCTGTTCCTTTGAGATAAAATCTCCCAGCCTCTTGCCAGTTTACAACCCAGAAAGGTCTTTCTGAAGGACTGGGCAGCCTTTCCTTTGAAATGTAATCATCAAGAAACATAGTAATCCTGTCTCCCAATCTCAATAAAAGGGTAGAAACCTAACTTCAATAAGCACCAATTAGCAAACGGCCTAATGCATGGACCAACCTCTCTGGTAGTATCCTCCGGTGCTTTTTCACTAGCTCACCCCAGCACTTAGAAATTCTCAGAACTTTTGTTTCAGTGGAGTTCAGTTCAATCTCTTTCCTCTTGAAAATCTTGAACCCTATTGTAATAGTCTTAAACAAAGTCCTCCTTGCTTGTTTCACTTGTCCAGTGCAATTTTTCCTTGACATGACAAGCTGAGCAAGCTAGTGCACTGCTGCTGCCCAGTTAAGTGAGAAGAGTTTTAATGTGTCATCCTCTGTTATTCTTTGATGAGAGTTAAACTGGAATGACAGGTTGTTAATGTTCATCCCCTCTATGATCCTATGACCATATGCAAAGGATAAATGGGAAAAAAGGAATCCTACCTTATTGTTTCTGGAGATTAAATTCAAATAAAAAAATAGTTTCAAAAATACAAATGGTAATTTTTGCTGAAGGAATTAATTGTATTCCACTTCTCAAATTTTTCATAGAATCTGTCTATAAATATAACTATCTCTTTCTTACACTAATGCTGTAATAATTGATTATATCTGAATGCTTGATGAAAGCATGTTTGATTTACTTTTAACTGGGTTTTACAGTTTAGGGGAAGAGAATGACACGATTAATTTACAAGACAGCATAGTTGTGTGATTTTCCATAATTCCTAAATTGTAGGATACTCTGGCCCATTTTCTTCCAATGTCTATAGTATCAAACAAAGAGCAAATAGTAAGTTATCAGGCCAGGCATGTTAATACTAATCCTCAGCAATTTGGAAGAGTTCAGGGATAAAACCAACAAACAAGATAGAGACAAAATATATTCAAAATAATATTCAAGCATTACCAAATACGTGTTCTGTGAATCATTTTATGAAACATCTTTAACACGTATATACTCTCCTCTTTTAAATCACTCTTTGAATAGCTCTCCCTGCAGGATAGTTTATCTAGAAAGCCATATATAGAGAGGTGGCAATTTGTGATTTATTGCTTATGATGCAAAGAAGGTAAAACAGAAAAGTTGTTATTCCAGGTTTGAAAAGCGATCCACAAAAAATTTCTAACATTCTCATATGAATTACATATTTAAATAGGGCTACAAAAGGAATTCTGGACTAAATTTGGATTTTAAAAATTCTAATCATATTTCTTTTGATGCTGAAATAAAGTTCTCATGGCATGCCTTTTATCTTCTCATAGTTAAATGCTAAGGACATGTGCCCAATTCATGTAAGTGCAATTTTGAAAATTTGAACCAAAAACTTTTATTTACTGAAATATCAACAATGATTGTCTCTGAATGGTGAGATAATGAGAGATTTTTAATTTCCTTCTCCTTGCTAATTTTTCTTTCTAATCTTTCAATATTAAATATGGATTGATTTTGCAATAAAATGTCAACATACTCAAATAAGTTGGCAGAAGACTATAAAAAAATTTATGAACAGCTTCTAAAAATTCCTCATAGGACTCTCATAAATTATCAGCTTCCATTCATTATTTAACATATGAATTATCTTCATGAAGTTATTTTTTACAGTAGATTTACAAAGTCACGTTATTTTCTACAAAAAACAAAGTATAGCAGTTTTTGAGACGTGTTCAGATAGTAATTGTACCTTGTGCTGCGCAAAATAAAGGTGATTTTCAAGATACAAACTACTGATTCAAAAATGCCTTAAAATCCCTTAGTGGTTTACCACTATGCCCAGGAAGAAATTAAACATTTCTTATATTAGCCTGCAGATTGTGGGCATTGTAATAATGATAATAAAAATAGATGCTAACATTCATTGAATACTTTGTTTCATATGTTATGCTAAAGGTTTCACAAGAATTAATTTCCTTAATTTTGAAAATTACCCTGCAGTAGATATTATCCTTTTGCAGATACAGAGTCTTACAAGGTACTCGCACATCATTTGTCTGACATGGTGAGATTAATGGAGTTCAATAACAGTTTCTATACTCTCTGCGATTTGGCCAACTCTGGACCATGGTTACAAACAAAAGAACAAAGGGCAGGCTATTAGAAAAATTTTTCTTATGAAAAAGGACACACTTTCAACAGATGCATTTGCTACTTTCAAAATATTATGCTTACAAGTCACAATGTGATGAAAATAGTGCTAACAGACTATTGACCTTGCCAATTTATTAATAGAAATACATGTTTCATAGTTTATAAATCATTGTCATATGCATAAAAGCATTTACTCCTCAAACCAATGGCAGGAGACAGGAATTATTTTATAGATTAGAAAACCATAATTTACAGATTTTACAGATTAAATGATATTCCAGTGGTAATACAACAGAAAAGCAGGAGAGCTGACACACTCAAATCCATCTTCTGACAGACTAACTTCCATTGGTACTCTCTACTGTTTTAATACTAGTATTTCTCTCTAATTCACTATATTATCATCAGTCACCAAGGAACAAAAGCATTCCAGTTTGTGAAAGAAGTAATAGTGCTCATTAGATTGCTCTACTTGTCAAAAGTGAGCCAATGACATCCAGTTAAAATCTCATTCAAGCCAAGGTTGCCTCCCCCACTTTCCCATCTATCCAAGTCCCCACAGGGCTTGGAAAGCTAGAGAAGTCACAGAAATGCCCAGTGGACAAGACAGAGGCGACATTGCCCGGGACAGCTCCTCCTCAAATGCTGAGCCAAGCACAGCACTCATGATGGGGAAATTTAATTACCTTTCTATGTTATGCATATTCTAAAAATGAAAACTGTGATATCTTCAGGCTAAAATTCCAACGATGCATTTCAATCACAAATTTTAGGTTTCCACTTTATCTATTGGACCTGAATATTCAATCTGAAACCAACCACCAAAGAAAGCCATTTGGGAAATAACTGGACAGCGATGAAGCAGGGAGTGAGGCTAGAGTGACATTTCAGCAGCTCACTCACAGCAATCTTTCCATAAGGGCTTTTACTGCCTTAGGTCAGGCCTGCTCCAAATTCAGGTCACCAGAGCCTCCTAAGTGCCAGCTGGACTGTGCTCTGAGCTTTCACACATCACTTCCAAAACAGCTACAACAATGTATGGTCAGAGAAAGACTTCATTCATTTTCTCCAGCAATGTGCACTGTAAAGACTTCAGAGAATGTAAGCTGGTAGAAGATGAGAACGTAGAATAAATCAGCACATTCCATAAAGAATTTTAAAGGCACCATAAAAGGAAAGTCTCCCAGCTCCCTACTGGATCATGTAAGACCTTTCTTGATCTGGATCTTGTCTATTCTGCCCTCTTTCCTCTGTATGCTAGACTCCCACCCTCTAGCCAATGAATATTCTTTCCGTTTCCACTTTCTTTCTTGTCTCCTACTTTACAACTGTACAACTTCTGCAGTGAAAATACATCTTATGAGTTGGCTTTCTCATGGAACTCTTGTTTATGGAGCTGCCATTTTCCATCTCATGCAGAGAAAATTCCCAATCTTCCTTTCTGTCTTCATTTTTCCCAAGGGTGACCTTATCTTACAGTACCTGTCACATGAAATCATCATCAGTTTATGCATTTGTAAGCATTCCACTAAATGATAAGTTCAACTGAATGATAAGTTTCCCACTTGTGTCATTGTCATCTTCATGATTCAAGGCCTAGGAAAGTGCCTGGCATGGAATGGAGCTGGTTGAAATGGAACAATGCATAGATAAATCATGTGCACACAATACCATGTATCATTTGGTGGTTAGAAGACTAGCTCTTGAAATGGAGAGATGCCGCAACAGATTGAAGGGAGAAGCCAGGGTATTTCTTCCCCTCCTTCTGCCTGGGGCACGTTTATGCCTCCTACATGGTTCTAATTCCCACCAGAGAAGTCCATCCTACTCCCAGCCTCTTTTGGAGTGATCTTGGCCTTGGGGTACCAGGTAATAGTGTCCCCTCCTTTGTCACTCTAGCATAAGTAATAGTTGTTAATAATTTCTGGGATTACTTGAAATTTCTTATATAACTCAGCTCAACACATCACCAGTGTAGCAATTCCCTTCACTTACTCCTCTGCAGTTTCTAATTTCCTAATTAGATCTGACTGGCCCAGTGATCTTCTTTATCCCTTTGTCTTCTTGTCTTTCATTTGATTGATTTAGAAAGTGCCTGATTAGCTTGCCTTATTTCACACATGCATACATACATACTCTTTCACTCCAGGTGCTATCTCCTGTTTTAAAGAAACAGACACAGATTTCTGTGGTCTAGAACAAATAGATTATGCGGTTTGATTCTGAAGTGAATTTATTATCTCATGTGTTTGTTCTCAACTGGGGGATATTTTTTCTCACTCCTGCTTCTAAGGACAATGTGTGGGGATATTTATTTTTTATTGTTGCAAGAGAGACGGAGGTGTTACTGGCATCTAGTGAGTAGAGGCCAGGGTTGCTGCTAAACACCTTACAGATGCATAAAATAGTCTTTCTATAAAAAAAAGAATTATCCAGCCAAGAGTGTCAATAATACTGTTATTGAGAAACTGATCTAATGATATGAAACCCAACATTTTCACACTGCTGGATGCTCTCTGTAGCTTTTGACTACTACAGGTCAGAGAAAGATTTCTTAAGATCTAAAGCTGTTGACGGTGATCACATTGCTAAGGTCTTGCCCATAGTCATTAATTTCTTTACACAATTCTCATTAATTCATTTGGATAAACTTGAGTTTCACTACAGACTTATTTGTTGATATGCAAACAATTAAAACTCCTGGGAAGAGAAGGAAGTAAATTAGATACCTTGAATCTTCAGGTAGGGATCTCTGTGTTAAATGATTTCTTTTTAAATCCTACTGCTTGATTTTCCCAGCCTGTGCACCAAATGTTAGATTTTTCATTTTTTTATTATTATTATTATACTTTAAGTTCTAGGGTACATGTGCACAACGTGCAGGTTTGTTACATATGTATACCTGTGCCATGTTGGTGTGCTGCACCCATCAACTCGTCAGCACCCATCAACTCATCATTTACATCAGGTATAACTCCCAATGCAATCCCTCCCCCCCCCCCATAATAGGCCCCTTCCCGAGTCCAAGTGATCTTATTTTTCAATTCCCAACTATGAGTGAGAACATGCAGTGTTTGGTTTTCTGTTCCTGCGATAGTTTGCTGAGAATGATGGTTTCCAGCTGCATCCATGTCCCTACAAAGGACACAAACATCCTTTTTTATGGCTGCATAGTATTCCATGGTGTATATGTGCCACATTTTCTTAATCCAGTCTGTCACTGATGACATTTGGGTTGATTCCAAGTCTTTGCTATTGTGAATAGTGCCGCAATAAACATACATGTGCATGTGTCTTTATAGCAGCATGATTTATATTCCTTTGGGTATATACCCAGTAATGGGATGGCTGAGTCATATGGTATTTCTAGTTCTAGCTCCTTGAGGAATCGCCGTATTGTTTTCCACAATGGTTGAACTAGTTTACAATCCCACCAACAGTGTAAAAGTGTTCCTATTTCTCCATATCCTCTCTAGCACCTGTTTCCTGACTTTTTAATGATTGCCATTCTAACTGGTGTGAGATGGTATCTCATTGCGGTTTTGATTTGCATTTCTCTGATAGCCAGTGATGATGAGCATTTTTTCATTGTCTGTTGGCTGTGTATGCATATCTTCTTTTGAGAAATGTCTGTTCATATCCTTTGCCCACTTTTTGATGGGGTTGTTTGTTTTTCTCTTGTAAATTTGTTTGAGTTCTTTGTAGGTTCTGGATATTAGCCCTTTGTCAGATGAGTAGATTGCAAAAATTTTCTCCCATTCTGTAGGTTGCCTGTTCACTCTGATGGTAGTTTCTTTTGCTGTGCTGAAGCTCTTTAGTTTAATTAGATCCCATTTGTCAATTTTGGCTTTTGTTGCCATTACTTTTGGTGTTTTAGACATGAAATCCTTGCCCATGCCTATGTCCTGAATGGTATTACCTAGGTTTTCTTCTAGGGTTTTTATGGTATTAAGTCTAACATTTAAGTCTCTAATCCATCTTGAATTAATTTTCGTATAAGGAACAAGGAAAGGATCCAGTTTCAGCTTTCTACCTATGGCTGGCCAATTTTCCCAGCACCATTTATTAAATAGGGAATTCTTTCCCCATTTCTTGTTTTTCTAGGTTTGTCAAAGATCAGATGGCTGTAGATGTGTGATATTATTTCTGAGGACTCTGTTCTGTTCCATTGGTCTGTTTTGGTACCAGTATCATGCTGTTTTGATTACTGTAGCCTTGTAGTATAGTTTGAAATCAGGTAGCGTGACGCCTCCAGCTTTGTTCTTTTGACCTAGGATTGTCTTGGCAATGCAGGGTCTTTTTTGGTTCCATATGAACTTTAAAGCAGTTTTTTCCAATTCTGTGAAGAAACTCATTGGTAGCTTGATGGGGATGGCATTGAATCTATAAATAACCTTGGGTAGTATGGTCATTTTCACGATATTGATTCTTCCTATCCATGAGCATGGTATGTTCTTCCATTTGTTTGTGTCCTCTTTTATTTCACTGAGCAGTGGTTTGTAGTTCTCCTTGAAGAAGTACTTTACATCCCTTGTAAGTTGGATTCCTAAGTATTTTATTCTCTTTGAAGCAATTGTGAATGGAAGTTCGTGATTTGGCTCTCTGTTTGTCTGTTACTGGTGTATAAGAATGCTTGTGATTTTTGCACATTGATTTTGTATCCTGAGACTTTGCTGAAGTTGCTTATCAGCTTAAGGAGATTTTGGGCTGAGATGATGGGGTTTTCTAAATATACAATCATGTCATCTGCAAACAGGGACAATTTGACTTCTTCTTTTCCTAACTGAATACCCTTTATTTCTTTCTCTTGCCTGATTGCCCTAGCCAGAACTTCCAACACTATGTTGAATACGAGTAGTGAGAGAGGGCATCCCTGTCTTGTGCCAGTTTTCAAAGGGAATGCTTCCAGTTTTTGCCCATTCAGTATGATATTGGCTGTGGGTTTGTCATAAATAGCTCTTATTATTTTGAGGTACGTTCCATCAATACCGAATTTATTGAGAGTTTTTAGCATGAAGGGCTGTTGAATTGTGTCAAAGGCCTTTTCTGCATCTATTGAGATAACCATGTGGTTTTTGTCTTTGGTTCTATTTATATGCTGGATTACGTTTATTGATTTGCATATGTTGAACCAGCCTTGCATCCCAGGGATGAAGCCCACTTGATCATGGTGGATAAGCTTTTTGATGTGCTGCTGGATTCGGTTTGCCAGTATTTTATTGAGGATTTTTGCATCGATGTTCATCAAGGATACTGGTCTAAAATTCTCTTTTTTTGTTGTGTCTCTGCCTGGCTTTGGTATCAGGATGATGTTGGCCTCATAAAATGAGTTAGGGAGGATTCCTTCTTTTTCTATTGGTTGGAATAGTTTCAGAAGGAATGGTACCAGCTCCTCCTTGTACCTCTGGTAGTATTCGGCTGTGAATCCATCTGGTCCTGGACTTTTTTTTGGTTGGTAGGCTATTATTATTGCCTCGATTTCAGAGCCTGCTATTGGTCTATTCAGAGATTCAACTTTTTCCTGGTTTAGTCTTGGGAGAGTGTAAGTGTCCAGGAAATTATCCATTTCTTCTAGATTTTCTAGCTTATTTGTGTAGAGTTGTTTATAGTATTCTCTGATGGTAGTTTGTATTTCCGTGGGGTCGGTGGTGATATACACTTTTTTACAAAATGCAGTCTGATTCTATATGTTCTACAAGAATATCTATAACATTTTCCTTCACAAGCTGGAAGCTGGCTAGCTGGCCCTTGACTGCATTTTCTCTTCCCTGCTATGTTAAATCATCTGTGTTCATCTCCAGGATGATGTTGTAATAACTGGGGTCTTGAGGTTGGATCCTCCTCAACCGTCTACCACCAGCTGGAAAGGCTTTGATGATCACTTTAGCAATAAAGATATCACTTTCCTCATGGGCTAAATGGGGAAGTTGAGTTAGTTAAAAGCTCTTTTCCTGTCTTAAAAGTTAATACAATTATACACACGTATGCATATGTCACATATACACACGGATATGTATGTTACATGTACACGCGTATGTTACATGTACACACACGTGTATGTTACATATACACACATATATGTATGTTATACACACGTATATGTATGTTACATATATACACATATATGTATATTACATATATATTCAATACTTAGGTAACATTTTAATATATTGTCTCTTTTGGGAGTAATGTTTATACAAATGCAAGAAAAGTTTATATCCACACCTAATTCATTGAATAATCAAGCCCTAACAAAGAGAAAGATAGCATGGAACATTGTTGGACCCATCCTCCATCTTCCCAACCCTGTTGAAAGATGTATCAGATTGTCTCTGAGAAGTGAGAAAGGATAAATTTGTCATAAAGCCCCAAATCACTGTTACTGTCTTTCTGACAACTTAGAGTGAAAATGGACTTTTGCCACATTGCAGAGAATGGACTGCAAAAAAAAAAAACACAGACTTCTGCAGTTACGCAGGGATTTCTTCTCTGTTCACTGAGAGGAAACAAAAAATATATACAAATCTAGTCCTAAACCTAAAAGAATAGCCAGAAGAGGTATGGGTGACTATGCTTCCATACATATAAAAAAGAGGCTAGTTTTTTTTTTTTTTAAGATTAACTTTCCCTCAGAAGTAAAATCTCAGAAAAACCTTTCTTTTACTGGCTGAAGCCTCTGAAAACAGCTGCTTACAGACTCCTTAGACTCCCTCAGCTACAGTCACATAGGGAACCACCTGCTTTGATGCTTCCTCCACCTCCGCTCCCTGCCTTCTATGAGTCTTGTCTGTTTGGCCATTCTGGTAACAATCTCAATGGCTAAAGATTATATCTGAATTCTGCTCTTCTTGCAGCCTCTGCTACATTACCTGTTCTTAAATGTTAAACTATAAACTAGTTAAAGGTGGAACTCTAACCCTTTTTGAAAAGTTGTAGCAGATTTTATTCCCAAGATATTTTTGCTTCCAAATGAAACTTTCCTGCTCAGTGGTAGGGAGGAGTTAGAACCAGTATCTAAGCAATCAGAAATCCTGAGATGATTCAAAGAAAATAAAAGGGGGGGGGGGGAAGAGGAAAACTGTTAAATCTTTTGTAGTAGGTCATTGAGATCATTTGGTCCCTGTTGCCTTAAAAAAGTCTAAGACACATTTTCCTCCCCATCTCTTCTTTCTTTTCCCTCTCCTCCTCCTTCACCATCCTACTCTGTCTCTAAAGATGAAGGTTAATATTAAGCATCACATTAATGGTTGTCAAATGAATCATGATTTCCTCTGAGTTATGTTACACAGAAGCAACATGCTTTATCAGAAATCAAAGAAAGGACAGTGCCAAAAGTGGATGAGCTAATGTAAAATCACTTACATGGGCACTCTGGAGACGGAAACCCGTTTAATATTTAATGTAGTCATTAACCTAAGAATGAGAAGGAGAAGGTAATGGATGGTCTACTCCCTTTGCCTACGGGACAGGGTACTGAAGTGAGCTGTCCCTTCTGGGATCAGATTCACACGTCTAAAATCCATAAAGTGGGTCACAGGTGAAGGGAATTGGAAAAGTCTCAAACTTCCCAGACGTATTGTTCTAAGAGGACAGTTGTGCTCAGTAGCCATGCCTGAAGTTCACCACGCCGCAGGAACCAGAAGCCACGTCAATTGAATTGCTCAATTAGTTTGTTATGGCAACAGACATGCTGTCCCCAACACATATGGTCAAACTGTAGCAAATAATCAATTATTGAAGGAACCATCTCCAAGAAGCATTAATCCATCAGGATATTGAAGGGTTTGTTTTTGTCTCTATTTAGATTTGGTTATCATAGAAGGAATTGTCTACTTTGACAGCTACCCAGAGTTGTCCCTGAGAGGCAGAATGTCAAAACCAATTTAGAATGAAAAGGGGGAAAAATACAGTCAAAGTCTATAACAGTGAAGACCATCCGAGAAAGAACATTTTTTATATGTGATATTATGATGTTGTAGGGAACATTCTATTTATGCATCACAAATGCCAGCATATTCTCTATATGCACTGTTAAACAACTTTATTCTAAGCAAATGATGCTGCTACAATCACTTTGCTTAAGCTGCAGCATTACTTCATGATATGCTACAGCACACACTAAATCCACATTTATTGTTTTATTTAATTGTATTTTTTATCACATGTTACCTTTTTTGGTGTAAATTTCCAGACGTCTCCAAGAATTCAGCCTCACCAAGGAAGTCAGTTATGATATTTTCATGTACATGAAACACCTCCATTTCTACCAACTCAACAACTACTCATTTTTTTTTTTTCTTTTTCACCACAAGTTTAAATCTAAGCTCTTTGACTCTAGGGAATTTTTGAAATATTGCTTCATGAAAATAAGTGATTTCTGAATCTAAGCAGAAGCTCCAGGTAGGCTGTATATCAAAGACTTGAGCAGCTGAAAACACCTCCACAAACAGTGCGAAGACTACCTGGCCAGGTACAATAATTGTCCAGGTACTTATACCTACAAAATATTTTTAAATTAGGGACAATTTTTCCATATAGTTTTTTGAATTAAATTTGTTCAAATAACATTTCACTTCATAAAAGTCAGTTTAGTTGAGAATACCAGTTGTAGCAATAAACAAGAATTATCATCTACTTTCAGTTGAAATCAGCAAGTAATTTTAAAGAAATAAAAAGTTTAGTGCCGGTTCATCTGTGTTATCTGAAAGAAGTAAGTTTATCAGAATTTCTAATTCCAAATAAAGACTTCAATTGAAAACTAAGATATCGTTAGTTGTATCAAAATTCCTCAGTAGAATTCACTCTTCCCTCACCTGAAAGCTTCTCTAGAGGAACATAAGAAATGATGCAGCACGAAGGCTCCCCTTTTCCAAACGTCCCCTTTAAAATATTTATGAATATAATTTTACCTACTTCACTTTCTCCTCTGTGAACAACTCAGATCCCTGTTCAAGATAAGAAGTGAAAGGGCACCTAGAAAGAAGAAAAACTCACTCCATCCCATTCATTTCATTACCACAGGCTTTAAAATGTTTCATAGCCATTAACTTAGATTTTCCACTTCTAGGAACTTATGCGCAAAACATCATCAAACAATGCTCAAAGGTATATGTAAAAAGATGTTTATTACAGTAGTATTTACAATGAAGAAAAACTTGAAGCCAAGTAAATACTCAGTAACAAGTGTCTGCTTAAATGATATAATAGAGATATAATATTATGAGGCCAATAAAATACATAAAAAGAATATTTGACGTTGTATTACAGAAGCAATTCTCTGGGCCTAGAACATTCTTCAGACAGACTCCTCCCCATTTTTCCTCACTCAAAGCATTTGTGACCTGGCCACTTGATTCACACCACAGAGCTCCAGAAGGGATAAAGTGAAAAGCAGCAATTACCTCAGACAGTGGTTGCAAAATGGGTTCTAGACCAAATTGACTGGAAGTCTACAATGAGAAGCAAATAGACCACAAGAATCCTCCACTTTTCATGTTTATGTGACTACCTCTCTTTCTACCCTCCCTGATGATGTGCATTTTCTCTCTGGAGAGAGATTTTTGTTTTAAAGGTACCATCCTCAGCTATACTGAAGATATTATACTAAACACAGGTGGATTAAGGAAAGTGAGACATCAAACAGTGAGAAGCCCATACACCCTGTCAGATGAATGAAGGATTTCTCTCTAAGGAAAAGAACAAACCCAGGAGAAAAACCACACAAATTCCAATCATCTAGGAAACCACACCAAAAAAGTCTCATTTGGATCACTCATCTTACAGGAAAGTCTATCAGTGGGCAGCTCTACCCACATAATTGTACAAATCAGCTTCTCAGCACTATAACCTTAAAAATAAAGGGGTAGTCAAGATCATCAGCAATTTGGATAAACTTAAAGTGGAACAAGTTTTAAAAAACACATAAGGGCCAGGTGTGGTGGCTCATGCCTGTAATCCCAGCACTTTGGGAGACCAAGGCAAGTGGATTACCTGAGGTCGGGAGTTCGAGACCAGCCTGACCAACATGGAGAAATCCCGTCTCTACTAAAAATACAAAATTAGCCGGGTGTGGTGGTGCATCCCTGTAATCCTAGCTATTTGGGAGGCTGAGACAGGAGAATCGCTTGAACATGGGAGGCAGAGATTGCGGTGAGCCAAGATCATGCCATTGCGCTCCAGAGCTTGGGCAACAAGAGCAAAACTCCATCTCAAAAAAAAAGAAAATCCAAAGAAATAGGAGAAATTCCAAGGAAGAAAATAAAACTATTTTTAAAACTATAAGAATATCCTCAGAGAGATAATAGAAAATATTTCCTTCATAAAACAAAAACATAAGTATATCAAATATAAACATTCAGAGAACACAAAAGAACTCTTAAAAATTAAAAATAAAACAATTTTTAAAAATGAATTATACAAAATAAAGATAAGGAAATCTCACGGAAGAAAGAACAAACATAAGAAACTAGAGGATTAAGTTAAGAAATCAAACATGCAATTAATAGGAGCTCAAGAAACAAAGATGAAAGAAAACTTAATAAAGAAAATAATCTAAAAAAATTAACTTTACTGAATTGAGTACTATGCCTATCAAATTCCCAGTATAATGGATGAAATGGGAAAACACTAAAATACATTTTCATAAAATTTCACAGCAATGGGGACAAAAAGAAACTTCAAAATACTTCCAAAGGGGAGGAAATGAGTTTACAAGACAAGGATAGTGTTTCTCAATGGAAATTGTAGAAGCTAATAAGCAATAGAGCAATACCTTTAAAAATCTAATTTCTAAAATATCTTCCAATTTCAAATGTAATATATAATCTATCAAGTAGAAAAGGGGATAACAAAATATTTTCAAATAATCAATCTGAAAAATATACTTCCCCATGCATCCTTTCTAAGGAATCTCTTGGAGGAACTGCTCCAACAAAAGGAAAGAGCAAACTAATAAAAAATAAAACATGGGATGCAAGAATCAGGAGTTTCAACACGAGATAGAAGATATGAGAGTCCCACATGATAAGAGGGACATTGTTACATGGCATGTGTGTTGCAAGCCTCGATAAAAACCAGTCCAAACTGGAACAAGAGTAAACAAGACTCTGACAGAATATTTCTTAGAAAAAACAGAAATGATCATCTGGATCATTGGTGGTATTTGTAGGGACCTTCAGTTTTACCATAGAGTTTGAGGATGAAATGGTGATACATAGAAAACCAAGCTGAGCATTTCTTATGTGGAAGGAAATTACTGACTCCTGGAAAAACAAAAATGTTGTGTAGGATAGTAAATGTAACCCTAGTGTAATATGAGGCTCAGTTATTAAAAAAAAAAAAAAAAGTTAACATTGCCATAATACAGTAATGAATTTATTATGTAATTCCATTGAGAATGAATTAATAAAAGTTGTGATACACCTACACAAGGGAGATGAGGGAGGGGAAGTGAATACCCATATGTGGTGAAAAGGAAGTGAGAAAGCTAAATCCTTATCTTCCGTAATAAGAAGTTAAACCAAAAATTCAAATGTAACAAAATAAGCATGTTGTCCTTGTCAATTATAGATTAAGGATACAGAAGAACAGGTGAGAAACTACTTTTACATTATATGTTTTATAGAACTATTTGGCCTTTACGCTCTGTATATAAATAACTATAATATAACTACAAATTTAATTCATTTTAAAAACAATATATTTTTTCTTCAATTATTGGGAGATCACCTTATGAGATAACAAGCATATATTGAAAGACAAGTGCTATATCGTGCTAGGAATGAAAGACCATAAATCCTGAGTGACCCATCTTTGCCCTTAATAGTTGTTTGAACTTGGGTACTTAGTCTAACCCTGCATGTGCCTCAGTTTCTGCATCAGAAAAGGAGGATTGGGCATGATAATATAAACAAATTACTTCAAGCTATAAAAATAACAGTAAGAAGACATGGAATCATAACAACTTTAATACAGTTAGATCCTTGTTCTTCTAAAATTACAAACCCAGTGAAGAAGGGCAGAGAAATATCCACTTAAATCCATAGGGACTCAGTGGTCCTCCATGTAAACAAGGCGTCCAGCCAATGTCAGGTTCCAATTTTAACAGACCTGGACCAGATACATTTCCAAGTTCTCTTCCAACTCTCTAAGGCTATGCATATACTATGAGAATACATCAGAGTGGATGTCAAAACAACCAGTTGCTTTAGACCAATCATCCCCATCCTTTCTCGTATCAGGGACTGATTTTGTGAAAGACAATTTTTCCTTGGGATGGTGGTGGTGGTTTTGGGATGATTCAAGTGTATTACATTGATTGTGCACTTTATTTCTAATATTATTACATTGTAACATATAATGAATACTATACAACTCACCATAATGTAGAATCAGTGGGAGCCCTGAGCTTGTTTTCCTGCAACTAGATGGTCCCATCTGGAGTGATGGGAAACAGTGAAAGATGATCAGGCATTAGATTCTCATAAGAAGCATGCCACCTAGATCCCTTGCATGCACAGTTCACAATAGGGTTTCTACTCCAATGAGAATCTAATGCTGCCACTGATCTGACAGGAGGTGGAACTCAGGCGGTAATGTGAGTGATGGGGAGCAGCTGTAAATACAGATGAAGCTTTGCAGGTGCAGCCTGGTTCTTAACCAGTCCATGGCCTGGGGGGTGGGGACCGCTACTTTAGACAACTCATTGATTTTAAACGTTATCAATTCTATTTTAGTAATATTATTTACATCATTTTTTTAAAAAATTATTTATTTTGAACTTACTTCTATGTAAAAGATACAAACTGTGCTAGACCCTCAGACAAATTTCAAGAAAGACATGGAGACTGCCCTTGAGAACTTTACTAAAAAGTAGAGTGTTCTAAAACTGTTTATTGACAACATTAATAAGTATGAGAGCTACCCTGTAATCATTTTGAAAATAACCTGGATTCTTAAATATTGATAACCAGGAGGTGAGAGGAATGGTTAAAAGAATTGTTGATGTCTTGACTATAAGAGTCTTAAATAAAGCTAATCCCAAATCACTGAAATAGCTGTCACATGGGAGAAAAGTAAACACATTTCGCATGTGTGGTAGAGCACCAAATAAGGAGCAGTGGGCTGGCAGTGGGAGATGGGGAGAATACAGGAGAGGAACTTGGCTCATAGTAAGAAAGAATGTATACATACAAAATTGGCTGCCCTGTTAAGAAATGAAAACCAACTTACTGAAAGCATTAAATAGAGCCCAAAGAACATTTTCCAAAATGTTACAGAGGGAATTCTTGCTTAGGCTGTGAAGTTGCAGACTTAATGAACTCAAAACTCCCCACCTTCTCTAGAATTCCATTTATGTTAGAGATCATAAGTACAGGCAAAATTCAAAGAGAAGGAGAATTCCATCAAATGGTCAAGTCAACGAAAAGAAAACAATCATGCCAGTTATAGTCACACTATAAGGGGATAGAAAAGAGGAAAGGAATGAAACAAGCATACCAGCACACACTCAAACCGTTAGGATATTTCCTTTTACATCTAATTGTTTTAGGATTGTACCAATGCAGCCATATTAAATTATAATGTTAATAGCTTGTCTTTTTACCTCGAGTAAAATAGCCCAGAAAAGATGTGTTATCTAAAACTATTAGACTGGAATGCTAGTTAAAGATATTGAACTGTGTAGAAAGATGAGCCACCTACAGAATCAATAACAGCATTTTAGTTAGGACCTTGAGGGTGTTTGCCGGCCTTATTGACTGTGGCCGGTTCCATTCTGTTTAACCTATGACAGCTGATGAGACTAGACCCTGGGGTGGAATTACTACCCAATTCATCAGTGATGATTATTGAGCAGTTACCAGTGAGATCTTGGAAAAATCTTAATGCCAAGCTATTCAGATGAAGGAATTGGTAAATATAAATATATTTCTCTTACATCTTCTAAACTCGTGCTCTTTCCTGAGCAACTCTATAACATCTAATCCTAAAAATAGTGCACAAAGATGGGGAACATTAAACTGAAATTACTTTAGAGCCTAAAAATGGTCATTACATTCAGCCAATAAATTTGAAGAGCTGTTAAGTGGAGGGGACTTCATAATACAGATCTTTTTTTTTTTTTTTTTTTTTTTTGAGACAGAGTCTTGCTCTGTCCCCCAGGCTGGAGTGCAGCGGCTGGATCTCGGCTGCAAGCTCCGCCTCCCGGGTTCACTCCATTCTCCTGCCTCAGCCTCCCGAGTAGCTGGGACTACAGGCGCCCGCCACTGCGCCTGGTTATCTTTTGTATTTTTAGTAGAGACTGGGTTTCGCCGTGGTCTCGATTCCCTGACCTTGTGATCCGCCCGCCTTGGCCTCCCAAAGTGCTGGGATTACAGGCGTGAGCCACCACCTGGCCATAATACAGATCTTATCCAGTTATGATGTATAGTATGTATCCATGGAGAAAGTGACCTTAATCAACAGAAATACTTGTGAAATAACCATTTAAAAATGGATTTAGAATAGTAAAACTGGTAAATCATAGTATTAAATGAATGTTCAAGAAAGAATAACTTTTCATCTATAGTGAGAGTAGGTAATGGTAATATTAATGTGAAATAGGCCACAGTTAATAGTAGTATACTTGAGGATGAAACCTGGATGAAATATCGGACTACAGTTGCTGTTAATGAGACTTGCATAATACGATTGAACTCAAGTTTGGAATTGATGGTGCCTTTGATTGTTGTTAAGGTAGCCACATTCTTCTGCGTGCCTAGCTTTCACAATATTTTAGCATCTTGATCAGTTCCTGGACCAAGGATCCTATGGGTAATTTATTTACAGCATGATCTATTCACTCACTGTTACAGGCAAAACATGGCAGTACCAAAACTCTTGCTTTGCAATAAACAGCATACTTAGATAGAATAAGGTTTAAAATGACAAAAACTCTTTCATTTGCCCCTTTGCACTCACTGTACTTACAAATATCACCAAAGTTACCTTAAACTCAACAGACCACAAAATGTTTTTTTTTAGAAACTTTGTTTCTCACAAAATTTAAAGAATCTTATTTATCAAAAGAATTAAATTAGCACTTGGTTAATAAGCTACTCTTTTCTTTTTCTTTATGTAAAGAAGATGTAGCAAGATTTTTATTGTCTTTGAAGAAAACGTATTCCACTCTCCCTGCCTGCTTTTATCATTGAACTAGAAATAAGCATGTAATTTTTAATAATTTTCTCTATTTATATGTGAACATATAAATGGTTCTTTTATTGATAATTTGACTATAATGATATCATTTGATTACCAACTGGTTTCTTTGGCAGTATTATAATTATTTTTTTAACTCAAAAAATTTGTTTTGTCAAAGAAAGAAATTATCCAAATAAGCCCAAAAAACTCTAAACTGAATTTTAAAAAGCTATGGGGAAAAAGCTCTTATTTATATTCTTTTAAACATTTATTTGTAATATCAAGTAAAGCATAGAATTGAACTATATTAAGTGAAAGAAATAAAGTAAAAATGGATATTTGAGATAATGGATTTTTCATAACATTCAGGAATCTGAAGTTATAGACAACTTCAGCATTTTACAAGTTGAAGCTACTTTTAATATTGCTCAGTCTCCAGTCTTTTGCTATGGGCTCATTTTTCTCACTGTGGAAAAACAAATCATCATTGTAGAAAAACTGCAGGAGCCAAAATCTTAATAATTATAGTGTAAGCACACACGCTAGTCTCTCAAAGATGACAAGCGGTATTTGTGGTAGTTGCTCAGTGATGGTAAACAAGAAAGAGCATCTGACAATCTTATATTTTGAAGTTTACATCACAGGTTGAAAGCATATATAATCAAGAGAAAAGCACATGGATTCAACAGTTCTCACAAAAGAAAGAAAAATGTTTTTGTATCGTGAAAAGAATCCTTTTTTTGAAACTGCTGTTAAACAGTTTTTCCCAGATACTTTCTTGTTTTATGGCTTATTCCTTTTCAAAAATAAAACCTAACGAAGAAGAAAAACAGTTTAGACACAAAGATGACATTTACCTTATATTAAAATGCTCTTTTCATTGAGATTGCAGACAGCTTTCATAGTATTTGAATCAATATGAAAACTAAATCAAACGTTTCTGAGTTGAAGTCAAAAGATTCAGTTTAGTGATACAAATAAAACAATGAACTCAAACTCTATTGAAGTATTCACTAATAGAAATATGTCCCATTCCATTATATGGTTTATGTATAATTTGCACCACTGAGTACATGACCAAACCACTTTCATTTGTTCATTTATCTAAGTAATCCACAAGACATGAAAAATAAAAATGAGATTATCTGGTCATTGTTCAAACTTTTCAAATAGATAAGAAAGTTTGCAATCCTAAACCAGGGAGGGAAGCTCTGCGAGAGAAAGAATTTCTCCTGAGAGGCAGTGAAGAAGTTTGTTGTTTTTGTTTTTTATCTATGCTGCAAAGGGCATATAAAATAAAGTAAAGGGTTGGGAGCTTTTTTTTTTTACCACCTAGTCAAGGAATCATGAGTCACTGCAGAGAGCTAGATTCTTACAGAATCAGAATGACCGTGTGTCCTTGAGTTAAATGAGGTTGAAAAAGTCTTGAACATTGGAAATAAACAGAAAATAGTATCTTTATTCACACAAAGCTGTGATTCATCTATATCTAAATAGTTGTGTTAGTTCTTAATGCCGCTGTGAAAAAAAGTACATGGTGAAAGTAGAGACTACCTACCAGAAAGAAGAGAAGTGAGGCAGAGAATGAAAAACAGAAAGTGGGGTTAAATCACGGGGGAGATGAAAAAATGAGAATTTTGCTCACCCTCATGTCTGTAGAACTTTCTGAAAATGAAACGTTTCTGTCCTATCAGCCACAGATGCTCAGAGATTTATGGTTTTTTTCTTCGTTCCCTCTAAAGGAAAAGTGAGATTTAGATGATCTAAGGATCATCAGGTGTCTCTGGTTACACACGAAGACACCAATCTCTCCCTGGCCCTGCCTCCATTCTCCCATCAGCTTTTCCTCCTTCAGTTTAATTGCTGATTTTCTTAGGTCTTGCTCTTCATTCTCCTCTCTTCTGAAGTCAGTGCTCTCTGGACAATCTCTTCAATATCTATAGCTTCCAGTGGCATCCATGTAGAAATACTAACCACTCCCAGATCTGCATCTGCTTCTCACAAGCCACTTCTGAGTTCCCAACCAATACCTGCAACTGCCTACTGCACATCTCAACCTGAGAATGCAAGTCAAGCACATCAAATCCAACAAATATAAAACTAAAATCATAAATTTTCCTGCCCAGCCAGCTCCTTTTTCTGTATTATCTATTTTAAATGGTTGTAGCACCATCCACCAAATCTCCAGTGAGTACCTCTGTATCACTCACATCTAATCAGAAATAATAATACTGTGGCAGACATTCTTCTAAATATTTTCCACACATTTGCATTTAATCCTCACAGCAACCCAATGAGGTAGGTTCTGTTATTACCCCCATTGGACAGGTTAAGATACTGAAAACCAGAGAGGTTAAGCAACTTGCCCAAGGTCACCTATTAACAAGTGGCAGAATCAGTTTTTAAACCTAGCCTGTCTGACTCTATTATATGACATCTTTATAAAGCTTATCAGTTCTAATTCTGAAATATCTCTTGATTCCTTCTTCCATTCCCTCATCACCATTGTCATATCTTAGTTAAATATGTGTCACTTCCTATCCAGACTACTGCAGGAATTTTCTAAATGGTTTATTTGCCTCAAATTTACCTCAAACCCATTTGTCTCACTACACCTTCTAAAATGGGCATCTGAAAGCATTACTCCCTTGCTCTAAAACTATCAGTAACTCCTCTTAACCTATAACAGTGTTTCCAACACATTTTAGTTTGGGTTTTGGTTTGCTTTGGGTGAATTGCTTTTTGTTTTTGCAGAAATCAGAGCCATTACATATTAGGTTTCTAATTTACTAAATTTTTGCTGGTGCTTCACACCAGACACGTGGTATGTTTTCATCTTCTTAGGCTCTTTCACCTGCCTTAAAAAGCCCTTCTCTCACTTGTGCTTGGCTAATTCCTAATTATCCTAAGTTTGGGGGACTGTACAAAAAAGTCTTCCCTGACCCCATAGGCTGGGTAGATGCCACTCCTCTGTTCTCCCATACATATCCATAGCACTTTCTCTGCTTAATTATCACAGTAGTTAAGAGAATGGACTGCAGAATTGGTCACACCGCATTTGACTCCTGGCTGTATAACCTACCAGCTTTGTGGCACTAGGCACTCAAAAACTTTGCCACTATCATTACCACCCTCATCCCACTACACCAGATTTATCTCCTACTTTGTCTATCTTCCTTACCAGACTATGAACCAAACTACAGGGACATCTTCTATATCTTGCCATCCCAGCTTTTAGCACAATGCCTAGCCCATAGGACATGCTCAAATAATGTTAAACTAAACTAAAAATAAAACACAGAGTCCTACTTTATATGTAGAATAATAAATACATTATTATATATGTAAATTTTGCTGTAAGTTATTGAAGTAATTTGTAAAAGTGTTTGAATAGATCCGTGCGTGTCAGACATAAGAGACTGCAAAAAGATCATGGATTGGCTTCATCTCTTCCAGTGCCATTGGAGACAGTATATCAAACCCTCTTCCTTAGCTGATAATAGAATGATACCTGAGTTAGTATATGTAGTAATTTCTGTGTTCTGTTTGATGGTTCATGAATAACTCAGAAAGAAGCAATCAGACTGAAGAATAAATTTAGAAATGACATAGAATAATTTGACATTCCCGTTGCAAGAGAACTGGTTGTCTTGACTTTTACTTTGTATTTTGTGTCATACTGTTCTTCTGCAACAGAGAATATAACCACCTCCCATTCAGGGCTATTTTTCTCTTATGTATCATCTTTTTTGTAGTGAACCTCTCAGATGGGTTTGGTTATATATTAATATTATAATAGCAAACTGAGTTTGTATTTATCTTCCATATCAGTCAGTTTGATATGAGAGATTCAGAAATACAATTATATTGCAATGAATTATACTATATCTCATAATCACATTATTTTTACATAATTGGTTTAATTCAGTTTCAGAGAAAATGTTTTAAATTTATCAGCATAGGGCTTTTTATCACAATTCTTAATAATTGCATACTTTTTAATCAAATAATATTGGTTTGAATTTGATACAAATGTTCTAAATCCAACCCTGAAAAGTAATTCTAACCATCCTGTCTGGGTCCAAAGTCCTAAAAGCAATCAGGCTTGAAAAAATTCTGTCAGCATGTCTACTGAACTTTAGGAAGCTCTTTTTCTCTCTTCCTTTAAGCACTATAGTTTGATTTTTCCAAATTATTTTGTTATGAAGGAAGGCTACCAGGTATCCAAAAATAAAAATGCTCCGTTTTCTCTTAGTATAATTGCACAGAGGATAGCAGAAGGCTGTAACCAAGCAGCCCTTGGCTCTTAGCAGCACAGGAACAAAAGGGCCATTTTTAGGGTACCATCATCCAGGATGAATCATCCTCTATCATTTTGCACATTTGTGTTGTGTGTCCCCACAGAAGATATAAATTCCCAGAAAAGATACTGGTTGGCCCAGTTTGAGTCATGAGCCTTCTCTTTGACCAGGGAAAATCTCTCTCTCTCTCTCTCTCTCTCTCTCTCTCTCTCTCTCTCTCTCTCTCTCTCTCTCTCTCTCTCTCTCTCTCCTCTTTCTCTCTTTCTCTCTCTCTCTTTCTCTCTCTCTCTTTCTCTTTCTTTCTCTCTCTCTTTCTTTCTCTCTCTTTCTCTCTCTCTTTCTTTCTCTCTCTTTCTCTCTCTCTTTCTTTCTCTCTCTTTGTGTGTGTGTGTGTGTGAAAGAGTGTGCATGTGCATGTGTGTGTGTGTATCACACCACTCATGCCATAGAAATGTAACTCAGGCTGGACCAAAAGGACTCAAGTTCAAAACTGTTTTCAGAGCTTTTGGAGAAAAGGTCTTCTCTCCGCTGAGATCACTTAGCTGGTAGGATATAAACCAGGAGTTATTTTGTGGCCATTTGCCTTTTGGCCATCTCTTGGGAAGAAGCTATCCTTCCTGAGAATAAAACCAAAACAAAGAGGCTGAGAGAGAAAGTTTCCATTGTGAAAGTCTGAGAGTTGGATCTTTTTTCTCTCAAATAAAACTGTGATCTCTTCGGGCCTAAGCACCTGGCCTGTCCTGGAAAAGCCAGGGTTTTCTCAAGGGAAAAACTTTCAATCTCTCAGAAACATTGGCAAGTGAGATTTTACTCCAAAATTCTCTGTACAAAATATTTTGAGAACCTGTCATCAGCTAACACCTTAATCACAAAAGAACCTCAGTGAGGCCCCACTTTAATAACCTGTTTCCTGATGAATCATGCACATATTAGCCTTAAAATATATACTGGCACCAAGTAGGTAATGGCAAATATTTATTTGATTAATATAATGTTTATCCCAAAGAATGAAAATTCAGCGAGGACTATAAATCAGAATGGCAGAAGTAGAAGAATGATATTTTAGGAAATGGGCAGGGGTGAAGGGTTGAACTTTCCAAAAAAAAAAAAAAAAAAAAAAAATTACACCATGAAGGTCACCACTATCAACTATGCCTACTAGGAAGTTTGCACAAGTTTCTTAATAAATGACCTACTAAAAATGCCCTAGAAAAATAGATTCTAAAAACACATGGGGTCCTAAATGATAAAAGAAAGGAGAAATAGAGAAGATATGTAGGAAGTGATTAAGCCCTTGACAAATGAAAATAACTTATAATAACCTTATGAAGTTTTTTAAAAACCTGAATAATAAAGGCAGAAAACAAACTGGTGTAAAACGAAATGGCATTTTGGGGGATACTGTAAATCACTCTTGGCTGACATTGACACTTCGTCTCAGCACGAGGCTCGTGTAGTGAGATACTGATGCCGAAACCTCTGCACACACCACTCCTTCAAGGAAGATTATTGTGCTTAAATTTTTATCTGTGATGTGTTTATTATTGGCCATGAGAGCTGAGGGCAGAAAAGGTTTTGAGACTTAGGATAAAACATTCCCATCTCCCTTGTGATGGTGTCGTACCTTTGGCAGCTGAATGCAAAGGAGGAAGACGTTCTGCACTGAGAGAGCTGAGTGTAGCATCAGAACCCAGCGAGTGGCATGGGGGTTCCTTCTGCCTCCTTTTTAGGACTGTGTCTTCTCTCCCTTCTTGGTTTCTTTGTTATTCTTTTCTCATCTCTTCTCCTACACTGCTTCAAAAGCACAGACGCGTTGGGGACATATCCAAGATTACACAGGTGATAAATAGAAGAGCCAGAATTCAAACCTAGGCTAATTCCAAAGTCTCTGCTCTTTCCACAAAGTATAAGCTTATGTCACAAATTTTGAAAAAAAGAATAGAAAAATATTAAGAATCCATTACAACTGATGATGTTCTTCTCACACCAAAAATGGGGAAAATCAGCTTACATTAAAATACATATAATTGCATTTTTGTATTGCACACATGGAAACATCTTGGAAGAAAATGCAATAAATGTTTAACAATGATTATCTCTGAATAATTGTAGGTGATTTGTATATGCTAATGATTTTCACATAAGCATTCCTTACATTTATAAATTCATAAAAAGATATTGTATTCATTCATCTAACAAATATTTAGGCTCATGCCTGTAATCCTAGCACTTTGGGAGGCTGAGGCAGGTGGATTGCCTGAGCTCAGGAGTTCATGACCAGCCTGGGCAACACGGTGAAACCCCATCTCTACTAAAATACAAAAAATTAGCCGGGCATGGTAGCGTGTGCCTATAGTCCTACTCAGGAGGCTGAGGCATGAAAATTGCTTGGGCCTGGGAGGCAGAGGTTGCAGTGAGCCATGATCACGCCACTGCACTCCAGCCTAGGTGACAGAGCAAGACTCTGTCTCAAAAAATATATATATATATAAAATATGTACATAAATATACATATATGTATATATATACACACATGTACATACACATATACACATATACATACATATGAATCATACATATGTATGATTCATCATACACATACATATACATACATACAAAAATATATATACACATATATTTTTATGTGTATATATGTATATATGTATTTTTAATATGTGTATATATGTTTTTATATGTATATATGTATTTTTTTATGTGTGTGTGTGTGTGTGTATATATATATAGTGAGTACCTAAGCTGGGCTAGTTGTCATTTGAGGCGCAATTATCACATAAACAGATTATCTTTCTGCCTTCTTAAAAGTTGACTTCTAGTGAGGGTAGAAGAGAAAGAGACAGATAACAAATACATAAGAAAAGCATATAATATCCAGGTGGTGATAAATTTTGTGCCAATATTATAAAATCTGTGAATTCTATTAGTTCAAGAATGCAGATTCTTTCTGTAAAAGTACACCAGACTGCCAAAATCCTATACTGTAATTACAAAGTAATTCAAGCACGTTAAATTCATTCATTCAATAATTTAAAAACTATTTTTCCATATATCTTAGATGCTAAGGGTATTAAAAGTAAATACAAATAAAATAATTATTGCCCTGAAGATCACAGTCCAGTGTATAGCAAATTATGTAGGTGGAAAAACTGATAGTCTTCTACAAATATTATGGAAATGGATAATGCACGATCTTTGACAAAAAGATTCAAGCCATTTGCAAAACAGTTTACTGCTGCCATAGCCCCACCCTCTAGCCCAGCCAAAAGCTTAGAGTAGTGATAGTGACATTGCTGAGGAGATATGAATGCCCGAGGTACTGCGTGTGTGGATGAAAAGAATGTGACATTGATAGTGGACTGTATATATGCTGCTCTATCACTTTCATTTCTTAGTAAAATTTCCTATGACTACAAACATTACTTCTATAATCATAGAACAGTACTCTTTTAAGGCTTATAGAGTAGAAAATTAGAAACTTAAGAAAATAAAAGTAACAACAAAATTACCCATAATTTTACCAACACAAGGCAATCATTGTTAATACTTAATTCTTTTTCTTCTGGATAAATGAAAAATATAAACGCTCTTGAAGGGAACATATGACCTGATTGTATGGAGTAGAATATAGACACACACAAGATGGTAGTTTTTATGGAAATGTAATTGAATACATTTTCAGAGACTTAATTGGGGTACATTATGTTGGGGTCACTTTTTATCTATCCAGTTTGGTTTCAATAACTCTCAACATGTAATAGCAAAATTTTATTTCCAGTCATCTTCATTTTCCCGGTTTCCTCTTAACTAATATTTTTCTACTTGGTCCAAAGGGATGCTTTTATTTGGTTTAAAGCAAAAGTGAAATGTTAACCAATTTCTAAAAGTGTCTATCAAGAAGGTGACACCTTTAATGCTGACAGGTATAGAGTAATGACATGACTGACAAGATGTGAATGCTCATGGCACTATGTATGAAGATGACAAGCAAGTGACAGAAGCAGCAGGCTGTGTGCTGACCAGCAGAGTGAGCTGGGGAGCCTCCAGCAACAAATATATCAGAAAGATCAGGATAAAATTGTCAAACATACATAAAAAGGAATAGTTGTTCATAGATAGCAAGTAATGAATTGAACACAAGAGTTCCCCAATTTCTTCACCACAATATGCAAAGGAAATGACAATATGGTTGTGTTTTGTTTTGGTTTCTCTCTTTCCAGACCTATTCTTCTCTCTTTCTCTTCTCAATGTCATGGTTCTCCTGTATTTGCTTTCATGTTTCTCTTCATAGTCTGTGGACGCCTCTTACCAAACTGTAGACATGCTCACATACCCTCCTCTCAAAGGCAAAGATCAAACCAGAGCAGAAATGAATAAGATGAGTTCACAAGACACAATCAGAACACTTGCTAGAAGACACAAAAGGAGGCTTGTTGTTCCCTTTCCTGCTTCTAGGTGAAAGGAAGTATAATAGTATAATTTACACAAATTGTGACCTCATTTCCAGGACACATAAATTTTCAGGTTTCTGAGCCCAAACTGGGAATTTCTTTGATGGTCTTTGCCAAGTCCTGATGTACCTTCTGGAATGATCTGACTTACCACATGTTGTCTATCATGAATGCTTCTCCATTAAAAAATATTAATAATGTCTCTGTCAGCTTAAACTTTCCTAACAAGAACTGACTATAACAGAAGATATTAATTAGGGATGTTCTGCATTATGCTAACCACAACATATTAGAATGCAATTCCACTAAGAATGGGGCTAGTTAAAAAATTGTTCTGCTGCAGTGGGGCTACTGAATTTAAGGTGACATGTTTTGTTTCTCCCAACAATGAGTGATACAGGTACTAAAAATGAATAGCAGTTACCTATAACTCTTGAGCAGAAATTGATGTGATCAAAAGCTGGATTTGTTCCTTGATGTTTAGGTCTCAAAGCTTTGCACTTACAACTATTTAAAGACGCTTCAGAAATTTATTGAAATTTCTAACAGAAAACAATACCTTCATTTTTGTCACGTTATAGAACTTAGCCCTTTTCCGCTTTTTCTCATTGAAATAATTTTTTTTTATGATGCAGTTTTTAATAACTTGATTTTTTCCTGGGACTACTATAATTGAGTTATATTAGAAGAGAGTACATATATTGATGGATGGTTAATTTCAAAGATTTAGAGATGCCTTTTAAACAATATATCCCAAGCTTACTAAAAAGATTGAATATATTTACCCAATAGTGTTTGTGTTGATTCATTCCTCTGGCCTAAGCATCGTCCTCCTTTTGGTTCCATTTAACATTCAAAATAATCTGTTTTATACATTGATCTACTTACTCCTTGTCAGATTAATATGCTTGTCATATTCCTTTTGTGGGACAATTAGTGCCAAAATGATGCAAAAGTAAAAGATACTCAATGGAAATCAGAGATTAAAATATTTACTCCCTTGCCCAGTGCTGTCCCTGGAAGCAAACTTCCAAGGATTTCTAACCGATGTTACTGAATGGAAAACATAACAAGTTTTAATTTAAATATAGTATTTTGTTGTGGAATTTGTTTATGCTATCGTAATTATTTTATTTGGCTAATGCCATAAGACATTAATTTACCAAAATAAAATAATTGATCTTCCCGATTTTTAAGTGGATTAGGTACATTTTAATCACATTTATATTATTTCTTTATGATTTGAGCACACTTCATTTTCTAGGAGAAGGCATTTTCAATTTTCTGAGTGGATCGGTAGAAAAATATAGTTCAAAACCAGAATCTTACCATAAAGCCAGTCGTTTACGGGCATGTCTGAATTGCATGTTACAGAATAGACTAATGGTAAAAGTAGGTGGTGTATAAGGAGAAGCTTATAAAGTAACTATTGTTTCCATATCATGACAAAATGCTCATCTTTGCAGTTCTACTGACACTGATCTCAGCAGGCCTTTTATGACACCAAAAGAATAGTTTTCTGCTGTCATTAATACCTAATTGACCCAGCAGCTAACTCAGAAGAGACCTTTCCTTCCACGGTCACCGTCCCCTGCAGTGATTTGCACCCACTGACACCAGAGTGGCTAATTCACCTTCACGACCTGTCAGCTTCCACTCAGGTCACTTTAACTCTGCTCCCTTTGTGACACGAATCTGCTTTTAAAACGGTGATAATCTAAGAAGTGGTCCTCTTGAGATTCAGTTGTGATTATATAATCTGTCACAGACCTGAAGGAATTATAAATACAGGCGGACACTGAGATTTCACCAGGGATAAGGCATTGGAAGCCCTTATGTCAAATAACTTCCTTGCTTCCCTCTTAGAAGAAATTCCGTATTTTTATTCATGGACAAAAGCATACCGTGAGGGCGGCATTGTTATCAAAAGAGGGTGGGGGAGCTCTTAGCCATTAGCCAAACATAATTTTCCGAGTTATCCTCTCTGATCTTAGGTGCTGAAATCAAAAGCACACACTTTGGAGGAAATGGTAATTGGAGCACTAAGTGATTTGAACGATGATAATTGGTGTGTCATTGCCCAATACAAGCAAAAGAGAATACACAAATAGAAATAATTCTGACCTACTCTACACAGATTTCGCATACATTAAGCAATGAAGCTACAATTACCCACGATATTGGAGCTCCTGGCACCTCAATTACGCATGGTTCCTTCATCAGCAATTCCAATTTTTACTTTAAGCTCACAGTTAACTTTCTCACAATTTTTAAAACGTAAGTTCTTTATGCCAGCAGATCTGTGTATGTAATTTGGTAAGGAAATAGTAATCTTGGCTTAAAGCCAATCACCACCTTATGCTGACCTGAAACCAATCATGCTGAAAAAACTGATTCTCACCTTGTCTTACACAGGAACTACTGACATAAAGTATATTCATATACACATACCTGCACACTCATCCATGGAGTGGCACATCGCCCACGCAGGCATCAATCCATACATACAGACAGCGTGTTGATAGAAGAGTGCCTCCCACAGCCAGGCCTTAATCGCAGATAGATATACACATTCATGGACACACATAGCCTCATATTGATACTTGCAGAGATATTCATACATGTGCAACCACACCTGTCTTCATTCAATAGGACAAGAATAGCACTTCCCGAAATCTCTTTCATGGACCATTGTTCCCATGAAATATTTAAAGCCAAAGAAATGTCCAGTGGACACAATCCCCATGAGGTAATATACTAGGGAATACTGCGCAATAACCCCCACCTCTTACAGTTTCTCAATGTGCGTTAGCCAGCCCGTCATTAAAGCAACACGTTAATTAGTATCACTCCATATTTCCCATGTTTATTTATTCGTTTCTTCCACTCCTTCTATTCCTGAAACACTTTTGGATACATGAAAAATGCTAAATCACACATTTTACAGCCATTACGTACTAAGATGAATAAGTGGAGCAAAAGTAGAAAAAAGGAAAGGAATATATTCTAGCTATTCATAGAATGTGAAGTATGGACAGAATAGCTCAAGAAAACAAAGTATCATGAAAACAGTATGAAATCTGTTCAAAACACACATTTAAGTCAAGCAATTTTTAAAGTTATTTATTTTAAAAATCTTGTTCCTATAACTAGAAGCTCTGTGTCAAAAACTTTCTGAAAACAGTCAGTGACTAAGATTATTGCAAAGAACTTCAATGTACATGAACTCCAGTGACAGACAGTGAAGGAAAAAAAAGAAAACATGAAGAGTGGGAAGATATTTCTCTCTTCATAAAAGGAAGAAAGAAAGAAAACTTGCAGTGAAGCTTCTGAGAGGTAGATAGAGTTTCTTTGAAATGATGTATCAATTTTGTTTCTAGTTTCATGGCAAAAAATAAAGTGAGTCTAAGAAAGTGTTTCCAGCAAAGCAGTAACCACAACCTTCTTACTCACCCATATGCCTGACTTGTGTGGCTGAAGGATGAGTGTCATCAGAGTGAGACATGATCTAAGGACATTCACAAATATAGGTCATGCATACACCAGAAGATTTTAATAAGTAAGCAATTGACAGAGAGAAAAGCCCAACATGTGTCTCTTTGAAACCATAAATGGAGAAAAGGGAAAGGACCAGAATTCATTAAGGACCAGTAAGGGTTGGAGAGAAGGTATCATACTATACAAAGGGTGCTGTTTTCATCAACCTCTTTCACAGCATTATTCAAAGGCATATTTTATTTTGATACATTTAAAAAGGGAGTTCTACTTTTTTTTTTTTTTTTTTTTTTTTTTTTTTGAGACGGAGTCTCGCTCTGTCGCCCAGGCTGGAGTGCAGAGGCCGGATCTCAGCTCACTGCAAGCTCCGCCTCCCGGGTTTACGCCATTCTCCTGCCTCAGCCTCCCGAGTAGCTGGGACTACAGGCGCCCGCCATCTCGCCTGGCTAGTTTTTTTTGTATTTTTTAGTAGAAAAGGGGTTTCACCATGTTAGCCAGGATGGTCTCGATCTCCTGACCTCGTGATCCGCCCGTCTCGGCCTCCCAAAGTGCTGGGATTACAGGCTTGAGCCACCGCGCCCGGCCGGGAGTTCTACTTTTTATTGCAAAACCTAAAAATGTAAAAAATGAATAGTCAGGAATTCAGATTAAAACACATTTCTTATCAATCAGATGGCCCCAAGCATCAGGTGTCATCTGTGGTCCCACACCCTTATCAGAGGTTCAGCCCTTGTGGGTTAATTAGGCAAACTTGCACACATCCAGTAATAAAAAATATCACAGGGTGAAAAAAATGACCATAGTATTTCTGAGGCATGTATCCATTTTCTACTGATAAGATCTTGATTATAATTCTTTGCACACACACTGAGCTAAGGGCTGTCCACCAAGAATATACTGAATGATGAGGTCAGATTATTCTATGCAGGCATGTTTCACATTGCAGATACAGCACTGAATCTTTCCAGCAACACAATATGTGGACTTTTCCTGTAGGCTATGAGTTTATCCTTCTGTAAAAGAGCATAATGCCTGGCCATCTAAAATCAAAGAAGCAAAGCAAAGCAAAGTAGCTCACTTTGCTTCTTTGATTTTAATTAGTAGTGTGTATTTACCTAATTCTAGAGGTATCTCACTTATAACATTGTTAGTGGCAAAGAGCAGGTCCATATAATTTGTTGTCCAAACAGATACTTCTGAAAGTGAAAGAGGAACTAGTAAGATTCTTGGGCAATGGATGTAAAATGAGATTTTCCCGGACAGTTGGGGATGTTTGGTGGCCTATAAAGAGGGGACTGGATCCCAGACCCTATTATTGTCTTGTACTTACAAATGTAACATATGAAATTTCAGATCAAAAAAAGCCAGTTAAAACTTCTATTCTGGATAGTTCTGGCATTTCCCTCACTTTCTTTCTTTACCTTTTCCTTTACCTATTCCTATACTGTCTGGCTGTGGTCTTATATTTAGACACTATATTTCATCAAAGTGAATCTTCCAATATTTTACTAAGTTTTAGTTAAAATCTCTGTAGAGTCAATTTAAAGTTTAAAAGGAGCATGATAAAAAATTCTAGTAATAAACATGTTTTCAAAAGATGTCATAAGGTCAAAGAATGGCTTTTTTCTCTGCTTGGGCTTTTTAAAAAGGAGAAGCCATGATGTTCTGTTTTTAGAGCCATTTGGATTTCTATTCTAAAAATAAAAAATAAAAGACACCACATTGAGAACATGTAAAAAAATGAAAGAAACATTCAGGAGATTTACACCAAAGAAACTAAACCCAGGGCTGTGATCATCACAGGCTCTGTTGTAAGCCGCAGCAGTGCAGCCAACAAACCCAAGGGACATGGAAGAAACATGAATATAGTCGGCACTGTGAGTTAATGATGTTATTTATTGGCTCTTGCGCAGGGGTCAGGTGCTTGGGTTTAAGGTCATGGACTTCAGATAATTTGTTTTGAAAGTTCAATCCTAAGTCTGGGACAATTGCCTTTATTGTGTGATTTGGCATGTTCTAAAAATCTTCCCCACTGGAAAATACATCTGATTGAGTCTGACAATCTGGTATTACAGTACTATGTTCCCTAGGCAATCCTGAACCTGGCCCTATGTTCCCTGACATCTTCTATGACGGTGGTTACTGCTTGTCTGGGTCACAGACCTCTTCTGAGAATCTGATAAAAGAAATAGATCCTCCCCATAACCCCACCACCAAAAAAATACATAGGTGACATTCACAGAATATGGTGAATACTTTTAGGAATTTTGGGGAATTTCCTCACTGTTCATCAATTTTACCCATAGACCCTGATACCCTTTTGAGAAACTCCTGAGGTCAAAACTATTTAAATAACATCACTAAGACGTGAACATATTTGCCTTTTTCATTGTGTTGGTATTTGCACTGATGATGTGAAAACAATGATGGATAATACTACTGGTGCCTTAGCACATGTATAGGCAGTAGCATCTACTACGGGGAGCCTGGCAGCTTTCGAACACTTTAAGACTTTTCTGAGAAAACAGGTTGATGATGTTTCAAATGTGATTGGTTGGCTTGTTTTGATGTTGTACAATAAAAGCTGTCAACATTCGGAAAATGTGTAACCCAAGAAATCAATATTTTTCCAAATAACAAATACATGATGTTATAATATCATGCCTGGTTAAAAGATCCTTTCAAAGTGCAAGGTAGACCAGTGGATTTTAATGCAATAAAGTATGAGAAGTTATTTACTACAGTTTTGAATTCTACCTTGCAATTACTTTTTTTGAAACTATCTCATTGATATTTGGTATAGTATCAAAGAAGAATATTCATAGTTACATGAAAAGACTAATATACCTCTTTTACCAACTATATATCTGTGAGAGGCCAAATTGTCTTTATACACTTCAACCAAAACAGAATATCACAACAGATTGAATGCAGAGGCAGATGGGAATCTAGCTGTCTTCTACAAAGCCAGGCCATAAGAGAGTTGCAAAAATGTACAACAGTGTCATTTTTGTCACTAATTTTTTTAGTCTGGGAACATAGTTATTTTTCATTAAAAAACTATTACTTATGTTAGTAGGTAATATTAATACTTTTACGTTGGTAAGTAATGGATCTATTACTTTAATGGATAAGTAGTGGATCTTTTAAATTAATTAGTAAATATTATAGAACCGTCTCAATTTCTATACTTAATGCAATAGATATGACCACATAATTAAAAACTCTTGGTGTGTTCTCAATAGTTTCTAGAAGTGTAAAGAGTTACTAAGAAAAAAATATTTGAGAACCACTGAACTGGTATATTGAACTGGTATATGTAAGACTAATCAAAATACATATGGTAACTAAAGCCGTTGACAAGAGAGAACATTATTTTAAGTAATCTTCAATAAGAAGTTAATTAAAACTATTACTAACCTGTGAGTGGTAATAGTCAAAAGGATTTAAAAGAAAGGAATTATAAAAGAGAGTTCCTTGAAAGTCAGGGAAGATAGGAAAATTCTAAACTTTTGAAACTAACTGAAGGGATAATTGAGGGACATCAATTTCACTATTTTCTCTACAGTCAAACTTGGTATTTAATAGATGTCTCTTCATGGCCAAAGTAGGAACAAGCAAAAACATGCACCTGAACAGCTTGATCCAAATGGCCACATTCCAGGCCAATTAAACACTTCTGAGTTTCTTAAATAAAATATACAATTACCAATCAGAAAGACTGTGGCATTAATTAATTTGCTCTGACAACTCAAGCCAAGAAATAGACAATATGGAAATGGAACATCAGAAAATTTAATTGATAAAGAATTTGAAAATAACCTTTATAAGCAAAGGTAGAAAAACTTGGATTATTTTCTAATGACAGTCTTCCAGCGTTAAGAAGGACACATTGATTTGATTTGATCTGAAAACCTAATTAAAGGAAGCATGCTAAAATATTTAAAAGGACTCAGGCTAGCAGTTACAAAATTGTATTGACACACTGAAATATTATAAAGTTAACAACCCCCAAAGATGAAAAGGAGAATAACAAACCAGCATCTTAAATGTGAACATTTAAAGAACAAATGGTAATGCTTGTAGTTATCTTGGAGTCCTGTGGGTGTTGATCTGATTTTACGCTGCGGTTCTAGATTGGAATTTTTAGCGCAATCTCATATTCAGGGGTAATGGCAAGTAAAACCCAGTAAAGCTAAGGGAAATGTTTTGTCCCATGAATCTTCTGGTTAAAAAAAAAAAAACACATTAATCTGTGCGATCAAAAGCAGTACTATAGGTCTTCAGTTTATTGAATGCTGGAAAAAGATAATATTTCTACTAAAGGCAGTAATCTTTAGGTCATTAAAGATGGAGTTTTGTTTTAAGGTGCTTTTGTGAGAAATTATTTATGTTGTGTTTATCAAATTCATATACACACACACACATACACACACATATATATGTGTGTGTTCTTTCTTTCTTTTTATCCATTTGGACACACAGAACCTTAGGAATCCGTGAAGCGTCACTGCTTTCTCCCTTACCCACCAGACAATCCACGTTATCCACTCAAGACGCAAAATTGCCAGGAAGCAAACCCTCTGTGGGAGCAGGTCAGTTCATACCATAATAGCACAATGACACCCTCTAGTGGGTAGTCTCCATGCTGTAATTTTGAGAAGGAAAAAATTGCTCTTAATTTCCACTTTATCCTCAATTAAAATAAATGGCATTTTGAGAATTTGCACATTTCATAAGAAAAACGTGATTTAATGATTAATGTGTTCTCAGTGAAAGACTGAATTAAAAAACAGAAATTGAGTATCTAAGATGAACTTAGAATCATAAAAAGTATACAAACGCACACTGACCTCAGAATGGCAAAAGAAGACTCCTCCTCAGCTGTAATGCCCCACTCAGACTCCCCAGAGATGGTTTTGACAATACAGCTTGACCGCGATGACTAGAAGTACCCCTCCTGTGAGATACATTTAAAGTAAAGCAAGGAAAAGTTTGTTATAAACACCACTAAATCAAAAAGGCTGCATAAGAAAGAGAAAGAGTAAAAGAAAGGTATCTTTCCTTTGTCAATATATCTTTGCTGCAGCAAAAATTCCAGATGAGTTTTCTTTGGTCAGTAGATTAGAGAATACACCAACAAGCTAAAAAGAAATAAGGGTCTGTAAATAGTTCTATCTCAGATAGAGGATTGAAGGCCATTTGTTAACACGTTCCTACACAATTTGCAACATGATCCGTGAGCAAATCCAATATGATGCCACCATTGTGGGAGTCAAAGAGTTAAGACCCAGAACTTAATTGTCTATAGTTGGGGCCATTGAAAACCTTAACGCAGAGATTTAGCAAAGCATTCTGGAGCAGCGCAGACCACACCCTCAGAATGAGATTTCTCTGGGGCACACCGTGCAGGATCCCACAGGACCAGCTACAGACAAAGCTCTCAGCATGAACGAAGCATTATCGGCAGCCCCTTCCCAAGTAAAAACTGCAGATTAATATCAAAACCCACTGCATGTCTGTTCATTTTAAATGTCTGTTATCATTTCTACTTTTTTTAGTGAATATAGGTTCAGGCTTTCAAATTTTTTTTGTAAATTGGTCAACTTAATACAAATAGGTGTCTGAATTACAAAAACCGCATTTGACTCTTCAATATCAATTTTCAGGTTCCCAGGAAAGAAACAATTTTTGCATCTCTTTTACTGAGTTTTATTTCGATCTAGATGTGTTTCATAATATATTTCATATTCCGGATTAGTCGGGAGAGGTTCTGTTAGTGCAGTTTACCATGAGAGGCAGCTGGTTATTCCTGTTGAGTCAGAAGACTTGACTTAGAGGTTTGGATCCTAACTCTAAAAATGACAAGTTATGTGACCTTGATGGAGTAAAAAAAATCATCCTAGAAGCTGTTTCCTTGGCTGAAAAATGTAGGGGAAATAATCCATGATTGTTATACCTCAGAGTTTACTGAAGGATTTACAAGATCACTTACTTATGCAAAAGCACTAGGTATATAGTACTCAAGTTAGTAATTTTTTTAAATGTTTGATGAGTTTCTCCTTTTTCGTAGGTATCTTGAATTTTATCTAGTAGTTTTTTTCTTTAAAAAACATTAAAGTGAAAGGGTTTTTTCCCCCAGTTATTATGATAAAATGAGAGTGAAGTTAGTTTAGTGCAGGCACCCAGAAACTTTTAAAAATGAGTGTGTCTCCTTGCTAGTCCTTGCCCATCCCCTCTCTCCCAAACACCGTTCTGTGTTCTTGTTTTTTTTCAGAGGTAGGATGATGACACATTGGTTCATAACAGCAGCACATCTGCTGCATATTATTGTGAAGATGTCATTGGAAGCCCAAGAATCTATAGGAATTGTTCAAATCCTTTGATCTTGAACCAGAAATCTTTCTTTGCCATTACTAAATAAAAATACATTCCAGTTAGACTCAGAACCATGAAATTGGATGTGACTTTATACTTGAAAACATTTTGCTGTCAAAAAAAATGTTAAGGAATGTACATATGTTGTTCTATTAGGAGTCTGTTGGTATCCACAGGGAAAACTTGTAACTTGGAAGAAAGGAAATACTCACTAGAAGACAAAGATGCACTTTCTGTGGTTGATTATTTTTTGTTATTGGTATTTGTTTCCTAGGGCTGCCAGAACAAACTACCACATACTGGGTGGCACGAAATAACAGAAATGTATTCTCTCACACTCCTGGGGCTAGAAGTCTTAAATCGTGATGTCAACAGGATTGGTTTCTACTTGAAGCTTTCAGGGAGAATCTGTTCCATGTTTCTTTTACAACTTCTGGTGGTTGCTGGCAATTCTTGATGTCCCTTGGCCTATAGACCCATCACTCTAATTTCTGTCATCATCTTCATCTGGTATTCTCCTCTACATGTCTCTGTCCAAATTTCTCTTTCCTGATAAGAACATCAGTCATTAGATTAAGGTCAACACTAATCCAGTGTGGTCTCATCTTAATTTGATTGCCTGTGTAAGAACCCTATTTCCCAATAAAGGCATGAGCAGGTGCCAGGGCTGAGAACATGAACATGTATTTTGAGGTGTAACAATTCAGCCCAAAATACCTGACCCCCAAAAGACTACATAGACCCCAAATTAAACTTATCCATTAATGGCACTGGTCTTCTCAACTTAAAATGATATTTTAAAATATTTTCCAGAAGTTAACTGAGACAACAGCTCATTTAATAATGAAAATTTCTTTTTAAAAAAGCATTGTAATGTGAACTAAATACTTTAGAATGTTTAATAAATTAATATATGTAGTTTATAAAACTGTGCCAGTCACAGTTTACAATGGCATAAGAAAGAATTTTTTAAATGCCATTCCCTTAATATGTTGACTTTTGATATATAGGTTTTACATAATGACACCTGCTTTTGAGTCACAATGCTCTACATCAGAGAGAGAATTTTAAAAATTAAAACCATGGTTACTAACCAGACTTCTAATTTTTGGCATTTGATTCAATTTCCTCTTCAGCAAAACTTTTTATAAGAGCTATACTAACAAGACTGATAAATTGTATACTTCACATTTTTTTAATTTTCCCTGGGATGGGTTGCTAACACAAAACTGATAGGACAGTCAAAAAATTGAGCAACTTGAAACCTAGATAATCAAGCTCCATGAAAATCCAAGCAAAACTGAGTAATGAAAAGAGGATGGGTGATACTGTTTGGGTGTTTTTCCTTCCAAAATCTCATGTTGAAACTGGATCCCTAATGTTGGAGGTGGGGCCTAGTGGGTGGTGTTTGGGTCATGGAAGCAGATCCTTCATTAATAGATTAGTGTCCTCCCTGGGTATAGTGGGAGAGTGACTTTCGCTCTATTAGTTGCTGCAAGAGCCAGTTGGTGAAAATAAAAGCCTGGCACCTCACCTCTCTCTCTTGCTTCCTCTTTTGCCATGTGATCTTCACACACCCTGGCTCCCCTTTGCTTTCCCCCTTGAGTGGAAGAAGCCTGAAGCCCTCATCAGAAGCTGAGCAGATGTCAGCACCATGCTTCATATATAGCCTACAGAACTGTGAGCCACATAAACCACTTTTCTTTATAAATTACTCAGCCTCAGATATTTCTTTATAGTAACACTAAATGAACTGAAACAGTGGGATCCCACTTAGAGCTGAATTCAAATCCTTGTTCATTCTTTCATTACCTATATAACTTTGAGCAATTTGTTTAATCTATTTTAATCCCTATATCCTTATATCATTTCAATCCCTATTGTGGGGATATTAAAGAAAAAGCAAATATAAAGCAATGGGCATGAGTTAGGTACCTAGTTAGTGCTTTCTCCTGATTCCAAGTGTTAATCATTCCAAGCCTTTTTGTGGTTGCCTCAGTTAATAAGAATCTCAGTGTCTATCAGCTCAGACCTTAAATGAATATTGTCTATAAAGCAAAAGAATACACAGTGCAATTCTGATTCCAAAAAGCACACTTTTAATCTAGTCAGCATAGTTGAATAAATGGATTTTATTGCAAAAAATAAAAACATTACATTAACTGTGTGTAAAAACAGGGTAGCAAAGTGATAATACCTACTCATAACCAGAAGAGTGAGAGTCACAGAATCAACCTGTGAACTCCATGTAGCAAAATGAACAAGATGTTCATGAAAGAATTATGCTGACTAATAAATATATTCTCTCAGGTTGGTCTTTTCCTTGCTTATGTCAGAAATAAGGTGTGCAGATGCCTCATGTGTATTCTCTATTTCACTTTTCCCTCCATCAAACCTCCTGAAGCAATAATACAGCTAACTGTACCTTCCCCAATGGTCCTTTTATCTCATCACTGCACTTATCCTTTCTGTCAAATTACAAATAATGCTCACAAATTTTAACCCACCAGCCAGAACGGCCCCAATTCTAACCCAACTCAGAATCTAGCCTGAGTAGTAACCCTTCTTAGAACTCTCCCATTTTTATCTCTGGGATATTTTTGCATCTCATGCTCTGTAACTATTAGCATAGTTTTTGAAATGGATTTTATTATAAAGAATAAAAGTTTTACAATAACATTGCACAAAACTAGACTGCCAAAGTGGTAATTCATCACCATAAGCAGCAGAGTAAAAACAAAACAAAACAAAATCCCAGAAAATTGCATGTCTCCCTTCAAGATCTGCTTACAACTCTCTTCCACAGAGGTTTTCTAGACACTCTCTCACTGGCTGTGTTCCCAGACGTGCCCTCACTTCTCGTGAAGCCTCCCACCCCTGCGGTACTTAGCACTTATTCCAGCTATGACTGTGGTTGGTGGGATGTGTGCTTACATTTGTCCATTCTTTGCAGGTGCTTTTCTGTGCTACGTTTATGGACTTTTCTGTACTATCCCCCATTAAAAGGGAGTGTATGTGTGTGTGTGTGTGTGTGTGTATGTGTGTGTGCGTGTGTATGTGTGTGTGTGCATGGCTTTTCTGTTCTGCCATTTTCTAAACACATAGTAACTGCAGATTCTGAGAAGACCTGTGGATCAAGAATGCTTCTCTTGTACTGGTTATTGATGTGCCCAGATAAATATTGGATACCTTCCCTAAAAGAGGCTTATAATCTAATGTGGTTAAACATATTTTAAACAGTACATAGCAGTCAACAGAGTCATTATATTTCAGTTATAAGTAGCATGCTTATTTGATCTGAAACACGTATCTATAAAGTAACCTCTGTAAGTGAAAGAACAAAGGAACATAATATTCTCCCATTTTGTAGTTTGAAAAGCTGTGCACTGTCTTTCTTTTTGAATTGCTGTCCCATCATGTTTGAGAAGAGTTGGCTGTTTTCTGCTTAGCTCCATTCATTTCCTTGACATCCTTTGATTTGGGCCTGGCTCCCTAGCCACAATCCTTCCTTGTCACAGAGGTCCTGCCAGTGCAGCTCATTCAGTAGCCATCATCACAGTGAACTATATCCCAGCAGCTCCAGATGGAAGATAGGGATAAACAGCTCCCCCCAGAGTGTTCTTCGACGTGATGCCATCAATCAACCTGCAGCTGGGACCGAAGAACCACTCAGTGATGGAGCCAGTGACTTCCTGCCAAAAACATAGCACATTTCTTAGTGCCCAGCTTCCTTCAAAAGAGGGATGTCATACCACATATTTTAGCATTCAAGAAGCCCTCAATACCTAAGATTTATGTCCAACTATATGTAATCGTGACCATTAATATTATTCTTTCAGGTTTGATTTTTTTAAGTATAACAGATACTCAACGTGGTAACTGTATCCATTTTACTTCCCTCTGGAAAGGAGAATTGTCTTGTTTGCTTGTTTCTTTAATAAATCATAATATAGAAAATCAAATAATTGGCTATTTTCCAAAGCTAGTTAGTACATTAAATTATTTTTATGAAGCATTCCTGTTATCCTGTTACAGAGAGTGTTAACATCTGCTGGCTGATGACATGCAACAGTGGTAAGCAGTTCATTTTTGTCTGCAAGTAGCAGACAGAGGGTGGTCCTTCTTTAAGCCAAGATCAAAATTGATAGTGAACAGTTGGAACTCTGCAGCACAAGAGGCTTGGCACCCACACACTGTAGGGTAAACATCCTCGTGTTGCCTGCCAGGGATGCATCCCTCTCCACCATAATGTGGGAAGGAGGGTAGTGCTGTAAAACATCACCATGGGCTATAGGTAAAGAATAACCATCAGTGAAAAATAATAAGCTTCATATATAATTACAGTTTCCACACAAACATGTTAAGTCAAGTCATGGCACTTGCTTCTACTTACTAACATTATTTAGGTTAGGCTGATAAGAGTCATTTTCTTGGAATAAAGAATGTGGTATTTAAGAATATCCTCCCCCAAATTGTGTATAGCTTCCCTTCTAGTCTCTTCTCCAAGATGCTTTGAGTCTCCCTCTCCCAACATCCCAATTTGCAAACAGTAGGAGAATTCTCCTGAGTTCTGCAAATCATCCGTTCCTGGTTCTATAAACTAAATTTCCTTTTCTCTGGTTAAAGAAGAAGAAATCTGTCCACATACAGATAAAGAATGTCTATTTTTACAAATGTTTTTCCATTTCTACTTACACACACACACACACACACACACACACACACACACACACGCTTGCTTCCACCTAATTTCTGCTTCAAAAGAGAGAGGAAATTCTAGGGAAATTAGACACAGAATAAGAATGTCATTAATTTCATATGATTGTGTGTGTGTGTTAAAGTACAGGAGAGATTCCAGGTGGGAGTAAAAGCATATAGAATCAGAGAGCTTGGATTGAGTTGAGTGATGAGAAAGACACGAAGATCAGCTTATGATAATTTGGGAGTTGTTCACGTCAGCATCTTCACTTTCCACAGGTGATAAACTGATGCCCACAGACATAACATCACTTGCTTCATGAAGTCAGACTGAACAGGCCAAAGAGTTTGGATCATTAAGTTATGTCATAGTCAATAGCTGAAATGAAAACTTTATGAAATCATTTGGGAAAAATTGTTCTCTCAAGACAATATATAATATACTTACTCCTTCTATTAGCATCTCTTGAGCAACTGGTATGTTCAAGTAATTATGTGGCTTATGAAAAGAAAACATAATTGAGTCCATTGCATCAAAAGAGAGATAAGATAAGCCTGGAAACAACTAAAATATAAGACACACAATAAACCCAAGGTGTATGTAAGTTAAAACTCACTACTTAGCATTCTTATATCAAGGCAATAAATAACCCATGTGATAAGGGAAACAACAGAATATGAGATATAAATTTGGGAAATGTCTGAGATTCTATTACATACAAGTCATTTAGATTCAGTCAATTAAACACGACTCAAGATATTATATTGTATTCAAATTCTTCCACAATTTCCATTACGGGGACTTAGTACAATATCTAAAAATAATTTACTCATAAATTCTAAATATCCACTTTCAAGATCAAAAATATACCACTCTTGATGGGTGCTGGATTTTTGTTTTGTAAATTCCAAGGTGCTAGATTATGCATAAAGTGGACTTGTCCTAGAAATTGATCCCTAAAGAAAGTACATGCTCTGTATTTGAAACATTTTTACGAAAATATCTGTAAGCCTAAGGTTGTTTGATAAATTATGTGTCTTTTACAGTCTCACAATGAGTGTTTAGCAAAAGACCAGGCCTTTGTTTAGGGCATCTTTTTATTAGATGAGAACCAACAGAAATAATTTTTTTTTTTTTTTTTTTTTTTTTTTTTTTGAGACGGAGTCTTGCTTTGTCGCCCAGGCTGGAGTGTAGTGGCGTGATCTCAGCTCTGAGTAGCTGGGATCTACAGGTGCACACTGCCACGCCCGGCTAATTTTTTGTATTTTAGTAGAGATGGGGTTTCACTAAGTTGCCCAGACTGATCTCGAACTCTTGAGCTAAGGCAATCCATCTGCCTTGGCCTCCCAACCTGCTAGGATTATATGAGTTAGCCACTGAGCCTGGCCCAGAAATGATTTTCTGTTACACAAACCCCTTTCACATTCTCTGACACAGGATTGCACCAATAGGCACTTTTCCTGGCTGAACACCTTTGTTGGAAGGTGTTTTAACACTTCCAGAAGACAAGAGGTTGTGTTGCTTCTAGTAGGCACTGCCACTTGGACCTTTCCTGATTCAGAGCACGGAAGTCTCAAAAGGTTGATGTAGAGGTGAAATGTGTTAAAACTCAAACAAAATGTGTTAAAGTCATTTACAGACTGTGAGGATCAGGCTAAAGATTGTCTGTTGATGAAACATCTACATACAACATCTCATTTTATCTTCACAATGACCCTGTGAGGTAAAGTACCAGACAAGTACTAGAAATCCTGCCTCAAGATGAGAAAAAAGACCTCCTTGACTATAATTCCAATAAAGGCCAAGGGAAAACCGAGCCTCAATTCTAAGCTATCTGACTGTCAAGCCTCTCTTTCCACCACACCATATATTAAACAAAAGGCAACTTTTGTTCATTATGACATTTTTAAAACTTGACAAGAACTTAAGAGTCTTGTCAGATTTTATAAAGTCTGTGCCAGATTTCATATGATTATATCAAAGCGGCACAAAAGAAGTATGAATTCAATTCTTAGCCAGGATATTTTCACTGAGGTAAGAAGCCAAGACATTTATAAACAGAATTCTTAGTGAACAAGTAAATATAAAATAGATTGGTAATTATGGAATACAGTCAATAAACACAATAGGTAAAAACAAATGTGAAAGTTCAACCACAACATGAAACACAGCTCCCGTGTGAGATCCCACTAGCACTGGAAAATGGAAATTATTTGACTCTTTCATTGAAGGAGGAGGTCAGGGAACAGGATTAGCAGTGGACAAAGCTCTAGAGACAGATATGCTGCCTAGAAACCCTATAGCTGTTTGGTTTCTCACTGCTGAAACTTTAGAGATACCAGAAAGAGTGAAGCAGAAAAACAATGTAAATTATTGAAGTGGTGCTGCCATTTCCTGAAGCAGCTGGGATAGTCTGTCCATAAAAACATTAACATGACATTTCTGAGTTTTGACAGGTTGTTTGGAAAAGAAAGGGTAAAAAATACACAAGCCCTTTGGTGGGAATGGAGACATTTGTTCAGATAAAAACAAGCACTATGGCTGGTCTGTATGCCAGCTTCCACTGAAAAACAGGAAGAAAACATGAAAATATAAAGCCCAGCACTGAAATGGATTAAACTTGATTTGTTCACTATACTATGAACAGGCAGGATTGGAAGCATCCACGGCTTTTCCCTACTTTTCTCTTTCAAGAAAAATGCCCCACCACCTAAACTATGCTCAGCATTTAATTTATGCCCCTAGAAAATAATTAAGCTGCATGTCCTTTGTACACAATGAATTAATGTGTTTATTCATTGTGACTAGAGAAGATACAGGATAAAAGTGTTAGTTTCCTTAGCTAGCAAAAAAAAAAAAAAAAAAAAAAAAAAAAGATTTTTCTCAGTACTGGTTTATAGGCAAGGCTAGTCTAAATTTCATGTAGACCATCATGAAGGATATTGACAAAAGACCACCTACCACAGAATGTGTCCTTCACCAAATAATCACCCCTAGAAACCAGAATCATTTTTTGGATGTAGGTACTCAAGTTCCAAGAAGTCCCCATCTTTAATGAGAACACATTTGTTGCCATAAACATACCATAATTCTCTGAGTGTGAATCCATTGGCCCCAGGCCCATTTCTATAAAAACAATCCATACATATATACACAGCACTTGGGATTTTTAAAATGTAGCTCAACCATGTTATACTTTCTCAAAGGAAAGTTTTATTAATGTCAAAATATCTTTCTTTAGAGTATTGCCTAGAAAATTTGCAAAATCAGGGCATTCATAGAAATAAACATCAAGATGTGGTGAGACAATTTTGTAGACAAATGTTCTGCCACATTGGTATAAAAATGGGCAGCAGGGCAATGCGATTCTTCAAATTCTCCTTATATAAAAAGTAAGCCAAAGGAGAAAGTCAAATTACAAATAAGTAGGTTAGCCATTATTATGATTCTAAATGCTAACACCCTACGGTGAAATATTTTTCTTTCTTGCAATTCTTACAAGCTCATGTAACTAAAAACTAAAATTGATAAACTAGATTAGATTCATGGTTCCTCCATTTTAGTGCCCTTTCCTGAGAGTGACACCAAGAGAGATTCATGGGAGTTGTGAATGTTCCATAGAAATCAACTAAAAAAAACGTAATTGATATACTTCAAATAGCCTAGCTTCCTTAAATTACTTATTATGGATCAAAAAATGACTTATTTAGACTTTCTGTGGAGTTATTTATATTTCATATCTTCTCACTGCTTTAATAAGCATAAATAAACAGAAGTGTTCACAAATTATAGATGCAGATAGGCTATGCATTTCACTCTGGAGTCTGTTTTCTATGTCATTTCCAGGATTTGGTTTCCTGCTACAATGGCACTCCAAGAACTAGAGTTGGGGCCATATACTGCATACCTATATGTTCAGCCTTGTCCAAGCCTTAAGAATAATTTGACTCCAGTGCGGGAATAATATGATCATCTATTAAACCAATATTTGAATCGACAGCTAATCCTCTCTTTTATTCTTACACCATATTCTAGCAGCAGTTAAGTAATTGCCTTAGGCCCAAGGTCCTGAGATAGGCCTCCCAGCATCCTTTTCTTGCCTTCCTGTCTCTCCATTTTTCCCCTCACTCCTTTCCAGTTCTGTCTTGGTGCTACAGTCTTGTTTCTCAACCTTAGTTCTCATAATTCTTTCTGTATTGTCTCTGCCAGTAGCTCCTTGAAGTAATGTGAGACTCAATCATCTATAACATAATTTCACCTTGTATCTCCTGCTAAACCCCACCCTAATGCTGCACCGAGAGGATTCCTCTGTTCAGTCCTAGACTTCTCAGATTTGATGTTAGCACCCATGTGTTTGTTGGGGCAATAAGTTTTAAATAGATACCATTGAAATCTTTATATTACATCCTTACATTTACATGAAACTTACCTCTAACAGGTTAAAATGGACAGTTCCTTGTACTTGGGATTGGAATTTCATGAATGACACTTATTTCTTTCCTTTACGTTTCCTTTAACTATTTCTCCTCCAGCTTGGCTGACAAAACTAAGCAACTCTAATTTTTTCAAGGTCCTCCTTGCCATCCAGTTCTCTGGCACTTTAGCTGCACTTTTCAAGTCCTTGTTCAATCCACTTGTGCTCCACCATCATGACCCAATTATCTCTTAATAGGAGGGTGGGACCATCACATTGGGGATTAAACTTCTATGTATGAATTTGGGGGGACACAAACATTTAGTTCATAGCAGTGCTACAGGAAAAAAGAAAAAGTCATATTACTATCTATAGAATTTATAACTGATTTCAACAATAAGTGTCACATATTTTATGAAAATTTTCTAGAAACTTGAACAGGAAATTTGTTAAAAGGGGGCAAAGTTTCCAGTTTAGTGACTACCAAGTATCTGGACTTTTGGAATTAGGATCTCTTGAGATGAATTTTGTTTAGTGAGAATTAGACACCTCTCAGCCTCCCCAGCCTGGCTGTAACAGTTTCCAATTTTCTTATTAAATATTATGTTTTGAATTTCTACATATTGCTTATTGGTGTCATTATATGTGACTCTTATTTTACAAGCTCTTAGGAGAATTAAGAAAATAACTTTTATTTGGATGTGTACAATCAAAATATAACTGATAATTTTCTCCTTTCCATTTTGAAGGAGAAAAAAAGAGAGAAACATGGGTATACAGACACAGAAATGAAGATACAGAAATAGAAGTGGAGAGGCCAGTGCAGATAGAGATAGCTAAGTGTTTACTACCTTGTCCACTCTAGTTAAACAGGCTGTTGGTAAAAGGAAGAGGTACTAATGGCCATAATGATTTGACACAGACAAATATGACACGACATATTGTGGCCACTAAGCTATTGGCTACTTCACTACATTTTCAACAAGGACCCAGACTCTTGATTCTACCAAGAACAAATGACATATACCGTGAGTACCACAGAAAGACTGGAAAGAAAGGGAAAGAGTGAGAGACTCACTGAACAGGTGAAGGAGAGAAAGGTATATAGAACTAAAGGGAAAGAGAAAGAGAGAAGAGAATGTGGAGAGGAGGCAGAGATTGTAGAAGAGAAGATGGTATATGTGACCCAGAAAATTCTGGAGGGTTGAGTAAACTTGTCTTGACACATCCCCAATTCATTTAGGAGGTAGGTTGTTTGAACTTTCAGCTCCCCTTTATCCTTGTCACTTCTTCTACAATAACCAAATGAGCAACTAGTTGAAGGAAATGATGCTTCCAACTGAATGGCAGTGACCAAAAAAGTATTCCTGGGGGGCAGAGATATCAGTCAAGGACTGACCCCTCCAGATACCCATGTACCCTTCCTCCCCACTGGATGCACCTATTGCTCTTCTCCTGTCTATTTTAAACAGCAGTACATGAAGCAGCTGTGGAGAGAGAGGAAGGTGGCCTGTGTTGGGATTCTTAGTAACAGATTTTTTTTTTTACTTTAGAGAGGCAAATTAACACAATGGCCAAAACCCTGGACTAAACAGCAGAGGCCAGCTGATAATCCTTAACCCACCACCTGCCCACCTGTAAGTCACTTAACCTCACTGAGTAAAATTTAGCTGTAAAAGGGGACTAATTATTTTAATGAACAAATGACTTCTGTGCTAAAAGCTGTTTTAAAAGTATGCAATGTGATCGCAATTTAACAAATTAGCAATAATGAAATGATGAGTCAAATAGCGGTTTCCAAATGCGGTTAACTTTAATGCCTTAGCAATTGCACACAGCCTTTGAGGTTAGTGGCATACACACACACACAAATCTGAATGCTGTCATATCACAATTTTAGAAAAACTACAATAAATGTTCTTGAAAAGTAATGTTGTTGTACATTTTGTCAGTATAAGGAAGACACATAAGAGAAAAACAGAAAATTGTGCGGAAAGGTTGATTAATGGGTAAAAATATACAGTTTGCTAGAAAAAAATAAGACCTAGTGTTTGAAGACCAATAGGGTGACCATAGTTCACAAGAATTTATTGTGTATCTCAAAATAGCTAGAAGATAATAGTTCAAATGTGTCCAGCATAAAGACAAATGTATAAGGTGATGTCCCAAGTACACTGATTTGAAATAAATAATTATTTTAAAAGAAAATCATAGCTATGTGATGGGAAATCAACTTAGTGGTTCTTATCTTTGCTTTTGCTTCTTGTTTGAGAGAGAAGTTCAAGAAATCATGGGTACAAGGTTACATTTACTGCAGAATTTGCAAGCATAAATGCTCAGGTAAGTAGGGAGGAAATATACATAAGAGGAAAACAGCCAAAAGTTTTAAATTATATTCTTGGTAACTCATTAATACAGAACCATATGTACAGTGTTGCAGCTTCTCTTACAAGATAAAAAAAAAAATTCACTTCAAGTGTTTGACACACCCTCAAAATGCTAGTAATTAGTATAATGGCTTTTGCCAAAGAATGGAACATATGCAAGATCGTACGTAGTGTGTTTATAATTATTCACATCAAAAGGAGTACCAGAGTGAGCCCAGCTGAGCAGTGTGAGAGGCAGCTCCCCACGGTGAGGTGACAGTAGTTTGGATCCTTCTTTTTCAGGGATAGTGTGCCCCAGTTGGTATCAGAAGTCTTCCTCATTGTTATCGCTTGTTCCTGCCTCCGGGACAGCCCCTTCTACAGGCCCCCCACCGTGGGGTCTTCCATCCTGCAATGAGCCATCTGGAGAAGAAAGGCTGGCCCAACTCCCTCTGGAAGTTGTTAGCTCTGTGCTATAGTTGGCTCCCAGGGTCTCCAGGGAGTTGACCCCTTCAGGGGCTTTCTTCCCATGTCAGGAAGCTGATTGCACCCTTCTTGCTACACTGTCAGCCTCTACTCGTTCTCCAAATTATAGAACAAATCTCTAAAGCATATATGGGCTTCCCATGGGAAAGGTAGGCTGCTACCCTGAAATTTCTTCTTAACAAGCATTAGGACCTCATCACTAAATTTAAGGGGAGAAACAAATGTCACCTTATTTTCTCTGGGTAGCTTTTGGAAATTTTTAAATTCATGTGTATGTATACATATCTATAATATAGATATATGGAAATTTAAAAATTCATTTATATATGTGTGTGTATGTATGTGTGTGTGTGTATATATATATATATATATATCTCCTTATATTTTGTATAGAAACAGACCACATAATAAAACAAGCCATATAAATCTCTCAATGCAGTAGTCTAAGATCATGAACTTGTGAGTTAGAAAGACTTGTGTGTTTCATCACTGATCTCAGGCATGTTACCTAACTTTGCTGTTCCTCTGCTTTTGATCTGTAAAAGTGTGTGTGTGTGTGTGTGTGTGTGTGTGTGTGTGTGGTGTATTAAGATTCATAGAAGATCCTTGAATCACAGAACTCTGAGTGCACAGATCAGACACCAGAGAACTGAGTGCTCCTTTACCACATTCATTCATAAAAAGAACTTATTTAATGTTCCTACTAGTTAGTAAGCCCCTGTATCAATCCTAGGGAGAAAAGGCAAACAAAAAAACCTTTCTTCTTCCCAAAGAAATTCTTTCTGTAGGAGTGATACGAAACTATCCAGTTGTAAGGCAGGTTTTGACAACAGTCTTTCACATTTACTAACTGTAGGGCTACAGAGCATCATAAATGACCATCTGGTGCAATCCTTTATACTGTTTAGGTTCCTTCTCTTTACCGTCCTTACCAAAGGAAAAAATATCAACACCCTCTATAGTAAGATAGCTCAAAATTACCATCCTTAGAGAAATTCAAGCTTCCACAAAAGGATTACTGCTTAATGCATTACTGGTTACAAGACCCTTTTCAAATATATGTTATCAGCACCCTTTTCAAATAGTCTTTTTCAAGTTTTTTTCACTTCAGTGCTTCCCCTACTGCTCAGTACCATGAGGTCTCCTCTCCTTTCTCTGAATGTCACGATGCCTCTCCTCCCCTGCCAACCACTAGGCATTGGGGGAGGTAATCTTAAGTAGCACTTGCAAGAGAGAAAACCTGCAATTTGCATCTGTCAGGCAACTCTGGTGTAAGGGTCTCATCCTCCTTTCTTCCTGCAATGTGGTTCTTATAAAGGACAGCTTCTGTTTGAAATTCTGAGTGCATGTTCTCTTTTCCACAGCACTAACAAGTGGTCATGTAGCCTGCCTGGGCTTGAACATGCCAGCTTCCACTAAGCACCATTCCCTCTTTAGCTCAGGCAGACTGCTATAAATCTCTTCCTTATACTGAACTTAAGGTTGGTTTTGTGCATTTCATGTCACATATCCTGCTAATGCTCCACCAAGACAAATTTCCTGATGCCCCCCACAACCCACTTTCCTCTTTTCTCCCCAAAACTGCTCTTGCTGTCCCTCCCTCTGGCTTATCCCTCCTTTCTCCCCTTTCCTTCCTTGCTTATTTTAAGATTGATCTCAGGCAGGGTACTCTCCAGGATGCCAACCATGACCACCCCAAAGGAAAAAAAAATTGTTCAATAGTACTTGTTAAAGTACAGTAAGGAAGATTTTACTCAGGACCACTGCTATAGGTATAGAGACCACTGCAAAGGGGTCTTGCAGTGAGGGAGCAATTCGGCTCAACTTCGAATACAGCATGGGTAAGTGGGAATTTATAGCCAAGGAACAGGATAAGGGTCAGTAATAGAAAATTACTAGGAGGAAACACCAAGGGTAAGGCGGATTCTGGCTAAATCAACTTAACCACATTCTAAAAATAAGACCGGGTGGTCAGACATGACCTGGTGGATGGTAGAGGATGAGGAACCCAATCAGATATGGATGGTGATCAGATATCAAGGGTTGGGGGTTCTTGCTAAACTACTTTAGCAGAGTTCTTTGCCAAAACTGCATTTTGCAAGGAAGTCCACAGGTAAGCATAGGTGAAGGTTCAGAAGCCTAATCAAAGATTATCCAGCAAACCCATCACCCCAAACCCACTCCTACATCCTTATCTAAGGTTTGCTCAGCACTCCCCAAACTTTCTGTGCCTATGCCTAGTGTTTTACTCTCCCATTTCAGGTTGTTGTGATCATCTATGCACCTGACACCCCAATTCTAAACTGTAACCCTCTTGAAAGCGTAAGCCATGTCTTATTCCACTTGACATTCACAGTGCCTGCTACAAAATAGTCCCTCAAAAATGCTTGCTGAAAGAACAAACTCATTTTTTTCCTTCTGTAACTATCATTCTTTGGTACAACTTTGATCACATAGAACTAAAAACAAGACTCTTCCTCTTTGGCGAGTCATTCATACATTTGAGGACAATATTCACTCATTTGTTCAATTGATCAGCAAATATTTGATTAATAGTCTGCTACATGAAAACTGTAATTGTAGCTACTATAGAAAAGAATAAATAAAGAATAAACATTGCCATTGAAAATTTTATAATTTTGGATAGTTTTCCTGGGTTTTCCCTTCTCACTTATAAATTCCAACCCCTCACCTCATCAATTCCATTTAAACAAATATTTATTAAATTTGATAATACATTCAAATAGTCAAAATAAAATTAAACAGGATGCACTGAGAAACCTTATTCCCACCCCTGTCCCTGTCTACATTATTTTCACTCTGCCTGCTATGGGTAACCTGATATTTTAAACTCATTTTTATTATTTCAGGATTTCTTTATGCAAATAAAGAATTAACAAATACATATATTTCATTCCCCCATTTTAAATAAATGAAAGGTAACTTTCTGTATATACTATTGTGCACCTTCATTTTTTGTGTGCTTAACGATATGGCTTGAAAATCTTTCCCAATTAGTACTTAGAGACCTTTCTCATTCATTTTTTAATAACAGTGGTTATTTCATTATGAGGCTGTATCATAGTTTATTAAATTGGTATCCCAATTTTTGGCTATTGCTGCAGCCCTATAGTCTCCCAATTAAACCTAGGGTTGCATTAGCTTTAAAGCAACTGTGTTACCCTGCTGGCATCATTAATATGCAAGCTTTTATAAAAAAATGCTACTCGTTTCCACATGAAATAGTATGAAGTTATTTCTCCTCCATTCTTTACTTTAAATGATTGATTTTAGTATAAAGGAGAAATGTTACATGTATCACCCACTAAACTTCATTTTTGTTTGTTTCAATTCATCATTTTCACATTCCAACATGACTTATTGAATCTTGACTGTATTATCAATCATATTTGCTGCTCCTCGCAGATTGGTAGCATATACAAATTTGATAAGCGTATTTTCTATTTTTATCCAAATAATTGATCTTTTTCTGCCAGAATAAATCTCTTTCCCAGAGGAGGAGATCCTTCCTCTTACACCCTTGATTTCATCCCTTCAAAGTTTGCTGGTTGCATGTTCCCTCAGTTAGTCCTGCTTTCCACAACACCTCCACTTTCCCTCTCTATTCATATCATTCATATGCTATCCTCAGAATACTTCCCTTTCCTTTTACATCCACCTTAAATTCCACTGGATTCTGCTAAATTCTTAATTTATTTTCTTCTTTCACAGGAAAATTTCTCAAATGCAGGTCTGTACTCAAGGTTTCTACTTCCTTCTCTCCTGTTCTGGATACCACATGACCACCAATGGTAACAATCACCCTCAACTCACCAATCACCCTCAACTCATCCATCTTCCATGGGGGTTGAAACATCAACAATTTTGCAACACAAGGCCCAAATGCCTTGCAGGCAACCTCTGATTGTTGCTAAGTAGTGGATGCCTGATCTTGACAGACTTAGCATACTTCCTGTTGCCTTCCTTCCAAACCAATACACTCAGTGAAAGCTTCTGATTTTGTGATTCCTGCTTTGAGGTAAACAAGACTGAGTTCTAGACAAATTATCCAAAACCACCTCCACATGACCCCTTCAAAGCAATTGCCTTTGCATAAGATGCATTTATTCCAGAGTATGGCCATTGCTCAAAATATTTTAAAAATCTGTCTCTAATGCATCCTTTAATGTAATCTTAGGGGTAGAAAATCTTTTTCCATTAAAGAGTATATTTAAATCCACATTTTAGCCAAAAGTTATTTGAAAAGGTAAAAGTTTAATTTGATTAATCATGTTTTTAGTAAAAAACAGAGAGCAATTTACAGTGTAGATTAATTTTCCTGTGAAACTGCTTTAAGGCAAATCTGCAAAAAGAAATTTAAAATATTATCTGAATAATGTCAGCATGTTTATTAAAATACGTATAGTTTTTTTTTTAAGGAGACTACCTTGAAAGTCAACATCCCTTTGAATGTATATGATTTGGTTTGTTTAAAAATAGAGTCTCTTTACTTACTTAACTGGAATAATGAGACTACCAACCCCACCATTCCCAGTTTCCTCAATACCACCTTCAATGGGGGCCAGGGAGAAAGAGGCCCCTGTTCTAAGAATTTACTTGCCTCAGTAAGCCTTCATGTTGTGAGGAGAGCAGTCACTGACAAGTATATGATCCAGTAATGGACCGTATACTTATTATAAGGAATTTTCTTGCTCAATTATGAAGGTTAAAAAGTCCCAAGATCTGCAGTCAGCAAGTAGGAGACCTGGGAAAGCCAATGGTATAGTTTCAGTATGGGTCTGAAGGCCTGAGAGTCAGAATAGATGATGGTATAAGTTCCAGTCTGAAAACCAGTAGGCTCAAAACCCAAAAGTGGATTTTTTCTTTGATTTCAAAGCCAGAAAAAGATGAATGTTCCAAAACACAACATTAAAACTATATATACATATATAGTTTTATATATTTTTTATTATATGCATATATATAATAAAAGAAGATTAATGTTCCAGCTCAAGTAGTCAGGCAGGAGAAGTTCCCTTTTACTCAGTCTATTTGTTCAAGTCTTCAGTTGATTGGATGAGGCCCATCTGCATTAGGTGGATGATCTGCTTTTCTCAATCTATTGATTTAAATGCTAATCTCATTCAAAAACACCCTCAAGACACACCCAGAATCATATTTGACCAAATGTCTGGACACTCCATGGCCCAGTCAAGTTGACACATGAAATTAACCATTAAGGCTTTTAAAATCCATTTATTTTCATTTTTAAAATATACATTTCTAGTTCCTCTTGACATAATTCAAATATTACAGCAGGGCAGACTCATTGCTATGTAGTAACAAAAAAGTGGAGAAGATAGAGGTTGCCACCATCCTCACCCCGTCCTGTGATACTGTGTCCTGCTCTCACTTGATTTTCTCGACTGGCCTCTGCACACATCTGAATCTGGAACCTCCCAATTGAAGCTGTATTGTTAATTAGAGTTGATGTTGGTCTTTGAGAGGTTTGTGCATGTATAAATGTGTATATTTCTATAGTTACCTTTGAGACAATGAGAAAAACTAAGAGACATATACACAACTTATATAATGGACAGTTCTTCAAAGGGAACTGAAATCAAAAGTGCACATAGCCACCTTAATGAATTTTAAAGGATCTGAAACACCAAAATCCCTTCTTCCTATCCCCTGGCTATCCTGAGATGCAGAGAGTGGCAAAAGGATACCACAGACTGTCTTACTGGAACTCCTGGGGCATTATTCTAGACTGAATTATGCAGACACAGGGACATGTAGTGTTGGGGGAAAGGGGCTTGATCTTGAGGCAGAACAATAAATTCTAGAACTTTTGCATTGATTGGAATAGAATTGATTCTGAAAGTGAGTAAATACCCAAGGACACTGGTTACTATGTGCTTTTAAAAACATTGATTTCTCAATCCTTAATTTTAGACAAATATTGACTGTTCCTTAATGCTAAGAGGTATAAGTGAAGATTAAGCGCTGAGCCAGAGAGCAACTTTGGGCTAAAGAGAAAGAAATTCAAATTCCATTATAAAAGTAGTGAAATCCAAGTACTAAATAAATTAACAAGTGGTTTCTACACATCTAGATGCCTGGGATCCTCTAATACTTCCTTCCACCACTCACCAGTAACCTCCCAGGTAAAGTTATATAAGCTTCATTTTGCACTCTGGTGGAAAACGAAGTTCTAAAGTTCCTTTAGGGAAAAAAAAGCATATCATATTCTTCTGCTCCCCATGGCTCTTAAGTAGGATTTTCATATAATAATGGCTCAACAAATGCACACTAAATGAATGAATTTAATTTCCTTAAATATGTTTCTCATAGTTAAATTCAACAGTCATGTTAGCCGAGGGGCCACTGAGTAAAGAAAATAAAATTTTGATAGATAATTACACACACACACACACACACACACACACACACACCAGTTAAAACACCACCCTACCTTGCTGTTATTTAATCAGCATGGCAAAGGTGAGAAGAGGGAGTCAATTCTCAAACTTATAAATGTGTTCTCAGTCACAGGTGCATAATTACTTTGCAAAGCATATTAATTAAATCTTCCAAGTATTAATAGACTCCTAAGTTAACATGTTTTCCCCCACAACTGTGTTCACCTAATTCATACGTGAAGGCAAAGATACACACAGAATTTCTAACTCATCCATGTGGAGAAAATTGTGGAGTAATCAGAAATCAGGGACAGAAGACTCACATTGAAAAAACAAGAGATAAAGGATAAAGAGAACCCAAAACTAAATTACAAAGCATTCTTATGATACTTCCTTTTGTTGGAATTGTGAGACTTTGGTGATTTTTGCGAAGAGAAATAACGTGATGAATCTGTTTTCTAGATAAAAATAATTTCTCAGCTTCTTCAGACTCTCCCCTTCTGAAGCACGAGAAATGATGGGAGGGTGCTACCGTATGCAATTATACTGGTCCATTTTCACACTGCTGATACAAACATATCCGAGACTGAGCAATTTACAAAAGAAAGAGGTTTAATTGGACTTACAGTTCCACGTGACTGGAGAAACCTCACAATCATGGCAGAAGGCAAGAAGGAGCAAGTCACATCTTATCACATGGATGGCAGCAGGTAAAACATGAGAGAACTTGTGCAGGGGAGCACCTCTTTTTAAAACCATTAGATCTCGTGAGACTTATTCATTATCACGAGAACAGTAGGGGAAAGACTTGCCCCCATGATCCAATTATCTACCACCAGGTCCCTCCCACAACACGTGGAAATTCAACATGAGATTTGGGAGGGGACACAGCCAAACCATACCAGTGCTACCTTATGCAATCCAAAGAGCCAGGTGGGAGGACATGAGTTTACATTAGGGCATTACTGGTGAGAATAGAGACAGTGACACATAGAATAGATGTCCTGAAGTTGCAAGTAATAAGGATTCATGCCTGACAGAATGAAAGAAAAATGATAAAGTGCAATATCAAAGTTTCTACTTTGTATGATTGAGATAATGAAGATTCCATTGATAGAAATATTAGAAACAATTAAACTGCCCCTGGATCTGCCTAGTCTTAGATGACAGAAGGACATATCTTCTTTGTACATAGTTTCCTCCTCCATAGAGTGGAGAAAACAGCATCTGTTTTTCAAATTTTAATGAAAATTAAATGAGTTAATATAAAGTACTAAGAACAGTGTCTGGGATATTCTAAGCATCACCTAAGTCTTTGCCAATGTGTAAATACATTATCTATAGACAGTTTCAAGTGTAAGAAGATAATTTAAATCTGAGGCTTTCAACTCCGATATAGATTTGAGTATCATCAACCTCTTTACTGGCTCAAGCTCTCTGTATTTGCTTATTTTTTTCTCCTGTCCTTCAAAGGACTAGATTATTTTTCATTATTCAGGCCTTATCTCTCTTGTTACACCTACAGAAACATTTACATGTCTAAATTAGCTCAGATTCAAAATCTCCACGTCAGTTTGTCTTCATACCACCCTATTGTTATCAGAAATCTTACCCAATGGTAATTGTTGTTTTTAGTTTATTAGTTTACTATTCTCACAAACTAGGATGCCATACTAGGATATGAGCACCAAAACGACAAAAAGTTTTTGTTAGTGGTGGTGGTAATGGTGGTGGTGGTGATACACATACAGAAACACTGCAATTGATAAAACTCAGGTGGACCCTCACAGAACTGAATGAAATGCTTATCCAGGCATTACTAGGATTTATATTTTCATAGTTTCACTGTTTTTTCACTACTGAATCTCTGGCACTTAATATGGTTCCTGATACCCAATGAGAAGTTGCCTCTGTTAAAATCAGAAGAGTGTGCCGGAATAAGGGACTTAAAAGGAATAGAAAGGCACACACAAAAGCAACAGATGGAAGGTGCCATTGACTGTAGGTAAAAATAGCAGGAGGAGGAAGTGATGTTAGATGTTACCTGAGCTCTAGAGTGGCAGAAAAGGAGCCAACGACAAGAGCTGAAGCCAGGATCTCAGTTCAACAGTGAGGAGATGAGAGGAGAAATAATTACCCCAACTCACTTTTCTCCCATCCTTCTATTATCCAAGTTCAATCCAATACCAGAGAACAAGGGAGCTGAGTGATGCAGCTGCAGAAGTCATCCTCCCGTGGCACAAAGCAGGGCAAAGAAGGATTTGCAGCAAGCAGAGAATGACCAGCACAGCACTCAATGAATACTTGTGGTTGTTAAACCTACGTATACGTGAGCGTTAACACCGAAGGAACAGACAAGAACTCTAGCCAAAGTGTGATTAGATATGAACAAGAAATCAAGAAGCAACTATTTTAAAAAGGCCCTTATAGAGGCAATGAGAAAAAATGTAAGTTCAAGAGAAAAATATGACATTTGCTGAGGGTCACTAGTTTTCCATCACTATTTTCCATGGGCTAAAACTTTAATAGTAAATATTTTTAATAAGCAATTTTCCTTTCCCACATTTTGACTGAGACAAATTTCCCATTCCTTTTGAGGTTTATGGTGTTCATTTGACCTATTTAAAATGTAGAGCTCTGCGTTTGATAGTCTATTGGTAGGGAAAAAAAAAAGATGAATATAATAAAAAAGAGGAGAAAGTCTATTGATTTCTACTACTGTCTTTACAAAATAAAATAAAATGTGTCAATTGATTACAGTCACCATATCTCTAAGCAAAGTACTCTCAGGAACTTTAAGACAAACTTAGAAAAGATGAAGTAGATAAGACTTAGAAAAGGTGAACTAAGCAGATGTCAAAATGTCCTCCCTTCTCAGAGAAGTCAGAAAAGCAGAAGAGTGAAAAATCACAAAAAAAACATAACAGATGAAAAAGGGAGGTCAGTTTCAAACTTGCAGATTTTAAGGAGATAGTTTCCATATTTGGACATGGAGTAGGCTACACACAGAGCCATTCTAAGCAAATTTTACTTATAGAGTACATTCCCTACAGAAAGTATAATATCTATATAGAGTTACTCAGAATGTTTGCAAACCTTTGGCAACCCACAACCCAAGATAAGATCTAAGTTTCTTGGTAACAACAGGACTCATTAGGCTCTTTGAAGCTGTGGTCTGTTGATGAGATGTTTCAAAGAGGACAGAGATTGTGTTGTTTTTGTTGTTAGTGGTGGGCAGTAATGGTGGTGGTGGTAGTGGTGGTGATACACACACAGAAACACTGCAATTGACAAAAATCAGGTGGACCCTCACAGAACTGAGGATCCACCTCACAGAACTGAGGGTCCAGGCATTACTAGGAATTATACTTTCACAGTTTCTATTTTATAAGATCTAAAATTGCCAACAGTGCCCCATCATAGCTCTCCTAATATAAACTGTGACAACTAAAACCCAAAATATTTCATATTTTATAAAACTATTTAAACATAGGCACTCAGATTATTTCATATAAGTCCTATTTGAAACATCTCTAGAAATGTTCTAGGATGAAAATAAACCTGATAATTTTTATTTAGCAAGGAAATAGGTTTGTCAGTTCTCTATTTTCCAGGTCCAGGGAAATTGAGACTGATTTCAAATAATCATCAAGCCCTTGGAATTTAGTTTAAGAAAAAACCTCAACCATACAGCAGTGTTAGCAGACAATTTGAAAGTATTTTAGAGCTCTGAAGATTAATGACATAATTAGAACTTTAGCACAATTTTACCTTTTATCCCCATAATATTGCCCTTTTGGTTACAAAAACTGCAGTATTCAGACAGAAATACTTGGTCAGAGTGAATCATCCTTAGAATGTGAGGCCGAGACTTAGTCGATTTTTCTAGTCCCATTATCCGCAGGGTCTAGATAATATCTGGCACCTAATATGCACTCAATAAATAGCTGCTGAATAAAAATGAATGAATGAATGAATCATCACTTTAACTTGATCTAAAACACTCATCTCGAGATGGAGAAAATTAGTAAGTAGCGAATCATCCTGGAACCTTGAGTGCAGACAGCCTGAGGGTAGCTGAATTTCGATTATAATAATAAATTTGTTTGATCTAAAATTTTCCTTTATGGTTCAGGAAGCCCTCCTTATAGAACCTTCCCATAACATGGAAACTTCTCAGTTTAAGATTTAACAGAGCAATTCTCTCTTGACAGCCAAGTCTCCTCACATTTTTAAGTCACAAGCCTTAAAAACTGATATTAACTATATCAGGCTTCATGTGTATTTTAGGAATATTTGTCAATTTTTGTTCTTTGCATGACTGGAAATTGAGACAACAGTGTTCTTCTTTTATCTAGTTAGGTAAGTGAGATGATCCCATCTTCACCCTAAATCCAGTCTCTTATGATCCCGACCCTAGGTAATTTTTTCTTTGATTTCACATTGAGAGAGAAGTGGAGATAAATAATCCTTATAAATTTTAGCCCTAAAGGAAAATGAATTTAATCCATTTGCTTTATTTATTTTGGAGACAAGTATTCTAATTAGTGAATTGGGAGCTCTCTCCTGTGCTTCTCTGCAGAAAGCTTTCAAGGAAAGGTTCAGCACCACTTGATTATCTACGGAACCAGAGCAGTGAATAGACGACTAATAGAGAATGTCTTTTGACTTGGCTCTCAAATTGCATTCTTCACATTCATTCATGGCACCAGCTCTGTGGATGTCTTGTCCAGAGGCAGAAAGTTTCACCACTTGGCCACCAGCTGATCTAGATACAGGCAAACCACACCATCTCCAGTATCCCTTTAAGAAAATGTTTCTCTTGCCATCTGCCAAGAAGCCAAAATCTGTGTTTTCAGTTGTGAAGGTTTGGACTGTCCTCTTTTTCATTTATTCAAGAAAATAATATGTCCTGGTTGCCTACTGCATGCCAGGCACTCCGCTAATAGTTGATCTTATGTGATGTGAGGCCAACTACCTCTAGGAGAAAGTGATCATTTTAAACTACGAGTGGGTTCTGTGTGTGAGCATGAACTGGAATTCAACTCAGATTGTTCAGAAACCTTCTGTGTGCTGGGCATTCTTATATTAATTATTGCATGTGATACCCATATTTACAATTTTTTAAAAATGAGACAACCGGATTAGTCACCTCCAGATCACAGAGTCATGGAGTAAGCCTTCTTCTTCACACACTGAGTTCTCTCTACCAAAACTCACTTTTATATGCTACGTTTACTACCGTGGAATCGGCTCCACTGCACTGGTGTTTTCTCTTCCATTATATATGCCAAACTTGAAGAAAAATGTGAGGCAAATAAATGCATTTTATGAGAACCAAGAAATTTCAAAATTCTCTACAAAGTTTTAAAATAGGAATGAAATTCAAAGATTATAGTATTTTAAGAAATATGGCAAATGACGGTAGATTAAAAATAGATTTAACCAAAAACTAACTTTTTAAATGTAAACAGATGCCTACAAACTAAACAGAATCTCTGATGAACCTAAAGGGTCAAGTTATTTCATGTCCTAAAAGAGGGGTCCAGTTGAAAACCTCAATTAAAGTTTCTAGGATAAGTCCCATAAACTTGAAACTCAGATTGGAAGCCTATATGCGTGTGCCAATTATTTTTCAGGCTAGATAGAATACAGGTCCTTGGCATAAAATTCAATTCCCTTCAAAACTGGTGGTTATTTCTTCTTCCAACTTGGACCAACCCTCAAATCTGATTTCACTATGTCTCCTGAGCCCTCATAGTAGTCCATGCATGTCTGGGTAGTAGCACTTACACTATATTATATTCATTGGTTATTCATTCATGTTCCCATAGATGATAGCCTTGGAGGACAGAAACTGAATCTTTAGAGCTAACATGTTTTGAGAATATAGCCCAGTGCCAGACATTGCTCAAAATGCTTTTCTTACTTAATTCTCAAAACAGGTCTGTGTTCTAGGTAATATCCTCATTTTACAGATTAAAACAAACAACAACAACAACAAGGAGACAAGGAGTAAACAAGATTAGGTTACATGACCAAAACCAACAACTCGTAATTCAAACTTAGAATTTAAATCCAATAAATCTAGCTCCAAAGCTTAATCACTTAACCACACTGTCTTCCTCTGTTATTCATATTTTTATTCCCAATGCTACCCAGTCCCTAGCACAGAGCAGATGCTCAATAGGTGTCGGATTGAAGACTGAATGAAAGCCCAAAGCATTTCCACCACCGGCACTCACCCACCTCCTTATATCTCAACCTTCACAGCAGGAGATTTACTGCCCAGACTAAAATTAAATTAGATTGCTTTTCTTAACTACACACTGACGAACTTGTGAAAGGAGACAGCTCAGAAATATGCTATGTGGCAAGGGAATATCAGTGCAGAACTAAGTTCCTCACACATAACCCACTAAGTGGTATTTGAGAGTTGGCTATATTTGATAACACATACTTAGATCCAAATATCTCAAGACCTTCATGAAATATTCATAGCTTTATGTTCACAAAATCCTCATTGCAATTCATAAATGCTAACAACAATATTTTACCAAGAGAAAAAAAAATGCTTATAAAATTAAGTGATATGATTTGACAAAGGCCTGTCAGTAAATCTCTGGCTAAGACTAAAATAGATGCTGTAAATCTAACTCTGTAGTCTCAACAGGGAAGAATGAGTTTTCTCCCACAACCTCACTATCTCTCTGCTTAGCTACATTTTTTGTCTTCGTCCAGGTTCCCTTTCTTCTCTTTTTTCATGTGATCCCATTTCTACCCTCTGCCAAACAGAAAAGAATGAAGTAGAGAAAATGGAACAATCCCTGCAGAAGTCAGAAAGCAGAAAATTCCTCAGTTCCTCAGAGAACAGTCACCCTTTCCCTTTCTGCTACCTTCATTTTCCCTGCTTGGTAACTTTTATAACTTGGTAGTTATAAAAGTATTACTGAAAGCTTACTCTGTAGGTAAATAAAATGTTCTCCTAAATAGACTCAAAATCAAAACTTTCTTTGCCCAGCAGTGTCTCAGAACCACATTGGGATTCTAACATTCCATATATTTGCATCTATTTTTACCCCCAGAAAAAATAAGACAAACAAGACATGAAGTCAACCTTCCATCGACATTTTTTCCAGCATTAACCAAGTAGTACTTTTCTTTCTTAAAATCTTCTTGCTATGAGGACACATGGACATGAGACTGCCAGAATTTAACCAAGCAGTGTCAAAAATATGAGAAAATATAATTGTATCATTTGTGCAGAAAAAGTACATAAATCTTTCTACATCTTCATCTCATTAGAAATGTGTTTATCAGGATAGAATGAACCTGCAGGACATAATTCTTCTTTATTGGACACATTGATTTATAATCCTAATATTGAGCAGATAATAAAGTACAGATCAACTAGTTTTCAGATCCACCAAAAAGTATCAATGGAATTTAGACAACCTTAAAGTGTTAACACAAAATCAATATTTGACATATTAATATACTCAAATTTTATGCTGAAATGCATTAAAGGCTTAATGGAAGAAAATAAAATTATTCTAAGGTTCCAAATTAAGTAGAGTTCACGCCACAAACAACATATCATTTTCACTGTTTCCTGATGTAAAAGTTCTAAAGCACAGTGGGAAAAAAGTCATGCAGTTTTTCACTGGTATAATAATAATTTAAGACTCCTATGATTGAAAAAATGAACTATGATTAGTTGTCAGTTTTGAGTTAGTATTAAAAATGTTTTACTTTTTGTGTTAACAATAATTCAAATGCCTGTAATTTTAAAAAATTAATTTCACAGAGGTCTATTCATATTTCTTTGTTAAAAGAGTGAATAAGCAAAGAAAAACAGCAAAGATTTATAAAGAGCATTTCAATGCATTTGAAGTATAATTGGGCATGTGGGAAGATATTCAATGTGCATCATAAAAACACATATAAAAATAAAAGCTGAAATATTAGAATCTATATAGTAAAAAAGGAAAATCCATGAGGGCTATATGCTATTAACTCTGTTTTGGTGAGGAATACTCAGTTATTTTGATAATTAGAGTTTGGTGAGTCGTGAGCTACGTAATTTTGCATTTTTTAAAATGTAGAGCACTGTGTTGTAATCTATAATCAATGCCTTCATTGCAGATCTGAGCATAGGTACTTAAAATTAAGGGAGCACATTTTCAGTATTGTTTTTATACACTGAATATTATATCAGAATTTTAAATTATTTTTAAGGTCCTTTTTTTTTCTTTTGATCATAAAGTGTTTGGCAGCAATCTGAGCCCCCATCTGCTGGTCAGCTTGAGAACTCCTGAAATTGATTTATCTGTTGCTTTAATTTTTGCTATTACTTGTTGTTGGTACCCATCCCCACTTGCGCAACATTGCACATCATGCCTACAATAGTATCTGTAATGTGCAGCTACAAAATCAAATCTTGAATTTTTATCTTCACAATTCTCTAAATTAGGCACTATACATTTCTCTAAAATACAGGGAAAAAACAATTTGAGACAACCTTATTTATGCCTTTTCTTTAGGATTTAGAGAGTCTATGAAGTAGACTCATTTGAAGAAAAATGTCTCTTGAATTACTAAATATCCCTTGCTTGTTATTATTCTTGTTTCCGAGTTTCATTCCATAAGAGGAAAGCGCTCCTGATACCCTGACTACATGATTTCCAAGGTTCCTATCGGTTCTACAATTCTGCAGTTCTATGAAAATAGATTGATGAAGATAATGCCCAAGGAAGATTTTATTGCAAAATCACTTCTGTCTGACTCAGCCCCTAAAACTTAGGGTTTGAACTAAGGATATTTTAAAGCCAAATAAGAACACTTCTGCATTATTCATAAGCCAATTAACCAGATAAAAGAAGAAACATTTCTCCAAAGACTTTGATGATATGTTTTCTTAAAATAGCCTTGCTTTTCTTTGTTTTCTTTTTCCTTCCTTTTCCCTTTTATTTTTCTTATAATTATATTATTTGAGATGATTCAAATATCTTCTCTCTGACACATTAAAACTTCAGCTTCTTGTTACCTCTTTGACATTGTTTTAACATACTCTTAAATGGATTTCACACTTCATCTGCAATAAGCCATAATGTTTCAATTAGACCTAATATCCATATTCAAGAAAAATGAAAAGATATTTTACTTGGATTTAGTTGAAACTTTTCTTTTTTTACCTGTTTCTCTAATCTAGATAAAACAAATTTCTAAAGAAAAGCAAATTGCTTACTCTCAGAATATTAACAAACTAGATCAATCTTGGGGAAACAGGTAGGAAAATGTCACAATGAAACTCAGTATATGGTTAGTCCTGGAATAGGAGATGTATATTTCAAAATATGTTTTTACTATATTCCAGGCTTAAATTCCCCTAAGGCAAAGAAATATTTTTTAACAAAGAAGGCCTATATTATGCAATCCATACAAATTCAATAAACAAGATAGCAGTTGGTTATTCTTTCAGATTTGAGTCACCAAAGGTTCCTACATTATTCTATGTACTCTATTTTGGCTGAAACAACCTCTGGCAACCATTTATAGAGCATTTAAACGAGACCTAGTCTCTCCCATTTTTAGAAACACACACACACACACACACACACACACACATTCTCTGAATTTCACAGTCACAGTTAGTTGTTATGTCTCCTCTCAACTTCACAGCTCCATGTTGGAAAAAGCTGCCAGTCCAATAAATGTTGCCCCCAACCACATATCTCTCATTTGTGCCTCAACCCACAGCAGTCTACTGTTGATCCCACTTCTCAGGTGAAAATTCTCTTCCTTAGGGCCTCAACGTTGCCAAAGCTAATAGCACTCCTTAGTGAACATCTCAAATTAAATGTTTCACGACATCTTAAACTGATTAACTAACAAGTTCCTATGATCACCGCTACCCACCAGCTTCCTTTCTATAGTCCCATATTTTAATTACTCCTGGAGGACATCCTTGATACATAATTCTTCCTGGCCCACATAGCCTAACAGTTGGCAAGTTCTGCTAGTTCCACTTCCAAATGTCTCATGTGCATCATTGTTTTCATTATCTCCTCCCTTCCACTAAGCTGACCTACTATTACCTCTCAACCAGACAATCCATCCTCCTAAATTATCTCTCCATATCCGTTCTTATCCTCATCGAAGCCATACTTTAAAGAAAATAATATTTTAAGGTAAAAATTGGGTCATATTAACAATTTCAAGGTTTTCAGTGACTGCCCAGTGGGATTAAGATTCTGATTATTAACCCCAACTATATGAACCTCTATGATTGGGACTGGACATGCCTGGCCAGCCTTAATGTGAGTCCTTTCCCCCTCACTCCCACACTCCCATCAAACTGGGTCTAAGTCTTCGCCATGCCTACCTTCGGACTAGGGGTACTTATAACCTTTTCATCCTTAAGATCACAGGTAAACACCACTTACTTCGTTTTTCCCTAACTCCCAGATCCAGTTAGGAGTATTTGTTATTCACTCTCACAGCATCCCACATTTCTTCTCTATAATACTCAGCATAACCTACTTAAGTACTTTTTGTGTGACTTTTAACTTCCATATGTTGCAGGATACTATTTTAAGATATTAGCTAAAGTCTTTCCCAGGTATTTGCTGTTATGCTTTAGTCCTCCCTCTTTGGACTACTAGACTATGAGGCTCTATCATCTAAAGGGAGGATTATTACAGTTGAAAAATAGAAAACACGAGTCAAATTCTTGTCGTGAGAGTTTTAAAATCCAAGGCTTTTGAAATGAATTTATCAGTCTTCTGGTCCACTCTACCTAAGCTCAGCATCATAAAAGACTAAAGATTTCAAGTGCACAGGAAAGAATGGAGTTAAAGGAACATTCACAGTTTGGTAGGCCCTGCTCTACAATGTGAAGAAGAAGAATGGGACAACTTCCGGGTGAGCTGGGGGAATCTGAGAGCAGAGTGTACCTATGTTCATTCCCAAGTAGACGCTGAGAGGAGGAAAGCTCCCAAGTACTTCCTCACATATGGCATGGTAGAGGGGAGAAGAGCTCCCCGTTGTGGGAGCATTTAGGCAGAGGGGTTGAATTCTTCCTTTGGACCAGAGAAGGATACAGAAATGGATTAGAAACAGTTGAGACCACATTCACTTCAGTTGGGAGAGAAGACATCTTAGCAGATAGCCACATAGACATGTAATGACCTGATACTAGCACCAGATAATTCCTCCTGCCCCAAAGCCCTAACATAGCACTTAGAGAAAAATCCTAGAAATAACATTTATTTTCCAATACCTGGCAGAATTAAGGTTTTAAGTAGATAATGTGTTATTCAGAAACTGGGTGTTCCAGTTTCTAGAAATAGAGATTAGGCATCAAGGTTGCTTAAATAGCATAGCATTTCAGTCCTCCTATACAAGAATTCCTGAGGTCAGCAATCCAAGGATGGCATGGCAACTTCCCTTTCATAAATGACCCACATCCCATTTAAAAGTGACTTCCAGGCCGGGTGCAGTGGCTCATGCCTGTAATCCCAGCACTTTGGGAGGCCAAGGCGGGTGGATTGCCTGAGCTCAGGAATTCGAGACCAGCCTGGGCAACACGGTGAAACCCCATCTCTACTAAAACAAAAAAATTAGCCCGGGCATGGCGGCATATGCCTGTAATCCCAGCTACTTGGGAGACTGAGGCAGGAGAATCGCCTGAAACCGGGAGGCGGAAGTTGCAGAGAGTGGAGGTCCTGCCATTGCACTCCAGCCTGGGCGACAGAGCAAGACTTCCTCTCGAAAGAGAAAAAACAAAAAAAAGAAATGACTTCCATCTCTACATGTTCCTCATGATCTAAGATGGCTGCCAGGGTTAAGGGTTAAAAATTAACAAAGGAGAAAAAGACAAAGAATGTCCCATGCCAGCTCTCTGTTTACCGTACATACTTCCTACAAGTCCTGCAAACCAACTTTCTCTTACATATCTTTCGCAACCTCTAGCTGTAAAAGAGGGAGGGCAGTATGATCTTTCAGCTGGTTCTGCTACTAAGGAGGAAAGTGAGAATAGATCCTCAGACAATAATTTAATTCTTAGGAGGAAAACAAGAAGGTAAAAGTGTGCATGTAGGTTTGTGAGCTAAGATTCACATGCCCAGTCGGTCTCCCCTGATCGTACGCTTAGAGAAAAACAGAGTGTATTTCTCTGTTGTTAACAATGATATCCAAACATTTAGTTCAATGTCTTCTACTTAGTAAGCAATCAATATATGCTGAATGAATAAATAAAATAATTAATGAAGAAAGAATGGATAACTGAGTACTTGTGACCTTCCACCACTCAGCCTCACTTAGAGTTTACTTGATATTTTAACACAGTGCAACAGGCTTTAGTGCTCCTTAGTGAGTATTTCTGGAGAGCTCAATGTCTGGGTACGTGTTAAGATTGTATATCCATCATTCCTTGTGTCTGGGTGAAGCCACATAATTGTGGCCAATGAGTGGGAGCAAAAGTGACATGTGTATCTTTTGGGCCCAAGGATGTAACTGCCAACATGAGATCTGCTACAGCTTTCGTTCCTACTGCCACAGCAACCAATAACATCTAAGCTGGAAGTTTCTAGCCTGGGACTCTGAGAAAGGTGACATGAAGCAGATGACCTGCAGTAAATGGCATCAGCAAGATCACATCCCCTGGATTCACACTTACTTTCCTCATCATACAAATGCAAACTCTTAACATAGTCAACTGAGTAGACATTTCACTTGCTCTGAACACATTGAACTTATGTTTTAGATCCACAACCAACTCGACTTCTGAAAAAGTCAACTTTTAAAAGTCAAGGTAAAAATAATCACTTTGATAAAACTATCATAATAAACAAATCCAGTGTGAATAAAAATAGAATACATAGGGTAAAATACAATTTCAAGAAAAACCATTGCCTTAATATTTTAAAGAATACAGAAATAAAAATGTTTAAAAATTATAAGTAGTTACATTTGAATCAGGGTAAATAATAGCATTATAATAAGTGGTACAATTAAAAGAGGTCTTCTTTAATCCCTTTGCTACATATAAGTTAGTCATATATAATATGTGTCACATGTAACTGTATAATATAAATATTAAAGAATACAATATAAAATATGCATGTTTTAAGAGACAAAAATCTCACTGTGGTAGCTTTAAATTATACAAATCTGGCTAATTGATTTTATTTCTTATTTTTTAAATCAATAATTAAATGTAGATTTTGAAAATTGATTAAAAGTTATGATATATTTTTACTCTGAAATTTTGTGGACCATAAAAATTAAATGTAACTTGGTTAATACCAGGCAGTTTTCTTTTTCACAAGTAGTATAATTGAAGCCTCTATTCTAAAATATCTGAAAATCATTATAAAGCAATATTTAGTTTCTTCCAAACAGGGCGGTTTTAGTTGCTTTTAACCATTTTTTCTTAACATACAATTTCATGGTTATTAGGTAATATGACTTGAATACCCTGCATGGTAATACTTCTAACTGGACACCTGAGGTGTGTTTGAGATGTAGTACCCTCTTCTGGAAGAGGTGATTATTCTCCATGAAAATGAAAAAGATGTTACATTGACATCTGTTGCTTCAAATGAATAATAGATAAATGAACTACCTAGGCAAGAAGAGTAAATGGAAATGCTTGGGCATCTCTTTTCTTGTAATTTAATCTTATAACATCTCTGTAGTGTCATCTGAATGCAGATTGAAGCTAAACTTGTTGAGGGTTCTGAAATTCAGGGTTTATATACTATTTTGTTCTCCAGTATATTTCTAAATTTCATAAATAACTTGAGAGGCCCTACTCACATCACTTTCTCAATAAAAGCAGAGAAAAATCTAAAATAGTTTAGTGGGGGAATGTAGGCAGTAAAAGGATAACACTGAAAATTAAGATATGAATTTAAAAGATTTTTAGATACTTTCCAGCATGTTTTTTTTTGATCCTATGACACTGAATATTTGCATCATATTGAAGATTATAGACTGAATCTTCTACATAATAATTCCAGAAAAAAACAAGAATCGAACATTGTCAGATCAGCCCACTGGCAATTCCAATACCCAGGTGTACAAACCTCATTTACTTGAAGAACGGTCTTTCTCTTGAATTAAATGATGATGCGATTTGAATAAGGTACCCAAATCATCACCATTCTAGCTCACATAATGTGTCTTTGTAAAGGATCATAATGAGTCACCAAAGACACAATACCAGAAAGGCTCTTTGGTTCAGAAATCATATGCTCAACCAGACCATGAAACAAGTGATTGTAAATATGGCATATGCTTGACAAGCCATGGAACACCAGCTGGGCTCTGCTTCCTCCAAGAAGCTCCAGCTAGGTGGTGGTATGGCATCCTTCCAATGGCAACAGTTTCCTTTAGGCTTCCACAGAGTCGGAAGAGTGTGGGCCCCTCCTGGTTCATTAGATTCGCATGGTCATTATACAGACAGATATTGTAAGTAAAAGTTGAGGGTGACCCTAGTCTGATGTTACCCCACAGGCTATTCTTTGTTGTCTTTCAAGTCTACCCATTCCCACAGCCAGTTTGCAGATTCCTGGTCACTCTGACTTTAACTTTGTTTTTGATGACAAAATATTCAGGTTCCACAACTATTCAGAGTCAACCCTGTGCCTCTTTTGACCTTAGGTAACTTAAATCTATTCCCTTATTTCCTTCCTCAGCCTCTTTAAAAAAAGAAAAAGAAAAAGAAAAACTTAATAGAACCTTGAATTTCCTCTATTGCAAATTCTTAGGGTTTCTGTCAAAAGAGATTTGAAATACAACATGAAATGATGTACTCACATTCCTCACCACCATCTCCAAATAACTGAATTACATAAATAAAACATTATATGAAAAGTGCTTTGCTACAATTTATGGGAGGTAAATTTAAGAAGAGCTGGCCCATTGCAGGAAAATTCAACTTATCTTTTCCTGATCCTTTTATTTAATATAGGGAGAGAAATTTATGGCAGTTAAAAAAAAATCTATTACTGTTTCTCATAACTGAATCCATTATTTTTCTCCATGATCCATCAGGTAAAAACAAGAATAATAGATTGCTTTGACAGAACCTTGAACATAAATGTCCCCAAGAATCAAACACAGCAAGTTAAATGGGTTTCAGGTTGTATTAAAACAGGAAAAGATAAACTTCTTTTCATATTTCAAAATCAGATATTACTAAAAAATTTATTATTATTAGCTACTAAAAAACAAACTATAGAGTAGCTGAATTTGCACATTGAAATGGGAATATTTCTATTCATTTCTATATGTGCATAAGAAAAATTAAACATGAAGAAATGAATTCAAAGAAAAAGAACTATTTTCTTTCCATTTATGCTAACTAGTTATTTATAATTTACTCCTTGATTGCATTAGACGACTTTAAATAAACAAGTTGTTCTATACACAGTCAACTAATTTAAAAGATTAGTCTTGATCTTATCTTAGAAATAGTTTCTGTTTATAAAGGAATCAAGGGGTTCTATAATCTTTAGCTTTGCACGACCCATTTCATTCCAAGGTCTTCAGGAAAGTTTGGGTATATATGCACACATCTGCCTGGAATACACACACACACACACACATACATCACATAAACACACAAAAATAAATATATACAGACTCACATACATGCATGTATATATTTAGAGAGAGAAAGAAGGGAGATGAGGTGATGATGATAGATGGGTAGATAGATAGATACAGAGATAGATAATTCTAATTGTTAACTCATCTCAGGGAATTTTCTCCTTAATGAACACCTCTCCAGCATCTCATATTCTCTACTTTTATTCAGATAAGCCAACCTCCCAACTTATCTCTGAAGAAGGTGACCACATTCCCAGATTCAGAGTCAGAACTTACTCCAATCCAATCAGCACATAGCATTCACATTAAGCCTATTATTGGTCCATGGCTGGGCATAGGACAAGTTTGCCAGAACACAAAAATGAAAATAATTCTTAATCCAAGCTTCGGATGGAGATTTTCCATTTTCTCTTGCCAGATGAGGAGAAGAGAACGCAGAACCCCTGTTTTGCCATTGACAGCCATCTGTGACCCTGGGAAGGAGGGCCATGCTGATGGCAGAGGGAGGTTTGGAAAGGACATGGGTCTTTGTTGACATCATTGAACTGTTAATGATATTGCGCCTGAAGCCCTCCCTACTTCCTGTCTCCCAGTTAAAAGAGTTTACAAATTTACTTCTTGTTTAATCTACTTTGAATTTGGGTTTCCGTAACTGTTTAGATAGGCACTTCTCCTTTAAAGAAAGGTATGAAAATATACTCAAAATATCCTGCTTTCTCGTGGCTTGTTTCATTCCTATTGCTTTACACTGGAAGATTTTTGAATAGATATTTGATTTTGAAACCACCTTGGAAAAGTCTACCTAGTTATCTAATGAGACAGGTAATTTGATACATTCATTGTTTAAAAAAACGATAACTTTGTTACAAAGGTTAATGCAAACTTAAGATGAATAAAAACACTCTTATCCTATCAGACCAAAAAAAAAAGTTTCATAACCAAGTTTAGACATTATTCCTAGCCTCTAGTTCTGAAATAGAGTTTGACCTATTTTGTAGTCCATTTAAAACTCTGGTCTGATTGCTGGCAAGATGGCCTAATAGGAACAGCCCTGGTCTGCAGCTCCCGGCAAGATCAATGCCGAAGGTGGGTGATTTCTGCATTTCCAACTGAGGTACCTGGTTTATCTCAGTGGGACTGGTTGGACAGTGGGTGCAGCCCACAGAGGGCCAGCTGAAGCAGGGTGGGGTGTCACCTCACCCGGGAAGCACAGGGGGTCAGGCAACTACCTCCCCTACCCAAGGGAAGCCATGAGGGACTGTACCTGAGGAACGGTGCACTCTGGCCCAGATACTGCACTTTTCCCTTGGTCTTCGAAACCCGCAGACCAGGAGATTCCCTCTGTTGCCTACGCCACTGGGACCCTGGGTGTCAAGCACAAAACTGGGCAGCCATTTGGGCAGACACTAAACTAGCCACAGGAGTTTTATTTTCCATACCCCAGTGGCACCTGGAATGCCAGTGAGGCAGAACCGTTCACTCCCCTGGAAGCGGGGATGAAGCCAGGGAGCCAAGTGGTCTGGTTTGGCGGGTCCCACCCCCATGGAGCCCAGCAAGCTAAGATTCACTGGCTTGAAATCCTTACTGCAAGCACAGCAGTCTGAGGTCGACCTGGAACACTTGAGCTTGGAGGGAGGAGGGGTGCTGCCATTGCTGAGGCTTGAGTAGGCATTTTACCCTCACAGTCTAAACAAAGCTGCCTGGAAGTTCGAACTGGGTAGAGCCCGCCACAACTCAGCAAGGCCGCTGTGGCCAGACTGCCTCTCTAAGTTCCTCCTCTCTGGGCAGGGCATCTCTGAAAAACAGGCAGCAGCCCCAGTCAGAGGCTAATAGATAAAACCCCATCTCCCTGGGACAGATCACCTGGGGGAAGGGGTGACTGTGGATGCAGCTTCAGCAGTCTTAAATATCCCAGCTGCTAGCTCTGAAGAGAGTAGTGGATTTCCCAGCACAGTGCTCAAGCTCTGGTAAGGGTCAGACTGCCTCCTCAAGTGTGTCCCTGACCTCCGTGTATCCTGACTGGGGGATATCTCCCAGTAGAGGCTAACAGACACCTCATACAGGAGAGCTCTGGCTGGCCTCTGGTGGGTGCCCCTCTGGGACGAAGTTTCCAGAGGAAAGAACAAGAAGCAATCTTTGCTGTTCTGCAGCCTCCGCTGGTGATACCCAGGCAAACAGGGTCTGGAGTGGAACTCCAGCAAACTCCAGCAGACCTACAGCAGAGGGGACTGACTCTTAGAAGGAAAACTAACAAGCAGGAAGAAATACCATGTCCACTCAGAGACCCCATCTGAACATCACCAGGATCAAAGACCAAATGTAGGTAAATCCAAGAAGATGAGGAGAAACCAGCAAAAAAGGCTGAAAGTTGAAAAAACCAGAATGCCTCTTCTCCTCCAAAGGATCACTACTCCTCGCCAGCAAGGAAATAAAACTGGACGGAGAATGAGTTTGACAGACGGACAGAACTAGGCCTCAGAAGATGGGTAATAACAAACTCCTTCAAGCTAAAGGAGCATGTTCTAACCCAATGCAAGGAAGCTAAGAACACTGTAAAAAGTTTAGAGGAATTGCTAGCTAGAATAACCAGTATAGCGAAGCACATAAATGACCTGATGGAGCTGAAAAACACAGCACGAGAACTTCATGAAGCATACACAACTATAAATAGCCAAATCGATAAAGCGCAAGAAAGGATATCAGAGACTGAAGATCAACTTAATGAAATAAAGGAGAAGACAAGATTAGAGAAAGAAAGAAAGAATGAAAAGGAACTAGTAAAGCCTCCAAGAAATATGGGATTATGTGAAAACACCAAGTCTACGTTTGACTGGTGTACCTGAAAGTGACTGGGAGAATGGAACCAAGTTGGTAAACACTCTTCAGGATATTATCCAAGAGGACATCCCCAACCTAGCAAGACAGGTTAATATTCAAATTAAGGAAATACAGAGAACACCACAAAGATACTCCTTGAGCACAGCAACCCCAAGACACATAATCGTCATATTCACCAGGTTGAAATGAAGGAAAAAAACTGTGAAGGGCAGCCAGAGAGAAAGGTCGGGCTACCCACAAAGGGAAGTCCATCAGACTAACAGAGGATCTCTCTGCAGAAACCTTACAAGCCAAAATAGAGTGGGGGCCAATATTCAACATGCTTAAAGAAAAGAATTTTCAACCCCTCATTTCATATCCAACCAAACTAAGTTTCATAAGCAAAGGAAATAAAATCCTTTACAGACAAGCAAATGCTGAGAAATTTTGTCACCACCAGGCCTGCCTTACAAAAGCTCCTGAAGGAAGCACTAAACATGCAAAGAAACAATCAATATCAGCCACTGCAAAAATGTGCCAAATTGTAAAGACCATCAACACTATAAAGAAACTGCATCAACTTTCAGGCAAAATAACCAGCTAGCATCATATGACAGGATCAAATTCACACATAACAATACTAACCTTAAATGTAAACAGGCTGAATGCCCCAAGTAAAAGACACAGAATGGCAAATCGGATAAAGACTCAAGACTCATCAGTGTGCTGTATTCAGGAGACTCGTCTCACATGCAAAGACACACATAGGCTCAAGATAAAGGGATGGAGGAATATTTACCAAGCAAAAGGAAAGCAGAAAAAAAAGCAGGGGTTGCAATCCTAGTCTCTGATAAAACAGACTTTAAATCAACAAAAATCAAAAGAGACAAAAAAAGGGCATTACATAATGGTAAAGGGATCAATGCAACAAGAATAGCTAACTATCCTAAATATATATACATCAAATACAGGAGCACCCAGATTCATAAAGCAAGTTCTTAGAGAACTACAAAGAGACCTAGACTCCCACACCGTAATAGTGGGAAGTTTTAACAGCCTGCTGTCAATATTAGACAGATAAATGAGACAGAAAATTAACAAAGATATTTAAGACTTGAACTCGGCTCTGGACCAAGTGGACCTAACAGACATCTACAGAATTCTTCATCCCATATCAACAGAATATACATTCTTCTCAGCACCTCATCACACTTATTCTAAAAGTGATCACATAATTGGAAGCAAAACACTACTCAGAAAATGCAAAAGAATGGAAATCATAACAAACAGGCTCTCAGACCACACTGCAATCAAATTAGAACTCAGGATTAAGAAACTGACACAAAACCTCACAACTGCTTGGAAACTGAACAACCTGCTCCTGAATGACTACTGGGTAAATAACAAAATTAAGGCAGAAATAAAGATGTTCTTTGAAAACAATGAGAACAAAGACACAATGTACCAGAATCTCTGGAACACATTGAAAGCAGTGTGTAGAGGGAAATTAATAGCACTAACTGCCCACACGAGAATCAGGAAAGATCTAAAACTGACACCCTGATATCACAATTAAAAGTACTAGAGAAGCAAGAGCAAACACATTCAAAAGCTAGCAGAAGACAAGAAATAATTAAGATCAGAGCAGAACTGAAGGATATAGAGACATGAAAAACATTTCAAAAAAATCAATGAATCCAGGGTCTGATTTTTTGAAAATATCAACAAAAGAGATAGAACACTAGCCAGACTAAAAAGAAGAAAAGAGAGAAGAATCAAACAGACACAATAAAAAATGATAAAGAGGAAATCACCACTGACCCCACAGAAACACAAAATACCATCAGAGATTACCATAAATACCTCTAAGCAAATACACTAGAAAATCTAGAAGAAATGGATAAATTCCTGGACACATACACCCTCCCAAGACTAAACCAGGAAGAAGTTGAATCCCTAAATAGACTAATAACAAGTTCTGAAATTGAGGCAGTAATTAATAGCCTACCAACTAGAAAAATTCCAGGACCAAACAGATTCACAGCCGAATCCTACCAGAGGTCCAAAGAGGTACAAAGCTAGTACCATTCTTTCTGAAAATATTCCAAACAATAGGAAAAGAGGGACTCCTCTCTAACTTATTTTATGAGGCCAGCATCATCCTGAGACCAAAACCTGACAGAGACACACACACACATACAAAGAGAAAATTTCAGGCCAATATCCCTGATGAACATTGATGCGAAAATCCTCAACAAAATACTGGCAAACCGAATGCAGCAGCACATCAAAAAGCTTATCCACCACGATCAAGTTGGCTTCATCCCTGGGACGCAAGGCTGGTTCAACATACACAAATCAATAAACACAATCCATCACATAAACAAAACCAATGACAAAAACCACATGATTATCTCAATAGATGCAGAAAAGGCCTTTGATAAAATTCAACACCCCTTCATACTAAAAACTCTCAATAAACTAGGTATTGATGGAACGTATCTCAAAATAATAAGACAGATTTATGACAAAACCACAGCCAATATCATACTGAATGGGCAAAAGCTGGAAGCATTCCCTTTGAAAACTGGCACAAGACAAGGATGCCCTCTCTCACCACTCCTATTCAACATAGTATTGAAAGTTCTGGCCAGGGCAGTCAGGCAAGAGAAAGAAAGGGTACTCAAATAGGAAAAGAGGAAGCCAAATTGTCTCTGTTTGCAGATGATATAATTGTATAAGTAGGAAACCCCACCATCTCAGCCCAAAATCTCCTTAAGCTGATAAACAACTTCAGCAAAGTCTCAGGATACAAAATCAATGTGCAAAAATCACATGCATTCCTATATGCCAATAACAGAGAGCCAAATCATGAGTGAACTCCCATTCACAATTGCTGCAAAGAGAATAAGATACCTAGAAATACAACTTACAATGGATGCGAAGGACCTCTTCAAGGAGAACTACAAACCACTGCCAAAGGAAATAAGAGAGGATAAAAATAAATTGAAAAACATTCCATGCTCATGGATAGGAAGAATCAATATTGTGAAAATGGCCATATTGCCCAAGGCAATTTATATATTCAATGCTATCCCCATCAAACTACCATTGACTTTCTTCACAGAATTGGAAAAAACTACTTTAAACTTCATATGGAATCAAAAAAGAGCCTGCATAGCCAAGACAATCCTAAGCAAAAAGAACAAAGTTGTAGGCATCATGCTACCTGATTTCAAACTATATCACAAGCCTACAGTAAACAAAACAGCATGGTAGTGGTACCAAAACAAATATATAGACCAATGGAACAGAACAGAGGCCTCAGAAATAACACCACACATCTACAACCATCTGATTTTTGATAAACCTGACAAAAACAAGCAATGGGGAAAGGATTTCCTATTTAATAAATGGTGTTGGGAAAACTGGCTAGCATATGCAGAAAACCGAAACTGGACCCCTTCCTTACACCTTATACAAAAATTAACTCAAGATGGATTAAAGACTTAAACATAAGATCTAAAACCATAAAAAACTTAGAAGAAAGCCTAGGTAATACCATTCAGGACATATGCATGGGAAAAGATGTCATGACTAAAACACAAAAACCAATGGCAACAAAAGCCTAAATTGATAAATGGGATCTAATTAAACTAAAGAGCTTCTAGGCAGCAAAAGAAACTATCATCAGAGTAAACAGTCCATCTACAGAATGGGAGAAAATTTTTGCAAGCTATCCATATGACAAAGGGCTAATACCAAGAATCTACAAGGAACATAAACTTACAAGAAAAAAACAGACAACTCCATAAAAAGTGCGTGAAGGATTTGAACAGACACTTTTCAAAAGAAGACATTTATGCAGCCAACAGACATATGGAAAAAAGCTCATCATCACTGATCATTAGAGAAATCCAAATCAAAACCACAGTGAGATACCATCTCACACCAGTTAGAATGGAGATCATTAAAAAGTCAGGAAACAACAGATGCTGAAGAGGATATGGAGAAATAAGAACACCTTTACACTGTTGGTGGGAGTGTAAATCAGTTCAACCATTGTGGAGGATAGTCTAGCAATTCCTCAAGGATCTAGAACTAAAAATACCATTTGACCCAGCAATTCCATTACTGAGTATATACCCAAAGGATTATAAATCATTCTACTATAAAGACACATGCACATGCATGTTTATTGCAGCACTATTCACAATAGAAAAGACTTGGAACCAACCCAAACGCCCATCAATGATAGACTGGATAAAGAAAATGTGGCACATATATATAATGGAATACTATGCAGCCATAAAAAAGGGTGAGCTCGTGTCATTTGCAGGGACATGGATGAAGCTGGAAACAATCATTCTCAGCAAACTAACACAAGAACAGAAAACCAAACACTGCATGTTCTCACTCATAAGTGGGAGCTGAACAATGAGAACACATGGACACAGGGAGGGGAACATCACACACTGGGGCCTGTCAGGGGATGGAGGGCTAGGGGAGGAATAGCACTAGGAGAAATACCTAATGTAGATGACGGGTTGATGGGTGCAGCAAACCACCATGGCGCGAGTATACCTATGTAACAAAACTGCACTTTCTGCACATGCACCCCAGAACTTAAACTATAATAAAAAGTAAAAAATAAAAATAAATAAAACTCTGATCTGTAGGCCAAAGGGTATTTCTTTTTCTTTATTAATTACTCAGAAGTCTAGGCCACAGCAATCCTACTGTTCTCCTCTCATTTTCCTAAACTATTTTGATACTTATTTCTCAGACTTTACAGACTATTAGATATTTCTCACATTTCCATAGATAATAACTCATTAGCTTTGCAACCTGATTCTCAATATTAAGAGATTAAAACTAATGTATATGACTCTCAGTTGACACATACTGAAGTATAGGAAAATTCCATCATTTCCTTCTGCAAAATGAAAAAGATTTTAATTCATTTTCTCAACAGCTGCATCATTTTTTTATGCATAGAAAAAAATGTGCAATTACTCCAAGTACAATCAAGTCATTTAACATGGCTTTACCATCATTGTAGTTACAGCATATTTTAAAAGAGAAAAAAAATCTCAAAGCACAGGTCTTGCTGTGCAGCAAAGCAATCAAATTCCTTTATAATAACATCCTGATGGGATTCAGCAATCTGAGGGATAATGAATAACCACTCTAATCAGTAAACAGGAAGATGCTACAACAGTCACTGAGTAAAAACTGACTATCATCTGTTGATTCTCTTGATCGGCATTTCAAACAATAAATTGAAATGTAAGTATCCCCTAAAAAGAAAAATAACTTTGTTTAGTGTGCTTAATTTTACCAGGGAGTGAGGAAATTATATATCACCTTGATTGTCTTGCAGTGTTGGCCAGTCAATAAAATGCACAAATAATCTTTTTTATAATACATGGCCAACTTTATCCTATCACTTGAATACGTCAGGATAAACTGATTGTGGAGTTGGTTGATAACATTGTACTTTGGAACCGACTATTTGAATTTGCTTTGCTACTTTATTATTTGATATTCTTCTCCAGTGTTCATCTTAGGAAGTTATTTGCATCTGAATATGAAGAGTCTGTTTCAAAATAGTCCTCAAGTTTCCAATGCAGTGTCTCAAATGTAGGTCGTTCCTTAGGCTCTGCATTCCAGCACTCCAACATGATGTTGTAAAATTGCTGTGGACAATTGGATGGTTGGGGAAGTCTATAGTTTTGAGCCAACATCTGGATTACCTGGGCACCTGTCATACCTAGAAAATACAGAACGGAAACAATAACAACAACAAAAAAATCCAAGTTAAAGCTCAGAGTCTTAAACTTATAGCCATTTATACTCTAGGTTACTAAGTCAGTCAATTTCCTTGGCAAAGCTTTGAGGTCTACCATCCCCTTCCCAGGTTACACAGATTAAACTAAGTCCTGCAGCAAATGATGTCTATAAGACTGCAATTCACTAGGAAAGGAGAGGGAAGTAATAAACCACCTCATTAATGCAAATTATCATCATCAAATTTTATCTATCAAGCTCCCGCAGGTACTTGGTATGGTCAGCCTCATAACTCTGCCCTCTAAGTCTGGGAGAAGCAGTTAAAGTCACACCTAAGTAAGTGACCTGCAGCAGAAAGGTCCACTTCAGAATTAATTACTCACCACTGTAAGGCATTTTGCCATAAGTAATGATTTCATAAAGAAGGATTCCAAATGACCACACATCGGACTTAATGCTGAATTTATTAGTACGAATGGCTTCGGGTGCAGTCCACTTCACTGGCAGCTTTATTTCGTGTTTAGATTCGTAGATGTCTTCATTATCTACCTGTTAATGCATTAAGGAATCCAGGCCAAGTTAAAGCAATTTTTTTTGCTACCCTCATTCATCTATAATCTGCTTCAGATGAAAATTTAGAGAAAAAGGATTCAAAATGAGCTTAGTTCAATTGACAATTACATTAGCAAATTCTGAATCTGGTATACAAGACTGAAAAATATGTGGGAAGTCATTAATAAAATATTATTTAAGAGCCTACTATGTGCCAAGAATAGCACTGAAAGAAACATACTACTACATTTGGAGAATTAATACATGATTCTGGCTTCACATCTGATCCTGAGAGAAAAAAAAAGGAAGCAAAGTCTGTCTATTGTTTGATTTACTGATGATACTGAAAAGCCACTGACTTTGATAATTACCATGTAACCACTTGCTAATAATGAAAAGTAGGATCTAAGTGTTTTAAATTAATATATAAACTCACTGGGGTACTAATTAATTTACAAAAAGAAAAAAAATGATGAATTCATGAAGATTAAAAGAGAATCATTTATTTGTTTTTTCATGCCCTGTATCCATATTTTTAGGGTACAATATGGAAATTTCAAATTAATTTAAGAGAAAAACACCTAATATTACATCTCCTATAGAGTACCTTTCAGACTGAGGTAAAAATTGGGAAATCAAAAAGCCAATGATTGCTGAAGAATTCTGGTGGCATGCAAATTAGTCTGGCATACAGTGAGTAATGGTGGTTAGGTTAACACTGCACAAAGTGTACAGCTTTTGTAAAGGAAATATAGGCGAACAGAGGTGACTGGTACTAACTGAAAAATAGATCATTAATTCAACTATATACTTAAGTACATACTTTCCAATCTGGTTGGTCACTGTTTTCTCTATTTTGTGTCTCCTTGATAAAGAAATAGGAATGTGCAGGCAGTTTGTAAGGTTTTAGACTATTGAAGTAGTTTATGGACTACAGAACTTGGAGAAACATTGTTTGAAAGAATAACAGTATATCTATTGGTTTACTAACTGTTAGACTTTTGACCTATTACGAAAACTAATTAAAACAAAACCAAATCCACCTTGAAAACTCTGGCAAGTCCAAAATCTGCTACTTTGTAGATATTATGTTCACCAACAAGGACATTTCTGGCAGCCAGATCTCTGTGAATGTAGTTCCGAGACTCCAGATAGGCCATTCCAGAGGCAACCTGTGCCGCTATGTCTACCTGTTGAGTCAGATGGATTTTTGACCCAGCATCACCTAAGCAAAAAGAGAAAAGTAAGAAAGTTACTTTAGAGAACATTTGAACTATAAAGTGAATTCTGAGAATTTTCGATGAATGAGTTATCAGTGAGATTAAGTACAATGACACTGATCTGTCGAGCTATATATCTATATCTATATATATATATTATATATATCATTAACACAACTTAGTTTGCTGTGAAAGGTTAATAAGGCAACAGTTTTTTCAGAGTCCAAACATATTCCAAGGCCCTCTCTTCCTCGAATGAGTATTACAAGTAACAAGTCATCGCATGATTCAAACATGGCTACAATTATCTGAGACTGTGGCTATTTTGCCTTTTTTCTTTTTTTTAATTTTATTTATCTTTTATTTTAAGTTCAGGGGTTCATTTCCAGGTTTGTTATATAGGTCAACTTGTGTCATGGGGGATTATTGCACAGATTATTTTGTCACCCAGGTATTAAGCTTAGTACCCATTAGTTATTTTTCCTGATCTTTTCCTTCCTCCCCACCTTCACCCTCTCATAGGACCCAGTATGTGTTGTTCCCCTCTGTGTGGGTGAACATAGCTCTCACTTATAAGTGAGAACATGTGGTATTTGGTTTTCTGATCCTGCATTAGTTTGCTAAGGATAATGGCCTCCAGCTCCATCCACGTTGCTGCAAAGGACATGATTTCATTTTTTATGGCTGCATAGTATTCCATGGTGTATACGTACCACATTTTCTTTATCCATTCTACCACTGATGGGCATTTAGGTTAATTCCATGTCTTTGCTATTGTGAATGGTGCTGCAAGAAACATACATGTGTATGTGTCTTTATGATAAAACAATGTATATTCCTTTGGGTATATATCCAGTAATGGGATTGCTGGGTCAAATGGTAGGTCTGTTTTTAGATATTTGAGGAATCGCTGCACTGTCTTCCACAATGATTAAACTAACGTACACCCCTACCAACAGTGTACAAGCATTCCTTTCTCTCTACAACCTTGCCAGCATCTGTTATTTTTTGACTTTTTAATGGCCATTCTGGCTGGTGAGAGATGGTATCTCATTGTGGTTTTGATTTGCATTTGTCTAATGATAAGTGCTGTTGAGCATTTTTTTCCACATGATTTCAATACCATATGTCACTGACTAATTTCTTCACGGAAATTATTACTTAACTGCTACTGAATTTCTTTCAAGCATTGCATACTTTGTTTTAGTCATTGACCCAATAAAACAATACTAACTTTTATGGCTGAGCCAATGAAAATTTCTCATTCTTCCATCATGTTGTTTTTAAAAACTAGCTCACTAATACAAATGAAAGGTCTATCCATAGTTATAAAGTATGTATATTACATTTGTACCACCAAGCTTGATACATTTTTTTTCTCTGCCTTAATCTGTTATTCTTAGAATGGGTTGCTCATCTCTCCAGACATGGACATACCTTCAATAGGCAAAGTTTCTCCTACTGGGAATTCTTTATAACTAAGTATTAAAAAATTTATATAGTACAATCAGTTTGATTATTATTAGTAGAGGGGGGGTCAGCATTATTTTGTGGTGACCGACTCTTTGTATTTGCATTTGACTTACCTATTTTGTATTTGTACACAAAATAATACTGACTCCTTCTACTTTGAAATGGGGTGAGTCATCCCTGGGTAGGATTTAGCTGCCATACTGTTGACAGATGTTTTCAGATGTCTGGAGAATTAAAATAATGTCACATCAACTCAAACTAATATTCCTCTTATATATCCCTGTCTGAATAAGCTGAATACTACACAAAGTCCATTAGACTCATGGTCAAAAGCATAGACACAAGCCCTGACTTGAGAGGCAGCTGTATGCATTACAGGGGTCAGGAAATCTGGTTTGAAGCTAGAGGGCCAGACTTTCAATCAAGGATATGCCTGATATTTCTTTGTGACCTTGGGCAAGCAGCTTAACATTCCTATGCATCAGTTTCCTCATCTGTACAATGATAATAGTAACCACTTTATGGTATTTCTTGTTAAAATGAAAATTAAAATGAATTAATTCATGTAAAGCACTTAAAGCAGTGCTTGGCACCTAGAAAGAACTCAGTGGATCCTATCTGTTATTATCATTGCTCCTATCTAATCAAGATAAAACATAGAACTTGCTAAGTTAGAGATACATATGAATTACCCATGTGGAAATGACTGAAGGAAGACAAGCTATGGGTCTGGAACTCAGGGGAGAATATGCAGCAAGAGATATAGATTTAACAATCATAAGTTATAAGTGGGAGTTAAAACAGTAAAAGTGGGTGAGATTGCTAGGAAATGACAGAGAAACACCAATATTGAAGGTGGGCAGAGGAAGATAAACCTACAAGAAAACTGTGAAGAATCAGCCAAAAGAATATGAGAAGAAAACCACTAGAGAAACTTGTAACGTGTCAAAGGTTTTGAGAAAGAGAAAATGCCATCGTAGTCAAATTCCACAAATAAGTCCATGAAGAAAAGGACTAAGACATTTGTCAAATATAATAAGGGAGTCCCTGGTGATCTTGGAGATAGGATCTTGACTGGAGATCAGGTGGGTATAAGGATTTGAGGGCTAAATACGAGTGGAGGACATGGAGACAGAAGAAGGAGTTGGCAAATTCCAAAATCCTAATCAAGAAGGAAAACAAGAAGGTTCTGGTAGACGTAAACATAAAGTAATGGGAAAGCAATTATCATAAAATTTGGGATAGTGAGGGGTTGTAATTGATAAAGTATTCAGGGGGTTGGCCGGGCGCGGTGGCTCAAGCCTGTAATCCCAGCACTTTGGGAGGCCGAGACGGGCGGATCACGAGGTCAGGAGATCGAGACCATCCTGGCTAACACTGTGAAATCCCGTCTCTACTAAAAAATACAAAAAACTAGCCGGGCAAGGTGGCGGGCGCCTGTAGTCCCAGCTACTCGGGAGGCTGAGGCAGGAGAATGGCGTAAACCCGGGAGGCGGAGCTTGCAGCGAGCTGAGATCCGGCCACTGCACTCCAGCCCGGGCGACAGAGCGAGACTCCGTCTCCAAAAAAAAAAAAAAAAAAAAAAAAAAGTATTCAGGGGGTTTCTAGGGTGCTGGCCACATTCTAGTGCTTGATCTGGGCAGTGACTGAATGGTTGCTTATTTGTTTGCTTTACAATTACATGTTAAATGATATTGTATGATTATTTGTTTTCTACACATATGCTATTTTTAATAAAAAATGAAATAAACAGAGCCAAAAGAATTTTTAAGGGAAACACTTAAGCAGTGTGTATGTGTACATATATATTTATTTTTTCAAGGCAAGTAGCATACCTCAGTAAGTTGTGAGGTGAAGTTAGCTGCTTACCAATCCTTTTGTCCTTTCTTTTATCCCTGAGCACAGACAGAAGATTACATTTCCCATCTTCCCTTAGAGTTAAGTTGAGCCCTGTCACTAGTTCTGGGCAATGCAATGTGTGCAGAAATGATGAACATCACTTACAAGCCTGGGTGTTAAAATCTCCCACATCTTTATGGCTAGAGGGATGCATTTCAAAATGGTAGAGCCACAGGAGTCTAAATCCCTGTATTATCCTTTAGAGAAAGTCACCTAGCAGAGCAGTCTGGCCCATATCAAAAAAAAAAAAACATTGTTTTGTATTAAGTCATAGAGAGTTTTGAATTCTATATTATAGCAGATGACATTATGCAGTCTAATACAAGATATAAGCATGAAAATAAATTATAACTTAGTATGCAGCATAATGGCAAAACATTGCTGCTATGATAGCCAAAATAGCTAGGCCTTTTGATATCAAATTCACTCAATAAGAAAAGAAATGTATGGAAATTAAGACAAGCTGGTTACTAACCGTGAGTTACGTGGTATCTTCTAAAATGGCTCCCAGTTATCTGTACCTCCTGATATTCAAGCCTTTGTGAAAGCCTCTTCTACTAATTGTGGCCTGGACCTAGTGACTCATGTTTAACAACAGAATATGGCAGAAGTAGGTGGGATATCACTTCCAGGATTAAATTAGAAGAGGCTGTGACTTTGCCTTACTGATAATCTCCACCCTGTTGTTCTCTCGCTTGCTCACTCTAATAAAGCAAGCTGCTATGTTGCAAGCTGCCAAATGGAAAGGTCCGTGTAGCAAGGAGCAAAGGGCATCTTGCAGCCAACAACCAGAAAGGAATTGATTTCCTCAGTCCAACAGCCCAGGAGGAAACGACTCCTGCCAAGAGTCAAATGAGTGAGTTTAGAAGTGGATTTACCTCCATCAGAGCCTTCAGATGACTGGGTACTTGTCAATACCCTGACTGCAGCCTTGTAAGAGGCCCTGAACTAGGTGACCCAGCTAAGCTACACCTAGATTCCTAACCACAGAAACTGTGAGATAATAAACATTTGCTGCTTTAAGCCACTAAGTTTTGTGGTACTGTTTTGTGCAGCAATAGACAACTAATACAGATTGATGTTACGAAGATAACATCAGTGCTATGAATATAGTTAAAAACATGAACTATGAAGCCAAACTTCCGACTTGGATGAGTTACCTAATCTCTCCATACCTGTTTCTTCAACTGTGAAGTGGGACTACTAATACTTACCTCATAAGGTGGTTAAATAAATGAATGAAGTTCCCTTGTAAGTTGTATTCCTAGGAATTTTATTCCCTTTGTAGCAATTGTGAATGGGAGTTTGCTCATGATTTGGCTCTCTATTTGTCTATTACTGGTGTATAGGAATGCTTGTGATTTTTGCACATTGATTTTGTATCCTGAGACTTTGCTGAAGTTGTTTATCAGCTTAAGGAGTTTCTGGGCTGAGATGATGGGGTTTTCTAAATATACAATCATGTCATCTGCAAACAGAGATAATATGACTTCCTCTCTTCCTATTTGAATACCCTTTATTTCTTTCTCTTGCCTGATTGTCCTGGCCAGAACTATGTGGAATAGGAGTGGTGAGAGAGGGCATCCTTGTCTTGTGCCAGTTTTCAAAGGTAATGCTTCCAGCTTTTGCCCATTCGGTATGATATTGGCTGTGGGTTTGTCATAAACAACTCTTATTATTTTGACATACGTTCTGTCAATACCTAGCTTATTGAGTGTTAAGGACCTCTTTAAGGAGAACTACAAACCACTGCTCAAGGAAATAAGAGAGGACACAGACAAATGGAAAAATATTCCATGCTCACGGATAGAAAGAATCAATATTGTGAAAATGGCCATACTGCCCAAGGTAATTTGTAGATTCAATGCTATTGCCATCAAGCTACCACTGACTTTCTTCACAGAATTAGAAAAAACTACTTTAAATTTCATATGGAACCAAAAAAGAACCCACATAGCCAAGGCAATCCTAAGCAAAAAGAACAAAGCTGGAGGCATCATGCTACCTGACTTCAAACTATACTACGAGGTTACAGTAACCAAAACAGCATGGTAGTGGTACCAAAATAGATGTATAGACCAATGGAACAGAACAGAGGCCTCAGAAATAACACCTTACATCTACAACTACCTGATCTTTGACAAACCTTACAAAAACAATCAATGGGGAAAGGATTCCCCATTTAATAAATGCTGTTGGGAAAACTGGCTAGTCATATGCAGAAAACTGAAATGGGACCCCTTCCTTACGCCTTACACAAAAATTAACTCATGATGGATTAAAGATTTAAACATAAGACCTAAAGCCATAAAAACCCTGAAGAAAACCTAGGCAATACCATTCAGGACATAGGCATGGGCAAAGACTTCATGACTAAAACACCAAAAGCAATGGCAACAAAAGCCCAAATTGACAAATGGGATCTAATTAAACCGAAGAGCTTCTGCACAGCAAAAGAAACTATCATCAGAGTGAACAGGGAACCTACAGAACGGGAGAAAATTTTTGCAATCTATTCACCCGACAAAGGGCTAATACCAAGAATCTACAAGGAACTTAAACAAATTTACAAGAAAAAAAAACCTCATCAAAAAGTGGGCAAAGGATATGAACAGACACTTTTCAAAAGAAGGCATTTTTGCAGCCAACAAATATATGAAAAAAAGCTCATCCTCACTGATCATTAGAGAAATTCAAATCAAAACCACAATGAGATAGCATGTCACGTCAGTTAGAATGGGATATTAAAAAGTCAGGAAACAACAGATGCTGGACAGGATGTGGAAAAATAGGAATGCTTTTACATTGTTGGTGGGGGTATAAACTAGTTCAACCATTACGGAGGACAGTGTGGCAATTCCTCAAGGATCTAGAACTAGAAATACCATTTGACCCAGCAATCCCACTGCTGGGTATACACCCAAAGGATTATAAATCATTCTACTATAAAGACGCATGCACATGTATGTTTATTGCGGTACTATTCACGATAGCAAAGACTTGGAACCAACCCAAATGCCCATCAATGTTAGACTGGATAAAGAAAATGTGGCACATATACACCATGGAATACTATGCAGCCATAAAAAAGAATGAGTTCATGTCCTTTGCAGGAACACGGATGAAACTGGAAACCATTACTCTCAGCAAACTAACACAAGAACAGAAAACCGAACACCGCATGTTCTCACTCATAAGTGAGAACTGAAGAGTAAGAACACATGGGTACAGGGAGGGGAACATCACACACCAGGGCCTGTTGGGGGGTGGTGAGCAAGGGGAGGGATAGCATTAGGAGAAATATCTAATGTAGGTGACAGGTTGATGGGAGCAGCAAACCACCATGGCACATGTATACCTATGTAACAAACCTGCACATTCTGCACATGTATCCCAGAATTTTAAGTATAATTTTAAAAAATAAAAGTAATTGAAAACAAAGAAAAATGAATTAATATTTATAAAAGACTTAGAAATTGTCTGTCACAAAGTACTACAGTGTTTTTTTTTTTTAAAAAAAGTATATATATGATCCTCTCCTATCACTATCTTGTATAGTTCATTTCCAGTCAATCACCTAATTTAATACTCTGAACAACTATATGAAGTAAGTATTGCAATTATTCTCGCCCATTTCATGGGGATTCCTATTACTCAAAGGAATAGGTAATAAGTTGTCTGATAGATAATAGATGTTCTATAAGTATTTACTGGGGAAAAAACAAGTCAAACTAAACTTTTTTAAAATGAAGCTATTTATCCTCTTTAAACTGTAATAAGATGTATCTGTCATTAATTACCCTCAATACTAAAGTTTTTTTTACAGATCTCTCTCATTTTGCAGAAATGTATTACAAAAATTATCCAGCCAAGCTTAGAAACTACAAAAATGGTTATATAGAAAAAATATGTATGTTATTTCAGCTATCACATATGACATCTAATTTTATTACAGTGGACAGAAAAAGGTTTGCACTGATAGGCATAATACTGGAGGAAATTGAGTGACACACATTTCCTACTTTGAAGGGTGCAGTAACCTCAGTACTGCCTAAGTAAACCTCAACACATACTTTTCATACAACCAACAGAGGTCAAAACTGATGTAAAAGTTCACAAATCTATGATAATTTACATTTGCAGCAAGAAAATATTTTCAAATATATTCCATTACTCAAGAATCTTTCAGCTTAATAATATTCATTATGATGGGCTGCTTAAGAGTGGCACATCCATTTTTAAGATCGCTTTATTGAATGTGAACGCTCTTGATTGGGGAAGGAGCTGTCTGCAGTGAGCACATGTTCATTACTCCTCCTGGCTGCTAAGCATCATCCTCACAAATGAAGGCACTGGTAAACTTGACCCTAATGGTGGCCTAACCCTGAAGCTGATAGGGTTCATACTTAGCCCCGAGTAAACCACATTACCAAGCCACAAAAATCCTCAATGCCAAAGGAGTTGGCCACGTACCAAGTGGAACTTTTCAAGCGATATCAAGAGTCTCAAAACAAGCTTGACTCCAAGTCCCAATCTTGTTAGGTTCAAGATGGTCCCAACTTAATCTGTTTATTCAATACCTAATTAGTACATACTTTCTTATGTGCCAGACACTGCTCTAACTCTGAAACAAAGAAAACACTATCTGCCTGTGTTGCGTTATATTCAGAGGATACTAAAAACAAGTCAGATAAATAAGATACACAGTATAAGATGCTTAACAGCCAAGAAGATAAAATAAAAAACAAGGGAAAAGGAATACTTTAAGAGTCAGTAGAAAGAGATTAAATTTTAAAATTCAGAGGGTGACCAGTGAAGCACTCACCAAGATGGAAACATCTAAGTAGAGATTTTGAGGAAATTAGAAGTGAGCATGTGGATAAATGTCAAAACAACAAAAAAATTCAGGAAGAGGAAATAACAAGTGAGGCAAAAGTATGCTCAGAGGGTAGGAAAAATAGCAAAGAGGGCTAGTGTGGCTGACACACACTGAGCAAGAAGAAGGTTGTAGAAGATGAGATCAGAGAAGGAACAGAGAGCCAGGCCATGCAGGACTTCATGAGTTACACATGCTTTGATTTACATTTTAATTGTATCTCTCTAGCTGTTGTGTTGAGAAGAAACTGAAGGCGACAAGAACCAGAAGATGAAGACCAGCAGGGAGCTACTGCAGAATTCAGGAGAGAGGCAATGGCAGCCTGGATCAGGGTAGGAGCATTGAGGAGAGGTAAAATCCTCTATATATTTTGAAGGCCAGCCAATGGGATTTTGCTAGCAGGTTAGAGATGGAACATGAAAAGTAGAGATGATACCAAGGTATTAGGCCTGAGTGTTGATATGGTCAAAGAAGGAAAGACTGCAAGAGTAGCAGATTACTGGGGAGAATACAGGGAGATCAGTTTGGGGCATGTCATCTTGAGATGTCTAATAGACATTTCTACTATAGTAGAAATTAGGGCTGTTCACAAACAATGATTTTTTCCTCCTTTCAAGCACTTTACAGAATTGTACTTCCCTACCCTCTTTGACTTGATTTGTCCAAATGGAAAGGGAACAGAATTATCTTTGTCACTACTGGTCAGAAGCTTTAAGAATCAGGGTGAGATTAGTCTCATCCCCTTTCTCTGCCAGGGTGATCAAAAGAACTGAGCCACCAGCCAATGTATTTTGCAATGTAGCATGGATAAGAAATAAACATGTGTGTTAAGCCCTTGGGGATTTGGAGACTGTTAGTTATTGCAGCATATTTACATTATGCAGACTGATACAATATTCAAGTGGAGACGTTAAGAAGGCAGTTGGGTATGATTCTCAAGTAAAGGGGGAATAAAATTTGGAGAACTGTCAGGACACACAAAAATTAAACAATGAGATTAGATGAAATTAATAAGGGAACTAGTGATGTTATGAACAGTCTTGGGGAACTCCAAGATACTGAGAGGTCTGGGAATGAAGGAAATCACATAGGTTGAAAAGAATCACCAAGAAGGGAAGGAGGAAATGCCATTGAGTGAAGTGTCCTGAAAGCCAAATGAAGGAAATATTTCCAAGAGGAGAAAGTGTCTATTGAATTAAATGCTGTCGGTAGATCTGAGGATGGGGAATAGGCCATTAGATGTAATTATGTGAATACTATTAGGGACCTTTATAAAGCATTTTTTTGCTAGATATGACCCAAGATGACGTTTGCACTTTGTCCTCCTGGGAATAAGGCAAAAGGGGTTATTAACAGCTGAGTTTAATCTTTCTATGGTGGGTAACATATTCTGATGCTGTTAAATTCAATATTTTTCTGCAATGAAGCTGAGTATATTTCTGTTTTTAATGGCATTCAACAGGCCTTATTATGTTCTTTGTTCTTCTTATCTTGTTTTATAGTTTAATGTTACCAGCTTCACAAGGCATCCTGAAATCAGAGGACATTCTTATGTTTCTGAAATCTTTGTTTCATCATTCTCACCTCCCTTTACCTCTATACATTCTATCATTCCCACCCTGACATTTCAAGAAATTATAGAAGTCTCCTTTTCAAGCTTCAATTATTCATCAGTACTTGATCTCACCGTCTTTGAACAGCTCATTTTAATGTTCATTATACTGTATTGTTGTTTACTAAATTATCCATTTGTAATAAACATCAAAATTTCACAATGCCCTTCAGTCTTCTCTGACTACAGGAAACAAATAGAGAAATAAAGCAATAGTATATTTCTGCTTTTTTGCCTGACAATTCTTATGTTGCCTAGCAGTGGAAGTATTTTAAACAGCAACAAGTACAATGTTGTCAACTACTGGCAAAGAAAATAAACATAGGATACTTCCCTCCCTTTTGCCCCAAATGTATTCCATGTCCCCGAATTCTGTGCCATAGAAAATATTGGTCCATAACTGATAATGTTCAATTAGTGTAGGAAATAAAGCATCATGCAAAACATCCATTCTTTAATTTCCCACATTACATTCAATTACTCTAATATATCTGTTGTGAAAAATTTTCTCTTCCACTGCACAAGTATTTTCCACCTTTTGAGTATATAGTATATAACCTATTAAATAGTAGCTGAGCCATTCAATGTTAAGACATTCATTCTCACAGACATACACATAGTAAATATCCTTTGGGTTACAGAAGGCTTGCTAAATTGACATTTATAGGACTAGCTAAACTAAATTCCTCTTTTTTTTTTTTTTCCTTTTATTAAGTCTTTGCTTACTTTGGAGATATTCTTGCAGACTTCCATGTCTCATCAACTCTGTAATAATATAAATTGGATCTTCCAAAGTGCAAACAGCATAAAGCTGGATAAGCTTTGGATGTCTTAGGTTCTTCATTATCTGTGCCTCCCTCAGGAAGTCACGTGGATCCATTGAACCTGAAACAAGAAGAGGCAGAAATCACCTTATGTTACTGAGGCATTCCTATCCTCACAGCAGCCTGGTGGGAATCATCAAGATTGCCTCCTGCTTCTCAGTAGAGTAAGAGCATCAGTGTCACAAGTCTTCAGAGTTATCAAGAAGAGAATCAGTTCAGCCAGAGCAACCTAATAACTGGATGTGTTGGTGCATCGGGAGTATACGGTTTATATGTTATGACCTGTAGGTGAAGAGAGGTAGATTCAGGTCTACATGAAAAATGAAGGAAAAAGGAGAGACTGATAATCTAACTGATAAAACAAGGCATCTTAACACAAAAGGAAAACATTCTATTAACATGAGCACTGAAGGTCACTGAATATTTAATTACTGCAGCCAGAGACTGATAGCTGCCCTGTCCTTGGTGCCCACTATGGGAACAGCTGGAAAAAACCTAAAACAGTGACATTCTGCCATAATTTTATCTTTAATTCTGTAGGAACATAGTGTGTAGGCCAAGTGGAAAACATCCAAGACCATCCCCAAAAGTTAATGGGGTTTTTTTCACCTGTTTTATATGTTCAACTTGAAACTGATATTTAATATTTTCTCCTGTACTATCTGCTTCCACAGTCAGAGCCTTAATAGCATGGCTATTGGAGGAGAGACAATATTAAGGCCTATTTAGAAGACTTGTCTGCAATTAAATTATATTTTAATGGCTCCACTCTGACTCACCATGCAAGGTGTCAAGTAGTTGCCATCAAATAAAATCTAAGGGGAGGAAGATTACCTGGAGTTTACATTTCACCAGTAATTTTAAAATATTTTCTTTTAGAATATGATGTTTCAGAGGCATTACTGTAATTAAAGGAATATTGTCATTTCACATCTTAGTATTCACTATGAATAATGCAAATGTGGTTTCCATTGATGCTCCAAGAGACTACTACATTCATCATCCTCTCAGTGTTGAAGACTTTATAACTGATATTTAAACCCAGGCATGGATAAGCTTTGACATTCTAAGACAACACTGTGACTTGTTTATTAATGTGAAGTTGAGTTAGTTACACGTCACCTGCACATCATTTCACATAAAACATTTGAGCAGTCTCCCCTTTGAGAACCCAGAAGTTCAGACCTGGACTGATCAGACTCTGCATTCTAGACAAATCTCAGCTCTCTGCCACTAGCGCTCTGTGTGATCTTGAGCAAGTTATCAAACCTCTCTAAACTTCAGTTTCTTCATCTGTAAAACATGGCTAATAATTTTACTGACATCATAAGATCATTAACAAGATAACAGCAATGCCTGCACGTATGTGTTCAGTGACTGTTGATTATTATTTATATTATCACTGATAATGCATAGTCTCGGAAAAACCAAACAGACCAGCTGTAAGTATATTTCACAGGCTAAGGAAGAAAAGGGACAAGGACTTAAAGAGAGAGAATAGGAGAAAATGGCTGATTCTCTTTTCCGTTACATGTTTCTGAGCTCCATCAATTCCATCTCTACCACTGGTTTACTCCACACAGTCAAATAGGATTAAAGTTTGGAATCATAGCTGCAAAATGGAGCTGAGAATAAGAGACACCTAAACCATAATAAAGGATTTTGTTCTTGATAGTTACAACTAGTTTGGCCTATGGTCAAATATCAACACAGTGGGGATTCCCCCCACTACCACCCAAAAAATATAAGCTTCCAGTGATAGCAGCAATTATGACCACCGTACAGAAAATGAAGATGGGCACGGTGGCTCATGTCTGTGATCCCAGAACTTTGGGATGCCAAGGCAGGCAGATCACTTGAGGTCAGGAGTTAGGAGACCAGCCTGGCCAACATGGTGAAACCATGTCTCTACTAAAAATACAAAAATTAGCCAGACGTAGTGTCAGGTGCCTATAATCCCAGTTACTCGGGAGGCTGAGGCAGGAGAATCACTTGGAGGCAGAAGAATCACTTGAACCCAGGAGGTAGAGGTTACAGTGAGCTGAGATCATGTCATTGCACTCCAGCCTGGGAAAAAAAAAAGACAAGAAAAGAAAAAAAAAGACAAGAAAAAGAAAATTATATATACAATATATATTTATGTTACTGAAATTTCTATGTTGTGTGGCCATCAGATTCAAGCAATGTAGGACACTCAAACTCATTCCCAAATCAGACTATGCACAAGAACTGAAACCACAGTAGGTCAGAAGCCTCTTCAGGTGAAGACTGTTTCAGAGCACTCCTTCATGGCCATGCTGGTTATAGCTCACCAGCTGCAGAGTAAAGGAAGCCCAATCTCAACTCAGCTAGTAATGTAACATTAAATATTAATTTTTTCCTGTCAAAGCTACTGTAGGAGTTCATTTCAGGCTCATCTTTACTGCGTAGTAGCCTGCTAAGCAATAAATAGCTGCTGAGACTGATTAATGGCCCCAGTGAAGTGAAGACATTTAACCAATCACAAAAGCTGTTTGTGGCTATTACACTGTAAATCAATAATAATTATTCCTGTTGGAGAGAAAGCTATCTTTTTTTTTTTTTTTTTTTTAATATGAGAAATCTGACTTTTTCGTTGTCTTTTGACTTCCCAAAGGGCTTCCTTAGAGAACATTGTTAGGAAGGCTAGCTAGCTGCCTCTTCTTAAAAAGAATTATTAGGTTGGACAATAAAGTTTAGCCACCATTTATTAACAAGATTAGGGTTTAAAAGCATATACACACAGTGATTGTGAAAATCTCAGGTGCTAGAATAGAATGTCCTCACCTGGAGCACTCATATAGCATCTGGCCACTTAAAAGTGCCTGTCTCTTGCTTCATCTGGCAGATGAAAATGCTGAAACTGAATTCCTGCACTAGTAAATTTGCACTTCAGTGGACACATCTGTCAGCAGCCCCATGGAGGCTAATATTTATTAAGAACTTGCTGCATATACTTTACATACATTGGCTCCATTTGTCCTCAGAAAACCCTAGAAAATAGGAATTATTATGCTTCCCACTTCCAGATGAGAAGATTCCAAAAGGTTAAAAAATTGTCCAAAGTCACAGAGGGCAGAGCCAGGTTTAAACGCAGATTTATGTTATGTCAAATTTGACACTATTAACTTGTTACATCAGAGGATCCCAACATTTTCAGTTCATGGAACCCTTAGTGTCTCCATAACTTGTTTCATGATGTCTCTAAGTGAAAAAAAAAAAAAAAACAAAAACTAACAGTTCTTTTGATTACTGGGTTAGATCCAAACAAGTTAAGAAGTATTTATCCTAACAATGTAACAGCCATTTGAAAAAGTAACACTGGTAAATTGAAAGGAAAAGATAATTTTTCATTTAATTCTTAACTACAAGTGCTTACTAAAGTGATATATGCATTCCTGGGACATTGCGCAACTTCTCCAATCTTAGAATCAGATGGAGCACTGCTACCCCCATTTTCTGGTCCGTATTGATTTTTGTGTGGATTTTGCATTTGACCATAGCAACCATCAAAAGCCCAGCTTTACAAAGATACAATGTCAACAAAACAAATGTTGTTTTAAAGTTGAAACCATGAACTACTTAAAGGTAGCAGCTTGTACAATATTCAGGATGTTAACTTCAAAACTTTTAAGTATTTCACAGCACTCCTGTGAATTCACCGTGGTGCCCTCAAGAGCCTTGGCACACAGTTTGGGAACCATAGTGTTACCCTATCCTGCCAGCAATCAAATCCCAAGTGCTCAAGTTCTGCCACCAGACCTCTAAGAATTACCAAACCTCTAAGAATTCTGGGCTAGGTAAATAATGCAGGTCTCCCAGAAAACTACAATCTAGCCTATGTTGATTATTCTTACCTCTGTTACAAAGGTATATATGAGGTTACTACAGCAATGTTGCACTTTTATAGACTGTCACTTCCATGGGGTGTGATGCAATAGTAATAGATGTGAGTTCAAATCCCAGCCATGCCATTTACTGACTTTTTCATTATTATACTAATAGTTTTTATCCATCACTTACTGTAAAGCAGGTGCTGTACAAAGCATTTCCACTAATGACCTGATTTATCTTCCTGGCTGGTCTTATTACTACTTCTGGTTTACAAACGACAAAACTGAAGCATACAGTTCCAAACTTTGCTCAAGATCACATAACTAGAAAGTATTTGGGAAGTTACTTAGTCTCTCTTCTAAATAGAAGGAATAAAGCCTGGCTGAATAGATACAGATTTCAGTATCATTTTACTTGCCATCACAGGAAAAAGGAAGACGGTAGGGAAAAAAATGTTCCTACATTTTCAAATACAAGTTTCCTTAGATGGACCATTTTGCCTTTGAACCATAGAAAATTAATACTTTTAGAAATAGTTGTTTCCTGAATAGTATCAAGATTCCTTCTGATTTTTTAAATATTTTCAGTTAAGTCAGTATCTGTTAACTAAGGCTAAGAACAAAATGGGAAGAAGGACATTGGAAGACTGAATCCTAACTCCAGAGAAGAGATGAGTTGTCAGACTCTCCAATCAGCAATATTTTAAGATGCAGTTGAACCAGGAAGTGTGCTCTTGTTTTTATATTTTAATGCCTTATCCATAGGTTGGGGTCACCTGGGCTAGAGAGAATGACCACAACACCTGCTTGCTGCCAGTATTAGCCACCCCATGACCTCTTAGATATTTACAGTGGTAAATTGAGCTCATAAAAATCAATATATGCCATTTAACCTTTATTGTTCTCGCACCTGGTTTTAATGTTTTCACTGCTACTGGAGTGGTATTGTTCCACAGACCTTCCCATACTTCGCCGAACTGACCAGATCCCAATCGCTTCAGAAGCTGTATGGAGTTGCGGTCTATCTCCCACTGGTCCACGGTTTTATATGACAAATCAAATGGAGCTGGGACCTGGATCTGTTCCATAGAATAATAAAAGCAATTGTTAAAAAAAAAGGGAGGGGGTATATTTAATATTATTTTGTTGAAAATAATAGTCTAGGTACTTTTAAATAAAACATTTTTTAAAACAAAATATTGTAAACTGTATTATTATTGCTTCAAAAACAAAAAGTATGGTGGGAGAATCTGCATTGTTAACTCTTCAAATTGATCTTCCAAATCTTGGGAAGTCAGACACCTTCTTGTCAACCTGTCTGATCCCATACCTAATGCCATCGTCACTCAGGTCTGGAATGACTTCTCTGTCTCTCTTCACCTAGCTAAATCCTCTCAGTTTCAAGGCCCAGTTGAAGTTTCATCTCACCCACAAATCCTTCCCAAACTCTTTGGCTATAGTTTTATTATATGTATCATTTATTTTGCATAATTAAATGTTTTATATTTTTCAAACTCACTTTTTCATTTCTTTATTTGTTCATTCATTTATTTACTCATTCATTTAGTAAGTAAAATTGTTTTAAGCATTGACTAGGTGCTTTTCTATAAACAAAACAAGCAAGACCCCTGCCCTCCAAGAACTCATATTCTAGTTTACCACCTGCCCTATGGTCTCTGTGGCAGCTTCTAAACTCTGCTGTTATGGCACAAAAAAATCCAAAGAAAACTCATATATGAATGAGCATCTGCGCAAATAAAACTTATTTACAAAAACAAGCATACGTCAGTGTGAGCTCATGGGCCATGGTTTGCCTATACCTGCCTCAGGTAATAAAATGACAATTTTTTTCCCGAACTGATATTCCATGAAAAATACTCAGATATCTGAAGGAAAAAAGTTAACTTCAATAAGCAAGCACAGCTTGAAAGCATTTTCACCTTTAAGCATGGTTTCCCCAGCTTGACACACAGGCCGTCACTCGTCTTGGTGTAGTGGCTCACAAATTCGTTCAGTGTTGAAAAGGTTCTTCTCCGGGTGAGAAAAAAGCCCCCTTCATCCAGTCTTTTAATTCTGTAGTGTTTTACAACTCCTCCATCTAAAACTGGAACCCAAAATAATTCCTGTTAATAAACTTCTTGCTAAAGCCAAGCAGATTTATTTACTTTGTGGTGACATTTTCAATGCATAAAATGAAATATACATAAAATTATATGTACTTCTCAACTTCATCTCAGAAAAGATTTAAGAAAGTTTCCAAAGGATATAGAACAAAAGAGAGAGTGTGAGAACTGGGAAATAATACTGAAGGAAATATAAAAATAAAGGGGTGAGGCTAGCACTAAAAGAATCCATGCTTCAAAGCCTAGTATACTTGATTAAAACAAGCCATAAAATTGACTCTATCACTCTAGCAATGCAAAGAAGGAAACCTTACCATTTTGAGGAATCACAGTATCCATAAGATAAAATCATGAAAGGTTTTTAGGAACAGTTTGACTCTTCCTGGTGCAGAGACCAGGGAGAAATTTCTCCCATGAAATCCTATAATGTGGCAATGGAAATAAACAGTGTGCTCAATACCATCTTACAATAATGCATGGAATTCCACAGGACTGTTCATTATATCGTACCTCAATGCAGGCTGGTAACAGAATGTCCTAACACAGTTCAATAAAAGCAATTCCACAGAGCCTAAAATAATGCAGTCCACACATGCAATGTTCCAGCAGTATTGCTTAATCCAAGGGTGAGTCCCGTAGGATCTACAGGAATAACTAGACTGTGTTAATTTTTATCTAGTCAGACTTGCAGTGGTTATTTTGTTACTCTTGCCACCCCCCTACCATTGACCCTTCTTCTGTTAACAGCACCCCCAATTTTCCTCAGAGAATTGTTGCTTCTCTAAAAGCAAGTGGTCCAGAGGGACCTGATAGCCACCTGGAGCCAAAAAAGACATAATTAGTGCAATAAGAGCCAAGGAACCCCAGTTCCAGGACTTGATAGTTCCAGAAAGACAGGAAGAGTTTTGTTGGTGTGGCTGCTGTTTTGGTTTTGGTTTACTGATGGGAGTTTGGAGCTACTGGCAGAATCCTGGCCTCTAGGCAGGAAGCAAGCTTGCCTTAGAAGAGAAGCAGCCTAGTGGGAGGCAGTCTTGATTTGGAAAGTGAAGCTTAATCCCAGGAGCCAGTCAAGCCTGGCTTTTCAGCTACAAGAGTCAATTAACTACCTTTTTGGTGAAACTATTTTGAATAGGGATTTCTGCACTTACATTCAAAATATTGACTAATGCACTTTGTACCTATGCTTTCACTTAGCAAAGTTATTGATAAGTATTGGGCAGCATTTACCACTAGAATGTTATTCTGCATTCCTTGCTAAATATAGGACTTTATGCTTCAATGAGTAGTCAGGCTGGTGCAATGGTCTTATGAAAGGAAAGAAGACATCCCACTTCCCATATGGAGATTTACTGAGGGCATGCCAATAGCTAGGACAAAAAAAAATTTTTTTTTTTTTTTTCAAAAAAAGGAACTGGCACACACCAGAAAAGCTAAAATGAAAAAAGACAGTATTAACAAGGAAGTGGAGTGACTTCCCACACACAGTTGATGGAAGAGTAATTTTTACCACCACTTTGGGAAACCGTTTTTCCTTATCTACTAGAGTTGAACATAGTCATACAGGTAATACAGTAATTCCACACCTAAGCATAAAATCAATAAAAGTGCACAATATATTCACCAAAACATGTGTTTAACAATGTTTTTAGTTGCCTGATTTGTAAGGGTCTAAACCTGGAAACAATCCAAATGTCCATCAACCAATAAATAGAACTATCCAAATGTCTATCAACTAATAATTGAATTAGCTAAAAAACTGTCATCTGGTTGAATGCAGACTTGTAAATAAACAACAACTGCAGCTACACACAACAATATGAATGAATCTCGCAAACTCAAATATACAGTCTCATTAATAAAAAGCAAGGCTGAGCTGGGCTCAGTGGTGTCTCACACCTTTAGTCACAGTATTTTGGGAGGTTGAGATGGAAGAATTGCTTGAGGCCAGGAGTGCAAGGCCAGTCTGGGCAATGGTAGCAGACCCTGTCTCAACAAAAAATAATAATAATAATAATTGTTTTTAAATTAACCACTATTGGTGGCAAATGCCTGTAGTCACAGCTACTTGGGAGGCTGAGGCAGGAGGATCATTTCAGCCCAGAAGGTCAAGGCTGCAGTGAGTTAGGAATGATTGCGCCACTATACTCTAGTCCAGCCTGGTCAACAGAACAAGACTGTCTCTAAAATAAATAAATAAATAAATAACAAAAACAAGCAAAACTATTGATATGAGGGGTCAGTGACTAGGATGCTAACCTTATTCTGTTTCATAACTTGGTGCTGGTTACCTGGATGTATTCACTTTGTACTCACCAAACTAAACTCTTACCAATTGTGCATTTTTATTATGTGTATCACACTTCAATTTAAAATAATACTTTTAAAATGTTGGTGTTTTGCTTCTGTTTATGAGCAAATGGGACATCAAGTCTCCAAACTGCTATATTACGGTTCATGCTGCATTATTTCAGTATCGAAGGTTATCAAAGTAAATGTTACCTAATTTTCACCTTGGATATAAAAATACTCAGTAATATACACGTAGAATATTAACTTTAAGCAAATAAGTTTTCTAGTAAGGGCTGTGAGAAATCTGGCTACAAAATGCCCTCCTAAATAACTGAGTTGACTTGCAGTATAGGAGTATTTGCTATAAGCCAGAAATATGCAGGGAAATATCAAACAAAAATCAAGACTTTAGGTGTACAACAGTGAATATGAAAGTAACCTTTCTTTTTTTTTTTTTTTTTTTTTTTTTTTTTTTTTTTTTTTGAGACAGAGTCTGGCTCTGTCGCCCAGGCTGGAGTGCAGTGGCACGATTTGGGCTCACTGCAAGCTCCGCCTCCCGCGTTCACGCCATTCTCCTGCCTCAGCCTCCTGAGTAGCTGGGACTACAGACGCCCGCCACACGCCTGGCTAATTTTTTGTATTTTTAGTAGAGACGGGGTTTCACCGTGTTAGCCAGGATGGTCTTGATTTCCTGACTTCGTGATCTGCCCGCCTCAGCCTCCCAAAGTGCTGGGATTACAGGCATGAGCCACCGCGCCTGGCCTTTCTAACACAACATCAACCACAGTAATGCAACCAATACAGCAGACAAGCACAACGAATAATAAAAGCATACACTTTTCATGTTCTTCCCAGTGGTCTTTAATTTGTAGTCTGTGAGAATAACACTCCCCTGTCCCTAGATGAAAGCTCCAGCAAAGTTTTTCTGCCCACTTTTAGGTATTAGACAGTCTTATTTCCACTTAAAATCACAAACACAGTCTCAATTCAAGCCTAGATGCCCAGTCCCAGATGATAACCAAAACACTCTACTGCTACGTGATCAGGTGTCAAATCTTCTCTCCTTCCCCAGCTCAGGCCCGCTTCAGGCCAAAAGGCAGCAGTGGAAACATGGTATGGGAGGTTTCCTCTCTGTTTCTCTACTACAGCTGCTTCCCCACTTTTCCTTCCCAGCTGGGTTCTGAGCATTCAGGCTAAGAGCAAAGAGAAGAGGGGGTAAAGATGAGAAGGCCACACTCAGTCGACTTCCCACTCTGAGCCTGCTGGCAGAAACTCAAGCTGACTCCTCTCTGGGACACTCATGCAGGGCCTTTGGGGCTTCCCCATCTCTAAAGGAACCCTCACTGCAGTTGCTAAGATGCAGACATTTCTAGGATGCCTGCACCCGGTCGCCTCTCAGCTTCTGTTTCCTGGGCAGTTCTCCCACCACATTCTCCCTTACAGGTCTCCTCTTATCCTTCAGCAGAAGCTTTCTTGGGCAAAACCCAAAACTCCTCCAGACCGTCCATCTACAGTGCCATGGCACTTTTGCTCATTAGGAGACCCACTTATGGTCCTAAGATAATATTTACACATCCCTTGCCCTGACAATTACCAGGAGGAAACAGAGGCTGGTGTCCTAAGTCACGTCTATCCTACTTCCATAGGTTGCTTTAGCCTTCTCAACCTGAGTCAGGCACCTGTGTTCTATCCTTCCAACTGCAGAGGATGGAGAGTTAGCCCTCAGAGTGGTCTTCCTGAAGCACCCTCTCATTAGGTTTGGGGTCCCATTCATTAGCCCAGGAATACAGGGGGGCCCATAGTGTGCCAACAGCTTTCTTCAAAAGCAAAATGCCATCAGCAAATTCTTCCTCCATTCCACTCCATGTATCCTTTCTAAATTATTAACAAGCTGAGAGATCCAAGAGCAGCCATACCTATCTTTGACTGATTCCCTTGTCAACTGCATGGAGATCTGACTTAGAAATTTTACTTCTATTGTGTCTTCATAACCTCAACCAAAAACTCAATTTTAACATTGTTATATTCACATGTATTGACCCCAACACCATGTTAAGCATTATTTTACATTATTTTGTTGTAATCTTATAACAGTTATATAAGGTAGTTATTAGGTCCATTTTATTTCTCATAAAAGTGAGTAGATGGCACTGCCAGAATTCAACTTGGGGCTTGTGACTCTAAGATGCTCTATAACCAGCAGATTTCACATAGGAGATCTAAATGTCTAATAAGACACACCTCCAGTTCATGACAATAATATTATGTCATCTGTATTCAGGAAAATGTTTTACTTTCAGCAGCGATATCATTCATTCATTTTAATATTTTCCTTTACATTAAAATACAAAAGGCAAGAGTCCGTTTAGTTCCTTCAAGAGCAATATCATTTTCTTAAACTTTTTTGTGTTTCTGGAACACATCCTTGTACTCTGATTTGTCAAGAAGCTACAATTCCTACTGGCTATGACTCTTAGGCCAGCGTTAATTGCCCTATATAATAATCATCAAATAAAGGACTTCTATTAGGATATAGAACTTAGCTCATAATACATTCCTGAAGCTGGAAACCATCATTCTCAGCAAACTAACACAAGAACAGAAAACCAAACACTGCATGTTCTCACTCATAAACAGGAGTTGAACAATGAGAACACATGAACACAGGGAGGGGAACATCACACACTGGGGCCTGCTGAGGGATGGGGGATTAAGGGTGGGATAGCATTAGGAGAAATACTGAATGTAGACGATGGGTTGATAGGTGCAGCAAAACACCATGGCACGTGTATACTTACGTAACAAATCTGCACATTCTACACATGTATCCCAGAACTTAAAGTATAATTTTTAAAAATTAAAAAAAAAAAAAAGCCAACAAAGGGCCGGGCATGGTGGCTCATGCCTGTAATCCCAGCGCTTTGGGAGGCTGAGGCAGGCAGATCACTTGACGACAGGAGTTCAAGACCAGCCTGGCCAACATGGCGAAACCCTATCTCTACTAAAAATACAAAAAATTAGCCAGGTGTGGTGGCATGTGCCTGTAATCCCAGCTATTCAGGAGGCTGAGGCAGGAGAATTGCTTGAACCCGGGAGGCAGAGGTTGCAGTGAGCCAAGATTGCGCCACTGCACTTTAGCCTGGGCAACAGAGTGAGACTCAGTCTCGGAAGAAAAAAAAAGTCAACAAAAAGTCAAAGACAGCTGTAAACAGTATCATGTTAGTCTCAATTCATTTCTCCAAAAAGTTACAAAAATATAAGAAGTAGAAGGATATCCAAATATAAAATATACTTGCTATTTATATAAAGTCTTGGCCTAAATGTTCAAGTCTTGACATCTATCAAAAAGAGAAGTCCATAAATTAAAGCTGAGATGTCTAGCAAGCCAATAGATCTGTAATTGGAAATGATGGGAAGCAATAAAAAGAATTTCCCTTTTATAAACAAGATGAACCATCTACTAGTTCCAAATGGAAATGGGCTACATGGAAATTAAACACAAACTTACAAATTTGTAGTGCACCACAAAAGATCTAATCGTCTCCAAGCTAGAGACTAAAGTCAATAGATGGCAGAGGGGTTAAAGTGTGCTTTGTGATTTTCTGAATAAGGGATGCAAATCACAGTGATAAATATGGCTTTGGAAATTGCTACTGATTATATAAAGAAAGCCTAAATAAATGTTTGCCAGATCTTTATGATGCAGGTTTAAATTCTCAACTGTCAAACCCAATGCTTGGCAATAGCACCTAGAGTTTTCAAGCACAAAGAGAGGTATTTTGTTTAACGGAAAAAGCAACAGACTGGGAAATGGCAGACCCAGGTTACAATTAATTAGTATATAACCAAAAACATGCCAGTCTCATGGGCCTTGATTTCTTTATTATTAAAATAAAAGAGTAGGCTTTGTAAAAAATCTCCAAATTTCCGAATGCTCCCATCTTAGCATTCAAAGATTTCTGATGACCATTGCTTTCTCTCCCTAAATTCTGATCTGTTTGTGTAGTCCTTTCGTAAAACTTTCGTAATTCTTACCTTGGAGCTTTTGAACCCCATTTGAATGCTTTTCCTGTGAATCTTCTAGAAGCTGGCCCCTTCCTTTCCTTTCAATTTAAATCCTCAGAGCCAGCCTTCTCTATCCACCTGAGCTCATCCTTTCTATCACATAAACCTGTTTAATTGTGATGGTATTTATCACAGTAGAATTCTCTCTGTGAGGGCAGGGGCTCTGCTGTCTTCATCCACTAAAGAGAGTTTGGCACAGAGTAATAACTAACATAAACATCTACTGAATGAATGAATGATGTCACTAACTCTTGGATTTTAAGTGAAATATAAATTTCTGAGATGTCTGCTGCAATATTAAATAGGTAATTATAGCAGTACTTTTGGGACTTACAAGACTTCCCTGGAATCTTATTTTAAAATGGCAAAGAAAAAAAAAAAAAAAAAACCTCAGGATATAAACACTACTAGAGAATAGTCAGTCAAGTCAATATCTAATTTCTTGATTTTTAAAATATAATGCAGAAATTTTTTTTCATCTTTTACTGGCATCATGAGCATTTATATGTGGTTCCTTCAAGTTTTCAATCTGAACAAAACTGAAAGGTATGTATTATTTAAAAATAAGACCACAAAAGCTACATCAGGGAAATTCAATACATTGTAGTCAGGATGAAGGCACTTTTAATATTGCATATATTCATAAATACTCAAATAGAGAATGCAAACTATTTTTTAAAAGTATTTTCATTTGTTAGTGGTGAGTTCATATGCTTGCAAATTGTCGTTCTTAATGAAGGTTGAATTCACGTGTCTCAGAACTAGAGAGAAATGAATTTTCCATTCCTTTTCTGGCTTGTGATCTTTATTATTGAACCAAGCCTATTCCAATTCCTACAGACTATAAGTGAATGCTTGTGCCATTCTTTTTGTGAAATACTATGAGTTCATACTTGTTAAGTATTTTAGTATTTCAGCTGCAAAAAAATATATAAGATTAACTAAAATAAACTGGAACCATCCATCAAAAAAGTTGCTGGCATTGTGATTGAACTGAGTTAAAAGATCAAAGATCTTGAGTTTACATGCTGTTTGACCTAGGGAGAAATGTTTCACCTGTCAACTGATTAATCTAGCAGAACATGTCGAAGAATTAGGATAGATTGCGGAGATGCAGGTAAGTATGTATGAGGAGTACAATAAATGTTGGTTGCATGTTGAAAGAACTCAGCTATTCTGCATGTTAACTTCTATATGGACTATACCACAAGTCACCTGATTATTTGGCAACCCTCACATCCAGAGTAACTGATTCAGGAGAGATCTAGATGGGGTCTGATGATTTCCGTCCTGTTTGCCAAACCCAAATGCATTTATGTAATATATAGTTGGTGACAGATATAGAAGCCCAGCTTTCTTCTAACATGGTAAGGTCTTATTTTGCAGTCCTTTCATAAAACTTAAGTAATTCTCACCTTGGAGCTTTTGAGGTAGAAAAGTGTTTTCTCTGTCACTATATAAGGAATGCTGTGAGATTTTATCATAAAGCACTTTCAAAGAACTCTGCCCCAATTCTATCACATGTGTGACATATTAATCAGAACATATTAAACAATTATGAAATTCAGGATATTCCAAAATTAGATTTTTAAAAGACAGTAGTTCCAGAAATTAACTTTGGAATATAACATAAACATAAAGTCAGAGGCTGTGTCTGCAAGACACAAAGACGTCGAGTCGGCTCAGTGAAAAATGTTGGTATAACAATTAGTTTGGTGTTTTACAGAAAAACAAATGGTTGATTGTGCAGATTTTTGTTTTTCAGCTGGTCTTCTGGCATCATCTGGGCATAGCCTTATTCCTACTGACTGATAATAATCTCTTCCCATACTGAGTAAAACAATATGACTTCATTGATTGAGCAATGGAATGAAAATCAAGAACTCACTCCCCTAATCTTATTCTGCCAGTGATTTGTTCTTTGACCTTAGGCAAGGAATTTCATTTCAGTTTCCTTATCTAGAAAATGAGAATAATGATCTTATCTATATACTCCCAGAGGGATAGTTTGAGTGTCATTGTTCACAAAGGATGATAGATATTTCTAATGTACAATATGTGAATACTGTATCACAATATCAGTATTGTCAAATAGCATTGTCAACAAAAGACAGGCAGTTTCACAGTAACATTTTCTACTCCTTACAGAGTAATGGCAACTTAACATAGTGGCCATCAAGCATATTAAGCTAAGAAATTGCTATTAATTCTGTGTGGAAAAACTCCTGGCATTTGTAAACTCCTGTTTATTTGGTTTGTTTTTAGATTTGTTTATTCTTTGCAAAACCATTACGAAGACAACCATGATGATTCTCCCTACACCACTACCTCAGAAATCATGCTAAGATAGCTCTACACCAATAAGTGAATAACATTAATTGATTTGTTATGTTGTATCTCTCATTAAAACACAATTCAAGACACATGCTCATTTTACACTGAATTCTCTTCTACAGCAAATAGAGTAGGATTCCAGCACGAGTTATTTTGAGAGAAGAAAGTACATCTGTCTAAATTATTAAAGTGGCATCATGTAGAAGAGTTGTTCTCTCCTTCCCTGGGGAAAAACATCCACTAAGACTAAAGAGAAAAAACACAGCTGTTTCATTTTATCCATACAACTCAACCTGTGGGTCTCAAAGGGCACTTAGCTCCCAACCACGAAAATTCTGTGTGCTGCGGACATTGGTCAGTAAGTTTTGCTGTTAAACTGTGGATTGAATTAGATGATGATCCATTAAGAAAGTGTCTATATTAGTTTACTCAAGAAAGCTTACCAAAAAAGCTTTTTGAGGATACATCTGATAGCTCCCAGGTCCTAGGGTCTGTCAGGGTTGTTATTAGTCAAGAAGCCCAGCTGAGGTTACTTTACAGTTAGCGGCAACAATCAACAACTTTTGTAGGCAAAAATTCACTACCTCTTCCATATGGAATAGCATAGAAATTGTGAGCCTGAACCATATATTGGTTCAAATACTGATCACATTTTTTAAGAAAAATTAGTCTTATTCTAAAGACCCCAACAATCCAACCCCTTATGGAAATAAACCAACTCCTTATCAAAGCTGGCTATTAAGTGTTCAGTACACAATGTCAATTTTATTGTTTATATATTCGGTATGTAAAGCAGATGAGTACCTCTTTAACAATATATAATTGTAACATTCAATATTTTGTCAGCTAATTTAATTGAAAATTACAATTTCCCATGAAAAGTACAATTTCCCTTGAAAATAGCATTTTCAGCATCTGATATTGCAGGGAAATGTTCAAAGAAATAACTTGACTCTTTATTCCTCTCGAGACTCTAACTCTTCACTTGGTATTATATATGCAATAAATCACCAGGAATTAACACACTTGGATTATATTATCTCAGTTTCCTACAGAAAATCTCTCAGTGGGTAAAGATATAATGAGACATGAGACCCAGTGTATCTACTTTTCAAAACTTACTCTAAGGAAATAATCTAACTATTTACATGCATTTATTTAGTTACATCCCTACCTTGTTCTAAAAATGTTTGAAGGATTGCATAAACTATAAAATGCCTCAAAATATAATAAAATTTAAAATAAATAGATGAAGGAAATAAGACAAAAGGTAAATAAACAGACAATGATTCCAGGAACTTGGCTAGTATGCTTTACATAGATATCTTCAGATGCCAATCCATGTTCAAGCGATGTGGGCCAGAATTGGCACTGTGCCTTTCTAGCGCTCACAGTAAAGAAGTAAACACATTCAGAGACCGAATTCCATGAAGAAAATATTAATCATCAACTATTAATCAAAACACATACACACACAACTACAATCATGTGCCAAATAAAGACGCTTCAGTCAACAACAGCCTGCATAAGTGATGGCAGTTCCATAAGATTACGGTAGAGCTGAAAAATGCTATTGCCTAGTGACCTCATTGTGCTATCAGTTGTAGCACAATGCACTATTACGTGTTTGTGGTGTTGTTGGTGTACATTAACCTACTTTGCTGCCTGCCATATAAAAGTATAGCACATACAATTGTTTACAGTACATAATATATGGTCATGATAATTAACAACTATGTTACTGGTTTATGTATTTACTATGCTATACTTGTTGTTATTATTTGAGAGTGTACTCTATCAGCCTGGGCAACACAGTGAGATCTTATCTTTACAAAAAATGAACAAAATTAGCTGAGTGTGGTGGCACATGCCTGTAGTCCCAGCTACTCAGGAGGATGAAATGGAAGGATCATCTGCGCCCAAGGAGGTCGAGGCTGCAGTGAGCCATGATCACACCACTGTACTCTAGCTTGGACAACAGAGTGAGACTCTGTCTCAAAAAAGAAAAAAAAAAAAAAAGTGCAAAACAAACAAACAGAGAGTATACTCTTTCCACTTATAAAACAATTTAACTGTAAAACAGCCTCAGGTAAGTTCTTCAGGAGCATTCCAGAAGAATGCATTGTTATCATAGGAGATGACAGCTCCATGGGTGTTACTGCCCCTAAAGACCTCCAGTAGAACAAGGTGTGGATGTGGGAGACAGTAATATTGATGATCTTGACCCTGTCTAGTCCAAGGGTCATGTATGTGTTTGTGCCTTTGTTTTTGACAAAAAAGTTTAAAAAGTAAAAAATGGAATAACTTTAAAATAGAAAAAATCTTATAAAGACACAACAAAGGAGAATATTTTTGTAGAGCTGTAAAATGTGTCTATGTTTTAAGCTGTGTTATTACAAACTAGTCAAAATATTATTTAAAATTAAAAAATGTATAATGTAAATAGTTACAGTAAGCTAAAGTTTATTTACTATTGAAAAATGAAAACTTTTTTTATAAATTTAATGTAGTCTAACTGTACAATATTTATCATAAAGTACAATAACTTCACAGGCCTTCACAGTAACATCACAGGCCTTCACTGACTCACCCAGAGTCCTGCAACTTGAGTCCTGCAAGTTACATTGATGGCAAGTGGCCTATACAGGTGTAACATTTCTAGTAATTTTAAACCATGTTGTTACTGTGTCTTTTATATGTTTAGATGTAAATACGCAAATACTATTGTGTTATAGTTGCCTACAGTATTCAGTATAGTGACATGCTGTACAGGTTTGTAGCCTAGGAGCAATAGGCTGTACCACAGAGCCTAAGTGTGTAGTAGGCTATAGCATCTAGGTTTGTATAAGTACACTTGGTGATGTTCACACAACAATGGACTCACCTAATGACACATTTCTCAGAACAGATCCTGGTTGTTAAGTCATGCATGACTGTATTTCTGATATTAAAATGAAAGAGAAATTTATCACATATGTCCTCATAACGAAAACACAGAAAATACAATGAGCAATATCATCATTAACATTCTTAATAGTAAATACACCAAGAGACGAGCACGGTGGCTCACATCTATAATCCCAGCACTTTGGGAGGCCGAGGCGGGCGGATCACGAGGTCAGGAGATCAAGACCATCCTGGCTAACACGGTAAAACCCCGTCTCTACTAAAAATACAAAAAAATTGGCCAGGCGAGGTGGTGGGCGCCTGCAGTCCCAGCTACTCCGGAGGCTGAGGCAGGAGAATGGCGTGAACCCAGGAGGCGCAACTTGCAGTGAGCCGAGATGGCGCCACTGCAGTCCAGCCTGGGCGACAGAGCGAGACTCCGTCTCAAAAAAAAAAAAAAAGTAAATACACCAGTACATTGCAAAGAACTGACTCTTATAATGTCCGTTAATATGGACCAGTTACCAACAGGGAATTCAATAAAGGCATTTGTATGGGAAACTCCAACAACGCAGTTCGCCACCCAGAAGAGGAAAAGCAATTTGCACAAGAATGTTCACTGCAGTATTTTTCTTGGATTAAATGACTGTTAAAATGTAGTAAATCTGAAAATTGAGAGTTGGTTTTTAAAATCATACAATTGTAAAAATTATCTAGCGGCAAGAAAAATATGTAAAATGTATTAAGTGAAATGGTGGGCTACAAAATTAAGAGAATATCATATGGAAACATGAGGATACATCTGGCAGCTCACATGTCCTGGAGCCCTTTACTGCTAAAGGAATCCAGCTGAGGTTCCTTGTGGAAACCATAATTGCATATGAGTAAAGATGATTAAATTTGCCAACATGAAAATAATTGTGTTAGATTGGCAGATTTGTGGATGTTTTATTCCCTCTGCTTTCCAAACCAACTGTAATAATGTTATACTGCCTTTAAAATAAAAACACACACATAATGCTTTCAGCTTTTTTAGAAAAGCAGTATGAGAATTAACAACCTAAAGACAATGTCTGCACATTTTGCTGAAGACACTGTCTGGTGTGATACTTGATGGTCTTTACATAAAGACCTCATGAACTCATTTCTCTTTGAACTTAATCCTTAAAATTATAATGTGTCTCCCCATATATATAAGCCAGTGAGATGCACGATGGGTTTCCCTTTTTGCCTTATCTGCCAGAGAACCTCTGGCTAAACTGATTTCTAAACTGTGATAATTATCTTCTATTAGAGGCTCAGCAGGATCTATTCCTCTGTTCTTTTTCATTGATTTTGTCTTTTTTATGTTTAGCTATATTTTATATTATGTTTCAGCATTATACGCTGACTTAAAACCTTTTAGAGATATATGGAAATACATGCACAAATGAAAAGATAATCAAATGACATGGCACACTTATTAAACATAAGAAAGAATGTCTAATGAACTGAATTGCCCAACAATAAAATAGGCTGATTCTCCGGGATTTTTGTTTATGGGAGGTTTGAAGCTTCGAATTATGAGAGATTCCTCAGCAAAGACAAAACTGCAGTAGACTAGACATTCTTCACAACTTCTCTTATTCTATTAATGAAAAGAAATGGAGAGAAAAGAATATGATATGGAAACTATCAGAAATTTTAAAGATGATTTAATTTTTGTTATTTTCCTGATGAGAAAAACAAAGTCTAGAAGTCTGAAGTACACTGTTAGTTGTTTTCAGGGCCGGAATCTAAGTCTAGCCATATGAGTGATAGTAGAAACAACAGAAACCTTTAACCACTAATTTCCTATTTCTTGATCAAAGAAAAAAGGTAATAACTTACTATTTTCTCAGTAGGATATTATATGTTCCAAAGTTTTCTGAGTGAAATCTTTCCCTTCTCTCTCAAAACTCTCCTAAAACTCTCAAAAAGCCTTCCCCATAATGAGGGAAAATCTCGGTACTCAATTCCTCTTCTTTTTCCCCCACCCAATTTCAGTAATAAGTAGACATGCTGAACAGGGTAAACATGAAAGTCATACAGAAAGGTAACAAACGGTAATTAAAATACTTTGAAATCAATTTTTGTCTCCTTTGGAAATATAAAGGAGTATTTTTTGTATTAGCTAATTTATTTTCACAGCAGATTACTGTATTTCATTTTTTCACCTTGTTTCTACATATGCAAGACAACTATTGGTAATTTGATAATTTTAATTCTCATTTCTACAAGCAGATAACTCTCTTTCTTGGAAATTTCATATTTAATGAGGACCCATGATATAAGATGTTCCTGCTGTTTATTTCAGATAAGGATTAGACAAAGGTTACTGTGATTGTTACTTTTATGTGTCAACTTGACTGAGCTAAGAAATACCTTCATAGCTGGCAAAGTGTTATTTCTGGGAGTATCTGTGAAGATGTCTCCAGAAAAGATTAGCATTTGAATTAGTAAAGAAGATCTTCCCTTAACCAATGTGGGCCAGCATCCTACAATCCATTGAGGCCCTGAATAGAACAAAAAAGGTAGGATGGGCAACTTCACTCTCTCTGGTGGACATCCATCTTTTCCCGCACTTCCACATCAGAGCTCCTGGTTCTCAAGCCTTTGGGTTCTAAGACTCACACCATTGGCTCTCCCAGTTCTCAGGCCTTCAGAGGCCTCTGACTGAATAATTACACCACAGCCAGCCTTCCTGGGTTTCCACCTTGTCGATGGCAGATCATGGGACTTCTCAGCCTCCACAATTTTGTGAGCCAATTCCCATAATAAATTTCCACATATATATACTTTACTAATTCTGTTTCTCTAGAGAACCCTGACTAATACAATTAAAGAGGGTAGACTCTGTTTACTTTTATTTGTCATTGTTTGGTGAAAATGTAGGTCAGGTCACGTACAAGTAAACACTTCACATAAAGACAAACCACCCCTTAATTGCAGCCTGCACATTGAAGGCTGGCTAATCATCTTCCTAATGACCCTTAATCATTCAGGGGTGAACCAGGTGAACAACTGTGAATTACGCAGTCCTATCCATCACTATTCCTAGAAAAACAGTTCAAAGTACACATTCCAATGAAAGGTGGGTTAACAGCTCCATCTTTCAGTGTAAAACATAGCATTCTTTATGAGTAATAATAAAAGCAATTGAAGCCTGGTGGGGTGGTTCATGCCTGTAATCTCAGCACTTTGGGAGGCTGAAGTGGGTGGATCACTTAAGGTCAGGAGTATGAGATCAGCTTAGCCAATATGGTGAAACCCCATCTCTACTAAAAATACAAAATTTAGCCAGGCATGGTGGCATGGACCTTTAATCCCAGCTACTAGGGAGCTGAGGCACAAGAATCGCTTGAACATGGGAGGGGAAGGTTGCAGTGAGCCAGGATTGCACCACTGCACTCCAGCCCGGGCAATAGAGTGAGACTCTATCTCAAAAGAAACAAAAAAATTTTATTGAATTTGTATTGAGCACCTGACCTAAGCAAGCACTGTGCTAAGTGCTTTTTTATGTAATATTTTGTCTAATCCTCATAACAACCTGATTGAGTTTACAGTGGAGCAAACTAGTTTATGAAGAGATCAAGTAATTTGTCCCAGGATACAGAGCAAATAACTATGTGTGCTATAGTTCAAAACCAGGTAATGGGACTCTGAAGCCCACACTCTTAATCCCTACATGTCTCCCTCTGTTGTCAACCAGCAAGTACTTTTAGGCAGCTATCACAAGGCACTGCTCACAGCTCCAAAAGCAAGTAACCTTGGAGCTACTATTTAACAAGATGATGATAATGCTTTGGATAAGGTCTATTCCACAACTGACACCCCTTAAAGGGAAATACTAGGTTGCACACTACCTTCTTATAGTATTTTTCTCCATCTAATACCACGACTCCATTTTCCTTAGTCTTACAGATACAAACCAAAATTTCAATTCACATTATCTTATGCCCCAAGTGTCCTCCCCATCTTGACTCCTCTCTCTCAGTGAATGGCACCACTATTCTGAAACCCAGACATTAAAGCTGGATTCCTGTCTTCCTGCCTTCTTACCTCTGACTCGGCATTATACTCTATCCATTTGTCCTCTGCACTACCACCACCTTGCTGTTTCTCTGCCTAGAGTGTTTCACTGGCTCATAGTCTGTCTTCCATGTCTCCAGTCTCACTGTCCATCTTCCAGTCACCAACATCATCTTTCTAAAATGCAAATCTGACCTTGTTACTGTCCCCTTTAAAGCTCTTCAAGTGTTTCCCTACTGCCTAAAGTTCAGACCCCATAACAGAATTCTCCACTGCATCTTATCCTCAGGGTTTAAATGTTTGTTTGTTGCTCCCTGAATGTACTATGGTATTTTCTATCTCTGTGCATTTTCACAAACTGTTAAAGTAGAATATCATTCTATTTACATATTACGGGGTAATTCATTTTTCAAGGCCCAGCTCACGCATCTCCTCCTTTATTAAACCACCTGGTGTAAGCGAGCAGAGTAGCGCACTTCGTCTTTAGTATCCATTGTGTATCTACCTCTGTTATTGAATTCATTCCACATCATTGCTTATATAATTAACCCGTACTTCTCCTACTGGACTTTGAGTCATTTGATTGTAGAGACCATGCCTTCTTTATTATCCTAGTACTTAGCATGCAATTTTCAAATCAGCATTATCATTCTCATCATCATCATGACTAATATTTATTGAACTCTTATTGTATGTCAAACATGGTGCCAAGACCTTCACATACATTATCTCAGTGAATTCTCACATCAGTCCTGATATGGGGAAGTGAAGCTGAGATGGCTTAAACAGGTTGTTCAAGACCACTTAACTATTAAGTGACAGAGCTGAGACTGAAACCCAAATAGTTTGATGTCTGTACTCTGCAATCTATTGACTCAATAAGAGTTCTCAGCACATGTTTGATGGATAGGTAGATAAACAAATGGATGCACTAATAATGAATCTACAGAAGTAAGTCCCAAGCAGAACATGGCCTGTTCCATGAGTTTTGATGTTTATTCCTCTTGTTTTTCTGTTTTTTCCTGAAATCTCAGTTGAAATATTCTATACCTGTTTCCCTCTCCCATTCATACAAAGTCTAAGGGGAGATATAAAAAACAAAAACAAACAAACAAAAAAACTCCAATAGCTTCTGAATTAGACTTTGAATCACATGATCAGTATCCACTTCTGTTGTGAACTTACTAAAGCTCAGTGAATGAATCTGACCTACTTTTTGAAACAAATTTGTTTTGATGTGCAGATTAGGTGATAATTTAGAGATCTTCATTGGAAGCTCACAGAGCATTTTTCTATCACAATTCAAGAAAGCTTCAATAAGCACATCCTTGTGGGTGGAATACCATCTGACGATTATAATGACATCATCCTGAGCCTTGTACTTGAAAGGCGCATGGTGGGTGTGGTGTCACAGACAGCTGGATTGGAAATGAGATCAGCTACTTACATGCAAATCAATTAACTCATCTTCTCTAAGCCTCAGTTTCCTCACTGTGAAGCTGAAAAGAATATTCTCTGCAGGATCATGGTAAAGATTCTAATAAATACACCTACATCAGGGTGAGCGTTCCATGCATAGTAACTACTGTTACTTGTTTCCAAAACCCCATACAAATGGCATTACTAAGCCAGGCCCTTTCATAAGCTCTCTTTGGGTGGTTACTTTTCCTTTCAGGGACTAGGATATAAGACAAGGATAGAGACAGGGGTGAGGGCAAAACACTGCAACTACAATTTTTAGTAATGTGTTTAAATATTTAAATGCTACAATGTTTGTTTTTAAAAAGAATGATGAATGAGATCTCAATCTTATATTTCTTTGCTAGAGTTTGCAAAGAATTTTCACATACTCTTTTTTATTGTGTGATGGGGTGGATGTCCACATAAGTTTTGAGTCAGATAGCCTGGCTATAAACCTCAGATTCTTTACTTTCTAGCTGTGTGACCTTGGACAAGCTGCTCCATGACGCAGTTTCTTCCACTGTAAATTAGTGGTAATAATGGTACCTACTGCACATAAATATGCTAAAACATGTAGAAGTGTTCAGGACAGTGTCTACCACAAGGGAAGCACTCTGTAGATATTATTCTCATCAACCAATAACGTAGACAGGACTGATCCTACAACTATTTTATAGATGATGAAACTGAGGTTCACGCAGTGGATGCCCAGAGCTTCTGATTTCCAATCTGGAGTGATTTTCAGATACAGAAAAAAGATAAAGAGGAAAGTATCAATACTTTCTCCCAACAAGCAGCAAAATCATTCTGATTAGAATGCTAAGTGCTTATATCATACATACATTTTATAGTAGACAAATTTGCAACACAGTGATGTTGCCTTTTGGTGAGGGGAACAGTTATTTGAGGCTATTTTTATACCATTAATATGTGTACAAATTTATGTCTGGGACTATTTATGTGAAACATGGGGTTAATTATTCATTCTCTCCTAGTCTTTGTCATGACTCAATTAGATGCAACATTCTTCTCCATCCCACTTACTCAGGATGTGGCCAAATGACTTGCTTTGGTGAACTGAGTAGGGGCAACCATGACAGATGGCTGTCTTCACAGAAGCTTTAACTAATTTGGTTTGCTTCTTTTTAGTCTTCTGCTCTCTGCCATGAGAAACCCATGACTCACACAGCAGCAGCTCCTTTAGCCTGACTTCCAGAATGAAAGATATATGTAGGTTACCATAGGCTTGTCTACCTTAGACAGAGCCCAGTCGAGCCATGACCAAACCAGCAGCCATCATATAGCTTGATTAAACCACTGAGATTTATGGGCAAAAGTGATTAATACAGGACATTTCAAAGAAAGCACTGTGACTTCTGAATAATGTTTTAAAAAATCAACCAATCCTGTTTTAGAGCTATTTGCTCACATCTAGTCATGTTAGCACAGATGAGTAACACTCTATCCAGCCTTTAATTCCTTCAGTTATGAAAACAGTGTTTTAATGAGGTGATCTCTCCAGTTCAAGTTCTCTACCTCTAAGATTCTAGCAAGAAAGTTTACAGAAATAAAGTTATAACATTCAAATGTGGGGGAGAAAAATTATGATCTCTACTTTCTGAAAGAGAAAACTGAACCACAAACATTTAGATGAAATCTGAAAATTCTAGAGACTCATCATTGTGACAAGGCACATCCAGGGAAGTGTGGTGGGTTATACATGGAGTAATGTGTGTTGACACTGGGATTCTGCTCTGTGGACATCCCTTCTACCCCTGATAGCAGCTCCATTAATTTGCCTAATTCTCATTTTTTTGCAAACTAAATTATCCAAACAAACAAAACAAAACGCTCAAGCTACATCACAAATTTCAGAAAGAAAAGAACAAATCCAGTACCTTCTTCCTTCCTCCCCACAGGCAATTATCATATCATCTCAGTCTCCTCATAGGCCACGAATGCCAAGCTACAATCATGGGACAAGCTCTATGAAGGCTCTTTATTGCTCAGGCTTGAGGCTCTTTATAGCTCAGACTTGAGCTCTATGAAGGCTTTTTATTGCTAGGGCTTGAGTGCTAATAGCAAATACTGTTTTGCTCTCTATGTGCCAGGCTGTGTTCTAAGCAGTTTTCATGCATTAACTCATTTAATCCAAACACCACCACCAAGAGGTAGGTACTATTTTTTATTTCCATTTTACTGAAAAGGAAACTGAAGCATTGAGAGGCTAAGTGACTTGCCTAAAGCCACAGTTCTAGTAAGAGAAAGAACCGAAACCCAAGCACCCTGGCTGCAGAGTTCATTATCATAAACTGCAATACTCTTAATAGCAGAATCCATTTGGAGCTCTGATGACCTTATCCTTCCAACCAAGATAATCTTAGCATAAAATTCTGCTTTCAGATTTCTTACAAATTGAAGACATAAGAAAGCAATCTTCATTTCTACTCTAATTCATTATTATTATATACATAAAATTAAATGTTTTCCTTGATTTTGACCGTTAGCTTATCTTATAAAAACCAGAGTAACACAACAAATTAATATCTTTCCTATATGAGTGCCTCTTTTCATTTAGTTGGCATTTCCCCTCCACTGTCAATTAGAACATATGCTTCACAATGCAGGAACTCTGTCGCTGGCCATTTAGTCCAGCCCTCTGAATACTTACTGGTACTTAGTAGGCATTAAATAAATATTTGATGAATGAATGGATGGGTTTGTGAGTGAATCACAAGTTCTTTAAGGTATGGATCATCTCTTTGTTCGAGACTATACATACAACAGATGTATAGAAAGTGCTGTTCATTATTACATAAAAATGAAAGTATAATTTTTGCTTATTTTTCCTTCTTTTATGCTTGTGCTTCCTACTTACATTACTTTTCACAAAACCTTTTATACAAACATCTGCAGGTGGTAAAGAGATAGCTCTTCAGGGAGAGGGGATTGAAAGAAAGTCCCTGCTCTGCTGAAACAAATAGGAAAATAAAAGTCCTGCAATGCATAGGCTTTTAAGACAACAAAATAGTTTCTCAGATTGCAGTTCTTGTGCCAAATTTCTAATAATATAATGCAAGGCATGTTTCTAAAATGCATTAGAAATGACTTCATGATTGACAGGATGCTGATGAATAGTTTTAAAGCAGCTAATGTGCATGTATCATTTTAGATACATGGTTTAAAATTAGAAATAATAACTTATTGAATTGTGTTTATTTCATTCATTTTTATATCATGAACACATTTTGTATAACTATCACCATATAAAAACTAGATGCCTAAACCATTAAGAAAAATTAAGCTTTGGTCAATTTTTTGACGCTCATAAAGCAAAACTGCTACCATATGGAAGTGGTTCATTTATAGCATAAATTACTAAAAATGCTTTTAAATTGTACATTTGTTTTCAACTAAAATCAGATATTCTTCTTTTTATGAATTAATGGGTCATAAAAACTAAAAACAAAAAAAGTTAACAAAAACCTTCTGTGTTTTGTCTACATGATGGCATGTTATTTCTGATATGCCACAAGAGGGAGCACATGTCTGAGCGAAAGCCCTCCAGTGGCCCACAGAGGTAAATCAAGAGTATGGAGGGAAGAGTTGAGTAGCACTCAACATCACAGTGTCCCTGTTTGTCTATGCAATACGCTACTTGGACTTCATTTCACAGTATTTTTTCAATACCATATTTTTGCCACTTGGAATAACAAAAATAAATTTCTTACATACCTTATTTAAGAATCAGGCAGCCTTAAGGTTCAAACATTTATTTATTTGTTATTTACCTGAAATACAAACTGGACTTAATTTCTCAAGCCTAGTGGAAAGAAAGAGGAACTGGATGCCCTGTTTCTGACCGACTTTCATCACCAGGGTCAAAGAGCTTTAATTTCCTGTTCAATCCAAAACTCGGCACCAGTTCTTCTCAAACGTTCTTCAGACAGAAGGAAGCAAAGAATCTCTTCATCTCCCTCTGTCTTCCACCACTCAATTTTTAAAATTCTTCCCCTTTTTTTCAGTTTGAGATCATTATGTCTACATGATATCTAGGCCTGAGAAGCAGAGAGACCAGTCAATCTCAGTTCTGGCACTTTCCAGCTATCCAAAAAAAACTATCCATATTGGATTTATCATGGCCACATTGATAACATATACAATCCAGTACCTTTGTTAGTTATTCAAGCATAATGGTGGTAATAGACTAACAATTTACAGATCTCCATTTTATTTCCTAAATGGTTCAAAAGTGCATCACAGAAAACAGTTCCCAATTCTTTTATTAATCTATTTTATTTTAGATTCAGGGGGTACATATGCAGGTTTGTTATATTGATATATTGCATAATGGTGAAGTTTGGGCTCCTAGTGAACCCATCACCCAAATAGTAAGCTTTGTACCTAATAGATACATTTTTAAACCCTCACTCCCTTCCCATCCTACCCCTTTCTTGAGTCCCCAGGGTCTATTATTTCCATTTTTATGTTGATGTACCCATTGTTTAGCTTCCACTTGTAAGTGAGAACATGTAATAATTGGTTTTCTGTTTTTGAGTTATTTCTCTAAGGATAATGCCCTCCAGTTCCATCCATGTTGCTGCAGAGAACATGATTTCATTCTTTCTTAGTATAGTATTCCATGGTATATACATACCACATTTTCTTTATTCAATCAACCATTGATTGACACTTATGTTGATACCACATGACCTTGCTATTGTGCATTCTGCTGCAAATAAACATACAGGTGCAGGTGTCTTTTTGGGATAACCATTTCTTTCACTTTGTGTAAATACCCAGTAGTGGGATTGCTCAGTCAAATGGCAGGTCTGTTTTCAGTTCTTTGAGAAATGTCCACACTGTTTTCCATAGGAGTTGTACTAATTTACATTCCCACTACCAGTGTACAAGCATTCCCTTTTCTCTGCATCCTCACCAATATCTGTTATTTCTTGACGTTTTAATAGTAGCCATTCTGAATGGTGTGGGATGGTATTGTATTATGGTTTTAAATTTCATTTCTCTGAGGATTAGCAATGTTGAGTATTTTCTCATATGTTTGTTGGTTGCTTCTGTGTCTTTTGAGGAATGTCTGCTCCTGTCCTCTACTTACTTTTTAATGGAGTTGTTATTTTCTTGTTGATTGGTTTGAGTTCTTTATAGATTCTGGACATTAGTCTTTTGTTGAATGCATAATTTGCAAATATTTCTCTCATTCTGTAGGTTGCCTGTTTACTCTGTTGATTGCTTCTTTTGCTGTGCAGAAGCTCTTTAGTTTAATTAAGTCCCATTTGTCTATTTTTGTTTGTGCTGCATTTGCTTTTGAGATCTTAATCATAAATCATTTGCCGCTGGGCGCGGTGGCTCAAGCCTGTAATCCCAGCACTTTGGGAGGCCGAGGCGGGCGGATCACGAGGTCAGGAGATCGAGACCATCCTGGCTAACCCAGTGAAACCCCGTCTCTACTAAAAAAATACAAAAAACTAGCCGGGCGAGGTGGCGGGCGCCTGTAGTCCCAGCTACTTGGGAGGCTGAGGCAGGAGAATGGCGTAAACCCGGGAGGCGGAGCTTGCAGTGAGCTGAGATCCGGCCACTGCACTCCAGCCTGGGCGACAGAGCGAGACTCCGTCTCAAAAAAAAAAAAAAAAAAAAAAAAAAAAAAAAAAAAAAAAAAATCATTTGCCTAGGTCAATGCCTGAAAGAGTTTTTCCTAGGTTTTCCTCTAGGATTTTTATAGGTTCAAGTATCACATTTAAGTCTTTAATACACTTTGGTGTAATTTTTGTATGTAGAGAGAGGGGTCCAGTTTTATTCTTCTGCATATGGCTACACAATTTTCCCAGCACAATATATTGCATAGGGTTTCCTTTTCTTATTGCTGAATTTGTCAACTTTTGTTGAAGATCAGTTGGTTTTGGCTATGTGGCTTTATTCTTGGGTTATCTATTCTGTTCTATTGATCCATGTGCCTACTTTTGTACCATTACCATTCTGTTGTACTTATTATAGCCTTGTAATATAGCATGAAGCTGGGTAATGTGATGCCTCCAACTTTGTTCCTTTTGCTTAGAATTGCTTTGGCTATTTGTGCTCTTTTTTGGTGCCATGTGAATTTTAGAATTTTTTTTCTAATTCTGTGAAATATGACATTGGTAATTTGACAGAAACTGCATTGAATTTGTAGATTGCCTTGGGCAGTATAGTCATTTTAATGATATTATTCTTCCTATCCATAAGCATGGGATGTTTTTCCATTTGTTTGTGTCATCTACAGTTTCTTTCATCAGTGTTTTATAGCTGTCCTTGTAGAGGTCTTTCACTATCTTGGTTAAATGCATTCCTGAGTATTTTACCTTTGTTGTGGCTATTGCAAATAAGATTGAATTCTTGATTGGTTCTCAGGTTGAGTGCTGTTTGTGTATAAAAATGCAACTGATTTTTATATGTTAATTTTGTATCTGGAAACTTTACTGAACTTATTTATCAAGTCTAGGAGTCTTTTGGAAAAATCTTTCAGGTTTTCTAGGTGTAAGATCACGTCATTGGTGAAGAGAGAAAATTTGAATTCCACCTTTCCAATTTAAATGACTTGTATTTATTTTTCTTGTCTAATTACTCTGGCTACAATTTCCAGTACTATATTGAATAGGAATGGAACAAAACATCCTTGTTTTGTTCCAGTTCTTAGAAAGAAGGCTTTCAACTTTTTCCCATTCAGTATGATGTTGGCTGTGGGTTTATCATCTAAGGCTCTTATTATTTTGAGTTATGTTCCTTTGATGCATAGTTTGTTCAGAGTTTTTATTATGAAGGGATGTTGGATTTTATTGAATGTTTTTCCTGCATCTATTGAGATGGTTGCATAATTTTTGTTTTTAATTCTGTTTATGTGGTGAGTTACATTGATCAGCTTGCTTATGTTGAATCATCCTCCATTTATTCCTGAAATAAAATCCACTTGATCATGATGAATTATCTTTTGGTATGCTGTTGAATTCAGTTTGCTATTATTTTGTTGAGGATTTTTGTTTCCATGTTCATCAGGGATATTAGCCTACAGTTTTTTTTTTTTTTTTTTTTTTGTTATCCTTGCCAGATTTTGATATCAGGATGATAATGATTTTGTAGAATGAGTTAGAGAGGAATCCTTCCTCCTCAATTTTTTTGAATAGTTTCAGTAAGATTGATACCAGCTCTTCTTTGTATGTCTGGTATAGCTTAGCTGTGAATCTGTCCAGTCCTGGTCTTTTTTCTTGGTGGTGGTAGATATTTTTATTACTGATTCAGTTTCAGTATGCATTATTGGTCTATTTTGGGAATTTTATTTCCCAAAAAATTTATTTCCCAGTCGTGATGTCACTTTATCATTTCCGACTGTGCTTCTTTGAATCTTCTCTCTCTCTCTTTTTGTTTCTTTCTTTTAGTTAACCTAGCTAATAGTCTATCTATTTTGTTTACCCTTTCAAAGAAATAACTTTTTCATTTCATTCATCCTTTGCTCTTTCAGAGTAAGAAAGGTTCTTAATAATAAACATCGTCTTAACAGAAAAACAAATTATGTGCCACTATTTTCCATTTGCCTGTACTCTCTACTAAGTACAGTGGCATTTGTTGTCTCATCTCCTGTAATGTCCTCCCTTATTAATTCCTTCAAAAGAAGTAATTGTTCTCTTTTCTGGGTCTTAAATTACTTTGCATATAACTTGATTATTATGCTTGTCATAGTGTGAGCTATTTATTTGCTTACATAATTATGTCACATAGTAAACACAAATGAAAGTTCTATGATAAATGAGTAAATGTATGAATCAATGATTAAATGAATGGTTAAAAATAGTTCAAAGTGTTTCTCCAAATATTTTTGAAAATGTCTTTTCTATATAAAGACAAACTGACGCCAGGAAAAAAAAAAAAGTACTATTCTTATTAAAACAATTCAACCTTTATAAGAAAATAGTTGTCAGAAAAACACTTCAACATGCAAAACACCATGCTATGTCTTGAGTACCTTGCTCAAAGAAAGTAAAGAGAAAGTTTTAGAAGATGAGAAGTGCAAGTCTTAATCATGCAATAGCTTATGTCATAGCATAGCATAATTTGACTTAAAGTAATACAAACGATTAGGCAAGAAATGGCTTTTAGCAAGGCTATGAACAGTTTAAATGTCAAGGTAAATAGGAATGTATGAGGTTTGTAAAGGAGAGCTATTGGAGGCTTTTGACTCCTCTAAATAAAACAGAATGAGATACGGTAACCAAAGCAATGCATAAACTTCTATCTATTATATCAAAAAGCAAATAGAGAACCAAAAAGGACATTTGGAGAGATTTGAGTATGAACTCTATAATAGATAATATTGTTATATCCATCTGAAATGTTCTAGGTTTAATAATGTTAGTGTAATAATGTAGGAGAGTGTCTTTATTCATAGGACATAAATACAAATGCTAAAGTTTTTAAAGTAGAGGTGACATGATATCTGCAACCTATACATAGATGTATGTAGATATACAAATAAGGGAGAGAGAGGGAGAAAGTAAATGTCACAAAGTGTTAACATTTAGTAATTTTAGGTGGAAGTATGTAGTTATCAACTTTATCAACAGTCAGGCAGAATGTATACTTATCAACTTTTTAAATAAGTTATGAGAAAAATAGGAAAGATTTTATATGTTTGTATTATGTTTTGGTATTTAATGCTGTGAAGAATTCTGAAGTCAATTCAATTTTCATTCTTTTGTGATTAACTTATTTTTTCCCTGGTTATTCACAGATTTTTTTTTCATTTTTCCTTGGTATTATAATATCTTGAAAAGATACCCTAGGTATAAATATTTTCACTTATTTTGCTTGAAATATTGTGCATATTTTCAATCTGTCAACACAAATTTAAATATTAATATAAAAGAGGGCTCAGCCTGACTTCACCACTACATAATATATTCATGTAACAAAACTATATTTGTACCCTGTAATTTATACAAATAAAAAAAATTAAGGGCAAATGTAAGCATGCTTTCTTGAAAAATAAAAAAGAACTCAGGAAAACTTTCTTATGCTACATATTTAACTATTGCTTGCATTTAATTATTCTAATAAATTTCAAAGAAATGTCTTCTCTTTGTGCATCGTCTGTCCTCACAAACTTTAATCTGTTATTCTTTTTCCCCAAAGAGCATCTTAAGTATGCTCTTTATTATCACTAAGTGTTATCTCCCATCAATTGCCTTTTTATGCTGCTTTTTATGCTTAATTTCATAGAACTTGTGCTTTCTTGTATTTTGAGATTTCAAATCAAATGATTTCAAAACTTATCTACTGTTCCTTTCAGTAAATTATATCTCAAATGTAGGAGTTTTCTCTCTATCTTCACGTTATTATCATCTCTTATAGTATTCTTTTTCCCAAACCATATTTTATAGAAAACTTAACAGTTCTATAACCAAGTAGTCTGAGATATTCAGGGTTGAAAAAGTTCTATTTCTTTGCCATAAGACTTATCAGAGACTTTAATATGCTTTGTCAAGTCAAAGCAGAGATAATGTAACATGGGGTACTTTCAAGTGCACTTAACTGCTGAACCCTCTTTCCAATGAAACACTGTTGGCTTATCAAGGAATTGGGGTCCTAGAAGATAAGTTGGGAAATTCTATTATTGGGTATCCAGGATCTCACGGCTTTTTTTTTTTTTTTTTTTTCTTTTTTTGTCATTATACTCATCTTTGAATGAAAAGAAACCTGGTACTTAGAAAAACATGCACCTGTCCTCCTCGCTATGCATTTGGATGAGTCTACACTTTCCTCTGTTAACTCATACACAGCAGGGCTGCAAATGCATTAAGTCTCTAAACATATTAGCAATTTCTAACAAATATTCAATCCCTATGATTTTGCCTGAAAAAGAGTTGATCTTTCCTTCTTTATAGGTATGGCCACTGACAATAAGAAACAGAATTTAGGCCAGGCACAGTGGCTCACACCTGTAATCCCAGCACTTTAGGAGGGCGAGGCGGGCAGATCATGAGGTCAGGAAATCGAGACTATCTTGGCTAACTGGGTGAAACCCCATCTCTACTAAAAAAAAATACAAAAAAATAGCCGGGTGTGGTGGTAGGCACCTGTAGTCCAGCTACTCGGGAGGCTGAGGCAAGAGAATGGCGTGAACCTGGGAGACAGAACTTGCAGTGAGCCGAGATTGCGCCACTGCACTCCAGCCTGGGCAACAGGGCGAGACTCTGTCTCAAAAAAAAAAAAAAAAAAAAAAAAAAAGAAAGCAACAGAATTTAATACTTTGCAAATGTTATGACCTGCAATTGCAATTGTGTCCCTTGCTCCTTGCTCAAAATTTATATATTGAAGCCTTAAATCTCAATGTGATGGTGTTTGGAGGTGAAGCCTTTGGGAGGCGATTAAATGTAAATGAGATCATGGGGGTGGAGCCTCCATAATGGGATTAATGTCCTTACAGGAAGAAAAAGAGACCAAAGCCCTCTCTCTGTCTCTGCCTTGTGAGGATACAATAAGAAGGTGGCCACCTGCAAACCAGGAAGAGAGCCCTCACCAGATAACAAATCTGTAAATAGAAACGAAGGGAGTTAAGTGGTGCCTAGGGAAGGGTCAGATCATTGAATTTGTTCCACTTAGGAGGGCAGAAGCTGCCAGGTTTTCCGCTAACTGCACATCTTGCCTCTCTAAAACATGCTCTAAAATAGAGCATGAATGAAAGCATCCTCCTATCTTCAACTTGATTAGCACTGATCTGATGCACAGGTCAAAGTCTATTCCAGCCACCTAACATCTCAACCTACATTCACACTGAAGGTGTGAGAATATCTACCCAGCTTCTAAGAAATCATTGGTTGATAGACTTAGTTCATAGAGCTACTATGATTCTGCATCTCTTATGTATGTTTTGAATAGTTGAATAGGAAGTAAGAGGATGCTAACTCCAGCCACCATCTTAATCTAAAAGTACAAAATGTAAATAAAGGGTCAATTTACTTTAGCTGTTAATAAAATCAAAAAATCAAGGGGGTAGAATATATCATGAATTACAAAAAGATAGCAATTTCTCACATGACTTATCAACTTCCTTATTTATTTAATATCTGAAATGGATTATTATAAAGCAGCATCCAAAGGGTGATAATAGGCATTATTTCTTTGTTATGTTTTCCTCCAAATTGCTCAAAATATCAACACAAAAAAGTCTTTTTAACAAACCAAAGTAAGCAAAACAAGAAAAGAAAATTTAGACAAGCCAATATGAGGGGTTCACAGACAAGCAAAAGAGCAAAAAAAAAAAAAAAAAGGAGAACAAGCCTTATAAACATATTTCTAGAGATGTTAGTTTTGAATTTTCAGTAAGATATAAGATTTCTTCATGAACCAGTGCCCTAGAGAAAAAGGTTCTTTGCCTGTGCATCTGCGTGTATATGTGTGTGTACAGATGCAAACACAGATATATGTGCACATAATAAAATGTTAATTTAACTTTATAGAGTATTTAAAACATTTGAAATATAACTTATCACTAGTAATGTTAAGAAAAGGCAGTACATACCATAACTCACAGAAAAAGTCACTTGCAATTATAGGCAATGATATTTGCAATTAAGCTGAACACAACTAAATTATGACTTTAATTAAAAGGCATTTTCTAAGATGGCACCAACATGTTTAAAATTTAATACATTTTATATGAGATACTGGAGTTATTAACATAACATTCTCTTTCTGCAGCATGTGCACTTTTTAAAAAGCAAAACATCTTTAACCAATATCAAAATGCTCCCAGAATCCATAGAAGTTTCAGTACATAATAAATTCAAGCAGCAATATTTTTTGTTTTTCCAGTCATTTAATACGTGTCTCTACTTGGGACATACAATTGTATTTACATCTGTAGTTAATGGTAATAGAATTGCTGACAAACACTAGTGGCCACAATGTTCGCATTAATTTTAAATGAAGAATGAATGAATGGCTCAAGGAACTGATGATGAAATTTAGAACATTTTGTGATTGGACTGAGTCACATTAGAATGACTCTGAAGATCTCAAAAGTTTGAATGGAATCGTGGCAGCTGAAGAGTCTGTATAAAGTGAGTTTGGGACTGAACTCTGTGCCTGGCGGAGACATAGAGGGTCACACTAACAAGTGATACGTCTTTCTGAGTGTGTTTCCTCTACAAAAGTCTTATTACCTGGAAGAAACTGACCTGTCAAGATGTGAAACTGTCTTTCTAAAATAAGTCTGAAACACAACAGATAGGAGGATTATTTGTGATCTTACATGGCCTAGACTTCTAAGGTTTAAGGCAGTGACAATGACCTTGATTATCTCTGCGCCTTGTAGACTACAATGTAAAGAGGTGTTTCTGTGGCTACTGATTTTACACAACTCTACTGTAAACTATGAAGACAGAGAAGAAACATGAAATAGAAGCAATAAAAACATGTTCTTCTACTCAAGGAGTTTAAAATCTAGTTTGAGATGCACACTTTTACCTACAGTGAAAAAGCCTCTCAAATTTAAATGAGTCTTTTAATTTGTAAGTTCAACATGAAGGATATACAAGGTCCACAGGAAAGGAGACACAATTTTCCTAAGGAAGCTGTTACTGTTCTCATTACTTTTTGAATTGCCTTTAGAATTAATCACAAGGCATGCAGAAATACTTACAAAGTTACAAGTCCACAGTATCATTCAAGTTAATCATCCATATTATTCAGAAAGTTGCTTTGGATTATTCTGCCTACTTTCAAGTATCAAAGCTGCCCTTAATGAACACATAATTATCCCAGCTAAGGGATATCAAATAATTATCACATAAAGTAGTGGTCTTTCTAAAAAGGCAATTCTACCATTTGTGCAATACTTGGAACAATGGTAGTCAATTACTTTGAAGAGCAAAACATTTATTTGGTTCTAAAAATTCTAATATGCTTATTTTTCAATTAAATTATTCACTAGAGAGGCCTATTATATTCTCAAGAACTGACTTCACAGTGATCACAAACTTCTATTATAAAAGTCCTGCACACTCCATGGGAACTCCGAGTTCACTGTGAGGAAATTTTATCATAGAAAGTACGCTGCTCAAAATCAGTACAAACAAGTCTCCCTCACCAAAAACAAACAAACCAAAAAAAGAGAATGGCTACTTTTATGTTCACTCATATGTGTCTCAAGCACCTCTGAGATTATTTCCCTTGGTTCCCTCCCCTCTCTCTGTAAATCATCCCCTCCTAAACACCTCATTTGGCCAAAGGCACCACTATCCCCTAATCCCTCATGTCAGAGATTTGACATCCATTCTAGAATCTCATTCTCCCTTATTTTGCCCCATTTCCGATTAGTCATCAGTTCCTGTCCTATTTATCTTCTAGATATTTCTCACTTCTATTCTTTTCTCTTCATTCCTCCTAACTCTGTCCTGGTTCAGGCTCTCATTTATAGAGAAAGGAGACTGTAGAAAAGAACCCTGGGAACTCTTTCTGGATTGCAAAGCAAAGGGTTCACTAGGCCTGTCCCACTGTCACCCCAGAGGGACTGCACCTGAACTCAGCTTCCCACAGGCCAAGTGATTTCCTCTTCTGAGCAAAAGGAGCTGCCATTTCCCACAGCACTTGAAGCTCATAGGTGCTGGGCTTTCCAAAGAACCTTGCAAATAACTGATAACTAAACTCAGACTGCTTAGCACCAAAGCAGTCTTTATCCCCAGTCCTTGGGCGACTCCCATACTTGTCCATAAAAAATAAAGAGCAACAGAGGGGCCCTATGCTTCTGGGCATACCCTCTGCTACAGCAGAGACAGTGCAGCCAGCTGAGCTTGGGGTCGGTTGCTTCTCTCTTCAGAATGCTGACGGACTCTGCTCATCTTGCACCTATAATTTCAAACAGCAACTAGTGATTCCACTGTGTGTGTTCCTCTCGTTTCCCGACAGGCTATTGCCTATAAATCTCTCATCCATTTTCGACATCAAAGGTAATATCCAACAGATTACACCAATTACTTTCTGCCTAAAACTTTACTCTGTAGAACAAGGTCTAAATTCCTCAGAGTGATATATAAGGTCGTGAACAGTCTAGCTCCAACTTTCCTTTCCATGCTTATTTTCTACCATTCCTCCTCGCCTTCATCCACTCCCCACATGCACCCACACACCTGCACAGTCCTCCACTCTTCCAACTACTCCACAAAACACCAGAAAAACTCACATCTCTGTGCATTTGTCTTTGCCAGAAATAATCATTTATACACAGCCGCCTTATAACACAAATTGATACCTTCCCTGACTTCCCTCAGAGACTTGGCCCCTGCCCTCTCTTGTCTCACAACAAAATAACTGTATTGTAGTTCTTCTCTAGACTGAGTTCAGGGACTGTGCCTTGCTGCTCTTGGCTGCCTTTCACTTACCAGAGGGCCTGGCACACGGTGGGCATACTGAACGCCATTGAAGAAATAAACAAAGGTATAAGTAAATGTCAACTCCTAGATGCACCACCCTGAATATTATTAATGAGCTCTTTTGCCTTATGTCCTCAATGTAGTCGTTTTTCAATTATCTTCAATATATTATTACTTAGTGCTGAATGGGTTTCACTGATGAAAAATCTGAAAGCTCTAGTACTCTGCAGGCTTTTACGTGCATAGTTGCCTCAAGTAAAATCACAGTATTCAATGCAGAATCTCCTCTGAAAAACTCAGCTGCAGCTCAATTTTAGACCATAAAGTGCATTTTCTTTAAAGTGTACTTTAAACAATGAATAATACTATTGCTTATAGGATACCAACCAGCAAATTAATATTAATGGTAATAACAATAATAGTTTCCTTTAAAGTAATTGATTGAAATCAAGAAATAGCCAAACCAGTTGACATGCAGTTAGAATTTGGTATTTTTCATCAGAAAAACAATTCACTGCCAATGACAAATAAGAGTAGGGTCACTAAAACTACCTGTCATGCATCTAATGAAGACAGATTCTCTGGCTACCATATATAATATGTAATATCCAAAAGCGCTGCTGTAATTCACAGCTAATTAGTGTCTTGCCGTTATGAGAGGTGTCGTGGCCCTAACTCTCCTTTCAGATCTACTCAGACCTCACAAGAGCAGACAGCCATGCAGGGATCACAACAACCCAATTAGCACCCACCCAACCTTGGGCTGCTACTTCTCAGCCCACTCAGCATCAATAAATCATGCACCCCCATGAAGGTCTTCTCTGACAGCTCGAAGCCATTGTTGCTCAAGGAATAAAGACAATACTTCTAAGGAAACCCATGTGGGAAAGAAAGAGATAGAAAAGGGATATTATTTGCCTTCCTTTAGCAGCAAAGCAGTCAGCAAAATTGAAGACCATCAATTCAGACTGATTAAGAAGACAACCGCACTAAGAAATAAATCTATGAGTGGTATATCTGAAGATCCTTACTGATAATCAGCAGTCAGCAATTGGGTTGTTCGTTTGTTTGTTTTAATGTGGATATATTGAAAGCCCTTTTTCTTTCCATTTTTCTCCTGTAAAGACTTCCCTCTGGCTAATAAGAAAAATTTCCTTTCAGTAGATCATAATGGTATGCATTTACTTTGTCCCCCAGTGAATACACAGCAATCAGATAATTTGTTTAAAATACTAAATTGTTTGACTTCATTGAAAAGAAACTTATAATGATATGCTGGTTTCTAAGCAAGGCCTGCAGAGCTTCCTAAATCCATAAGCAAGCTCTAGAGTATTCACAGCATAGAACAGCCAATATCCTTGTAATTTTGTTCTAAGCCTATAAAGCTGTTTTGTTCCATAATATTCTACTTAGAGAGTATTCTGAACAGTCACTGTAGCCTGGACATTATTCAAAGACATAATTCAGGTAATTCTGCTTTGAGTTTGTTTTCCTCATGAAAATATTATTTTGTTGTTGTTGTTGTTTGTCTGTTTTTTGAGACAGAATCTCACTCTGTCACCCAGGATGGAGTACAATTGCATGACCTCTGCTCACTGCAATCTCCACCTCCCAGGTTCAAGCAATTCTCGTGCCTCAGCCTCCCTAGTACCTGGGATTACAGGTGTGCACCACCATTCTCCATTAATTTTTCTATTTTTGGTAGAGACAGGGTTTCACCATATTGGCCAGGCTAGTCTCGAACTCCTAGCCTGAAGTGATCCACCCATCTCAGCCTCCCAAAGTGCTGGGATTACAGGCATGAGCCACCACATCCAGCCTCATTCTTCTGTATTTTTAATGCTAATCTAAAAACATTTGATCTAGCTTTTGACTAAATAACTGCCACCTAATTTGATACGTATTGCCAAAGACAAATAAACAAACAGGGATATATTTAAACAAGGAATTCTCTTATAAGTGTTCTTATTAAGCATAAAGATTTCAAAAAGATTTTTCTTCCTCTGAATATATTACCACAAAAATATTCAAATATTCAAATATCGGTAAGGATGTCCACCGTATCATATTTTATAGCAGCAAAATAATTAAAATGTATGAAATATAAAATAAGTCAAATAAATGATGATATACCCATGCAACTTCTAAAAGTAATAGAGTAGAAGAATATTAAAGGGCATGCAAAAATGTTCACAAGATACTGCAAGACAGAAATAAGAAATATGGAGCTTGGGTCGGGCGTGGTGGCTCATGCCTGTAATCCCAGCACTTTGGGAGGCCAGGGAGGGTGGATCACGAGGTCAGAAGATCCAGACCATCCTGGCTAATAGGGCGAAACTCTGTCCCTACTAAAAATACAAAAATTAGCCTGATGTGGTGGCATATGCCTGTATTCCCAGCTACTGGGGAGGCTGAGGCAGGAGAACTGCTTGAACCCAGAAGTCGGAGGTTGCAGTGAGCTGACAAGGTGCCACTGCACTCCAGCCTGGGTGACAGAACGAGACTCTGTCTGAAAAAAAAAAAGAAAAGAAAAATGGAGCCTGGATCCATGTTATACACATACATGCATACCTGCATGCTCACACGTATGTATATACATATGTGTGTATATTTATCTATATATACATAGATTTATAGATATATACACTATTAACAAAAGTTAACCTGAAAGAGTCAGTCCTTCAAGATGGATCCCAAGTGGCTAACTGGTCCTAAATTTAAAATAGAACCAAGGGTCCATTTGCTGATAGAGGTCACACACATACTCTGAGTTTCCTGAAAATCCACAGGTCTTTAACTTTGGGACTTTCAGAACTTACCTGCCTTGGCCAATCTGGACTCAGCTGTATCAACCAATCAGGACTCAACTTTAACAATCAATCAAGTGTCAGCTGTATTAACCACTCAGAACTAAGCAAGTTTTAATCCCTCATTTGCATAAATGAACCTGACTGGGAACCTGGGTGGTAACTTTTTTATGAAACCATAGTCCTCCCTTTGTTGTCTGGAATGCACCTTTGTTTTACACTGAAGGCTGCATCTTCTGGGTCTGCAAACTTCACTGGAATAAAGTCTCTTTCTTTCAAATTCCTTTTTGCTCAATTTTGTTTACAAAACACACATGTATTTCATTATTTACAAGCTAATGTTTGATGCAGAATCTCTCTGAAAATTCATTTTCAGAACACTATTTTTCAAAACAAAAATTTGGTTTTCTGTGTATGGGGGTCTGAGTATGTATGTATATGTCCATAAAAATATACTTATAGGTCAAGAATTTTTAAAAATCCTGACAGGAAAAGTATTCCGATATTTAAAATGCATCTTTAGAAAGTCTTATTCTAGATTATTCTTCTTTAAGCTGTTTGCTTATAGAAAAGTTTTATGTTTCTTTCATAATGAGAAAAAAATGCTATATGAAATATTCACTTATATCACTTGGATATACAGATGTAGACTGGTGTGAAGTCCCAGCCGGGTGGAGCATCTGTTCTGAGTGGCTAATGCCCATCCCATATCAGTCATTAGATATTCTGATTATCATCTTGGGTATAAACAACATTTAAAAGGTGAGTGACAGGCCAGGCATGGTGACTCACACCTGAAATCCCAGCACTTTGGGAGGCCGAGCGGGGTGGGTCACGAGGTCAAGAGATCAAGACCATCCTGGCCAACATGGTGAAACCCGCGTCCCAACTAAAAATACAAAAATTAGCTGGGTGTAGTGGTGCGCGCCTGTAGTCTCAGCTATTTGGGAGCCTGATGCAGAAGAATTATTTGAACCCAGGAGGTGGAGGTTGCAGTGAGCCGAGATCGTGCTACTGTACTCCAGCCTGGTGACAGAGCGACACTCCGTCTCAAAAAAAAAGGGGGGGGGGGTAATTGACACATCTCACATAATCATATTTCAAGAATGAGCATAAGAACTAGCATTCTCTAACCTCTTATCCGTGGAATTAGATAGTAGTGAAGTTGAATCCATGTGGTTCTGGAGTACCACATTGACTCAGTGTCAGCATAGTCAGGACCTGAATTATGGAAACTCTGCAACACCTGCCTCAAAACCACTGCCCCTGATTCTCTCCAGCTCCAACCCATCTGCCCTGATATTTGGAACTACCAGGTGTGGAGAAGGATAATGTGTACCAAATACACACAGCCTGGCCAGAGTTCAGGTCAAATCAAAGTTTCCAATACACGTGGAATTACAGCCTGCTTTCATGTGGCATCATGACGACTGCCCTGATTTCCAGCTCAGTGAGCACAGCAGACACAATGAGGTAAATGGGCATCATGTTTAATCAGCATTTATTCCAGGGCAATAGGAACATAGGGAAGCAAAGCCTTTCCCTCCACAAGGTTCACATCTAATTGGAGAAACAGAATAATATGTGTTTAAAGGGGATGATAACACAAATGATAGGTCTAGACAATACAGAGAACAGAATGGGGCAAGAAGAGATAAAGCTTCACATTTAGAGATGACCTAGTGTGAAGTCTTAAGGAAAGATATTCTGCAACCTGGCAATATACCTAAAAATATAGCTTTTTCAAAGCAAAGACATATATTTAGGTACGTGTAACTACTGAGTACATTTTCAGGTCCCCTGTGCTTCTTTTTTCCTAGGGCAGTGTAAACATGTACTTGATCCTTAGGTGAAAAACTACATTTGACCAAATTTTACATAATATGGGGTTAACTACATATATTTGTATTAATCATTTCAATTCATTTTGTGTTTAACAAAGAAATTGAAATGCTAGAAGAAAAAAATATATTGTAGCAAGATTAATTTTGACAACAGTGTAGTTTTTGTTTCTTCCTTATCATTTCCCTAAAAGAATCCTAGATAATGCAAAAGTTAGAAAATGTCACCAGAAATGTTCTCCATTTCATATCTAGAGCATATATATTTGAAACTGTTTATAGAGACTTCTAGCCATAGACAGTATCTTTTGGCTAATTTTTATATTACTCTTCAGTAGTTTAGTATTAATTTTGGTGCTACAGTAAAGATAAAAAAATAAGGCAAATTTTAAATTATCATGTCCATGTTCACACAGAAAGTTCATGACTGCAGACCCTCAAGCTCATATTGAATGACACAAAACAATACCCATACCTGAAAGAGAGAATTCTCCTTTTTGGCTTTCACTTTCTCTGATTAGAAAGGCACTCGTCTTATTTTCTGAATATAACAGTTGCTTCTCTGCATCTGATCTTCTGATTGCTCCAAAGAACCACCTAAACAGAGAGATACGTAAATGTTAATTAACCAATTAACATTCATTTTTTAAAGAGGAAAAAGCCTGGCAAGATAGTATTCTAATATCAGAAATGTTTGGCATTCTTTAGTGAAACTATTACAGGTATAAGTGGTAGCTTCTGACACGTGAGATGATTTTTCAGAATGCCTGTAACCCACACCAACATTTATTTTTTCTTAACTACAAAGCAGGAATTTGACTGTGGTACATCCCTTCTTACAGCTATGTTCTGAGAGGTCCTGAGACTTCCCTCTATCAAAGCCAAAGCTCCATTGTCTGCCTGCCATGTATGTGTGCCACATCCCAGGCTCTAAAATGACTCATCATCTCCATCCAACCGTCCACTGCCTCCCCTAACACCTCCTAGCTGTTAGGAGGCAAATATTCCAACCAAAGGATTCATGTACTTTATGTTAAAGTATGACGGGTTAAAAATGTAGTTCTCTGGATATTAGTTCCTTTCTTTTCCCACCTCCACCACTGTCCAACCCTGCCATAAGATGAGATGATTTTGCATATCTAGAAGGAATTTATTAATATAAAGGAACATTTAAGCAGTGGAGAGATTATCTGAAAAAGATACGTCTGTCCAGGAAATATCCTTTTAGTAACACCTCCACTTCTTATCTTTTCCCCTCTTATCTTTACCATTCCAGATATATAAAAGTCAGATACTGAACACACAAGTTTGTGAATGCAATCATCATCAACAAGGAATTATGGATCATTAATATCAAAGCCACTGTCACATGTATATCACGTTAGTAGAAATCAATTGTCCTAATAAGAGGAAGCTGAGAATTCTTGCTTTTCACAAATGACCCCTCACTGTAGGGCCATAAAGATGATCATCATCATTAAAGATTTTAGGTAAAACATTGATCTTTTCAGGTAACTTCTTTAAAAATGTAAACACTCCAAGAGAAGAAATGCAGGCTTGAGGGAAGAAATACAGGCTGGGAGAAAAAAAAAAAAAAAAATGTGTGCTATCAAAATTTAACTTGAATTTGATTGACAGGTCATGGGTATTAGAGAATATGAGTGCCCTAAGAATGACACATTGAAAGGCATTTGGGGAAGGAATTGAAAAGAGAGACATTAACATATAAATATTACCTTCTAACAAATGCAGGGTATTCGTTTATCATTTCCCCAATTATCAAATTGTAAATTACAGACATTAACTGTATCTGCTTGGAGCTCTGCTTGACGTCAGTCTCACTCAGGGAGTTTCTATCTCCATGCTTCCATGATTGCTGAGCCAGGATTGGAAAACATGGCGAATCACAGGTTGGTTCCTAGAGCTTCTATTTAAAGATTCTACTCAGGAATGAACCCACTGGCAATAAGTCTCATAGTCATGCCTAAATATAAAGAGAGTAGAAAGAGCCAATCCCACCATTTCCCAGAAGGTAGAAAATTGGAAACATTTGGTAGACTATACTAGTGACTCTGCATTGAGTCAGTATCAGGAGCAAATCAATGTCCATGGACTATTGTTTATGCAACCGAAACCATGCAAGTCATGGAAACATTCCAAAGTGGACATGTAATGAATTCACAGAAAAACAGAAATGCATGTTTTTGATTATTGCAGAAACTAGTCAATAGAATACTTGAACATACAAGTTTTTTACTGACTTGAACTCAGTAAAAAACTGAGACCTAAATATACAAATTAGTGATGAAAGGATGGATGATTCAATAAATAACACTGGTACCACTAATAATCCATATGGGAAAAAAACTGATGCTACCAACAGCATACACCATAATTTCACATAGATTAAAGGCCTACTGTAAAACGCAAACTTCAAAACTTCCTGAGGACATTGGACTAGGGAAGTTTTCTTAGGCAAGACAAAAACAAAAAGACATAAAAACCTTAGGGAAAAGATTGATAATATTTATTACATCACAGTTAAAATCTTCTACACCAACAAGGTCACCATGAAATAAAATTTGAATATAAGCCAAAAACCTGGAGAAAATAATTGCAAAGTATATAACCCAAAATAGGATTAGTATTCACGTTATGTTGAGACCTATAATCAATAAGAGAAAGACAACACAGTAGAAAAATTGGCATAGGATATAAAGATGCCTGGATATAATTGGGCAGTTCACATAAAAAGAAACCCCAAATAATTAATAAAAATGACAGGAACATGGCCTCTACACGTGCTGGTGTTAGGAATATTACATATAAAACCACAATGAAATATTATGTTAGACTTTCACATTACAATTTAAAATGCTCACATTATTAGGTATTGAGGAAAATGTGAAACAAGAGCTTTTATACAGTACTAGTGGTAATACAATTTGGTACAAATAATTTAGAGAGCAATTTGGCATTATCTGATAAAGCTGAGTATTTGTGTACTACTCAATTTCACTTCTAGACTACATGCTGTATGAGCACAAGAAGACACACTACAAGAACATCCATTAAAGAATTCTAGCATTGAAAATTTGGAAACAACCTAACTGTCCATCATAGGAGAAAAGATAAACTTAGTTATAGATATAAAATGGAATACTATATAGAAATTAAAACAATAACTGGGCATGGTGGTATGCACCTATAGTCACAGCAACTCAGGAGACTGAGGCAGGAGGATCACTAGAGCCCAGGAGTTCAAGGCTGTAGTGCACTATGATCGCACCTGTGAATAGCCACTGCACTTCAGCCTGGGTGACACAGAGAGATTCCATCTCTCATAAAATAAATTAAATTTTTAAAAATAAATTGTTCAAGGATGAAAGTAAGTTAAAGAATGAAAAGAATGATACATACTATTGTAGTAGCATTTGTATACAGTTTAAGAAAACACATTAGAAAACTGTACATAATTTTTATGACTACATGCATGTTTAGTGAAAGCTAATAAAGTACTCATGTATTCTTTTAACTATTTCCAGAACTGGCAATACTTTTTCACAGAAATATTTCAAGCAAAGGAGCAACATGGATGAAATATCTTGATCAACTCAATGCATTTTCCTGATTCAAAGTGCATTGATTACGCATCAACACTAAAATGTTTACGCAACCTATTCATCTAAATATGTCTTTCATTAGTTCATTTCCCTCCATCTTTGCTAGCTCACAGAATGAAAGGCATGAACACTCTCCAGTTAGTTACTGGGACAAACCCTTCAATGGACACTACTCACTCATGCTTGCTCTCCAGTCTTTTCAAATAATGTTTTACAAGCACTCTCACATGCTCTCAGTTTACAGATGAGGAAACTCAGGCCCAGGAAAGTTTATTAACTTGAGACCACATGGAGAGCTGATGGTTGAGTCTGAAATTGAGCCAGACTTCTTCTTCGCACACCGCGGTACCTCGAAGTGTAATGTGAAGAGGATGGCTTGGGAACACTCAGATAAAACATGAACCATTATTTTTGCACCAGGCAAAGGGAATTTAGGATAAAGAACACCACGTATTTTGGTCCTCATTTCTTATTTTAAACTAGTAAGATTTGAGCATTTTAACAGTGTCTTAGATAAGAAATAATACATCAAAGCAGTTTTTGTCCCATATAATTGGTTTCTACCTTCAGGTTGTAAAGCTGAATTAGTATATAAAGTATCATATTCCAAAGATCACTCAGAATGGCATTGTCCTATTAATAGACTATAATGTTTCTAATCTTCAACCATCCAGGCAATTTAATAGTTTCAATAACTTTCTAGAGGTGACAGTAATGCATATATGTTCAGAAACGTAACACAGCATTTGAAAGTTGGGGTACATAAATTTTAATGCATGTATTTAGAAAATATATTTAATTTACTTCTAAGTATGTTTTTATTTGAAAAAATAAAGGGATGATGGTTCAAAAATAAAATGTTTAAACAAAATATAAATATGTAAGCCTTTGCAAGAATTACAATGTATCTAGCAGATTAAGTTCCCCAGAATTATTATTATATCTCCTATATATCATTCTCAAAACCAAATACTCCACTACATAAGTTTTATGTACACATGTTACATTTGTATTTTGGCTAATCAAGTCTATAAATGATGTGTTTCCTCTGTCCAGTATATATATAAACAGGCAGGTTTTATAAATCAAATGGTTAAAGATAAAGCAATTTTACTACATTTGTAGAAAAACCCTATAGCAAAATTTTTTAGTCCTTCTTTGTTTCAACAATTTCGGACTTTTGTATAATAGATTGGTACAATCACTTTACAAGGCAAATCACACTACAATTGAATCCATAGTAACCATGAAATAAATATAATATTTGACTGAATGCATCAATTCACTTAACTCCTAGAATTTTGCTTAGCTGAGTTCTGATCAGGAGGTGAAGAATATAAATTTAAAAATGTTTTCTGCATGTATTGGCATTTATAACATCATCCTTCATACTCAAAGGTGATGCAATTGCTGCGGACTGCAGTCTCTAGAGCACATGCTGCTGTAGAGACTGATGGACAAACAATAGCTTGTTTCACCCTTTGCATCTATGAAAATTGTTTCTTAATTTTGAGGTTTGAACCATTGGCAGGACTGCCATTCCGGTCAAGTCTGCCTTTTAGAGCCTCTGCTGGCACCATTCTGGAAGGGCACACACACCCTAGGCCTGGATGTTCACCACAGCCATTTTCAGCTCTCTCTTTAAGCTACAGTTCTTATGTGCAGTAAACAGAGAGGGTTGAGAAGGGCTCAAGATATCCCAGGAGTATAAAGCATCACAAAAGAGTCATACGGATCAGCGATCCTCCAACTGCGGTTCCCGGATCAGGAGCATCCGTATCACATGGAAACTTGTGTTAAAAGAAAAACCTTAGACAAATTAAATGTAACAGACTTTAACTGAGCAAAGAATGATTCACGGATTAGGCAGCCTCCCGAGCTAGAGTATGCTCAGAGAGTACAGTGCAGCCACTTGGTGGAAGATTTATGGACAGCAAAAGGAAAGTGACTAACAACAAAAAAAAAAAAAAACAGAAGTGAGGGGCAGAAACAGCCGGATTGGTTACAGCTTAGTGTTTGCTTTATTGTGAACAAGGTTTGAAGAGTCGGCCCCCTTTGATTGGCCAAACTCAATGATTGGCACAAGAGTAGGTTACTGTCTGCTCGAACTTAAAATATGCAAGGAGATAGCTTTAGGCTAATACTTGTTAGAAACGGAAATTCTTGGGTATCACTTCATACCTACTGAATCATAAACTCTGGGGGTTGGCCCAGCAATCTGGGGTTTATTAAGTCCCCCAGCTGAATCTAATGCACATTAAAGTTTGAGAACTATTGAGGTATAAAAATAGGAAACCAATTAGAAATCTGTACAAGGCAGCTGAGAATGTTTGAGTTTGGCACTTACATGCAAAAAAGTATCCAGTAAAATAATACCACACATACTCATACACACACAGTTTATTGATATTTAAAGAAATAATCTTTATTGACATACCATGCTGTGAAATATATCTTTATTAACAATAATCAAGAAGAAGATTAGACTCATCATATGAAAAGAAATCCTGGAAGAAACAAATACTTCAATTAGATAAAAACAAACAAAAAATACAATTTCTGTTATAGATGAAAAGAGCATGTAATTTAAGTCTAAAATTATGTAAATATTATCAAGTGTCTACTGTATGTAAATTATATAACACTAACACAGAAAGATCTGTAGGACATTGTTGTATATAAAAAGGTAAATTACAAACATTAGGAGTGTTACAGGTTTATTTATATTTTAAAATATCAACAAACTGGCCAGGCATGGTGGCTCATGCCTGTAATCCCAGCACTTTGGGAGGCCGAGGTGGGCGGATCATAAGGTCTGGAGATCGAGACCATCATGGCTAACACGGTGAAACCCCATCTCTACTAAAAACACAAAAATAGCCAGGTGTGGTGGCATACGCCTGTAGTCTCAGTTACTCGGGAGGCTGAGGCAGGAGAATCGCCTGAACCCAGAAGGTGGAGGTTGCAGTGAGCCGAGATCGTGCCATTGCCTGGGCGACAAAGCGAGACTCTGTCTTGAAAAAAAAAAAAATCCACAAACTAAAAATTATATGTGCTTACTTACCTGGAGATTAGTGAGAGATTATGAAAGTAATGACAGAGGAGTTTCACTTTTTACTCTGCATTCTTCTCTATAATTTGTATTGTTTACGATAAGATGTAGTTGTAGATTACTTTAAAATGTATTTAAATATAAAAAATTAAAAGAGGTCAATCAGGAACATGCTACAAAAATTTATATGTTGTAAATGTCTGGACTAGAAACTTTGGCACTTAGAATTGATAGATACAGGAAAAATCCCAAAGGAATATGAAACAAGTGATTATGAATGAGCAGCGAAACAGATGGAAGAGATGATGTGACATCAGGATTTCAAATCTGAATGACTAAAGGACAGTATGCCCTGTAACATGTCAGAAGGCAGAGTATAATAACAGTTAAGAGTGACAGCAGCTCATTACGAAGTTATTTAACCTCTCTATGACTCAATCTCCTCATTTGTAAGTGAGAATAATAAAAATTTCCTTATAGCCTTGTTTTGAGATTAAGAAAAATGACGCATGTAAAGTGCTTGATATCTCGACACATTCATGCTCAATAAATAGTAGAGATTTTAAGATAATTAATTGAAGGCAGATATTATCAATTTTGTTTTAGGCATGTTGGATTTGAGGTGAATATGTGAGCATGTGAATATGTAAATATGTGAGCATGACCTTATTTCTTTGTTTGTATTAACAGTTTCATCCCAAGTGACTCTTCTGTCCTGCCTGCTGTTCTTGACTAGGACATGCTGCCACCAGGTGGCAGTAGGCTATTTTACTAATCCAAAAAGGCAAAGGAGAACTGTCCTGTGATGAACTGTACATACTTTATTTTATGAAAAAAGCAGTTAACCTTAAAAAAAAGTATAAATGAATACCAACATTTACATAAGATAAATATCTTAACTATCAATCAAAATCTAGGGAAATCAATATGTAAATAGATGTGGTACCTCGATTAAGGTTTTGTCATTTCATCTAATAGAATCTTATTGTGCCTCAGTGACATGTACAAAGTAGGTTCCTAGGTAACTCGTACTTCTCATCAGATGAAGATCATTTTCTCTTACATTTTTTAAAGAGAAAACTCATGCCCAGCAACTGCTGGCTAGGATTTACAAAAGTTAACATATGACTTCTTTTTGTAATGTCTCCTTAAGACCAAGGCTGTCAGCCTTCAAGTACTATAGACAGATCCTGAAAAAATAAACTCTTAAGACTAGTTACAGGAGAAAAAAAAAAAAATACATCCTTCCAGAAAATGCAGAAAGGAAACTAGGTCAATCAACTCGGCCTGACCAATCATGAGGAAATTAAGCTAGGATGATTTCCCTGTGGGAGCTCAGGGTTAGCAGTGTCTTTCATGTTTTCATCACAGTTACACATGTTATAATGGGTAAAACCACCTATTGTCCTCATGAATGTGACTTGGCAGGCATCGGTGTCACCCACATTGGCAAAACACTTTCAGTTTGCAGGGCACACTCATAATCACATTTAGTCATTTATGGTATCTAAATGAAAGGCTTGATTCATGCCCCTTGAACTATTATCGTTCTGTATGACTCACCTGCATCTACCTGTGTTTCCACAACATTACCAAGAAAATCTCTGTGAGAGTTCTTCCTGTCAAGGTAATCATTTCCCTCCCTTTTCCCAAAACCTTCTTCGGCTCAGTATCCCCCTTGGCTCCCAGGAAGTTAGCCCTGCCACTCCCACTCACATGGAATGATAAGGACAAACAAAAAAAAATAATGCTTGCAATTATTTTGTTATTCATTCCTTCCTTTCCATTTCCCTCACTATAACCCTTGTATAATTCAACATCGCCTCTTGGATTATGGAAATATTTTACTGCCTGTTCTCTTTAACATTAACAACTTCTATTTACCGATCACATAAAAGGAGGCAGGCACTGTTGCTACAAGCTTTACATGCATTTATCTCAGTCTCTCCACCTTGCTCACATCACCACCACTAGATTTATCGTCTCACCACATACACATAAATAAGGGATATTTTGCTTATGGAATAAAACCCCTATTGACTTGGAAATTCAGGCCTTCCACCATCTGGACACAAGCCATTTCTTCAACTTTATCTTCCCTATATCAGCTCTCTGTTCTAGCTTAATTCACACTCCTATCACTACTTATACTGGCAATACTAAAACTTGCCTGCTCAGAATCCTACAATATTTAGTGACTACTCCTCTGTTTTGATATGTAGCAATACAAAAGCTAGCGCTGCATTTAAAATTCTTTTTTAGATTATTCTTTGTGTACACTTGAGGCTACAGACCTCCTCAGCATAAGGACAGAGTCTGATAACTTCACCTATCTGTGGCATGAAGCACTGGCCACATGCCCTGTGGAGCTGTTAAATAAATACTTGTTGATGAAACATTAATACATTGTACTTCAATGTGGGCATTTTATATAGTCTTCTGGTTTATACTGAACATTGAACTTTAGATAATGCCTGTGTTTTATGTAGTCTTTTATTTGAGCTTGCTACATAGCTTGCAGTATAAAGTGTTTATGGGAGAAGGCTTATCTGCTATGGGCCAGTTGCAGCACAGTTTCTAATGTTAATTGGCCTTAGATCACAGATTCCAATCTGACCTCTCTCTCTTTCCCCAAAGAGAACACTTTCATATGAATGTAAATATCAAAAATGAAATTGACTTTTCTGTCCTTTAAAATACAAGCATATCAGGGCTGCACACATGTAAAAAATTTGTGATAAAGTGACAATGTTAAATTAAGTATCAGAGGTAGGACTTGTAGTCACATAGAAATCCTTTGCTTGGGTCATTTGATAAAGTTTTTTGTTGCTGTTGTTTACCCTTATAGTCATCATAAGTGGGAAATTTTGAAGGAATTTATTTAGAGGGGAAGTAAGGTGAACTAAGTTGTGCTTTCTTCACTGGGGGAGGTGACTATTTATAAAAGAATCTTGTTATAGTCTGAATCCACTTCCCTAAGTCTGGTAATCTAAAGTATGCAATTCCTCACAAGCAGTTTACAAAGAATATGACAAAGTTCATATAAGTATTCAATCTCAGGGCACTTTTTTTGTTTCACAACTATCCTCTATTTGGGGAAAAGGAAATGACAGCTAATATTGATTTTTCTTTTAAAATAAAAAACAAAATGTGTGCCTATATAATGACATTTCCAATCATCAAGCCTGAAATAAAAATGTAAATTTTAACCCATCTGCTTTGATTTTGTACAACATTTATGATAATGTTTGTCCCAGAAACTAGAAGAATATAGATGGGTTAGAGTTGAAAGCATTAATCATTAATTTCTAACTTTGTCACATCCAAAGAAAGTAAATGCAATTGACTTATGATGCCCAGGAAAATGCCTTATTTTACAAAATACCACAAATGTTCATTCTTATTCTCTATATGAATAAGCTTTGGGGCAGTAGTATACTTCTTATATGGGACACCATATGGATATACAGGACACTAATTTCAGAAATGATAGTCCCAAAGACCAAAGACCAAACTCAAGTCCCAACTCAAATACTAAATTTGAGTTTAGTCAGCTAAAGTAATTGCATGTAAACCATTCAAGAAGGGTCAATAATGTCAAATGCAGCCTGCTCTGTATTCCCTGGATCCAGGTTTCTCTTGCAAAAAGTAAAAAAGAAGGAGCATCTTTCTTCTCTTTTCTTATACTAGAGGTGATATTCAAAATATTTTATGACTGATATAGCACACACACCCACCATCGGAAAAGACAACAGCAAAACTAGAGGCTTATGTCTAAATTTCAGCCCTGGGGCTCATCATTTTAACACTCAGTGATGCATTATGATGTCACTGAGCTTCATTAAATCTCTTATCTCAAATAAAATATTGTAAACCTCTTGAAGGTATCTTAACTTCATTACCTACAAGGTAATAATTACATCATTTTCTATGTGCTGAAATACATTAGAAACATTAAATTCATACTAACAATAGGGAGAAAAGATAAAGCAAAAGAACAGTATATAACTTTTCCTTTGAAAATCTTAGAGTATCAAGGAAGAGATAAAAGACCACTTTACATAACCAATTCAAAAAAAGTGATGAAAGAGAAATTTAAAAATCATTTAATCATCAACTGTGTGTAGTAGGAAATTAACTGTAGGCTGTAAGGAGGATGGAAGTCTTCTTTAAAAAAAATATACTTTGAACAGATTTGAAAGAGATAAAGAAATAGAAAAAAATGAAAGACAAGGGTATGCACACAAGTGAAGAAACCAAAAAGTATTTGTGAGAAGATTGGTTTAATGAACAGCAGTGGTTGGGTGGGGGGGGGGGGGGGAACAAGAAATATGGGCCATTGGTGTTTACAGATAATTCCATGTGGAAACTAACTCCATGAAAGAAGTAGATCTTTGGTGAATTTGAAAACTACAAAGAAGGGTTTTAAGATACTCCACTCAATATTTAACACAAAAGGAGTTTTAAGCCCTGAGCTCATGCACCCGCACTATGAGGGGGGAAAATGTGACTTGTTCCTTAAAAATTCTTTCACAAACAAATATGAGATGGAGATGTGGAGGGTGAAAGCAAATAGTAATTCTTCCATGACTAGAAACAAAAAAGAGACTTGGTCCAAACTTTAGAGGTGAAAAGAAATTTTCATAAGGATCTGCAGGCAAAGGTGTTTTAATGAGTACATGTGTTTTTTTTCTGGGGAGATAATCCATTGTTTTATTAAATTCTCAGAAATGCCTATGAAAGAAACTAACCAACTCCTTCAATAAGGCCAAGTGTTTCTTCTGTATTTACAAGAGCTGGTGCCAAGGCCATAACCACAACCTACCACCTTGAAAATCACTTATCATTCATTTTTTATTCAATGTTTACTTATTGATATGGTTTGGCTCTGTGTCCCCACCCAAATCTCTCTCTAATTATAATCCCCATGTGTTGGAGAAGGGACCTGGTGGGAGATGACTGGATCATGAGGGTGGTTCCTCCCATGCCATTCTCATGATAATGAGCTCTCACAAAAGCTGATGGTTTAAAAGTGGCAGTTTCCCTGAACTCTTTCTCTCTCTCTCCTGCCACCATGTAAGATGTGCTTTGCTTCCCCTTCCAACATGATTGTAAGTTTCCTGATTCTTCCCCAGATATCCAGAACTGTGAGACAATTAAACCTCTTTTCTTCATAAATTACCCAGTCTCCAGTAATATCTCTATAGCTGTGTGAGAACGGACTAATACAGAAAACTGATACCAGTAGAGTGGGGCACTGCTATAAAGAAAAACTGAAAATGTGGAAGCAACTTTGGAACTAGGTAACTGGTAGATGTTGGACAGTTTGGAGGGCTCAGAAGAAGACAGGAATATGTGGGAAAGTTCGGAACTTCCTAGACACTTGTTGAACAGTTTTGATCAAAATGCTGATAGTAATGTGGACAATGAATTCCAGGCTGAGTTGGTCTCGGATGGAAATGAGGAAGTTATTGGGAACTGGAGAGACATGTGGCATTTCATCCCTGCCCTAGCGATCTGTGGAATTGTGAACTTGAGAGAGATGATTTAGGGTATCTAGCAGAAGAGATTCCTAAGCAGTAAAGCATCCAAGATGTAACCTGACTGACTCTGAAAGCAGTCAGTCATATGCATTCACCAAGATATTATCTGAAACTGGAACTTTTACTTACCAGGGAAGCAGAGCATAAAAGTTTGGAAAATTTGCAGCCTGATCATGTGGTAGAAAAGAGAAGCCCATTTTCTGGGGAAGAATTCAACCCAGCTGCAGAAATTTGCTTAAGTAACCAGGGGCCAAATATTAATAGCCAAGACAATGAAGAAAATGTCTCCAAGGCATGCCAGAGATCTTCATGGCAGCCCCTCCCATCACAGGCCCAGAGGCCTAAAAGAGAAAAATGGTCTCATGGGCTGGGTACAGGGTCCTGCTGCTCTGTGCAGTTTCTGGACTTGGCACCCTATGTCTCAGCTGCTCCAGCTCCAACTGTGGCTAAAGGGGGCCAACATACAGCTCAGGCCATGGCTTCAGAGGGTGCAAGTCCCAAGCCTTGGTGGCTTCCACATGGTGTTGGGCCTGCAGATGCACAGAAGACAAGAATTGAGGTTTGAGAACCTCCACCTAGATTTCAGAGGATGTAGAGAAATGCCTGGATGTCCAGGCAGAAGTCTGCAGCAGAGGTGAAGCCCTCATAGAGAATCTCTGCTACGGCAGTGTGGAAAGGAAATGTGGGGCTGGAGGCCCCACACAGAGTTCCCACTGGGGCACTGCTTAGTACAGCTGTGATAAGAGGGTCACCATCCTCCAGACCCCAAAGTGGAAGCTCCACTGACAGCTTGCACCACACGCCTGGAAAAGCAGCAAGCACTCAATGCCAGCCCTTGAAATCAGCCACAGGGGCTGTACCCCACAAAGCTGCAGAGGTGGAGCTGCGCAAGGCTGTGGGAGCATACTTCTTGTATCAGTGTGCCATAGATGTGAGATGTAGAGTCAAAGGAGATTTGGGAGCTTTAAGGTTTAATGACTGCCCTGCCAAGTTTCGGACTTGTACGGGGCCAGTGGCCACTTTGTTTTGGCCAATTTCTCCCATTTGGAACAATTACATTTATCCAATGCCTGTACCCCTATTGTATCTTGGAAGTAACTAACTCATTTTTTATTTTACAAGCTCACAAGTGGAAGGGACTTGCCTTGTATCAGATGAGACTTTTGACTTGGACTTTTGGGTTAATGTTAGAATGAGTTAAGACTTCGGGGGACTGTTAGTAGGCATGATTGTGTTTTGAAATGTGAAAAGCACATGAGATTTGGGAGGGGCCAGGGCAGAAAGATACGGTTTGGCTCTGTGTCCCCACCCAAATCTCACCTCAAATTATAATTCCCACATGTCAAGGGAGGGACCTGGTGGGAGATGATTGCATAATAGGGGCAGTTTCTCTCATGTTGTTCTCATGATACTGAGGGAGTTCTCATGAGATCTGAGGGCTTAAAAGTGGCAGTTTCCCCTATACCCTCTCTCTCTCTCCTGCTGCCATGTAAGATGTGCCTTGCCTTCCCTTCACCTTCTGCCATTATTGTAAATTTCCTGAGGCTTCCCTAGCCACGTAAAACTGTGAGTCAATTAAACCTCTTGTTTATTAATTACCCAGTCTCAGTATCTTTATAGGAGTGTGAGAACGGACTAATACACTTACCAAGCATCTACTATATGCCAGGCACAGTTCTAGTTGGTAGAAATAAAGCAGTACAGTAAATAGAATGAACAAAAAGTCTTTTATTTCTGAAGTTCATTTACCAATGACGAAAGACAGATGACAGATAAAATAAATGAATATACTGTAGTTCAAAGGTGCAAAGTGGAAAAAATAAAGCAAAGTAAGGAGGAGAAAGAGTGAATTTTTTTAATTGCTCTTAGTAGGCAGCAATATATGGCAGGTGGAATTCCAGAGCGTTTTCCCATGAGTTCCTAAAGTCAAAGTAAACAGCAGAATAGAGATGTAAAGAAAAATTGGATGAAATCTTTGAAAGGAGGAGATGAGTGAGGATCATACACCACTCTAGGATTGGAGCCAACATCTAGATTTCTCAACTGTAGTTTGCCCAAGATCTATTAGCAATTATTTCTAATTAGCATTATTTCTAATGTAGAAATAAACAATGCCCATCAGCTTTACTCATTTCATGAAAATGCAAAATACTCAGAAGCTACAACTGTTCTCCAAGAATCTCTTCAGTGGGGCTACAGTTCTTTAGCCAAAGAAATGGCAAGAATCTGTTTAATAGAGTAATGTTTTATGAAAAATAGTTATATATAAAAAGAAATAATGTTGTCAATTATTATGGAATGTTTAAGGTAGAATTTTTTCATAGATAACTCTTAAATTCATATAAAAATCAAAATGTTTAAATGAAATTATCTTTCACTTTTGGCAAACATATAATGCAGAGCACAATATAGTCAGGTGACTATAGTTAACATTAATCTATTGTTCCTTTCAAAATAGCTAGAAAAGAATAATTTGAATATTCCTAGCATGAAGAAAAGAGAAATATTTAAGGTAATGGATATTACAATTCCAATTCAGATTATATTAATGTATGAAATTATCACATGTACCCAGAGAATATGTACATCTATAATGTACCAATAAAAATTAATTTTGAAAACTATACTGTCTAATCTTAATCCATACATGACACAGAGACACACACACATATATGTGAATGAGTGGATGGATGTGTGTGTGTTTGTGTGTGTGTAGCTACACATACAAACATGGATGTACAGATATGTACTAGTTTTACTGCTTTTGGGAGATTAAAATGAAGCAGGTGCCCCCAGAGAGTCAAGCTGTGAGACCTGGTCTGCTAAAGGTCAGAACAAGCACACATGTTCTCTTTCTCTCTCCTTCCTTCCTTCCTTCCTTCCTTCCTTCCTTCCTTCCTTCCTTCCTTCCTTCCTTCCTTCCTTCCTTCCTTCCTTCCTTCCTTCCTCTTTTCTTTCTTTCTTTCTTTTTAATAATTTAGCCCTGTATACCCAGATACTCACTAAGCATTACTATCATGAATAATTATCGATAATAACACCAATATTAATAACTAAAGGTTGTTTAAAACCCATGTAAATGCCACCCACTGGACTTTGAAATAGTAGAAACTGAACACTTCCACAGAGCAGCTTGTTCTCAGACAGCCCAAAAACAGTGCCAGAAAACACATCTTTTGTTTTCAGTGTCAACAAACTATTTGTCAGGAAACAAAAGGAAGGCTCTGCCTGCGCTGGTGGACTTTTCTGAAATCTGAAAATTAGTTTACTGCTTGTTCCTGCTTAGAATTACAGGAAGAAGCAGTTGCACAAATATATTACAAGCTTATTCCTCAGAACTGTTGTGGAAAAAGGCAGACTGAGAGAAGAAAGAGCCCCCACCTCCCTACCTCCCAACACACACCAGTGTTACTGTTAAATCAAGCTGAAAGCTGTCTCCTTACACATTTTAAGTTCAGCCTAAAGGTTTCTCTGTACACAGTGAACTGTAACCTAAATGGATGTGCAAACAGACTATAACCTACTCTTGTGCCAATCACCAAGTTTTGAGCAATCAAAGGTGGCCAACTGTTCAAATCCTATTCAAAATAAGGCAAACACTGAGCTGTAACCAATCCAGCTGTTTCTGTACCTCTCTTCAATTTTTGTACATCACTTTCCTTTTTCTCTCCATAAGTCCCTTTCCACAAGCTGGACTCTCTCGGAGCACACTCTGGCACAGGAGACTGCCTGATTTGCCAGTAGTTCTTCGCCCAGTTAAACTCTGCTAAGTTTAATTTGTCTGAGGTTTTTCTTTTAACGCCACCTAAGGATTAACCTTCTCTAGGGCCTCAGTTCTCAAATTCCATTTTCTGAAGACTGTCCCAGGAAGTGTGTACAGGGCAAATATTCTGAGAAGGTCGGAGGTAGAGCTCAGGATGCTGTAGATTCCCAAGTGCCACAGGAAATTCGGAGGCAGGTAACCCAGGTACTGCAGTTTGAAAAGCACAGCTGTTTTTGGAAGAGGGGTACTTTCTCTTAACATCTTCTCCTAAATCGTGAGTCATCCTGCCATAGCCCACCTTGCACCTTTTTCTCTCCAGTCTACTCTGCCCCACACTGCCTCACACTGGACCCCACTCCTTTATTTTCAACCCTTACAAAACATTACAAATTCAATCCAAATGTTGTATAAAATTTGTGAAGAGCAAAGCTTTAAGTACAATCCAGAGTAGAAAACAAGTTCAAACAGATACCAGAAATTTCTGTTCATTGAAATGTAATGCCCTTTCCTCTGAAGAGGGAATTTCCCAAAACTTTTTTCCTTATGCCTAGGGTCCCCTAACAGGTTGCTGAGAATCCACTCCTCTTCCTCCTTCCTCTGTGCCAGGGATTTTACAACAAAATTCTCCATGTTTCTGTATGCAAAGCAGTTTGATTTTCTACCCAACCCTTACTCCAAACTAGATTCTGTGTCTCCCTCAGCATACCCTAGCACTTGTTAAATTGTTCTGCTCAATTAAGGCCCATCTACTCCATGTCTTTATTCTCAGCAGCACGAACAGCCAGAGCTTTGAAAATAGAATTTTCTTTAGCACATCAAATCCTTAGGCAAAGCACCTCTCACACCATTATCCATAGCAGATGGTAGCAACAGAATTATGCACCCTCTCGCGGTCCAGAACAAGTCTATACCCTGGAGCAAGGGTGAAAGGCAGAGTCCTTCCAGTTATATTTGTGTTTTAAATAATTCAGTTTATTAAAATTATAAATGTTTTGAACTAGACTAAAATGTTTGCTCTCTTACAAAGTGTTTCGAGAAACTGAAATATTCCCTGCCTCAGTAACTGCCTTACTAATAAGCATGTTGCAATCAAATAAAAATTTTTTCCAGAATTTTAGTGATACAAAGACATTTCCACTATGCTCTTTGCCTGGGATAATTTTTTTTAATCATTGAAATACTCAGAGCATAATAAACTCAGACCTGTTCATTGTGACCCAGGAAAGGATTTTAAAATCTTATAGATTTGAAGAGACCTGCTGTTGGAAAGAGGGCACAGTAAAGGAACATCTTAAAACTTTAGAATTAGAACCTCAAGTAAGCTTGAGTAACATATTTATCTGAAAGTGAGTGATAATGGATTCATTACACAAGCCAGCTCCCCTCTAACTTATCTCCAATGCATCCTTTGGATGACAAGGCAAGGGGCTTGTGGTAGGAAAGTCTTCCTCTCCAGATCAAATGAGTTTGAGCACCTTGTTCCTTTCCTTCATAGCCCTTTCCTTAGTTTACTTTGCTTTTAGTATTATTTGATTAATTCCTACTCCCTGTTATACATGTAAGCTCAAGAGAGTGGGAACTTTATCTTTTACTTATCACTGGAATTCCAAGAGCCTCGTACAACACCTGGTATTAAATAAACTTGCATTCATACTGTTGAATGAATAAACAGACGATTATTTGAGGATGTGAGTCTTTCACTTGAAAGTTAAAAAGTTGACCATATAATTTCAAAACATAGGACAAGAATATAGAGAGAATATACTGAAGGTTTGGTACAGAGAGCAAAAGAACAAGTCCAGTTTTACCAGTAATAAATAATCTCATAGCCAATCAGATGATCACAGTCCTGTGAGGAAGATGACAATTATAACAAGCATGAAAAGAATAACATTTGGATTCCACTTTATAATTGAGTGCCATCACCTAGAGTATGGCACTCATTCTCATAGCAACTCTTGGGAATAGTCAGAGCAAGGGCTTCAAAATCCCCACTTTGTAGAGAAGGGAACTAGAAATGAAAGAAATTGCACGATTTGTCATGCAGAAATAATAAGCAGAACCAGTGTGTTGGCAGATGTGCAAAGCAGTTACATGTGACTTCACTAAAATTGTACAGAATAGAAAGTGGGGAGTATAGACTTGTCCTCAAATCATACCACACTACAGAGTGGGTCAGAAATAGCCAACAGTTATGACTTATTAAGACCCAAACTTCAGGTTCTAAAAATATTCCTGTAGAATAACAGAATATCTGTTTATGAAGTTAAACATTATTTCTTATTTGTTATTTAGAGGTAGGCTTGGTGGTTGCATAAGGATTAAAATTGAAAATAGAAAGCAAAATGAGATTCAAATAAATATTTAAATAAGTAAAGCAACCCTAAATTTGCAGATATTACCAATAATGAATTATGATCTTAAAGAAACTTTTCTAAACTATCAACAACATAATTGATCAAACATTTCAAAAATAAAACCAAATTATTTATTCCATCTATAGAAAATAGTGTTACAAAGTCATTGTGACATGAAGAGCCAAAGAGAATGAAGTCAAAGACTACCATAAAAAAATTTATTAAAAGACAGTTCATTAATATTTTATTATTCTCTAAATAATTTAAAGTGATCTCTTCTTTTGTCCTAGATCAATATTCTTTTTTTTTTTTTTTTTTTTTTTTTTTTTTTTGGAGTTTTGCTCGGACACCCAGGCTGGAGTGCAATGGCATGATCTCAGCTCACTGCAACCTCCACTTCCTGGGTCCAAGTGATTCTCCTGCCTCAGCCTCCCAAGTAGCTAGGATTACTGGCGCACGCCACCACATCCAGCTAACTTTGTATTTTTAGTAGAGATGGGGTTTCACTATGTTAGCCAGGCTGGTTTGAACTCCTGACCTCAGGTGATCCACCCACCTCGGCCTCCCAAAGTGTTGGGATTACGGGTGTGAGCCACTGCGCTGGGCCAAAGTTCCTTTTCTCAACAAATTTTGCAAACATCATTTTGTGTTATTTTTCCTTAAGAGAGCTTCCTCTACAAATTATATATTCTGTAGGCCCTCTAGATTCACCTGTGTTCAGAAATATTTTTGTAAACAGGAAATCTCAATGACAAGACACAATTTTTCCAACTCCTTGAGTTTCCATACATGAGCTCATAATAGGTATTTTTTAACTTTGCCCCATAAAACTTTCCAAATATATTCCAAAGTGGACACAATAGTATAATCACTTTACCCAACATCCAACTGCAACAATTATCATTTTTCTAATTGTATTTCTTGTGGTTTACTTTTAACATGAATACAGATTTCTGAACTGTGGTTGATTTCTAAACCTCTGTTGGGAAATTGAAGTGAAAAAAAGGACTAATAAAATTTCAGTGGCTTCATGTTTGTTTTTAAATGTAATATTTTATGATCCATTAACTTTTAAAACCAAGTTCTTTCTGTTCTTTGGAAACTAAAAAGATGAATTATAAATGTTTTACATGCTGAGAAACGTTTTTAAAATATATTGAAAATAAATAAATATTTATGGAGGCCTACTATAAGCTGAAGAAAAAAAAACACACACACACAAGACCATGCTTGCTTACAAGTTCACATTATAGTTGGAAAAACACAAAATAGATCAGTATAAACAGAAAAGAAAGGTCACAAAATATAAGCTTCTTGAGCATGCAATACATCATTTTGATGTCAGATAACTGGAGAAATATATTTCAAGAGAAATGTATCATGAGGAAATGTTTCATAATTGACATATATGATCAATATGTCAAATGGTGCAGACAAAATTTCACATATAATGGCTGATCATTCAAAGGTTATGAGTAAATGGACCGATACAGTACAATTGCCTGGAATACATAACTATACTTTCACCTTCAAATTACAGTGCTATTAATAGGAGCTTGGCTTGACAAGTAGAGAGCAAGAATTTTCTGCCTTGTGATTTCTTTATGCTGCCTGCAGTCTTCATGCCCATTGTATGTAATTATCTAAAATTAAATTTACAGCAAAGGTCATGTCACTTTAAAATCTCTTGATAACAAAAATAAGATGATTAAGAAATCTGTTCAACAAGGCCGGGCGCGGTGGCTCAAGCCTATAATCCCGGCACTTTGGGAGGCCGAGACGGGCGGATCACGAGGTCAGGAGATCGAGACCATCCTGGCTAACATGGTGAAACCCTGTCTCTATTAAAAAATACAAAAAACTAGCCGGGCGAGGTGGCGGGCGCCTGTAGTCCCAGCTACTCGGGAGGCTGAGGCAAGAGAATGGCGTAAACCTGGGAGGAGGAGCTTGCAATGAGCTGAGATCGGGTCACTGCACTCCAGACTGGGCGACAGAGCAAGACTCCGTTTCAAAAACAAAAGAAAAGAAATCTGTTCAACATAAAATTTCTTAGCATGCCCTAATGCAAATCTTTCTATTGCTTTTTCAAAGCCATATATTCCCTTTCAATTCACGTTTTGAAAAAAGAACAAAGTAAACCTAAAAGACATAGAAGGAAACAAATAGTAAAGAGAACAGTAAAAAATGGTCAAAGGAAAACCAAACAATGGGAAGAATGCATAAAGACAAAAATTGATATTTTTAGAAAGATTAATAAAAGTCATAAGCCTCTAACAAGGCTGTTCAAGAAAAAAATAAAAAAATAATTTATCAATATCAGCAATTAAAGAGGAGACCATCACAGATTCTCAGATATTAAAATAATAATAAAGAAATATTGTTAACAACTATATGATAATAAATTTGACAACTAAGATGAAATTGACAGGTTCCCCAATAAATATATAGTACCCAAAATAACACAAGAAGAAACAGAAAATATTAATAACCCTATATTTTTTAAAGAAATTACATTCATAATTTAAAAGCTTCACACAAAGAAAACTCCATGCCCTCAGGGCTTCACAAGTAAATTCTACCAAAATTTAAGGAAGAAATAATGTCAGTTTTACACATAAACTCTTTCAGAAAATACAGAAATAAAAAATGTTTTCCAATTTGTTTTATGACACCCAGAGTTACCCTGATACCAAAATCATAGGCAATCATCTTTTTCCAAGAAAAGGAAACTACAGATGAATACCTCTCCTGAACACTGATTCGAAAATCCCTAAAATATACTAGTAAATCAAATTCATCAAAAATACTTCACAACAAAATGGGATTTATCCCATTTAGAAGGTTGATTTTTCTACTTGAAAATCAGTTGTAATTGACCATGTTGATGAATTAAAAAAAGAAAAACTATATAATCAGCAGCTCAATAGATGCAGAAAAATAGTTTTGAAAAATTCAACATGTATTCATGATTTAAAAACAAAAACACTTAGTGAAGTTGAAATAGAAGAAAACTTCCTCATTCTGAAAAGGGGCAATAATATAAACCCTTCGCCTAACATCATACGCAACAGTAAACTAAGAACAGACAAGAGCTACAAGCAGTTATATATACATTGATGCAGACAAAGTCTGCAGTTAGATTCAGGCAACTTAATTATCTAAAAAAAAACAAAAAACCAGTAATTTTCGAAGAATGTGACAGAATCTAGAGTAGCAACAACAATGTCCTATATCCAATCACAAAAATAGCAGCATAGCAAAGAAACTGAAGAGTAACCCATACTCAGGCAAAAAGGCAGTCAACAGAAACAAACTGCAAGTATGTCCAGATGTTGAATTTTTAAATGGGCAGAAGACTTAAAGAGACACTTCACAAAAGGAAATATGAAGCTGCCAGTAAGGATAGGAAAATGTGCTCAACATCATTAGTCATCAAGGAAATGCAAATTAAAACCAACATGAGATGGCATTTCATAACAAATAGAATAGCTAACAAAAAGACTAACAATACCAAATATTGGCAAGGATGTGGAGCATCTCTCATATGTAAAGTCAAAATAGTATAAGGCCTTTGGAGAAATATTTGGCAATATATTATAAAGTCAAACATACATTGACCCTATGATGCAGGAATTCCACTCTTGGGTATTTACTTAAGAAAAATGAAAGCATATGTCCACAAGTAGACTTGCACAAAAATGTTAATATGAGTTTTATTTGTAATAGACAAAAATGGGAAGCAGCCAAAATGTTCATCAACAGGAGAATGAAGAAACAAATTACAATATAGTCATACAGTGAACTAGTACTCAGAACCAAAAATCAGCAAACTAATGATACATACAACAATGTGATTGAGCCTCAAAACCATTACGTCAAGCCAAAGAAGCAAGTCGCAGAAAATAGATATATGATTGCATTTATATGAAGTGCCAGCATAGGCAAAACTAAGCTATGGTGATGGAATCACAGGGGCAGGGAAAGGGAGAGTATCTGGAAAGGGATATGGAATTTCCTGAGGTAATAGAAATGTTCTACATTGGGAGCCACAGTGGCTCAGGCCTGTTGTCCTGGTGCATAAGGAGGCGAGGCTTAGGCATTCGAAGCCAGCCTGGGCAACATAGAAACCTCTCATTTATATAACCAAGAAATGTTCTACATCGTTATTGTCATGTTACTTGATACACATTTATCAAATTCCATTGAAATGTAAGCTTAAAATCTGTTTGTTTTACTGTGTGTAAACTGTACTTAAGAAAAAATAATTTTTCAACGCTACATTTAATTTTATAGCCCTAATATTTTCTTAGTTACACTTGAAAATAAGTAGGTTGACTTTTGAAAAAAAAAATTCCATTGAAAAGTTTGATCACAGAAATCTTTTCATAAAGTTTTTATCTGCTGCCATAGAATCCTGAGAACCTACACATACACACACATACACACACACACATACACACACACACTAGACTGACCCATGTGAATATAACTTTCCTGGCTCCTGCTTCCTTACCATCAAGGGGGGTATAGAAATGACAGTGAGTTGCTTGGGGAGAATATCTGCTTTCCTGATAAGATACTTACCTTTTTAAAAAAGGTCTCTGGAGAGAGGGCTTTAAAGCAAAGAATAGAAAGAATTGCAGGCCCCATGAAAGGAAGAAATTAGAATTAGTGAGGCCCCAGAAGATCTGTCAAAAGATATCACATAGACTGCCGTTGCTTCTTTGTTTAGAAAGGTATAGAGATAGCCACACATTGCAGAAGACCAGCTGGATGAAGCTTAAATCCCGGAATCAAGAAAGTAAATATCTAATTGGCAATATTTGTTACGAAAAGTTATGCTCCCAATTAGCTGAGGTTTTTGGAAAAGATATTCAGATTGAAAAGTCAACAAAAATGTACTGCTTGCTTTTACTTTATTCAAAAAATGACTAAAATTTTATCTTAAAATCTATATAAGGAATATACTCTGTATTTATGAAATATTCTATTGAATTTCAGCAGTAAAAGGAAATTCCTGCCACTAATGGTGAAATCATCATGAACTTATACCTAGACCATAAATATATTTTCAAATTAAATAAGTCTTTTCTAGAAATGATAAAGCTTGAAACCACACTCTTGTCATTTTGACCTTTTACAAAGCTAGACTTATTAGAAGACCTAAAAGCACCCAACATATGTGGTTATATCTTTATTTGTTATAGCCTATTTCTTAACAATGTCCTTCCTATTACTAATATTTGTGTGTTATAATCCTCTGTTAATAATATGAGTTATCTGTCATTGGTTCCATAATACAGAATGATAAACAGTGTTAGGAAAACAAGCTATAGTTCTCTGTTTATGTTGAATCCAAAGTTCGCCATTTACTCACTGTAAAGGAGTATGTTCCACATGTTGCATGGCCTCTGGCCTCAGTTTCCTCATCTGTTAAAAAGGGGGTAATAATAGTACATTCTTCACAGGGTTATTTCAAAGAGTAAAGTAGAATTGAATGGAAACAATTTCAGCACCTTAATATCTCCTTGACATTTCAATTGGATTCTACCAATAACTCTATAAAGTAATCTACCAATAACTCAATAAAGCACAGAGAACAGTGGCCCTATCTTTCCATGTTCCTCCCTCCTTCATGACAGTACCCACAGAAGAGGAATTTTGTGTTTCTATAATGCTAAATGCCATAAAAATATTTTTTAAAAGGAAAGACTCTAGCTGTATAGACTATGGCTAAGTCTGTCATCCATTTGTTCATTTACATAGTTTCGAACTTTGGAATCAAGACTTCTGATTTCAGTTGAGAAGTGTGAAGCAAATAATTCTCTAATCAAATTGTACTAACGTAAAAAGCAAGGAAAAAGCCTTCAGGATCTCCGGCTAGGCAAAGAGTTCCTAGACTTGACACGAAAAGTATGACTCACAATAGAAAAACATGATAAGTTAAACAAGGAAGGAAGGAAGGAAGGAAGGAAGGAAGGAAGGAAGGAAGGAAGGAAGGAAGGAAAGAAGGGAGGGAGGGAGGGAGGGGGAGGGGAGGAAGGAAGGAAAGAAGGGAGGGAGGGAGGGAGGGGGAGGGGAGGAAGGAAGGAAAGACATGCATAACACACCCACCCACCCACCATTCGGTTTTGTTTTTTTAAACTGACGATAAAAAAATAAAATAAAATTCTTTGGGATCCAAGTTAGAGAGAGCTGTTTGCTTTGTCCACAAGGAAAGGCTTTGAGAAGCCAAAAGGTGACTTACTAATTCTACAAAGAATTTACCAGAAGGAAGGAAATGCAGCATCAGTGAATGACGCAAGTAACCAGCACCTGGAGATGTCATCAGCTGAATACCAAAATGGGGCAAACTGAATAGTGAAGAAAGATGTGTCAAAATTGGGCAAGGAATAAGGTATAAAGTAGGGGAGAAATGATAAGGAATTTATAATAAATCTCTGAAGTATTGGCTATTGCTTTATGTATAACTTGGCATGTTCCCACAGGAATAGGATCAGGTCTTAAAGAGTTGCCTGTGGGCCATCTGAAACTGTTAAATGCATTAGGAAAGATATGTTAGATGTGTTGGAAAACTTAAATGAGTTGAAAGTAATTGTTACTAATTACTTCACATAGTGATTGTGAGGGCTGAGAGAGCATATTTAAATCATCCAACAATGTTCAAACTGTTGTTCTTTAATATGAAATAACTTCCTCCTATTATATTACTAGAACAAAACAAAAACATAGTCGCAAATAAAGAGTCTTAACAGAAAAGAGACAAGACACCATAATTTTTTAAACTGTCAAATAGGTTGACAGATGAAAATACTTATCATAGTGAATATAAGTGGCCTACATGCACCCATCATAGAATTCTAAGTCATAGAATTTAAGATTGGTTTAAAAAATTGAATCTGAGTGTATATTTCTTATCAAGGCACCAAAGCTGAAAAGATACAGAAATTATCAAAGTACAGTGCTAGATAAATTTTTATCAATTTAACTTTTTAAAAACTAGGCACAACAATGTAAATTTAGAAAAATTGGAGTTTGGAGTTTTTCTAAAAGCACCAAATTGTAAAAGGTCATTATAATTGATAGCTCATAATTCACAAAAATGTAAATATGTGCAAAATAGGATAAATAAATATAGCATAAAGTAAGAACTATTCGAAAGTAAAAGGGAAAACAGAACATTTGTAATCCAGTCCTATACGTCTACAACAGATTCAATAAATAAAAATTATAAAAGGGCTTAAAGAAGAAAAAATGATATGATTAGAAAGTATATGATAAAAGATATTAAAAGAAAAATGCAAAATGAAACATGAGCTTTGAGTTTAAAAAAAGAAAAAGCTGATATACAGAAGTGGACAGGTCAGTTAGAGATGCTGGCCAAAGGGAAGTGAGGAACTGTTCAGAGACAAAGTCAGGGTTCAGAGGAGAAATCATCCAGTATCTACAGGAAAAGAAAACTGAGTCATTAAAATGCTCACAATAAGTGTCTATATGGTAGGTAGAAACTGACTCCTTTTACTGCACAGTCAACACTCAATAAAATACACCACTTCTGATACCAGATGTGTAGAAGGTTTTCCCCACACACCAAGCAATTCACCAGCAGAAACCAACCAGGTGTTCTACAATTTAACTCAGTTCTGATGTTAACTGATTATATTGTCACAAAATCTTTGTCACTACTCAGTACCATCATTAATTTTTCTGACAGGAAATCACAGTTTTTTTTTTTAATTTCCTATACTAACAAATTTAAATTTTCTACATATGTTCCTTGACTAATTGCATTTTTATCCAATAAAATTTCAGTCTTTTAATTATTTAAAAACTGGATTTTTTTTTCTTAACATAGGGTGTGGAATCCATCAAAAGAAAACAGTCATTCATTGTATTAGTTAGCTAGTAGCTGCTGTAACAAAGCACTACAAATGGGTTAGCTTAACAGAAATGTATCTTCCTACAGCTCTCAAGTTTACAAGTCTGAGGCCAACATGTCAGCATGTTGGCTCCTTTTGCAGTTAGTGAGGGAGAATCTATTCCACGGCTCTCTCCTAGCTTCTGGTGTTTCATTGGCAGTCTTTGGCATCCCTTAATTTGTAGATGTATCACCCCAATCTCTGCCTCACATTCACATGGCATTCTTCCTGTGTGTATGTCTGAGTCTCCAAATTTCCCCTTTCTATAAGTACATATTAGGGCTCCATCCTATGCCTGTATGGTTTCCTCCTAACTAACTGGATCTGCAATGTCTCAATTCCAAATTAGGTCACATTCTGAGGGTAAAAGCAGTTGGGGAGCAGTTCCATATAAAGACTTTGGGGGAACATACTTCAACTCATAGCATTCAGTAATTCACGTATCAATACATTTAGGCAGAGAACATTTATGTTATGAATCCTACAATGTTTAGCCTCATGCTAACCATTGGAAGGAGAGAGGAAACTTCCAGTTCCTGCCCTCACTGAGCAGACAGTTGAGATGTGGGACCTGCCACTCTGTTTTGCTCACTCTGCTCCAGCCATACCAAGCTCCTCCATGTTCCTAGGCACAGTTAGCAAGCCCCTTCCTCAGGGACTTGGCATCTTCTCTTTCCTCTGCCTGGAATGCTCTTCACTAGATCCTTCAATTCGCCACCTCTGTGAGATCTTCCCTAACTATCCCATTTAAAATAGTGACACTACTCATCTCACACTGCCTATTTCTCCTTCTAATTTTCTCAAAAATTCTTTGCATCTTCTAATATAGTCTATAACTTACTTCTTTGTTTTGTTTATTGTCTGCCTCCCCACTAGAATTAAACAACTTGAGGATAGGGATTTTTGTCTGTTTTGCACACTGCTGTATCCCCAGGGCCTAAAATCATGCTCAGATGATGATGATGCAATGGATTAAGTGCTATGAGAGATACTACAGTGTTAAGGTTTAAGTTCAATATTCTCTTATTTATTTTACACACATTTATTGAGCACCTATTTAGGTATTGCTTGTGTAGTAGTGATTCGTATCAAATTCACTTTCTTTTTTTATTCTCTCTGCTCTTCAGAATAAAAGCTTCCTAAATCATCAATTTAATTCAATATCATTTTATTGCATAAGCTAAGGGCCAAGCACTGTGCAAATTATTTACATTAATTATTTATCTATTCTACAGAACAACCCTATAAGGGAAGCGCTCTTACAGTCACTTCCTACACAAGGTAACTGAGATGTTTTAAGCCTTTTCTGAGGTCAAAGTAGCAAGCCACAGTGCTAGAATACAAATCCAGATCTGTCAGTCACCCCTTTTCCTATCTAAAGATTCTTTCATTCATCATCTATCTAAAAATCGAAATACTCTGATATTGTGTCCTTAATTCCTTTTTTAGTCTGATTTTTAAGGAAAACTTTATTTTCCCATTATTTGGTATTTTTGTTTGTTTTAGTTTATTAATTCCAGATCCTATTTTCTAGTCATCTCAATAAGTACTGTATAAATTCTTACTCTTTGAAATTGAATTTGTTCATGGCCTACAATGATCAGTGTTTATTTATGAGCCACAGATCCCTCAGAAGAAAGTATAATCCATATTTCTGTGGTATAGAGTTGGTACCTGAAACTATGAGGCCAGGTGTTTTCTTGGCTTCATAGTAGAACAGAGTTTGAGATTATAATGAGCCAGCCACTCCACAGTTCAGACCCTCTCAAATAATTTCTTTTTGATCCTTAGTGGGGGACAGGGGTAAAGAAGAGAGGATGATCCCTCAGATGTCCCATAAAATGCTATTTCCCTTGGTCCAGTATGCCTGACTACTCACGGTATTGCCAACTTACTTCAGGGAATCCGAGAACTCAGCCCAAATCATTTCCCAGGTGGTGCTGTTTATGGATTCTGTTCACTCACAGTATCTGTACCATTAATTTGTATTCAAGTAACTTCTGGCTTGAATGTCTTTGTACCTTAGCAGACAATCTTCTCATATTATGTTGCATAGCCCCTACCTTGGAAACTGTGATATTGTGATGTAATAAGAAATACATATTTGGTCTCTGGCCCAGTTCCTGGCAGAGAACTCCTAAAACTCTTATCATTTTCTGAGTGATAGGAGTGCTAGGTGCATCTTTTGTTTTAATATTTGGTCCTCGACCCCAACTCCTGATACAAAGTTCCTAATCCTTTGGAATTTCCTGGGTGATAGAATCTTTTGTTCTTATGGGGTGACTCATGGTGGGCTCCTGGATCAGGGCTGGTCACCAGAAAGAACAAGCCATGAGGAGAGAAGAGCTGGAGATCTAATAATTGATCATACCCAAGTGACAAACCTTCCATAAAAAAATCCCTGAACACGTGGATGTGTCTGGAGGGTAGTGCATTTGGGAGAGTGTGGAAACCCTCCACTGCTTTGCCCATACCTCACCCTGTGAATCTCTTTCATCACACTGTTCATCTGTATCCTTTACAATGTCCTTTGGAATACATTGGTAAACGTGTTTCCCTGAGTTCTGTGAGTCACTCAAGCAAACTAATCAAACCCCAAGAGTGGGTCATGGGAAGCACCCAATTTATAGCTAGTTGGTCAGAAGCATAGGTCACAACCTGGGGATTGTAGCTGGTATCTGCAGTAGAGGACACTCCTGTGGGACTAAGTCCTTAACCTGTGGGGTCAGTAAGATCCTTTACAAACATATTTGGCAATAAGCAGTAAGAGCCTTAAATCATTCATCCTTTGGCTCAATAATTCAGATTCTTGGACTCTATCCTTAAGAAATCATGTAAAACATGGACAAATCTTTATATGGAAGGAAATTTGTTGCTATGCTATTCAAAACATTAGAAAAATAAAAAGTGTAAGAAAGTCTAAATGCTAACTGTTAAGATGAGGGTTAAATAAATTATGATTCATTCACTGACAGAAATATGAAAATCAGAAAAATTAATCTGAAGACTTGGTAGCACCTTAAAATGCATAGAAGTATAAAAGTAGAATATGTACACTGATTACTTTCATGCAGAAAACATGTGCATATGCAAACTAAGGTATTTTACTTTTGTATAATAAATTTCTTATACATATATCGCCTGAAAAATATATTTTAGTAACATTCAAAAATGTCATTATAACACAACATATTACTTTGTGCCAAAAATACTTCAGTGAATTTCAGAGAGGAGGAAAATCACATCTAGCTCTAATGGTTGAGAAGAGATGTCATGCAGGAAGTTAGGTTTAAACTGGACATTGAACAATTTGGATGGCAGAGAAACGAGTACACATTCAGAACAATAATTTTAATTTATGTTCCAAACTCCACATCACCCCAATTTGGAGTAAGAAATAAACTCAATGGATCTGTACATGTCTTAGTCAATCAGAATTAGAGTCCATGGACTCCCACAAAGCCATATGACCTCCAAGTCTGACATCAAAATTACATTAAGATCAGCTAGAAATAGATTCGGTTAGGTTTCTGTCCATTTGTTTCTTAAAAGATGAAAGTGTTATAAAAATACACCATGACTTGGTTATCTTTAACCAATTTACCTGTGAAATATGAAACAACAGATTAGGAATAAAATTTATTTTGAGAAACAATATGATCATTCACATGAAAACTATCCCAAGCTCTCAGATAATTTTAAATTCCTAAAAGATTTTCCCAGACTTACAGACAATGATTTATCATTACTTCATTCTAACAAACCGTCACCATAATTCTGAAATTATAACTAAATTTATATCCAAAATATACACAAGAGGAAGCTGTAGAAAAATTTCCAACACAAGGTTCCTTCCTAATAAAATGAATCCCTCACTGTATTCTAAGGCCTACAGTGTCAGGAACTGTATATCATTTCTCAGAGTCTTCCACATATGGAGCATATGTAAGACAATAAATTTTTTCTGAGAAAATCAACACAGGTAAAAATCATAAAGCAAAAGACTAATAGACAACATTATAGAAATATTTTAAAATTTTGTGTAGCAAAAAAATCATAATAAAAGACAAAAGGCAAGCTAAAACTGAAAAACATTATCTGCAACACGTCAGAAAAAAGAGATGCTTTCTTTACAATGTTCTCTTACATGTAAATAAGAAAAGATCAACATCCAAGAGAAAAAGGGGCAAACATGCAGCCTACCTCCAACACCACAATATCCTAAGGAAGGAGTGATCATTAGAGAATAAGTATAGAAAAAAATCAACATTCACATGGCAGGTTTAATAAGTTTGCTTAATAATACAGAATTTGAAGAGAAATATTTAATAAACATGAGGTGTATTGATGAATGTGCATAATCCACTCAGCATTGTTATTACGATCTATGTTTAAACACTTTACATTGTTAATTAATGTTGGTTAATATTGGAAGTTCTGTTAATTACAACTAAAATGTCAAGTAGCATTATCGCAAACACATATTCATTTATATTTCATGGCTATGTTTAATTTCTTGAGGTGTTTCTCAAAAGAAACACCTTTGAGATACAGAGAGCAATTTTATGTAATAGCACCACAGAATTGATTCACATTGTTTTTCCATGTTTACAACTTTCTTTTTAGGTGTGTATATATTTGCATTCAATTCATTGAAAAAAAAATTCTTCTTTGCAGACATATATAATGGAATTCTTGCCTGTGATAAGCAAAAATAAAAATAAAAATTTAAAAAATATGGAAAAAAGAGAAAAACAAATGCAATTGAGGGTTGTGAAATGCCTAGGACTGAAATCTAGAAATCTGTTTATTAATAACATAGCCTTTTGATGTCATTTTTAGAAATACTAGAGACTATTTTCACCTCTCAGATTGTCCTTTCTTGAACTCAGCATCCTTGAGCAAGAAAGACTGTGTTCTCCACACTGTATGATGGAACACAGGCAGCCACTTATTAATAAGAATCAATTTGAACTGCCAGGCAGAGATGAAACATCAGCACAAGTGATTAAAAGGTTACATTTCAATTCAAATATCTAAGTAAGAATAATAGCCATTCCCACAATACCAATAGACTTTGAAACTGGCTATGTTCACCAATATCCTCAGGATAAATGTACATATACATGGACCAAAAGAAGACATTTTCCCTCTAATATAAAAGTAAATTACTTAGGGTTAATTTGGCCTAAGCCCATAGATCAGTGGTTCAGGATAGAGCAAGGTATGACACCTATGAGAATAGTTCTTCAGCTTTTAAATTCTAATTGAGTCAGTTATTTTTCTCTTTATTTTGTACAAATTTATTGAACAACAAAGTTTAAAATTTAGGCTCTAAACAAATTTTATAAAAATCATTTTTCAACTTGGTGTCTACTTTTCTGCCCCATAAAAGTCCTGTGGCAGAAGTCGAAAAAGCCAAGGAAAAAGAAATGAGGAATTAAGTCAGAGAAGTGATGGTGTAAATGAGAGATAACTAGGGCCTTGAAAGTCCCTGCAAGGAGACTCAGAATTCAGCTCTAAGTCAGATAGAAAACTGCTGGAGGATTTTGAACAGAGAAGTAATTTTAATTTTTTGGCATTTTAATGGGGTCACTCTGCCTGCCGGGTTAAGCATAGCCTGTATTTAAGATAAGGGTTACAGAAACTATCACTCTAAGCCAGATTGAAAGGTCAAGGTGGGTTGGACCAGATGGGGACAGGAGCTGGTAAGAGACGGTTCATTTGTGGATACTGCCGAAGGAAGAGGCAAAGCAATGTGTCTGGAAATGAGGCATGAAAAGAAAATGGAAATCAGAATGATTCCAAGGTATTTGACCTGAGCAAATGGAGGATATTTGCTGTTGACAGAGCTGGGGGAAACTTTGCGGGACTGGGTCATGGAATGAATGCAAGAGCTCAGTTTGAGAGTTATTGGAAATGTCTGGAATTTGAAAACTTCCATTTGCATATGGCAATGTCAAGTAGATCATTGAGTATACATGTCTCAAATTGAATGAGATGACCAAGAAAGTGAGGACAGAGAGAGGGGAGAACCAGAGTTAGCACTCTGGGGCACTCTGACATTTAGTAGTAAAACAGAAAGAATCAGCAAAAAATGTCTCAGCCAGTGGTATAGAAGGCAACCTGGAGATCAGCTGTACTGGAGATCAATTAAAGAAAGTTTATTAAAGACAATGAGTTATCAAGTGGTAAACAATGTTGGCAGTGGTTACCAGAGACCAGGAAGAGTAGTGGGGAAGGGTATGAACAGAGGTTTATTGGGTAAAACCATACAGTTAGACAGAAGGAATAAGTTCTAATGTTTAACAGCACAGTATGATGTCTATACTTAACAGTAATTATATATTTCAAAATACCTAGAAGAGAGAATTTGGAATGTTCCCAACACGGAGAATCGATCAGTGAGGTGATGGATATCCCAATTACCCTGATTTGATCATTCCATATTGTATGCATGAATCAAAATATCACATGTACACCATAAATATGTATAATTATTATACATCAAGAATAATGTAGATAACTAAAATGAGGACTAAAAACTGACCAACAGGTATTACAATGTGAAATTTCCTTGGTGACTTTTGATAAGAGCAGCTTCCCAGAGTAGTAAGAATAGTCTAACTGCAGTGTGCTCAAGAGAGAATGAGTTAGCAAGTTCAGATTGTGGGAAACTCCACAGGCAAAGGAAATAAATTGCAAGGAAACTAACGCAGAGAGAAGATCCATATTAAACGAGATTAAAGGAGACAAATCAACCAATTATAACAAATGGACTTTATGTGGATGAACAAGCAACAACAAGATATACCCACAAAAATTTGGATTCAAACAAATCATAAAAAACAAACTAAAACTGTGAGAAGTTTTACCCTGGATACTTGGTAATATTAGGGTTTTTTTTTTTTTTACTTTTTAGGGGTGATTGTTTTATAATTACGTTTGCTTATTAAGATTATTTCGTGTATTTTAGATACACTTACAAAAGGATTTACAGATAGAATTATATGATGTCTAGGATGTGATTCAAAATAACACCATAGTGGGTAGAGATTGGGTGGGAAGAAGAAATACTAATATAAGGATGGGATAAGATTGCCATATGTTGAGAATTGTTGAAGTTGAGTAACGGTACCTGGTGGTACTGTTCGCTATCCTTTTTATATGTTTGAACTTTTTTATAATAAAAATTTTAAAATTGTGGTGTGGGGGATCAGAGAGAGAAGAAAAAAACAGGACCCTGAGTATAGACAACTTTTTCAGAGTTTTGCTGTATAGTAGAGATTCACGTGCAGTAATCAGAGGGGAAGTAGAGTCAAGAGTTGTTTTTAAGAGTTAAGAATACCGATTTTGTTTGCTGCTGCTTGGCCTTCCAAGAAGAATTTAGTTCTGACAAATAATTTAATTCTTTACTAATCAGAAGTTAAGTTATAGTGGTGACTTTAAGAGAGGTCAAAAATTGTTCTAAGAAATCAATACACAAATATCCAACTTCAGTTGACGTCACAGAATGCTTAAGAATCATCCACATTATAAAATTTCTAACAGTCTTATTCTTTCCCAATATAACTACAACCATTACTCACACCTACATATCCATCAAAAACACACATTCAGAAACTCTCTACATAATAACATTGAATGAAAATTCTGTTTCAAAGTTATAATCTGCTAATATAACTCACTAGCAAAGTATTAGCGCATGATAGGTAATAAATTTGGATTAAATATAACCAATGCCTAAATCAAAAAATGAAGAAGCAAGGAAAATTGTTATACACTTTGTGTAGCCATTCCTTAAAATCAAACTATCAACTCATTGGCTTATTAGTAGAGTTAATTCTTAAATGTTTTCCTTAATCACTACTGTACTCATTTTTATTTCAACATCGCTGGCTAACAAGTACTCAGTTGCTGCAACAACTACCCACAAATAAATAGAGAGCAGGTGAATGTCTGTTTCTATGGTTTCTATTTACAGTAGAGAGAGATTGTTTAACACTTGCTACTTTCTTTTTATAATAGAAATTTAAGTATTGCCTTCTCCCCATTCTTATCCTTCTTCTCCTCCATCCTGTAATGCTATCTATTTTCTTTCTCTTCATCTGGCTCTCTTTCTCAATCACCATTACCCTAACTTCCATTAAAAGTGATTTAATTTCAGTTTTCCATTCTAGGAAAAATGTCTGGACGGAAAAGGAACAAACAGTGGGAGAGCTGCCTGCACTTTTTTAAAAAATAAGTTTGAGCAAATATACTTTGTTTCTTAAACTAGATCAGCAACTTAAGAAGAAATGACAGAGTTTCCTTCTTTGCTTAGACAAAGCCTCTTTCTATAACAAATCCTTGAGTAACAGGGATAGTTCCTCCCACCTCCATCTTTCAGCAGTGTCTGATATCTGTTTGATAAGATAAGCTTCAGGAATGCAGTGAGCCAATTACTTGGATTGCCCTCAGCAAATATACTTACTTACTGCTGGATCAAACTAAAATATTCATTATTTATACTGTGGTACAAAATTATAGTAAACAAAAGTTGGTAAAATATAATGTCACATGGATAACAAAAAACATCAGTTTGAAAAATAATTTGGGATCATTTTTCTCATAATATCCTCTGTACCAAATTGAATCACCCAAGTGTGCTCAATGATCTGTCAGTGTACAATGATGTGATAGAAATGGTAAAACAAAATCCTTTTTGAGATATCATCCCAAAACTGTTGCGCAAAGATTCCTGGGAGAGAGTCTTCCCTTGCATTTGAGAAAATTAGCTTCTGGGAAGTGACTTTCAAAGTCAAACAAGGTGGTAATATCCTTTTGAAAAGGAAAAAAAAAATATTCATTAAATAAGTAAAACAATGTTAAAACATAGATATCAATGTACTTAACTGTAAATGTAAATGTACAGATATATTGAGCAAATTCAATGAGCACTGTCCTATGTCAACATTGGAACGGTGCAGAAACATATAAACCTTCTCCAATCCGAGTTCAATTATGTATTCCTTTAACTCCTCAAAAAGCAATTTCATATTGTACATGTGAGCATGCCAATGGAAAAAAAGTTACTTTTAGTATTATTAACATAGTATTTCGTTGAATATCAAGTATTTCTTTGAATATCAGCAAATAACACATACTTCAGGTTTGTCCTAATGGAGAATGTCAGGCACACCCAAATGTATCAGTGCTTTCTTTGTAGACTTTCTTAATCACTCAGCCAAGCAAAGCTATTAACTTACTCTAATTCCCTACAGAAGTCTTTAGTTTTACTGCCTTTAAAATGCCTGTACAGCCAATTTCCCATTAGCAAATGTAAAAGATTTTTTATATTACTATTAAGTTGCTTTAACAAATTCAATTTTAGGTCCCTGAAGTCTCTTACTTGGTTCCACTGCCTGTACAATAGGTGTCTGTATTTTTGTGCATAGCTTTCTTTTTACATTGAGAAAGATAAACAACACCAAAGTGTAATAGATCATTTGGTTGATATAAAGAAAGTAGAATGAGGAAAGAAATGGGCTTAATTCACTTTCAATGACAATGATTAGAATTTCATTTTCTACACTACAGACCCAATAGTAAAGGAGCAAAAGCTCTAGGGATTTTAAAAATATAATTAAAATAATGTAAGCAGAGAATCATGAACTTTCTGGCATGCCCATATTTGTCTGACTTATTTCCATACTGAGCACAATACCCATATCCAATCTTCCCTCAGCTAATGCATACTATTATCTGTCTACTAGTAAGTCCTTTCTTATTCTCTATAGTTTCTCACACATTCTCACCTTACTCGTTTTCCTTAAACATTAGCTTATTTCTTTTATTTTCGCCTTTGGGGTCATTTGTTTAATAAACATCTTCTTTTCTGATGTTTACTAAAAATTCACCTGCCTTTTTAAATCACATTTTAAGCTAATGTGTCTCCTCTTTTTCTTTGTCTTGATTGTTTTCTCTACACCTCGTATTTCTCCTCTACTGCACCTGGGTCTCATTCAGGTAGAGTAAAGAAAGGCCCAACTGAAGGCACTTTCCTGCCTTGCTTTGCAGATTTGGAGGAAAACAGAATGAATGCTACACATGTGTACAAACCCACAAATGAGGGAAAGGCGCAGGGAGCTTGTGTCAAATTCTCTAGCAAAGATGTGCACAGTTAGAATTGAAAAGCAATGGGATAAACAAGGTAAGAGGCAGAAGAGACAGCACCAACCAGCATGAGAGCCAGAGAAGCAAAATGGGAGCCAAGTAAGGAAGTAGCTAGAGGAGGTTTCTGGCCAACATTCATTAATTACAATTCTATCAAGCAGCCTGTCATGTTTGGTTTACAATTAGTCTTCCAACCAAGCTCAGAAAGACAATTTAAAAATGTATTTTTTAATTAGTGTATAGATTAAGATATAATATTCCTTTTTCTTTATAATTTAAGGTTCTAAAATGTAAAACATGTCAAGACTGATCATTATTATTCATGTATTACAGCAGGTTAAAACAGCAGATGCCTATAAAACTCCACATATGTTCTATAGAATAAGAATTTAAAAGAATTCAAAAAAAAGGAAGTGTGAAAAGGAAGAAAATAAGCCAGACTTAAAGACAAATATGGTTATTATGAATAAGCATTAGGTGAACTCTGAGCTTCCTAGTGGCTAAGAATAAAGAAAACTGTGATGTGTAATAAATTTTTAGTATCTGCTATGAGGAAGCAAATCAATTTTTCAAGAGAAACGAACTTTAAACTTTTGTCCATACTAATCTTACAACACAGGTTCTTACATTTTTTTTAACATGATTCCTTTTAGAATATCATGAAACCTATAATCCCCAGCCTAGAAAATCACAGAAGGCTGGCACTGACCTTCAGCGCCTCAGCTCCAGCGCCATGGCGCCCTCCAGGAACTTCTTCCTGGGGGAACTGGAAGATGAACGGACGGAAGAAGAGTGGTGGCGCTCATCGGCATTCTGATCGCCGCCAAGGTGCCGGCCGACACTGAGGTGGTTTGCGCTACCCACGCTGCCTATATCGACTTTGCCCCAGAAGCCAGAGCTGAAGATTGCTGTGACTGCGCAGAACTGCTACAAAGTAACTAACGGGGCCTTTACTGCGGAGATCACCCTGGCATGATCAAAGACTGCGAAGCCAGTCTGGGGTCCTGGGGTACTCAAAGAGTGGCATGTCTTTGGGGAGTCAGATGAGCTGATTGAGCAGAAAGTGACTCATGCTCTGGCAGAGGGACTCAGAGTAATCGCTTGCACTGGGGAGAAGCTAGCTGAAAGGGCAGTGGCATCACTGAGAAGTTAGTTTTCGAGCAGAAGGTCATCGCAGATAACGTGAAGGACTGGAGCAAGGTCATCCCGGCCTATGAGCCCACGTGGGCCATTGGTACCAGCAAGACTGCACCACCCTAGCAGGCCCAGAAAATACACGAGAAGCTCCAAGAACGGCTTAAGTCCAACGTCTCTGATGCGGTGGCTCAGAGCACCGGTATCATTTATGGAGGCTCTGTGATCGGGGCAAGCTGCAAGGAGCTGGCCAGCCAGCCTGAGGTGGATGGCTTCCTCGTGGGTGATGCTTCCCTCAAGCCCAAATTCGTGGACATCATCAATGCCAATGAGCCCCATCCATCTTCCCTGTCCTTCCTCCCAAGCCAGGGACTAAGCAGCCCAGAAACCCAGTAACTGCCCCTCTCCTGCGCATGTTTCTGATGGTGTCATCTGCCCCTTCTTGTGGCCTCATCCAAACTATACCTTCCTTTACCATTTATATCTTCACCCTGTAATGGTTGGGACCAGGCCACTCCCTTCTACGCTTAGTATAACCTTGGAACTAGATGTCACTAAGGTGGCTTCTCCTTGGCTGAGAGGTGGAAGGGGTGGAATTTGCTGCTGGGTCCCCTAGGCCCTAGTGAGGGCAGGAGAGAAACCATCCTCTCCCTTCTTACACCCTGAGGCTAAGATCCTCCCCTCTGAAGCCAGGAGTGCTGCCCTTTCCCACAGTGTCCGCACCTGTGTGTGCTGTGTATGTGAACCACCCACATGTAAGGGAATAAACACCTGGCAGTAAAAAAAAAAAAAAGGAAAAAGAAAATCACAGAAATTTTATAGACATTTCAGAGATTCATGAACTGTTTCAAGCCTATCCTTGGAACCTCTAGGAGTCCATGATCTACATATTAAGGATTCTTGTCATTAGAATGGACATGGGGGAAGTTTTAAAAGTCATAGTGAATAATGACAGCAGAAACTGCAAAACCTGTTTTTATGTCTTTCTTATTTATGTTGAGAGCATAATATTAAGGGATAATTTAGTGAAAATAATTGTGTAAAGAAGGTAAAGTTATGAACTACATATGTGCAATCACAATGTCTATATTTGACCTTATGGCCAGCATACTAGCTACCTTTATTTTTCATGGCGTAAGTGACATCTAATAATTTCTTCTAATAATGTCCTATGGAAGTATAGAATCTATAATACTCAAATAAGTAAATCTAATAGCAATCCATTTATAATTCTCTTACTATATTTTATAGTTTACTAACATACATTGCCAAACAATATATTATTTGGTTTTCCTTATTTGTGGACTTTATAAAAATAGAATCATGTTACAGGTAGTTTCTTGAAACTTTTTTCACCCAACATTATGCTTCCAAATTGCATCCATGTTGTTATACATCACTCAAGTCATTATTTTAATCTTGTATAATATTTTATTCAATAAATAAGCCATAAATTATTCCTCACCGATTAATAGACATTTGAATTGATTCTAGTATTTTGCTATTAGAAATTTAGGTGTTATCAACATCTTCTGGGAAAAAGGTTTTACTCTGACAATGGAAACAGGGGAAGAACTCATAGGCTCACTACTAGTAATAGTCTAAGTCTTGGGCTAGCTGGTTATATGGATGTTCATTAATTATTATGCTTTAGAACCCACCTGAAAGTTACATATATTATTTTGTATTTATAAAATATATTTTTAAGTTAAAATTAATAAACTAGAATATTTTATAATACTAAAAATTTTGAATAATGGAGATTCATGCTTTAAAAGATAGTAGAAATTTCTTTAAACACCAAAATTTTCAAAAGTGAAAAATTATCTATGGGGATTCTTTGGTCTTCACTAATTATTATGTAACAATGTTTTCTATCATTTTCCCAGGACCTACGAAATCAATAGCATGACTTTCCATTTTCCTAAACTACCACTTCCCTGTTAGACTTTGATAAGATAGCACAGAGTTCAAAGTGATTCAGCATCAAAACAAGTACCTGTCTGTTTTGCTATAAACTATTGCATAACACAAATGCAAGGTATTGAGTTGCTTTTTTTATTGTTTTTATATGAAATATCACTGTATTCTCTGGATTATAACAGCCTAAGGCTAAACAGAGGAATACTCTATAACCACTGTATACCAGAAAAGAAAATCAGGGCTTCCTAATTCATTCCCTATCTGTCTTCTAGGAAAGTGCAAAGAGGATCATGTGTTGTTCTTGTGTATAAAAGATTCCTTGAAGCATCTTGGATCAAGTCTTGCGTAAGATGGCCAAATAGGAACAGCTCCGGTCTGCAGCTCCCAGCAAGATCAACACATAAGGTGGGTGATTTCTGCATTTCCAACTGAGGTACCGGGCTTATCTCATTGGGACTAGTTAGACAGTAGGTGCAGCCCACAGATGGCAAACAGAAGCATGAGGCATCACCTCACCTGGGAAGCACAAAGGGTCAGTGAACTTCCTCCCCTAGCTGAGGGAAGCCGTAAGGGACTGTGCCATGGGGAATGGTGCACTCTAGCCCAGATACTACTCTTTTCCTACAGTCTTCACAACCCACAGACCAGGAGATTCCCTCGGGTACCTATGCCACTTGGGTTTCAAGCACAAAAGTGGGCGGCCATTTGCGCAGACGCCGAGCTAGCTGCAGGAGTGTTTTTCATACCCCAGTGGTGCCTGGATCACCAGCAAGACAGAACTGTTCACTCCCCTGGAAAAGGGGCTGAAAGCCAGGGATCCCAGTGGTCTAGCTCAGCAGATTGTACCCCCACAGAGCCCAGCAAGCTAAGATCCACTGACTTGAAATTCTCGCTGCCAGCACAGCAGTCTGAAGTTGACCTGGGACACTAGAGCTTGGTCAGGGAAGGGGCATCCACCATTACTGAGGCTTAAGTAGGTGGTTTTCCCCTCACAGTGTAAACAAAGCCACCAGGAAGTTTGAACTGGGCAGAGACCACCACAGCTCTGCAAAGTTGCTATAGCCAGAATCCCTCTGTAGCTTCCTCCTCTCTGGGCAGGGCATCTCTGAAAGAAAGGCAGCAGCCCCAATCAGGGGCTTATAGATAAAACTCCCATCTCCCAGGAACAGAGCACCTGGGGAAAGGGGCGGCTATGGGTGCAGCTTCAGCAGACTTATACATTCCTGCCTGCCAGCAAAGGGAAGCCCATTAGACTAACAGCAGATCTCTCTGCAAAAACCCCACAAGCCAGAAGAGAGTGGGGGGCCAATATTCAACATTCCTAAAGAAAATAATTTTCAACTCAAAATTTTATATCCAGCCAAACTAAGCTTCATAAGCAAAGGAGAAATAAAATCCTTTATAGACAAGCAAATGCTGAGAGATTTTGTCACCACCAGGCCTACCTTACAAGAACTCCTGAAGGAAGTACTAAATATGGAAAGGAAAAACTGGTTTCAGACACTGCAAAAACATAACAAATTGTAAAGACCATCGACACTGTGAAGAAGCTACATCAATTAACGGGCAAAATAACCAGCTAGCATCATAATGACAAGATCAAATTCACACAATATTAACATTAAATGTAAATGGGCTAAATGCTGCAACTAAAAGACACAGACTGGCAAAATGGATAAAGATTAAAGACTCATTGAGGTGCTGTATTCAGGAGACCCAACTCATGTGCAAAGACACACATAGGCTCAAAATAAAGGGATGGAGGAATATTTACCAAGCAAATGGCAAGAAAAAAAAAGGAGGGTTGCAATCCTAGTCTCTGATAAAACAGACTTAAAACCAATAAAAATCAAAAAAGGCAAAGAAAAGCATTACATAATGGCAAAGGGATCAATGCAACAAGAAGAGCTAGCAATCCTAAATATATATGCCCCCAATATAAGAGCACCCAGATTCATAAAGCAAGTTCTTAGAGGCCTACAAAGAGACATAGACTCTCACACAATAATAGTGGGAGATTTTCACATCCACTGTTAATATCAGACAGACCAAAATGAGACAGAAAATTAACAAGGATATTCAGGACTTGAACTCATCTCTTGACCAAGCGGACCTAATAAACATCTATACAACTCTCCACCCAAAATCAACAGAATATACATTCTTCTCAGCACCACATTGCACTTATTCTAAAAGTGATCACATAATTGGAAGTAAAGCACTCCTTAACAAATGCAAAAGAACAGAAATCATAACAAACAGTCTCTTAGACCACAGTGCAATCAAATTAGAACTCAGGATTAAGAAACGTACTCAAAACCACACAACTACATGGAAACTGAACAACCTCCTCCTGAATGACTACTGGGTAAATAATGAAATTAAGGCAGAAATAAATAAGTTCTTTGAAACCAATGAGAACAAAGACACAACATACCAGAATCTCTGGGACACAGCTAAAGCAGTGTTTAGAGGGAAATTTATAGCACTAACTGCCCACAGGAGAAAGCAGGAAAGATCTAAAATTGACACCCTAACATCACAATTAAAAGTACTAGAGAAGCAAGAGCAAACAAATTCAAAAGCTAGCAGAAGACAAAAAATAACTGAGATCAGAGCAGAACGGAAGGAGATAGAGACACGAAAAACCCTTCAAAAAAAATCAATGAATCCAGGAACTGGTTTATTGAAAAGATTAACAAAATACATAGACTGCTAGACAGACTAATGAAGAATAAAAGAGAGAAGAATCAAATAGACACAAAAAATGAAAAAGGGAACATCACCATTAATCCCACAGAAATACAAAATACCATCAGAGAACACTATAAACACCTCTACACAAATAAACTAGAAAATCTAGAAGAAATGGATAAATTCCTGAAAACATACACCCTCCCAAGTCTAAATCAGAAAGAAGTTGAATCCCTGAATAGGCCAACAACAAGTTCCAAAACTGAGGCAGTAATTAATAGCCTTCCAACCAAAAAAACCCCAGGACCAGATGGATTCACAGCTGAATCCTACCAGAGGTACAAAGAGAAGCTGGTACCATTCCTTCTGAAACTATTCCAAACAACAGAAAAAGAGGCACTCCTCTCTAACTCATTTTATGAGGCCAGCATCATCCTGAGACCAAAACCTGGCAGAGACACAATTAAAAAAGAAAATTTCAGGCCAATATCCTTGATTAACATTGATGCGAAAATCCTCAATAAAATACTGGCAAACTGAATTCAGCAACATATAAAAAGCTTATCCACCACAATCAAGTTGGTTTCATCCCTGGGATGCAAGTCTGGCTCAACATATGCAAATCAATAAACATAATCCATCACATAAACAGAACCAATGACAAAAACCACATGATTATCTCAATATATGCAGAAAAAGCCTTCAATAAAATTCAATACCCCTTCATGCTAAAACATCTCAATAAACTAGGTATTGATGGAATGTATCTCAAAATAATAAGAGTAAATTATGACAAACCCACAGTCAATATCATACTGAATGGGCAAAAGCTGGAAGCATACCCTTTGAAAACTGGCACAAGACAAGGATGGCCTCTCCCGCCAATCCTATTCAACATGGTATTGAAAGTTCTGGCCAAGGCAGTCAGGCAAGAGAAAGAAATAAAGACTATTCAAATAGGAAGAGAGGAAGTCAAATTGTCTCTGTTTGCAGATGACATGATTGTGTATTTAGAAAACCCCATTGTCTCAGCCCAAAATTTCCTTAAGTTTAATAAGCAACTTCAGCAAAGTCTCAATACAAAATCAGTGTGCAAAATTCACAAGCATTCCTATACACCAATAACAGACAAACAGAGAGCCAAATCATGAGTGAACTCCCATTCACAATTGCTACCAAGAGAATAAAATACCTAGGAATACAACTTAAAAGAGATGTGAAAGACCTCTTCAAGGAAAACTACAAACCACTACTCAAGGAAATAAGAGAGGACACAAACAACTGGAAAAACATTCCATGCTCATGGATAGAAAGAATCAATATCATGAAAATGGCCATACTGTCCAAAGTAATTTATAGATTCAATGCTATCCCCATCAAGCTACCATTTACTTTCTTCTCAGAATTAGAGAAAAACTACTTTAAATTTCATATGGAACCAAAAAAGAGCCCGTATAGCCAAGACAATCCTAAGCAAAAAGAACAAAGCTGGAGGCATCATGCCACCTGACTTCAAACTATACTACAAGGCAACTGTAACCAAAACAGCATGGTACTGCTACCAAAACAGATATATAGACCAATGGACAAAACAGAGGCCTCAGAAATAATGCCACACATCTACAACCATCTGATCTTTGACAAACCTGACAAAAACAAGCAATGGGGAAAGGATTCCCTATCGAATAAATGGTGTTGGGAAAACTGGCTAGCCATATGTAGAAAACTGAAACTGAACCCCTTCCTTACACCTTATACAAAAATTAACTTGAGATGCATTAAGACTTAAACATAAGACCTAAAACTATGAAAACCCTAGAAGAAAACTTAGGCAATACCATTGAGGACATAGGCATGGGTGAAGACTTCACAACTCAAACACCAAAAGCAATGACAACAAAAGTTAAAATAGACAAATGGGATCTAATTAAACTAAAGAGCTTCTGCACAGCAAAAGAAACTATCATCAGAGTAAACAGGCAACCTACAGAATGGGAGAAAATGTTTGCAATCTATCCATCTGACAAAGGGCTACTATCCAGAATCTACAAGGAACTTAAACAAATTTACAAGAAAAACACAACCCCATCAAAAAGTGGGTGGAGGATATGAACAGACACTTCTCAAAAGAAGACATTTATGCCACCAACAAACAAATGAAAAAAAGTTCATCATCACTGGTCATTAGAGAAATGCAAATCAAAGCCGCAATGAGATACCATCTCATGACAGTTAGAATGGCAATCATTAAAAAGTCAGGAAATAACAGATGCTGGAGAGTATATGGAGAACTAGGAATGCTTTACACTGTTGGTGGGAGTGCAAATTACTTCAACCATTGTGGAAGACAATGTGGTGATTCTTCAAGGATCTAGATCCAGAAATACCATTTGACTCAGCAATCCCATTACTGGGTATATCCCCAAAGGATTATAAATCATTCTACTATAAAGACACATGCACACAAAATGTTTATTGCAGCACTGTTCACAATAGCAAAGACTTGGAACCAAACCCAAATGCCCATTGTTGATAGACTGAATAAAGAAAATGTAGCACATGTACACCATGGAATATTATGCAGCCATAAAAAAGGATGAGTTCATGTCCTTTGCAGGGACATGGATGAAGCTAGAAACCATCATTCTCAGCAAACTAACACAGGAACAGAAAACTAAACATTGCATGTTCTCACTCATAAGCAGGGACTGAACAATGAGAACACATGGACACAGGGAGGGGAACATCGCACATCAGTGCCTGTAGGGGGGTGGAGGTCTAGGGGAGGGATAGCATTAGGAGAAATACCTAATGTGCATTAGGAGAAATACCTAATGTAGGTGATGGGTTGTTGGGTGCAGCAAACAACCATGGCATGTGTATACCTATGAAACAAACCTGCACAACCTGCACATGTATCCCAGAACTTAATGTATAATAATTTTAAAAAAAGATTCCTTGAATAGATACATCTGAGTGCATTATTTTTATTTTATTAACTTATACTACTAGTATACCAGAGAGAGGGAAAGATATTTAAAATGTAGATACAAGGTTTATAATTAAATATTCAAGTACACCTGACTCAGTATTTCCAAGTTGTGATCCTAATGCCCCCATAATCTACTGTCCTATATCTGTATTGTGAAGTTTCCTTCACAAACTTCTTCATGAATTATATATATATATATATATACATTTGCTACCTCTACTTTAAGACCTAGGACTGAACTCATTCTTCCCACAACATGACCTCAAAATGTGAGAGGTCACCCATGAGAAAAACTTATGGATTTTTCTAATACATTTGGGAAGGCCAAATCCATGGAGCTAAAGATGAACCTTCAAAGTAGCCTCACTCTACTCCAACCTCCAAATATCCAACCCACCAGGGGATACTGAATACCTACCAAATCTGATGCCCTAGAAAGGGTCAAGCCTTTGATGAATCACAACCAGACATGTGCAGTTTTTTTTTAGGAACCTGCAGACTCTACACAGAGATGAAGGCAGCTGTTTTCCACTGTCTCCTTTTTTTTTTTTCCTTTTTTTTATTGAGATGGAGTCTCGCTCTGTTGCCCAGGCTGGAGTGCAGTGACTCAATCTCCATCTTCTGGATTCAAGTGATTATCCTGCCTCAGTCTCCAAGTAGCTGGGATTACAAGTGTGTGCCACCATGCCTGGCTAATTTTGTAGTGAATTTTTAGCAGAGATGGGGTTTCACCATGTTGGCCAGGCTGGTCTCAAACTGCTGACCTCCAGTGATTCACCCACCTCAGCCTCCCAAAGTGCTGGGATTCACTGCCTCTTTTGCTTTTGTTTTCTCTCAGCTTTGATTATCAGGATGGACCTAAGTTCCACATGTGAAGCCCTCCCATACAATTATTTTCCTGTGGTTCAACTCAGCCTAAACGTCCCACTGAAGAGTTCCAGACAGAGCAGCCAGTTGCCCTTTATAACTCTCTTTTCTACGGGCTATCACCCATCATTACTTTATGAAACTGCTTTCAGTGTTACCAAATAATTATCCAGCAAACCTAATGGTCTTTCCCTCCTTCTCAGTACCTTGACCTTTCTTTAGTATTTAACTCAAAAACTCTTTATTGACATTCTATCTCCTTGCTTTGAAAAAGATGCTTTGATTTGTTTCCACTTTGATGAATTTTTCATCATTGTTTTCTTCAGTGGTCCTTTTTCTTCCCTGTATTAGTTAGGCTTTGCTCCATCACAACTATTTAATTAGCTCATGAGTCTAAAGGTTACCACTTTGGGATAGTATCTACTGATCTTATCTGGGCTTGCTCAGTCAGCTGGTGAGTCAGCTGAGCCAGCAGGACATCTCTTCACATAGTCTCACATCCTCCTGGAGGTTAGCTTCGGATTTTTATGGCAGTTGCAGAACTCCAAGAGAACTAAGAAAGAAAACTCCAATGTGCAAGTGCTTTTTAAGTCTCCAATTCTGTCACATTTGCAACTGTCCCATTGGCCAAAGCAAGTGATTTGGCAAAGCCAAGAATGAATGTGGGAGGAGACTACCCCAAGAATGCAGATGCAAGGAAGCACAAAAAGATGGGACAATTACTACAACTTACACACCACTTATTCATCTAAACTATAGCTATTTAAATCTAAAGATTTGATCTTTGCCTCATTGTTCCTGTTAGACTCTCACTGTTTGGTTCTTAGAATCCTTGTGAAGTCTAAAATATTCTGCAGTTCTTATATTACTGTGACATCTACAACACCTTGGTGTGAATGAATTCAAAATCAATTTTTACAGAATAGAGTTGGCTCTTTGCCTTGCCTTTTGTGTTTCTAAATTTCCTTTGGACATTTTCACTGAGATGTTCTACTAGGGCTTCAAATTCTACATGAACTAAAATTGAATGTATTGTCTTCCTCTCTGTTTCAGTCATTCCCTTCTTGTCTGCTTCAATAAAAATTACCATATAAAACATGTCTTTATCTTAATGTTTCACCTGGTCCCAAGTTTCATTTTTTGTTGTTTTGAGACAGGGTCTTGCTCTTTCACCTAGGCTGTAGTGCAGTGGTATGATGCCAGCTCACGGTAGCCTTGACCTCTCAGCTCAAGGGATCCTCCCACCTCAGCCTCCTGAGTAGCTGGGATTACAGGTGAGCGCCACCAGGCCCAGGTAATTTTTGTAATTTTGTAGCGATGAGGTCTCGCCATGTTGCTCAGGCTGGTCTCAAACTCCTGGGCTCAAGTGGTCTTCCCATCTCAGCCTCCAAAAGTACTGAGATCACAGGCGTGAGCCATTGAGCTGAGCCCCCAATGTACATATTTTTTATGTCAGTCTCTTTTTCCTCTCTTCTTCTACATCTAATTTGTAGTTTTACTTCTACTATTTACCAAATAAGAATACATTAATTTATTTAAATTTTAGCTTTAATTTCCCTACCCTAAAAACAGTGATAAGAAAATTTGACTTGCAGAGCTATTAGAAGGATTAAATTAGTTTTGTATGCTTAGCACATTGAATGTTTTCAAAAATGTCATTTTCTTCCCCTTAAGTCTTCTTGATTCTTCATTCTTGGGATTGTTCACATCCCTACACTTCTGTTTTTTTTTTTTTTTTTTTTTTTAACAGTACCACAAATTAAAATTAAGCCCTTATAATCTCATGCCATGGACCTTTGAAATAATTTCTCAATACTTCTATAACTAGCTTATCTCTTCTCTAATCCATTCCTACCTCCTCATAGTCTTTTCAAAGCCCTGCTTTCTATCTATTTCTATTTCGCATTAGATAAAACCCACTCTTTAAACTATCATACATGCTCTTTTCCAAAACTTGTTCCTGGCTATTTTTCCAGATTTGCTTCCCATTGCTCTTCTCCATGAATGCTTCAACTAAACTCTACAACTTGTCATTCCCTGAATACACTTTTACTTTCCCTCCTGTATATTATTCAAGGAGTTGTATTGAATTGTTCATCTCTCTAAGCTTTTAGAAATTCAGTTCGGTAAGCATTGAGTAAAACTAAATAAGACAGTCTTTCTGCTTCAGGAAATTTACAATCTCAGGAGAAAATAGATAATCTCACTTTCTGAGATTATAAATTCTCTGGGGCACAAACAGTCTTGCATAGTTTCCCAGGCAATCAAAGACTTTTCAGCCTCATAAGACAGAATTTTTATAGCTAGCTGTTATATGATAAAAGTACAGGCTCTGAGAGCAACCAGATAAATCTCACTTCCATCATCTACTAGTTGTGTAGACTTAAGCAGTTTACTTAAACTCTTTCAGCTTCAGTCTCCTCATCTGCAAATGGGGGTAATAAAAGCATCTCTCATAGGATTATGATGTAAGACAATGCAAGTGAAGTTATTTGTATGGTAGGTAACATAATGGCAAGCTCTCAGTAAATGTCAGTTGTCAGTGACCATTGCTGCACTAACAATAAATACAAAATCATGAGAAAACAAAACAAATTATGAATTCTTTCCATGAAGCTTAGAAAACTTTTAGGAAAAGGGTCATATGAGCTGAACCCTGAAAGGAAGGTATGATTTCCCCCAAATCAGGACTGATCTCTTCTATTTCTGCACTCATTCTTCCAACTATTTGTGTCTTCATTCATGAGTTGAGCATTGTTTTTTACGTGCATACTACATGGCAGACAGTTTGTGATACTCATGGCATTTATCAGTATCTGTCTATGCTAACTGAGGAAATGAGAATTAGCTCTTGACATCCTGGACCTAGACTAGCACTTACGGCTGGACCTTGCTGTCTTCTGTTGAATGTAAACAATCTTACAAAACATCAACTTCAGACAAGGCCACGCCGTGACTATGATGGATTGAGACAAAAACAAGATCAGATCACTCCATAATCAAGTCTCAACACCCACAAAAACATGGATATTGTCCATCCTAAAGAATGACCAAACATCTACTTATCTTGGCTAACCTGAGTGACTGATGTTTCTTGACCAATTCTAGCTTTAGTCCCAAACTAGTCTTCCATCTTTCTCAATAAGATTTATTAAATACCTAATTATACAGTTATTCCCATTTCTTAACAGTATCCAAAACAAAGCAATGCCTGCTTCCTTAAAATCTCCCCAAAGTCACATCTCCAGATCTAATAGTGGGTCCTATCTAACACCTTCTTACTGAGGTGCTCTACTCTTCTCAATGTGTGTGTTCTCCTTCCCTGCAATGAATAATAAAACACTACAGATGTGTTCCTGATGCACTTTTGACAAAGGGCATTGTCACAACATTCTTGGCTTGCTAATCTTACCTGCTGAAACTGTAAAATTCTCTGGAGAATAGCATTGTCTTATCAATTTTCATGTCTCCCACTATACAAAAACAATGTCTTTAATAGAGTAAATACACACAAAAAGTTTGTTGAATGGATAACTGAATCTCATAGAAACTATTTTCTTCAATGACCAGAAATGGTAAAAAGACACTGGAGAAAGTGTCCCGAATCCTGCTTCTCAGATGTGCAACTGGGAGTATCAAGAAACTATGCTCTAGCAGTGACTTTGCAGGCAGCACAATGCTGGAAGTTGCAGGGTGGCGTCTTGGTATGTCAGAATTAATCATTATTCAGAAATGGTAAAAAGATATATGTGAGATCAAACTAGCATTACAGTTACCTTATATCTATCGACAATACTGGCCTTTTAGAGGAACCTTAAAATGGGATTCTTCTGAATCATCCAAATCATGCTGCCAATGTGGTATGCAACATTTGTGTTAACAGGAATATTTACTGTGAAATAGTATTCTAAATGCCTTTCAAGTAAGATACCTAGTATAAAGTTCAAAAGTTCCTATTAATTTATTGAATTGCATTTTTATTTTACCCATAAAAAGGCACAGAAATCATGAAAAAAGTATTTGATTGAGAATTTAGTCTGAATTTAAAGGCACTATAAAACGTGCCATCTGAATATTAAAAAGACATTAAAAAATTAAAGAATCTGACATGCAATCAACTCAATTGGTAAATAGAAAAATATTCAACTAAAAATCTTTGTAGAAAAAAATGGCATCATGACAGAAAGATATTTATTACACAAGGGACAGTCTATGACAGTATCTGAATTTAGCCAAATAAGCAGAAAAGTAGGTGATCCAGAGTATATGATCTACATTTGCATCTATGCATTTTAGCAAATTTCTTCTGTTACATTAATCTTCAAGGGAACAGCCATATAAACTAATACTAAAGTTTCAGTCTTTAGGAAAATAGCTGTAAGGAACCCTGCAATATCATTAAAACTGCTATTAATCTGTATAACTACCTTCCCTAGGGAAACTGGCTCAATCTTTTCAATGCTAAGAAGAGCTAAGAACCCATATTTAAAATGGGAGTCAGAGAATGCTGCAGAGAAATTAGTAGTTAATTAGTGAGAAAACTAGTAAAAAAAAAGATAAAATTATTTTTTGGTAATGTTAGAATATACAGTAAAAACTATTAATATTCAGTAAAGAGTCAGGCTTTCAGCTTATGTAAGCTGAAAAATATTTCATATACATAATAATAAGAAATTATGTATATTGAGCATAAAAACTGAAATTACAAGTCTGGCCCCACAACATTAATTCTGTAAATTGGATTTAGATTTGCTGGCCATTTAAAAGCTCTGGCCAGTAAATCCTCTACTTTAAATATAACCATAGTATGGTTTAATATGTGTATATGTGATTTTTAGATGCCATGTCAATGAGATTTACAGTCTGTTCCTGACTTGATATTCAGTCTACATTACAAAGAATATTTGAATTGGTCTATGACCCTTAAGTATTTTCTCCCCGGGGTGGATTAGAGCAACTAGTTTCTGAGAACCTGGGAATTATGCTTTTATGACTGTGAGTCTAACCAAAAATTAAGGCGTGAGCAATTTCATTGAGAAATGAATAAAAAATATGCCTTTAATGTAGAATTTTCTGGTAGGTAAAAATGCAATTCAGAGGGAACAGTTAAAGAAGAGGTGGCTCTGTGGGCTGCTCTTTAAAAAAGACCTGAGATTTGTAGATAAGCAATCATTCATTTAGTTATTCATCTACCCAATCAGTGCTTACTATTCTTAGGTATCACACTAAGCTCTGGGAGGAGCAATTGCTCACCTTTCCACTACCCACATCCATAGTTTATAGCACTGCAGAAAACAAATTAGCAGTAATGACAAAGGGTGCTAACAACTCTAGGCAGGAACACCTAATGTAGTCTAGTATGTCAGGAAAGGCTTGGGGAGGGAGGAACAAATAAGGTGAGACTTGAAGGATAAGTTAAGCTGGTCAGGAAAAAAAAGAGGAAGGAGAGGGTTACAGGCAGAGAGAATAGCCCATCTGAAGACCAAGGCTGCAGGTGAGGGAGGGTGCAGAACTGTCGAAGACTGAAAGACACTCAATGTGCAGGATATCTGTTATAGGGAAAGAACATTGTGAGCTCAGACTAGAATGGGGGTGTAAAGTATGATCCATTTAGACAGAAGTAAAAGAGGAGCTGCCAACTAAATGAAACATAATATTTATTAAACCTTACTGTGTGTCAGGTTCTCTACAGTGCACCCTTTCTGCACAGTCTCATTTATATCACATAACGATCCTATAAGATAGGTGTCACTGTGATTCCTATTTAACAGATGAGAAACTGAGGCAGAGGGGTCAAGTAATTTGCTCAGACTCACACAGCTAAGACATTAGAGAGTCAAATTCAAATCTAGATCATCTGAGCCTTTATTTTATGTTCTTAGGCATAACATAGGCTAGGTCAAAAAGGGTAACAAGCATTATATTTCAGTAAAACTCTATACCACTGTTTGGACCTAGTTGAAACATTCAGCAGAAGAACCCAAAGACTGCTCTGATTTATATTGTCCATACAGATTCTCACGGTTGTATTGATCATTAAAAAATCTGAAGGGAACTTTCTGAGCTGCAACAAGAATTAATTGAGGCAAAGTTTTGTTTGTTTTTCCTCTTTTGATAGCCTCAAGAGCTACATTAACAAGAGCAATGAAAGTACACAGCATATATAGTAGCTGCTAACAGAATTTAGTCCTACTTTACTGTATGGAAGGTTGTGTCTACTTTGACAGTGTCAGTTTGGTGAGATTCCTGACTTCTATTCATCAAAAAGCAACACTAGGATGTATCTGCAGAGACAAACCATGGATTTAAATTAATTCATTTGAAAAAAAAAGTAAACCAATTTGAATCCAATAGAACATTTTCTTCTCAAAGAATAAATCTGATCAAGTTAAAATTTGGGTTCTAATCTTTAAGACTGGAGCTCAGTAGTTAATGATTTATTTCACTCACATAAAATTTTTTCCGTTGCTAGTAATTTGTAGAAAACCTGAAAAGCAAAACTAATCAATACTTTTACTAAAGAGAGAGTGTTTCTGAATGACATATTGCAATTGGAACTTTTGAAGTATTATCCATGTTGCTACTTTTCCTAGAAAAGACTCCTAACTCATTTTAATGATGCCATACTGTGTCACTTCATTGGTTCTCAAAGGTACTTTGAGATGCACGTAATCAAGTTTTACTGCTATTAATTACTTTACACAGCTATTAATTAAACTTCAACTGGGATTTTAACATAGTTGAATTGGTTGCTCTTTTCTTCACATCTATGATTTTGCTATTATTTTTATAAAATATATTCTAACTTAGTAGTTAATTATTATTTTCTTAAAATAGTGGCAATTTATGCAAAAATTTATTTAACAAATTGAGTTAGAGTGATATTAACATAAACAGTACAATTATATTAACATGAAAAGTCATATAATATTATACCTGAGATGAAATTTTTTGATAAATTATTTTAAAAACGTATTTGTCATATTCTTATTTTACATCATCATAAATAACATATGATGAAAAATAACTCAAAGGATGGGGACAGTAATGCTAATTAATCTCATGGCATTTAAATATGCTTTTGGTTGACTTAAATGATTTGTGCTAAAATTTTTATCTTGATTCATCCAAAACACTTGATAGACAACCATAGTTGGATATTTATAGTATATTTATATATATTTTTATAGTATATATATATTTATGTAGTATATTATATAGTATATATATATTTATATAGTATATTATATAGTATATATATTTATATAGTATATTTATAGTATATTTATAATGTATTTTACTTTATTTATATATATAAATCTCTTTTTATTTAGTTTCTAAAATTGTAGTAAGTATACTTTGTCTTAGAGGACAGAACCCAGAAATGCCAGGCATTATTTTCAGGCATTTGTTACTAGGTACTATTTTCATTTTGACACATGGGCATTTAGTCTTCCTTGAAAACTTACACAAAGGGAACACAATAAATGATCTAGATAAAGAACAATTGTGGAATTGATTGCACACAGGTGATTTTTAATGATTCAAACTTCTCAAAGTAGATAACATCTATATGTCGAGTGGATTATGAATATTCTGATGACTTTTAAAACATATTAAGGGTAATGTTAATTTTTAAACCACATTGTTTCTATACCTATAATTAAGTTAAGATTCAAAAGCTGGTCTCATATCCCAGCGGAGAAAGAAATCTGCTGACATTTAAGTTGAAAATGATTAGAAACACTATGTACAATTTGTATTCAATAATTATCAAATTCCACAGTATTCAAATGACAAAATAGCAAAGCCTCACTCTATTTTAAAACAGTGATATAAAAATCTTTCCAAGAATATACCACTTTATTTTGCCATGCTGCTTTCTTCAAGCCCGACAATGGCAATCATCATAGGTTAGATAAAATCTTCAAAGAACTCTAGTCTGACACACTAAAGAGGAATGCAAGTAGGAAAATATGGCCTAAATACAAGGAGGAAAATCCTATTACTTTTATACTTCAGAACATTCTAACATTTTTATCCCATAATTATAAACTACCAACAAAACTACAAGTTACAAATATTTATTATTGCTTTCTTTTTCAAGGAAGCCACTGAAATGATGAATAGATAAGAAATTGGAAATTATCTACCTTTCACAGTAATAACAGGAGAAGAAAAACTTTCTACAAAATCCAGTACTTTGCTTCTTCCCCTGCTAAAGGGCTAACAAGAGATACAAAGACACCATTGTAGGTCAGTATGGGTGGCTCCTCTAGCCCTACCCACGAAGGTATGCCATCCTCAAATTTAGGAGGCAGAAATAAACTTCATGACCTTTATTGTTTCACATATAAGTGTGGAAATATTTCTTAACATAAAGCCAAATTTTATATATAAACAAAGCAAATACTAATTCCTCTGACTTTGCTGAGTCATTCACTTAGCACAATACTAGGCCTATAGAATGGACTTAAGACAAAATTATTGATTCACAAGTAAGAACATACATAAGAATATGACCTAGAAAAATGTGGAGCTTAATAAACAACAAACTTTAGAGATCATTCTAGTGATCTAATTTTCTTAATAGAACCTTCATTTATGTCTTTGAGAAGCGTATGGAGTCAGAAGTTCAGCAGCACATTTCATTGTTGTTATCATAACTTAAACTTAACATCCAAAGGGGAGTCAAATCAGTTATCTCAACTGCTGCCCTTGGCTTGCGTGGTCAAGTTGGCAAAGCAGAAATCATCAGTGGTTGGCTTATGTGGTTATGTCCACCCTATTCCCCTCCTACCAATCCCCTTTCTGGGAGATTAAACGGATCTCATCTCTGATCCTAGTTCAATTGAACACAAAAGTATGTTAGAGAACACCTAAGGTACACTTAAACAATTAAGCAAACAACTGTTCATTTTGGTTTTTTTGTTTTTGTTTTTGTTTTTTGGTGCGGGGGGGTTCGAGATAGGGTCTTGCTCTGTCACCCAGGCTGGAGTGCAGTGGCACAACCATAGCTCTCTGCAGCCTCAACCTCCCAGGTTCAAGCAATCTTCCTGCCCCAGTCTCACTCTCTCGAGTAGCTGGGACTACAGGTTTGTGCCACCATGCTTAGTTAATTTTTTAATTTTTTTTAGAGACTGGGTCTCACTATGTTGTTCAGTCTGGTCTTGAACTCCTGGACTCAGGTGATCCTCCTTAGGCAAAAAACTTTTTAAACTCTTTGCTGATAAATGATGCTGCGTGTAATATTGTTGCTGATCATTTTGCTTTTTATCAATATTTTGTAATATTTGAATTTTTTATAATTAAAGCAATGAAATTTAAAGCCATGACTTTTGGTTCTAATATTTATATGTTATTTCCACATGATTATTTTTATGTGAACTTTATATCCTTAAAAACACCATGAATAAAATATTAAAGAAAGTTCTGATTAATAAGACCTTAAGGATAAGGTTTTCGAGGGATTTCACATCGAAGATGTTGAAGGAAAAGACTCATCTCTAAAATGAGCTAGGAATAAATTCAAGTTGAAGATAAGATAAATTCAATGATTCTTCATAAAGACAAAATAAATCTTCAAGATTCGGTTTACTGTATCACTTAGTGTAAGATATTCAGTAAAGGTGAAAAGCATTTCTAAGTGGAGTAAGAATTAGTAAATTAGACTTTTTAAACAAGTTTGTTTTTCAACATCTCTACTTCCAAGTATAAAGAAAACAAATAAACTGCAAACTAAAGCCTTAAACTAATTTTCCCTGGCACCAATAACTCCAGAAATATTTGTAGTTTTTTCTTATAGATCCAAGTCAAGAATAAAGACATAAAAACACAAATACTAACATACGTTGCATTAAACTGGTCTAATTAGGAATTAGACGACAGCTTTCATTGGTTTCCCATTGCCTACTCATCCCATATATGTGGATATAAACAACAATGTTTCCTTAAGTCTATGTACTGAGCTCATGATTTTAAAAAATTACATTAATTTGCACATTCATGAGAAAAAAATACACTTTTGAAAAAATTCACTGAAGAAAAATATTAAAATAAGGTGTTTATGTATAATATTTCAAGTATTAAAGTACTGTGTGAGCCACTTGGGCACGCTCACACAGAAGGCTGTTCAGTAAAAATCGCTTCTATTTGAGATGGAGGGGAATTCTAGAAGCTACAGCTACTTGCACTAGGAGTATTGAAGCAATTTTGCCTTCTGGTGACAAGAAACTTCAGAAGTAAGCTAGGTTCACAGGTGAAGACCGTGGTGTGCACTTAAAAGAAAAGAAGTAGCCTGTTCCAGCCAGGAGGCAGAGTATCAGCATCTTTTGGGCATCATGTTTTTATTCCAGTGATGTGAAGATCCCGAGGAAAGCTAACTACAGAGATCTAGAATGGTAGTGACAAGTAGGAATGCTGCTGAGAACCAATTCCAAGAAGAAAGGTCAAGGTAATGTGCAGAGGGAAAAAATATTGGCTATAAGTGGCTCTGAGAATCAAAAATAGCCATAATAATTTAGTTGCTTTATTTTGTGTTTGTACGCAAGGAAAATCTAAATTAATAAGAACACTGCTCTTAAGCCTTTTACCCAGAATATGATACCTTCGGATTGCTTGACTTGTTTCAGTCAATTTGCTTTCCTCAGCATTTCTCATACAGTCAAGCATGAATGTAACTGAACCACTACATATGAACATAAGAGCTCCTGTTTCCAGATAGTCAGGAAATCCACTGGTCTTGGCAACCCCAGGGAGTTGCAGATGAGGAAATTGAGGTCCTAAGTAGTTATATGAGTTGAATATATTTAAAACTAACAGATTATGAATTCAAGGCATGAAACATTAATAATAATAATATATATTTATTATTATATACATGTTATGCTAAATATAAAATATTTATATATTAATATATAATAATTAATTAATATTAAATATTTATATATTAATATATAATAATAATATATTATTATTCTATACATATTATGCCAAATATAAAATATGCATAATGCCATATAGGACATAGAAATCATATAGTAGTGAAAACACATAAATGCACATAAGTGTATCCAATGTATAAAGATATTTCCTGTAAATTATAACAGAAAGCAAATGTTCATACAGGTGATTTTCCCACTTGATAACTGATCAATTCCATTCATCAAAAGTATATTTCAATTCCTTTCTATTTAAGCATAAATTAAGATCCTTCTAAACATTTATAGGCTCTTGGTGTTGAAAAGAATCTCAAAAATCAAAAATCATCCAACCTCCCTTCATATGTGACGCATGAGTTTGGAAAGTAGCAACAATGCTCTATGGCTATTTATTATTATTTTATTCCCTGGACCAGTAAGGGATTGTCACATAAAAGTAAGAAACACTTACATGAGAACATAAGAGAATCTCCAATGGTTTCCCTATTAAGAAACCATTCTATAAAATGAGTCCATTTTCTGAGAGACATTCCCAGTCTAAGGTTTCACTGGATCCAGGCAGCAATGAGATCAGGACCAATAAGAGTCTCCATTTGCTTCCCACCAGACCCCAAGTATACATTGTCAAGACTATGCTTTATTCACTTTGTGTTCAGTCACCACTAGAATAACCTCCTTTACCCTCCCCGACTCAGTCCGTTACTGTCTATGCCTGGCACTTGGAGGGGTGGTAGGTGGATGGATGGATGCGTGGATGGATGGATGGATGGATGGATGGATGGATGGATGGATGGACGGACGGATGGATGGATGGATGAGTGAATAAGTACGTAAAAACTTTCCTCTTTTGTTCCACTATAATTCATATTTCATTCAAATACCACGATAAAGTCTTTATCTCCTCTTCTAAGGAGATGTTGTCATTTTTCCTATCAAAACTTAGTAAATGTCTGTAGCTGGCCAGTTTCTAATCATAATAAAAACAAAAAGATAGCACAATTTGGGTAGCATATCTTAGGACCTGGGAATTTAAAAAAAAAAAGTCTATATCATGATTTCACTGAGAACATTAGTATCTTCTAAGTGTTATCTTCTACGTTAGCCCTGTGCATTCCCATCAGAATGAAAGGGATTAGGATGAGAGCTAGGGCTAGAGTTGATATATTACCCTGGAATGTTTCAAAAGTTTTTTTAAGAAAAGGATCTGAAGTTTAGATTTGAGAGCATCCTTAAGGGAAGTCCTATAATTTACCTTCAAACAAAATGCAATTTTGTTGTTAAAGTGAGGCACGAGTTATTTCACAGCCAAAAAGAAGGTAAGAGTATTAAACACATCGTTTGTTTAATGTTGAAAATACACCCTGGGCCTGTGTGTGTACATACTGTAATTGAAGTCATCTCAACAACAATTACCCACCAGTTTCACTCTCACTCAGCAGGGGAGGTGTGTTTCAATTAGTGGTTTCTTGCCAGTACTTCCTCATACTTTCCTCATCTCTTTGGGCATTAGGGGGTTGTAGAGAAGTAGAAAGGAAAGCTCATTACCCAGCCCTCAGACAGTTCAGAAATTAAATAGAAGTTTGTACTACTCACGGCTCTGCCTGTAGGCTTCTGTCCTCAGCCACGTAGTTAGAAGGAATATAGCCCTGTAGTTGCTGACTGGAGCCATCTCGCCTTTTCTCCAAGTGTCTGGCAAACCACCAGCCCTCATGAGAAGTGTCCAGAACTTGAAGTTTGTCACCTGCCCGGAAGCTCAGATCCTCAGCAGTCCGAGCCTGGTAATCAAACAAAGCCACAAAGTAGTGGCCATGCCTCTGTGACTGGGGAGAGCAATGCGCCCCTGGATTTTCAATCACCGTTGACTTGTCTGCCTCCGTCGACAAGCAGGGGAGATAGGGTTCTAGGTACTCCCAGAGCCTCTGACAGATGTTGCTCATTGTGCCTTGGTGGGGAGAAGAGGAGCAGGGCTTCTCCTTCTCCCCTTAGTCTCTGCGATCCACCTTCTCTTCCTTCACCAGGCAACTTTGAAGTCAGCACCAACTCACCATACTTTGGAGAGTATGCAAAGTCCCATTTCAAATCAGTCCAGCAGCTGGGTTGCAGCAAGTCCTACCTGGAGAGACTTACCGGCTTGCTCTCTGTAGCCGGAGCTGCTACTCCCAAGCAAAACTGAGCAGGAGCTGGGCAGCTGCTCAGTAGGAAGGTGTCTTTTCTTCGTATCTGCTTAAGAATCCCACAGCAAAAATAAAATAAAATTAAAAGGGCTTTATTTAGACAAATATCTGAGAACAGAATGGTGCCATCTTGCCTTTTGTCCCAATAAAAAGTTAGCAAGAGGAAGCTACTAACCCCTGGTAAAACCTCCACATCTTGCTTTCGCCAGGAGCTCTCTCCCTGTTTCAAGTCTGCTCCTGTCTTTGGACCAGTCCGGATCTGGACGGCTCTCTCCTTTTTGCTAATGAATAACCAACCAGCAGAGGTTGTTGCCTTTAACATTCTGAGCTATGAACAGACTGTAATAATTTCCCCTTACTTCCTGGTTTCTTTCTGTGATCTAAATGGGATTCTGACTTCTTTACCCCTCCCATCTCCCACACCCAAGATAGACCAGATCCTTTACCAAACTGTTAAAGCAGCCACCAAAATCTATATTCCTTTTGTTTCATCCTGGAGAAACAGGCTAGCCCAGGTAGCTTTTTGTCTTGCTATGTTCCCAACACTGAAATTCACGGCAGAGATTTTTTTCCCCCACAAATAGGAGTAGAATTGTTTTGCCACCACTAGGGGAAATTTAAAACGGCAAATTATTTAGGTATTTCTTGTTAGACACAGAGCAATTGGAAAAGAACCATCAAGTCACTCCCTTTTCTCATTACCAAGAATAGATTTTAATAGCTTCAAAGAATAGTCACAGTCTGGAAAAGTAAGAAAGCAGCTGACTAAAACGCTGAGAACCCAAAACGTTGCTTTTTCCCACAGACATTTAATTTCCTATCCTTCAAGTACTATTTTGGAAACACACACACACACACACACACACACACACACACACACACACACCACACCACACCAACTAGGTGACCAGTAGAGAAAAAAAGAGTAGGGCAGAGTGCTCTTTGAGCACTGCTGTGGGGACTCTTTCTGCTAAACTTTGACCTCCAGATCTATACTAGTTCTTGCTAGCTTCCTTGGCAAGGACTCAGGAACTAATGAGACTGACATCAGGACAGCCATCTCTAGACAGGCAGTGGGTTTTGCTTGACCTTCCCTAGTTCAGGGCAGCTGTCTCGCAAATATGTGCCCTGGATCACAAAAACAGCTGGACAATGAGTCTGGCAGTCATTTATACTAGTAGACAGCATTGCAAACTTGTTTATGATATGTCACTGATTTCCCTATAAGATTTTTTTTTTTAAATTTCTTCCTTAAAAACAATCTTTCTAAATGTTGTGAGTTCCTTGAACCTGGCTAACCTATTCCTAGTACAAGCTCGTAACTTCTGTTCTTTGTCAAATTGCAAGGCATTTAGTAATCAGAATAATCAAACTCAAGAAAAAGAAAGAAAGAAAATCAGAGAACCATGGCATCAGCCCAACCTGCTATTACTTTGTGCAAAAATCAGTCCATAGCACTGGACAGATCAATTGGTAAAAATAAAATCTTGTGTTATGCTCCCAAGTTTCTCCAATCGTCTTTGGAGTCAGAGTACAAATAACAAGTTGACAGAAGTAGAAAAGCCAAAAGCTGAGCCCAGTTTTTGTTGTTGCTGTTGTTGTTTTGTTTTTTAATGAGATGAGACCTAAAATAGAATGTATATGTAATTTTATATTATATACAAAACAGAAAATATATAATATCAAATGACCATAAAGGACATTTTGTTCCAAATACAATAATGGATGTAAAAGCATAGGATTTTATTAGTGCCCCTGACAGAGGCACACATGCTGAAGTCTTTCCTGAGACATCTACATGATTTAAAAATGAAAAAAAAAAGAAAAAAAGATCTGGAAGCAACCTGAGAGATGTATTGAAACCCAATTTGTAAGTAGGGTTTTCGATTTTTGAATTGTGGGAGTTCTAAATTCGGATATGCCTTTGCTATGGTTATGACAAGGCATTCTGGAGAAAGACAAAGCAGCAGACCTGCACACCACAGTCATTGAGCAAGTGAGTGAAATTCAAAAAGCGGCCAACCATCCAAAGATGTCAGGTGAGCAATGGCCTGAGAACGCAGAGCCAAGGGGTGGAAAGAGAGAGGGTTTCTTTGTGTCGATAGTACCAGAATCCTCCAGTCACCCAATCTCAAAGTCTTGCAGTCATCTTTTATTTGCTCCCTGGTTTCTTTGAGCTAATCAATCACTGAATTCTGCTCAGTCTTCCTTTTCATTTATTCCACAAACTTTTTTTTAAGCTCCTTCTGAGTGACAGCTGGGCACCAGACAGAAAACAGAATATTCTTTCCTAAATTACTCCAGAGGCCTCCTAACTGATCTCCCTTCCTCCAGCTTATTCCTGCCTCTGGCTGTTCCTGCACACCAAGATGAGTGGTGTTCATAATAGTTTATAAAGCAGTTTTTATAATAGTAACAATGACTGAGGTGATAAGACATTCCTAGTCATTACTAGTAAAAGTAAATATCTGTTTGGAAAGCTTTCTATGTGCCAGGCACTGTACTAAGAATGTTAGAAATAAGATCCAGGAATTCTACTCCAGGGTATGTATCCAAAAGATTTGAAATCAGGAAGCCTGGGAGATATTGAACTCCTATGTTTATTGCAGCACTATTCACAATAGGCAAGTTATGGAATCAATCTAAGCGTTCATCAATCGATGAATGGACAAGAAAATATGGCATATATACACATTGGAATTCTATTCAGCCTCAAAGAAGAAGGAGAAGAAGGAATCTTGTCATATGTGACAATGTGAATGAACCTGAAGGACTTTGTGCTAATGAAATAAACCAGACATGGAGGCAAATACTGCATGTTCTGACTTATAGGTGGAAGCTAAAAAAAATCCAACACATAGAAGCAGAGAGCAGAATGATGGTTACCAGAAGCTGGGGAATCAGGGGAATGGGGAGATGTTGGCTGAGGGCTACAATGTTTCAGTTAGACAGGAGGAATAAATGATAAGTATTCCATTCGAGACCATGGATATGTTAATTAGCTTGATTCAATCATTCTATACTGTATACATGTATCACAGCATTACTTTGTACCCCATAAAATATACAGTAATAGTTTGTCAATATCAGGTAAAAATAAGAGAATGTTACAAATAATATATCATTTAATTCTCACCAAATAAAAAACAAGGCCTACAAAGAAGGTAGTATTAAAAAAAAAAAAAAAAAAAAGTATTTTAGAGAAGAAACTGAGACCGAGAGGCTAGGTAATTTGTCCCAGGTCACAGAGCCACCAAGTGGCTAACCATGAGTAACATTCTGTTCTCAATCTGACTCCAGAGCCTGGCAGTATATAAATCCTCAGTTTTGCTGACGCTAAAAATATCTGATATTATTATTCTATGTAAAATTCTGGAAGAACCTCCAACACATTTGGAATAAACCTTAGTTTTACAGCATGACACACAAGGCCCTGCTAACTTCTCCAATCACGGTTCATCACTCCTGCACACAGGTCCTGTGACATAGTGTGCAAATGACCAGCAGTTTCTGAGGTCCTCTTCCCTGCTGTACCTCTGCATCCTCCTCTACCTTCTCCCCTGATGACTTCCTTGACATTTTTCAGGTTGGGTTCATGCATCGCCTTCTCTGTCATAATAGATGAAAGGCCTCTGTGCACCCCTAAATTCTGGCAGAAACTTCTACTTGGTTTGTTGCTGAGCCCTTCTTGGTTCCTTATTTGTTTTCCAAGGAGAATAGAATTCCCTTCTCTGAACCTTTAGTGTCTTGTACAATGTTCATCATGTAAATAATAAGTATTTGATGAATTAAATAATTAACACAGAAATAAAAAGAAACAGTGTGGAAGAGACAGAGATAAAAGCGGGGAGGAAATAGAGGGAGGGAGGAAGAAGCCACTGGGGAGAGATAAACATTTATGTGAATATTCATGATTGAGAGTGAAAGTTCTATAGTGTGAAAAGAGCCAGAAGCACAGAGGAGAGAATACATTCTGTCTATTGCTTCTCAGTCCCTTTCTTTCCTCTCTTATTGTTCCCTGAATGTTAGATTCCTTTGCCAGCCTCCTAAACCAGTTTTCCTGCCTGGAGTCAATTTTCTTCTCGTTCTTATAGCCACCACATTAATCTTAATCACTCTCCTACAGAATACCCTTCAACAGATCCTCATTGCCTGGAAGATATGACTTAGAATTCAAGGCTAAGGAATTTGTACTTTATCCAAACTTTATCAGATGTACCCTTTCAACATCCCCTCCATTATGGCTTTATGTTAGCCAGACTGGTTTATTAGATCTCCCATATGCCTCATCTGCTCCCACATCTGATCCTGTATCCTTTGCCATTCTTTTACTCAGTATTCTTTCCACTGCTAACTTCCCATCCCAGTAAGTCTACTTACTCCTGCCTGCATTTCAAGGTCTGAATAAAAATCCCTCACCTCCTTAGACCATCCTTAACCATTCCAGTCAAAAAATCACTTCTGTCTTCCTTGAATTGTCTAGCTCCCACAATCCCCACTCCTAATATACACAATATTAAATGAATTGAACCATACTCCTATACCTGGTATGCTGAATACTGCTACAGAAAATCCCACAGCTATTCAGTTTTATAGTAGGACAAATTAATCATCCCCAACTCCTGCTAGGCCTCAGCACTAGGCCTTGGAGAGAGCGATCATAAAGGAAAATTGGACTCTGTCTCCCCAACTCACACAGTGACATATTCCCCCACACACAGAAAAGAGGATTATATCCTAGGCAGAGAAATATATCTTATATTTCTCTGTATCATAAGGAAAATCTAGAATCTGACATATGCATAGGAACTCTCCCTACTTTCACTCTTGTTCGATTGCAATTGTGATGTTTAATACTGAATGTCAACTTGATTGGATTGAAGGATGCAAAGTATTGATCCTGGGTGTGTCTGTGAGGGTGTTGCCAAAGGAGACTAAGGTTTGAATCAGTGGGCTGGGGAAGGCAGACCCACCCTTAATCTGTTGGGCATCACCTAATTGGCTGCCAGCAAATAAAAAGCAGGCAGAAAAACGTGAAAAAGCGAGACTGGCCTACCCAGCCTACATCTTTCTCCTGCGCTGGATGCTTCCTGCCTCGACCATTGGACTCTGAGTTCTTTAGTTTTGGGACTCACACTGGCTCTCCTTGCTCCTCAAGTTTACAGACAGCCAATTGTGGGAACTTGTGATCATGTAAGTTAATACTTAATAAACTCCCCTTTATATATATATACACACATACACATATGTGTGTGTGTGTGTGTATCCTATTAGTTCTGCCCCTAGAGAATCCTAATACAGCAACCTATTCTCCAAATGGCAGCCAAAATAATCTTTGTAAAATATCAATCAGATATGTGTTTTTCAATAGCTTCCCATTGCACTTATGAATTCCAAATTCCTTATCTTTGGGAACAAGGCTCTGCTGGGGCTGTCTCCAGCCTGTCCCTTCCCTCCATCTTACACCACTCTTCTGGCTCTCCATGGTCCAGCCACAGTGGCTACCTTTCTGTTCAGCAAGGCAACAGCCAAGCCCTTTTTTCTGACCATGGATTCTTTCTCACTATTCTTCTAATCAACAACATTCTTGTCCAGATTCTTCATTTGGATGGATCTTTCTGTTCTCAATCTAAATAACATATCATTAAAAAGGTTACCCCTAACCACTCTGTCTAAAGTAGCATAATTGCCCAACTTAGCTTCTCTCTTAGCATGTCTCGTGGGTTGAATTGTGTCCTCCAAAAGGATATGTTGAAATCCTAACCCTTAGCACTTCAGAATGTGACCTTATTCAGAAATAGGGTCTTTACAGAGGTAATTAAGTTAAAACGAATTCATCAGGGTGAGCCCTAATCCAGTGTGACAGGTGTCCTCATAAAAAGGGAAAATTTGGACACAGACAGGCACAGAAACAACACCTGCAAAGATACACAGAGAGAAGCCAGCCGTGTGAACAGAGTAATGCATCTGCAGGCCAGGGAACACCAGCAAACACTAGCAGCTAGAAGAGGCTAGCTATACACCATGGCACTGCTGACAACTTGATTTCAGACTTCTAGCCTCCAGAACTATGGAAAAATAGAATTCTGTTGTTTTAGGCCACCCAGTCTTTGGTACTTTATTACAGCAGCCCAAAAGAACTACTATAGTATGTCACTATTTTTATGGGTTTTTGCTTGTTTGTTTGTTTTGTTTTTTCCAGCACTCATCACACTCTGTACTTACGTCTTCTATTTATTTGCCTTCTGAGTACAGTCTCCTCTACTAGAAAATGTTCCAGTGAGATGGAGGCTTCATCTACCCTCTTCACTGCTATGTCCCTAGAGCTTAACCTGTAATAGACAACCAATAATCATTACATAATGGTAAAAATACCAAAAAAACATATTTTTACTGATAAAATAATATCACTACAAATGCAGTAGATACAAAGACACTGCTATTTCAGTGGAAAATTCCTATTTCTAGAAGGAAAGTTGGGGCCACTTATACTAATTGTAAGAGTCTTATTGTTGTTGTTGTTTTCTATAATAGAACAGAGTGAAATGTCTCTAAAGATTATTTTATACCAAAGGCTGAATGACAATGTCTGGTTATTACTGCTGAGAGGCTGCTGATGGGATGTATATTATTCTGAGGTTTAATGGAAACTTTTTCAGGCTTCAGCTATCTTCCCTGATGGCATTAAATAAGCAGATCCCAAACAATTTCATCTTATCACTTGTACTAGAGTCTTGGCATCAGCTTAATGTTTTATTCTCTTCCAGACAAAATTTAGATACTTCCTTTGGCTATAACACAGCTTGGTACCTTGGGATCCTCCATCTCTTTCATCTTAACCTTCACCAATCCCTCTTTTAGTCATCTCTTGTAGGACCAAACACTAGCCTGACACTAGGAGAAATGACAAGAATCTGTTAAAACGAATGAAAGGAAATGAAATATGGAGCTCTTAAGTTATAATCAGAGGAAAACAATGACGATGATCATCATGATGATGAAAAGATGGCCTTTAATATGTGAAACAGATGGCAACAACTTAATTCTAAATTTATTCTAGTTTTCTTGGCCAAAGAGTATAATCCTCAGACTGGAAAAAGAAGACCAGATATATGTGAGTAAATCTTGGAATTTAAAGAAAAGCAATGATTATTAGAAGCCAATATGGGCTTACAAAGAAAACAAAGATGCCGAATTAACCTCAATTTCCTTTTTCATATAGAATCACTATTGTAAATAAAAAATTGTTTAATTACTTCAGAACTTAGAAGACGTCAAAGCCAAATGCTGTATTTTACAACTGGTTCTATCTAACCAGCTGAAACTGTTGAAGAACATGAATTTTGAGGGGTGTTGGCATGCCACGTACTTAATGTTCATAACCGTAGCAGTTTTCCTGACCAATGATGATGGACTACATTAAACATCCAGCCAACACGGGATGCTGGACCCGTTCTCTCCTATACAGAAGGTGTGTTTTCAATACTTAAGGAGCATAATCATGAAACCCTATTTCTATATTTGAAAACCCATGAATTTTACTCTCAATGAACCACAGCTACTCAGTAAATGTCTTTACTGATCTGAGTTCCCTTACTTGTAAGTATATCAATTCAGCTTTAAAAAAAAAAAAACTTTTTAAAGTTTTTTGTTTCATTTTTGGCACTGTCAAAGACACAAAACAGGCATAGTATATCTAGATTTCAGTAAGACACTGGAAAAAAAAGTTCTAGCAATACCCGCAAATGGGATTAGAGAACTTGCTTTCCAAAAAGACTGAATATTCTTGTATATACAGTCTCCCAGAAGCAGCTGATAAGTCTTTCCTAAAATATAGTTATCCATGGTTTACCTAGGTGATTTGTTCTTGCCTATTAAGCAGATAATTCATCAATCAAGATTCACATCTACCTAGCAGCAACATTATTTTAGCAATGCCACAGAGCCTCTCTAATCTGTTAGACACTATCAAAGTTCCCCAAAATAACAGAAAGTAGAAGCACCTGAAGTCTCTGGGGATTTTTTTCTCTAGCATTTCTCTTTTGATATTTCACCAAATTTGGATATAAAATTTGTGGTTGGACTGACTGAACATGAGGATATGCAGTATGACAGCATAGTTCTTACTGTTCATCTTCAAGTTTCTTGGCTAATTCCAAACTCTATGTGCAAAGCAAGATGAGCAGAGTCATGCCTCTCTCGCAGTTAACTCCTATTAAAAGATTAATATTATTCAATATTACTGTGAAAAATATTTTTAAAATGTGCATTTGGCCAGGCATGGTGGCTTGCACCTGTAATCCCAAAACTTGGGGAGGCTGAGGTGGGAGGATCATTTGAGGCCAAGGGTTCTAACCAGTTTAAAAACTAAAAATCAATCTCACTTGGTTTTCCTAGACGGTCTTATCCAGGTATAAAAGTGGATTAATTCTGCTTAGTTTCATGGATCAAACAAAAAAGGATAAATGCCATTCTGCACTAGAGCAGGGGAAAACAAAAAGGATTCAGGGTGGTAAGACCTGCAGATGGTCAGGGGAAATTCCTTGGGGATTTGAGCTTCCTCCTGTCTCTCTCACCTTTGACACAAAGCATCATGAACCACCCAGGGATCCTGTAAAACTTAGATTCTAATTCAGTAGCTCTGGAGTAAAGTCTGAGAGTCTGCCTTTTTAACAAGCTCCCAGATGATGTCCATACTGCTGATATTAGGACCACAGTTTGTGTGGCAGGAATTTAGTGACTCAATTTATAGCTTGGTTCTCTGAGTGAGAGAGATCAGCAAATCCTCACTGACTATCACCCACCTTTGAAAGCATGGTCATCTAATCCCTTGGAGTTTTCACTCTGAAAAAAGATTTTAAAGACCAACTTATCTAATTATCTCATTTTAGAATGAAGAAAACAGCCCATTATTTAAATAAAAAATAAAATAAAAAAAAACCTGCTAGGGTGACTTGTTTTAGGTTACAGCTATTGGTGATGATAAAATCAGAAATAACCAACCCTGTACAAGAGAATCTTCTCTTTACTACACAGCTGCTTCTTCTCAAAAAGTTCAGTCAAAAGCAGATTCTGGACAATTCTTGGCTAGCATAGGTGGCAGGGTTGGGGGGCTGCATGGGTAAAGAACTCAGGGAGTGGAAGAAGAAAAGTATGCAGCCAAAGAACATTTTTACATATAATGTGACCCAAACAAGATCCCAGGACTAGGACCCCAGGCTCCTGATTCTCAGTCTAGGTTTATCTTGTGCTAACAACAATTTATTTTGTATCCTTTGAATTATGATGTTCACAAATCATATAACCTGAACCACGGGCTTTCCTTTCTCAGAATGCTGCATTTAGGATGCAGTTTTTGCAAAATCTCAATAGTATTAAAAAATCCTAACGTAAGAAGAAGAAAAAAGTCATATATCCAATCAGTATTTTCCAGTTAAAAGAGATATGTAATAGGTTAATTTCTATCACCCATGTTGTAAAAATTTTAGTCATTAGCAACAACAAATGTACCATTTCTTACTTATATATACATGGTTTTTTATAGAAACAAAGAAAAAAATTCCTATGCCAAAGTTTTCCAGATTAAGATTTTTCCTATGTCCATGCCAAGTAATTGGATAGAGCTTCAAGAATTTCTTGTCCAGCTAGGCCTTTTTTTTGTCTCTTGATACATAAGAAGTATACTTGGCATTTTTAATTTTGATATTGGACATTTTTAAGTACCTGGTATTTTAATAACTAAGTTCATAATAATGATGTTTTAGCAATGTTTTTATTGAAAATCTGTTAAACTTATAATGCATACTGTCATGTATGGCACACATGTAATTGGTGTCCTGGGCCTTGGAAGATAGAGTAGCTCATTTTGGAAAAGTAACTGAGTCTTAGGAGCTTATTGTTTCTTGGTGAATTATCAACGTCAATATGGTCAGTATATAATAAGAGCCTATTACAAGGCAGTTTGCTGTTCCTCAAAGTTAAACCACAAGTCATGCCTTGTCCCCTTTGTACATATCAATGATATGTATGCATTTGGCTCGCTTTAGCACAGAAAATCTGTAATATGTGCTCTACTCATCTTCACAAAGGAAAGTATTTATTACAGATGGTTGACTGTACACATTTTTATACCTTCACGGTCAATAGAAATTTCAGAATATCAACTTTAAAAGAAAGTATATGAATTGAGTTACAAATCCACTCAACAAACCTAGCCCTACATTAATAGAATGTGAAAAACCTCATCATTCTCCACTTTTGCCTCCAGCAAATGTGCCATCTTCAGCCACTGGGGGTCATCTGCTGAAACTTCATTGCCCAGTTCGTAACAGATGCAATCAGAATTTGTTTGATAACAAAAACACCTATCAGCTAGTCTGTCAGTGCTCTTAAAAATGATTAAATCACATGCTATTAATAGACCAATTAAAGGAAGCACACTCTGGTGTGCCTATTAAAAAGTATTTATTTCAGCAGTCCTTGAGGCTTACCTCCTTTGCTTCACTGATTCAACAAATATTTATTGAGCTCCTACTATGTGTCAGGCACTAGGTTAGTGCATGGGGATATAAAATTAAATAAAACAAGCATAGTGTCTCCTATACAAGGAGAGTCTCTCTCATTGCAAACAATAATGTGACCAGATAAATATTGTCAGTGCAAAAGGAGGTACAAATCTAAAGAAGGCATACATTTGTTTGGAAACAGTGTCTCCCTCTCTGACTACCATAGTAGTTTTCTTCTTTTATAATTTATTCAACACATAATTGTCGAACATCCCCTGCTAGGTATCAGGCAGGGTATTTGCTGTTGAGGATGTAGTCATGAAAAGAGGTACAGCCTGTAACCTAAATAGAATTTGTAAAACTAGTAGAGCATTAGATAGCATTAGACAAATAGTTGTAGAAATAATTAATAACTATCCTGCTAAGAGCTATGAAGCAGAAGTATCAGGTGCTATAAGAGGGCTATTGCACTCTATTATACACAAGAGTCTTTAGATCTATACTGGTTTCATCTTTGTATCACCCACAGAGCTTGGAAAAGAACACTGAAAAATTGATGCTTAAATAAATATATGTTGAGTGATTGAGTACTGAATTTGAGGATGGGGTAAGAAATGTCACTCTTTATAAACAAAAATATTAATCAAAATGACTAGACATGGTATTCATTCTTGCTGTTCAAAGATATTTCCATTTCTCATCTTCTAAAATATGGTAGAATTGTACTTTCCTATCCCTTTGAAGATAAGCAAAGACACATGATTTGCTTTGACTGATAAAATGTTAGAACTGATTACTTCACTTCCAGGTTAAACACACACACACACACACACACACACACACACACACACACAGATGACTTTCAGAGGAAATGTGCAGTTACACATGTTTCCTTCCCCTACCATGATGACAATGTTGCAGATGAGGGGTGATCTATTAGCCTGCATTGTTGGCTAAGCAAAACATGGAAGAGCTTCCACTGACCTGATAGGTACATATAACCTAATTGAAAAATAACCTTTGTTGTTTTAGGCCTCAGAGAGTTAAGGGTTGTTTCTTGTAGGAGTTTAACCTAACCCATACTAACTGATAACCTAGATAAGGTGAGATATCTGTGGAAAGTATAACAAGGAAGAAAAACATCCAAAGAAATAGTAAGTAAACTGCTGGTAAGATTAGCAAAAGGCGTGGGGTGCTCCCTGGAAAATAAAATATCCCTCTGAAATGGATGCTAGAAAATGTAATGTGTTTGCATGAGGACATTTGTTATGTAATTATAAAAAGGCATTATGTGTATGTGTGACATTTAAAATATTGAAAGAGTGGCACCAGAAGAACGTATCAATGTCTCCACTGTACCCTGATTTTAATTACGAGTTAGTATTGCAGAATTTTGGGAAGAAGAAGAAAGGGTCCTGCTGATATATTAAGGTGAGAAGATCATCTGCTTGGTACACCCAGTTTCTTTTTTCAGATTCTATATGCTCTAAGTAAGTTTCTTTTCGCTGTCTTGGACTTCCAAATGTGTCTTATCAGTTCTGCCAAGTATACTTCTAATTTTAGACTTACAAATTCAAGAACGGAGCACTAATTCATGTAACAGAAATTTGATGTGCAATGATCTTGACTAGAGAAATATTTATTTTTTTAATTGATGAGTTTCAGCAATTATTCTTTTTTTTTTTTTTTTTTATTATTATACTTTAAGTTCTAGGGTACATGTGCATAACGTGCAGGTTTGTTACATATGTATACTTATGCCATGTTGGTGTGCTGCACCCATCAACTCGTCAGCACCCATCAATTCATCATTTATATCTTGTATAACTCCCCAATGCAAGCCCTCCCTCCTCCCCCCTCCCCCCTCCCCATGATAGGCCCCTGTGCGTGATGTTCCCCTTCCCGAGTCCAAGTGATCTCATTGTTCAGTTCCCACCTATGAGTGAGAACATGCGGTGTTTGGTTTTCTGTTCTTGTGATAGTTTGCTAAGAATGATGGTTTCCAGCTGCATCCATGTCCCTACAAAGGACACAAACTCATCCTTTTTTGTGGCTGCATAGTATTCCATGGTGTATATGTGCCACATTTTCTCAATCCAGTCTGTCACAGATGGACATTTGGGTTGATTCCAAGTCTTTGCTATTGTGAATAGTGCCGCAATAAACATACGTGTACATGTGTCTTTGTAGTAGACTAATTTATAATCCTTTGGGTATATACCCAGTAGTGGGATGGCTGGGTCATATGGTACATCTAGTTCTAGATCCTTGAGGAATTGCCATACTGTTTTCCATAATGGTTGAACTAGTTTACAATCCCACCAACAGTGTAAAAGTGTTCCTATTTCTCCACATCCTCTCCAACACCTGTTGTTTCCTGACTTCTTAATGATTGCCATTCTAACTGGTGTGAGATGGTATCTCATTGTGGTTTTGATTTGCATTTTTCTGATGGCGAGTGATGATGAGCATTTTTTCATGTGTCTGTTGGCTGTATGAATATCTTCTTTTGAGAAATGTCTGTTCATATCCTTTCCCCACTTTTTGATGGGGTTGTTTGTTTTTTTCTCGTATATTTGTTTGAGTTCTTTGTAGATTCTGGATATTAGCCCTTTGTCAGATGAGTAGGTTGCAAAAATTTTCTCCCATTCTGTAGGTTGCCTGTTCACTCTGATGGTAGTTTCTTTTGCTGTGCAAAAGCTCTTTAGTTTAATTACATCCCATTTGTCAATTTTTGCTTTTGCTGCCGTTGCTTTTGGTGTTTTAGACATGAAGTCCTTACCCATGCCTATGTCCTGAATGGTACTACCTAGATTTTCTTCTAGAGTTTTTATGGTATTAGGTCTAACATTTAAGTCTCTAATCCATCTTGAATTAATCTTCGTATAAGGGGTAAGGAAAGGATCCAGTTTCAGCTTTCTACTTATGGCTAGCCAATTTTCCCAGCACCATTTATTAAATAGGGAATCCTTTCCCCATTTCTTGTTTCTCTCAGGTTTGTCAAAGATCAGATGGCTGTAGATGTGTGGTATTATTTCTGAGGACTCTGTTCTGTTCCATTGATCTATATCTCTGTTTTGGTACCAGTACCATGCTGTTTTGGTGACTGTAGCCTTGTAGTATAGTTTGAAGTCAGGTAGCGTGACGCCTCCAGCTTTGTCCTTTTGACTTAGGATTGTCTTGGCAATGCGGGCTCTTTTTTGGTTCCATAGTGAACTTTAAAGCAGTTTTTTCCAATTCTGTGAAGAAACTCATTGGTAGCTTGATGGGGATGGCATTGAATCTATAAATAACCTTGGGGAGTATGGCCATTTTCACGATATTGATTCTTCCTATCCATGAGCATGGTATGTTCTTCCATTTGTTTGTGTCCTCTTTTATTTCACTGAGCAGTGGTTTGTAGTTCTCCTTGAAGAGGTCCTTTACATCCCTTGTAAGCTGGATTCCTAGGTATTTTATTCTCTTTGAAGCAATTGTGAATGGAAGTTCATTCCTGATTTGGCTCTCTGCTTGTCTGTTACTGGTGTATAAGAATGCTTGTGATTTTTGCACATTAATTTTGTATCCTGAGACTTTGCTGAAGTTGCTTATCAGCTTAAGGAGATTTTGGGCTGAGACGATGGGGTTTTCTAAATATACAATCATGTCATCTGCAAACAGGGACAATTTGACTTCTTCGTTTCCTAACTGAATACCCTTGATTTCTTTCTCTTGCCTGATTGCCCTAGCCAGAACTTCCAACACTATGTTGAATAGGAGTGGTGAGAGAGGGCATCCCTGTCTTGTGCCAGTTTTCAAAGGGAATTTTTCCAGTTTTTGCCCATTCAGTATGATATTAGCTGTGGGTTTGTCATAAATAGCTCTTATTATTTTGAGGTACGTTCCATCAATACCGAATTTATTGAGCGTTTTTAGCATGAAGGGCTGTTGAATTTTGTCAAAAGCCTTTTCTGCATCTATTGAGACAATCATGTGGTTCTTGTCTTTGGTTCTGTTTATATGCTGGATTACGTTTATTGATTTGCGAATGTTGAACCAGCCTTGCATCCCAGGGATGAAGCCCACTTGATCATGGTGGATAAGCTTTTTGATGTGCTGCTGAATCCGGTTTGCCAGTATTTTATTGAGAATTTTTGCATCAATGTTCATCAGGGATATTGGTCTAAAATTCTCTTTTTTTGATGTGTCTCTGCCAGGCTTTGGTATCAGGATGATGTTGGCCTCATAAAATGAGTTAGGGAGGATTCCCTCTTTTTCTATTGATTGGAATAATTTCAGAAGGAATGGTACCAGCTCCTCCGTGTACGTCTGGTAGAATTCAGCTGTGAATCCATCTGGTCCTGGACTTTTTTTGGTGGGTAGGCTATTAATTGTTGCCTCAATTTCAGAGCCTACTATTGGTCTATTCAGGGATTCAACTTCTTCCTGGTTTAGCCTTGGGAGAGTGTAAGTGTCCAGGAATTTATCCATTTCTTCTAGATTTTCTAGTTGATTTGCGTAGAGGCGTTTATAGTATTCTCTGATGGTAGTTTGTATTTCTGTGGGGTCAGTGGTGATATCCCCTTTATCATTTTTTATTGCATCTATTTGATTCCTCTCTCTTTTCTTCTTTATTAGCCTTGCTAGCGGTCTGTCAATTTTGTTGATCTTTTCAAAAAACCAACTCCTGGATTCATTGATTTTTTGGAGGGTTTTTTGTGTCTCTATCTCCTTCAGTTCGGCTCTGATCTTAGTTATTTCTTGCCTTCTGCTAGCTTTTGAATGTGTTTGCTCTTGCCTCTCTAGTTCTTTTAATTGTGATGTTAGAGTGTCAATTTTAGATCTTTCCTGCTTTCTCTTGTGGGCATTTAGTGCTATAAATTTCCCTCTACACACTGCTTTAAATGTGTCCCAGAGATTCTGGTATGTTGTATCTTTGTTCTCATTGGTTTCAAAGAACATCTTTATTTCCGCTTTCATTTCGTTATGTACCCAGTAGTCATTCAGGAGCAGGTTGTTCAGTTTCCATGTAGTTGAGCGGTTTTGATTGAGTTTCTTAGTCCTGAGTTCTAGTTTGATTGCACTGTGGTCTGAGAGACAGTTTGTTATAATTTCTGTTCTTGTACATTTGCTGAGGAGTGCTTTACTTCCAATTATGTGGTCAATTTTGGAATAAGTGCGATGTGGTGCTGAGAAGAATGTATATTCTGTTGATTTGGGGTGGAGAGTTCTATAGATGTCTATTAGGTCCGCTTGGTGCAGAGATGAGTTCAATTCCTGGATATCCTTGTTAACTTTCTGTCTCGTTGATCTGTCTAATGTTGACAGCGGAGTGTTGAAGTCTCCCATTATTATTGTATGGGAGTCTAAGTCTCTTTGTAAGTCTCTAAGGACTTGCTTTATGAATCTGGGTGCTCCTGTATTGGGTGCATATATATTTAGGAGAGTTAGCTCTTCCTGTTGAATTGATCCCTTTACCATTATGTAATGGCCTTCTTTGTCTCTTTTGATCTTTGATGGTTTAAAGTCTGTTTTATCAGAGACAAGGATTGCAACCCCTGCTTTTTTTTGTTCTCCATTTGCTTGGTAGATCTTCCTCCATCCCTTTATTTTGAGCCTATGTATGTCTCTGCATGTGAGATGGGTCTCCTGAATACAGCAGACTGATGGGTCTTGACTCTTTATCCAGTTTGCCAGTCTGTGTCTTTTAATTGGAGCATTTAGTCCATTAACATTTAAGGTTAATATTGTTATGTGTGAACTTGATCCTGCCATTATGATATTAACTGGTTATTTTGCTCGTTAGTCGATGCAGTTTCTTCCTAGCCTCGATGGTCTTTACATTTTGGCATGTTTTTGTGATGGCTGGTACCGGTTGTTCGTTTCCATGTTTAGGGCTTCCTTCAGGGTCTCTTGTAAGGCAGGCCTGGTGGTGACAAAATCTCTAAGCATTTGCTTATCTGTAAAGGATTTTATTTCTCCTTCACTTATGAAACTTAGTTTGGCTGGATATGAAATTCTAGGTTTAAAATTCTTTTCTTTAAGAACGTTGAATATTGGCCCCCACTCTCTTCTGGCTTGTAGAGTTTCTGCCGAGAGATCTGCTGTTAGTCTGATGGGCTTCCCTTTGTGGGTTACCCGACCTTTCTCTCTGGCTGCCCTTAAGATTTTTTCCTTCATTTCAACTTTGGTGAATCTGGCAATGATGTGTCTTGGAGTTGCTCTTCTGGAGGAGTATCTTTGTGGCGTTCTCTGTATTTCCTGAATTTGAATGTTGTCCTGCCCTACTAGGTTGGGGAAGTTCTCCTGGATGATATCCTGAAGAGTGTTTTCCAACTTGGTTCCATTTTCCCCCTCACTTTCAGGCACCCCAATCAGACGTAGATTTGGTCTTTTTACGTAATCCCATACTTCTTGCAGGCTTTGCTCATTTCTTTTTCTTCTTTTTTCTTTTGGTTTCTCTTCTCGCTTCATTTCATTCATTTGATCTTCAATCGCTGATACTCTTTCTTCCAGTTGATCGAGTCGGTTACTGAAGCTTGTGCATTTGTCACGTATTTCTCGTGTCATGGTTTTCATCTCTGTCATTTCGTTTATGATCTTCTCTGCATTAATCAGTCTAGCTGTCAATTCTTCCACTCTTTTTTCAAGATTTTTAGTTTCTTTGCGCTGGGTACGTAATTCCTCCTTTAGCTCTGATAAGTTTGATGGACTGAAGCCTTCTTCTCTCCTCTCGTCCAAGTCATTCTCTGACCAGCTTTGATCCGTTGCTGGCGATGGGCTGCGCTCCTTCGCAGGGGGAGATGCGCTCTTATTTTTTGAATTTCCAGCTTTTCTGCCCTGCTTCTTCCCCATCTTTGTGGTTTTATCTGTCTCTGGTCTTTGATGGTGGTGACGTACTGATGGGGTTTTGGTATAGGTGTCCTTCCTGTTTGATAGTTTTCCTTCTGACAGAAGGACTGTCTGTTGGTCTGTTGGAGATTGCTTGAGGTCCACTCCAGACCCTGTTTGCCTGGGTAACAGCAGCAGAGGTTGCCGAAGATAGAATATTGCTGAACAGCGAGTGTACCTGTCTGATTCTTCCTTTGGAAGTTTCCTCTCAGGGGTGTACTCCACCCTGTGAGGTGTGGGATGTCAGACTGCCCCTAGTGGGGGATTTCTCCCAGCTAGGCTACTCAGGGGTCAGAGACACACCTGAGCAGGCAGTCTGTCCGTTCTCAGATCTCAACCTCCGCTTTGGGAGATCCACGGCTCTCCCCAAAGCTGTCAGACAGAGTCGTTCACGTCTGCACCGGCTCCCGCTACTTCCCCTGTTGGTCTTCAGCTGTGCGCTGTCCCCAGAGGTGGAGACTACAGAGACAGGCAGGCTTCCTTGAGCTGCTGTGAGCTCCACCCAGTTCGAGCTTCCCAGCGGCTTTGTTTACCTACTTAAGCCTCAGCAATGGCGGGCGCCCCTCCCCCAGCCTCGCTGCTGCCTTGCGGATAGATCGCGGCAGACTGCTGTGTTAGCAGTGAGGGAGGCTTCGTGGGCGTGGGACCCTCCCGGCCAGGATTGGGATATATTCTCCTGGTGTGCCTGTATGCTTACAGCGCAGTATTGGGGTGGGAGTTACCCGATTTTCCAGGTGTTGTGTGTCTCAGTTCCCCTGGCTAGGAAAACGGATCCCCTTCCCCCTTGCGCTTCCAGGTGAGGCGATGCCTCGCCCTGCTTCAGCTCTCGCTGGTCAGGCTGCAGCAGCTGACCAGCACCGATTGTCCGGCACTCCCTAGTGAGACGACCCCAGTACCTCAGTTGAAAATGCAGAAATCACCGGTCTTCTGTGTCGCTTGCGCTGGGAGTTGGAGACTGGAGCTGTTCCTATTCGGCCATCTTGCTCCGCCCCTCAGCAATTATTCTTAAGTAATGAAACATCTCCCTAGTACACCAGACACATTTCAATGGAGGAAAATCATAGTGATTTACAAATTCTAATTGGAAACAAAGAAATGTATTGAACTTAACAGCAAACAAAATGCATCAATATGTAACAACAATAATAAAATTAATTTAGCAGGAATTACTATTGAGAACATTAAATAACAAAAGCACTAAACGTATTAAAAATGAATAGGGAAGCAGCAGATAAGTGATCACCACTTAAAACTCTCCCAAGAAGCCACTACAGCCCATGACTTATTTTCCTTGTACATATTATGTAGGAAACTATTTTTCAGTTCATGCAATAATATTTATACTGCATTTTCCATTAAAATGTGCTCATAAGTATTAATCAATTCCCATAACAGCACAGAGATAGCTAAGAATTATCCAGAGTTGACAGACTGAGAGCTTGAAATGATGTTTGACTATAATGTTAAGACTGCTGGGGGAATTAATAAGAGCTGACATGTGAGTTCCAAATTCTGGCTCCTGGCTGCTGCCAGGGTGAAGGAAGCTGTCAGAAAGTTAACTTATCCTGTCCTCTGCCCACCACATTGACACAAAGGAGCCAAGAGCACCTGCTTGTACATTACCCCTGCGTGATCAGCAAAGCTACCACAGATACTCTTTCTATCTTAGTTCTTGGTGTCTCACAGAGTTAGGTATTTCACTTGGAGAAGATTAAGAAAATCCAATCCACAATTCAATGACCTGGGTCAAGAAGTCCTCCACAGGTCTGACTTAGAACTTAAGCAATAATACTGTTATATCCTAAAGCTAAAACCAGGAGACTGGGGGTGACTCCTCTGTCTTCATAATGACTAACACCTTTGTTTACATGCATTTAATGTTAGGAAGCTTGTGATTTGTACATGGCATACTGGTTACCAGGGACTGAGGGTCTCCAGCTCTGCTGGACTTTCAGTTTCAAAGCTGAGGAAGTCCCGGGCAAACCCAAATGGTTGGTCACCCTTCTTCTGGGTAATGAAATATGCCATGCTTCTTCATTTTATGTAACCGGTGAAACTAATGTAATCAGTTGTCTTATTTCTTTGAGTAACCAGATATACATGGGACAAAATTAAATTCAAGCAAACACTTTTAAATTATTTATTTAAAAATATTTTTAGTGAGTTATGGCTACGTCTTCATAGATAGCAAAATTTCACTAACAATATTCAAACTGCCATGAGGTAAGACCACCCGTATATATCAAAGACTATACCAAAAACTTGTCTTGAGATGATTTCCTTGCATAGAAGTCAGACGGGAGGAATCTAATTTCCTTTGTACCATCCCAGGTCCACTTCTCATATGTGGCCCTCAGTCAACCTACATCACAGCCCTATGAAGGGATGTGAAAAACTTCCTAATGCTCTCCAGTGCCATACCAGGGCACAAGAGAATCTGAGGGACTGCCATTAGTTTTCTGTGTCATGCCTGTCCCTCTGTTGTGCCATGCTGTGTTCCCTTTGACTTTACACCTTGACGTTATGGCCTCCTAGGGTTACAGTCTGGGAATCCAGGCAGCAATATATACTACTTTGGGACCTACCCAATTCGCCTCCCTTGTGAGCGCTCAGAGAGAAGGAGAAGGGCAGAGATTAGGGTCATTTCAATCATCCAAGGGGGTTTTCAGCTCTCACGAAGGCCCCTCTGATTCTCTTTCTCCCACTTGCATGTTGAACTCTTCTCTCGTTTTGGAAGAGAAACCAGTTCTTACATGTTACCATCCACTCTTTCTCCACTGTGAATCATGAATAGATTCTATGCTAGGTCCCAGGCTTTGGCTTCTCTATAATTACTTTCTATTTATATGACTGTGAGTAAGTATTTCTTTTTAATCTTCTTATGCCCATGTCCTCATCTGCAAAAATAGGGATAATTATAGCATCTACACCATATGGATCATTGTGAAGATTATATGAGTTAATAGGTATAAAAGTCTTACGAAAATTTCGACAAAAAGTAAGCCCCCAAAAAAGCTAATAGTATTTTTGATTTTGGTGTGATTATTCAAATGTAAGCTTTAGAGTTGGAAAAAAAAAAAAAAAAAAAGCTGGAACTTTTTTCCTCCCAGAACTTGGTATAAAGACTTTTCTTTTTTAAGATGATTGTTTCAGGCAAAGCCTCAAAGGCCCACTTTGAAACTCAGGTAAGAAATTAACACTCTTTATTGGGGTTCTTTTGTGCCCTCCTTTCCCTAGAGACCTAGACCTCAATCTTTGGCTCTGTTTTTAACAGTAAAAAAGTGCTCCCCCCACCACCCAAAATTAAGGAGTAAAAGGATGAAATAAAACCAGGATGATATTACTGTCTTTTGCTAGCTGTGTGACCTTGGCAAGTGGCATAAATTCTGAGCCCTACACTTTACAGGTGCTCAAAGAAGGCTGTTAAGGCTGAACTGAACAAAGTGAGGAGAGTGACAAGAGGTGACAATGAAAGAGGGATGAGATCTGCAGGGCCTGTAGACTGTAGAACACAAAAATGTAATGAGATAATAAATGGAAAATTTTGGCACATATCAACTCTTCACTTAACATTGATTCCTTGACATTCCTTGACACTGACTCCTTCCTGGAAATTCCTTCTGCAACACAGAATTTCTCATCTTCATTATTGTTTTCTTAGTGCTCTTCTTGTTTTAGGTATTTTAAATTGAGTCACTTCATTTGTATATGTCCATTTGCTAAGTGTCTTGCATATCTGTTTCTGTTATGAAAACTCTCACCAAAAGTTTATATGATGATTGCCAGATGATAAAAGATTTTTCTGAAATTATTTCAAGGAAATTATTCATTTTTTTCTTACAGTATGTTATGATGGATGTCATATTTATGCAACGTTGTATGTCAAATTTATTTATGTAAATATATAAATACTAAACAGCAAAGTTCAAAATGATTTATTTTCTTTAAATTATTTTAAAGTATCCTGTTCTATTGAACCACACTTCCTTTTGTATTTCACATATTTTAATTTCAATTATTGTGTCAATTTCTGGATTTTAAAAATGATTCCACCATTAGATTTTTGCTATCTTTTTCTAACAAATGAGAAAATATGATTTTTTTTCATCCATTTCAGCCTTTGTAAAAGTATAGCAATGATAAGGAAGCAAAGGGTATGAAATAGCTTATAAACACCATGCTGAATCGTTTCTGGTTAGTCACGGACTGACATGTCTAACATCTTTGTTGCACTTATTCTGAGGATGAAAGCTGATAAGTGAGCTTAACTGCTCAAGAGTCACACATTTCCAACCAATTCTCATGTGTTTTTCTTTGACTAAGGTGGTGCAGTGGGCTGGCTGCACAAATGGCCATCCTGACCCAGGCAGTGTTTATCCTTCTGTTGTTCCATGAGTGCCCTATGCACTCATTCTCTAAGTTAAAATAATAATAGTAACAATGCCTTTCACTTTGCTATCAGTTTGAATCTGAACTTGTCTAAGAAAGGTGTTTACCAGATCAAGGAAAGAAGGATGATAATGTTACAGATTATTTTCATTGTACTGTATCTGCATTATCTTGAAAAATCTATCTCCCAATTCATAAACATTTTCAGTTACCCAAGGATAATTCTGAAGTATTCATATATCAGATTGACTAACCAAAAGATGAAAGAAATGAAAATCAAAAAGTTGTAAGTTCTTACCACATTTAGATTAATAAAGAAATTCACATAGAAATAGAGGTGCATTACAAACTCCATTTTACATGTTTTTACCTGTAATGTAGTTACTGTCAGTCGACTTTAAAACAAAATAGAAAAACAGAGGCTTTCGGTTATTTACTGAGGTCACATATCAAGGACCAAACAGGAATTAGTTCCCAACGCATCCAGTGCGAAAGACTTCACTCCTTTATGATGTTATGGAAGGAATATTTCGCATAGGGCTTAGCTGTGCCTGTGAAAATGCACCCTAGGACACCAGCCCTTCCCCACCTTGAAGGACCCAGGGTTGCTTTGTCTTTCACAAAGATTACAATTGACTTCAGCTGCTCCTCAGGTAAAGTGGACTTTAAATCTTATAGCTCCCCACCCAACTCATTCAAATTTGTAATTTGATCCGTGTACATATATGCACGGTGCTAATTCAGTATGATCTTTCTCTAAAATATGGCTTCTCTCCTCTGATTTATTTAAACTGTAATTACCCTTAACTTCTTTCTTGATCACATATTCATGTGTACATTACCTTACTCCTTGAACAGTTTTTTGAGTATTTCTTAAATTCCAGGGACTATGCTAGGTACCAGAGAAAGCTTGTGCTTCTTTCTTTCAGAGAAAATGGGGAATCTCCTTTGCTTTATTATAGATATTGATGTCATCATGCCTATGACCAGACTCCTTTATTTGTTCCAATCCTGCCAGATCAACTAAGACTATACAGCAGTTATGCAACTGGACGTTGGCATGTCTTACAAGACAGTCTAACCATTTGAACATTGGCCAGGTGCAGTGACTCATGCCTGTAATCTCAGCACTTTGGGAGGCCAAGGCAGGCAGATCACGTGAGGTCAGAAGTTCAAGACCAGCCTGGCCAACATGGTGAAACCCCGTCTCTACTAAAAACACAAAAATTAGCTGGGCATGGTAGCAGGTGGCTATAATCCCAGCTACTCAGGAGGCTGAGGCAGGAGAATCACTTGAACCTGGGAGGTGGAGGTTGCAGTGAGCTGAGATCATGCCATTGCACTCCAGCCTGGGCGGCAAGAGCAAAACTCCGTTTCATAAACAAACAAACAAACAAACAAACAAACAAACAAACATACATTTGAAAATGAAAATGAGCAAAATGACTTCTTTACTCAGGAGTAGTGTCCCATCTTCTGGACAACAGTTATGAACATGGGAGGAATTGTTAGAGGTGTTTAGTTTGTTAGATAATATTGTTTTTTATTACTAGGACTAAAGACAATACAATAGTCTCCTGGGAACAGTCTTATTTTTCTTCAATGTCCCTTGACCAATCTGGGAAAATGAGTCTAACTAGCCTGGTGTCCAGTTATTAGATATCTGAGGTCCTAAAGAGCTTGGGATGGACACATAGACTCCTAATAGCTAATGTATGTTAAGGGTTTTGTTTGTTTGTTTGTTTTAATGGGGTCAGGGTTAGTGTTAGTTGTTTTAATTCTGAAAACACTCCATGTGAAGTAAATACCTTGTTTTGTTAAATTTTCAAAATTGTGAGATAGAGCCAACATACAGAAGAGTGCATAAACTTAAACGTACAGCTTAACAAGTTGTCAGATGCGTGCTCATGTACTATAACACAGATAAAGAAATAGAACATTATTGACACACTAAAAGCCCCCTGCAGGACCGGCTGCATCATAGCCCCCATCTACCCTCTCCCAGTGCCAAACACTTTCCTGACTTTTACAGAATTCAACTTCCTTTTATTTCTTTATTGTTTCACAACAGAATTAACCATCCCTAAAAATGTACTGTAATTTTGCCTACATTTTTGTTCATGCAGTTCCCGTTTTGGTGCCTCTGGCCCCTTTTGCTTAGCATCATGACATTAAGATTCATCTAGTTTGTAACATATCAAAAGTCCCTTCCTTTTCATTGCTGTGTATTGTAACTTTGTGTGGATATTCCATAACTGTGTATTCTGTTGGGATGCACTTTTGGGTTATTTGTGGTTTGGGGCCATTTTGAACAATGCTATAAATCTACATGCACACATCTTCTGGTGTGCAATGTGCACATTTCTCTCTCTAGTGGTGAAACTGTTGAGTAGTAGATTATAGGCAACTTTACTATATATTACCAAAGAGCTTATTCATAGGAGTTCCTGTTGCTCCACATCTTTGCCTGACCTGAATTATCAGACTTTTAATTTTTGCCAATATGACGGATTATAGTAATAGTTCCCTGAAGATCTTAATCTTCATTTTTCTGGTTTCCAATGATATTGGGCATCTTAATTTGTATTCTACTTATATGCCTGCTTCTTTGATTCAGGGCCTTTGCCTATTTCTGCATTGGGGTTCTGTATTTTTTTTAAATTTATTTTTCGGAGTTCTTTCTGGATAAGAGCTCTTTATCAGTTATATATGTTGAAAATACACATTTCTTCTTTGAGGCCTACTTCTTCACTATCTTATTGTGTCTTTTAATAAAAAGAAAATTTCATTGTAGGTACATTTAAAATGTTTTTCTTTTATGGATAATATTTATTATATTGTTTAATAAATCTCTTCTTTTTTTGAGACAGGATCTTGCTCTCTCACCCAAGCTGGAGTGCAGCAGCACAGTCATGGCTCACTGCAGCCTTGACCTTCTGGGCTAAAACGATCCTCCCACTGCAGTGCCCTGAGCAGTTGGAACTACAGACACATGCCACCACACGTGGCTAATTTTTTAACTTTTTGTAGAGACAGGGTCTAACTACGTTGCCCAGGCTGGTCTCAATCTCCTGAGTTCAAACAGTTCTCCTGCCTCAGCCTTCCAAACTGCTGGGATTACAGGTGTGAGCCACCATCCTTGGCCATAACTCTCTTCTTATTCTAAGATTATGAAAATAGTCTCCTATGTTACCTTTACCCTACCTCAGCTCAAAATGAATAGGTAAAATGTAATCAATGAGAAAAAGAAGACCTATTAAATAAAGGGTATTGACTCAATTGACTATACATTAAAAATAGTAATAAATGTGAATATGTACCTTTTTATAATAAAAGTATTCGAGTTAGATTAAAAGCATAATGCAACAATAGCATAAAATATTATAAGAAAATATAAGAAAAATGTTTTTAAAATCTAGGTAGAGAAAAAGTCTTTTTGTTTGTTTGTTTTTAATATGGAGTCTCACTCTGTCACCAGGTTGGAGTGCAGTGGCATGACCTTGGCTCACTGCAACCTCCGACTCCCAGGTTCAAGAAATTCTCCTGCCTCAACCTCCCAAGTAGCTGGGACTACAGGCACCTGCCACCACACCCGGCCAATTTTTGTATATTTAGTAGAGATGAGATTTCACCATGTTGGCCAGGATGGTCTCGATCTCCTGACCTCATGATTCACCCCCCTCAGACTCCCAAAGTGCTGGGATTACAGGCGTGAGCCATTGCACCCAGCCAAAAAAGCCTTTTTAAGTATGAAACCCAGAAGGCTGGAACCCAACATATTTGCCTACGCAAAAATGTTAAACTTCTACAACATACCACATTTATATAATACAAGGAAAGTTACAACACAAAGTTGAAAATAACTGCAGTCTAGAAAACAGACAATAGATTAATATTTGTACTATATGAAAACTTTCCACATGTTAGAGAAAAAAGAAATAACCCATAAGAAAATGAGCAAGAGATAGGAACAGACAATTCATAGATTAAGAAACATAGAAGGACTTCCAAGCATATAGCATATGCTCAAAGTCATTAATAATGAGAGAAATGTAAATTAACCCTATAATGAGATCTATTGTTTGCCCTTGATTGACAAAAAATATAAATACTGATAATATCCATTTTGATATGGATGTGAGAAAACAGATCTTGTATTAGTCTGTTCTCATGCTGCTAATAAACACGTATCCAAGACTGGGTAATTTATAAAGGAAAGAGGTTTAATTGACTCACTGTTCAGGATGGCTGAGGAGGCCTCACAATCAAGGTGGAAGGCAAAGGAGGAGCAAAGATATGTCTTATATGGTGGCAGACAAGACAGCGTGTGCAGGGAAACTGCCCTTTTATAAAACCATCAGATCTCGAGAGACTTACTCACTATCTCGAGAACAGCATAGGAAAAACCCGCCCCCATGATTCAATTACCTCCCACTGGGTGCCTCCCACAACATGCAGGGATTATGGAAGCAAAAATTCAAGATGAGACTTCAGTGGAGACACAGCCAAACCATACCAGATATCTTCGAACACTTTTTGTGGAGGTGCAAATCAGTACCACCATTTTGGAGAGCAATTTGTCAATATTTATGATATACATTCTGTTTGATTCCATAATTCTACTTGTAAAAAATGATTCTATAGGCCAGGTGCAGTGGCTCCCAGCATTTTGGGAGGCCGAGGTGGGCGGATCACCTGAGGTGAGGAGTTCCAAACCAGCCTGGCCAACATGGTGAAAACCCTGTCTCTAACAAAAATACAAAAATTACCCGGGGGTGGTGGTGGGTGCCTGTAATCCCAGCTACTCAGGAGGCTGAGGCAGGAGAATTGCTTGAGCCTGGGAGGCAGAGGCTGCCATGACCTGAGACCATGCCACTGTACTCTAGCTTGGGCAGCAGAGTGCAACTCCATATCGAAAAAATATATATATTCTATAGATATACAAGATAATAATAATAATGGTTACATTTACTGAGCAGTTGTTATGGGTCAACTGATATTATTAAGAGAAAATAGCAAATATCTACACGTTTATCTAGTGTTTTAATTGAATCCCTATTATGCATCATATGCTATTCTAGATGCTGGAACTTCAGCATAGGCACACACCAAAAAGAAAAATTTCTGTCTTCATGGAGATTTATAGTAAAGTGGGAGGGGAGATAATAATAATAAAAATAATCATAATAAATCAATAACATGCTCTATTAAAAGACGGTTAAGTCCTGAGGGAGAGCACAGGAAAGATCAATGGTTTGTGGGGAATTTGAAATCTAATCACCCAAGAGGGTATAATTTAAGCAAAAATATAAGGAAGTTACACAGATATCTAGGAAAAAAGCATTCTAGGCCGAGTGATAAACTGCTGAAAGATCTGTGAAGTGGGAGCTTGTACTGCATATTTAAGGAATAGAAAGAAGGCTGGTTTGATTGTAGCAGAGTGAGAGCAAAGACATAGTAAGAGATAAGAAAGGGTAGCAGAGACCTGACAGTGTACACCTTGCTGCACCAGGATGACCTTAGACTCTATTCTGAGTGAGGCTAAAAGTCATTGGAAGGATATAAACAGAAGTGAAAATCTATTTTATGCTTAAAGAAGCTCTCTGCCTTGGATTGAGGACAGAATTGGGATGGAGAGGGATGAGGGTAGACGTAGGAGGACCAATTAGGGGCTATTGCAATATTCCAGGCTGGAGATGGTGGTGACTTGGATCCAGGTGGTAGAAGTGAAGGTGGTTAGAAATAGCTAGATTCTGGGTATATGTTTAAAGTGGAAGTGCAGCATTTGATCATGAATTTGCTGTGAGATGTAAGAGCAAGAAAGGAATCAAGAATGGCTCCAAGCATTTTTGCCTGACAAACTGGAAAAAACAGAGTTTCTATTAACTAGCTTGGGAAAGTCTATGGGTACAGCAGGTTTTGGAGGAAAAATTAGGAGGTCACTTTTAGACAGTTGAGCTTAACAGGTCTATGAGATCTCCAAATGGAGATGTCAATTGGACAACTAGATCTATAAACCCAAATATCATGAGAGAGGTCAAGGCAAGGAATAAAAATGTAGGAGTTTTCAAAGTATAGATATATATTTTAAGTCATCAGATCAGATTTAAAGAAGAGAAAATAGGAGGCAGAAGGAAGGGGAGGGAAAGGAACACAGATGTTTAGACATCAAGAAGATGAGGAACCATCAAAATATCAAGAAGATCAGGAAGTTCAAGGAACGCAGAAGTTTAGACATCAAGAAGATGAGGAAGAACCAGCAAAGGAGACTGAGAAGGAGCAGCCAGTGAAGAAGGAGTAAGGTTCCTATAAACACAAAGGTGTTTACCGAGGAGGGAGAGATCAACTCTGTCAAATGACAGTCATGGGTAAAATAAAATAAAATAATACTGAGGATTGACCATTGGATTTAACAAATAAATAACATCAGTGACCCTACAGTTTTCGTGGAATATTGAAGGGCAAAGTCCACCTTCATGTGCTTAAGAGAGAATGGGAGCAAAAAGAGATTGCAAACAGTGAGACGAAACAACTATTTCAATCAGTTTTCATCAAAGGGGAGCAGAGAAGCAAGTTTGTATGAAAAAAAAAAGCTTTGTTTTGTTTTAAGATGAGAAAATTAACAGCATATTTATGATGATGAGAATTATTTAGTGGAAATTAAAAATATCATTGGTTGGGGGGAGCAATATTTTTGAGAGGATGCATAAATCTAGAGCCTAAGTGAAGGGTTGGCTTTACCTAAAAATGCAGATAATTTATAGCAGTGATTCTCAAACTCTAATGTACATCGGAATCACCTAGAGGTTTTATTAAAGTACAGATTGTTGGGCCCGGCCCCCAGAGTTTCTGGTTCAGTGTTTCTCAAGTGGGACCCAAGGATTTGTTTCTGACAAGTTCCCAGGTACTTACTGCTAGGAACCACAAGAACCACTGCCCCCGGGCGCGGTGGCTCACGCCTGTAATCCCAGCACTTTGGAAGGCGGAGGCAGCAGATCACCTGAGGTTGGGAGTTCGAGACCAGCCTGACCAACATGGAGAAACCCTGTCTCCACTAAAAATACAAAATTGGCCGGGCGTGGTGGCACATGCCTATAATCCCAGCTACTAGGGAGGCTGAGGCAGGAGAATCGCTTGAACCTGGGAGGTGGAGGTTGCGGTGAGCCGAGATCGCGCCATTGCACTCCAGCCTGGGCAAACAAGAGTGAAACTCCGCCTAAAAAAAAAAAAAAAAAAAAACCCACTGCCTATAGTAACAATCATAGTTTACTGCAAACTCAAACTACTGGGCTCAAGTGATCCTCCCATGTCAGCCTCCTGAGTATGTGGGAGCCACCAGGCCCAGCTAATTTTTGTTTTTTTTATTTTTTGGATAGATGAGGTCTCATTATGTTGTCCAGGCTGGTCTCAAATTCCTAGACTCAAGTGATTGTCCCACCTTGGCCTCCCAAAGCACTGGGATTACAGGCGTCAGCTATAGTGCTTGGCCCTAAGGAAGCTTTTTTGACTGCTTATATATTCCCAGAAAAATAAAAGTTTGGTCAATATCTGAGAGTGAAGATGAGGTTGAAGGTGGTAGCAGTTTGATGAAAGGAAAAATATGAAATAATTGTTAGGATACCAGCACAGCAAATGCACCAAGGCAATAAAATATGATTACCCAGTAGCATTAAGTACTCATCGAATGGTTGCATATATTTTCTTTAGGCAGGATCAGTTGCTCAATTGTGAATGCAGAGAGCGAAAAGAGTCAAACCTATATCTCTGTTAACCAAAAGAGGATAACCAATGTGTATAAGTATTGCTACACAAGTAACCCCAAAACTTGGTGGTTTAAAACAGTATTTATTATTACTCAGGAGTCTATGGTCAGTTGGGTAGTCATGTTGATCTGGACCAGGCATGGTCCAGACTGGACTCATTCATGGTCTGTAGTCGGTTCACAGGTCAGCTTGGGACTGAGTGTTTTCAGGTGGCTTTGCTCACATGTCTGGCAGATCAGTGATTACAGGCTGTGATGACTGGAGTGACTGTGATAATCATCTCCTAGCAGTCTAGTTCAGCCTTATTCAAATAGCAGTGGCAGAGTTCCCAAAATACTGTGGAATTCCTCATGGCCTCTTGTGACTCAGACTCAGAACTGGCAAGATGTCACTTTCCACTTGATGTTATTGGCCAAAACAGGTCACAAAGCTAGACCATATTTAAGATTGAGAGAAACAGATTCTATGCCTTGATGGGAAGAGTTGCAAAGTTGTATTGTAAGGGGCATGGATACAGGGAAAGGAACAATAATGCCTATTTTTGATTGTGATTTTTTTCTAGGAATACAAAGAGGTGAGAGAAGACTATCAAATTAGGATATATCAATGAAGTTATTATAATGATTCTCTATGAATATTCATAGCTTTGCAAAAAGAAGTGAGAAGATAATGGCAGCGAAGGACACAGTGAAAAGGAAGTGGGGATCATTAGATTTTAGATACCAGTGGCCTCTAAGGATTGTTGGAGTAGGATACTTGAGAACATGAGCGGGAAAGATAGAAGGGGGTGGTTAAGAGAGTGGTATGCCTGCTTTTGAGATTATGAAGGATGTGTGAAAATGTGGTTGAGTTTGTGTGGGTGACAAGAACATCATAGAAGTTAAAGGAATTGAGAGGCTAGAGTATTAGAATCATTAAAAATTAAGAAATAAGTAGGATGGAAAAAATTACAATGAGGTAGGAGCTAAAATCTTAAGGAAATGGGAAGTGTGGGGAGTTGAGGGATGACTAGGATAGGCTGGTACATACCGCATATATGTCTGCATTTTGCGTGTTGGAATAGGTCTTTAAGGACATTCACTCAACTGCTATCAGCAGTTACTTCTGGGAAGAAGAATGATGATAAATGTGTGAAGTAGTGAAAGAAGATTTTCACTTTGAATATATTTGCTTCTCTTTTTCATTGTTTCATAACACGTATGTATTATGCATAAATGACTTAGTCTAAAGAAAATGTTCAAGTAAGAAAGCAAAAGTGTTGAACTTCTTGTCACAAAGATTGGAATTTGAATTATATTTGTAAAATGAGTATGCATTTACTTACTTCCATGCTGTTACGACGAGTGAGGCAATTATCTGCTGTTCTTAATACAATGTCTGACACATTAGAAGGAGCTCAAGAATGTTTTCTATTCCTCTACCCACTGACAAATCTCCCCATCACCACATGCACCACATGCACAGGCTGTGTGAGTGTGTGTGTGTGTGTGTGTGTGTGTGTGTGTGTGTGCCACAGAGAGGGAGAGATGGGATAGAGAAGGATACATATGAACACAGAGATTCTGTAGCACTTTTGTATTCTCCTTGGGGTACTCTCAGATTTTGAGATGAAAAGGAAGAAATAAAATGGACACGTTTTTGTTTATATAACAATTACCTGGCTAATTTCCAGAAGAGAATAGTAGTAACAATAAATTATGCATATATTGATACTTCCATTGTAAGCTGTAAGCAGCATTTATTCAGCCATTCTCATTACTGTTTGTATGTCCATATGACTTTTTTTTTTTTTGAGACAGAGTCTCACACTGTCACCCAGGCTGGACTGCAGTGGCTTGATCTCGGCTCACTGCAAGCACTGCCTCCCGGGTTCACGCCATTCTCCTGTCTCAGCCTCCCCAGTAGCTGGGACTACAGGTGCCCGCCACCACACCTGGCTAATTTTTTGTATTTCCAAATGACATTTTAAAAATACAGCTTGAAAAACAAGTTGCAGGAGACAAAAAGCACTATTTTCCAACAGTCAAAAGTCACAATGAAAATAATTTAGTAGGTAGTATTATCTCAATATAGATAAAATCTATTAGTAGGAACTAAGGGAACACTGTGAATCTCATGATAAAATGCATAAACCTAAGTTCCTGAAATAAGTATTTTTTCTATGTGATGTACTATTTAAAAAGTAAGTGCTGCTAGGTAAGCTCATTCTCAGTTTGCTAAAATGTTAGCTTAGGCTGTCTTTATGCTGTAATTATTTATATAGTCTGCATGTCAGTTCTTGGTGTGGGCAATGGTCTACCAAAGGTCAAATTAAAGGTAGTAGCTCATGCACTGATACTGGTATTTGACGGAACTAAAAATTAATGGTTGTCAGAACACTTCCTGACATTGGCTCCAAGCAACTAAAATCTTTATTCTAAATCAGTGAAATGTGGATCCTGATTAATTGATTACTAGGGACATGGGATTCAGAGTTTCAGTGAAATATGGGTGCCTCCAGCCTCTGAGTAAAAGCTTCTTTGCAGCCATTGATAACTTCACAACTGAAAAGATGGAAATGAATAAATGGGAATTCATTCATTCATTCAATGGACATTATGTGCCAGGTTGTGTGCTAGGCACTGAGACACAAAAATGAACAAGACAAAGTCTCCATCTGAAATAACTTAGAGCTGGAGGAGAAGACTGACATGAAAACAGGTTATAATACAACAAAAAGTTGTAAAGATAACTTCAGGTTCCTGCAGCTAGACAAAATACTTGATGTCGTTTCTGAAGGTAATGTGGGAGATATCCTGCATGGGAATGGAAATCAGGAAATCAAGGGGGAAAAAATATTTTGAGCAGATCGCACAGCATGAATGAAAGATGCCTTGCCAAACTAACCTCTCCTCTTTATTGTACATACAGTGTTTTATTTGAGTTATCAGATTATGTGTCATCTCTTTCTCTAAACTGCAGGCCCCTCTAGACAAGGCACTACTTTGTCTATATTTTTATGGTAGTTAATGTAGTGCCTAGCACACAGTGCATTCTCAATAAACATTTGCTAAACTGCACTGAGAAGTAAGAAGCCAAGAGTTTACTAGCATTTAAAAAGAAAAAAATAGAAGTTGATTCAATAAAATATTTCAACCAATGTGCTCAACGCATACCAGGTTATATTTATGCTATGATATTGATCAGCCCTGCCCTCTGCACCCTAGAGTAAGCCCAAAGCCTAGGCTGCCCCACCTACCTGGACCAGCTTTTTCTGTGTGTTCCAGCTTGCTAAATAAACTTGACCGTTTTCTAGGTGAGTCATGACATGAACACGTTTGGAAAGCACTAAACTATTTATGGTAATTTCCACTGAGTTGTATTACTTTTCCTTGGGGCAGAGAACACACAGAGTAGCCCACAGATGGAACAGAAAGAGAAGATACAGAAGGAACAGGGGGTTAGAGACAGACTGGCCAACAGATGGAGACACCATTCCCAGACTAATTCCTATAGATTGGAATAAATTTTGTGGACTATACTGAAGTGAATGAGCTTTTACAAGAATGGCCACTGTAGCAGATGACACTGGTATCCTGTTTCACATCCCCTTAGCCCACTTTTGATTTCAACCACAGCTTATACATACTCATTTTCATGTAAGTACAGACTTATGGCACACTAGCAATGACCCACCTCAACAGAGCTCTGCAAGATCTTTCTCCTTTGTGCCCAGTGGCCTTCCCTGAGGCCATAGGAGCCCAAGTGCAAGCATGGCCTGAACAAGTGGATAACCCTCAATCATGACAACAGGAGCCAGAGGGTAAACACTCAGCCTCTCCTCCTTCCAGTGGACAATTTCAGGAAGGATCCTCTGTGCTTCATGGGACATGCCAGCAGAATTGAACCATTGATGCCTACAACAGTGATCTTGATGTTGCTTTTTGGTATTGTTACTGGCTCACTCTCCATTACTTTACTCTTTATTCCTGGGATCATCTCCTAATATACCACCTGCAGCTAAGTCCTTGTCACAGGCTCTCCTTTTAGGGCAACCCATCCATGAGAAAGAGGCAGTAAAGTAACTTTTGAGAAATTATAAATTTTCTGCAAATAGTAATAAAAAAACAGACATGAGAACTCAATACCTCAGTGCACAATGGTGTAGGACAAGAACTATAAAACAAGCTAACCCTGGAAGAAGAGAAAGCCAGACCTAAGAGCATTCTCTTACCACAAAAACCTTTCCTCTGATTTCTTAAGGGCAAGGAAGTTGAAAACAAATGTCACAATCTCACCAAATAACATTTCTATTTTGTTGCACATGTACACACATATAATTGTTCACTACAGAGTATGTGATACATGCTATGTCACTTGCAGCTAAAATATTTAGTACCTTCTTAACATCCCCGGTTCAAGGTTTCTTCTTATGTATTATCGTAGTTCAATTTCTCAAGTCTAGCTAATATTGCAGATGTGATTCTGGTGCTCAGAGCAAGCAAAGCCAGGGACTATGTCTGACAAATTCTGTAATAATTTATGAATGAATGACTGATTGGTCTTTTAATATGATTAGCTCTCCTTGGATGCTTTCAGTCAGTTAAGTCATGAAAGTAAACACTTTCTGAGTTAACTGACTGAAAGGTGCCCAAGAGGTCTGAAGACGAAGAAGTTATGCACTTAAGACTGAGCCATGGGGAGCCCCACATTGACTGGATCACAGTTTATAAGGGATTCCTGAAATATGTTCATATTTGGAATACCCTTAAAGAATGAAAAATTTAACTCACCTAGTTTTTGTGAAAAATTGGAATCGATACTTGAGGCAAAAGAGGAAAGGACAGACATGAGTGTAAGAACCATTCCAGTCTTCTTACATATTATTTATACTGCTATTACCATCAAAATGCTGACCACACTCCAAAACTATCTCACACATTTCCAATAATCCCTCAGAGACACCAATCCCTAGACAGGAAAGCTTGGCTTAAATGCTTCCATTATATCTTTGCTTGTAGATTTTGCCCATGCTGCATAACATTAAGATATTGACTGAGATATCTTTGCTTCAAATTTCCTCCCACTCAGAAAGCAGCAATAGTTTTCTGAGCCCAGCCCTTAAAGGAAGATCTTCTAGAGCAGAAAAGAGAGACAATTCTTGGTTTTGTTTCCAAAAATGAACTCTAGACTCTAATAGTAAAGAAATAGTCTTGAATGCTGTATTAGTTTGCTAGGGCTGCCATAACAAAATGCCACAGATTGGGTAGCTTGAACAAAGGACATGTATTTCTTACAGTTGTGGAGGCTGGAAGTCCAAGACCAAGGTATCAGCAGGCTTGGTTTCTTCTGAGGCCTTTTTTGTCTTGTAGATGGCTGCCTTCTCGCTGTGTCCTCACATACTCTTTGATTGTGTATCCCTGCTATATGTTTACATGTCTAATTTTCTCTTCTTATAAGGACAACAGACAGATTGAATCTGGGCCCACCTTAAAGCCTCATGTTAACTTAATCACCTCTTCAAAGGCCGTATCACCAAGTATAATTACGTTCTGAAATATTGAGGGTTAGAGCTTTAAAATATGACTTTTGGATGGACATTTTTCAGCCTATAACAAACCCCAAGGCACATCTGATTTTCCCTCTCAAGGAAAAAAATACTAATTACAAAAAGGTTTTCAAGAAGTTTGTTTCAAAAGAATATAGAGTCTCTGTCTCACAATGCCAGATTTAGCAAATAAAAATACAGAATATCAATTTAAATTTGAATTTCAGATAAATTTGAATTTCAGATAAACAAATAATGTTTTAGTATTAGGAAGTTCCACAATATTTTGGGCATTGAAATTTAATTGGGCATTTTGTATTTTGTCTGTGAATGTTAGTCTCAGATAAACAGGATGAAGAGCATGATAATGAGCCTTGTCACCGGTCCTACATTCTGTCCCACTGCAAGGTTAAATCCCTTCCATGGGAAACAACAGCACCCCCAACATGAGCGTGGGGATCCCAAAGCAGAGAAAACTAGGTCCTGATTCGCATTTGGAATTCTGAGAGAAAACAGTTTTGCAGAGTGTCCTGTGATGATATGGGACAGTGATTAGAATAGGAACAGTAGGTCACATCTAGAGACAGAGTCTGAGGTAGTGACCTCACCTTCCCGCATCATAGTACATACATCTTCTTTTTCTGTGGTTCCAAACCCAAAGGTTTCCTGTGATTGCAAGATAAGTATAGAGGTTGGCTGAGTGTGGAAAGGCAGGTCTGAAATTGTCTCATGGTTTGAGTCAAAACTAAACATGTTTTGGACAACACTGTAACTGAAGCATTTTAGAATTTAGGCAGCAGTGTGGTTAATGACAATGAGTCCAGAGGCAACCCAAAATCACCAGCGATGGTCTAGTCCAGGAAAAGCCATGTATATGGATTCCATTAACCAAGGATCAGAATCCTCTCTCCAGACCTCTCAACAGTGTGTTAGCCCTTCTGCAATTTAGAAGCCCCACACCCCCAAAAGAACAGTCAAAGTCAAAGAGAGGTATTATAAAGTGACAGTCAAAGAGACATTAAGTTTAACCTGGAACTAGCTGAGCTTATCTTGAGTTTATCCATATTGTATTTCCATCTCGGCTGCTGGCAAATCAATACTCCCTATCAAATATCATTAAAGTTGATTATTTGAACCTTAAAGCAAAACTTAACATTTAATTAAATTTCAATTCATTGCTCTACCATTTGAGATTTTTTTTAAATTGTAATCCTGCCACTTAATATTTATCCAAGAGGAACTCATTTCATATTTTAAACTTTTTTTTAAATCTAGATACAACTTTATAAGAAGTTTCCTACAAAAGTGAGAGGTGAAGCCAGCTGGACTTCCTGGGTCAAGTGGGGACTTGGAGATTTTTTGTGTATAGCTAAAGGATTGTAAATGTACCAATCAGTACTCTGTGTCTAACTAAAGGATTGTAAATGCACCTATCAGCACTCTGTAAAAACACACCAATCAGCACTCTGCATCTAGCTAAAGGATTGCAAATGCACCAATCAGCACTCTGTAAAAATGCACCAATCAGCGCTCTGTGTCTAGCTAAAGGATTGTAAATGCACTAATCAGCACTCTGTAAAATGGACCAATCAGCGCTCTGTAAAATCGACCAATCAGCAGGATATGGGCAAGGACAAATAAAGGAATAAAAGCTGGCCACCCTAGCCAGCAGTGGCAACCCACTTGGGTTCCCTTCCATGGTGTGGAAGCTTTGTTCTTTCACTCTTCACAATAAATCTTGCTTCTGCTCAATCTTTGGGTCTGTGCCACCTTTAAGAGCTGTTACACCACGAAGGTCTGTGGCTTCATTCTTGAAGTCAGTGAGACCAAGAACCCACTGGAAGGAATCAACTCCAGACACATTTTGGCAACCACAAAGGGACTATCGCCTGTCGCCAAGCAGTGAGTACCATTGGATCCCTTTCATTTGCTATTCTGTCCTATTTTTCCTTAGAATTCAGGGGCTAAACACTAGGTAATTGTTGGCCAGTTAAAAGAGACTAGCGTGGCTGTCAAACTAAAGACACAGGTGTCAGGCTTTCTGGGAAAGGGCTCTCTAGCAAACCCCAACTCTTTGGAGTTGGGAGTGTTGGTTTGCCTGGAACCAGCTTCCACTTTTCCTGTACTTCTGGGCTGAGCCAAGCGTCGACAGAGAGGAAAGCCATTCAGCTCCAGGGTCCGGACAAAAAGTTGGTTGACCCTGTAGCCATGTGCGAAACTCTCAAAGTCACATCACCCAAGTGAGACTCACCCATCTATCCTATCTATCCTGACCCTCCCCTCCTGGGTCCTAATGCTCGTCAGACAAACTTTCTCTCACCTCTTGCCTCTCTTCTCTGAGGCTAGTCCCACTTCTAAAAACCACTCCCTGTCTCTGGTGCTTTTCTAGCTTCTACCAGCAAAATGATTTCTAGTATAAACTTCAGGACTCTGTTACCTTCTTTAGGCACCTGGGCTTACGAATCAGAGACATACTTTTTGCCCAAAGCCCTGTCGGCAGGGGGCAGGGGGGCAGGACTATCTGGAATTTTAGGATCCCTCCTCATACTAGAAGGCCCAATAAAAGCTATTCCTGAAGCTAGGATATGCGGAGCCTCAGAAATGATATCCTTCCTATCCAAATGATGAGAAGTGAGAACAAAAGGCATCACTCTTCCAACTGTGGAGATCCCTTCCCTCCCTCAGGGTATGGCCCTCCACTTCATTTTGGGGGCATAATATCTTTATAGGACAGTGGTAAGGTCCCAATACTAACAGGAGAATGCTTAGGACTCTAACAGGTTTTTGAGAATGTGTTGGTAAGGGCCACTAAATCTGATTTTTCTCGGTCCTCTTTGTGGTCTATGAGGACAGACAAGGGTGCAGGTTTTCGAGAATGCATTGGTAAGGGCCACTAAATCTGACCTTCCTCGATCCTCCTTGTGGTGCAGGAGGAAAACTAGTGTTTCTGCTGCTGCGTCGGTGAGTGCAACTATTCCAATCAGCAGGGTCCAAGGACCACTGCAGGTTCTTGAGCAAGAGGGGTTTCTGCTGCTGCGTTGGTGAGCACAACTATTCTGAATCAGCAGGGTCTGGGGACCATTGCGGGTTCTTTGGCAGTGGGTGGGGGGGACAAACAAACCAAAACTGTGGGTGGTTTTTTCTTTCAGACGGGAAACTCTCAGGCATCAACAGGCTCATCCTTGAAATGCATCCTAAGCCATTGGGACCAATTTGACCCACAAACCCTGAAAAAGAGGTGGCTCATTTTTTTCTGCACTATGGCCTGGCCCTAATATTCTCTCTCTGATGGGGAAAAATGGCCACCTGAGGGAGGTATAAATTACAATACTATCCTGCAGCTTGACCTTTTCTGTAATAGGGAAGGCAAATGGAGTGAAATACCTTATGTCCAAGTTTTCTTTTCATTGAAGGTGAATCCACAACTATGCAAAGCTTGCAATTTACATCCCACAGGAGGACCTCTCAGTTTACCCCCATATCCTAGCCTCCCTATAGCTCCCCTTCCTGTTAATGATAAGCCTCCTCTAATCTCCCCTGCCCAGAAGGAAACAAGCAAAGAAATCTCCAAGGGACCACAAAACTGCCCAGGCTATCGGTTATGTCCCCTTCAAGCTGTAGGGGGAGGGGAATTTGGCCCAACCTGGGCACATGTCCCTTTCTCCTTCTCTGATTTAAAGCAGATCAAGGTAGACGTGGGGAAGTTTTCAGATGATCCTGATAGGTACACAGATGTTCTACAGGGTCTAGGGCAAACCTTTGATCTCACTTGGAGAGATGTCATGCTATTGTTAAATCAAATGCTGGCCTTTAGTGAAAATAATGCGGCTTTAGCTGCAGCCTGAGAGTTTGGAAATACCTTGTATCTTAGTCAAGTAAATGATAGAATGACAGCCGAAAAAAGGGACAAATTCCCTACCAGTCAGCAAACCGTCTCCAGGATAGATCCCCACTGGGACCTTGACTCAGATCATGGGGACTGGAGTTGCAAACATCTGTTGACCTGTGTTCTAGAAGGACTAAGGAGAATTAGGAAAAAGGAATTATTCAATGATGTCCACCATAACTCAGGGAAAGGAAAAAAATCCTTCTGCCTTTCTCAAGCGGCTACGGGAGGCCTTAAGAAAATATACTACCCTGTCACCTGACCCACTTGAGGTTCAATTGATCCTAAAAAATAAGTGTATTACCCAATCAGCCACAGATATCAATAGAAAGTTCCAAAAGTGAGCCCTGGGCTCTGAACAAAATGGAGGCATTATTAAACCTGGCAACCTCAGTGTTCTATAATAGGGACCAAGAGGAACAGGCTGAAAAGGAAAAGTGAGATAAGAGAAAGGCTGCAGCCTTAGTCATGGCCCTCAGACAAACAAACCTTGGTGGTTCTGAGAGGACAGAAAATGGAGCAGGCCATCACCCAGTAGGGCTTGTTACCAGTGTGGTTTGCAAGTACACCTTAAAAATATTGTCCAACAAGAAACAAGCTGCCCCCTTGCCCATGTCCACTATGCCGAGGCAATCACTGGAAGGCACACAGCCCCAGAGGACAAAGGTTCTCTGGGCCAGAATCCCCCAACAAGATGATCCAACAACAGGACTGAGGGTGCCCGGAGCAAGCACCAGCTCATGTCATCACCCTCACTGAGCCCCGGGTACATTTAACCATTAAGGGCCATGAAATTGACTTCCTCCTGGATACTGATGTGGCTTTCTCAGCGTTAATCTCCTGTAAGGTCTGTTACCAGTTGAGGAATCCTGGGATGGCCTGTAACCAGGTATTTCTCCCACCTCCTCAGTTGTAATTGGGAGACTTTGCTACAGATAGTAAGTATGCTTATCTAATCCTACGTGCTCATACTGCAATATGGAAAAAAGGGAGTTCCTAACCTTTGGGGAAACTCCCATTACATATCACAAGGAAACCACAGAGTTATTGCACGCAGTGCAAAAATCTAAAGAGGTGGCAGTCTTACACTGCCGAAGCCATCAAAAGGGGAAGGAAAGGGGAGAACAGCAGCATAAGCAGCTGGCAGAGGCAGGGAAAGACCAGAAGAAAGGAAAGAGAGAAAGAGACAGAAAGTCAGAGAGAGAGAATAAGAGAGAGGAAGAGACAGAGACAAAGAGGGAGTCAGAGAGACAGAGAGAGACAGAAAGTCAAAGAGAGAGAGGAAGAGACAAAGAGGGAATAAGAAAGAGAGAAAGAGAGAGACAAAGAAGAAGTCAAAGAGAAAGAAAGAGAGATGGAAGTAGTAAAGAAAAAACAGTGTACCCCATTCCTTTAAAAGTCAGGGTAAATTTAAAACCTATAATTGATAATTGAAGTTCTTCTCTGTAACCCTATAACACTCCAATACCACCTTGCTGTCAGTGTAAACAAGGTCATAGCCCGAAAATACTGAGGCCACTGACAACCCATAGTCTTCCTATCAAAAATCCTTAACCCAGCAGGTTTCCTAACAGGGGATCTAAATCTTAATTAATTATCATACAAAGGTCCCACCAGACCTAGGAGGAACTCCCTTCAGGACAGGATGATAGATGGTTCCTACTAGGCAAGTAAGGGACAAAGACACAATGGGTATTCAGTAAGTGATAAGGAACTCTTCTAGAAGCAGAGTTAGGAAAATTGCCCAATAATTGGTCTGCTCAAACTTGCAAGTTGTTTGCACACAGCCAAACCTTAAAGTACTTACAGAATCAGGAAGGAGCCATCTATACCAATTCTAAGTTAATATGGACTGAAAAAGGTTTTATTACTAGCAAAGAAAAATTAAAATCCCAAACTCGCAAGGTTTTCAACAAAAGTAAAGTATGCTAAAAGTTAACAGTGTAACATGTATTATCCTAACTTCTAATCTTACAGAAATCAGACCCTATCAGTGCCCCTCAAAGCTCAAGCCCATTAGCGCAGGGCCATACAACTAATACCCCTACTTATAGGGTTAGAAATGGACACTGCTACAGGAAGTGGAATAGCAGGTTTATCTACTTCATGATCCTACTACCACACACTCTCAAAGGATCTCTCAGACAGTTTGCAAGAAATAACAAAATATATCCAGTAAGGATAGTAACTACAATCCCAAATAGCCTCTTTGGCAGCAGAGACTCTCCAAAACCGCCAAGGCCTAGACCTCCTCACTACTGAGAAAGGAGGACTTTCCAGCTTCTTAGGGGAAGAGTGTTGTTTTTACACTAACCAGTCAGGGATAATACGAGATGCCGCCCAGAATTTACAGGAAAAGGCTTCTGAAATCAGACAACGCCTTTCAAACTCTTATACCAACCTCTGGAATTAGGTGACATGACTTCTCCCCTTTCTAGGTGCCGTGACAGCCATCTTGGTATTACTCGCCTCCGGGCCCTTTATTTTTAACCTCCTTGTCAAATTTGTTTCCTCTAGGATCAAGGCCATCAAGCTACAGATGGTCTTACAAATGGAACCCCAAATGAGCTCAACTAACAACTTCTACTGAGGACCCCTATACCAACCTGCTAGTCCTTTGACTGGCCTAAAAAGTTCCCCTCTGGAGGACACTACAACTGCAGGGCCCCTTCTTCGCCCCTATCCAGCAGGAAGTAGCTAGAACAGTCATCGTCCAATTCCCAACAGCAGTTGGAGTGTCCTGTTTAGAGGGGAGATTGAGAGGTGAAGCCAGCTGGACTTCCTGGGTCAAGTGGGGACTTGGAGATTTTTTTTGTGTCTAGCTAAAGGATTGCAAATGTACCAATCAGCACTCTGTGTCTAACTAAAGGATTGTAAATCCACCAATCAGTCCTCTGTAAAAACACACCAATCAGTTCTCTGTGTCTAGCTAAAGGATTGTAAATGCACCAATCAGCACTCTGTGTCTAGCTAAAGGCTTATAAATGCACCAATGCGCACTCTGTAAAAACGCACCAATCAGCACTCTGTGTCTAGCTAAGGGATTGTAAATACAACAATCAGCACTCTATAAAATGGACCAATCAGCACTCTGTAAAATGGACCAATCAGCACTCTATAAAATGGACCAATCAGCACTCTGTAAAATGGACCAATCAGCAGGACACATGCGGGGACAAATAAAGCAATAAAAGCTGGCCAACCCAGCCAGCAGCAGCAACCCACTTGGGTGCCATTCCATGCTGTGGAAGCTTTGTTCTTTCACTCTTCACAATAAATCTTGCTTCTGCTCACTCTTTGGGTCAGTGCCACCTTTAAGAGCTGTAACACTTAACCGCGAAGGTCCGTGGCTTCATTCTTGAAGTCAGTGAGACCAAGAACCCACTGGAAAGGACCAACTCCGGACATAAAAGGACTTTGTCCCATTACATCCTCCCTCTCTATCATCAAAAAATAAATTCACACACACACAAAACACAGTGAAATTTCTAAGTAGGCTTCTTTTTCTTGTGGTAAGAGCAGAGTAGGAAATCAAGAGAGTAGAAAATGAAGTATGTTTTATTAAGAAATGTAAAGATTTTAAGATTACTAAAAAAATGAAAAATATTCCTTATGCAGAACTACTGCCATCTAAAGGCCTCAGCACAATATTACAAACAAGTATTTGGTTCTATGTAGCTAAATGGCTTAATATTTAAGTGCCATAGAGTTTTATTTTTAGAAATTTATATTTTTCCTATTTTTTTCCAATTTAGTAAATGAACTTTTTTCTTACCCCTTAAAGAAACTATATGTGCCACAGAAGATATGTAGATTGGCTTAGGTTATACAAAAAGTTGAACATACAATATTTAATTAGAAATATTTAGAAAAGCATATTTTAAACCAATGAAAAAAGAAACAGGCCATTTCCCTCCTTCCCCAAAATGTTTGGCAAATCACATTTACAATATAGATGTTAAAATACAGTATTATAAATTCACAAAAGATCAGTTAGTGAGATATTAGGGAGTCTAAAGCTTAAGCTAGCTAATTACAAGTCACACCTAAGGTTAAAACTGCTAAATTATAGTACCACCTCAATTAAAAGCAGGTTCATTGTAATAACGAAATTCAATTCTAGAAAATCAGTTGTAACATAACTTCCTATTTCTGAATATTTCTTAATTATTACATGACTTACAAGTATAAGAAAAAACAGTACATGAAATACTGAAAACAAAAAAAAACTAAAACTTCTAAAACTTCACAGCATGGTATTAATGTTACACATAAGCAAAAGCACCCAACTTTAAGAAGTCAACAAATAACATAAACCCAAGTTCATGTCCTTTACAGATCTTTCAAATGGCAAATATTTCCTACATTTATCACAACACTGATTCAACTATCCTTATTAACTGCCTTAGTTGGCTCAGCCTGCCTTAACAGAATACTACACAATGGGTGGTTTAGACAACAAAAAATTATTCTCACAGTTCTGGAGGCTGAAAGTCCAAGATCAAGGTGCTGTGAGGGTTGGCTTCTGGTGAAGCCACTCTCCTTGGCTTCAGACAGTTTTTTTTTAGACAGGTTCTCATTCTGTCACCCAGGCTGGAGTGCGAAGGCCTGATCCCAGCCCACTGCAACCTCCTCCTCCCAGGTTCCAGCGATCCTCCCACCCCAGACCCTAGAATAGCTGGGACTATAGGTGCCTGCCACCACACCCTGCTAATTTTTGTATTTTTTGTAGAGACGGGTCTCACTATGTTGCCCAAGCTGGTCTTGAACTCCTTACCTCAAGCGATCTGACTACCTTGGCATGATGCCAGGCAGACAGCCGTGGTTTTGTGGCTCCTCACATGGCCTTCTGTGCCTGCAGACGCTGGTGTCTCTTCCTCCTCTTACAAGAACGTTAATCTTGTTGGATTAGGGCTCCACCCTTATGACCTTATTTAACATTAATTACTTCCTTAAAGGCCCTATGTCAAATACAGACACATTGTGGGTTAGGTCTGCAACACATGAATGAGTGGGGGACAAAATTCAGTCCATGATACTCAAAGAAACAGAAATTAATTGGTATCTGAGTAGAAGACTGAACTTGTAGTTGATAATACAAGAGCTTGGCATTTTATCAGTAAATGTGATAGAAGTTTAATATGCAGGGAAAATGAAATATCCTTATCTGGAAATAAGCCTTATCAAACCATTAAATTGTGTGTTTGTATTTAAACTCAGGGTTATATAGGGAATGGGAGAAGAGAAGGGAACCATCCCCTGTATCTCTGGAAAAGTCAGACTGAGGTTTGAGGTAGAAAGGAAAGGTGAGTGGGGCTCAAGAAAGAATACAAGCCTCTAGGATTGGATCATTTGCAAAATTCTCCCACAAAGTTTAAATGATGTGGACTCTCTAGCACAAGAACTGTTTGTGTAAACATGCAGAATATATATAATTTGTTATTTAGCAAATACATAAGATTGTTGATGTGCATGTAAAGACCAGATTCAGTCCCAGGACCACTTGGCTATACACCCAGGGGTCTTTTCCTCTTTAAGAGTGCCCTGGTTCCCTCTCTCCCTTCACACCCAATTTCCTGTTCACAATTCAGCACACTCAAGAGGTTTTGTAAGGACAAGTTTTGGCTAAGTCAACAAAAAACAATCCTTTTCTATTCTTCCCTCTTAAAATGAATGTACTATTATATTTGTATTACTAAGGGAAGTCCCTAAAGCACCTAAAGCGCCTACTCCCACATGAAACAAGATATTCCCCAAGGACACATGTGCCCTTCAACGTGGCATCTACCTGGAAGTTTGACTTTGGTAGCGCTCTATTGCAAGGGGCAGAGAAGAATGCCAAGGTCAATGCTCCAGGGCCAACAAGCTTTTTCCAGCTCCTCCAACAATCCAGCCTTTTCTCTTTTGGTTCACAGACATTGAAGACATGGTTGTTGGACTCATCAGTGAACAGCTCAATCTTCTTGAAGATTCTTTTTTTTTTTTTTTTTTTTTTGAGACGGAGTCTCGCTCTGTCGCCCAGGCTGGAGTGCAGTGGCCGGATCTCAGCTCGCTGCAAGCTCCGCCTCCTGGGTTTACGCCATTCTCCTGCCCCAGCCTCCCGAGTAGCTAGGACTACAGGCCCCCGCCACCTCGCCCGGCTAGTTTTTTTTGTATTTTTTAGTAGAGACGGGGTTTCACCGTTTTCGCCAGGATGGTCTCGATCTCCTGACCTCGTGATCCGCCCGTCTCGGCCTCCCAAAGTGCTGGGATTACAGGCTTGAGCCACCGCGCCCGGCCGAAGATTCTTTACTTTCCCTATTCCAGAGAGATTTGTTTGGGGCTTTTAAGTATTATAATGGAACAAGTTATAAATTTTATTCAAGTGGGTCTACTAGGTATAATAAGTGTCCTCCTACTCAATTACACTATTGCACTAAATTAATCCTCTGGTCTATTAGCCTCAAAAGGATTATTATTTGAAAGGGTTAAATGCAGTTCTTAATTATATTTTCATTATGTCACGACTATTGATTTGTCCCATTAGACACACTGTTCCTTTAAATTTAAAACTGAAGCAATATAAACATAATAGATTTGTATTTTCTTTTTAAAATGAGCACTATGTAATAAAGATCTCAAAGTGCTAGTCCTTCACATCAGGAAATCCGGAAGAGAATTAAATGCCCTAAGGCATACATTGTATGTAATGGATTAACTTTCTCTGCATCTAAAATGGTAGTAGTTATACAGTTTTTGAGAGAATTGAGCAAATGTCACTCAAATAATTTTGTGCTCTATAAACCTTAAACCCGGTTTACAAAAGTTTTCTTTTTCTGTAGCATACTCTATATATTTCTGTGAAGTGTCTGATGTCCTTTCATAGAAAATTCTTCATTACAATAACAAAATAGGATGATCAAGTAATAACCAATATTGGTTTCCATAACCAGTATCATCTTGCAGAATGGTTCTTCACGATGTCTGATACATTTATTTTCTAACGCACTCCAGGGTATGAAATGGTGAAAGGTCTCTCTTTCATTTTACACTTAGGAAACCAAGGAATACAAAGTTTTTGGTTTAAACCACTATCAAAGATCACGTGGGCGAAAAGACCTTCCAAATTGCAGGCTAACTGGGTCAGAGGGATATTAGAGGATGAATTTTTTCCATGATCTTACACTATTCCGCACACAGGGGTAAAAGGTCAGGCCTAACCTCAGGATCTCCTGGTTTCCGAGGCGCCCTGAAGGCGATGGCGAGTCCGGTTAATTTTGTGGTAGGAAGGGCTAAGTGCCTACAGGTCTCAGCTGTGCAGCAGCGGCACCGCTCCTGGACCCCTATTGCCTTCTGGGTTCCCAGCTTGCGGGACAGATCGAGGTCGCCGGCGCTGGGGTATCAGGAGGACGCGAGCTGACTACCTGACTCCGGAGGGCGGCGCAGGACGCCGGCCCCGCGAGGGGCGGGGGCTAAGCGTATCCAGGGGCGGTGCTGCAGGGCGCGGGAGGCGGGAGAGGCTGCCGCGCCGGTGCCCTGACAGCCGCAGCCCCGCCCTGCGGCGTCCGACCCGGTCCTGTCCCGCAGCGTCCCGCCCGCCAGCTCCTTGCACCCTCCCCGGCCGAGGGGCTCCTCGGTGCTCCCCGCGCAGCCATGGCTCAGCAGTTCTCCCTGGCCGCCTGCGACGTGGTCGGATTCGACCTGGACCACACTCTGTGTCGCTACAACCTGCCCGAGAGCGCCCCGGTGAGTGGCGCGGGCTCCCCGGGGCGCACTGCGCGCAACCTCCATGGCGGCTGGGGCTTGAGTTTCCTCCAGGCTTGGGCAGCGGCGGGCGCTGTCGGGGGCCTGCGGCGGCCGAGTCTTTCCGCAGAGCGCGGCCTCCAGCGGCGAGACGGGGCGGAAGTGTGCAGCCTCCGCTCGGCGCTAGTGCCCTGGGGACCGGCCCATTTAGCTCAGCCATTAGCTAATGTTGAGAAGGGTAGGGAAGAACGAAGGAGGGGCAAACTGCGCAAGATCGTGCTGGGGAATTGGTTTCTAGGACAGAGGAGGGGCGGGGTCAGGAGCACTGGGGCTGTCCTTGAAGATCCCATGTTGTGGAACTTCTCTGCATGTCTTTCTGGACACAAGCTGATTGTGGACACAGCCACTTGATTTGGGACTTGCATTTTTCTTGGCTGCATTTTTCAATTTGCACGATCAACCATCTATCAGTGTTTAAACTGCAATCTGGGAGAGATGTGTAGTATATAGCGTAGTGTATTGGACGGAACACTAGTTGAGAAGTCATTAAGATCTTAGCCCTCATTTTACCTCCTGTCAAGAGAAGAAAATAAATATTTATTGCGCATCGACTGCGTGCTCCCTGCACTTTGAATACATTCCAGTCCTACCAACAGCTTGCAAAGTTTAGGTCCTCACTGTGCCCAGAGGGAGGGGGACATGGAGTATGCATGCTTCCAGACCTGTACTCTCAAATTAGTTGCCCTCCCTCCACTATTCCTTTGGTTTCCCAATTCCCAAGGAAACTAATTTTGAAAAGTTACCAGATTTTTTTAGTCCACGATCTAAGCATCCAGACAGAAAAAGAGCTGGTTATGAGTACAATAGTGAAAGCGAGGACTCCTCAGCCAGACTGCCTAACATAGGACACCAGCTCCACTGTTACTAGCTCTGTGACTTTGAGCAAGTTACTTAACCTGTGCTGCTTCTCAGTTTCCCCGTCTGTAAAATGGAGCTAATAATTGGATTTACCTCACAAGATGGTTGCAAGGATTAAATGAGTAAGAGATGTATAATGCTTAGAATAGCACCTTGGCAAAGACAAGTGTTTGCTTTTATGGTTACCACCCAAACCATTTGGAAACCTCAGTTTATGGCTAGAACTCTAGATCACTGGTGCAGACATCCAGCCTGGGCTGTGCCCCTTTATGGTGATGTCCTTGCACCCGCTAGTTCAGGTACACGTTAAAGGTCAAAAAAGAGTGGCTGCCGGAATTTATTGTGTGTTTTCTATGCCCAGATGCTAATTTTTTTTTTTTAATGTCCTTTTTCTGCTGTTACACTTTCCTGCTTTCTTACCTTCCAGGTCTGGTTTCTTTAGTCACAATGAGAATTAAGAAGGCTTTTTTACTGCTTGATTCTTTGGCCACTGCTTCCCCTAGGTCTTTGATACATGTGTTCCTTCCCTCTGTGCCTTTTAAATCCTTCCTGAATCACAGTTTTGTGTGTCTCCTCTTTAGTTACCTTCATTTGGAGGGAATATTTTTAAACCACTGTCATATTAGAGCTAGTGTTGTCCATAGGTGATCATAAAATTTCAGAATATAAGATTCTGAAAGACAAGAGTTTTTTTAGCTGCAAACCTGGAGAATAGTGATGTTTAAAGCTTGAAAACGGTAACCTATTGAGTTTTGGATCATGTTTGGTGTGGAAAATCTTTTTTTAAGTCCCACAGTGTGCTGAGCACCATGCTAGAGCTGAGGATACAGAGATCAACACGCAGGCCTCCAGGCAGCCTCACGCAGTAGGCAAAAATGCTGAAGAGTTAGTCTTGGTCCCCTGCAGTGGGTAGTATGACCTGGGTCTTGCTGCACACTGCCAGTGCCTGGAGGGCCTCTTTGCTCTGCACAAAAGCTCTTCATCCCATCAGGCCTCATCTTAAACATGGTTCCCCTTAGGAAGCCTTTTTGGCCCTCTAAAGTTTGCCCTTCCACTCTAAGCCCACCTTCAGTTTTCCACAAAACCCTTCCTTCCTCAGAGCACATACGACATGATGTTAACACTTCCTGTTTACTTGTTGGACTTCCCCTAGAGCTCCATCAGTATCTGTGACAGTTTCTTGTGTGTTCTATGTGCCAAGCTTAGTGCTGGGCACATACTGGGCTCAATAAATAGACTGAATAGATAATTGGTATTTTAATAACAGAATATGATACAGCCATAATTCTAATAAGCATGCTGCTTTTATGAATGGATTTAATCCTTACAACGTCCCTGTGAGGTAGATATTATCACCACAGCCACTGTTAAGAGAGCATCGAGCAATGAGGCACAGAAAGAAAGTGTATCCAGGGCAACCAAGCAAGATAGTCTGGCTGTGGATTTCTGCTTCTTCCCACCTTGTTGTCTGTATGGTGCCCTAAAACACAGAGGGAATGCCTGGAGCTGGCAGGTGAGGAGGTAGAGAGGAGTGCTTCACCCATAGGAGTTATAATAAAGGCCAGGACCCCGAGGTGAGCAACAGCACCAGGAACTGCTTGGTGCAAGCAAAAGGTAGCAAGTTTCAGGAGAAGATGGTGGAGAAGTCAGTGGGGGCTGCATCATAGAGAGCTGCGAGTGCCTTTCCTTTCAATTTTGTAGGCATTCACATGAGGCCTCGGAAAGGCATTGTAGAAGAGAGGATGACACGTGGTTTCTCCTAAGGTTGCAGACTCAGAAGTCTGATGCCAGTCAGTTAATGTAAATGTGTGAGTGGGAGAGTAGGGTCCCAAATATTGCATAGGACATGCTTATACCAAAAAAAAGTATTTGTTGTTTATTTGAAAGGCACATTTACCTAGGCATTTTTAAATTTTATCTGGCAACCTTAAGTGGGAACCAAACATAATTTGTAGGCTGCATATGGACCACAGGGTACCAATTGGCAACTGCTGTAGAGTATGTATTATTATTAGTTCTGAGAGACTGTGAGGTGGTGACAGCTAAGGCTGGGAGAGGAATGTCTTAGAGAGCCCTGTGCCATGAAGGTTTCTAGAGAGACTCAGGACAAACTGCAAGAAGCCTTCTGCGTAGACCAGGGGTTTCAGAGTACAGATGCCCCTGCTTTTCTTCACACTGCTTTTCTCTGCTTCTCTCCTTGTCCATTGGCCCCCTTCTGTCCTGTTACATAAAAATCTCCTCCACAAGGTAAGGAACACACTGTGGCTGTCCCTGTTGGCATCTCTGATGGAAAGGGCTCCTTCGTTCCAGGAGATTTCGAGTGTTTTAGAATCACATGCCCATATCGTAGACTAATCACTTGGATAACTGGAGAAACTCAGAAGTGCCTCAACCAGAGGCAAATCTAAGGTGTACAATAGCTGACTCTTAGGGGCTTGTGAAAGCCGGTTGTTAACTATTCAGGAATTGTGCAAGCAGGTAAACTGCTGTTGGTGGCTTGAAACAGGCCATGGTGGGAATATTTACACCGTGGAGATGGGTGAGCGCCACATGTCAGGACATTGTTTTTGTTTTCTGTTTTTGTTTTGTTTTGTTTTGTTTTTAGCAACATATGACATAATAATAGCAAATACTTAAATTGGATTTGCTGGTGTGCCAGGCTCTGCTCTAAGCACTTCACATCTGTTAGCCCTGCAGCACTGGTTTCTTATAAGCAGGATCATGGTGTGGACTTTTTATTGTCCATAGTACTTTGTACCACAGAGTGACTCAGTGTATTTTTTATTGTTTTTTTCCTTTTAATGAGTAAATGAAAATCTGTAAAACACGCAGGTCAGTGGTTTTCAGTGTTCTCTGTGCTTCAGAGAGGGCCCTCTCTACCCTGTACACTTGGAAACTCTGGGTAGTTTTAAGAAGCGTCACCTGTGGTTCTGAATCACCATCAGGGTTGAGAACTGTTGATATATAGTGTTAACATAATGTGGGTCGATTAACAGTTGACCTGGATAAGGTCACATTACACTGGATGACGTACCTGTGTAGTGATTTTAATAGCTTTATGACAGGGAGCAACTCAATTTGACATTTGACAAGGAGCCTTTGCTTTCTCCATGCTCATATCCTGACACTCAGACCCTGATACCGCTACTCCAGCTGTGTGCAGGTCCCTCAGTTTCTGAACCTGAGTCACCCCCCATTCCCTCTGCATTCACCCAGCGAACTGCTACATCTAAGTATCAGTGTAAATCTCACCACCCAGGAGAGATTTCCCCCACTCCTCTGACTCCATCTTCTCCCTAAGAGTATGACATGTTATCAAAACCTGTCATGGGTTAATATCTGTAGAAGAAGGGTCAGATTGTTCAGTGTGTCCTTTTGGACACTGTGCAGGTTGACTCAGACCTCTGTTCTGCTCAGGCTCAAGTGTACCTGACACTGGCCAAAGAACATTTCGAGGTAGAACAAGGTTGGGCCATCTACCTTTTGTGCACTTTTTGTTTGGTATGTACAGTTCTTTTAAAGTTAGCCAGCACTTAAAAACCAGATATTTTACTCAAAAACCTAGCATTTTTTGTTGTTGAGAAATAAAATCTGTCAGCAATCAGCAGAGTATTTCTTATTGTAATTATTGTACTTGCTTCCAGAGGCTTTCTTTGTCCTTTTTCTTTAGGTTTTTTTTTTTTTTTTTTTTTTTTTTTTTTAATGGTTTTTGTGTATGTGTGTGTGGAGAAACAAGAGTGATTTCCTACATCTGATAGAGGCATCATGACTTGTTTAGATCACCTGCCTGGTCCCCATAGGTATTTCACTCTGAGATTTCCCTAACCTGGGGCTTTTCTGGCCAGAATGGACCAAGGATGGATGGATAGAGTGGTCATCATATTTATTATCTTAGTGATGTATTAAATAAGTTTAAAAAGCTTTGTCAAGTCTTAAATTATGATCTCCAACCCAATAGAAATCAGGAGTAGGGTTAATAATTGTCTTTGGTTATATAATTGTATGCCGATGGTATAATTTTGAACGGGACAGCTACCTGGGGCATGCAGGGGTTGATAAATTGCTTGTGAAGGAGAATTAAACTGCAGAACTTCACAATTACAGATATTTCCTTCCTCCTACTTGCCCTCATCAGCAATTCCATTAGGGTTTTAGGTCTGTGACATTAAGAATGAGTAAAACCCTAGAAGAAAACCTAGGTAATACCATTCAGGACATAGGCATGGTCGAGGACTTCATGTCTAAAACACCAAAAGCAACGGCAACAAAAACCAAAATTGACAAATGGGATCTAATTAAACTAAAGAGCTTCTGCACAGCAAAAGAAACTACCATTAGAGTGAACAGGCAACCCACAGAATGGGAGAAAATTTTTGCAATCTACTCATCAGATAAAGGGCTAATATCCAGAACCTACAAAGAACTCAAACAAATTTACAAGAAAAAAACAACCCCATCAAAAAGTGGGCAAAGGGGCCGGGCGCGGTGGCTCAAGCCTGTAATCCCAGCACTTTGGGAGGCCGAGACGGGCGGATCACGAGGTCAGGAGATCGAGACCATCCTGGCTAACACAGTGAAACCCCGTCTCTACTAAAAATACAAAAAACTAGCCGGGCAAGGTGGCGGACGCCTGTAGTCCCAGCTACTCGGGAGGCTGAGGCAGGAGAATGGTGTAAACCCGGGAGGCGGAGCTTGCAGTGAGCTGAGATCCGGCCACTGCACTCCAGCCTGGGAGACAGAGCCAGACTCCGTCTCAAAAAAACAAAAAAACAGAAAAACAAACAAACAAAAAAAAAGTGGGCAAAGGTTATGAACAGGCATTTCTCAAAAGAAGACATTCATACAGCCAACAAACACATGAAAAAATGCTTATCATCACTGGCCACCAGAGAAATGCAAATCAAAACCACAATGAGATACCATCTCACACCAGTTAGAATGGCAGTCATTCAAAAGTCAGGAAACAACAGGTGCTGGAGAGGATGTGGAGAAATAGGAACACTTTTACACTGTTGGTGGGATTGTAAACTAGTTCAACCATTATGGAAAACAGTATGGTGATTCCTCAAAGATCTAGAACTAGAAGTACCATATGACCCAGCCATCCCATTACTGGGTATATACCCAAAGGATTATAAATCATGCTGCTATAAAGACACATGCACACGTATGTTTATTGCGGTACTATTCACAATAGCAAAGACTTGGAATCAACCCAAATGTCCATCAGTGACAGACTGGATTAAGAAAATGTGGCACATATACACCATGGAACACTATGCAGCCATAAAAAAGGATGAGTTTGAGTCCTTTGTAGGGACATGGATGCAGCTGGAAACCATCATTCTCAGCAAAGTATCACAAGAACAGAAAACCAAACACCGCATGTTCTCACTCATAGGTGGGAACTGAACAATGAGATCACTTGGACTCGGGAAGGGGAACATCACACACCGGGGCCTATCATGGGGTGGGGGGGGAGGGATTGCATTGGGAGTTATACCTGATGTAAATGACGAGTTGATGGGTGCTGACGAGTTGATGGGTGCAGCACACCAACATGGCACAAGTATACATATGTAACAAACTTGCACGTTATGCACATGTACCCTAGAACTTAAAGTATAATAATAATAAAATTAAATTAAAAAAAAAAAGAATGAGTAGTGGATGTTATATTTCATCTGTTTTTCTTCCCTTTATTTGCAGCTCATTTATAATAGCTTTGCCCAGTTCCTAGTTAAGGAGAAAGGGTACGATAAGGAATTGCTCAGTGTGACCCCGGAGGATTGGGATTTCTGGTAAGTTCTTTTTTGTTGTTTTTTTTTTTTAAGTCTGTACATCTCCTGTGGTTCTAATTGTTACTGATAAAACTGGGATGCTTTCTCTTCTATGAAGATAGAATGTGAAATGTGAAATTGAGTCAAAGGACTCATGCCTTCTATATTAAAAGTTTTGTATTTAATGAATTAAAGGGTTTTCTGCTTTAAACACTTTAAACACTAAAAAAATTAGACTTGCCTAATTAAATGTGAAAATAAGCTAAGAGCTTATGTGACTAATTTGGATATTTTCATATAGCTTAAGTTTGTCATAATAGTTTCAGAGGTTAATAAGAACTGTTTCTAAAATTTACATCTTTAAGAAAAAGGTTTGACTTAACTATCCTTTAAGAACTATAAGAGAAAAGGAGGAATCATCACATTTTGAGTAAGTCTAAATTAAGACCATTGGTTTTCTGTCATTTAGATCGACATTCCTAAGACTCTTACTGCGAATTCCCTTCCTGGGTCAGGACTCCCAACTTCCAAAGCTTCCTTTGTCTTCCTCATTTAGATAACAAAACAAACAAATATCCTAAGCCACTTTAAATTGTTCAGTTTAAAATCAGACCAGGCAGACGTGGTGGCACATCTGTAATCCCAGCACTTTGGGAGGCTGAGGTGGGCAGATTGCTTGAGTCTAGGAGTTGGAGACCAGTGTGGGCAACATGACAAAACCTCAACTCTGCAAAAAATAAAAAATAATTAACCAGGTGTGGTGGCACATGCCTGTATTCCCAGCTACTGGAGAGACTGAGGTAGGAGGATTGCCTGGACCCAGGAGGTCCAGGCTGCCGTGAGCTGTTGATCATGCCACTGCATTCCAACCTGGGGTACAGAGTGAGATCCTGTCTCCAAAAATAAATAAATAAATAAAATAAAATAACAATCCTAAACCACATGAAAAATACCTACATTATGTTGATCTAGTATACATTCTTTTGATATTTTGTTAGTCTTTTTTGATGTATCATTTTTGTAAAAGGAAGAAACAGTAACATGTTACTGTATTAAATTACTGACTCTGGAAATTTTACCCTGAACAAAAGTAAATAATCCTTCTAAAGTACCCTGTCATTTTTTGTTTAATTCCCTTGGTATTTGGTAGCCATTATACCACTTTGCTTTTGTTATTCATAATAATGAATCTGTACTTACCTTTCTCCCCAAATCCCACAAGTCTTTTACAGTAAAGGAGATAAAACTTAGTATTTGACTTTCTTTTAGTGGTTTTCAATAATATGCCTTGTCCAGAGAGCAAGTTCTTGTAACCTGACCTAAAATGAGACGAATTCTAGAGTGTAGGAAAGACTGGCGAAGTGCTTAACTTGTAGAATATAAATGTGTGTGTGTGTGTGTGTGTGTTTTATTTAGTGAAAAACATTTGTACGTTTTAACAAAGTCATGGGATGATGTTCAGGTTCTTTTTTTCTCTTTTGAGTTTTAGATTTATCTTTTGAAAAGCCTAAAGATATTATAAACTAAATATGCTGTCCTTATTTGCCTACATAACAATTTTCCTTGTATACTTGCTCAGTGATAGATATTTAATTTTACGGTTCTTAGATATTCTTAATTGTGTGATTAACATACCATTCCCCTGGGTGGGAGAATATCTTTTTAGCATTATGATGTTTGGAAAATATAGGTTGTCATTTCTTAGGTTAGCTAAATATATGAATCGATTGATAATCAGACTTTCCTATTTCAGTTGCAAAGGTTTGGCATTGGATCTAGAAGATGGGAACTTCCTTAAACTTGCAGATAATGGCACTGTTCTCAGGTAATAAAACTTAGTTGTGAAGTCAAAACTTTACCTTCTCTGAGATACTTTATTACTGAGTGTCATATGACCCTTACAGTATGGGTTAAATACAAATATTTTAATTAATGACAGATTGTCTGCCTGCATGTCTTTGTATGAATTGTTTGAGCCATTTAAATATGAGTTTGTGAGCATTAGATTTAAAGGTCTAGTTCCTTTAAGTTTACCTCATTAGAAATATTTGTAGAACATACAATAGAAAGTTTACAACTTGCTACATCTCATTGACCACTCCTTCTGGCAAAAGAGCCCAGGAATTACACTGTTTTAGCTGAGTATGTAGCTGCCTAAAATAAAATTGGGGTTATTTTTGTTAAGGAAGAAAGAATGGGTATTGGGTAGGGGTTGGTGGTCTGTACCCTCCACCCTCTCTTTCTCCATTTATCCAAATTTGGCACTGTCATGCAGGGGTCATGTTGTGTCCTAGTTCCTTTTGGAAGTTTTTCTGGACTGTTCCAAGTCTCATCAACCTCTTCCTCCTCCCACACTCCAGGCTGACTTTCTTTACTTCTCTCCTCTGTGAGTGGGCCCAGCCTCTCAACTGTTGCTAAGGGTATCTTAGCTGCTGTCACTGCTCTGTCTCTCACAGGGCACCAGGGAGGGAGCATCTGTTTTTCTTCCAGTACTAATAGTACAGGAAAGTCAACATGGCCATGAAGCTATATCATTTATTACATATACAAACAGGATCAGAATCAAAGAAGAGAACTCCCAGGCCCCTAATATATACTCTCTGTTGATGCATCATTCTTTTTGCATGATGTAAACTCCCTTCACATTTTCCCCCAGACCTTCCCCTAAGGCTCATCTAACGACAGCAGGTGTAGCCCCACCTTTGGTATTTTGTAGTTTATTTCCATGTTTATTTCTCAGGTATTGACAGATAGGGTATGTGTAAATGCAGCTTTGTCTATGACCTTTAACTTTACTGTCAGATTCTCACAGTGTTCTTGGCTATCTTCAACCACAGTTAAAAGAATGAAAAGCTTTCTACAATTTTGTTTCTTTCTCTCTTTGTTCTGTGTGTCTGTCCCTGTCCCAGTACCCCTCCTACAAGGTCTGTCTCTCTCTATCCAAGTCCTGGCTAACCTTTAGTTTCTCCTGAATTTATTAGCATACCTCCTTGATGCTTTCTTTCCACCAATATAGTAGATTCCTTCTCTGATCATATTTCCCATTCAGGATCCTTTGATCTTTACATAAAGCTTTCTAAAATGTTAACTGCTTTATAAAAAGGAGCCCATTTGTGATTTTCCCCCATTTGCTTTTCTTATTTTATTTCTTTTTTCCTTCATATTATTTTATTACCACATTATAACACCAAGAGAATAATACTGTCAATCATTATAATTTCTCATAATAAACTACATTAACATTTCAACTACAGTAGTCCCTCCTTATCCTTGGAGATTATCTTCCAAAACCCCCAGTGGTTGCTTGAAATCATGGATCGTACACATCCCTGTATGTACTATGTCTTTTCCTGCGATAAAGTTTAGTAGATACAGTGAGAAAATATAAAATGTAACAGTAGAACTCAGAATGGTATGCAGTTTAAAACTTATGAATTGTTTGTTTCTGAAACTATGCCCTTAGTATTGTTCAACCCAGGTTGACCACAGGTAACTGAAACTGTGGGAGAGCAAAACTAGATAAGGGGAAACTACCATATTTCTCTATAGCATAGGATTCTCTTAGCTGGACCTAACTGATGCAAAAGCAGTATTTTGAGTACAGAAAATGCCTACTTTCTTGTCATGTTGCTCTGTTTTTCCATATTCCTCTTTGATTTCCCCATGTGGTTTTAGCCATGCTGTGTCCTTGAGTGGGCAGGTTGCTCCTCATCTTGTCTTCACAGTCCTGCGTGCTCACAGTCATCCATCTGTGGGTGCCAGGTGCTTCTTGTGCCTCCTGTGGCCCCGGTGGACTCATGCTTTGACTCTGGTACCTACTCCTCTTTCTCTAGTGCTGCCAGAACCAGCTTCCCACTAAGTCACATGGTTGTTTTCTAATTGTTCCAGGTGTGTTCATCTTATTTGTATAGTTAAATGACAACTTCTCTAAAAAAGGGTGGTATCTTATCCAGTGATGACTTCTGAATGAGCATCTCCTAAGCACCTGCTACTTGGTGGATTAAAGCGGTGAAGTGCTACAGCTGTCCATAGAAATGCTTTACAGAATCCTAAACAGGGAGGCACCTAGTTGAAAACAGAAAAAATATATGTATTTGTTAGCTCCAGTGGCAACAGGGATCAACAGTCCCAATGACAGAGGAAGGGGCATTCAAGGGAACCATTAATGAGCAATGTGCATCCTCTCCCAAAATCAGGGCAAGCCATGGCACCAAGATGATGGCTCCAGAGGTACTGGCAGAGGCATATGGCAAGAAAGAATGGAAGCACTTCTTGTCGGACACTGGAATGGCTTGCCGCTCAGGTATGACTCAAATGAGGCAGCTCCACCATCCACTCCCTGTTTGTTTTGTACCCTAAACCTTCGAGGTCAGGACAAAGAAGACCCCCCCTTTCCCCTGCTGGGCAGGATCCAAAAGGGAGCAGCTTCAGCTTTATAGCAATAGGATGTATTTTTTCCAAGTGTATTTGACTTCTGTTTGGCATATGGTTCAAAATACTGTTCACGGAAGATTTTATTGGCACTCCTTTTACCTGTACTTGTTCTGGTTTAAAGATTAGCACTTAGGAATAATATGAGTCTTTTTAAATGTAGAGAAGTATGAAAGAAGGAAAAAAAGGGCCTGTGATTCCACAGCCCAGTTAAAATTTATTTACATTAAATATTAATCTGAGCACATGGTTAGAAAATTTAAATATTATAGAAATGAACAGAAGGAAGAGTAACTGTCTTCAACTCCTGTCCTATTTTTTAAAGGTATACAAAAGGGATTATGTAGTTACCTTGCTCTTTTGAATTTACATCTTGGAGAGTCTGGCATCAGCACACACACGAGGTATACTTAGTTCTTCTAAATGCTGGGATGCTCTGCAATTCAGTGCCTGTATCATGATTTATTTCATCAGGCTCCTAGCAGTGGACATTTATGTTGTGTCTGGTGTTTCACAATTACAGACAAGCCTGTGGTGATGTTTTCATGAATGTATATTTTTCACTTTCATACATATATCTAGGATAAACTCCTAGACGTATACTTGCTCTAAAGATATACAGGTTTAAAATTTTGATAAATATTGCCAAATAAGTCTTTTATTTTCAGGAGCTCCAGTTGATTCTATAGTTGTAGCTTTCTTCTACATTTAAGTATATTAATCCTCAGAGTTAAGAACAGAGTTGTAAAGTACATTCCCTATCAGTACATTTAGGAAATTTAAAGCACTGATGGATGTAGAGATGTTTAATGACAACTTGTTTGATAATCTCTTTCCAGGTTGTTGACCTAACATAAGAACAGTGTTCCTTGCCAGCTGATCTCCAGAGAGCAAATCCCTTTGAACTTATCTTCCCCAAATGGTAGATTATGCAGAAACAGCTTGATCTAGTGGAAATCACAAGGGGCTTGGTGCCAAACAGTCCTGGATCATATTGACTCTGTTATTTGATGGATAAAGTGACTCTGGTACTAAGTCACTCTTAGCATCAGTTTTCTCATCTTTGAGCGGAGATAATACCACCTTTGCAGAAGTGAGAACCTTTGTTAACATAAATTGTTCCCTTCCCCTCAGTCCTTCATTTGCCATTCTACCATGGCCACTAAGACAAAGGGAGTAGGGTTGATAGTAGCTTCTTGGGGAGCAGTTTTTCTCTGTGTAAAACTTCATGATTATGGGACTTGATCTTGATTCAGAGGCTTGTTTTGTTGAACTGGGCTTACTAATCACTTCATTCCCAATGAGCTGCCTCTTCTATACAGAGGTAGAGGTTGAAGCTTTCATGTGGTATAGTGTCAGAGTGTGGGTGTTGGGTGAGGCACTGCAAGCAGCCTGGCCCAGTTAACAGCTCAAGGCTGAACAAGCCCCTTTGTGTCCACACAGCGGACATTCTGCCCAAGTTCGACAGTCAAATAACCTTAGCCTCTTGCATTGTGGGTGAAAACCAATGAGCTCTTCTCATTAGGTTCCCCCTGAATTATTTGATTAGACCTCAATCCTTACTCAACATCAGTAGTTCAATTCTTGGCCTGAATTTCATCTATTAATACCCACAAAGGAAGAAGAATGGGAGGAGAAAACAAGGTTATGTAACTGGCAGTGCTGGGATGCTTCCTGCTCCAACAGTGCTTGAGATAGCTGGCCATGAAGTTGGGTCAGTCTAGTGTCAGGCCAAGAGATACAACAAAGTGCAGATTAATGAACCTTGGGAAGCTTTGCCCACTGTCCTAAGTCTTGGGAGTCCTGGAGTGTCATATAGTCTTACCGCATAGCAAAGCAGAGGCAGAAAAGCACATGGCATATCGTCTTCCTTTTCTTCCAGATCACTGGTTCTTCACACTGGCAAAGCCATGCTAACCTTTCTTAGGAATTAAAAAGAGCCTGAGAGGTTCCCCTAACAATATAAGCTGTGAAAGAGTGAAAAGCAGGAAGACTGTATCAACCAAAATGTTTTTAACTGAGGGAATGGACACAAACTGGCACAGCCATTTTGTGAATTAACAAAAAGAAAACTTTGATTTTTTTTAATACATTTTAAAATAAATTTACAGGAAGAAGTAAGAGGCACAAAATAATATTCAGAGGAACAGAACCCTGGCTTCTGCATATGGTTTTCTTCTAATTTCCTTATAATACTTCTGCATTCCAAAGTAATCTATTTGATTATTGGATTATTCATTCATTCATTCATTCAGCAAACATCTATTGAGTGCTTAGAATATGCTGAACACTATGCCTAGTCAACACTAAAGAACAAGACAAGTGTGTTCCATAACCTCGTATACATAGCTTACAAATGAGAGGATGGGGGGAATCAAAATCAGGCGATTATAATGATGTACTCAAGCACCTTATTATTAATGTAAAATCTGGCTTTACCTATTGGTTTTGTTTGATTCTTCTTTGTGTCAGGTATTCTCTAGGGAACTCTATGAGGTTGGATTCCCTCAAAAGCAGAGTGGTTATTCTTGATCCCAGTAGTCAGGAGTGAAGGAATGAGAGGGTAAGACATAAAAGGAACAATGGTTGCTGGACTCTACTGGGACTTCCAAGGAGAAGTGCAGAGAATACCTCCCAAAGTTGTCTGTCCATGGAACAGGAAGCAGGGCATTCATTTACTGGTTCCTGAACCTGTTCCAAGTGTGAAGTTGGCCACATGGGCTCCAGAGCCTTTGGGAGAAAGAGAATGACTCAGTTGTGCCAAGGTGGGATGGTGCTGTTAGCATAGTGGTGGTTGAAATCAGACATGGGCCAGGGGAATGTGACATGGGTCATCAAAAGTGTCTGTTCAGGGACAGCAGATCCAAAAGTCATATGTGCCAGAGGAGGGCTCAAAGGTAATTCTACCCTGCAGTCATACAGAATAAACCAAATCCCTCTCTTCCACGAAATCTTGGAATGTACCTGTCCTTCACTCTACAGTTTTTATAAGATAAGCACACTGTGTCTTCACATGGCATGGTTATATTCTACTTATCACCACAGTTTTTTTCACATTATACTGAAATTTGTCTTAAATGGCATAAAAATAGAATGCGGTACTCTAGGTGGGGACAGCCAACCAATCTGAAAAAGCACTATTGTGTGGAGCACTTCATGGTACTCCAGGGTTAGGTTAATTGATTGTTTTGAAATTCAGTGACATAGATAACATCATATGGCTTTTTCATATTCTATTTTATTTTTTACATATAGCCTTTTTAGTTTTTACATTCTTTAAGATGACTAAAATATCTTCGAATACAATGCTTCAAGATACCATGTTTTAACTTTCTTGTGGTGCCCTCGGAGCTTAAATCTTTCTTAAAAAACAGTGACAGCCAATGATGGTGCCATTTTGAATTGAAATGGAGGCTTCTTCAGATAATTAAACCAAAATCTAGTGTCTCTTCAGCCATATTCTTGTGTATTTCACATACATGTAGCATTATGTTGTTCCTAGTTTAAAATTTTGTTCTTTTTCAGGAAAGTATTATTTTTACGACAACTACTTTGACCTGCCAGGAGCTCTTCTGTGTGCCAGGGTAGTGGACTATTTAACAAAAGTAAGTGGGGACTCATTTTTTAAAACTATGATATGTAGTCAGTCATAAATTGGAGGACCTAATTATATATTGCTTCTGAGTTGTGATTTTGCTTAGTTTCTTCTTTGTGGTTTCAGAGGTGACTGGGAAAGAAAAACATGGTGAATTTGGTTAAAATATTTTTGGAAAATTAAATAGCAGTGACCTTTTTTTTTTTCTCTCAGGAAAAATAAACCTGTTCTCCAGCAGAGGGTGCAAAAGTTTAGGAAAAGAAAAATACAGAACTTGCATCTGGACAAAACATTTTCTTTAGCAAAATAAATAGTTTCATTAGCAAAATAAAAAGTTAAAGGTGATTAAGAAAATTCAGCATGTCTTTTAGCATTCTAAATACAATAAAAGCAGAAAAATTGGATGGAATTTAAAAATTCACCATTTTGAACATCATTTAATGAATATAAATGTTTTCTTTTGTACTGTATATCAAGATTAAATAGATCTCTGCTTATACTAGTTTATACTTAGGACTTAAGACCTATGAGCATAAAACAGATTTATATGTCAGAATCACTTTCCTTTATGCATATGTCTTTTAAAAATAACTACTTTCCGGGCCAGGTGCAGTGGCTCACACCTGTAATCCCAGCACTTTGGGAGGCCAAGAAGGGTGAATCATGAGGTCAGGAGTTCAAGACCAGCCTGGCCAATATGGTGAAACCCCGTCTCTAATAAAAATACAAAAATTAGCTGGGCTTGGTGGTGTGCATCTGTGGTCCCAGCTACTAGGGAGGCTGAGGCAGGAGAATTGCTTGAACCCGGGAGGTGGAGGTTGCAGTGAGCCGAGTTCGCGCCACTGCACTCCAGCCTGGGTGACACAGTGAGACTCCGTCTCAAAAATAATAATAATAATAATTATCATTTTGATAATAGAGCACAGTAATGCTTTATTTGTGAATCAGAATTACATTTATGTGTTGTGAAAGTTTCCATTGATCAATAGTTTGGGTATGTTTATAGAACTCTTTATTAACACAAGATGGAGTCAGTTTCTCCTTTGGTAGTTACTACAAGCAAAGTTATCAGTCTTTAAATATTTTGGAGTTTGTATAATTAGATATAAATATCTAGTAGTCTGTCTTTGTTTAGATAAGTCACTGGTTAACGTTTCCAAGGAAGCAAAGGATCATAGGATCGTTTATTTTAATGTAATGTTTATTTGCTTTCTGATTTAAAAAAATCTTAATGAAAACAATTTACATTTTGGATTTGGAACCTCATTCATCTCTTCTATTGAGACTTACAGCTCTTTCACATTGAAATTCAAATTAAGTATGCACTGAATTCTAAAGTAACTAGCTTTTGGGGTTTTAGAATGTCAGTCTTCTTAGTCCCATTGATGCCATAGTATATTATATAACACATTCTGATATCCCAGAAGTTATATAACACTGTGAATTTGCTGTGTTTAAAAAATATTCTATAATTTTTAGGCTTTATAATGAGTGGAAATTTTTATTTTATTTGGGCTATATGAGCTATATTAATATTTAGGTATATTTATGTGTATATGTAGCAGTCATTTTCGTGGAAGATTTCTTTGTAAAATCACATTTAGAAGAATGATAACTTTATTATGTTTTCTAAAATATAAACTTCTATCAGAATATAGTAATACAGATGCTCCTTAACTTATGATGGGGTTTTTTCCTGATAAACCCATCGTTAAGTCAAAAATACTATAAATCCATTTAATACACCTAGCTTACTGAACATCATAGCTTAGCCTAGCTTGTCTTAAACATACTCACAACACTTCCATTAGCCTACTGTTGGGCAAAGTCATCAAAAAAAAGCCTATTTTATAATGAAGTATTGAAAAGCTCATGTAATTTATTGAATACTGTACTGAAAGTGGAAAACAGTAGTTGTATGGGTACTTGAAGTTAAGTTTCTACTGAATCTTTATTACTTTTGCACCATTATAAAATAAAAAAATTATAAGTCTACCCATCTTAAGTCAGGGACTGTCTGCATTGTAATTATTTGCCAGCATTTTTCACTATGCTTAAAAACTGAATTATTGCATTTGTTACATTTGGAATTGTTTTTCAGCAGAACAGTGGTCAAAAAACATTTGATTTTTGGAAGGATATAGTTGCCGCTATACAACACAATTATAAAATGTCAGCTTTTAAGGGTGAGTATCGTGAAGAGGGGCCTTCTAATACATGTTTGTTAAACTATGTTTGTCTAGTGAATTAGTTGGAAAGCAGATACTTTGCTGTGTATCTTACTTAGGATTTAATTTGAGCTTCAATATTATTATAAAGTTGGTTCTGCCTACATTTTCAGAGGTCCTTTTATTTGTGCTGATTTCATGGCTATAATTGCCCATGTTCCAAGCTATGCTGTTACACTCTCTTTTACCATGCCTGCCGTGAGGGTCGTTCTGTGAGTTCCCTAGAATCAAAGTCCAGTTTTGCTTTTTCCTGGTTTAGGCATGAGGGTTGGTGACTTGTAATCATTAGTGTAATAGTTATAGACAGGTGGGCAAAATGTCTGCCGGCAGAAATTTTGTTCTTGTTGCTTAAGGAACAAAACTGGCTGACCCAGAATGAGGGCAGAGATGTCATCAATCTTGAGCCCAGAGTTTTGCCTTTCCAGTCACAACTTTGCTTGGATTATACAAGATTGCTTCTCTAAGGAATAAATAGATGCCTTTAGAGTAAATAGATTGCTTCTCTAAGGAATAATAGATGCCTTTACTGTTACCTCAGTGACTTGAGCCACATTGTCCTGATTCAACTAATAGGATGATGGATGCTCAAAAGTAGTATTTTTCAACTTGGAAAAAACGTTACCTTTTGATTGACATAAAAAATTGCTTGCCTTTTTAAAGTATAATTCAAGCCATCAAAACAATTTTAAATATTATAACTAAAAACATGTCAAGACAGTAAATAGTAACTGCAGAATATTTGTTCAAACTGCACATTTCTCTGTCACCTGCTTCTTTCCTTCCCAGGAGAAAATTACAACTTTGGGGTGATTGTGTCATTTTTCTATCCCTAGTCATCAGCCCTTGACCCTGACTCAGATTGCATGTGGTTTTGTGGGTACCTCTTCACAGTCAACACTGAGTGGTTGGGTCTGTGGGAATAAAGATGCATCCCCAATATAGGGACATATCCATGACAACTGTAAAAGCCACCCACCACTTTATTGTCCTGCTTTTTTATTAACTTTGAACAATGAAAAGCCTTGAAAGAATGGTTGAGAACAGCAAATTGCTGCTTTCAGATTAATTCAGCGTAAAAATCTATTGATGTTATTTTATTGTGTCGTAAATAAGGAGTAGGTAAAACATTTAGTGCTTTAATAAGTGAGGCACAGCTTAAAAGTTTTAAACAGCAATATAAAAATACAGTACAGAGCATAAATAAATAATATATCTCCACTTCTAGTCGAATTTTGAAACCCTCAGGGTTAATTATAACTTCACTTGAATGGGAGGTACAAGGTACATGTGCTAATGTTTTGTAAATCCAGAAAATCCATTAAAGAAATCAAATTAATCACACTTGTGTTAAATAAATAATAGATCAGATACCTGTTTCCGAGTTATGCTGGGTATATAAAAAGCTTCTCTGCAATCATAGAAAAGTTTGTAAAGATTCATTGACGAAAGCACCTTGCAATTCAGATGAACTTCAATACAATATTTTGGGGCTTTTTTATGTAAGAGCTTTAAAAATATATATGCACCTGTATATTTGAATAGATATTGATGAAACGGGCCATACAGGCCTCAGAGTAATGCACCATCAGAAATATTTCAGGGGATACAGTGTCTTTTAAATTTGAATATTCAAGTATTTAAGTTCTACGAAGTTATATGATACCTCCTGGATGTTTCCTAGAAGTTCTCTTATTCATAGTTAGAAATAGGCTTTTTTTAAAGAGGAAATGCCGAGTTTCTCAAATCAAGTTTCACATAACTTAGAGCTCTATTTCTGGTTGTTGTTTTCTTCTAATGATGGTTTTTTGTTTGTTTTTGCTGCTGTTGTTGTTTTTTAACATAGCAGGACTTCTTTGGTGATAAATATTGGAGAAAACCTTAAAGAGCCTTAAGACTGCTGACTAGAAATTCATGAGGGCCTTCACATACATTTTTACATTGCTGCTCACTTTTCAGAGGGAAGGGTTGTGGGTCTGATAGCTCAAATCTGTCTCAGAAAATAAAAATTACATTCTTTTCAGCCTACCTCCATATGCATTTTATAGGGTGGGGTAGAGTTGGAGAATGCTTTTTGTAGCACAAGATTTAGATTAGCTCTATGGGGTGTACTCACATTGGAGCCACTAGGAATCCTGAGAAAGAGGAGTGGACATACTCAGAGGAGTATAGGCCATTCGACTCGGCATTGGGCAGCTGGAGCCACACCTGGTCATTTTCTGTGAGATCGATGATGGCACTCCCTGAAGCCTGATCCAGGTAGCCTTTGGTGTATTCATCATAGGTGTACATTACAGGGGTGCCATTCTTATACAGGCCTACCCAAACATGAGTCCCTTTCACATGCACGTGGTACGAAAAATAGTATATTCCTGGTATCCTACAAGTAAAGATTCCAGTCCTTGGGTCATAATGCTGTTGCCTGTTATACAAAATCTTATCAAACGGGATGGGAGTTCCTATTGCTGGGTAAGCTTTGGAGAGAATAACAGTAAAAGCAGACACAGGCATTCCTGTTACCCCCTGGTTGGCACTAACAAGAGGCGTCCCAGAAAGACTGGGCCTTTGGCCTGCCTTTATAAAACCCTCAGGCATGACTGCTTGACCTGGTGGGCCTGGAGGCCCAGGGGGTCCTGGAAGGCCAGGCTCTCCAGAGTGGCCTCTTGGACCTGGAGGCCCTGGTGGCCCAGTGGGTCCATTGAGGCCCTTAGTTGCTATGCCAGCTGGGCCAGGAGGACCGGGATTTCCTGGATCCCCTTTAGACCCAGGGAATCCTGGAATGCCTGGTGGCCCAATAGGGCCTCTAGTACCTGGTATTCCAGGGGCACCTCTTGGGCCAGCCTCTCCATTGTGTCCGGGCATTCCCTTTGCTCCTGCTGGGCCGACAGGGCCTGGGAGACCAGGAGGTCCTCCAACTCCAGGGTTACCTTTTGGGCCTGGTAACCCTGGGTTACCCTTAGAACCATCGAGACCCGGTTCTCCTGGGTACCCTGGTTTTCCATCTGACCCAGGGGAACCCCTTTCACCCTTAGCCCCAGGGTGTCCTGCAGGCCCAGCTGGCCCTGTCTCACCTTTAGGGCCTGGGAGACCATGGTTGCCCGGGATGCCTTTTGGTCCTTGGGGTCCCATATTCCCAGGGGGTCCAGTCAGACCTGACTTCCCAGGAAGACCTGCTGGCCCTTGTTCCCCTTTGGCACCTGGACCCCCAGGAAGGCCAGCAGGTCCTCTTTGTCCCTTCAGACCTGGCAAGCCTGGTTTCCCAAAGCCAGGAGGCCCTGGGGGCCCAGCTATTCCTGGAGCCCCAGGGAGACCTTTTGTTCCTGGAATCCCTGGCTGACCTGGGGCTCCAGCAGCTCCTGGCTTTCCAATACATTCTGGCCCTCGTTCCCCAGGAGGGCCCTGGGGACCTGGTGGGCCAGTTGGTCCCATTTCTCCTGGAAAACCTCTATCACCTTTGATGCCTGGCTGTCCCGGAATCCCATTTTCACCTCTTTTTCCCACTCCAGGAGGGCCCGGTGGTCCTGTGGGACCCTGAGGGCCTGGAAGACCCCTCTCACCTGGACGACCAGGAGCACCATATCCCATTTCCCCTTTCTGTCCATTAATACCAGGAACTCCTGGTGCACCCTTTTCTCCAGGAAAGCCCCTGGGTCCCGGTGCCCCTGTGGGTCCCTGTTGTCCAGGTTTTCCTGACACAGAAATTCCAGCTGGTCCAGGGATTCCAGGTGGTCCCGGTGGGCCCCGTGGTCCTGGTAGGCCAGCTGGTCCAATATCTCCTTTTGGTCCGTATGGTCCTCTCTCTCCTGGTTTTCCTGGGAGTCCTGGCACACCTGGCTTCCCTACAGCTGATGGTCCCGGTGGTCCTGGCAACCCTGGCTCTCCTTGGAGTCCAGGACTTCCGTACCCTGGTTTTCCTGGTGGTCCGGAAGGACCTGGGTGCCCTCGGGGTCCAGCAGGGCCTGGTGGACCAGGAATACCTTGCTCTCCTCTTACTGCTATACCTAAAAGACACACCCAACACACCCACCCATAGAAGGGAATGGTTAGTGACATTAAATATGAATTGGGACATGATATTTCAGCGTCATTTATTCCATGTAGACAGAACAGTCTGAAATGGTTTTAGATTATATGTTTTATATTGTTTTAGAAAACTGTGCTGGAGAAGATGGTTTCACAAAACCATGGCCACCATAATACTTTTATCCCATGACAGTGACTCATGAAAATGAGCTTGGATTGAAGAATTCTTCTAACATAAATGCAGTGGAGGTAAATTTAGTACATTTGTTTTGGGAAAATCATGTACAGAAAAGGCAGAAAAAGAGTAGTGCAGAATAAGTGAGAAAATGTTTAAGAACTGTAAAAATTTTCCCTCCCAAAGCTACCCTATCAGACTTAAAAGAGAAACAGAATTAATTCTGATTTATATCTGCCATGCCCCTGCTGAACACAGGTTAGATTTTGGTTGATTTATTTTTGCCTCAGAATATACTGTGAACTCTTCTACTCTCCATTATTGACTTAAAATTGAAACAAAGAACTAGAGAATTAGACATAATGGGTGAAGTACATAAAATAGTGTCAAAGTACTTACCTAAATACAAACATATATTGTTTGATTTCATAGAGCTGTAAGTTCACTTGACCTTATACACTAAACTTAAACTAAAAATCATAGTGCCTGTGATGTGAAAAATGCTACTGGGCCACAAGTATGAGGAAAGCACAGGGTAAAGATGTTTCTGAGATTTGGAAAACATTTGGTGTATATAAATGCAGAGCAAATCATTAAAACAGATATGCCGAAATAGAAAAATAATTGTTTTAGATGTAGGTTTTTTTTGTACTACTTAGAGTTATATTTCAATTTGAAAACATAGAGCTTTCCCCATGGATTTTCAGAAAATGACATCAGGAAAAAGACTGTGAGAAAAATTAAGTTATGTAAAAGATTTCCATATATTAACAAATATTTCATTGATTGTACAGTACATACATGACTATATTATGTATAAGTGGATGTTGACCAATTGCAAATAGGGAATTTTTTAATGGGTTGGAGGAATAAAATAGTGCATTTTTTAAAATGCCAACTATGTTAGATTGAGGTTTGCTTCAGAATCTGATTATAAGGGTCATGTTCACACTAAAAATAATTGTCTTAGTCTGATTGGAAATCTGTGTTACTGTTAAAGAGGAGAAACAAGTCAATGGAAATGAGTGCATTGGGCATCGTCCGAGGCTAGAACTCCAGTGACAGGGCGAACTTTGTCACTTGGAAGGTTGTCCTTAATGGGTCCTTAACTTCTCAGTGCAAGAAAGAATTTGACTTCTATTGAGTGCTTGGGGAACAGCCCCTGTTTCTAGGTTGTCATCTGAAAAACTTTTCTTCATTCAGATTAGGGTGGCACAATCCTCAAGGTAAAATGACTACTTACTACTATGAAGTTGTTTAAATGCCACAAATTGAAATCGTGATTGGTTGTGTCAGAATGTGGCATGTGCATCTGCCCATCAGCTGTGGAATCCTCTGCAGCATAATTTAGTATGTTTTGACAGAACTCTTTTTTAACCTGTGTTGGATAGGTATGCCTAGGAATTATATAGTAACTCTTTGAATTTCTTTTATCAATTTAATGTTTTACTTGTGTACACTGTGGGCTTTTGTGTTTGTTACAGTGCGTTAATGCCGACCAATGGATGATAATATAGTTGAGTGTCTATTTAAAAAGAGACTAAGGTGGATTTAGTAGTTTAAATACAGCTCCTGAACTTTTCATTTGTTAAGATATTTTCATTTGTTCTGCAAAAATAGCCAAGGTAACAGAGTATATTAAGAGAAGATCAAAGTATTTTTAACCTTCTAAAATAGTGCATTTTCTTTTTAATTCAAGACTGTATATTATGCTCTTATTAAGGTATTAAAAACTCTGAATTTGTGATCATAGAAACTATTGAATCCAGTGCAGTGCTGCTTGTCATAGCATTTCAAATTGTGTTTGTTGCTTCAAGTAAAGCAGAAAGTCCCTTTGTCTTTTATTTTTTCTTTACTAGCTTTTAACTTTTAAAATTTTTGTTTATATTTTGAGACATTCAAAAGTATCTGTTGTATACCTATGCATTTATTTTCAAATATCGTTTCCTTTTGTGAAATATTTTAAATTCCATCTTTCTTCTTAAAGAGATAATTCTGTTTCATTTGCTCAAAATGGTTGTTCCCAAAAGCATAATATTTAAAGTTTATAACAAATATCCTTAGCTTTGTTTACAATATAAAATATATAACTAAAAATATTATGGAAAGGGAATTTGAAGCCTACAGTTAGTTTATATCATTCAGTAGATATTTTATAGGCAGTCATGTCAGTTGCTATTAAATAAAATTAGTGAATATGAAGCCTAGAAGTTGCCCTTCTTTGGGAACCTTAGTGCTTTACATGTATTTTCTCAGTACTCTTCAAAGAGTAACCAAGAAAACTGGACAGATAAGCAGCAGATTCAAGAAGAAAGTTAACTTATTGAAGGCTATATTAGTAGCTAAAAGTAGTAGAAGTAAAACTAGGAGTCACAGAAGTAGTAGTAGAGATAATGGCGACGCTTAAAGCACTTTACAGGTATTAATTCATTTAAACTTCGCAGCAGCCCTTGAGATAGCTGCTCCTTATTTTACAAATGAGGAAACTGAGGCATGGGAGGACAAGTAACTTACCTCAGGTCACACAGCTTGTGCATTATAGTTAAGTCTCTGCATTTTACCACTAAACTATATTAAAAATGTATAAGTAATTATGAGAATTGCAGTTTCATTTGCCTGCTTGACAATTCTCATAATTACAGTTGTTCATTGTAGGGGTGGGCATCAGATGTTTTTGATAAGACTCAGTTTTATGTCTGTTTGTGAGCTAGTTGAATTAGTTTTGGAAGTAAATGTTTAAGTATTCAGCTAAATAAACCAGCTATCTTCTTTGTACAATTGACAGTTATTTTTAGCTTAAAATTTTTTAACTTGATTAATTTTGATTAGATCAAGATTTCTGGATTACATGCAGTTATTTGTGCAAAAATGGCATCTGAGAAAAAGATTTCTACACGCAAAAGTTCTTAATTTTCTGTAGGTGTATCTTTCTACTATATTTTCAAGTATATCCTTTCTACTACAATTATTGGATATTCTTATTCTACTTTTTTCACAGATCACTTTGTTGTCATAATTTGGGCTAATTCAGAAGTTTGAAAATAACACTGAAGCTAAATGCATTTTGTAACAGAGATTATTAAGATTATAGAAAGCAGCAACCAACTTGTTAATAGAACAAAATATACAATTCAGTTTACCTTTACTCTTTATGGTATAGGGAATGAAGAAGTGTGTCTTGGTGTTGGGTAGTGGGCCTTTTATGCCTGTGGGTGTTTGGTATCGTTCAGCGTAAAACACTCCATGAACCAAGTTCAAGGATACTAGCAGCAAAAAGGGTATTTGTGGCAGCATATTCTCAGATGGATTCTGAAAAACAGAAAAGAATAACTTTATACAGCATTGTTATTAACCTATTTTGTTATTCTCATGTTTCACAGATGAGTTATTTATACAGTTATCTACTTTTTTAACCTATCCTATATATTTTTATATGTGCCATAAATAAATGAGAGGTCGTTTTTTAGTTACGTGAATATATGTCTTAGTTATTTTTGGAAGCTATACTCAGGTAATCAAGTAAAAATAAAATGATGTACCTAAAGCAAAAGAAACAGAAATTAGGATTGGATGTCTGTGTTAAATAATCCAGGATCTTTGACATAGCCTGAAATATCTAATAGTTTCAAAATACACTGAGATTCAGATTAGGGCAAATTTTTACAATTTGGTTTTATTAGGACTATTATCTATAGACTGATGTAATAAGAACTTTCTGAGTACATTTTAGTAGAAACCTATTTTTTAAAATCACTTTAATACTTCTAATGCTTGAGAAAACTCTAGTACTTAAATTACTGAAGTTTCTTTCCAAGCAAGTTAACATGGAAGTCCGCCAGTGAGCATACACTTACCTGGGTGCTGAGAGTTCCTGGAGATGGTGCCTTGGCAGCTTTCTGAAGCCTCCTCTGCCCAGGTGAGCAGTGCAGAAGGTGCCTCTCCAGACCTTCTCAGTGGTATTTATACTGTTTTTCTCTTACTACATGAGGTTACCCTGAGCTTAACCTCCTCCCCTCAAAGGTGGTAAGCACTAATTATGGTGGAAAGTTCTATTGGGCAGGCACACAAGATCAGGCTGGGCCCTCCTTTTCTTTGTTTTCTTATTGAAAAATAAACCCTTTGTCTTAAATATATATTAATAGTTTTAACCAGAGACTATCTTTTCCTGTGATTTTATTTTATTAGTTATTACTCTAGTGTTTAGGCTGGTTCATGATAGAATGATGATACCACCTTTTTATTTTTGAAAAGCACATTCTTATGTTGTTTGGTTGATATTATATAGTATTTGGTAGTACATAAAAGTGGATAAAGAATTCCTTGAAGGGGGTACTGGATTTAAACTGTCATCTAAATTATTGAGTTATTGCATAAAGTTATCAGTGTGTCTGTTAATGTTCATAAATTTTTGTGAAAATAGCTGACCCCAATTCTTAATTACTTTTAGGCTGACGCAAAAGAAGGAAAATGGTGAAAATGTAGATATGCTGTTTTGCATATCAGAATTTTAGTGTAAGCCTCCAGAAGTTAATAAGAGAAATTTAAAATATGATAGCATATTAAATATTTCAAATTTTTCAGACAGGGAAAATTTGAATAGTAGAGTGAATTTGATAGTTGAGTTAGCAATATAATTATCCTGAAGGATTTAGATCCCTTATTCACAACACTATGCTATATTCAGTAAATGACTTCAGATTTTCTTGCTTAAATTTGGATTTACTTTAGAGTTGCAGTAGAGTTTGCAAAAACCCCTTAATTTGATAATCTCATATTATGTTAATTTACATAAGATTGCTGTGTTTATTTCAGGAGAAAAAAAATCTTCAAACTTGGCTTTCAGTTTAAAAAAAATATTATTGGCTTAACTTGCAGTTTCCTTTAGGAATTATCCCAGTTAGAAATACTTTTTCCTCAAAGGTGGAAGTAAACAGTTATTGTTGTCAATTTCGGTAGTTAGAGTCTGTTTAACAATGTTAGGAAACCTTTAAAATAACTTTTTAGGATACTAAAAAATCTAATAAAGATGGGAAGTTGAGAGTCCAAATTTTTTTATCTTTTTTAATTTCTTCATTTTGAATCAAAATCAAATTGACTATACAGGTGAACTGGTTGAGGAGGGCAATTCCTTACACAGGCATAGCCACATCATTTTTCTACCTCCACAGAATTAAAATAGTATGAATTCGGGACTCATCAATAATTGAAATAATTGAAAGTTTGACCAGTGAATGAAATAAAGATTTGTCCTTTTTCTTTTCCCTTTCCCTCCCATGCAAGCAACTTTCTATGTTTTAAACAGAGCCTTGTATAGCCCTTTATGGATATATAAATGGACAAGGCATCTCATTGCCTCTGTCCTGTCACTTTTAAGCCTTTTATTGATTGCCATATTTTAAAAAATCTACGTTGTTATATATGTCTCTGTATAATACTCATAGATACGTATAAGATATGTTTCTTATAGCAGTTCAGAATAACAGAATAGGAAAGTTTATATTATAATCATTCTTTCGTCATTTGGAAATTATATATGGAATAGCTTTTGTAATTATAATATGTACTCTACTACATCTGTAGGAGACTACAAAAGATAAGTGTGAGAAAACACCTGCCTTCTACTGGCTTATGGTTCATTTGGACACAATTTTGAAAAAATAGGTGAGGTAACTTTATGGATACTTTTGAATGCTAGGTTGAAGAATTTGTTTTGGAAGGAATTATTAAAAACATATGTTTTAGTATTTTGTGTGTATATATGGTGACACACATGCACACACATACTCCTATTTTCTTATAATTGAGACTGATACCCTGTTAATTATCATTCATGTGAACGTTCAGAAGACTAATTCTCAGCTCTTAATACATAGCACTATGCCCCCATGTATACCATTTGTTCATCTGTGGCTATTGCAACAATTTTCAGAGCCTTTTACTTTAACCTCTCTGGGTGTCTGGTTTTTTATCAACACAATGGAAAGTTTGGACTAGGTGGTTTCTAAGCTCCTCCAAGTTTTAAAATTAGATTATTCCTGTGCTTGAGGTATTCTGCTGTTCTCCATGGTCAGATGGTAGACTTGGCTCCAGTTAGTACTTACTAGAGACACAAAAAAATCCATACTGGGAGGTTGTATGTCCTCTTTTAGGGATATGTAAATATATGTGGGTATTTGTCATTCTATACTCCCCTTTAGTTTTGGAAAATGCGGTGTCCTTATTGAATAAGCCTTAGACAGTCAACCCTTTTTGCAAATAGTGTACTTATTTCAGCACAAGGAATCTGACTGCTGTTTGCTTTGTTAGTCACATAAGAAGCCCTGTCTTGTCCAAAACAGATTGTAGAATCAGAATATTTTCTAGCCACACCCCACCCAATTGTGTATTTAAAACTATTTTTACTCTGGGTGTTTACTTGTAGCTGTTTGAAGTGACTAGTCTGTGGCTTTGTGAGGGAAACCCATTCCACTCAAAACAGAGAGCCATGCTCTTTAAACTCTATAACCTGAGTGATTTTTTAAAATATCAAATATGACTGATTTTTTTCACAGCTATCAATTAGCTACTCTTAAGCTCGCCTATTCATTTGCACATCTGTGGATCGTTAATTAATTCATCTTATGTTTCTTAAGTGCATCTTAAGTGTTAGGCATTGAAATAAATACTGGGTGAATGATATATATTCTCTACCCTTAAAGTGTTTACACAGTGGTTCTCAACCTCTTTTCCCCACTTCTGCAGTCCTGAGGGAAATGGCACAATTCCTTCAGCCTTTGAGGTTCATTAAGATGGTGGTGGTTCAAAGACTGTATTTTTTTTTTTTTTTTTTGAGACGGAGTCTTGCTCTGTCGCCCAAACTGGAGTGCAGTGGCCGGATCTCAGCTCACTGCAAGCTCCGCCTCCTGGGTTCACGCCATTCTCCTGCCTCAGCCTCCCGAGTAGCTGGGACTACAGGCGCCCACCACCTCGCCCGGCTAGTTTTTTGTATTTTTTAGTAGAGACAGGGTTTCACCGTGTTAGCCAGGATGGTCTCGATCTCCTGACCTCGTGATCCACCCGTCTCGGCCTCCCAAAGTGCTGGGATTACAGGCTTGAGCCACCGCACCCGGCCCAAAGACTGTGTTTTTATAAAGCTCCTCAGGTGATCATGATGGCCTCCTAAGTTAGAATGTATAGTCTGATATCCGTGTTCTATCATCAGCTTGTTAATATTAGTTACATTGTTTTTTGTTCCTTGTGCTCATATGCTTTTTAAACTTTTTTACAGTAAACTTTAGTCTTTTATAGAAGTAGTGAGGATAGTTACAATAAATGCCTAGATGCCTATCATTCAAACTGATCTCAACTCACTGTCACTCAGTTCTCCTTTCATTCACCACTCCTCCAAATTTTGAAGTAAATCCCATATATTGTATCAATTCACCTGTGAATATTTCAGTATATTTTTCCAGAAGATAAGGAGTCTTTTTCCTTTAAAACAATGTCATCATCATATTAAAAAATCAGCTATTTCTTAATATCAAATGCTGTAGTTCATATACATATATAGACATGTGTACACACAAACATGTATATATACATGTCTGTATTATATATATGGAAACACATACATATCCACTTTTTTTTTATTGATTGATAAATTGTTCGTTGAAATTAGGTTCATGAATTGCCATTGATTCATATATCCCTGTGGTCATGGTTTGAATATATTCCCCAAAGTTCATGTATTGGAAACTTAATCCTTAATGTAACAGTTTTGGCAAGTGGGATCTTTAAGAGTTGATCAGGTTGTGAGGACTGTGCCCTACTGAGTGGATTAATGTTGTTATTGTGGGAATGGGTTAGTAGTTGTGAGTGGGCTTTATGTAGAAGCAAGCTCGGCCCCCTTTTACTCTCTTGCACACTTTTGCCCTCTTTTGCCCTTCTGCCTTCTGCCATGTGATACTACAGCATGAAGGCTCTCTCCAGATACTGGTGCCGTCCTCTTGGACTTCCTATCCTTCAGAACTGTGTGCCGAATAAAGCTCTGTTCATCATATATTACCCCGTCTGTGGCATTCTGTTATAGCATGCCACAGTAAAATGAACTAAAGTACCTGTTACGCTAGGTGTCTTGTGCCACTTTTTACTCCCTTACAGTTTATTTGTTGAAAAACCGTGTCATCTATCTCATGCAATTTCCTATTATCTAGAATTTGTTGTCACTTAGTTTGCTGCTCTGCAGATTGGTAGGCAAATCTAGAGTTTTCACCTGATTTCAGGTTTGAGATACACACATTCACTCACACACAGACACAACACACACAAATACATTTTTGTCAGGAACACTTTATAGAGAGTGGATAATATACTTCTGTCAGGAGGCCCTTAATTGCTGGTGTCTCTTTGGTGTTACCAGACATTGGTAATTGCCTAGAGTCAGTATTTTATTGTAGGTTATAAAATGGCGATATTCTGATTTTATCATTTGTATTTTATTTATTAGCTAGGATTTTTTCTATAAAGAAAAACACCCCTTCATCAACTATTTGGTTACCCTGAAGTACAGTGTGTATAGAAAAATCAGGAGAAATGCCTTTACCAGCATTTAGAACAATAAGCTGTTCCTAGCATCCTCTACAGGTGTAGTGAGGGAGGTGTGTGTATTTGAGTATCATTGTAAACATTGAGTTTATAATGTATTATATGTGTTTCAGTCCATGGCACTTATTAATCTTACTATTGTTCAGAATTTTTTACCCATTTTTGGCCAGTGAGAGCCTCTCCTCTTCCAGTTGGCTTGTGAGTTCTTTTGACCATGGTCCCAGTAGTTTTTTGTTTTTTTTTTTTAATAGCTTCTTTCCTTCTAATATTTTATACCTTTTGTGGCCCAGATCTACAATAAGACATTTCTCGACAGACTCTTGGTTTCTTTTGTGGGAAATAGAAACCACAATCTGAGTGCCTAGATGTCTGGGTCCTAGGGACACACATTGTTTCTGGGTTGGTCATTCTCTCTAGTGAACAGAGCTAAGATATGTATGCACAGGATGTTCCTTAAATATAAGAGACATAACTTTTTACTGATGTAGCCAATGCACATTCAGGACCACAGGTGTTTACTTAATGACCTCAATCTTGTATCTGTAGCTCCTTGGTCCCATGCTAAAAACCCCGTACTCATGCCAGTAACATAGTTGTTCATTTGTTTATTCCATGATGCTCACAGTTTCTCAAAATAAAAATACTAATATTCGTACGAGAATATTGAAAAAAATGTAAGCTGTTTGATTATGTTTGCAATACTTTTGGTATTTTCACTAGAGCTCCATTACTGTACTGTGAAGTCACGTGACACAGTTGATTCAATGTGGTAATACTACCCACTCAATTCACTGTTAGGTTTGTTTCATTTTGCTTTCGATTTTTAGGAATGCTCTTTTTAAATTTAATTTGTTGCATACTTTCCTAAAGTACATATGTTTTCTGTGGTGTTCTGATAAATGTTTAACAACCAACTTCAGGGTGAAGGAGATGTGTTCGCTGATCTCCGTGGGTAGTCCGTTTCCAGACAACTCGATCACAAAATACCTGAATATTCACCAAGAGCCAATATAAACCAGCTCCAGCAAACATTGTATATTTCTGAAGTCAAATTTATAAGACCAGGAATATTCAGAGAAGGGTAGCCTCTGTTACTGACCTATCCACTCTGTGTTTTACCTTCCTTCTATATGTAACTATTTTTTAAAAATTGGTTTGATTTATCCTTTTTATTAAAAAAGTATCATTCATTTATATCCCTCCCAACTTCTTAAGTGAATGGCATCACAATGTACATACTTTATTTTGTAAATGACTCAGTTTTTCTTGACCTGACCTGAAGTTTTATTGTATGTAACAGTTTATATTGGAGATCATTGCATAACATTGTGTAAAGATGGTCTGCATTCGTTTTTACAGCTTCATAGTACTCCATTGTATAGATTCACCATAGTTTTTTCAACCATTGCCCTATAGATGGATATCTGTGTTATTTCCTGTCTTTTGCTAATACAAATACTTTTTTTTAACTATTAAATTCAGGAGTACAAGTGCAGGTTTGTTACATAGGTAAACTTGTGTCATGGGGCTTTATTGTACAGTTTATTTCATCACCCAGGTATTAACCATAGTATCCATTAGTTATTTTTCCTGATCCTCTTCCTCCTTCTACCCTCCACCCTCTGAAAGACCCCAGTGTGTGTTGTTCCCCTCTATGTGTCCATAGCTTCTTATCATTTAGTTCCTACTTATAAGTGAGAACATGCAGTATTTGGTTTTCTGTTCCTGTGTTAGTTTGCTAAGGATAATGACCTCCAACACCATCTATGTCCCTGCAAAGGACATTATCTTATTCTTTTTTATGGCTGCATGGTATTCCATGGTGTATATGTACCACATTTTCTTTATCCAGTCTATCATTGATGGATATTTAGGTTGATTCCATGCCTTTAACACAAATACTTTATAGTGAATAACTTTGTGTGTGGGTGTGTGGGTGTATATATAGCCTGAGTATCTTTCGGAGAGAGTCATAGAATGGGGATTCATGGCCCTGTTTCCCCTCAGCATCACCAACAGGATATGTTGTTTAGATTTTGTTGAGCTTTTTAATTTTTGTTCACCTTAGAGGTGAAAATTGAAATCTCGGTCTAGTTGTAATTTTCATTCTTCTTACTAAAAGCATGGTTGAGTATCTTTACATATAGCTTAGACCATTTCTCTAGCCTACTTTTCCTGTACATTTTCTGTAACTTAAACCTCTGTTCTGTGATACAGTTTTCACATATTTTTCCCAGTTTATTTGTGTTTTTAATTTGCTTATGAGGTTTTTTTTCATGCAAAACTGTCTTTTAAGGTACATATGTCTTTACTCAGAATATTATTGTTCTTTCATAAGACTCAGCGGTAAGGGGCAGGAAAGGTCATCCACATCAATCGTTTTATTCTTCAGGCAAGGAAACTAGTTTATTATGCACATCCCCTGGCCTAATGTTTAACTGACTTACATTTCTGATGTGACAAGCTGTTGGCGAGAGAGCCCACTGAGGGAAAACACCAGCAACTGAGCTGACGTGTTCACCCCCTGTTCTGGCAGGATACTGACTTTCCTGTTCTTCTAATCCTTCATCCTTTTAGAGTAGAAATGGGAAACGTGCCAAGTTTAGTCAGGGCACCTTCCACCACCACCTTGCTGTACCTCATTCCTCTTGAAAAAATTTTAAAAGAATATTCTTAGGTGCTATTATAGAGCCCAGAAGCTAAAAATGATCTATTTGTGTAAATAGTCTAATGTGGTTTAGTGGTTAGATACCTGCTGAGGGTTTGAAAAGAGAAATTCATGCATAAAAACAGGTGTTTATGAAAAACCCCTGAAACGTCAGGTCAGGTCAAGAAAAACTGAGAGTCATTTACAAAGTTTTAACAAGGGCTTTATATTCTATTTTCCGTTTTACACAAATTGCTACATTACTTGAAGAGCTCATCGTTTTCTGTGCCAAGTGCTTAATGACATCATCTGCTTTCCATAGTAACCCAGCTGAGTTAAAAATATAGAATGTCTTGGCCCCTTGACCTAAGATCTTCAAGGATCTTGGCCATCAATGGGTTCTCAACCATTCACACATGTTCCTACTCTATTTACAACTTCGACTTTCACATGCAGTTTCTGCTAAGTTGGAAGGAGAAATAAAATAGATAATTAGAGTGTTAATTAGAGAAGTCACAGGGTAACAATTTTTATTTAGATCTCTTTCTTCCTCTGTTTACTATCATACTTGAGAACAACTCCACAGTCACCATTTATAGTGTACAAAGTAAAGTACTTGTAGGGTACATGAGTACCTGTAGAATATTAAGTACCCGTTGGGCACCTGAGTACCTGTAGGGTCTGTGTGGCAACACAGACCACCAGGAAACCCATCGCCAAAATGGATACTTATGCAGCTATTTAACTTAATTATATTAACAATGAAAATACATCCCAGTAATGCTGGGCCCTTATCTGTTTAGCCATTGATCAAATAATTGTGTTACCTCACCCAAAAAACCTCTCCCCTAACAGTGCAAAGATGCTAAGTGAGTCTTCCTACCGTCCCTGGTTCCTGCCTCTTGCCCACCAGTAATGCTGACCAGATCGCCTGGCCTTTTTGCACCCTGGTTTCCTCTTTGCCTACTTTCTTTCATATTTTAGAAGTAATTGCTATTTAGGAAAAATGTAACAAATAGAAAATAAAATGTATATACTATAGAGATATAATAACCATTAATAGTGGTTTTTCCCCCAGTGATCTTATTAGTACTGAAATTCTTACTATCTTTAATAAATTTTGAGTCAAAAATAAGTCTTGCCACTTATGATGCCAGTTAGGCGGAAGTTTAGACATGCTGTCATCTTCCCCTGCTTTCTCTTAATTTTATGTTAGGAACTTTGGAAAGTTAAATGACACATATGTCAAGTGACAAAACAGTGCCTGGGAATGCTCCACAGTTGTGATTGGTGATGATGACCATACTGGTGTCCAAGAAGTAAATATCTCTGATATTAGACAAGCCTTCTCAAATGATTGTCAGACTTTTTCTGGCCCTCTGTGTGTACCAGTAGCCAGGCTGAATTCTAGGAATCTGGAGCAGGAGCTACTTCCTGCTGTAGATTCACGGAGATAAACGCCAGACCCCAAAGCCTCTTACGGCCTCTGGCTCCTTCAGTGTCTGTGTGGATCTATCTTCCAAATCATGACATGGTGTTTTCTCATACTTTATACTCTTTCCTGAATGTAACTCAAGGACTATGGGTTATTTATTATTGAAATTCCATTCTATACAAGTAGTGCCTGTTGTAAGGCCTAGACCTTATAAATGTTGCTGAATGAAGGAACTAAGAGTGTCAGGACACCAGATTTCCATGTTTATTGAGGTGGATGGTTTGCCTCGTGCTTGTGAATGCCCAACGATAGGGCCATTTGCATGGTGCTGGTTTGGACCTGAGTCTTTCCAAACCTTTCCTTACCTTAAAATAATAACTCGGAATTCTTGTAGAGGTCCTAGTATCAACAACTTCTTCCCAAAGTAGTTTTCGCAAAAGAAAATAACTGTGATTGTTGTTCTAATAAGTGTGTACCTTAAATTGTTCTACTGGCTACTAAGTTAGAATTTCAGAGATTTTTCAAAGACAGTTTTTTCTGAAAATAGGCATGGTAGGAAGATATAGATGTAAGAGGGTAGGTTCAGGTTGGGCCTGAGATGGAAAGAAAAAGGAGAAGAGCCCAGAATCTTGGGAATTTAGAGAGATTTCTTTAAATATCTAAGAAACCTGAACTATGCAGTTTCAGAGCAACAAATAACTTTTTAGACATAGCTATGCTTCACTTTCCCATTGTCTTTTACTCATCTATATCCCATTTACTTATTGATACTTTGATTTATTCAACTCTTCAATGTATTAAAAATATATTATATTCCAGGAAATAAATGGGCTCACAGACTGCTGATACCATTTATTAATTCTTTCCCTGCTCAACCTACCTGCTAGCATCTTCTCTCTTGAGTGGAAATACATATATGACCCTGAAAGGGGGAAGATGTTATTATTTGGGTTGTGAGTATTAGATAGATATTTTAGAACACTCAAGTTTATAAAATGAAAATTTGAGAATTGCATCAGTATCATTAAAATACAAATATTAGAGCTGAAAGAGATACTAATCCGAGTAAGTACTAGAAAATGATACTTCAATTTTTTCTGTAGCATCCATTAACCCCCCCCTTTTTATTTAACAACTCTATGTGAGTTCTCCAGATAATATTGGTAGAGCCCTCAGTTCTGCTTATTACTCAGCAAAGTTATGCTTGGACAGAATAAACTTTTTTCTCATTAAAATCTTAGGTAGTATTCCATTTCATTACTTGATGAACAATATAACTTCTATTACCAAAAGCATTTTGCACAAGCTATATTTAATATTTACTCTAGACTCATTGGACTTTAATTCAATTAAAAAACTTCTTTTCCCCTGATATATATGCTGCTGGCAGTACTGTAAACTGTGGATCAACATACCCATCCCTGGCCATAGTTTCACAAATATTCAGGTTTAAAAAAATTTTTCCGGCTTTATTGAGTTATAAATGATAAAAGCATATATATTTATAGTATACAATATATTTTCAGAGATATATATATGTGTGTGTGTGCATATATGTACACACACACACACATTGCTAAGTGGTTACCATAATCAACCTAATTAACATATCCATCACATTGATGAGAACACTTAAGACCTACTCTTTTAGCAAATTTTAAGTATATGATACAGTATCTCTAACTATAGTCACCATGCTGTACATTAGATTTCATGAACTTATTCATCCTCCGTAACTGAAACCTTGTGCCCCTTGACCACCATCTCCCTGTGACCCTCCACTCTGCAGCCCTTGGCAACCACCGATTCTACTCCCTGCTTCTATGAATTTTGACTTTTTTAGATTACACGTATGAGTGAGATCATGCAGTATTTGTCCTTCTGTGTCTGGTTTATTTCACTTAGCATATTATCTTCTAGGTTCATCCATGTTGTCAAAAATAGCAGAATTTTCTTCTTCTTTTAAGGCTGGATAATATTATGTGTTTGTGTATATGTATATAATATGCACACTTTTTTTTTAAAGGACAAGGGGACTGATACCTCTCATCTTCCAGACACTGTGTTACATGCTTTATAATCATGATTCTTCTAATTCTAAAAACCATTCTTAGGTAGATGGTTATAGCTATTTCTTAAGTTTTGTGTGTGTGTGTGTGTGTGTGTGTGTGTGTGTTTTTAAAGAAGAAAATGAAGCTTATTAAAGTTGAATGACTTATCCAAGGTCATTTAGCTGGTAGGTGGCAGAACTGGGGTTTGAAACCAAGTTTTTCTTCCACACCACATAACACTTACGATAAATTGCTTTTATTATTTCAGTCAAATTTCATTTGTGAAATCTCAGATGTGACCTACTGTTCTGATATGGCAGTATCTATCTTTCATATTAATAAACAACAGAGAAAACCCATGTGCTGTTATCATGAGTTTGGAAAACAAAGTATTATCACAGATAACAATAAGCATTCTTGTCCTTAGTTCCAACAGTTCGGAATCTGTTACTCAGAACAAGAAGCCCTCAGATTCAGATATGAAACAGAATATTTAGTCACAAACACAAAGATCTGAAACCCCAATTCTGAGCCATTTCTGTAGAAGAAGAATCCAGCCTGTGTTTGTCCGTGATGGATAGCATATAAACTAAGAAGACCTAAAGAGGTCGTAGTGTTGACAAAATTCAACCTGTTGGTGGAATCCAGGCAAACACAGGAAACGAAGCTGGGCCTTTCCACACCACTGTGAGTCCTTGCAGTGACTTCATTTTAAGTCAACGTCTTTTTGTGCCGCACATATTCACCAATGTTTGCTTGAAGAAATACCACAAATTGGTGGGGTCTCCTTTTGTGCAGTCTTGCACAGATGTTGCTGCCACCCCAAAACCCAAAGGGTGTCTACCACCACCACTTCCTGGCCAGAAGTATTTATCGTGATTTGATGCAGACCAGATTTCAACATATCGTTCCCATATGGGAAGGACTGCTCTGCTCCAGGTTTTATCCACACTTTATACTTGGCATAGGGTGCAAGGTAATCCAGAGCTGTGATGTGCAACTGAAACTTGTGGGTCTTGGTGAATTTTCTGAAGCAGGTCCCAGGGAAATCAGATATCAGTGCCAGCTTCAGAATCTTCTCACTCACATAGTACACCTGGTCTTTCTGCAGCCGAGAACAGTAGGTGCCATTGAGCCTCTCTCAGCAGCTAGAAATTCTCCCTAATGCATTTCACAGTCTTCTCAAATATTACATGGGTCTCCTCTTCAGTCAAAGGCTGCGTTTTCTCAATGGGTTGGAACACTGGATCCTCATGCCTCAGTAGTAGGAAACAGAAGTCCCACATTTTCTTTATCCCTTCAGCCATCAACAGACAAATGCAATTATTTACTGAACCAAGACATCTTTTATAAAATGAATGTGTGCAATACTTAGATGTTTATATGGAAAACCAGATATCTTTTAGAGTTGTGAGAATCTGTTAGAAAATGTCCAGCTCGGCCAGACACAGTGGCTCATGCCTGTAATCCTAGCATTTTGGGAGGCCGAGGGAGGTGAATCACAAGGTCAGGAGTTCGAGACCAGCCTGACCAACATGTTGAAAAAACCCCATCTCTGCTAAAATTACAAAATTACCCGGGCGTGGTGGCGTGCACTTGTAATCCAAGCTACTCAGGAGGCTGAGGCAGGAGAATCACTTGAACCTGGGAGGCAGAGGTTGCCTTGAGCCGAGATGACACCACTGCACTCCAGCCTGGGTGACAGAGTAAGACTCTGCTCAAAAAAAATAAATAAATAAAAATAAGTAAATAAATAAAATGGCCAGCTCAATAGCTGACGTTTTAAGGTCTTATGTGCTAGATCTAATTCTAACAACTTTGCATATATTATTTCATTTACTTCTCATAGCAGCCCCATGAAGTAGGTACTATTATTATTCTCATCTTTAGAGATAAAGAATTTGAGGCCTAGAGGTTAAGCATCTTAGCCAAGATCACCATGGTAAAGTGACTGTTTTCTATGGATGTATTTCTTTAGGATTTATGAGAAACAGTGTAATTCCGAGAATAGCACTACTTACCTAGGAACTACTGTGTTGGCTATTCCTTGTTAAGATTTGTGTGAAAGCGTAATCCCACTACATCTGCTTTCCAAACCATCTCAAATTGGTGAACACTGTTTTTAATTCTTTATAATTGAAAGAGCTATGTTGTTTCAGTTCTAAAATGGGCTAGTTCAGAATTTGCTAATTAAAAAAGAAGCTAATTGAAAAGCAAATAGTGCGAATGTCAATATATTTGTTTTTATTTTGAAGACGTGTCAAACATGCTTATTTTTTAGGACATCATGGCCTGTTGTAATGATTAAAAGGCAGAGTGGTGTAACTAAAAACTTCTCAATGTTTTGGGAGACTTTTGAATTATTACTAATATATGAATTCTTACTAATGGGGTACATGTAGAACTTCATTTTGTAGTATTTATATTTGTGTAGAATTATATATTTAACATGAGTTAAATATGGCAGGGGAATGCCCTTGATTACAACTATGATATTGAGAGAGTAAGAATAGATAGTGAATATTTTTTCAGTCCTGCTTTTGGTTTGATTTCCCCATAAATCTTGATTTCTCACATTGGTAAGTGTTAGTTTATAATTGCATTATTAGTTTTATGACCAGTAGGATTTGTATAATTGCAGCAGAGTAAAACTTTTAAAGATTAATTTAGTAAATGATATTTTGATCATACATGACTTAGAAATGACAAAATAATGCAACTACAAAAAAAGATGTTTTTTTTTTTTGTTTTTTTTTTTTTTTTTGAGACGGAGTCTTGCTCTGTCACCCAGGCTGGAGTGCAGTGGCCAGATCTCAGCTCACTGCAAGCTCCGCCTCCCGGGTTCACGCCATTCTCCTGCCTCAGCCTCCCGAGTAGCTGGGACTACAGGCGCCCACCACCACGCCTGGCTAGTTTTTTGTATTTTTAGTAGAGACGGGGTTTCACCGTGTTAGCCAGGATGGTCTCGATCTCCTGACCTCGTGATCCGCCCGTCTCGGCCTCCCAAAGTGCTGGGGATTACAGGCTTGAGCCACCGCGCCCGGCCAAAAAGATGTATTCTTATGATTTATAGCACAGCTATTAAAAATACAGAAAAAAGGATAAAGAGTTATTTGGCAAAAATTCTAATAGACGAATATTGGGGGAAAATGTTAAGAGTTTTGGAGCCTGTGGGAAGTAACTGACCTTACCAAAGTGTGGGGTTTTGTGGGGGGAAATAAGTCTCTCAGTCTACTAGTAACAATTTGTGGGTAATTAACTTAAAGAATAAATTCTGTGTTATTTGGTACAAATGATGATTAAACTCTTGTGTAGAATTTGGATAATACAATGATTATATTTTGAATAATACAGTCTAAAGCTGACTCCAAAGCAGTATTAAGAATAATTGTATTTGAAATCCACCTATTTGTATACTTTTTTTTAACTTTCAGTGTTGATAACACAAAATTGTTGTGCAATTTAATATACATTGTATACTGCAGTGTAATGATATTGAAGTGCTTTCAAAATGCATTTTACTTGTGGTGTTAATAAGTTTATCAGAATTTTAAAAAACATTTTATAAGACAGTAAAGAGCACTTCCAGTTTTTAAAATTTGTTTGTTTTACTTTATGGCACTTTACGATCTAGTTTTTTGATTTACAAATTATACGTGTGGGTCATGTTATGAGCTATGGTTCTTTAGATCTTTCTTGTCATGGGAGGAAAGAGAGAAATAGGAATGAGACAGTTTTTTGCTTAAAAGGCATTATAAATATTAATATTAAGACATCTTCTTCAAGGTGAGGGCCATTTGTATAAAAGTTGTGTCTTTGAGACCTAGTACAGCACTTGAGTCTTCTGCCCCTCATTTTAAAAATAACATTCCATGATTATCATGATAGTTAGGTCTGATTCAGCTTTGTCTTCAGATTGGACTTGTGTTTATTGAGAGTCTTCCCTGTGTCAGGTGTTTTGCTTTTCTTATTTGATCCAGAAGAGACTTATGTGATAGACATTACCACTGTATTTTGTAAGGAAACTGAAGCCCAAGAGGTTAAGGAATTCCACAGGTTCATAAAGCCAGTAGGTGGCACAGCGGAGAGTTGAATGCTGCCCTCCTATGGACACCAGTTTCAAAGGCTACTTTGGCATTTTTCCACCAGTGCATGCTCTCAGGTATTTGAAAGTATTCCTCTTTTGTTTAATTTCCTTTGTTACCTAAAGCCATCAACTTATGCTTATGTTCCATCCCTTATAAACTAGCTGAAATGCTGTGGCAGCAGTTACACATCACTTAGTTAATATACTTTCTCAGAGTGGGAGCACCTCCTTTGCTCTTCTGGGCACATCATACCTCTCCTTTTTGCCTTACATTGCTGGTTTCCACAATTTTCAAGAACAAGTACCCATTTTTTTCAATATTTAAAATTGGGAAAACTTTGATATGTGTATAATATTTAGCATTCTTTTATGCTAAAGGTGAGGAATATTAATTTAATGAACAAATGTATGTGTATCTGCTACCCAGCAAAAGAAACTTAACATTACCATTCTTTTTGAAACCCTTATGCCATCTCCCTGGCGGCATTCCCCGTGTTTCCTCATGTAGTTAATTATACTGAGTCTCTTATTCCCTCTGTCCTTCTAGAAAGTATACCACTCTACATCCCACCCACAATAATGTTTTTCTTGCATGTTTTTAAATTCTGTATTTAAAAGGAATTATGCTGTGTGTATCTGCTTGTGCAACATACTTTTTTGATGTAACATTGTATTTTTAAGATTTGTCCATACTGTGGGGCTGTTTATTCATTTTTCACTGCTCTGTAGTTTACAATGGTATAAGTTTATCAGAATTTTTTTTTATCTGTAGTGGATATTTAGCTATCCAAAATAATACTGCTCTGAACATTCTTATACATGTTTCCTGGCTACATGCAAAATAATCTTTCTAGGAAGTATACCTAGGAGTGGAATATTAAGTATATATATTTTTCTGCTTTGCTGCTAATTCCAAATTATTTTCTAAATTGTTTCATGTTTTTACCAGCAGGGCATAAGGGTACACCCACTTGGTATCATCTAAACTTCAAGGTTTGCCAACCAGTAGTTGTAAAATGCTGTCTCATTTTATTATATTTGTATGATACTGATTCTAATGATGGTGAGCATATTTTTATATGTTGATTGTATTTTTTTGTGTTTACTTCTCTCTCAAATACCTGTTTGTACCTTTGCCCACTTTTTACCAGTTTTTTTTTTTTTTTTTTGGTGGTGGTGTTTTTTTTAGTATTCTTACATATTTTGGATATTGATTTTCATTAGTTATATGTGTTGCAGATATTTTCTTTCAGTTTGTGACATGTTCACTCTCTAGGGCTTTTTATGTGTTATCTGCAGCTATCATCTATCTAAGAAAGACTCCATTGTTTAAAATAACTCATTGAGATTCAGTAAATTACTTATATTGTTCTTTTCCCAACTTTCCAGTGGGACTCCAAGTCGTTGTATATTCGAGAAAAACTTGGCACCCTTGTGAATGACGGTAGAGAATGTTTCATTAATTTCTTTTGATGACCTTCCTTTCTCTAGTGGAATTAGGTGACCATTCTTTTTATAGAATTTCTAATTCTAGGTTTACTTGCAAAGGTTCTGTGCAAATCATTAACAGAAGTTTATGTTCAACATTTGAATTCAAGAAAAGGTTACTTTGTTTCTTATGTGATTAAAAACTAGTACCACATTTTCTTTCTTTTTTTTTTTTCCAACAGGAGAATGTTTACAGTTGAGGATTATGATAATCATTTAATTACTGAAAATCCTTACATAGAGTCTTATTTCAGTAAATGATTTTCTGCCAAACACACACACACACACACACACACACACACACTGTAGATGTGAGATGTTTCTAGTCTAGAAAATATATAGGAATTCCTATTTCAGGAAAATTTTGATGAAGTTACTTAGATGAAAACTCAAAAACAGATTTGTTACTTCTCAGTTTCATTTAATAGCTGATTTGTGCCTGATAACAAATGTAATTGTTATTAGGATCTTACTCTTTTGATATTTACAAAACCACTTTTTTGTAGGAACTAAATGGATACTCTTTCTAAAATGTGAAACTAATTTAGTATAGTTCACAGTTGTTCCATTTTATTTTTGAGAATTTGTTTGGGACCAAATTTAGTAATGTAATTGTAAAAGACAAAACACCATAAACTATTTGATTAAATTCTATTTTTTGCTTTTTTTTTTTTTTAACTTAAAAACGTTGTTACTTGGCATATGCTTAGGAAAAGGTAGTAGAGATTTCAAGTTGGAAAAAAAATTAATAACATAAAAACAAAAACCACATATACTCAAACTTGAAAGCACCTCTTTCAGGTTTCATATTTTACATTTAATTGTTTTATATATCATCAGTGCTGCTTCTGCTCTTAAATTCGTGTTTCACTCCTAAAACATGTTAAATGAGTTTATAATTTACTTCTGATTATTTGGTTGAAATGTGTTAGCATCTGAAAATAAACATATACAGGAAAATAAGATACTTGATTTATAGTATGTGGTAAAAACTGTGTTTTTTCCTTAGAGTCAGGAATGTCTTCAGCGAGCTGGACATCTTGATAGAATGATAGCTTGAAGGGGTCGATGGCAGTGGCTGAGATAAACAGGAAGCAGTGAAATACATTAATAGTGTTCTTCCAACCCTGAAAAGTAGAATTTGGCACTGCTTTTCTTGTTTCTTTTTGTTTCTTATGAACTGTCTGCTTCAGACTGAAGATGTAAGGTTCTGTATTTATCAGTTCTAAAAGTTATTTTCGTGTTCTAATGCCTTCTTTACATCTCTCCCAGTTTCTTCACATATATGTCTGTCTGAATACATGGAAATCAAGCAGATTCCGAAACAAAATCCAAAGATCTGGATTAGCTATTCTCTATGTTTCATGGTGGGAAAATTTGATGGATAAAATTGTAGACATTATGGTTTGTGTCTTATTTGGAAGAAGACTATGGTTCTGTCCTTTTGCTGTTACTAGGAAATTCCTGGAGATAGGATTTTGTTATTCTGAATAATATTTAGAAATAATATTAAAATAAAGGAATTTTAAGAAACATAGATCATATTAAAAGAGATAGTACTACACTTTCTCACCTCTTTTGTTTTTGTTTTTGAGATAGAGTCTTGCTCTGTCGCGAGACTGGAGTGCAGTGGTGCGATTTCAGCTCACTGCAACCTCCGACTCCCAGGTTCAAGTGATTCTGCCTCAACCTCTCAAGTAGCTGGGATTATAGGCACGTGCCACCACACCCAGCTGATTTTTTTTGTATTTTTAGTTTTCACCATGTTGACCAGGATGGTCTTGATTTCTTGACCTTGTGATCCGCCCACCTGGGCCTCCCAAAGTGCTGGGATTACAGGTTTGAGCCACCGGGCCCAGCCTTTCCCACCTCTTTAATTGTTTTTGTTCAGGTTAAATTAGTTCTATTACTTAAAATTTTTTTTTAATCCTATGAAAACTTCCAAGTCATACTGTCCTTGTTAGCTATAGTTAAGAAATGAGAGTGTGCCATTTTTTATTGCTGTTAATTTAATATTTTGTTGCATTACTTTTTTTTTTTTTTTTGCATTTTGGGTGTTTGATATATAATTTCAAAGAGAAGTGATTGTTTTATGGATAAACCTAGGAAGTAAGTTATTCAGTCAACAAAATTAGCTATAGTAATTCATTTTATTATAATCAAATCAAGAAGAATTAGGACTGTCATTTATTGCAACATTGTCAAATTTGTAGTAGTGTTTGGTTGTGTTGTGTTTTCTCTGTTAGATTTTAATCTATATCGATTAGCAAAATATTTGTAATGCTTTATAATAAAGAACAGATGTGAGTAGAATGCCTTAAACCTTTTTATGACTTGAGAAAAAACTTACAAAGATTAGGAGCTTTATCATTTTTCACACTCATTGCCAAATAAATACAATCATTTGTATTTTTGTAATGAGGATATTCAGAGTTCATGTATTGGTGGTGTCGGGTATTCTGCAGTCAGATATTTGGATATCCTAGGAATTTATATAATTGGAATCCTTTTTATAACAGATAGTATGAAAACAAACATATTCTTCTTACAACGTTAAAGTGTGAAAGGAGGCCAGGCGCGATGGCTGCCACCCATATCCCAGCACTTTGGGAGGCCAAGGCGGGCAGATCACGAGGTCAGGAGATCAAGACCATCCTGGTCAACATGGTGAAACCTTGTCTCTACTAAAATACAAAAAAATTAGCTGGGCATGGTGGTGCATGCCTGTAGTCCCAGCTACTTGGGAGACTGAAGCAGGGGAATCTCTTGAACCCAGGAGTCGGAGGTTGCAGTGAGCTGAGATTGTGCCACTGCACTCCAGCCTGACAGCAGAGCGAGACTCTGTCTCAAAAAAAAAAAAAAAAAAAAAAAGTGTAAAAGGAGAACACCAACTTTCATTCGCATATACTGAGTTGCTAACTCTATTAAATTTGTTTCTCCTGGTTTTCTATATTACTTTAAATATATGACTCTAAGTTTAGAATTCAAATATTTAGGTGTATTTAAATTAACCTTGAGTTTTAATGAGTTAGTAAATGGACTCTTAGAGTTTGTTTGTAATCCACATCAGACTTTGGGACAACTGTTTGTTAGACTTCACACCAGTAACATACTCCCTAAGGGGACTGGGTGTGCTAGCAGGAAGTAAACCAGGAGTGGTGAGCCAATGGTATTTGTCCCTGACAACTCTGAGTTAGTTCACCACGTCCCAGCCACAAATATGCATGATAGGAGAATGAGAGTTCTGTTTGGCACATAGTTCAAAAACAGACATTTTCAAACAAGGGATCTTAGGTTGATGGCATTGAAAGTTACTAGATTTGTTCTAAAATGTACCAGTTACCAGCAGTGAAGAAGTGATCTGAGGGAAAAGGGCTCAATTAGAGAATGTATTATGTGCCAGTTATAGATTTGATTCGTACATCAGATTGATGCATGAGAAATGGAATGCCTCTTAAATATAACATATGAGCAAAGTTACAGGACATAAGAACTTCTAGTTTCTGTCTTGAAGCATTATAATAGATTGAAAGCTTCTTTAAACTCTCCTTCTCACTCTGCAGTGAGAAGTTGGACAGTTGTCCTCAACAGAGGACAATTGACAACTGCTGTTAAATGTCCCCAAAAGAATTTGTTTAGAAAGGTGAGATATGATAAAAAGAATGGGCAACAAAGTGTTTCCCTTATCATAAATTTTGTCAGATCATAAGATCTGAGTTCAGTAACTCTACACTATGAAATGCTGAAAAAAATCAACATTAAATTGATGGTAAAAAGAAATGCTGATTTTCAAAATGCAGAATTTTTCTGTTCTTTATTATCTCTTATTGAGAAGATTGGCCACATCCTTACTTCAGGGTACATCTACAAGTTTCATACTTATTTAAGAGTTTAAAATGGGTCCTGTATTATTTCATTAGAAGTCCTGTCCTGCTATTGTCATCTTACTGATTATTCTTGAGATTGTTTTCTTTTCATCTCTTACCTAATATTTGTTTATTTACCAAAGTTACATAATCTCATCTTAACATTTTAGAGTTTTCTTTAAAGTATCTCCAGCGATCTGAAAATCAAATTTGTATCTTCTGTCCTATAAAGTAAAAAATAGTTTGTTTCATTTTTTGAATTTATTGTTCATCTCCAGATACTTACCAATTAATATTTTTTAGTTTTTACTTACCATTTTGTTTTTAACGGTAATTTAGCTCAAAATTGTAAACGAATGAAACCAAATTTTTGATACTTTCTGAACTTCTTTTAACATTTATGTGATGGTATTTGAGAGCAGCAAACACTCGTTTTGTCTTTGGTAACTATTTCAATTTGGTATGCAGTCTAATGTTTGTACAGAGCACTGTGCCAGGCAGAAATCTTCCCTTACTTACTTCTGGAGAACACCACAGAAGTAAAAGGATGTCCTCCTCGTTTTCCTATCACAGTTAGCATGTGCACAGTTACCAGCCATAGGTCCCATAGCCTGACTTGTTGATGATGGTTACAATTAATACTGATGAAAAAAAGACTTTCATGCTTTGTGTGCTGGGTGTGGTGGGCAGTTTAAGGCAGGGAGAGTCCCTGGGGATATGATAAAGGAATATAGATAACCTGAGATTTAAGTCCAGTATGTGGTTAAAAGGGACTCGAGCAAATAAAAAGTTATCTAGGCTGCAGAACAATGGTGGCTATGTACTTTTTGAGTAGGTGACGTCAACCTGTGATTTTTAGACAGCTTGCTAAATAGACTTTATCATACTTTGACCTCCCAACTTCAGATAAAAGGGGTAAGAACGAATTTCTCAGAAGCTCCATGACAATAAGTAAATAACTGGAGTCACTTTACTCAAAATGGGTGAAAGAAATCCCTTTGGATTAAAGCCAGAGAAATTCTTAACTGGCCACTTGAAACTTCCTCCTTAAAAAAAGAAAGTATGTGCCAGGGGAAGAGAAGGTTAAATAAATTATTGTTAAATGAATTAAATAGGAATAAATCTAGAGGAAATACTTTATCTGTATCTTATAGTTTCCTATAATTACGATATAACTTATGTTTCTTAAACTTAAGTATGCTATAAATCTTTTTGATCTACATTGTTTAAGTTCATGGTGTTCAAACTGAATAGAAAGTTCAGAAATAGACCCAAAAAGAGTGAGAAATTTAATGTATGAAAAAGATAGCATTTCAGATCAATGAAAGACAGATTATTCAATAAGTAGTGTTTGGCCTATGAATAGCCATCTAAAAAAATACAGTTATGCCCTACCTCACACCTAATACCTAAATAAATTCCACAGAGATCAAAGGTCTATGGATTAAAAAATAAATTATAAAACTACTAGTAGAAAATGTAGGGGGATTTTTTTATATATTTTTTTAATCATGTAGTCAGAAAGCCTTTGAAGTATGACCTCAAACCCAGAACTATAAAAGAAAAGATGTATGAATCTGACAACATTTTTTTAAAAACCCTACATATAAAGAAAAATACAAGTAAGTTAAAGATAAATGACAAACTGGGACCAGACATAGTGGCTCACACCTGTAATCCTAGCACTTTGGGAGGCACGGTGGGCAGATCACCTTGAGGTCAGGAGTTTGAGATCAGCCTGGCCAACATGGTAAAATCCCGACTCTACTAAAAATACAAAAATTAACTGGGCGTGGTGGCATGTGCCTGTAATCCCAGCTACTTGGGAGTCTGAGGCAGGGAAATTGCTTGAATCCGGGAGGCAGAGGTTGCAATGAACTGAGATCCTGCCACTTCACTCCAACCTGGGCAACAGAGCGAGACTCCATCTCAAACAAGAAAAAAAAAAAAAAAAAGATAAATGACAAACTGGGAGAAACATTTCCAGCTCATGTAATGGAGCTAATAGTCTTAATATACAAAAAGTTATAAAAAGTTTATTTTAAAAAGTATTTAAAGCAAAACAATAACCCAGTTGAATAATGGATAAAGAATTATAAATGACCTTAAACCTATGCAAAGATGTAGCTTTATTTGTAATGAGAGATTGCAAATAGAAACTGTTATAATACTTAATCAACTTTAAAAATGTTAAATGCACAGTCACCCAACAATTATATCTCTAAGAATTTATATTACAGATACAGTTGCATATGTGCAAATGATGTATATACAGGGTTATTGATTATACCATTATTTGTAATAGCAGAAGAAGGAACTGCTCAAATATTCATTCATAAGAACTAGTTACATTAGCAGTCATTAAAAAGGTGGAGGCAGGCAGGGGAATCACTTGAACCCGGGAGGTGGAGATTGTAGGGAGCCGAGATTGTGCTGCTGCACTCCAGCCTGGCGACAGAGCGAGACTTCATCTCAAAAAAAAAAAAAAAAAAAAAAAAAGGTGTAGGCACCTTGTTATGGACTATGAAAGACATCCAGAATACATCTAGTAGAAAAAAAAAAAGTATATAGAATAGAGTAGATGGTGTACAGCATTTGTGTAAAATACATAATTCATACGTATGTAACACAGAATATCTCATATTCCTTGTATAAGAATAAACAAACTAGTAAGAGTGCTTGCATCTCAAGAGGCAAATTGAGTAAGTTGGGGACAGGGATGGGAGGGGGACTTATTTTTCATAAGTCTGTATGCCAGCCTTTACATTTTGAATGTTGCACCAAGCATAATCTATTCCAAAATACATTGTATTTTTGAAAATCCTTACAAAAAGATAAAAGGCAAAATAGAAAATATTGTAGCATTTGTTTTCATTGCAGTTTACCATACATGCCATCCAAAGATTGTCTACTTTTTGGAGCATTTGAATACAGTGATAGACAACTGTGATCCTAAAATTATAGTTAATTTATATTCCTTTGCTGGTACTACTCAGTCTTGCAGTGCATTAGGATCATCATTGTGAATATTGATTTTCATTGTATTCGTGTGGATGTGTTAATTAATAGAGGTATTACTATGATAACAGTTTATTTTTTTAGAGCATCAGTTTTTTTTTGGTTAAGAAATGACTGAAAGTTGGATGCTTTGTATAACAAAGTCATTAATAACTAAAATGGATTTTTGAGAAAATTTTTGTTTTTCTCTATAGGAGATAAGTAATCAAACAAAATACTGTTTGTTATTCAGATAATATGTGAGCGTACTGACTTTTTAACCCCATATTTTGAGTGAGTTACAGGTAGTCATTTCTATAAGTCAAAAGTAAAGCGTAACAGGGAAAATAAGGATCTAGCCAAAGAAATGTTTTTAAAATATATGTATTACATGATATCAATTTGTAAGTTACAGCTTATTCTAAAAAGTCAGTCTTTTGTTTTTAATCTCTAGAAATATACTAAACATTTAAGTGATGAGAATTGACCATTCTTTTTAGACTTTCCTAGATGTTTGGATTCTTAGCCCATTCCATGTGTTTTTTACATTTTCTTTCTTTACTATAAGACAGGTGCATAATCCATGGATAAATTCAAGTGGACAGTAAGTCAACAAAGTTCTCAAAATATATTTTGCCTGGCAGGACATTTTGGAGTAATTATACATTTGGTTCAGAATTTGAAGGTGTGGGTGATATTATTAGCTGTTTGACACAATTTAAGTTACTTGGTGACTTCTAAAATTTTAAATCAGGAATTTTTAAAATAATTAATAGCTTAAGTATATGTTTTCATCACTGCAAAATTTCAGAATATTATAAGCCATTTCTATATACTAACTTATTCTTCCAGTACGTATGACAGGAAATCAAATAGACAGTGTGTCTTTACCAGACTGACTCTGCATTTTTAGGATTATGATCTTCTAAATTATTTCCCTGCCAGTACTAAGAGAACACTAACCTATTCAAAGGCTACTTTAGTAGGATAAATAACTTGAGTCTGAGACAGAGCTTTCAAAACAGAATGGTATTTGAATAGTGAAGTACATAACACTTTTAACAAAGGTGAACCAAAGGATGACTGTCGAAAGGGTATCTAGACTTTATTGGAGAAACTGTTTTTCCAAAAGAGCCCAAATGCCTGGTGGAGACCCTGAATTAAAAAGGCAATATTTGAAGTTAGTGTTGAGACACCAAATCAGTTTAGAGATTAGGGTAGAACTTTTGAATCTGGAATCTCCATGTAAAATAAGTGGTGAAAGAGTTATGAAATCAGACAGCTTGAAGATTCAAATAGGAATCTTTTTAGCGAGTCTCCTTTCTTTAAAGGTGAGGACATTGAGATAAGGAATTTGATTTGCACAAAGAACCAGCATTAGGACTTATGGCTTTTTATCTAAAGCATAGTGCCCTCACTCACAGGTAGGTAAGGTTGAAAGTGTTGCTGCATTCATGTACCTTTATTGCCTATGATGTTTCCCTTTGACATCTGCCCCGCAAAGTGCTGTTGAGAAGCTGAGAGAAGGCTTGTGGGCCGTAAGTGTTGAAGCTTAGAGAATAGGAGCTAGATCATGTTGTTTTGTAGGCCCTGATAAAAAGTCAAGTCTTTGACAAGGGCAGTGAGAGGCCAAGTCTAGAAGGATTTTTATGAGTGACCTAATTAGATATGTGTTTTTACTATGGCTCTAATATGGAGAGCATACTGAGGGAGCCCATGGCCACTGAGAGATCAGTTAAGAAAATGTTTTTTTTAATTTTTAATTTTTTATTATTATTTTTTGAGACGAAGTCTCACTCTCACCCAGGAAGGAACGCAGTGACACTATCTTGGCTCACTGCAGCCTCCACCTCGTGGGTTCAAGCAGTTCTCCTACCTCAACCTCCCAAGTAGCTGGGACTACAGGTGCCCACCACCACGCCCAACTAATTTTTGTATTTTAATAGAGATGGGATTTCACCACGTTGGCCAGGCTGGTCTTGAACGTGTGACCTCAAGTGATTCACCTGCCTCGGCCTCCCAAAGTGCTGGGATTACAGGCATGAGCCACTGCACCTGGCCTTGAAAATAGTGTTTTAGATTAGAATGGGGCAGTGGAAATAGAAGTCCCTGGGCAAGAGTGAGTTTTAGGTACGTTACCTAACTTTTAGAGATTGGAGCATTAGTCTTCGGTATTTTTGCAAGCTAGTTTTTATTTGATGTTGTTTGCTATTATTGCTGTCTGTCATATAAGGTTGTAATCTAATAAAATATCTGAAGGTAAGGAAGCTGGAGAACCTTGGAGTCTTATATATCTAGTGAATATCAAATGTGGATTTGAGAATGTCACATCAAATTTTGTGTAATAAATACGGTGTTCATATTTAACCATTACATAGGTTGATTTTAGGTACTATGATTGACATTCAGATTTTATAAGTGAAGCATGGCAGATTGTATATTTTATGATTTTTTGATAGGTGAGTGAATAAGATGACATTAACAACTCTTTGCGGCATTTAAAATGTGATGTCATCGATAGAAATCTTGACATCTCTGAGTTTTTATATTTTTGTGAATTTGCTCAGGGATTAGAATTTGCAGCTCCTGATTGCAATTTGTATCACCTGCTTAGCCCTCTTTTTGCTTCTGGGCCACTATCCAGCCCATATTCCTGCCAACTTCAGTGCCTGCACCATCACTTATAAAATCCCATCTTCCAAACCCCCACATTTTAAGGACTCTGAGATCAGAATATGTGGGCCTGTGATGAGCATATCAACCATCTTTGATAACATTCATACATGCAAGTGCATTTTTACTATACATATTTTTCTTGACTGATTTTTTTCTCAAAATTGCACAGGAAGAAAGATTCTTTATGTTTTCAACTCATATTGTTTTTGGTTTCTACCCTCTAAGTGATTGTATAGTTAAAAGGCATTTATAGAGTAAAATTTTATCTATCCTTTTATTTATTTACTTGAGATACATTGAGCACTTACATGCTGTTCCTTGTTTAAATTTGTTAATATAAGACTAGTAAGTAATGTATATATGTGATCTATTGGTATGCTTTTAAAATTCACAGTGTTATCTAGAGAATGTAGTACATGCAAATAATGACAAATGTGATATTGGATTTAGGGTTACATTTATAGATAATATGTTAGAAACCATTATTTTATATTTCTCTTTCCCACTTATAATGAGAATTAAATATGTTCATTTTAGCTTGTCTATAATAAATACCAGCTTAGTCTACCACAGCAAATAAACTTTTTTTAAAAAAAGCAGCAACAACAAAATACTTCAATATACTCTTTTCTTGGTTTATTGAGATATTAACTGATAGTTTTGTCTCATCAAATATTCTTTTGTTCTGGAACACCGATGCATTTATTTTGGCTTCTGAAGTTTTATAAGAACATGTTATTTGGGGAGTATTGATGCCAACTTTATTGAAAACCCTCATTTTACTTAGCTAATTCTGTTGACTAAGATGCAGGATTATAGTAACCTGGTTGAATCTGCTACACTCTTCCTTACAAAGGAGAAGGTGAAATGGAAATTTTGGAGGAGGTGGAGTGAGGTTTGTATGTCACAATCTATTTTAACAGAATGCAGTGCCTTCATTTTCATTATACTTTCAGTGTAGTTGACTTCTTAAACTAGTTTGAAGATTTGGAATTTAAATGAGAATATAGGATTGGAAAATTCAGGAGCTATCTATTTAATTTTTTTCATTTAATAGTGATTAAGTTTTAACACCTTAAAGGTGCACACAACAGTTGATTCTTCAACGTATTGTACCATTTAACTCCCATTCCTTTCTTCCTGGCCTCTGCTTTTCACCATGAGGTAGATTTCCTTGCCTCTTGTTTCAAAAGTAAGAAAAAAAAAAAAAATTAGAAAACAACTTTTGAACTCCTGCGTCCTCTAGCTTTAAACTCATCTATTATGGTGATTATCTCCCCTACCATGCCAGAGAATGAGGCAGCATGCTCTCTCCAAGGCAGTCTGACTCCTGTGTAATGATTTATTCCTCTCTATCTCACATGGGACTTTTATCCTCTGTCCTTTCTTTACCAGGTCTTTATTTAACCCCTTAACATAATGAAGACTTTGAATGCTATAAAACAAAAAGAGAACCCTTCTTCAGCCCAACTGTTTCTTCTCTTCTCCTCTTTTCCTCCATCTTTTTACAACCATACTTCTTGGTTAGAATGTTCCATACTTTTCTGTTTCCTTTTATAACTCTAATACAGTTCTTGGCACCATTCATTGTTCTTGCTAAGGTCAACCAGAAACTCCAAATTACTAAATCCAGTGATGTATTTTTGTAGTCATATTGCCTCTGAGTTCTTGATTGTGCTCTATGATGTCACCAAAGAGGAAAAGTAAGTTTAAATAATTTATAATCCTTCTCCATACTGCCTGTCTTATTTTTACAGTATAATAAAATACAGAGGAATGATTGCTTTATACTTTACCACTAGATGGCTGAACTACATTGTTTTTGGAAAAGAAGTAAAATCTTAATCACTTGAGGTAGGCTAATGTATAACATTTAATAAAATCCCTGATATATTAGTATAAAAATATATACACAAATATATGTATATACATACATATTCACACATACTACAAATATACAACATAATTTTTGAGTAGGGTTAATTAGTATTAAGAATTTTTTAAAATCATAAAACATATAACCTTGTCTGATTTTAGCTCTATTTATAAGATATGTTATATAAGACACATAAAAGATCATAGTGTTTTCACATCATGTTCTTACACAGACTATCCATAAACATCAGCTCTAAAAGTTTCACAAACATCTTGAGGGCGAATTTGGCTCTATTTTAGATCTATTATCTGTTGTCAGATGATACATTCAGTTATCTGTAAGCATAGTGTTTTATAGAGTCTCTATTCCACTAGAGTTCAAAATAATAGAAGATAATATGCCATTTATTCATTTAAATTTTTAGTTGTAAACATTTTATTCTAATTTTTAAGTCTCCATAAGTCAAGGATTGGTCATAAGTACCTCTATTAGGTACCTAGTTAGGCTTCAGAAATATAAAAGTTACATATGAAATTGCCATTGTTGTCAGAAACAGTCAAATATTGGCAGTTTCATGTGATTCAGTGTAATAACTTTCTTACTAGTTTAGTCATATTCATTTTTATGTTTTATGCAATGACATGAATAGTCCTGTGGGACTAAGTTTTGATAAACTAAAGTTTTGACCTTGAAGTATTGTTTTCCTTACCTTCTCTGTGGATTTTATTGAAGATACATGTGCAGAAATGCAATTTGGCAAAATAAGCATCAAAAGGAAAAGTAAGTCTTACTACATGGCGAAAGATTTGTTCAAGTACCATTGCAGTATAAAGCTGTATGTATTGCATTTGGAAAATGCATGGTTCGTCTTTGAAAACAGAATGTACAATACATGCCTAAAGGGAATTTTTTCTTTTTTTTTGAGATGGAGTCTGATGATGGGCTAATTGCAGTGATTGACCGAAGAGATGTTAAAACATGGCTCTCAAATCAGCATTGATTTGTAGTGTACTTTTTCCCCCTCAGAATAGCAGTTAAGAGTCTATTGATTTTACTTTTGGCTGTTTAGTTGTAGTGTTAACACTTAATTAAAATGTGTGAGATTTTAAAATAGTTGGTAAATATGTTCAATATTTTAACAAAACAGCAACATGTCTGGAGTAGTGTTTTGTCTAGATTAAAAGATGCTGTCACTGAGGCCTGGATTTCTTTCTGTTCCTGTATCCTAACACTGTCCATGATCACCCAGTTTCCCCTCAGAAGGAGACATGGTTATGACTTGTTTCTTACCTGGCCTCTGACAACAGATTCACCCAAACACATTATACTCATTGCTACAGGTGATAATGTTCCTGCTCTGGAATTTTTGTGTTGACCTTATTTTAAGTCTTCCAACAAATGCTGATGAAAAAAAAAATACACAAAACTTTGTATTTGCTTTTTTAAAAAATGCTAGAACAGTGAGGTGGTGTTTAAAACAGTTTGAAAGTACACTGTTCATGGTGTTTATTTGGTAAACTTTTACAGGTTAATTTAATTATGAAAGGGAGAGATTCTCCCTGAGAAATATTGGGATGGTTTTGATGATGGAATTAAATACTTTCTCATTCATTCTATTTTATTTCACTCATCAAACTAAAAACAAAGCACCGTTTGATTTGTTTATGCCTCAGGATTAATAACTCTTAGCAGAGGCATCTTGTTAATTCTTTGACTTGCCTATGATGCCTTGTAGGTGAGTAAAAATAATGAATTGTTTTAATATCATTTTTCTTCATAAGATAAAAATTTAAAAAATCATTTAGGATTTAAAAAAAAAACCATAAATAACCATATACAGCCACATTGTTCTTTCTGTTTTACTTGTACTCCGTTTGCTGATTTGAAATGAGGCTGTTATAACAGAATAGAACTTTAGTTTGACAGGGAGTATACAGACTTTATATTAGGCTGGTGCAAAAGTAATTGCGGTTTTTGCCATTAATAGCAAAATATGTGGCTGAGTATGATGTGGCATTGAAATATTTCTACATTTGGATTAGTTAAGGTTACAAATAGTTTGCATGGGTTTAGTGCTTATAAGCATTTTTAGACAACTGTCGTGATGGTTACATGTTATATAGTTTCCTAATGTCTCTGAACTGCTCCAGATGTCTGGGATAATCTGAGAAAAATAATAATCTTTCTTATTATTAATGACCAATTCATTTAGCACTTTATAGTAGTGGTTTTTATTTTTTGGTTTTTGTCACTCGCCAACACAAACATCTCGTTTGGAATTCAGTGGCCACTTTCTGGGTGCCTTAGAGGACCATTGTGAATTAACATGGCCTAAAATTGTATTTTAAGAATATCATGTAATACGTACTGAATCCAGTTTAAGAAGTTTGACTAAAGCAAACAATCTAAACAATTTAAAATGACTTTGAATCGATCCAAAATCACATGTGTATTTGCCTATCAGTATTCGGCACGTCAATGAAATGACATATGAGTGAGGTTACTCCGTTACAACATAGGTTGTAAAAGCAAAAGATTAGAACCAAGGCTGGTATCCATGTAAAGGGCACTGGGTGAATAAACAACACTGCATCTACACAAAGAAATAATGTACTTTTTCTTAAAAAAAAAAAAAAAAAAAAAGAGAGAGAGGAAGTTCTGTGTGTACTGAAATGGAAACATTTCCAGGGTGTATGTTTTTTAAAGAAGAGATACAGAGCTTATACATTTTGTGCTATCTTTTATATAAATGAAAGTGGAGGGGGACAGGTAAGTGTTTATACAAAGAAACAATGGGAGAATATACAAGAGACAAATGTATACAGTTGCCTAAAGGCATTTAAGGTTGGGAATGGGCTAGAAAAAAATTATATTGACTTGAATCAAGTTCAAGAGTAGCTTTTATGTCCTGTAATGAAATATTATGATAGTGACAAATATACTTTCCTAATCATGCCATCACTTAAAAATTTTGAAGTTATGTAAAAGTCAATAATGTGTATTTTCTTTGAAAGCATATCCTCAGTCTCCTGTTCTCCATCATCTTTTTATTTTGGGGAGGAATATGTAAAATATTTGCCATTTATCCCCTGTTTTCTTGTGTTTGCTCTTCACTTTCTGTAGTTATTTTCTCCTCTGCACCCATTTCTCTAATTTTCTGGCAAAACTAATGAGCTTTGCTTTTAGAGTTTAAAAATTTTTTTTTAGATTGTAGATCTCATTCAATTAATTGTGTTTCATTAGTTAGTTTGTTGGTTTAATACTATGTAGGCACTTTGGGGTTGAAAAAAAAATGTGTTCCATTATCTTTTCTTTCACTTAGCTTATTGTAGTCTGCCTCATAAGGGATTACCATGCTGTGTTAGTGCAAAGTAAAAAGGAATGTGTCTTAAAGAAGATGTGGGCAAAGTAAGGGAAAAGGAGGCTGATTACATGTGCTATTTCCAGACATATGAAAGAGGGCAAAAGGGAGTCTTCCTGGAGGCAATGGTAATTTAGAGTTGCCTTGAAAGATGACTTTGGTCATGTAGAGATAGGGGAGAGAAGTCAGATGGAATGACACTGCAGATATTCTTATTGTACTTTCATAATATTTGCTTTTAAATTTCAGCATATCTTGAATAAGAAGTACACTTAAGAGTAATATCCAAGATATCTATGGATATGAAGAAAGTAGAGATCAGATAGCAATAACTTTGTGCTTCATGTCCTCTCCCCAGGCCACCCCATGGTCACATTTCAACACAACTCTTGCCACAACCCCTTTTGTTCTCCTCAGGAGCCCAGCATGTGTAAGTAGCCCCTGGTGCATTGACCAGCCACTCACTCCCAGGCAAGAGGGCCAGATGCATTTTCCTCATCACAGCTTATTTATTTGGATGGTTTTTTTTTCTCTTCGCCTAAGTGTGTTCACTTCATAGCACTGCTTCCCTTCCACCAAATAGACATGGAGGGGAGGAGACCAGGTCTTGGGCTGCAATTACGTGGATTATTTAGGTATAAGAATATGGAAAACAAAGCAAAACTAACCTTTGGGAATATGTGTATCGCAGATATTTGCTCCTTTTCCCTCTACCTCATGTTTTCATTATTAATTTGGTTTAAAAATGAGGATTCCCCCCATATCTCTTGAGTTAACTAGAGTGCTCTGAGTTTCTGTAAAAATGTCAGATTGTGTGGCACCAGTCAGTTGTTAGCGTAACTTGGTTAGTGGAACCCTAGACAAGTAACTGTACAGACGTCCACCTTATTACAGTCCTTTGGCCACTGCTGTCTTGGAAGCTCAGGCAGTGGGAAAAGAGCTATGGGGACAGGTTCAAAGAGTTGAAACTATGTTGAAAACACTGCCTGCCAAAATTCAGTGAAGTCTTAAAACTAAATAGTTTTTTAACTTCAAAAAATATTAACATGAATTGTTGAAGAGATTTGAGTCCAATGGGGATCGAGTGTATGTGAAATTGCATTTTTTAAAGGTATTCTTTTCCGGTAGACCATAACAAAAAATTACATGAAACCACAAGAGAGGGTGTCTCCCTGCCTTCCCTGAATTTGGGCTCGTTTTTTAACAAAACAGAATAAAAAGAGTTGAACTAAATTAGAATGTTGAAATGGTGAGAGTGGGTGGAAAGATGAAAGGCACTTCACTTCAAACAGACTCTAATGGGGAAATCAAAAACTGATAATAAGACCACCCAGCTGACCTGACTCACCTATTCAGGATCCTTCTGACAGCCTCTCATCCCTTATATTGTACGTCTTTTAGGCTAGTAATAATATCATTAAAGTACAGAAACAAAATGTCTCACACGTGTTACAGTAACATCCAGAAAAATGAACAGCATATTTTCCAAGTATTATCTTTTAGTACTTCTCTTTGCTGTTTTTTTCCTCTCATCATTTGACATTTCCCCTTTTTAAAAAGAAAAAGCATCACATATTGACAGCTTGAGCTCTCAAAAAGTCAGTTTCTCTGAACTGCAAGAACTTTCTAGTTTCAACAGCTATTAATATAATGAGTTCAAATTACTACAGTTTTTATTACAATTAAATCTGCAATTGACAATACTTGTCATTGTTGGGAGATGTTTAGTATTACAAGTGAGTGCAGACGTGGGAATAGTGTGCTACCTCAGTGAAGATACATGGCATTTCAAACAATAGCTTTCTTGTTAGCCCTGTACATCTACATGGACGCTTTCCTCCTCCTTTTTAAATCGATCGCCTACTCAAGCTTCTCTTCAAATCCAGAAAAAAAAAAGGGGGGATTGAGTTTATAAATAAATTGCTTTTTATTTAACCTTTGCTTAGTGAAGACAAGAAGATAAAAACAGCAATCTTATGAGACACAGAACAAAGTATCATTTTCTTTAAATATATTTTATCTCTTCAGAGAAATTATTTAAATAGTCACAGCCAATATTTATGCCCTGTTTTTCATCTCATAACATTATTGGTTACATAAACCTATTGTTGCACGTTTGAATTTCTCCTACCTGTATTTGCTGAAGGATTCCCTATATGCTTGTTGTTGGCTGCTCTTTAAAAGTCACTACTTTGGCATCCTCGTGTGTTCTTCTGTCAGAACTTCATGGATGCTGTCAGTGGTGATTCCAGGAGGGGTAAAAACAGTCCACTACTTCTCGAGCTTTTTTGGGGTTGTTTTTGAACTTTATACTTTTATACAAAGCTCTGCTGAATCATATGCTGGCTACCGAATGATGGTCTGCCTTCTGATTCATTTCCAGGAGAGAATATCTGTTGTTTTCCAGCAGTCAGTGAGTGACTTTTTTGAGACGCAGATGGGGATTGGGGAATTTCATTTATTTGATCCCATGGGTAAATGCAAGAATGGAATGACACCTTGGCATGAATGCTTGCATTAGAATAGCTCAAATACAAGTTCTTCAGTAGTTTTAATTAATAAATCTAAATGATATGTACATTTTTAAGGGAAAATTACTTCCTACCTACCTACTAACTAGCAATGTTATGGAATTCCACAGAAGGATGCCTTCTTATGCCATTGCTCTGGGATCAGTGTTTTTATTTTATTTTATTTTTTAAGTATACAATTATGTGACTTTTTGGTAGTTTCCATCTTTATGTCCATGTGTACTTCACTTATATGTGAGAACATGCAATATTTGGTTTTTTGTTTCTGAGTTATTTCACTTAAGATCATGGCCTCCAGTTCTATCCATGTTGTTGCAAATTTCACTACCATTTATAGCCGTGTAGTATTCCACAGTGTATATATGCCACATTTTTTATTCCAGTCAATTTTTATTCTGCGTTACTCCTTTTAAAAATCAACTTCACTGTATGTTTATTCTTATCAAAAACCAGAGAAGCATAACTTTCTTTTTCCATAAAGAGAAAAAAGACACTTTCAAGTCATTAATTCAATTTTTTAATTCACATGCTTTGTCATAATTGACAATTTACACATGTATGATTATTCATTTTCTACCCATTCCTTTATTCTTTATTGCCTCCGAGTTAAAATGTACCATGCATTGTAGAATGTCTTAAATGTTGCGTACTTTTTTCACCATTATAACTGTCTGTCACGTATTCTGGATGTCATGTGAATAATTTGCCACCTTGCTGAATCTATATGATGTAGCTATACCCTATAATTTTCTTTATGCTCCCTGCAGCACACACAGCATTGCTGTCATCTTTTTCCCCTTTTCTGTTAGATTCAAGGAGTATATGTACAGGTTTGTTAATGTGGACATGTTGTATAATTGTAAGGTTTGGGTTTCTAGTGAACCCCTTACCAAAATAGTTGACACTGTACCAAATAGGTAACTTTTCAACGTGTGCTTTCCCCCAGCCCCCACCTTTTGGAGTCCCCAGTATCTATTATTTCCATCTTTATGTCCATGTGTACTTCACTTATATGTGAGAACATGCAATATTTAGTTTTTTGTTTCTGAGTTATTTCACTTAAGATCATGGCCTCCAGCTCTATCCATGTTGTTGCAAAGGACCCAATTTCATTACTTTTTATGGCCGTGTAGTATTCCACAGTGTATATATACCACATGTTTTTTATTCCAGTCAACTTTTGGTGGACACTTAGGTCAATTCCATGTCTTTGCTATTGTGAATAGTGCTCAGTAAACAGATTAAGTACAGGTATCTTTTTGATAAAAAGATTTATTTTCCTTTGTGTATATACATAGTGGTGGAGTTGCTGGATCAAAGGGTAGTTTTACTTTTAGTTACTTGAGAATTGCCCATACTGTTCTCCAAAGGTGTTGAACTAATTTACATTTCCGCCAACGATGTATATGCATTTCCTTTTCTCCACATCCTCTCCAACATCTGTTATCTATTGGCTTGTTCATAGCATCTATTCTGGCTTGTATGGCATCTCACTGTGATTTTAATTTGCATTTCTCTGATGATTAGTGATGTTGAGCATTTTCCATATGTTTGTTGGTCACTTGTATGTCTTATTTTGAGAAGTGTCTATTTATATCCCTTTGTCTACTTTTTAATGGGATTTTTGTTTTTTTTCCTTTATGGTTTGTTGAACTTATTTACAGATTCTGGATATTAGTCCTTTGTCAGATGCATAGTTTGCAAATATTTTCTCCCATTCTGTAGATTGTCTGTTTGCTCTGTGATTATTTCTTTTCCTGTGCAGAAACTGTTTAGTTTAATTAAGTCCCATTTGTCTACTTCTGGTTTTGTTGCATTTGTTGTTGAAGTCTTAGTCATAAATTCTTTGCCTAGGACAATGTCCAGAAGAGTTTCCCCTAGATTTTCTTCTAGTATAATATTTATAGTTTGAGGTCTTACATTTAAGCCTTTAATCTATCTTCAGTTAATTTTTATATGTGGTAAGAAACAGGGGTCCAGTTTTATTCTTTTGTATATGGATAGCCAGCTTTCCCAGCACTGTTTATTGAGTAGGGTATCCTTTCCCCATTGTTTATTTTTGTTGACTTTGTTGAAGATCAGGTGTATGGCTTTATTTCTGGGTTCTCTATTCTCCTCCATTGAACTATGTGTCCATTTTTGTACCAGTACCATGCTGTTTTGGTTACACTTGACTCGTAGTGTAGTTTGAAGTCAGGTTATGTAATGCTTGCAGCTTTGTTCTTTTTGCTTAGGATTGCTTTGGCTATTTAGGCTTTTCTTGGTTCCATATGAATTTTATAATTGTTTTTTCTAATTCTGTGAAATATAACATTGGTAATGTAATAGGAAATTGTGTTGACTTTCTAGATTGCTTTGGGCAGTATAGTCATTTTAATGACATTGATTCTCCTGTCCATGAGCATGGGATGTTTTTCCATTTGTTTATGTCATCTACAGTTTCAGTGTTTTATAATTCTCCTTTGTAGAGGTCTTTCACTTTCTTAGATGTATTCCTAGATAGTTAGTTTATGTTTTTGTATGGCTATTGTAAATGGGATTGAGTTTTTTATTTGGTTTTCTGCTTGACCATTGTTGGTGTATAGAAATGCAGCCAATTATGGTGTGTTAATTTTGTGTCCTGAAACTTTAGCAAAGTTATTGATCAGGTCCAGGAGTCTTTCAGAGGAATCTTTTAGGTTTTCTAAGTATAAGATTATGTTCTCAGTGAACAGAGATAATTTGACTTCCACTTTTCAGATTTGGATGCCTTTAATTTTTTCCTGCTGCCTGATTGCTCTGGCTAGAACTTCCATAACAGTGTTGAATAGAAGTGGTGAAAGTGGGCATCCTTGTCTTGGTCCAGTTCTCAAAGGAAATGCTTTCAATTCTTCCCTGTAAGTATGATGTTGGCTGTGGGTTTGTCAAATATGGTTCTTAGTATTTTCATTTATGTTCTTTTAATGTCTAGTTTATTTAGAATTTTTATCATGAAGAGATGTTGGATTTTATTGCGTGTTTTTTCTGCATATTGGGATGATCATGTGATTTTTGTTTTTAATTCTGTTTATGTGGTGAATCACATTTATTAATTTGCATATGTTGAACCATCCTTGTGTTCCCAGAATAAAACCCACTTGATCATGATTAATTATCTTTTTGATGTGCTGTTGGATTCAGTTTGTTAGTATTTTTTTGAGGACTTTTGCATCTACGTTCATCGTGGATATTGGTCCATAGTTTTCTTTTTTGTGTGTTATCCTTCTCAGATCTTGTTATCAGGATACTAGTTTCATAGAATGTGTTTAGGAGGAATTCCTCCTCCTCAGTTTAAAAAAATATATATTTTTAGTAATATTGATAACAAATTTGGTAGAATTTGGCTGTGAATTCCTCTGGTCCTGGGTTTTTTGTGGTTGTTGTTTGTTTGCTTTGGTTGGTAGATCTTTTATTACTGATTCAATTTTATAATTTGTTATTGGTCTGTTTAGGATTTTAATTTCCTCCTGGTTCAATCTGGGAGGTTATATGTTTCTGGAAATTTATTTGTTTCCTCTAAGTTTTCTAGTTTGTGTGTGCATAGAGATGCTCATAGTAGTTTCTGATGATCTTTTGTATTTCTGTGGTATCAATTTTAATGCTACCTTTATCATTTCTGATTGTGCTTATTTGAATCCTCTTTTTTTCTTGTTTAATCAAGTTAGTAGTCTATCGATTTTGTTTATCTTCTTAAAGAACCAACTTTATGCTTTATTGATCCCTTGTATGATATTTTAGTCTCAATTGCATTTAGTTCTGCTCTGATCTTTATTTCTTTTCTTCTGCTGGCTTTGGGTTTGGTTTGTTCTTGTTTTTCTAATTTGTTAGGTATATCATTAGGTTGTGAATTTGAGATCATTCTGTCTTTTTGATTTATGAATTTAGTGCTATGAACTTTCCTCTTAAGACTGCTTTTGCAGTATTCTAGAAGTTTTGATATGTTATGTGTCCGTATTCATTTGTTTCCAATTTTTTAAATTTCTGCCTCAATTTTGTTAAAGTCATTCAAGAGCAAGTTGTTTGGTTTCTATGTACCTATATGGTTTTGAGAGTTCCTCTTGGCATTCATTTCTAATTTTATACTGCTGTAGTCTGAGAAGATACCTGATATGATTTTGATTTTTAAAAATCTGTTGAAATGTGGTTTGTGGCCAAGCATTTTGTCAATTTCTGAGAAAGTTCCATGCACAGATGAGAAAAAATGTATATTCTTTGGTTGCTGGGTGGAGTGTTCTTTAGATGTCTATCCATTTGGCAGAGCCCATTTTAAGTCAAGTTTCTTTGTTAGTTTTCTCTCTCTGTGATCTGTTTGTTGTTTTCTGTAGGATGTTGACGTTTCCCACTATTACTGTATGGCTTTTTATTTTATTTTCTTAGGGGTACTGGTACTTCTTTTATAAATCTGGGTCCTCTGGTGTTGGTTATGTATATATTTAGGATAGTTAAATCTTCTTGCTGAGTTGAAATGTTTATCTTCTTTGTCTTTTTTTACTTTTGTTGGTTTAAAGTCTATTTTATCTGACATAAGAATAGCAACCCCTGGTCTTTTTTGTTTCTCATTTGCATGATATATCTTTCTCCTCCCCTTTACTTTAAGCCTGTGTATGTCTTTATACATTATGTGGGTCTCTTTTAGGCAGAAGATGGTTGAATCTTGTTTTTCTTACCCAATTTGCTAATCTATGTGTTTTAAGTATTTATTTTCAAGGTTAATATGCATATGTGAGGTTTTGTTCCTGTCCTAGTATTGTTAGCTAGTTGCTTTGTAGTCTCAATTATGTAATTATTTTATAGGATGTGTGAACTTTGTACTTAATGGGTGCTTTTGTTGTAGCAAGTATCACCTTTTGGTTTCCTTTTAGCATTTTTGGTGTACTGGTCTAGTGGTGACAAATTTTCTTTGCATTTGTTTGGGAAATACTTTATTTCTGCTTCATTTATGAAGCTTAGTTTAAAAAGATACACATTTTGGGAGGGCAAGGCAGGCAGATCACAAGGTCACAAGGTCAGGGGATAGAGACCATCCTGGCTAACACAGTGAAACCCTATCTGTACTTAAAAAAAAAAAAAAAAAAAAAAAAAACTAGCCAGGCGTGGTGGCGGGTGCCTATGGTCCCAGCTACTTGGAAGGCTGAGGCAGGAGAATAGCATGAACCCGGGAAGTGGAGCTTGCAGTGAGCTGAGATCTCACCACTGCACTCCAGCCTAGATGACAGAGCAAGACTCTGTCTCAAAAAAAAAAAAAAAAATTCTTGCCTGGCGTTATTTTTCTTTAAGAAATCTAAAACTAGTTCCCTGTCTCTTCTGGCTTGTCAGTTTCTGCTAAGAAATCTGCTGTTAGTCTGATAGGATTTCCTTTATAGGTGATTTGATTCCTTTTTCTAGCTGCCTTTAAGATTTTTTGTTTAGCATTGACCTTGGATAGTCTGATGACTGTATACCTTGGTGATGTTCACCTTATATCATATCTCACACGTGTTCTGGATTTCTTGTATATGGATTTCTATATCTCTAACAAGATCAGGGAAATTTTCCTGAATTCTTTCCACCAATATGTTTTCCAAATTGCTTACTTTTTCTTCTTCTTTCTCAGGAATACCTATAAATTATAGATTTGGTGACTTTACATAGTCCTGTATTTTACAAAGAATTTGTTCGTTTATTAAAATTCTCTTTTCTATTTTAGTCCGACTGGGTTAGTTAGAAAAATGCCTCTCCTACATCCACAACAGTAGTAGTGGAGTGAGGGCATACCTGCACAAGCTAGCCACTGTGTGCTCTGTCCCCAGGAAGGTCCTCAGTCCCCACTGACAGCATTGCCTGGTTACATGAGGGGTGAAAGGCTCCCTGACAATTTGGCAGTCAACAGCTTATCGCAGGGATGAAGAGAGAAGAGAAGCACTCCAACCTACCCTTTATGCAGGATTCAGAGGTTCTCGGGAGTCAATCTCTGCCAGACTCTTGCTGCTTTCCTTTTCTGCAACCTCACATCAAGCAGTGGGGTCTCCAACAGATCCTGGCTGTCTTCTGTAAGCTTTGCATTCAGATCATGACCATTCACCTATGTCTTTGGTCTTCTCTCTGAGGATAACTGACATCCAAAATCCCTAGTCAGCCATCCAGATTCCTCCTAATCAACAATTTTGATACATGGCTGTTGGATGTTCAGTTTTAATTAAAAACATAAAGGAATGGATCAACTGATCTTCAACAAAGGTGCTAAGAAATCACAATGGAAGAAGGATTTTGTCTTCCGTAAATGGTATTGGGAATAGTGGATATTTGACTAGTACTTGTGATGAATTGCTAGAGACTGAGTGTTGGACCATCAAGGAGTGAGAAACTCCTGGGATCGATCTCCGTTTACTCAGTTTCCCAGATATTCCCTTGAGGTTTTCACTGCTGACATCCTTTTCTACATGCTGATATAAAACGCTCTTAAAACCAAGTCAATAATACATTTCAAAAGTTAGTTCAGTTATTATCTAAATCCATGAGAAATTTCTACTAAAGTTTCAGAGACCTTTCATCTTATATCTAGTAGTTACTTAAATTATGTAAGGGATAAAAATGGTTCCCTGATGTAAACTTCATCACAGTGGTTTCTATTTAAAGATGAAAGAACTGAAATTCTGAAATGTCTGGAATCTGACCTTGAAATGAGAATAATTTTTCATTATTCAGAATTGAGCCAAGGAATGGAGCCAAGGAAGTATCTTGCCTTTCTTGTCTTTATTAAGTTAATTGTTTTGGGGAGACTACTCTGTACAGAATTGTATATTAGGCCTATTATAGCACTTATAAAGATGGTTGATAAATTTTTGCCCCCAAGAAAATTAAATCACACTTAAGACTATTCAGAGCATGTGACATCCTTAGAATTATCTTTTATCACTGATGATTTGTATATGTGCAACCAAATGCATCAGATGTAAAAGTGACATACTTTGTACTTAAAAGGTGTTTGTAAAATTAGTTCAAATAGAAGAACTTTTTTTTTTTTTTTTTTGAGATAGAGTCTTGTTCTGTCACCAGGCTGGAGTGCAGTGGCATGATCTCCCAGGTTCCAGCGATTCTCCTGCCTCAGCCTCCTGAGTAATTGGGACTACAGTCATGTGCCATCACACCCGGCTAATTTTTTTGTATTTTTAGTAGAGACGGGGTTTCACCCTGGTAGCCACGATGGTCTCAATCTCCTGACCTCATGATCCACCTGCCGCGGCCTCCCAAAGTGCTGGGATTATAGGTGTGAGCCACCGTGCCCAGCCCAAATAGAACTTTCTAAGGCAAAAATGTACATCATTTGACATCAATTGATTGTACTAATTTCATTTGATAAAATTCCAATATTTGTAAATTGGCAGGTATTCTTTACTTCTTTCTTTTCTTACCCTTCTACCCTCCATTAGTTTTTAATTTATTTGAATTGTTTATAGGCAATATTTCAGCTCAGTGACTTGAGAAATAGAACTTTCCTGGAAAAGTCAATACCCATGGCCATTGTTGGATAACTACCTTGCATAACCCTCAAGTTGTTATGAATACGTATGTATGTTACAGTACAGTACATTTGAGCTAAACAATCATTATCTGTATATTGGATGTTTATTTTCTGAATAGTATGGCCTTTTGGGTCAAGGTGAAGAGCTTGTTAACCTCTAATAAACCATGGAGAATTTATTGGCCTCTACCCAACCTTGGTAGGCACCGGCCTCCATTTTTTGTCCTCCAAGCCTCTTGAAGATGGAGACTTCTTAGGCTCTCTTTTGCATTCTTGAAACTGGTGTTATTGCTAATCCAGGCAGAATCCCCAGATTCCAGGCTCAGCTTTCTGGGTTTCTCTTTTCCTTAACTTGACCTTTTAAATTTTCATTGACTTTTTAGTTCTTCAATGCTGTTAAGCAGATATTTTTTAAAGTTTGTTTAACTTCTCTAGTTATCCTCAGTAAGATAGTTTGTTCAAATGGCGTAGTTCTACACTGTCAGAAGCAGGAGACCAATTTCCACAACATTTAAAAAATGAAAACGTGTTATAGTTTCCAGTTTATGACTGTTATAATATTTTGTATCTATGCTTATTATATTGCCACTTCTGTAAGTTCAGTAAGCACAGTGATAAGCCAGAATATCATATGTTACGTGCTGTAAGTTCTGTATGAAAGACTATATGGTAGGAAAATATATTTCTTAACAAGGCTTTTGAGGATTTTAGCTATCTGTTTTGCATACTGATCAACTATATGCAGCATTGCATGAACTCTTTAGCTATGGGGTAGCCTATAGTACCTGCTATCTGCTAAGCTTTAATTTTCATTGAGAAATTTTAACAAATGGACAAAACATGAGGAATGAAGAGTTCTATTTTGGACCTCTTGGGTTTGAGATACCTATGTGATGTCCTAGAGGAGATGCGTGGACAATTGGACAGACAGTTGGAGTTCAGAGGATTATCAATAAAACCTATTGATTAAAAGTGTGTATAGATGGTATTTATGAAAGGAAGAAAAACTCAGATTGAGCAAGTGATAGTCCAGCATTTATAGTTCCTTAGGGCAGAAGAGGAGTTGAGAGGAAGGGTAAATAAGGAAGAAAGGAAAACAACAGACATAGGAGAGAGGGGTTTCCCAGAACTAACAAAAAGAATTAGTCACCTGTTGAGCCATTGGGTAATAGAAGGACAGTTAATTGGCCATGGGATTAGCACTATGGAGCCATAAGTGACATTGTCCATAGCTAATTCCTCTTTTCTTCAGTAGGAAGGCAAGTTTAGAAGGATAAAGGGAAATTAGAAAGTGGATATGGCCAGTGTCTTTATATAAACACTCCATTGGTTTTGCTGTGAAGTGGAGAGACAAAAGGAGTCATAGCTAGGGGATGATATGGAATGAAAGGAGATTTTCTTGTGTCCCTACCAGTGATTAGGGGGTGTGACCTGATTAAGAAGATAATTGTGTATATGTGTATACTTTTTTTTTTAATTCAAGAGAAAGAGTTCATAAGAGTACAGACTTAAGTTAAACTGAATTTGAAGTCCTTTCTGCCACGTAGTTGGTGTGCTTGTAGGCAGATTATCTCGCCACCGTTTATTTTTTCCAACAGGGAAAGTACCAGGTTCATAGCCACCATTTTCTCATAGACATAGTTCCTATTTTAGGGTTGTTGTGAATATATAATTAAATCAGAAAAGTATGTAAAGTACCTGACTCATAATAAGTAATCAGTGCACCTTAGCTGTTGGGTTTGTTTATTTGTTTTAGTCACCTTTAAATTCTAAATAGGGTCTATGTTCAGAAACTACTAAGAAATGTTTATGGATAGAGCCAAGTTTCTTAGCATAGCATACATAACCCTGGCTATTGCTGTACCTCCCTACCCCAAAATTCAGCCTTAGCAAACTGCTTGCTTGCTGGTACTTGCTTGCTGGTACTAGGAAGCACCTCTGAAATCAACTGAAAATACTTCATAGTACCTTCATAATACTTCATAGTACCTTCTAAGTTGATCACCTTAGAAGATCTTGCAGTTCTCACTCCCACCTGCCGTGTAGCCGGCTTATCCTCATTATCTGTCGGGGCCAACTTATCTTTCAAACTGCAGCTTAAGGTCACCTCCTCCCTTAAGGCTTTTCCTGACACCTAAACTGTCAAACCTCATTCTGTAATTGACCTGCCCATTCCTCCTCTCTGGTCTCATTTTATTTAGCCTGTTACCACCCTACCACGCCTCTTCATTAGACTTGATGATTCACACATCTGTCTGTTTTTACTGGCCTGTAATATCCTTAGAAGTCATCTTTTTTTTTTTTTTTTCAAATCTCTGATATAGTACTTGATCCATAGTAGGTGTTCCATAAGTGATTGTTGAATAAATGAATATATGTAAGGTTAAATGACCCACTGATATTATTGTCACCACTACCTTTTACGTATTTTAATGTTGTAATTGCTTATTTGTTAATTGCCAAGATTATTATTTTACGAAGAGTACACATTATAGAATCAAATAAATATATGGTTTTTGCTTTGACTAGAAAAGCATTATACTGTGCGTGCAAGGATTTTGAGACCAGGAATTACAAGTAGACACTGTTCTAAAAGGCCATTTATAATCTATTTGTCAGAAATTTGGAATATACTTTATAAAACAAGCCAGGCCATGCAAATGTTAGTGATGGTAAAGATGATTATTATCATCATCATCATCATCAGATTTCAGACTTGTACTTACAAAATACTTGTTTAAACCATATGTCATATAACTTAAGAGCCTACCTTTTTGGGGGGACTAAGAATAGGGCAATAATGTGGTTTAGGTAGGAAAAGCAGGAAGACAGTTTATTCTATATTTGACTTGGCTGAATTCTCTCCTTGGTATCCCCTATACTTTTCTCTGCTGTTTCTATTCTATTTTTGAATTTAAAGGTTATTCCAGAATGCTGAGTTTTCTCCCATGGTAAGAACAGTAGGGCTGTGTTGAGCAACTGGGTACAACCATTTGCATGAATGTGCAATTTGTAAGTTTAGTGTTTTGATATTAAAGAGGTACTTAAAGAGTTGTCTTTAAATTTGGTTTCTATATACAGGGAAGTTTAAGTTCAAGAGTGAGAGTTTTCTGATTTACTTTGCTTAGTGGTTAGGATTTTATTGATAGATAGACAGCTGTATGAAAACCATCACCACATCTTAAAAGAGAAATTATGTTGTAGAAAGATGAAGAGGAGGATAGAGAAAACACTATCACTTCCATCCACACATCTTGGGTTTCAGTATTTTTTTTGTTTGTAAATCAAAATGACTGAAGTAGTAGAGCATTTCCTAACCCGTTGTAAATTTGTGAACTCTTTCCTCCGTGATACAATGTCATGATTTCCTCATAGAAAGACTGAAAATTATTTTTTTCATTTTTACGTAGTATATAATAAGTGGTTTTAAGTTTAAGGTTGTATTAGATAAGTGTATTATTAAATATTGGATTATCAAGTTCATTTTAGTATAACCCCTTAGTAAAATTTTTTTTTTTTTTTTTGAGACGGAGTCTTACTGTGTCACCCAGGCTGGAGTGCAGTGCAGCAGTCTCAGCTCGCTGCAACCTCTGCCTCCCGGGTTCAAGCAATTCTCCTGCCTCAGCCTCCTGAGTAGCCAGGACTACAGGCACATGCCACCACACCCAGCCAATTTTTGTATTTCGAGTAGAGATGGGGTTTCACCATGTTGGCCAGGATGGTCTCAATCTCCCGACCTCGAGATCCACCCGCCTCAGCCTCCCAAAGTGCTAAGATGACAGGCGTGAGCCACCTCGCCTGGCCACACCTTAGTAACATATATACTTTGTAAGGAAAATGTTTACATTTTATCAGTATAGCAGATAACATATATTATTTAATTACATAAGAAAAGATTATTTCCTGAGAAATGTTAAGGTATTTATTATATTTCTTTATATACTCAGGCATCAAAAATAGTCAAAACTGTTTTCATGTCTGGATGTTTGGAATTCTTGAAATCTGACCTTTAGGAAAATCTACTCTCCTTGTTCTTATTTGGTTTCCAAATGATGAGATAAGATAGAATGTTTCAGGATTCTTTTTGCAGGCACTTTTCTACAATTTCACATTGCAGGTGTGGATAACCAATTAGGATAAAATTATATTTATATCTTGAGTTATCTTAGATTTTTACATAAGAAATTTGATCAGAGGAATGCAATTCACAGATATTATTTTGGAGCAAACCTGTGGAATTGTCATTTTTGTGTTCTATAACTTTTTAAAGTTCGAAATTTGTGGTTCTTGTGCTGTCTTTTATCAGTGATCCATTATGGAGATAAATTAAACACAATATACTAAAAATGATAGCTAAAAACACTGTATGTGTCTAAACCACAGCCCCTGGCAGTGTTCATCTAAGGTGTAAACTCTAACTGTGTCAGTGGCTACTCCTTACCACTCAACTTGAAATACACATGGAGCCGCTCCACGTTTTAGGGGCTGTAAAATTTAAAACTTAGAAAAATATGATTAAAAAATAAATTAGAACATTTACTCTTTAACAATCTGTAATTAAAATACCTTCTCCCAATTAAAATACCTTTTCCCGGGGTGGAAAAACACTGAAGGTTCCTTCTAGCTGTGTGATTTTTGGACAACAGAACAGAACCCTCCAATGGTATAATGAGAGAGGTAGGCAGCCTTTAAGTCCCTTTACAGCAGAGAGCTTCGTTCACTTCGTGTAGAGGGTTCCAGCTGAGCAACAGCAACACTAAAGCTGAGTGAGGGCAAGTGTGCTCCTCAGGGTATGAGGAGCTGTGGACTGTAGTAAAAATCAGACTGAGCTCAGAAAATTTCCTTGGGCTCCTCTTTTCCTGCACATATTATTTTTGTAATTTATTTATTTTTTTGGTTGTCTTGTACACTTTGTTTCAGAATAATCCCTAAATGTATAGAAAAATGATAAAGACAATATAGAGTGATCCTGAATATCACCCTGATGTTCACATCTTACATTATCATGATACCTTTGTCACATCTAAGAAACCATCATTGGCAAATTCCTGTTAACTAAACACCAGACTTCATTTGGATTCTACCAGTTTTTCTACTAATGTCTTTTTCCTGTCCCATAATCCCATTCAGGGTACCACATTGCATTTAATCATCACGTTCAATGAGTCTTTTCTGGTCCATGACAATTTCTGACTTGGAGTGCTAGCCACATATTTTATAAAATGTCCTTTTATTTGGATTTCGTCTTATGCTTTTCCATGACTAGACTGCAGTTGTGGGTTCACTTCACAGAAGTGAAGAACTAGTTTTATCACATCATATCAGGGGTACATGCTGTCAACATGACATCACTACTAATATTAATCTTGATTACCTGAGCAACATAGCATTTGCCATGTTTCTCTGCTGTAAAGTTATTGTTATTCCCCTTTCCATACTGTGTTTTGAAAGCAAGTCACTAAGTCCAGCCCACTCTCAAGTGTCGGGGGGTAGGTGTTAAATTCCCTTGCCCGAGTAGAAAAAAATATACTAATTTGGAAATCTTTGTAAGAAATATCATAGACATACTGTTTTGACCCTACTAATAAGTCTGTTCAGCAGTGTTAATTCTTTCCCTCCCTCCTGAAGGAAAAGACGACATGAATGTTTAATGAAATAACCAACTTAAATTATGCTCATGACTAGATTAAATGTATTTTTCACCACTGAATATAAAATTTAGAGTGCCAATGTTAAGTGAATAAAATATTTCCTGTTCTTGTTTTGTTTCATGTTAAAAGTAATGAAAAAGACAAACTTGTATGAGGATTAGGTAGACTAGAGAATTCAGATGTTTTCCCTTTACTATTTTCAATAATATTTTTTAAAGACATCTTGGATTTTTATACATGTGCTTGTTTTGCTCTCCTTTCTAGCTCTCATAATTTTTTTTTAATTTGTATTTTGCTTTCATCATACTCCATTTTGAAGGACTCAGTTTCCAACTCTACCACTTGCTTTATAATCTGCTGGTACCATAAAGCATGGCTAATTCAATCTAATGGGATTATTAATAGTTCCCCACAAACACTACATAAGCCATTTTAGGATAGCAAGAGTTTCTTGTAGTATTAAGGATATATCTAAAAAGTCACATTTTATAATAAACCATTTTGTCTCCCTTTCTTAATGATTAGGTTATTGAAGGACGATGATAATCTTTAATAAGGGATATAGAATATTTCCATGAACAGCATTATCTGCTCATTGTTTTAAAAATTAAGGAATTAGTCTTTTTAACTTCAGAAATTTAATTTTCTTGAGATATAATTTATATACAATAAAATGTGTATATTTTGTGTAGAGTTTCATGCATTCTGACACATATACACGTTTGTATAATTGCCATTCCAATCAGGATACAGAGCATTTCCAGTAAGTTTCTTTGGAGGCAGTTCTCCCCATCTCTACCTCTCACCCAAGAAAACTAATGATCTGATTTCTGCCACTATAGGTTAGTTTTGGAAAAGCAGTTATTTTATATTACATTTTTTCTCTCTAGCTACTTTTATGATTTTTCCTTTATATCTGATTTTTAACAGTTTGGCTATGATGTGCTAGATTTTGAAGTAGGGGGAGTATTTATCTCACTAAACTTATTGGATCTGTGTTTGATATCCTTCCTTATTTTTTGGAAAATTCTTGGTCATATCTCTTCAAGTATTTCTTCTGCTCCATTGTCTCTCCTCTTTCTCTGGGACCCCAATTATGAGTATGTTGGACCATTTGATAATGTCTTACAGTTAGTGGATGCCCTGTTCCTTCTCCCCTGACACAATTTTTTTCTCCTTGTGTTTCAGTTTAGGTAAATTCTATTGACTACTGTTCAAGTGCACTGATATTTCCTTTGTTATGTCAGAAGCTGATGAGCACACCAAAGTAATCTTCCTCATCTCAGATACTGTCTTTTAATATTTCCATAGTTTTCATTTATCTACTGAAATATCCTATCTACTCATTCATGTTGTTTATCTTTTTCACTAGATCCTTTAACACTTCAATCTTAGTCATTTTTAAGTCTCCGTCTGATAGTTCCAATATGTGAATTATCTGTGAGTCTGTGTCTTTTGATTAACTTGTCTCTTAGCACTGGGTTGTTTGGGGGCCTCTTGTTTGTTTTGTATATGAGATTTATACTTTTTGATTGAATGCTGGACATGTGTGAACATTAGGCACTGAGGCAAACAGTATTTACACCTCAAAATGGACTTGCCTCTTCTACTAGGCTGTAATTGTGTGAGGTTGAATCAGTCTAGTCAGCAGCTGAGCTGGATTTGGGTTTTGCTACCTATGGTAGACCAAAGGCTTCAAATTCTTCGAGTGCTAGAGTATTGTTGCCTAGTGCTTAGAGATGCTGTGCTGGCTAAGTTTTCCTCAGGATTACTGCTCCAGCTAATCTTTCAACTGTCCCGGCATGCATGTACCACAGAGATGGTATAGTACCACACTCTTGCTCTTCCCCTAGCAGAAGACTGCTGTTGCTTAGCACTCTGTGGTTTGCTTCTGTTGGGGCTGGAGGCAGGGTATAGTTCTCTGTTCTGGCTCAGTCTCAGCCTTAGGGAAGCCATGTACACCTGGGTCTTGGGGATTTTTTCTGCATTAATAGTTCTCCTCCTTGTGGCAGTTGAATGCTGCCTTTACTTGCAACTGACATTAGCAGAAGTTTTCTGCCTCTCTTAACAGCAGTAGGAATTCTCAAAAAAATAATGAAAGATATCAAACGCAGTACCATCTACTTGGTATTTGGTATAGGATCTTAGGCCCAAAGCAGTCTTGTGCCCATAATACAGTTTTCTTCCACCTTTCTCCCAGCCACATATTGTCCTTTATGGTGCCCTATGGGACTTGCTACCCTTCCTCCAGCTGCTTAAGCCTTTTGTTTCATTAGCATGAAGAGTCTGAGGAACAGGTAGCACCGAAGCACTGTGGGCTAGGAGGATTTGTTGTTCCCCCTGGAGGGACAGGTACATCCAAAGTCTATTTTCTTCTTGCCTGGCTGACTGTCCTGTGATCTTCTAACTTCTCCAAGTACAGCATCTAGTCCAAGTTATGAAAGGGGCCCTTTTCTTGCCCCATGTAATTTTAGAAAGTTTATAAGAGCTTTAGATAGAATTTTAATACAGTTCTTTATCTTACTGAATTGAATACTAGGGCACATATGTGCTACAAAATGTCCAGAGAACTACAACTAAAATTTGAAGTTTCGATTTATAGTATAGTTTCTGTTATAATATGTGGACTGGTTTCAGTATAAATACTCACTAGTGTCTCATAGAGTGAATTGATGCATAAGACTATAAAAACTAAGTCTTTTGTTACATGAGCTTTTCATTTCCAACAAATTCTCAATACAAATAATTAAGTTTAGTCTCATAGATTATGTTTCTTTGCTATATCCCTTAACTGTTTAAAACATTCATGACATACTTTTCAATTAACTGTGTTTTTATTCATGGGCGTTATAGACTTTAAATAAAAAACTTGATAGAATATATCCAAAGACAGGCACCACTATAAAATCTAGACTTTATTATTTTGTGATTGAAACTCACCACTCTAAATTAGAAGTGGCTTCCATCTGTTTCATTGTAAAATGGGTAAAAATATATGCATGAGCTTTCTTCTCTTTAATGATATAAATTTTCTACTTAAATGTGAGCCACAGTGCTAAATGTAAAATATACTTTAAGTAAATAAAATTACATGATAAAATGTATTTAGAAGCAAAATATTAACAGTTGCATTCAAGCCCTGTGTTTTCCAGTGCTCTTATACTTTTTAATTAAATGAATTTATCTAAAAATTCATGGAAATAAAAGATAATGTGACAAAATACCATCAGCTCTCTTAGTTTGTTACTAAATAATCTAAGTAATTAAATAATACTCTAAAATGTTTTCTGACATTCTAAAGCATAACCATGTGAAAGGGCATTAAAGCATCCCATTTGTTTATTTTCTACTGATAAACTTTAGATTATAGCTCTGAAATGCCTACCGGAAGGGCAGGGAGGTTGGAAAGAAAATGGACTTTTGGTGTACTTTTGCTAAAATACACTTAACTCCTTAGAGATTGGAGGTTAGTTTCATAGTCAGTATAAAAATACCACTACCTTTCACTGCAGCATCAAGGAGTTTACTCAGTGGGATTGTTTTACCCTATATATCTAGCTTTCGTAAATTTTACATAGAGGAAGGTGTGTGTGTGTGTGTGTGTGTGTGTGTGTGTGTGTGTGTGTGTGTGTGTGTACAAGTGGGTCTGGGTCTAAATTTATGTGATCTAAGTGAAAGTTAATTTACTTAAAACCCCTCATGTTTTAACAAGCTGAGGATCATACCTAGGGGACGTTTCTCCCATCCAAGTACTAACCAGGCCCAACCCTGCTTCACTTCTGTGATCAGGTGAGATTGGGCTCTTTCAGGGCGGTATGGCTATAGACTCTAGGATACCTTTCTGAACTCTTTAACATGAAGTGAGCCTTTCTTGATTCATAAAGGGGATAGAAAGAATCTGTAAACATCTCTATGTTTTATGGTCAGGTATAAGAATCCTAAACTGAGTGGTCAAAACCTGGACCAGTTTCTTCAAAGAGATTACTGCAACAAAGCAGAAAACTAACCTACTTCCAGTCATTTGTTGTTAAAGCAGTCATAACTAGTGTGAGCTGGTATGTGAAAGCCAAGTTACCAAGTGTTCCCACCTTTTACTCTGAAGAATGAACTTTTCAAACTCAGCACGAAGAACTATAGTTTTGGTAAAGGCAATTTGACCGAATAGTCCAAAATGTTACTGTACTTCTGGAAATATATAGCAGCTTCCCTGTAATAATAAAACCTCTTGATTGATGCCCCCCAAAATGTGAGCATCTCAGAAGGGGAGGGAAACTCATGGATTAATTGACTTAGGTGAGAAGCAGAAAAAGCCCCCAACTCCCAATAAATTTGCTATTTCAGTGTTTGCCTTATAAAAATCTTCTTGCTGTAAGCAAAATTTATTTTACCTGATATGCATTTTCAGCCCTTTAATTTTTCTTTCCTTATGAGTCTGAAGGCACAAAGACAGTGAACAATAGAAAGAAAAGATCATTGTATCCATCTTCATAGTTATACAAATGATAATTTCTTGACCCTAAAATAGTCAAAGTAAATTTGTAAAATTAGATATGTTCATGCTGTTTTTTCTTCTTATTTATTTAACATAAGTAGAGATATTTAGCTTCAGGAAGTGTCATTGTAAGGGTAGGCATACCAATTTATTTGTTTCTCTTTATAGCATAATTCTAGCTTAAAAATATTAAATAACATATAGTAGATATTCTTCCAGTGTATTTCTTTCACTATTAATGTGAAAATACTCCTTATCTTATTAATATTACATTAAAATGAAAAATTCTGAAAACTGCATCGTGGCAGGAGGATTTACATTCTTACTCTGATCAGACGTTAATACTTTCTTCAGAGAATTGGAGTTTTAGCATTCATTCCTTTTCATACATCTGACAAAGGACTAATATCTAGAATCTACAAGGAATTCAAATAAATCAGCAGGAAAAAAACAATCCTATCAAAAAGTGGGCTAAGGACCTGAATAGACAATTCTCTAAAGAAGGTATACAAATGCCTGACAAACATATGACAAAATGCTCAGTGTCACTAATGATCCGGGAAATTCAAATCAAAACCACAAAGACCTTTTTAAAAATTAATCTACTGAAATTAAATTGTTTTCATCATTCCCAATGTTATCAAAAAGAATAACGGGTTTTGAGCAAGCATTTGGCACTTTGATGACAGGAATCTAAATCAGCTTCAGTGATGAACTCAATAAATTATAAGATTCTGGTTTGATTGAGACACACACCTATCTTTGATGTCCTGGTTTGGCTTAGGCATACTGAGGATAACTTAATCTTATTTCTTTTGGAAAGGCACAAGAATATACATATTGCTACCAAGATTCTTGATGTCATGAAAATCACTGTCATCCTAAAGGATTTGTTAGCCAGTGATCCCTCTGAAGCAAGTTCACATTTATTAGAATTTCAGAACAGTGTAGATAATGTGGATAATTTTAATTCTAGCAGCATAAAATACCAAGAAGCTTATTATTACAATTAAATCTTTTTTTAATCTCAAAATACCATGATGTTCTATATAACTGTGTTGAATTTATAATGATCTAATCGAGAGGAATTTATCCCCAAAAGATAAATGTTTACATTTTTTATTTTAAATTATTAAGGGCATATATTATTTTAATTATAGAGATAGTATATAAGTAAAAGATTCATTTTACTTTAAATGTTTTCTTAAAATGTGTTATGTCTCATTTGTCAACATTTAGAGGATGCAAGAGAACCAACTCTGAAAATCATAAAAGGAAAAAATGAAACAATTATCTTACTTCTCCTTTACAAATTCTAATGCAAGGTAACTAATGGATGCAGCACAGTTTCTCTTTATAGAAGAATTCCAGCTTTTAAAAAGTGAAAATGGAATGATAGAATTGATATGTCACACTTTATAATCCCTAATGAAATAATGGACGTAGGCAGTGATCATCGATGGCTGCTAAAACTGCTAAAACTTAGGTGAAACTTAATGAATGAAGAAGGCTGGTAACACCTGAACTTACTGATCAATCTTATCACAAAGAAACATTCAGCCATTTTGTGCCTCATGATGTGATGCCGTAAGAAATACATTCTGTCTTGCCAAAACATCAAACCCAGATTGTATTAAACCTCTGTAATTACCAATTCGTAGGAACTAGAGTACCAAGTTAGTTGACACTGTAGAAAGGCAATAAGCAGAATCCAGAATGAGGGAAGTTCTGTCGGGGAAATGACCCAATTTCATCAGTGAATAAAGGGAAAGAAAAAAGAATGAAGGAGAACTATAGGTTAAAGGACATTTAAGTGATGTATCAACCAAATGCAATTTGTGAGTCCTGTATTTTCAGTCAACCAAACCAACTTTTAAGAAACTATTTGGGAGATGCTGGTGACGTTTTCAACACTAACTGGTATATGATGATAGTAAAGAATTATTGTTATATTTTTTGGGTGTCATGTAGCTTAATAAGAATTCTTATTTAGATATACATACTTAAAGTATTTTGGGATGAAATTATATGGTGTCTTGAATTTACTTTAAGACAACCTAGCCGGGCACGGTGGCTCAAGCCTGTAATCCCAGCACTTTGGGAGACTGAGGCGGGCAGATCATGAGGTCAGGAGATCGAGACAATCCTGGCTAACATGGTGAAACCCGGTCTCTACTAAAAATACAAAAAAAAATTAACCAGGCATGGTGACGAGCACCTGTAGTCCCAGCCACTTGGGAGGCTGAGGCAGGAGAATGGCATGAACCCAGGAGGTGGAGCTTGCAATGAACCAAGATTGTGCCACTGCACTCCAGCCTGGGCGACAGTGGGAGACTCCATCTCAAAAAAAAAAAAAAGACCACCTAACAGAGGTACAAGAGAGATACATAGATGAAAAGATTAATAATTATTGAAGTTGAGTGATGAGTATAGCAGTTTGTTATACTGACCTCTTTACTGTTACATGTGTCTGAAAATTTCCATAAGAATGAAAAACTAAACTTAGAAATATCAGATAAATAAATATAGTAAACATTAGATAAATTACTATAATAAGAATACAATGTAATATGGATACAAAAGCATCTTACAGAAATATTAGCAAATTCAGAATATATAAAAAGTTGCAAAATTAACATTGGAATATCAGTTTAATTTATTATTATTTCAGTGGATGCAGAAAAACCCAATTAATAAAACCCAGCATCTATTCATAATAAAAATAGTAGGAAACTAGAAATAGAAAAGAACTTCTTTCATCCCATTATAGGATATCTCCAAAGCTTCATGCTCTTGGCTAAAGTATTCTCTTTGACCCTGAGAATAAGACAAGGAGGCTTATTGTCACCACTTTTTTTCATTACATAAAAATCAGTTGTATATCCAGATCCCAACACAATCAATTGGAAACTAAATGTTAAAGAAATGCCATTTGCAGTAGTATTACAAAATACAAGTACCTAGGGATAAATTAACAAAATCTATTGCAAGCTTTCTGTGCAAAAATAAAGTGTACAATATTGAGAGAAATAACTGAAGACCTAAATAAATAGGAGCTATATTATGTTCCTGGTGGAAGACAATATTTTAAAGATGCCACATCTTCAAATTAATTATATAAATTCAGTGCAATTCCAGCCAAAATTTTATTTTATGTCATCCATTTTTCTATTTCAATAGGTTTTTGGGAAACAGTTGATATTGGTTATGTGAATGAGTTCTTTAGTGGTGGTTTCTGAGATTTTGGTGCACCCATCACCTGAGCAGTGTACACTATACCCAGTGTATAGTCTTTTATCCCTAACCTGCTCCCACCCTTTCCTCCGAGTCCCCAAAGTCCGGTGTATTATTCTTATGCCTTTGTGTCTTCATAGCTTAGATGCCACTTATGAGTGAGAATATACAATGTTTAGTTTTCCATTCCTGAGTTACTTCACATGGAATAATGGTCTCCAATTTCATCCAAGTTGCTGCAAATGCCACTATTTCATTTCCTTTTTATTTTTTATTTTTTTAATATACTTAAAGTTCTAGGGTACATGTGCATAACGTGCAGGTTTGTTACATATGTATACTTGTGCCATGTTGGTGTGCTGCACCCATCAACTCGTCAGCACCCATCAACTCGTCATTTACATCAGGTATAACTCCCAATGCAATTCCTTCCTGCTCCCCCATCCCCATGATAGGCCCTGGTGTGTGATGTTCCCCTTCCTGAGTCCAAGTGATCTCATTGTTCTGTTCCCACCTATGAGTGAGAACATGCGGTGTTTGGTTTTCTGTTCTTGCGATAGTTTGCTGAGAATGATGGTTTCCAGCTGCATCCATGTCCCTACAAAGGACACAAACTCATCCTTTTTTATGGCTGCATAGTGTTCCATGGTGTATATGTGCCACATTTTCTTAATCCAGTCTGTCACAGATGGACATTTGGGTTGATTCGAAGTCTTTGCTATTGTGAATAGTGCCACAATGAACATACGTGTGCATATGTCTTTATAGCAGCATGATTTATAATCCTTTGGGTATATACCCAGTAGTGGGATGGCGGGGTCATATACTACATCTAGTTCTAGATCCTTGAGGAATCGCCATACTGTTTTCCATAATGGTTGAACTAGTTTACAATCCCATCAACAGTGTAAAAGTGTTCCTATTTCTCCACATCCTCTCCAGCACCTGTTGTTTCCTGACTTTTTAATGATTGCCATTCTAACTCGTGTGCGATGGTATCTCATTGTGGTTTTGATTTGCATTTCTCTGATGGCCAGTGATGACGAGCATTTTTGCATGTGTCTGTTGGCTGTATGAATGTCTTCTTTTGAGAAATGTCTGTTCATATCCTTTACTCACTTTTTGATGGGGTTGTTTGTTTTTTTCTTGTAAATTTGTTTGAGTTCTTTGTAGGTTCTGGATATTAGCCCTTTGTCAGATGAGTAGATTGCACAAATTTTCTCCCATTCTGTAGGGTGCCTGTTCACTCTGATGGCAGTTTCTTTTGCTGTGCAGAAGCTCTTTAGTTTAATTAGATCCCATTTGTCAATTTTTGCTTTTATTGCCATTGCTTTTGGTGTTTTAGACATGAAGTCCTTGCCCATGCCTATGTCCTGAATGGTATTACCTAGGTTTTCTTCTAGGGTTTTTATGGTATTAGATCTAACATTTAAGTGTCTAATCCATCTTGAATTAATTTTCATATAAGGAGTAAGGAAAGGATCCAGTTTCAGCTTTCTACTTATGGCTAGCCAATTTTCCCAGCACCATTTATTACATAGGGAATCCTTTCCCCATTTCTTGTTTTTCTCAGGTTTGTCAAAGATCAGATGGGTGTAGATGTGTGGTATTATTTCTGAGGACTCTGTTCTGTTCCATTAGTCTATATCTCTGTTTTGATACCAGTACCATGCTGTTTTGGTTACTGTAGCCTTGTAGTATAGTTTGAAGTCAGGTAGCATGATGCCTCCAGCTTTGTTCTTTTGACTTAGGATTGTCTTGACAATGTGGGCTCTTTTTTGATTCCATATGAACTTTAAAGCAGTGTTTTCTAATCCTGTGAAGAAAGTCATTGGTAGTTTGATGGGGATGGCATTGAATCTATCAATTACCTTGGGCAGTATGGCCATTTTCACGATATTGATTCTTCCTATCCATGAACATGATATGTTCTTCCATTTGTTTGTGTCCTCTTTTATTTCACTGAGTAGTGGTTTGTAGTTCTCCTTGAAGAGGTCCTTTACATCCCTTGTATGTTGGATTCCTAGGTATTTTATTCTCTTTGAAGCAATTGTGAATGGAAGTTCATTCATGATTTGGCTCTCTGTTTGACTGTTACTGGTGTATAAGAATGCTTGTGATTTTTGCACATTCATTTTGTATCCTGAGACTTTGCTGAAGTTGCTTATCAGTTTAAGGAGATTTTGGGCTGAGATGATGGGGTTTTCTAAATATACAATCATGTCATCTGCAAACAGGGACAATTTGACTTCTTCTTTTCCTAACTGAATACCCTTTATTTCCTTCTCTTGCCTGATTGCCCTAGCCAGAACTTCCAACACTATGTTGAATAGGAGTGGTGAGAGAGGGCATCCCTGTCTTGTGCCAGTTTTCAAAGGGAATGCTTCCAGTTTTTGCTCATTCAGTATGATATTGGCTGTGGGTTTGTTATAAATAGCTCTTATTATTTTGAGATACATTCCATCAATACCGAATTTATTGAGTGTTTTTAGCATGAAGGGCTGCTGAATTATGTCAAAGGCCTTTTCTGCATCTGTTGAGATAATCATGTGGTTTTTGTCTTAGGTTCTGTTTATATGCTGGATTACGTTTATTGATTTGCATATGTTGAACCAGCCTTGCATCCCAGGGATGAAGCCCACTTGATCATGGTGGATAAGCTTTTTGATGTGCTGCTGGATTCGGTTTACCAGTATTTTATTGAGGATTTTTGCATCGATGTTCATCAGGGATATTGGTCTAAAATTCTCTTTTTTTGCTGTGTCTCTGCCAGGCTTTGGTATCAGGATGATGTTGGCCTCATAAAATGAGTTAGGGAGGATTCCCTCTTTTTCTATTGATTGGAATAGTTTCAGAAGGAATGGTACCAGCTCCTTCTTGTACCTCCGGTAGAATTCGGCTGTGAATCCATCTGGTCCTGGACTTTTTTTGTTTGGTAGGCTATTAATTATTGCCTCAATTTCAGAGCCTGCTATTGGTCTATTCAGGGATTCAACTTCTTCCTGGTTTAGTCTTGAAAGAGTGTAAGTGTCCAAGAAATTATCCATTTCTTCTAGATTTTCTAGTTTATTTGCGTAGAGGTGTTTATAGTATTCTCTGATGGTAGTTTGTATTTCTGTGGGGTCAGTGGTGATAACCCATTTATCATTTTTTATTGCATCTATTTGGTTTTTCTTTCTTTTCTTCTTTATTAGTCTTGCTAGCGGTCTATCAATTTTGTTGATCTTTTCAAAAAACCAACTCCTGGATTCATTGCTTTTGTGGAGGGTTTTTTTGTCTCTATCTCCTTCAGTTCTGCTCTGATCTTAGTTATTTCTTGCCTTCTGCTAGCTTTTGAATGTGTTTGCTCTTGCTTCTCTAGTTCTTTTAATTGTGATGTTAGAGTGTCAATGTTAGATCTTTCCTGCTTTCTCTTGTGGGCATTTAGTGCTATAAATTTCCCTCTACACACTGCTTTAAATGTGTCCCAGAGATTCTGGTATGTTGTATCTTTGTTCTCATTGGTTTCAAAGAACATCTTTATTTCTGCCTTCATTTTGTTATGTACCCAGCAGTCATTCAGGAGCGGGTTATTCAGTTTCCATGTAGTTGAACGGTTTTGATTGAGTTTCTTAGTCCTGGTTCTAGTTTGATTGCACTGTGGTCTGAGAGACCGTTTGTTATAATTTCTCTTCTTGTACATTTGCTGAGGAGTGCTTTACTTCCAATCATGTGGTCAATTTTGGTAGAAGTGTGATGTGGTGCTGACAAGAATGTTGAATTGGGGTGGGTAGTTCTGTAGATGTCTATTAGGTCCGCTTGGTGCAGAGATGAGTTCAATTCCTAGATATCCTTGTTAACTTTCTGTCTAATGTTGACAGTGGGGTGTTGAAGTCTCCCATTATTATTATATGGGAGTCTAAGTCTCTTTGTAAGTCTCTAAGGGCTTGCTTTATGAATCTGGGTGCTCCTGTATTGGGTGCATATATATTTAGGATAGTTAGCTCTTCCTGTTGAATTGATCCCTTTATCATTATGTAATGGCCTTCTTTGTCTCTTTTGATCTTTGATGGTTTAAAGTCTGTTTTATTAGAGACTAGTATTGCAACCCCTGCTTTTTTTTCTTCTCCATTTGCTTGGTAGATCTTCCTCCATCCCTTTATTTTAAGCCTATGTGTGTCTCTGCATGTGAGATGGGTCTCCTGAATACAGCAAACTGATGGACCTTGACTCTTTATCCAATTTGCCAGTCTGTGTCTTTTAATTGGACCATTTAGTCCATTTACATTTAAGGTTAATATTGTTATGTGTGAACTTGATCCTGTCATTATGATATTAACTGGTTATTTTGCTCGTTAGTTGATGTAGTTTCTTCCTAGCATCGATGGTCTTTACATTTTGGCATGTTTTTGCAATGGCTGGTAGCGGTTGTTCCTTTCATGTTTAGGGCTTCCTTCAGAGTCTCTGGTAAGGCAGGCCTGGTGGTGACAAAATCTCTAAGCATTTGCTTATCTGTAAAGGATTTTATTTCTCCTTCACTTCTGAAACTTAGTTTGGCTGGATATGAAATTCTGGGTTGAAAATTCTTTCTTTAAGTATGTTGAATATTGGCCCCCACTCTCTTCTGGCTTGTAGAGTTTCTGCCGAGAGATCTGCTGTTATTCTGATGGGCTTCCCTTTGTGGGTAACCCGACCTTTCTCTCTGGCTGCCGTTAACAGTTTTTCCTTCATTTCAAGTTTGGTGAATCTGACAATTATGTGTCTTGGAGTTGCTCTTCTCGAGGAATATCTTTGTGGCATTCTCTGTATTTCCTGAATTTGAATGTTGGCCTGCCTTACTAGGTTGCGGAAGTTCTCCTGGATGATATCCTGAAGAGTGTTTTCCAACTTGGTTCCATTTTCCCCCTCACTTTCAGGCACCCCAATCAGACGTAGATTTGATCTTTTCACATAATCCCATACTTCTTGAAGGCTTTGTTCATTTCTTTTTCCTCTTTTTTCTTTAGACTTCTCTTCTCGCTTCATTTCATTCATTTGATCCTCAATCGCTGATACTCTTTCTTCCATTGATCGAGTCAGTTACTGAAGCTTGTGCATTTGTCACATATTTCTCATGTCATTATTTTTATCTCTGTCAGTTCGTTTATGGCCTTCTCTGCATTGATTATTCTAGTTATCCATTCTTCCATTCTTTTTTTAAGATTTTTAGTTTCTTTGCGCTGGGTACGTAACTCCTCCTTTATCTCTGAGAAGTTTGATGGACTGAAGCCTTCTTCTCTCAACTCGTTAAAGTCATTCTCCGTCCAGCTTTGATCCGTTGCTGGCAATGAGCTGCGTTCCTTTGGAGGGGGAGATGCGCTCTTATTTTTTGAATTTCCAGCTCTTCTGCCCTGCTTTTTCCCCATCTTTGTGGTTTTATCTGCCTCTGGTCTTTGATGATGGTGACGTACTGATGGGGTTTTGGTGTGAGTGTCCTTTCTGTTTGATAGTTTTCCTTCTAACCGTCAGGACCCTTAGCTGTAGGTCTGTTGGAGATTGCTTGAGGTCCACTCTAGACCCTGTTTGCCTGGGTATCAGCAGCAGAGGCTGCAGAAGATAGAATAATGCTGAACAGTGAGTGTGCCTGTCTGATTCTTGCTTTGGAAGCTTCGTCTCAGGGGTGTACCCCGCTGTGTGAGGTGTGGGGTGTCGGACTGCCCCTAGTGGGGGATGTCTCCCAGTTAGGCTACTCAGGGGTCAGGGACCCACTTGAGCCGGCAGTCTGTCCGTTCTCAGATCTCAGCCTCCATGCTGGGAGATCCACTGCTGTCTTCAAAGCTGTCAGACAGGGTTGTTTGCATATGCAGAGGTTTCTGCTGCTTTTTTTGTTTGTTTGTTTAGCTGTGTCCTGTCCCCAGAGGTGGAATCTACAGAGACAGGCAGGTTTCCTTGAGCTGCTGTGGGCTCCACCCAGTTGGAGCTTCCCAGCGGCTTTGTTTACCTACTTAAGCCTCAGCAATGGCGGGCGCCCCTCCCCTAGCCTCGCTGCTGCCTTGCCCTTAGATGGCAGACTGCTGTGCTAGGGATGAGGGAGGCTCCCCTGGCCTGGGACCCTCCTGGCCAGGTGTGGGATATAATCTCCTGGTGTGCCGTTTGCTAAGACCCTTGGTAAAGTGCAGTATTGGGGTGGGAGTTACCCGATTTTCCAGGTGTTGTGTGTCTCAGTTCCCCTGGCTAGGAAAAGGGATTCCCTTCTCCCTTGGGCTTCCCAGGTGAGGCGATGCCTCACCCTGCTTCAGTTCTAGCTGGTCGGGCTGCAGTAGCTGACCAGCACCGATTAGTCCGGCACTCCCTAGTGAGATGAACCCGGTACCTCAGTTTAAAATGCAGAAATCACCCGTCTTCTGTGTCGCTGGTGCTGGGAGCTGGAGACTGGAGCTGTTCTTATTTGGCCATCTTGCTCTGCCTATTTCATTTTTTTTATGGCTGAGTAGTATTCCATGGGGTGGGTGGGTGGGTGTGTGTGTGTGTGTGTCTGTGTGTATCACATTTTCTTTTTCTTTATCCACTCTTTGATTGATGGATATTTGGGCTGGTTCCACATTTTAGCAGTTGCGAATTGTGCTGCTATAAACGTGTGTGTAAGTATCTTTTTTGTATAATGACTTTATTTTCCTCTGGGCAGATCAGGAGCAGGATTGCTGGATCAAATGGTAGAATCTACTTTTAATTTTTTAAGGAATCTTCACACTGTTTTCCATAGTGGTTGTGCTAGTTTACCTACCACCAACAGTGGAAATGTGTTCCCTTTTCACTACATCCACGCCAACATCTATAATTTTTTAATTTTTTGATTATGACCATTCTTGCAGGAGTAAGGTGGTATCACATTATAGTTTTGGTTTGCACTTCCCTGATCACTAGTGATGTTGAGCATTTTCTTATATGTTTGTTGATATCTTTTTGTATATCTTCTTTTTAGAATTGTCTCTTCATGCCTTAGCCCACATTTTGATGTGATTGTTTGTTTGGTTTTTTTCTTGCTGATGTGTTTGAGTTCCTTGTAGATTCTAGATATTCCTCCTTTGTTGTATATACAGATTGTAAAGATTTTTTCCTCACTCTGTGGGTTGTCTGTTTACTCTGCTGAGTATATTTTTTGCTGTATATAAGCTTTTTACTTTAATTAAGTCCCATCTATTTATCTTTGTTTTTGTTGCATTTGCTTTTGAGTTCTTGATCATGAAGTCTTTGCCTAAGTCAGTGTCTAGAAGAGTTTTTCCAATGTGCTCTTCTAGAATTTTTATGATATGTGGTCTTAGATTTAAGTCTTTCATCTATCTTAAGTTGATTTTTATATAAGGTGAGAGATGAGAATCCATTTCATTCTTCTACATGTGGCTTGTCAGTTGTCCCAGCACCATTTGTTGAATAGGGTATCCTTTCTCCACTTTATGTTTTTGTTTGCTTTGTTGAAGATCAGTAGGCTGTAAGTATTTTGCTTTATTTCTGGGTTCTCTATTCTGTTCCATTGGTCTGTGTGCCCGTTTTTATACCAGTACCATGCTGTCTTGGTGACTATGGCCTTATAGTATAGTTCAAAGTTGGGTAATGTGATGCCTCCAGATTTGTTCTTAGTCTTGCTTTGGCTATGCAGACTCTTTTTTGGTGCCATATGAATTTTAGGACTGTTTTTTCTAGTTCTGTGAAGAATGGTGGTCATATTTTGATGGGAATTGCATTGAATTTGTAGATTGCTTTTGGCAGTGTGGTCATTTTTTAAACATGGATATTTTATTTTGTGGGATTTTTATAATACCCCATGTTATAGGGAGCATGGGATGTGTTTCTGTTTGTGTCATCTGTGATTTCCTTCAGCAATGTTTTGTAATTTTTCTTGTAGAGGTCTTTCACCTCCTTGGTTAAATATACTCCGAAGTATTTTATTTTATTTTATTTTATTATTATTTTTTGCAGTAAAAGGGGTTGAGTTCTTGATTTATTCTCATCTTGGTCACTGTTAGTACATAGCAGGGCTACTCATTTTTGTACATTAATTTTGTATCCTGAAACTTTGCTGAATTAATTTACCAGTTCTAGGAGCTTTTTTGAGGAGCCTTTAGGGTTTTCTAGGTATATGATCATGTCATCAACAGAAGCAACAATTTGACTTCCTCTTTGCCGATTTGGATACCCTTTATTCTTTCTCTTATCTGATTGCTCTGGCTAGGACTTCCAGTATTATATTGAATAGAAGTGGTGAAAGCGGGCATCTTTGTCTTTTTTCAGTTCTCAGGAAGATTTTTTTCAACTTTTCCCTGTTCAGTGTAATGTTGACTGTGGGTTTGTCATAGATGGTTTTTATTACTTTAAGGTATGTCCCTTCTATGCTATTTTTGCTGAGGGCTTTAATCATAAAGAGATGCTGGATCTCGTCAGCTGCCTTTTCTGCATCTATTGAGATGATCGTGTGATTTTTGTTTTTAATTCTGTTTTTGTGGTGTATCGCGTTTATTGACTTGCATATGTTAAACTGTCCCTGCATCCCTCATGTGAAACCCACTTGATCATGGTGGATTATCTTTTCGACATGCTGTTGAATTCAGTTAGCTAATATTTTGTCGAGAATTTTGCATTTATGTTCATCAGAGATATTAGTCTGTAGTTTTCTTTATTTGTTATGTCCTTTCCCAGTTTTGGTATTAGGGTGATACTGGCTTCATAGAATGATTTAGAGAAGATTCCATCTTTTGAAATAGTATCAATAGGATTGGTACCAATTCTTTGAATGTCTGATAGCATTCAGCTATGAATCCATCTGATACTGGCCTTTTTTTCTTGGTAACTTTTTAATTACCATTTCAGTCTCACTGCTTGTTATTGGTCTGTTCAGAGTTTCTGTTTCTTCCTGGTTTAAACTAGGAGGGTTGTATATTTCCAGGAATTTATCCATCTCCTCTAGATTTTCTAGTTTATGCACATAGAGGTGTTCATGGTAGCCTTGGATGATCTTTTGTATTTATGTGGTATCAGTTGTAATATCTTCTGTTCCACTTCTAATGGAGCTTATTTGGTTCTTCTCTCTTCTTTTCTTGGTTATTCTCACTGATGGTCTATCAATCTAATTTATCTTTTCAAAAAAACAGCTTTTTGTTATATTATGTTTTGTAATTTTTTTGTTACAATTTTTAGCTCTGCTCTGATCTTGATTATTTCTTTTCTTCTGCTGGGTTTAGGTTTGGTTTGTTCTTATTTCTGTAGCTCCTTGAGTGTGACCTTAGACTGTCTGTTTGTCTTTCGGACTTTTTGATGCTGTGAACTTCCCTCTTAGCACTGCCTTTGCTGTATTCTGTGGGTTTTGATAGGTTGTGTCACTATTATCATTCAGTTCAAAGAATTTTTGAATTTCCATCTTGAGTTCATTGTTGACCCAAAGATCATTCAGGAGCAAGTTATTTAATTCCCATGTATTTGCGTGGTTTTGAGGCTTCCTTTTGGAGTTGATTTCCAATGTTATTCCACGGTGGTCTAAGAGAGTACTTGATATAATTTCAATTTTCTTAAATTTGTTAAGACTTGTTTTGTGGCCTATCATATGGTCTGTCTTGGAGAATGTTCCATGTGCTGATGAAAAGAATGTCTATTCTGCAGTTGTTGGGTAGAATGTTCTGAAAATATGAAAAATATTAAGTCCATTTGTTCTAGGGTATAGTTTAAGTCCATTGTTTCTTTGTTGTCTTTCTGTCTTGATGGCCTGTCTAGTACCGTCAGTGGAGTATTGAAGTCCCCCACTATTACTGTGTTGCTGTTGATCTCATTTTTCTTAAGTCTAGTAGTAACTGTTTTATAAATTTGGGAGCTCTACTGTTGGGTGCATGTATATTTAAGATTGTGATGTTTTTTCTGTTGGACTAGTCCTTTTATCCTTATATAATGTCCCACTGTCTTTTCTAACTGTCGTTGCTTTAAAATTTCTTTTGTCTTATGTAAGAATAGCTACGTCTGCTTGCTTTTGGTTTCCATTTGCGTGGAATATTTTTTTCTACCCCTTTACCTTTAGTTTATGAGAGTTTTTGTGTGTCAGGTGAGTCTCTGGAAGACAACAGATACTTGGTTGATGAATTCTTAGCCATTCTGTCATTCTGTATCTTTTAAGTGAAGCATTTAGGCCATTTACATTCAACAATAGTATTGAGATGTAATGTTCTATTCTATTGGTCCTGCAAGTTGTTTCCTGAAAACCTTGGATTTTTTTTTCAATGTATTGTTGTTTTATAGGTCCTGTGAGATTTATGCTTTAAGGAGGTTCTATTTTAGTGTATTTCAAGGATTTGTTTCAAGATTTAGAGCTACTTTTAGTAGTTCTTGTAGTTTTGTAGTTCTGGCTTGGTAATGGCAAATTCTCTCCGCATTTGTTTGTCTAAAAAAGACTGTGTCTTCCCTTCATTTATGAAGCTTAGCTGCACTGGATACAAAATTCTTATATGATAATTATTTTGTTTAAGGAGAACAAAGGTAGGACCCCACTGCTGTCTAGCTAGTAGGGTTTCTGCTGAGAAATCTACTGTTAATCTGATAGGTTTTCCTTTATAAGTTACCTGATGCTTTTGTCTCATGGCTCTTAAGTTTTTTTTTTTTTTTTTTTTTTTCATCTTGACTTTGGATAACCTGAAGACTGTGTGCCTAGGCAATGATCTTTTTGCAGAGAATTTCCCAGGTGTTCTTTGAGCTTCTTGTATTTGAATGCCTAGATCTCTAGCAAGGCTGGGAAGCTGTCCTTGATTATTTCCTCAAACAAGTTTTCCAGACTTTTAGATTTCTCTTCTTCCTCAGGAATACCAGTTGTTCTTAAGTTTGGTCATTTAACATAATCCCAAACATTCTGGAAGCTTTGTTCATTTTTTAAAATTCTTTTTTTCTTTGTCTTTGTTGGATTGGGTTAATTTGAAAGCCTTGTCTTTGAGCTCTGAAGTTTTCTTCTGCTTGTTCAGTTTTATTGCTGAGAGTTTCCAGTGCATTTTGCATTTCTCTGTGTGTGTCCTTGATTTCCAGAAGTTGTGATTGCTTTTTTTATTTATGCCAAGTATTTCACTGGAGATTTTTTCATTCATATCCTGTATAATTTTTTTTTATTTCTTTAAGTTGGACTTCACCTTTCTCTGGTGCCTCCTTGATTGACTTAATAGCCGACCTTCTAAATTCTTTTTCTGGCAATTCAGAGATTTAGTCTTAGTTTGGATCCATTGCTGGTGAACTAGTGTGATCTTTTGGGGGTGTTAAAGAACCATGTTTATCATATTACCAGAATTGTTTTTCTGGTTCCTTCTCATTTGGGTAGACTATGTCAGATGGTAGATCTGGGACTCAAGGGCTACTGTTCAGATTCTTTTGTGCTCCCTGGATGTGGTGCTCTCCCCTTTCCCCTAGAAACGGCTCCCTGAGAGTCAAACTGCAGTGATGCCATTTCTCTTCTAAATCTAGCCAGCCAGCAGCACTACTGGGCTTCGATCTGGTACTGGGAAGTGTCTGCATAGAGTCCTGTGATGTGATCTGTCTTCAGGTCTCTTAGCTGTGGCTACCAGCACCTGCTCCAGGAAAGGTAGCAAGAGAGTGAAGTGGACTCTGTGAGGGTCCTTGGTTGTATTTTTGTTAAGTCCAACCAAAATTCTGGTATCCTGGAAATTTTCTACTTTTTTTTTTTTTTTACCCGTTTAACAATTACATGAATGTTTATAATGTTTCAACTAAAGTACAGATTTATGTTTTTTGTCTTTTCTATGTGTGTATATGTTTTATAATTTTTAAGATTATGTGTAACTTCTGATTTAAGGAGAGAAGACCTATTTCATACCTGATACTCTGTTTTTTTACTTTGTTCTATTTATTTATAATTAAGCTTCACTACCATTTTGCAGAATGGAGTCTAAGTTTATAATTGGAATGGATAAATAAAACATTAACATTGGCCCCACATTAGAACTTCACTGTATTTAAAACAGATTTTATAAATTCTAGAAGTTGTGTCCTTGTATATTCACAGTTATAGAAAAGTTTTTATCAGTTTTCTCATTACAGTTATTTTTTAATAATTATTTTAATCATGTTGAAATTAGATGTTTAGTAGTAATACCTTTCCTACTTGAATTTGTTCTTTTTTTTAGTTGACCACTCTTGAGAAATTTAGGTACAAATTCTCATAAAAGTTTTACTTCTATTTATTAACTGGTACTTTTTTCTCTTGTAAACCTTTAGAATTGTATAATTGATTGTGCCTGTGTATATTTTTCCCCTCAATTTGAGTGCTAGTAAGCTCACAACCCAATTTGAGACTTACATATAGTTCCAGTATTGCAGTATGTTTACATTTATTTTTTGTCTTCCTAGTCTTGACATTTTATTCTGATTTTCTTTGGCTTGGGATACTTACGCTTTATATACCTCTTTCTCATTTCTAACTATTTTGCAAGCAATTTAGAACCTTTTTATATTTAGGAGGAGATGACACACATGAACATACAAATGAACAAGTATTGGATGACATTGAGTTGTGCTTGAGACTATTGGCTCTCTATAGTTCTTTTGTATGAAATAAAGTTCACAAGTTTAAACCAGTTATGCAGACTGTTTTTCTATTTTAAAAAGGCCCTTGCCTGTCAAATGAGAGTAAATATTTATAGTTGGCCATGGTGAAATGTTCTGAGGATGAAAAAAAATGATTTTAATAGAACTGCATCCTTAATGGAAGATGGATACAAAAATCCATTCATACATAGAAACTAGAAAAGAATGAAGTAATGGTAGACAGCAGTTACCTAGTTACAGCTAAATGCTTAATACCATCACTTCAGGGGAAGCACATAATTCTCTTATTGTATACCATGCTATATGTATGTTTTTGCCTTTTAAGATTTTTAACTGATTTCAATAAAGAAGTGAAATGTTTGTTGTCCTTTTACTGTTTTGCAGGTAGTGGCACAATAATGATATAATGGAAAGTACACTGGCTCAGTTTAAATGTGGGCAGATTATTTCATCTCTCTGAATCACTGTCAATACTTTTTTCAGCTTCATGGGAATAGCAGTATCTATCACAGAGCTTATAGTGGATATTACTTAAGATGTGATATCTGTATGATACCTGTTACATAGTGGCTGGTCAACATATGTTCATTTTCTCCTCTTCTCATCAAAGTTCTCAACCTTAGAAAGTCAGCACTCCCTGAGCCAAAATACATAGTATTTTTTAAATTATCTATGTATTTTTCTTTTATCTATATATGAATATTGTCTTTTTCCTTAAAAAATAAGATTGTTACCATATGATAAAAGGAAGTAATTGTTTGTATTTCTTATTTTGAAAGAGCAAAATAAGTTGTGTTGTTAGTAGACTTAGAAACAGAGGGTAAATGTGGATAGTTACTTGGATGAGGGATGAGAGGTGAGGAAGACAGTAGATAGGTTACAGAAGTTAGCAGCAGTGGTATCTGAAGAAAACAAAACAAGCATGTTCCCACCCCCCATCACATTAGTTGCCCTTTTTTACACAGCTAAAATTAAATTGAGAGGGAAAAAGATGACAGTGGTCGTGGGGGTAAACACCCCATGCAGAAAGCCTCTACTTTTACACAACTCTGCTTTATTGGATCGTCAATAAAATCAAACAGGAAAGACTTCAGACCTGCAAAGCTGCCAAAAATGTAGTGGTCTCTGGATTCTTGACAACTGAACTGTGAGAGTCATGTGGTATGTAAAACGTCTGGAAAGAATCGTTCTGCTGAGGGGCAAGTGACAGGTCTGCTGGATTTCAGTAATCCAAGAAGGTGCCAGAGACAAGTTCTCGGTTTCATTGGGATGGGTTCTGTGTGGTGCTTCTACATGGCTCTCAGTAGTAGTTACCCCTGTTTATAAAGATGAATACAAGGAAATCCTGGTATTCCAGAACTGGAAAAGACTTGAGAAATTAACTCCAGCTCTTTATTTTAAATGAAGAAACTGAGGCTCAGAGGCCTCAAGTGACTTCCCCAAAGTTGCATAATGAGTTAGTGTTAGAACTACAGCCAACACCTGAGTCTCTGAACTCCTGAGTTAAATGCAAATATCTGTGAAAACCATTTTTTTAATGTAGTGTAGGATTCTCCTCATGTAACCTTATTCAGCTCTGGAAGTTGATATCCTAAATAAAGAAAGAGAAATAAACAACTCCTACCCTTCCTTTGTAGTTTAGCAAGAATTTGTACCTCTGACCCAAACTCCAAGGACAAGTTGCTTCAAGATGCAAAACAAGGAAGAGCGTCTGAGGTCTTTAAAAAAATATTAACCATAGTAAACAAACAAACAAAAGAAACCCTACTGTACTTACTGTGTGATGACCCCCTTTTCTCTCTGGAAGGGGAAGCAGAGGAGATTCAAGGGAAAGAAGAGGAGGGAAAAATGTTTTACAGTGTAAGGGGTTTCTACTTAGTAAGTGCTTCATAAATATTTACTGATAGATGAAATAGCCTTCAACCATCACTGTCTAACTCAAAATAGTTTTTTATGTAATAAATTATACCTTAAAATAGCCACACTTTTTCTCCTCAAGGTACGTGATACCACCAATTTTATATGAAATGTAGTGTAATAGGAAAATACAGTCTGTCTAAACTAACTGTAAAGAAAATCCATTGCTAAAAAGAGTCAATAACATTGTCTAACATTTCTGTGTAATAATGTAGTTTATATAAGTTTCTAGGATTACTATCTAATGAGGTGTTTCTCCAAATACCTCAGTCCTTAAAGTGTTTATATTGATGTGCAGTATTTATATGTTTGTATTCCCCAAACCTTAAGGCTGCCTGGTTCTCATTGCTCATTAATGTCCCCACCAACAAGGGAACAGGAGGCATTATCAGTGATAAATCAAATCAGTTTTGCTGCTTCCTGAAAGCTACATTGATTGCCATGTGTTTTTGGATGGAACAAAGATGAGGTAGAATTTATGAGCAAACGTGAGGATGAGGATGCAGGCTTATGAAACTCATCCAGTTAATCTCCGGTTAGCCCATTACTTAAGTGAAAATTGGTAATCATTAATATCATGGTAAGAATTTGTTGTGTGGACTTAGGTGGTTAGAGAGAGTGGTAGTTTGTGTGATGTTTAAGAAATGATGTGAGATCAGACTTAACTGTGTGATTTTGGCAAGTTAATTAACCTTTATAAGTCTCTGTTTGCTCTTAAAATTGGAATAAGTTGTATTATGAGTGAGATAATACATGTGTTATGTTAAGCACAGTGCCTAATACATAGTGAGGAGGTCTCAATTAATATCAGCAGATAATATTACTGATGAAAAGGCATTATTTCCATTTTGGGTATACTCGAATGTTCTTTTAAGATGTCATTTCTACTTTAAAGGGTTATACACAATTCCCTCCATTATTTTAAAAAGAGAAAATTAGTACTAGGGTTTAACTATATACAGATGAAAGACTTGAAATGGACATTTCATGTTGCTCAAATTGGATTCTATGTTTCTGTTAAGTAGATATTGTTTTTAAAAAGCAAAACTTCCTATTTTCTTTTGCTATAAAGTCAAAAATCAAATCTTAAAGTACATTAAGGAATGTTTACTTGTATATTATAAAAAGTCAATATGAAGTTCAAAACTTTGTAACTGAATTTTGAGGTTTTGCCTTACACCTGTATAGAGAGTGTAAAACTACAACTAACCAGAATCTACCTGGTCTGAATACTAATATTTTGTCTTCATTTCTGTGTGAACATTTCCTCTATTTCCTCTATTAGGAATTCCTCCTGGTATTAAGCTGAAACCTGCTTCTTTGGCCTCCTACTATTGGAAGGTGTGTCTTTTCTAGGCTCAACTTCCCCTGCTTCTTCACATTGCGTCTTCAACAGACCCCAGTTGTCCTGAGTGGTCTCTGGTTGGCCTTGACCTTAAAGTCAAAAGCAAGGATTGTTGCTAAGAAGCTATTTGTGTGAGATATCCTCAGTTTCTCAGAGTATTGTTGGGATCACTTTTCCTTTTTATATGAATGCAACGTTACTAAAGCTGTACAGAATAGCTCCGTGCCTTACAGACTCTCATTTATTACCTGAGAATATGCTTATAAACCTTTGGCCTTTCTTGACTATTCAGTTTGTTATTAGCAACTGTTTGTGTAATGGCGTTTTAATTTATTTGTGTTTTACTCTTAGTTCTGCCAGTTTTTCAACTGTTTATTTTTTAAAATCTTGACCCATAATATCCAGTAATAAGTAAGAAGTAGAGGTATTGTGCTTTCCTTCTAGGAGTGTTGTGATAACAAAACCTATAAATAAAAAATTATGATGTTTTACTTTTAAACAAAAGGCAGGAAGAGCCCATGTGTTAAACAGCTGTGGTGAAAGCAAAGAACACTGACTTTTTAAAAAATTTGATTTCAAATCTGGAACTTGCAACTTACTTGCTGTGTGATCTTGGCTAAATCTCTCTGTTTCTCTAACTTTAAGATACTTTGTGAAATGGAGAAGATATTTCCTACTTTATGGATTGAGAAAATAAAATAATATATGCAAGCAGTGTTTCATAAACTGAAAGTCACTAATATAAAGATAATATATCTCGTCTCTGTGCTAAGGGACCACATGAGCAAATGGTTATCTTTGTGTAAGCATTTAAATCAAGAGTATTTTCAAAGTTTGCTTTAATTTTAACTCTGCTGTAATAAACCTTGAATCTTTCATCTTTATTGTTGGACTTAAACATATAATTATACTGTTAAAAAAAAAAGAAGAAGAGTTGGGCCAGGCACAATGGCTCATGCCTATAATCCCAGCACTTTGGGAGACCGAAACAGGCAGATCAGTTGAGCCCAGTTATTCAAAAGCAGCCTGAGCAGCATGGCAAAAAATACAAAAAATACAGAAATTAGTCAGATGTGGTAGCATGTATCTGTGGTCCCAGCTACTAGGTTGGCTAAGGTGGGAGGACCACCTAAGCCCAGGATCCATGATCACTGCACTGTACTCCAGCCTGGGCAACAGAGTGAAACCCTGTCTCAAAAAAAAAAAAAAAAAAAAAGAATATTTGGTCAGCAATAAATAAAGTAAAAGCAATTAGGAACTCCAGGTAAAGTAAGAAATTGTAGAATGAGGTCATGATCCAATCAGAATGCACAAAAAATATGACATGATTTTGAGCAATTATGAAAATTAAGAAAAGGAAATCTATTTGACCTTTATTCTAGTAACATGTTCTTTCAAATGACGGAGCTTATAAAAATGGAACTCTAAAAATAGAAATGTAATTCTAGCACATTACTTGTTTTCACAACAAATGATATTTATATTCTATTTATATTCATAACAATGTAAACAGATTATTTACCTTTAATTTTTAGGAACAACTTAGAGACAAAGCATAGAAAGAGTAGTTGACAATTTGGGGTACAAATGGCAGTCAGAGGCTAAGATATAGAAGGGGATTGGAGAATTGGTGGGAAGGGGAGAATCACTGATAGCCTATTTTATGTTGTGTGGAGTTAAAAATTGATCGAACAACAGCTAGAACCTGAAGTATATTGTTTAAAGTTAGCAGTGGCCAGTAAAAGAATAAAACTATAACAACTGGGAGGAGGGGGTAAGAATAATAAAGGATAATGTGAATTAAGTCCTTATTTCTTAATGGGAGGTCAGTAGATGTTGTTTATGGCTTTTGAACTAAGAACTACAAGTATAATTATATTATTTAGAGTTTTGAATGTAGATTATCAGAAGAGTTAGAAACAAATGACTAAAGGTAGTGGCTTTGGGAAGCAGTGCTGAAGTGGGGCAGGTATGGGGCTGGAACCTATTCTTTTCCATTATAAGACACTCTATACTGTTGTAATATTTTTATGGTTTACATTATTAGGTTGATACAAGCATGGTTTTCTAACTACTGATAACCAAAAGTCATAGATGGATACTGTGGCATATTTGCTGCCATCTCCAAATCTGGAAGATATACAGTGATTATTCAAACCTAAAGTTACCTCACCTTCCTGCCATCCATACTCTGCCGCTGTCTCTATATTCTGCTTTGACTTCTAGGTAGCATGAATTGTTTTTGCTTGCCAGTCTAGGATCAGCCTGTGTCACATTATATTTTATGTCATCTCATTCTTAGTTCTCTTGTTCACTGAAATGTCAATCTGGTTAATTTCTATAAAATAAAACATACTGAAGTTATAGGCATATGATGGTAAGAGAAACAATGTATCTACTGCTTAGAAAATAACTTGCATTATACCAATACTTTATATCACGATTTCACTATTAAAATTATGCAGAGGAGAATATTAATTGACTCGAACACTGGAAATTTTTTGGAAACCCTGTTTTCTGTATTGCTCTATTAAGTTTACCTTAACTTTTTTATTTAAATTAACATGTTTTTATTCAAGAGGTCATAGTAGTTTACCAGATTAGTTTGGTCATGGCAAAATTGTGACCACATCATTACTAAAATATTCATTTTTAAGAATAGTTCAATACAGGGATTCCAATGATAATGCATATATTCTGCTTTATATATGATTGTATTTGAAACGATTACTTGCATATCATTTCTCTGCTCCCTCCCTCAAATGTGCATAATCAGGAGTTAGAAAGATGACTGGCTGTCAGAACAGCTTTTAAATTTTTGGTTGGAAAAGGTGCATATCTTTAGAATATGGTAGATTCTCTTATTAGTTAGCTAAATATATTCACTGATTAAGATTGAAGTATAGGCAGATTTAGATCAACAATAGCAACTAGTAGCAATTAAGCAAATTTGATGGTGAGATTGTGGGTGGGGATTGAAGGCCAAAGAGATGCTATTTTCTAGCATTAACTTTAGAAGAGACCAAAAAGCTGTTTTAAGCCACAGGTTGGAAGGGGGAAGGTGGAGATGGAGAGACATTCCTGCCTCTAACCATATTTGATAATGAACATTTTGGTCAGTTATTCATTCATTCTTCCACCCATCTGTCTAGTGTTTGTTTGAGTACCTACTGTAACACTTATTGGTGGGTGTTGTCAGGATGTTAAGGGGCTAAAACTTGGCATTCTGTTATCCCTGACATTCTGTTATTTCCTGACATCATGCTATCTACAAGAGTGAGATTGTATTTCAAAAGGACAGTCGTCCTTTCCTTATTAATCATATACTCCATAAGCATCTAACTTCCTTGATGGCTTCAACCTCAAATCACCCAGCAATGACTTTCAGGAATTCCATTTTTTAACTAATAGATTATTTATATTTTCCATATCGCATTTGTTATTTCCTAAAAGTACATGTAAATCCTTAAATGTTTTTGAATTTTTGTGTCACTCTAACAACAACAACAAAATATATGCAATGGGAAAGAGTTCGGTTAATCAAAATTTAAGCCAGTTTACATAATAGCATTTAAATCTTTTCTAAATTTTTCCCCAAACTATGAATCAACCCATTATTAGTGATTAGTTTGATCTAGGGAAAAAAAAGTTTTCTCTTTTCCATTTGGTTTTTAATAGCACAAAGAAATTATATCAATTCGAAAAATACTCAAACTATTTGGATGTTATTTTGTCAGATTATATATAGTACATAGAAAGTTGAGGTCAAGGGAATAGGAGGAGTAGCTTCATTACACCAAACAAAATAGTGTTTCCTTCTGTCTGCTGTGACACTTTATGAGCATTTCACCAGCATTGCTGACTTTTTCTGGGTCGTGTTTGCTGCTTCTTAACTCTGCAGTATTGGCAGTGCTGGCTCACTCCACCTTTTCCTCTTCTACTTATGCGGCCTTGTGTATGCTGTTTTTAACACTCGCATAGTGCTTACCATGAGCCAGGCACCATTCTTCATTAGACAGGGAAAGGAGATACTTCCTTTTCCACTCCTCTTCTACTCTGGTATTGAAGATATCCTCAAATGAAGTACCCATGTTTTCTCCAGAGTTCTATCTAGTTGCATCTGACCAGCTCTTTTTCCTTTCATTTCTGGCAGAACTAGTGTCTGGGGGCTCCTCACTCTTCTACAGCTGTGTGTGTCCATCAGAGCCATAGCCTCAGAGCCAGAGGGTCATGGGAAGCAGGATCTCCTGTCCACCCCCACCTCCTTTCTCCATTTGTAGTGGGCCAACTGCCCTCCTCACCTCTGCTGTCTTCTGCTGTCTACCTAGGGTCTGAAGAGGCATAAGTCTTCATGGGCATCTGGCCACGGATCTGCTTTGCCTGTTTAATGATGTTGATGTCAGCTTTGTCCTGAACCACATACCACCCATAGTTTGTAGACACCATTCCCTTATTGGGGGCCAACTGAGACTTATAACTGAACTTTTTACAAAATCCATAAAAAGTCCTTGATTCTCTGCTAGGTCTCTGATTATCATCTTGTCTGATTTAAAATGCTAAACAGAATTGAATCATTGGAAGATACTGGAAAGGATCACTCAACATTCTTGACCTTCACTACCTTCTACCTCTGCCACCCAAGTTTTAAGAAGAAACAACCAGGTACAGTGGTTAATAATAATCATTTAAGTTGCTGCAGTACAGATAGAAGACAGTATAATACAGTAATGAAGGCACCCAAGTGTCAGAGTTAGTCTGTTACAGATTCAAATACCAGCTCTACTTTTTGATTGTTTAGCATTGGCCAATTGACACAATTACTTTTAAGTTCCACATATGAAAATAAACCTGATAATGGTATTTATCTTATAGGATGTTACGCAGATTCAGTGAGATAATGTATAAAGAACTTAGCACAAAGACTGATGGATTGAAAGCACTAGGTAAACATTTCTTCTTTATTTTTGCTGCCATTGAGAAGCAGTTTACATGTACCAGATTTGGCAGTGCATTGACTACTTTATATGCACATATCTACTTCATTAGGAGCTCCACAAATAGCTTCACCCCAGATAGTGCTGCCGCCAAAGCTCTCTGAATTTTGTCATAGAGGGCAGTGGCAATTGATGGCCCCAGGGCACCTAGCTTTACTCAGAAAAATGTCCTTCATCAACTTGTTAGTGCCAAGAGTGAGCAAGCTTTTTCTAAATCTTCCAAGAGAGATCCTGGTAAATAAAAGGGTTCTTTCTCCTGTCAAAGTGCTGGGTGGTCACCACATCAACAAACAGGGATTCAGTCACTCACTTGCTCTCCAAATTGAGGTCCCTGAGTAGTGAATGACAGTTTCTGGGTAACAGCCATCTACTTGGTAAAGTTCATCCATTCATTCAAAGCCACCTAACTTCCACACAACTTGTTCCTGAAACAGGAAGCAGTCAATGTGGCCAATAAATGATGGCTTATATGGAAATAGGTCTTTCCTTTTCAGGACCATTATATGTAACTGTGCTCATGCCCTGCTTGACTCAAGCAGCTTGTTTAAAGAGCATGCCTTCTTCTATTTGTCCCATACATAAGCACTACAGGTGGCTGGGTATAGTGACTCATGCTTATAATCCCAGCAGTCTGGGAGGCTGAGGCAGAAGGATCACTTGAGGCCACGAGTTCAAGACCAGCCAGGACAACATAATGAGACCTCATCCCTAGGAAAAAAAATTAAAAATTAGCCAGATCTGGTGGTGTACACCTGCAGTCCTACCTACTTGGGAGGCTGAGGCAGGATTGCTTGAGCCCAGGAGTTCTAAGTTACCTATGAGTTACGATCACGCCACTGCACTCCAGCCTGGGCAACAGGGGAATATCCTGTCTCTAAACAATATATATATATTTTAAAAGTACCGCAAGAGTCTCTTATCTGATTTGAGAGCCATGTTTCTTAACCAAAGCGGGGACTTTTTCTTCTGATAGGCTAACTCATGAGGTCACAGAATGAGACAGAGTCTTCCATGGTGATCCCTCATAGCCACCAATAGAAAAGTAATTCAGTGAGAATGTGAACAGTGTAAATTAGATTAAGAATCTTGTAGTATTTACTCCTTTAGCTACCTTAGCACTGTTGTCATCTTGAACTGGGTAATTCTTTGTTGGAGGAGCTGTTCTGTAGCAGCACCCTCCATCCACCAGAAATCTCTCCAGGCATTGCCAAATGTCCCTGGGGGTGAGGGGAGCTAAATCACCCACAGTCAACAGCCATAATATATAAAAATATCTTTCCATGAAAGACAGACTCTCCAGTTGTTTCTTCTAGATAGACAAGAGAGTTTGTCAGTTACTCCTATTAAATTTTCCCTCCTGAAAGGACTATCTTCTGGAAGTGACTTTTTCTTTTTCTTATAGGTTGTTAATCTGGTCTTTGCTGCTGTGTTCTTAATCCAGAAGACATTAGATAGTCAAAGGACAGGGAACTATCGTGAGAAGACTGAGTTTTATTCCAGCACTGCTATTATTAGCCTTGGCACTGAGCAGATCCTTTAACTACTCTAAACCTTAGTTTATCTATCTGTCATCAAGGTTGTGGAAAGAGAAATATGTATGTACAAAAGCATCTTTAAAAAACAGAGCAGTCACCTAGCACTCAGATCTTGGTTTCTAACACCATTCTTTAGTATTAGAAGCCAGGGCTCCTTGGAGAAATCTCTGACTTTAGGCCTGGGGCAGGAAATATACAAGATGACCTAGAGCATCTTGTAGTGCTAGAAAGTAAATAAATGCTTTTAAAAAATTATAATGATGGGGATATGTAAAAGGGACACAGGAATTAAAGGATAGAGCTCCCAATGGCTAATGCTGGAACAATTTGAGAACAAAATAAATAAAGTAGTATGGGATTATAACCCAGAGTATAAAATAACCATCAATGAGTCTGCTATAAATAAGTGATTAACAAGTAAATTAATGGGGAGAAGAGACTAATCTACCACTCAAAAGATTCCCAAATAATTTATGTGCACATTTTACCTTCAAGAAGGCAGAGCATGAATTTTTACTCCTTAAGGATAGCCTGTGCATTGTACTTCTTACAAAGAGTACAGTATGGAAAGAGGGGGGAAAGAGTAACTTTGCAGTGGGGCAGCCTGACAAATACTGTCCCGGCCAAATCCTCCAGATCAACATCAACAGTGACCCTTGATAGGATATACCCTTAATATAACATGAGAATGGCACTTTATCTCCATGGTCTTCCACCCAACAACACATAACCTAGTCTAATGAAGAAAAAGTCGGACAAATCCCAATTGAAGGACATTCTACAAAATATCTAACTAGTACTCCATAAAACTGTCAAAGTTACCAAAAACAGGGGAGGTCTGAAACTATGTCACAGTCACGAGTAACCTAAGGAGACATAACCAGTAAACATAATATGGTATCCTGGATGGGATCCTAGCATAGAAAAGGGACATTAGGTAAAAATTAAGGAAATCTAAATGAAGTGAGGACTTTAGTTAGTAATAGTGTATCAGTATTGCTTCACCAGTTGTGACAAATGTACCTAATATAAAGGAAATCTAAATGAAGTGAGGACTTTAGTTAATAATAATGTATCGGTATTGCTTCACCAGTTGCAACAAATGTACCGTAATATTGAAAGATATTAAAAGGGAAACTGAGTGTGAGGTGTATGGGAACTCTGGACTATCTTTGTAATTTTTCTGTCCATCTAAAACTATACTAAAATTAAAAATTTATTTTAAAAAGCATAGCTAAATAAAGGTAAGACACTATTATAAGTAATGATTATTTTATCCAGAAGGATATTGTCGAGCTCTGGTGTATAATTCCCTTAGTTTTAAAAGTCTATTCGTGAAGTCATTCCCCAGCTTCCCTCTCTGAGTGATGTTTAATGTCCTTATGGATCGTACTTCATCTCTTCTCCCACTAGCTTGGAGCAGTTTTAGGTTTCCAACTAAAGAAGCTGAAGGATATCATGTAACAGTTCTTCACCTTCTTGGCATAAATCCTGTGGCAGATCGTGTTTACTTTTTCTTATGAGGAAATCCACATATGCTCCCTTCATCTCCCATCCACTCAGAAATACAGCTGCCTTTACAACTTACCAGTGCTTTTTTCTAACCAAGGTCTGAAAGGTTGTTTAGTTTCTTTGTTCTCAAGGGGAATGGAAAAAAGCAGGAAGGTACTATGGTAGCACCCCACAGCACCAACTTGCCCAGTAGGAATGAAGCACCAACTTGCCCAGGAGGTACTGCAACTAGATGTGTACAGAATAAGAAGGTAAGATGAGAGGATCCTTCAGAATGTGTCACCACATGTAAAATCTTGGAGGGACAACACATAAGCAGATAGAAAAGTTTAATATAGGTAACTACAATTAGTTACCTCTATGATACTCTTGCCTTTTTGGCTGTAGCCATTATAACTAACTGTATAATTAGAAGTCATTCCAACCACCTTTATTTCAGTGAACAGTATTGTTTATTCATTCTGGGCATGTAGCACTGTATAAAGTATGTATTTGAACATAGTTTGTTATAGAAATTAAATTTAGAATCACTCCAGTATATAGAGTAGTGTTCTGCAATCCATTGGTGAAGAAAAATTGACCAATCAAATTTCCTTAATGGGACCAGTGATTTATGGGACTGCCTCAGTAATGCTTTTCAGTTCTGAGAACTTCAGTGAGGTGAGCATTTGCCAGAGTCAGGTTTACTGATGATATTAAAAGTATTGGTTAATATAAAGATAATAGCACAAACAACATGTGCTTACTATTGTTTAGGCTTGTTTGACATCGCATCTCACCCATGAAGTTGGGAAGGTAATATATGGCCACTTCTGATATGTGAGGTCATGGGCAAGGACATGAAGCTGAAAGAAACACAGGTGTACAGCCTAAGCCACTTGATTCTGGGCAGAGTATTTCCCCTTCTAGTCTGCACTAAAGCCTTGGCATGGTTTCATGATTATAATTATTACCTGTACTTTTTTAAATGCTCTATTTCTGGACCAAATCATGTTTGCTTATTATTTGGATCCAAATGCCACACTTGTAGATTTATGCACCTACAGCTGATAATTTTAGGAACCATGGACTAAGGTTAATTTACACCTGGAGGAGTGCTGACCAATAGAACTTCCTGGAGGGATGAAATAGTCTATATCCAGGCTGTCCAATGTGGTAGCCACTAACCACATGTGGCTATTGAGCACTTGGAATGTGGCAGGGAGTTGCAGGAACTGACTTAAATTTTACTTAATTTAACTTTAAGTAGCCACCTGTGGCCCATACCTGCTAGAGCACCAGTCTAGACAGTGTAGGAATCCTCCATGTGATGCAGGCTCCCCTGCTACCTTAGCTCTGGGCCTTGCTTGCACACACTTGGCTATTCTTTTCGAGAAAACATTTCTGTAGTACCTTTTTTTCTTATGCTTAGCATGGTTGGAATATATAGATCACTAGCAGAACAAAGTTCCTTCTCAGTTTTGGCACACTTAAATCTAAAGCTGTAAGTTCTTAGACTCATCACTAAAAAATAAAATTCACTGAGTTTTGTTCACCATACTTTTTTTTAGGGGAAATGAGGAAACAACGATCCCATATGTTCTTGATTCCACCTTTGAGAGTTTGAACCTTTAGAAAATTATTATTGGCAATAGGTTTATGTCTTTAATTCTAAAAACAAAGGCTATTTTCTTTTACAGATGCAAATCTATTAATTTGATGCCTACAAAGTTCAGTGACACTTGAAGTTCAGATTGAGTGATATTTACAGAGTCATGTGAAAATCCAGTCACATGATGTTTGTTAGGTTAAGAATGGCGTTCCGAGATTATAGTCTAGGAAAGGGGGAACTGCAGTGTATAATTTCATAAATGCATTGCAGATAAACATTAAAATATTAAGACAATGACAGCTATTTTTATTATTGTTGTTAACTTGAGCAAGTAAATTCAGAAGCTCTATGGAAGGAATCAGAAAAAGTGACAGTTCTTAATTATCTCACATTTCCTTAACTAGAAAATCTTAAGGAGTGAGGAAAGTACAAAGGCAACAAATATTACTAGGGGTAATACAGTAATGCAAAAAGGGAAGGAGGAGCTGTCTCACAAGAAACTTTTTCTTCTCCAAACATGGTTTTTCACTTCTTAATACAAGTGCTTTTTAAATTTAATTTTAATTTAATTTAATTTAATACACAATTTTTTCCCACAGATTGTGATATTAAAAAAAACTTTTTATGGTAGGATACAGGAAATAGTGAAGTTAATGTAAAATGTCACTTAATGCAAATTTGAACAGACCAAATTACCAACTGGTTGCTTTTCTATACTAAACAGTTTTACAGTGTTGTATTAAATTCGCATTTAATGTGAGTTTCTGATTTAACACTTGTTTTTATTCTATTTCTTGGATTCATTTTCATGGTCATGAAACTATTATGTCAGTTCTTTATTATTACTTTACTATACATTGTTATTAAATGTGAACATATTTTTAGCTAATAGAGCCCTGCAGTCCCCCAGAAGCTCTTTTCATGCTGCCTTCTAGCCAACGTCCCTTTCCTGGAGAGACACCTAACACCACAGATTAATTTTGTCTCATTTTTAATTTTATATACATAATTATACAGTATATATTTTCCTGCGTCTAGTGTCCCTTCCTCAACATTGTGCTCCTGTAATGTGTCCCTGTGCTGAATGTCACAGTAATTCATTAGTTTTCATTGCTGTACAATATGCCAGTATATTAATATAACTACACCACATTTTATTTATTCATCCTACCCTTGGTAGACACAGGTTAATTTAGTTGGGGACTGCTACAAATAATGCCTCATGAACATCATTTCCATGTGATTTTCATGCCTATTTACATGTTACTCTTAGATCTACACCTAGAATTAGAATTGCCACATTATAGAATGTATCTGTGAGTTCAGTTTTAGTAGGAACTGCCAAATAATTTTTCACAGTACTTGCACGGTGTGAGTTCCAGATACTTTATATTCTCAATATCCCTACCAGTACTCGATGTTGTCAGAAATATTTTTTTCCACTTGATATCTATAATCATTATCATAATTTGCCTTTTAGAGAACACCAGTAGTTTTAGACCACAGATGTCCTGACACACACACAGTGATCGTCAAATATACCTATTCCCAGCTCTCCATAGACCTGCTGGAAAAAACCCTTGAAGACAGTGGCCTCTGACCCAGCTCACTTTGGGTTGTATAATTTGGAATTTGGTCCTGCAGTGAAACACTTGGGTAAGGGAAAGGAGGCGATGCACTGCTGTGAGCCTGAGGCTTTTGGTGGGGTAAGAAATACTTCAGGAGTTAATACTACCGAGTTTGCCAAGTGCTCTCAGAGTGTGTTTGTTGAATTTTTATAGTAAAGTAATTCTTCATAAATAGTCCTTAGTTTACTCAGTTGAATACAACAAATTGCTTTTTGGTAATTACTTCATTCTGAGCCTTGAATGTGGAAATGTAAAACGGATGAGAGATAATGACTAAGAAAGATTCAAAGAGATGCCCTACCTAATTAGTAATCAGGGAAATGCAAGGTAAAACAATGATGAGATGTCCGCTTTCACTTAGTGTATTAGCAAAAATTAAGAATCTGACAGTATGACCTGATGAGAGCGTGGGGTAAGTGTACACATATATATGCTGCTAACCATGTTAAAAACTATTGTCCCCAACAATTCTGAAAGCAAACTCGTGTGTATATTAAGATTAGAAATGCAGATATGCAGTAAGCCAGCCGTTTCACATTTATAAGCCCTAAAGAAGTACTCACATGGGTACATGGACTCATATACAATGTTGTTTACTCCAGAATTTATAATGAAAAAAATCACCAAAGGACTGTTGTATTCATATGCTAGATTGCAATGTTGTGGTTAAAAAGAATGAAGTGTTTCTAGAAAAGTAAGCTGTATGAGACAAAAAATTTTGTCCATGTTTTCAACAAGTCAAACAATGAATAGTATGTAGTAGGTGCTCAGTAATTATTTGTTATAATTACATGGCTAGATTTAAGTACATGGCTAGATTTTGAAGTCATTCTGTTGGGTGAAGAAAGCAAATTCCACAAAATGTGTACTAGAAAATACACATATATGTGTGTAAATCCATAACACCTTATTGGAAAGATACACACCAAAATATGAACTACATATGTGTGTATGCAAGTCCCTAGAAATTTATCTTCAAAGTATACAGTGCAGAAGTGTCCAAGGAAAGAATACAGTCATGGGTTCTTAGTTTCTCTTTCTGGTTAGGCCAGTAAAGCCCCTTCCTCATCCCTCTTTTCTGCTTATCATTACAGACAGAAACTAAAAACTATGTCTTCGGGCTGCTAAAAGCCTAAAACAAAACAAAATAGAACAACAACAACAAAATAAGCCAGGTTGGACAAGCTTGGTATGACACTAAAATGACAACAATGATACCCATCAGGGTTTAGGGACCAGTAATTGAGAGTACTATTTAGAGAAGACTTCAGACTTTTTTTTTTATGTTTCAAAATTTAGAACATATATCTGGAAATTTGTAAGTGTTCACATATATTACTTGAGTTATTACAAGATAACTTTAAAATAACATTTAACCTTAGAAAGATAATTTCCGTGTTATCTGGTAGGTTGATACTTACTGAGTCAGGAGCTTCTCCCTGTGGAGCCCCACAGTCTCTACACAGATATACAGAGCATCTGATCTTGCTAGACCTAGTCCTCCCAAAGGAAATTCCTTAAATGTGTGGAATAAATTGCGGGGGGGAAGGCTGTTCAGATATTTTACATATTTCTTTAAGAATAAACCAACTGTTTGTGTAGTTTCTGTCTTTATTCTGAATTTGTATTAAAAGTGTACATTTTAAATTTTTCACTAATTGTATTTAAATCTTTACAACAAGGCTGTAAAATGTCTTAATAAAAGGGATAAAACAATAAGATTAGTAGATATGGCAGTAAGGATTGTGTAATGAAAAAAAATCAAAGAGACCAAGATTTTCATTCTATCCTGCTGTTTTCCTCATTACGTCATGATGATAAGCAAGTCTGCCTCTCTAGGCCTCATTTTCATATCTGCACAATGAGGAGATTAGGTTTTGTGGTCCCCACGGTTTTAGTAGCTACCCCAAGTTTCTCTGCTCAGTCCTCTGAGAATGATCTAATAGACCATTGGGCCATCTGGCCCAGTGTTTTGTCCTGGAAGTAACAAAAAGTAGAACCACCCTGCCTCCCGCTCAGTAGGACTTCTAGGGTTTTTTCGTAGCATATGTTTCAAAATATGTTTTGAAGGTGAGTAGCATTTTGATAAGGGAAATCTTGAATTTTTGACCCATGCAGGGCAATTCTGTGATGCAGTGTGTCCCATAGCATTTCGTGGTTAATCGACTGCCTCTACTCAAGCCAGAGGAACTTGATAAAGTAAAAATAGCTCTCACACAAAATGTTTACTATGTGTAAAGCATTGTGCTAAATGTTTCACATATATCATTGCATATAATTCACATAATTACCTAATGGGGTGAGTGTTATGACTATGATCATTTTATAGATAAGCCAACAGTCTGAATGACTAAAGCACTTACCCAAGGAGATTGCACAACTAAGACTTGACTCAAGACTGTCTGATTTGGGTCCATACCACCCAGGAACACTGGAGACCATATCGTGTAATATACTTTATCTGTGTGTCTACTCTGGTACAGAACTTTGTCCTCTGAAGCTTTTCAGTAGAAATGGAATAGCAACTCTCCTTACATCAGCAGCAACAGCTGTTTCTTAATGAAGTCACCTGCAAATTATGAATTTCTTTCTGCCATCCCTGCTACCCTGCTCCATAATGATTTAATTTGCTGGCATGAGACATTTAGATTAAGTTCCTTTTGATGTTTTAAATTAATTTTTTATCTGGAGGGCAAAACATTTTCTTTGCCATAGTTTTTAGATAAACTGTTAATTGGTCAAAGTCTAGTGCAGTTTTCTCTTTACTCACATTTTTCTTCAATGAATACACATAGGGCATTTAGTGTTTATTGCTAACATTTGCCAAATAATTGTGTGCAAAATATTTGTCTCATTTAAATTGGATTTTGAATGTTTTCTTCTTATTTATTAATTCTAGAGTTTAGAGTTCTCTAGATTTATATTGACATATTTCCTTTTAAAAATAAATAGTCCAATCACTTATGTCATATGCTTTCTTAACAAACTTTTTCCTAGGTCAAAAGAAAGAATATAATTTTTATTAGAAAATAGTTTCATTATTACAATATTGTTTTATTCAGATCCTCTGGGAGCTGATATCTCTGCATTAATAACTATGCCTATTCCCTGCCTACAGCAGATTTCTTCCACTTTATTCTGAAAGATTGAAGGTATGCACTCAATAAATGGATCATGTATCTTAAGAAATCATGGAAAAAAAATATTTCTGTACCTACATTTCCTTTTAAGATCAATAGAGTCTATAGCTATAGAAGTAAATGTTTTCTTTTTTATTGTGGACATAATGTATTCTAAAGAGAGAAAGCAAAAAAAAAAATCCTTTAAAATATTTAATTAGATAGATGGTAGATACATATATATATATTATATAGGTAAAGACTAAGTTTATAACCTTATTTTTTATATTTTTTTCATGTTAACCGGGTAAAGAGTTACTTAATTTTTGGTTTAAAAAGTCTGTCTTTATGTTTGAAAAGTATATGTGATTGTTATTTTATTATGATTATACATTTGTTAATTCTAAAAAATAACCAAAATACATAAACTTGTTGCATTAATTAGATTGGAAGGAGGCAGTGTGAAAGAGGCAAAAATAAGACCAGAGAAGGAAAAAGAGGAATTGAAATGGTTAAAAGTCCTGCTTAGAGTAGAATATTCTGGGAACCCAGCCATACCCAGCCATTACTCAACTATGAACCCCTCATGCCCAGGTTCCCACTGTATTTCTACCTGAGTCTCTGCCCACTCCTTACAGAGGCTATGAAGAGCTGCCTCCAGGCTTTCTTTACTCTGAGCCTCATTACTGATCATTGTGGAATGAGTACTGGGTTCCCATCACAGATTATTTTCGTTACTTATATTGATTTGGGAGCTGAATTTAGCATAGTGTATACATACTGAAATGCTGTCTTGGCATTCTGTTAGGCTACCTACTACAGAAGAAAAACCAGGTTAGAAGAAACAGTGAAAGTTCTATTCCAGGTCTTTTGTTTGTTTAATAATTGAGCACTTCAGTCCTCAGTGTGGGGCAGATTTCCTTAAGACATTGATAGTTAATGACCCCTAATGTCTAGCTTATGATTTCTTTGTTCCTGTTATTTTTTCTGATCTCTTTGTGCCTCAGAGCTAGAGAAGTCAACTGTAACTTTTTTCAAAGGGATAAGCATTGCCACATTTCTGAGTCTGCTTTGCCCCGAGGCATCCCATTTTAGTTCTCCTAATTTTTTCCAGCTTCTCTCTTCTGAAGGAGGTAGAAGATTTCAAGTAAGGATAATGTCACTGGACTGACTTCTGTTGAAAACAAAACCCTCCCAAAATGGTTTTGTGCTTCACAAATACATTTTAAAACCGTTTGAAATGAAACCTTCAGTGTATCTCTTTGAAGCTAGCCCCTAAAACCTGTCCCAGGTTTTACCTGGAGGCATCTTTATTTTTCTGTACCAAGGAAAACATTCCTATTTCTTGCACAGTTAATTTGTAAGACTGTACTTAGGCAATAGTGCCTTTATTCATTCATCTCAAGCTACAAGCTCTTTAGTTCTTTCTGATGATATCATCATGTCATCATGTGCATTTTTTGGATCTTTCAACTTCCTTTGACATTCATGAGGGAAAATATTACCAGTGGTAGCTTTCAGCCCTAGACTTGTAGTGTCTTTCTGTGACCCCTGCAATTGCTCTTTTAATAAGCAGACCAAGTGAGCCTGAAAACATCTTATTCAGAGACTAAAAATAAAGTGTGCTAAAATCATAAAAGCAATAGCAAAGGCACATATAGATAGGTTTTAAAGAGATGGCAGAGTGAAGAGAGCCATCATCTGGCTCAGAATATACTAATAGAGAACCCAGGCCAGAGAATAATTGAGGGGTAGTTACATCATGGTGGGGATCCACTGTGATTAAAAGATACATAAAGGTATTTATGTTGTCTTTCATTAGTTTGATCACAAATGATTTTTTAATATTCACTCTGCTCAGAGACTTCATAGCCTTTAAACAAAGTCTCTTAAATTGATGATTTTATTATTCTTTTGGTACTTTCTAATAATAGTGTGTTATATATAACTAATTATAACTAATTGTATTTTTATTATGTTACTGTCCTGTAGTTATTAAATACTGCATATCAGGACTCAGCAAACCTTTTCTTAAAGGGCTGGATAGTAAATATTATAGGCTTTGGGCACCAAAAGCCAAAATCAAGGCTATTATGTTGATACTTATATTACCATTTTAAGATGTAAGCACCTTTCTTAGCTTGTGGGCTGTGGTTTGCCAACCTCTGGTCTTTATGGTCACCTGGTAAGTCTTGCTTGGTAGCTTTTTCCCACACACACTTACTTCTATAGTTAGGAATCCTCTGGTATTTGCCTGATATTAAGAGTATAAGCATGAATGTTAAGATGGTTCTTTTCTTAAAAGATCTCGGAGTCTCAGAAGAAAGAAAAATACATAAATATGGTTATTACAAGTGTTGATTATAGTGTAACATGATGAATGCCATCATTGATGTGCAGAGTGGGTATTGGGGAGGGCTCCTCATAGAAGGTAACTTTGTGACAAGCCTCCAAGGTTCACCAGGCGGCAGAGGGAGGGCAGTGTATTCCAGGAAGGGAGATAATATTTATGCCTTAACCTGAGATGTTTATTTGGAGTTTGTTTTCCCATCTCAGTGGAAGGTCTGAGTTTTCAGATAATAGCAGAGACAATATCAGTTCAGCGACTACAAAGAACTTCTACAGAAATCCTGAGGAAAAGCAGAATTGAATTTTATAATTATTATCCAATAATTATATAGCTAAACAGGCATACCATTTAAAGCTTTTGATTTCTGCTTCGGAACGCAAGTTATTTTTCTTTAACAGATAATGGTCACCAAATAAGTTAGATCTCAAACATATAGATTTAGACGCGTAAATGATGAAGTTTAGTGGACTAGGATTCTTGAGGACTCTATTCCATACCCAAGTTTGTTACTAACTGTAATTTTGAGTAAAATATGTGGTGGCTACTTAATCATCTTTAATATGACAAGGTTGAAGGATGTGATTTCTAAGGCTCCTTTCGGTTCTAGATATAATTAGAATGCATATTGATGGATACTTTTTTCCTCTGCAGAAATCTAATTTGGTGTTTCAGTTTTCTTTTCTGGCTTTCGAGTTCAGTGCCATGCTTAAAAGGCTTTCCACATTGCAAGATTTTAAGTACATTTATGTGTAAGGTTCAAAAAGAAGCGGATTTGTCTAAATGTATCCAAATTCTGAGCTCTCACTTATTAAAATTCTGATTAAAACCCAAACCCCTGAACTGTAATACTACATCATAATGTACCATGAGAAAGAAAAAAGAGTAAGGATTTGTGGTGACCCTGTAGTTACCATAGAGTCCCCAAATGCCTTGTAACTGGAGGGGCAGTATTGCACAAGCTCTGAAAGCAGACTGGCTGCATTCAAATTCCGATTCTGCCACATGGTAGCTGTGTGACTTTGGGCAAGTTCCTTAGCCTCTCTGTATCTCAGATTTTTCAGTTGCAAAATGAGAATCATGTAGGAGGAATCATATAGGACCTGTCCATGGGGTTGTTATGAGGATTAATTCCATTAATAGTTATAAAGGTCTTGGAACTGTGTCTGGCAAAAATAAGCACTCAGAGTATGTCAGTTATTATAAGGGTGATGATTATAAATAATCTATTTTAAAATGTGTTATTAAATTAAAACCATGGAAATGTTTTAAAATAAATGTTAATGCCATAGGAAATTCCTCAGATACAATGCTGAACAGAAACACAGGTAAAAAACTATATATGGTATCCTTAAAATTCCCACAGAGTTAGATATGAACAGAAAATATACTGGCAGGAATCACATAGAAGTATTAGTATGTTTGGTAGCTAGTCTGCAAAGATAGCTCCCTAATGAATCATGCCTCCCGGAAGTCACACTTTTCTGTTTTCTTCTTGAAAATGAGCTGGACCTCTATCATCAGTAAAATTCAGCAGAAGTACTACTGTAAAATTCCTAAGACTAGGTCATAAGGAGTCTTGCAGCTTTTGCTTGTCTTAAAACACTTGCTCTGAGGGAAACCTACTGCCACTTAACGAAGTCCAGCTACCCTGAGACCCAAATGCAGTGAGAAAGCTCAAGCTAGCTAAGTGGAGAGATGTTTGTTTCACCAGCTCTCACCGTTCCAGCCCACCCAGCCCAGGTGCCAGACAGTGAGTGAAGAAACCCTTAGATGATTCCATACCCCCAGGCACAACTCCAAGTGAGAAATGCCTGGCTGAGTTCAGTCAACCCTCAGAATCAGGAGATGATAATACACTGTTATTTTAACCCATCATGTTTGAGGTGGTTTGTTGTGCAGCAGTAAAAAACCCAATACAATGAATTTTCTGTAGCAAAAGTGTATCATATACAAGAAAAGCAATAATTTAATCTATTTAAATACTTATTTTTTCCATGTAGGTTCAACAGTAAGAGTTGATTATATTTTATGTATGTTTTTATATTATATATTTGGTTATTCTTAATTAAGCTACAAATTAATTTTACTAGAACACCCATTCATTAGCCATGCTAAATAAGTATAAATTTATTGGACTTAGAATATTTACATGTAAAAAATATAGAGTCCAGGAAGTATATTTATTCCTGGACAAATTGTGTACAAATTCTGTACTACCTATTACAGAGAATTTCCTTTTGCTAAGACATTTTTATAAGATTTTTCTCAACTAGAACAAAGGGAGGGATATTGGAATGTTTGCTTTGTTGTACTGTACAAGTCTACGAGAATCTAAGTCTGTGGTTCTTCATGTCCCTAGCCTCAGGAATCTAATTAAAGGTAGAGCCTACACCTGCTGTGATCCCCCAACGCACACAACACACTGATGAACAAAATGGTGCAAAGAATATTGGGGTTTCATTCACGCACCAAGGCCCATGTTTGGATTTTAGGATAAGAACCCAGGCTTAGGGCATTATTACTCCTCAAGCAGTGTTACAGAGTATTACACATAGACTATCCTATATGTTTATGTTTATTATATCAAAGAAATTATTTCATTATTCTAATGCTATTTCATCAATTCTATTTCAGATTTTATATTAAAAAGTTACTAACTTTGTCAAAACAATTATCTGAGTTAAAATCTCACCGAGTTGAAACTTTAGTATGTTCTTTTTTTCCTTTTTCTTTTGTTACCGTGGAGTAACTAACCAGGTGATATTTTATGAAGACATATAGAAGATACAACTGATGTGATACAGATATAGGTGGAAAGTATAGTGAAAAACAGAGTAATGCCTCATTAAAATAGCTGCTTAACTCCTCTGTCTATGCAAGGTATAGATGTGGCACAGACCTAGAAGGCTAGAGAGGGCTTTCCTATTTATATAATACACTGTCTGGACATTGAACAAGTAATCCTTTGTGATTATCATCTTTATGTGTGTTCTGAAATGAATTGCTTCTAAGTGAAATATAGCTCTGCATACTTTTGACTTTATTATTAAGAAAAGATATTTATGAAGAAACTGAGGATATTTGAACTAAATTAATTAAGGAAACAGTGCACTCTTGTGATAAAATTTGATCTTTAAAATGCATATTCCTTTGAATACCAATCTAGTTTTTTAAGAAAAATCCAAAGTTTTTGAGTTGAGATTTAAAGGGTAGCAGGGAGGCAGGGGAACAAACATCCCAGGATAATCATTTTTTACTGCTGTAATCACTCCGTGTTTCAGCAATTATTATTTTCATTTTCTAAGTGTTTCATATTTGAACTAGATGAGAAGTGATAAGTATGTAGAATTTGCTTTAAATACTTGTTAATTTTGGTTTTCTTTAAACTGTTTAAAACATTTATGCTGACATAAGCTCTTCATGTATTTACATTTTGTAAATTTATATGCAATAGAAACCTTTGAGTTATTTTTTGGAGGTGAAGAAAAACAATTTAGAGCCTGTTTACTTTTATTTCAGCTGTTTCTAAAAGGATTTGTAAATATTTTATCTTGAATTGCATAGAGATAATCATTAAAATTGGAACTTTATTCCAAAGCATCTTGTTTAGGTTATCTATTGCTCCATAGAATACCACTACACAAAAGAGTATTATGTCACTTACGGATTCTGGGCTTAGTTGGGTACTTTTCATGTGGGGTCTCTCCTGTGGTTGCAGTCAGAGGTCAGATGTCAGCGGGGACAGTAGTCATCTGAAGGCATGACTGGGCTGGATGTCCAAGGGGCTCACTATATGTCTTGCAGTTGAAGCTTTTAGCTCAGCACTCAGCTGGGGCTGGCAGTTGGAGCACCTACAACACAAATTCTTCATATAACCTATTCCTCACGGCATCTCAGGTAGCCTCAGATTGGTTGCACATCTTAACATGGCACATGGCTTCCAACAGATAAGGAGTTGAAGCTGCCAGGCCATTTAAGGGCTACACCTGGAACTAACACAGGGTCATTTGCACCACATTCTATTGGTCAAAGCGGTAAAATAACCTGCCCAGATATAAAAGAATGGAACAATTAACTCCAACTCTAGACATGTGAGGTGGGAGATATTGTTGTGTCCATCTTGGAAACTCAGTCCACCTCACATCTTTTACGTTTTATGTTCAATAAATTTAATATCTGTTCTATGTGTAGATCACATGTAGGAGAACATGAAAATGCCCCTTCAGTTATAATGAGCTACTGAAAACTAATGCTACTTTGAGAAGTGCAGTAACAGGCACAGGATCCTGGCTATTTCACCTCTAGTGATAGGCTCCCTGCAAAAGGATCAGAAAGAGTTGTGTCTAGGTAAGTAGAAGGTGTGGAAGGGAATTCTTATTGGGGATTTTGTGCCAAGCACTATGAGATGGATACTTTACCCATACTACTTTTTTTGTTTTTTAAGAGATGGGATATCTCTGTGTTGCCTAGGCTAGGCTCAAGTGATCCTCCGCCTCAGCTTCCCAAGTAGCTGGGACTATAGGTGCACATCACTGTGCCTGGCTTTCTTCTCTGTCATTTAATGAGATTTTATAGGTGAAGAAATTAAGAATTAAAATTAAAATTTTTAAGTAAATTTCTCAAAAATCCTGATATTGTAAGGGGCAAACCTGGGATTCAAACTTAGGCCATTTGACTTCAAAGTGTGTGCTTTTTCTACTTTACATACAAAAGTATTGCTCTCAAGGCTGAGAAATGAAAGTGAATGTGAAATAGTACAGTGAAAAACATAAAACAGTTCATCATTAAGTCTTTACCCTCACATATGTCCTTCTTATAAAGGAAATAAAAATAAATTTTATTTTACTTAAAAGATTTTTACTTAAAATGTTTTTAAACATAGACACAGACTTGAGCATTTTTATCAGATAACGTTAAATATGTGTAATCTGGTTTTGTACTTCTAGTCGAAATAGTGAGATCCATGTTCTGCTAGGAGAAAAAGACTTTCAGAAAGCTGTCTGGTTTTGTAGGGGTATTCTGCTGAAGTAATTCTCAAAGTATGGTTCTTGGACTGTCAGTTGACCTGAGAAATTGTTAGAAATGCACACTTTCAGGCCCCACCCCAGACCTACTGAATCAGAAACTCTAGGAGTATTTTTGAAAGCATTCTGGATAATTCTAATGTACCTTCATTTTGAGACCCACTACTCTACCAAAAGTCTGTTTTGGAAAGATCATATTCAAAATGCAAAGACATTTCAGAGGAGGAGAAACACTGTGGAAATGGGTGTTCATTGTGGCTAAAGAGTTATCTGGCTGGACATCACCATGCAGGCATAGACTCAAGCAACCCTAAGATTAAAATGGTCCTTCGAAGCTGCCTATTTCACGGGTTTGCAAATGTCTGATTGGCCAGGTGTAACTTTCTGGGGCTCCACCAGAGATCTCTAGGGTGGGGCATAGGAATTGTTAACATCATCATTCTCCTCTGGACATACTTTCTTGTGAAAAGTGTCATGCAGAATAGAACCCAGTTATCAAAGTTTAGTCTGAGAATGATTAAAAGAGTGGAAGTTACTGCTTTCCTGGTTCTGAACATTGTACTGATATTAATGTAGCTCTATAATCTAATCACCTAATTGGATAACACAGAGCACATGAAGATAAGATGCCTAGGGCTGCCACACATGCTTCTTACCCAGCTTTCTGGGTACATAGTAGTAACTAAATAAATTGCAAAACGTGGTCTCCAAACTTTTTATTATACTTCGTCTATATTGTGGAGCCTAAGCTGACTGTAAGCTCTATATTTTGAAGTTGCTGACAAACAACATCTCCTCCATTGCTATGCCTGTATGGCTGAGCTTTCAACCTGGTAAGATTACATCTCTCTCTATGAAATTTTACCTCACTGAGTCACCTTGTTGACCTTACAGCCTGTCCAGATGTTATTGTATGTGATTCTGTCATCAGATCCATCTGCTGTCCTTCCCAGCTGTCAGCGTCCTCATTAAAGGATTTGTTATATTTTGAATAAAACCAGGCAGACCTTCAAAAACCTCTCTCTCCGCATTTACGTTGTCTGTCCAGTAACCATGTCAGAAAGAGGAAACTAGGTTCTTTTAGAATGATTCATTCCGATATCATAGGAGAAAAAATAGGTTGTGAACTCTGATGCCAACAGGGGAGTTGACTAGGCCAAGTGTGGACAATATGGTATGGTGGGATTGTGGGTAAACTATTAGAATACATATGTAATACTGTCCAAGGACATTAACATCCAAAAATTTTAAAATACCGCTGACCCAAAATCGTATTTATAGACTGTATTTAGCCCAGAGTCAGGCAGTTTGATGGCTTTGGAGAGATAAAGGAGTCTGTTTGGCTTGTCTATACTCATTTAAACTCTTTGAATAATTTTTCTTTCAAAGAATTTCATAATATACCCTTTTTCCAGGAATCCTCCTGTCATAGGAGGAATGAAATCCATTATTCTGTATTCACAATACTTAATTAAATCTAGAATACCATGCTTAATTGGTATAGGATAAGAGTAAACATTTTAAAGATCATCAACCACAATAACATTTGAGATCATTGGCAACAGTTATGATTTGTTGATTACCTAATATGTACAAGGCTATGTGTTAGGTAATAAAGATACTACAAAACTCAGAAGTCCCTGCCCTCTGAGAGCCTGTGATTTCCAGTGAAGCAGGCAAAATACACAGAAAATAATAGTAAGAATTCTAGTTTTCATATTTTAGGGCAACAATTCTTAATCCTGGTAGCACATTAGGACTACCTGGGAAGCTTTAAAAAAAATTAAAAATACCAATGTTGTGGCCCTACCCCAAGCCAATTAAATCAGAATTTTTGGAGTAGGGCCAGGATATGCAAATTAAATTACAGAGCTGGAAATCAGATGCTATTAAAATGTAAATTTTATATATTATGTTTTTTTCATATATTCTGTACTTCATTTCCCAGTTTTTATTTGAGAGACTTTCCAAGCATTATATTTAGCATATAGATTTTCACTTTAAACAATCTATTCTAGATTTCTTTATTTTATTATAAAATTAGATATAAACCTTATATTTTATTATATAAACAGCAAATGTTTTAATAAATTTTAATTTTATATTTTGCCACCTATAAATAAACAAAATAAATTTATCTCTTTTATCCTCCAACAAATATTTCAGCGTCTTTTAGCAAAGAAAAAAGTTTCTTTTTTACAGAAAATTAATTATATCATTTCTACAGCAAGTACATTTAAACAGTTCATCGCTAAACATTTTAGCTGTTCACTAGCATGCGCTTATATAACTTGTAAAGATTATAAATATTTAAATCTCTTCTAAATTGTACTATGCAATGGAAACAACAACAGACCTTATTTGGAGGCTGACCATGGAAGTGTTAACATCCTGGCATCTCTAGTCCCCTCGGACAGCAGCTTTGAAAATTCTGGCCAAAAATCATGCAAACAGTAGTGATACAGTTAGCAAGAAAAAGCTTATTCAGTGATGATAGAAATAGTGATGTGGCACAATTGTCTGTTAAACTGAAAAAAAGGATTTTTAATATTCAGGTTGCACTATATTTTTTTACCACGAGAGGTCCCTAAATCCTCTTGGTGTATTCAGGCCATTTGATATGCATATCAGACTGTTGCAACACTTTGGTATTATTTCTGTCACTCTACATTAACCAATTTTCTAACATAGAAGGCTAAACTTTTATTCTTTAGAATCAGCTTTTTAAAAGAATTTCCTTTAAATCTTCTCTGGACCTAGAAAATACCAGCATCAAAGGATCTAAGAGTGGTGGAAAAACCAGGAAAATAAGTTACATAAAGTGGCAGTGAAATAGAATTCCTTTAGAGGTTAAGTGAAAACACAGGCTTCTTTGTGAGTTAAGAACAAACAATACCACTCCTTTCCATCTTAGGTCTAAATTCCATTTTGTTCAATCAGTGTTAATTAGTATCATAATTAAACATGACTTTTTTCATAGGCTGCCTTAATCGTGCATGAATAGTATTATTTTGGTCACTTCAGTTTGGCTCTGTGGTTCTAATCAAACTCCTGCCTTGAATGTAAGGAAACATAAATGTTCCTGTGTCTGCTCCTGTACTAACTTAGGTATTCATATGTTGAATACTTGCTCCATGCCAAGCAGAAAGATATATTTCTTGCCTTTAGAAGTTTATAGTTTCTTTGGGGATATAATTTAATAGACAGTTATAATCCATTGTAGTATGTTTAACATAACTCTTCATTTGATTTAATACCTTGACTTATTTCAATAAAAAGATGTTTCTATTTGTATAATTATGTCTCCTATTCCTTTAATAATTGGAGGTTACAAGGGGGCAAAAATATTTTCTCCATGGCAGCCAGTGATCTTTTGTAGTAAGAGCAACTCATAATCTACCACTGGGTATGTGTTTGTACAGGGCTTGTCTTTTTTAGTTTGTTCATTTCAGTCTGGCTTGTGAACAAAAGAAGGACATCTCCATTATGACTTCAGAGAATAATTTTATCTGATTAAATTATTATATTTGTACTCTTTTCAATCAGACATTACTAATTAAGAGATACTAATGAAATTAACCTAGGTAAGAAATTTAAAATATTGTATTTAAATGCATATGTCTTATATTTTTATTCCTTTGGAAAAGTTAACAGTAGCTTTTTAATAATAATTTATATTTTGATCACTAGATGGCACTAAGCACATATAGCTAAGAAAAAATAACTTTTTCTCAAGTTTTCTGAAAACAAGTCTATGTTTTCAGCATTACGCACTATAAATTTTTTTGTTCTGTAACCCATAAAATTCTTCTTGCTACAAAAGCTTTGTTTTACTCAGTGAAATAATCTCGCATCTGACTCCCTTAGGTATAGTAAGTTCCAAGAGAGACACAGCCTCTGAAATTAGCAGCCATCCACTCATCACGCTTTTCTATTCTTGGCCATTTGCATTTATTATTATCATCTGTTTCTTAAACTGGCCTTTTCTTACTAGTACTTCCTCTTCCCTGGAATACAGAGAATATATTTTAATTTTTTAAAGGGGTATTATATAGCCTCTGGTATGTTAAAAAGAGATCCTAGAGATTCACACACAAAAGTTCCTGTAGGGCAAGATATAAAAAGAGCAAAAACTTTGTTTTTGTTTTTGGTCTTCTAAATATTCTCATATTGCAACATATTCTTTGTTTTGTTATTTTTGGTCTGGTTATGATATTCATGAAATATATTTTCTGAATCATGATGCTTTAGGTTGCAAATAATAAATATCCTTAATGTTTAAGCTATTATTAAATTGAGTTATTTTGTACAACTGGAAGTTGTCCAGAAGTTGAATGGTACTTCCAGTGGTGGTTAGAGTTAGTCAGAGACTTAATCAGAAATCCAATGGTGGCCAGGCACAGTGGCTCATGCCTGTGATCACACCACTTTTAGAGGCCTGAGGTGGGAGAATCACTTGAGCCCAGGAGTTCAAGGCTGCAGTAAGTCATGATTGTGCCACAGTGCTCTCCAGTCTGGGCAACAGAGCGAGACCCTGTCTCAAAAATGGAAACAAAAGCAGAAACCCAGTGATGTCATCAGGGACCCAGGTTTGTTTCCTTTCATATGTCCACTCCGCTATCTCTGATATATCAGACTTGTGCTTTGTGTTGATGATAACCACTGCAGTTCTACATAGAATTTATAATCATGGTAAAGTCTAGTAGTAGAAGTGGGGATATTTCCCCCTTTATAGGTTTCTTTTTATCAGTGGTATATATTACTTCAGGATCCTGCAGCAAAGTTCTCCTCAGGTCTCATTTGCCATGCCTGGATCCCCAGCACTTCCTAAACAATTCAATGACAGGAGAAGGGAATAAATGTGATGGGTGTAGACTGATAGAGACCCTTGCCCTTGCTAGCATCACAGACCCCCTCAGAGGAAGATGAAACCTGAAACAATATCAGAGCACTCCCCAGCAAAGAGGGAGACGGATGTGGGGAGGCAGACCACAGTATTTGCTACCGTTTTTGTTTTTATTTGTTCGTTTTGTTTCACTCAAAGACTCTTCTTCCTGGCCGGGCGCTGGCTCACGCCTGCAATCCCAGCACTTCGGGAGCGCAAGGCAGGCAGATTGTGAGGTCAAGAGATCAAGACCATCCTGGCAAACATGGTGAAACCCCGTCTCTACTAAAAATACAGAAGTTAGCTGGGCATGGTGGCGCCTGTAGTCCCAACTACTCAGGAGGCTGAGGCAGGAGAATCGCTTGAACCTGGGAGGCGGAGGTTGCAGTTAGCCAGAGATCACACCACTGCACTACAGCTTGGTGACAGAGTGAGACTCCATCTCAAAAAAAAAAAAAAAAAAAAAAAAAAACTCTTCTTCCTGATGTCCTGATGTTCTTGAAGTATAACTTTCAAGTATTTCAAGTGTATCACACTGGACAGAGTCACAGATGTATCCCGTATCTAGCTACTGCAGACTCTATCATTCAGTACAAGCTGTTTAAGCTATTTTTTTTTTTTTTGTATTGTCTATGCATGTATCCTTTTCGTAACAATTAGAGAAAGTAAAATCTTGGATTATTTTTATCTGCTTATTAGTTCTATCATGCTCTGAGAGCAATATTTCTAAAAGGTGTTATGAATCTAGTAGCATTTCAACTAAATCTGCAATTGCCTGCTGAGTACCCACAACTTTAAAAGCACTGGGTCAAGCACTATGGGTAAGTCTGGCCCAGACATCTGGAAACACTGCCACCATCTGCCCTGGAGCTTAGCCAGACCCGTGGACACTCTAAAGGGGCAGAGTAAGCAGTCCCACTTCAGTGATGGGAGTCATTCAATGTTCCCTGTCAACTACAGTGCCTTTTGGCCTGTTCTGGCCTATTTTACACCAATTTTTCCATTTGATATCTCAGCACTTCTCAAAGGCTATAGAATGGCTCCCCTAGTATAGGTTCCATCTGAAATAGTAAACTGTGACTCAGGAACTTATTCCCCTTCTTGGCTATTTATGCCAAAAACATGATCCTGGTGCAGTATCTGAATGTTGATTTGTTTCTTATCTGTATTCAGCAAATATTCGTTGAATAATTAAAAGAATATTTGTAGCCAATTGATATTTCACATGTAAGGTTTTCTCTTACAGCATTTGAAAATGTTGATCATATTGTGTTTCTTGTGTTACCTGTTTTAACAGTTTATCAGTTCTTGTCAAATAGCCAGCAAATATTATCAACTAACATTTTCAAACAATAATTTGTTTTCAAGTAAAGAACTATTCTTAAAAAGCAAATAGTATTGGCATAATTGCTAGGTTGGTCAAACTTTGTTCTTAACCTTTTAGTTTTATCTATAGATTTGAAAGAGATTAACTTGTTAGAGAATACATTTAGTTAAAAAATCTTTAAAAAGGGAAACCTCAATGATATTTTTATTTTTCAGAAAACTGTGGAATATATTTTCCAGAAATAAAAAGAGATCCAGGCAGATATTTACACAGTTGTCCTGAATCTGTGAAAAAGTGGCTTCGACAGCTAAAGAATGCTGGGAAAATTCTTCTGTTAATTACCAGTTCTCACAGTGATTACTGTAGACTTCTCTGTGAATATATCCTTGGGTGAGTGATGAGTCATTCAGTTTTCATTGTCTCATGAAATACAGATAGCAAATTAGACCAGGGCTTTTTTAGAAGTATCAGCCATGACCATATCATTATTTTAAGCAATGCTGAGTGACAAGTTTTTGTTTTTCTCATGACATACCTCAATATCTGCTGACAGCAGCCCAACCAAGTACATTTTAGCAAAGCAATGTTACTGGGGACCAGTATGCTCATAGCTCACCGAATGTCCAGGTTTTAGGTTTTCTAGAAGGTGGTAAACTGTATATCCTTCAGTTTTCCATGAATTTGGTTTCTCATCTTTGGATGATGACTGAGGAACACTGAGTTGTAGGTTATACTCCTCCACAGATACCTGGAGTACAGCCACTTTTTAGTCATTTCAGTTTGGAGCCATGTACTTTACTGTTTAACACAGCCATAATGGGATTGAATTCATGAAAATGAAGGCAGTGTAATTGCATAGACTTTAAAGTAAGACAGACTTGACTTCAAGCCCCACTCTGCAGTTTACTGTATTACCTGGGGTAGGTTTTATAACCTTTAAGCTTCAATTTTGTCATCATAAAAATGGTACAGTAATGCCTTGTGGGTATGAGGGGATATTCAAATAGCATAATACAGGTAGAGAATTAGATAGGAATAGTTGATAGACTTCATTGTGTAAATACTTATTCTTGTGGGCAATACCAGGAAATGCCTTTGGTCAAAGCAAGATTCCACAGTGAGCTATTAGGTCTCCCCTAATGTTTCCTCATATTCCATCAAATACCAAATTGCCGTGAGTATGGAGCAAGTTTGGGCCTTAAAACCTACCTTCACCAGCTTTTTTAGCATCATGATTTCCATGTTCCTTAGCATGTGTGGCTTTAGTTTGTTCTATGATATGCTTACAATCTGTGAGTAGAATTTCTGCTTTTTGAATAATATATAGGCTGATATATAATAATGCATCCTTTGGGTGAATTAAGGCTAAAGTCCTGGATGTCTTGGAAGGTGCCGCTCATAGAGACATTTGCTATCCTAGTAGTGGACCCATGCTTTAAAATGAACAATTGAGATTTTAATTCCTCTTTTATTAGCATAGATAGCTATAGTCTTTCTTCATCTCAATTTCTATTTATTGCTGTTTGATTCATAAAAGTATTCTGGAATGTTGCATAAATATTGTTTCCCCCATTGTAATAGTGAGTCCTTCAGGAGAAGGGCTACCTTTCCTTTGCCATCAGAAATAATCCTTAATATAATGATAAGTACAGATTTAAAATCATTAATTATTGTCATATAAAAGTTACCACATTATAAGACTGCACTGATTGTCAGATAAAGTATCTTCTTCACATTTGAAGCACTTTCTGAAAGATGACCATAACTTGCTGTAATGCTGCTTTCTGTGGGACCCATGTAACACGCAAAATTGTTAACTCTTCAAGCTAACAAAGCCAGCCAATTGCAGGCCCCCAAATTTGAAGATAGATTTTCCAAATATTTCCAACTGTTAGGAACTATTGACTTCAGTGCCAAAGCCAGCTTGGTACCTAGAGTCTGTGTACTGCTTTCTTTTTTTCCTGATTATGTTGATACTTCAAAGAGTTGTCAGGAAGACTAGTACTCAACCACCTTCTATTTCCAGTGGAATGTTCACCTTAAAGTGTGAGAAAAATATGAAGCATATAAAAGTTAATCAAAAGATAAATGATGCTGTTGTAAAATAGGTAAGCAAAGATCAAGTTCTGTTTTATATGGACCTATTCTAGTTCTTAAAATAAATTTATGAAAAATTGTGTTGCTTTTAGGAATGATTTTACAGACCTTTTTGACATTGTGATTACAAATGCACTGAAGCCTGGTTTCTTCTCCCACTTACCAAGTCAGAGACCTTTTCGGACGCTCGGTAAGTTACATTTGGTTTCTTTCTTCTCCTGTATACAGTTGACTAGCAATCTTGTGCAGAACACTGTTGTTACATGCAATGCCATGTCTTCTTTCCTCTCATGGGGAAGAAAAAAAGATAATAAACCTATGTTTGTATTAAATTTTACACTACCACTTTATATCACAATTATTTCTTTGCATGTCAGCCTTTCCCTGACTTTAAAAATGAAGGGCATGAACTTCACCTTAGTTTTTAGGACCTAAATAAATGCCTCGATAAATGTTTGAAGGATGGATTACTTGTGATAAATCAGTTGAGTTATTTTCTAGAACAAAAGCACCTGTGGAACACATGAGGATCATAACAAATGAAGCATTCCTGTCTCTGGGGAAAGGGAAGGCCTTCCTGAAAGGGTATTTAGAATTGTCATTCATGTAGAAGAGACTGATAGGGAGAGAGGTGGAATGAAAGGGATTTGCGGGTGAAAAAGAATGATAATAGAGTGAGGTACTCATATTAGGTGCTCTTGAAAGCTTCTTAAATAAATACATAAATGAATAAAAAGCAAAACCTGATCAGGAGTAGAGAAGTTATAGTTTTTGGGGAGTGAAAGACAGTGAGTTTAGTTTTGATATCTGTTGTATCTTTTATTTCTATTTAAGTAGTTTCAAGTAAGCTCAATGATATATTAACATTTGAGGACCATTCAGAAGTTCTCTTAGGAGAGGACCATCTAAAATAAATCCAGGATGGTTAGAAATTGAAACACAGTTAGTGGTTGTAAATGCACATAAATGTATAAAAGATTATTAAGAAATAAAATTTATAGATCTACCTAGAAATCTAGCTGTCTTTTAAAGAGAATGATAAAATTAACATACATACATATTATATGCATAGTATATATAAGCATCTACCATAATATATGATTTATAATTTTACTTTTGATTAATATGCTTGGCATTATATAACAACTTGGGCCAGGTTGGACTGATATTTAATATACATTTCTCTTTACTTTCCCATGGCCACACACTACCCTGTTCTGAAATAAAATTTAAAATTTCTCAAAAAAGTGTTCAGGTGAATCAGACACATTTAATACATTTATTTAATATGGTAATACAGTATTATTTACTTTGAACTTATTTTTGCTATTCAAAAGCCTGATTCAATTCTAGGCATTTGATAGTAGTTCAGTACTCAGTGTTGGGCTTATGAACAGTGAAATCTAAGTGAGGCTCATTGTAGCACGTGTCAAGCACCAAGCCTTTTTCTGTGCACCAGACAGATATGTGAACATGTAAGCACGTCAGCAAGTGCAAGGGATGCTTATGGATTTTAGTACGTGTCATGAAGGTAATAACCACCTTATGAGGTACAGTATATGGGGCAGGCTTCCTTAGAGTGGCTGGCCAGGGAAGCTCTGTCCAAAAAGGTTAGGTAAGGTGACTTGCAAGGTGAGCCCTGAGGGACAAGTGATGAGAAGAGCAGAGGAAGAGTGTTCCTGGCACTCTTCATTCATTGGATCAGATGAATGCCAGGGCCCAGTAGGAGATTAGTTTTGTCACATTCTAGTAACAAAGAAGAGACCTGCCATTCTGGCACATGGTCATGGGGTGGGAGGGGGGTGAAGTTAGGGAGGCAGGCACCCTCATAAGCAGTGGAAAGGGGTTTGAATTTTATTCCACAAGTAACCTGAAGCTGTTCCATTGTTTGAGGCAGAAGAGTGATATAAGAGACTGCTTTGGCTGCTGGGTGGGGAATGGTTTGGGTGTGGGGAAGGATGGAAAGAGGAAGACCTGGCAACTGCAGTGTCCCTAGTAAGATACTGTGGTGGTCTGGTCCAGAGCGACAGTACTGGAGATGGAGAGCGGTAGATACATTTAAGATACATTATGGAGTTGGAAAACACAGGGCTCCATGATACTTAAAGAAACAGCAGATGAAAAGAAAGGAGTAATAAAAAAATAACTTCCAGGTGGTTGATTTTTCTTTTTCCTGAAATGAGCAAGTGAGTAGATGGTGGTACCATTTATAGACTTGGGGAAAAATACAGAGGATAAAGTTATTTGGAGCAGGGGTTACATCTATTAAGAACTCGTTTTTCAACATGTTAATTTTGAGATGCTTATGAGTTATGTAACTGTCACTATCAATTAGGGAATTGTATAAATATGCCTGGAGTCCAAGGGAACAAGTCTAGGCTGAAGATATATATTGGGAGTAATCAGCTCATAGATAAGTATTTGAAGCCAGGGGCTTATATGAAACCAAATATAGAGAGAATGTAGATAGGCAAAAGGCCTAGACCAAGCCCTGACATTCTCTAATATTAAGGATAGAGAAGAAAGATTGCAGTGTGGCAGCACATAGATTATGGTACGGAAAATAGTAGAATATGTGTGCAGAAACCAGAAGAAAGAGGAAAGGGTAGCCAGCTAGTCCAAATGCTACAAAAAAAAACACTGAAATGAGGAAAGAGAAATCTTCACTGGGGTGGGCAAGATGGAGATCACTAGTGCCTCAGTGAACAGTTGCCATAGAGTGGTGGGATAGAAACTAAATTGCGGTATCTTGAGTAGTTCATTGGAGGTATGGAACCAGGGCATATGTACAGCTCTTTCTAGAATTTTAGCTCTGAATGTGGTCAAAGAATTGAGGTTTTAGCTGGAAGACAATGTAGGATTAAGGGCGTATTTTATTTTTTAAGATAGAAGATACTGGAATATGCGTATGTGGTGATGAGAATGATCTAGTACAGTGGTTTTCAAGGGAGGCAGTTTTGCCCTTCATTGCAAATTTGGCAATGTCTGGAGACATTTTTGGTTGTCACAACTTGGCAGGGGGGTAGAGGCTAGGTGTGCTGCTAAGCAGCCTACAACACACAGGACAGCACCCTCCAACGACAAAGAATTATCTAGCCCCAAATCTCAGTAGTGCCAGGGCTAAGAAACTCTAGTCTAGTAGAAAGAAATAGGTTGATGTTGTTTTCATATATTGGTTTAAAGTCTTATATAATAAAATCCTTGATATTAAGGAATAATCTGTTATCAAGGATTCTGATAGTCTTCTTATAATTAAACCAGAAAAAAATCTAAATGTTTTTCCCCACTTCACAGACTTACATTTAAATACGTAAGTACCCAATAAAATTTGCTTTTATTTTTATTTTTGTAGGGTTTGCATATTTTGTTCTAAGAAAATCTATACCCCTTGTATACCCATAGTAGTATTTATGCCATTCCATAAGATTTTTATTAAAATTTCACACAAAGATACAAATAATGGGAAACTGCACATTAAAAATATACCAAGTTTTTTTTAACATATTGGAAAGTATAAATGCATTAACTATGTTGACAATTTACAGCATTTTATGTAGTTTTTCTCTATGTAATTGAGAGTATCCTGAGATAAAAGGGTGGAGTGTTTAAAAAATGATTACTTTAGAAGTAACTATCTTAAGACTTCTGTGCAGTATTTTCTGTTAGTTGTACAGTACAACTGGATTTGAGGGCTGACATAATGATGTTTATCCGAACTACATCTTTAAATATTATACTCATCGAAAGACTTGAAAGTCTTTTTGACCAAATTTATTGTATGGAAATATTAGGAATCTAAACTTTAAAAATAAGCATATCCTGATAATAAATATACCATTTTAAAAAATTGTTTTACATTTTGGGTTGTATAAAGACTTAGTTTTTTAATTTCTACTTTCTCTAATTTGTATTTCATTTATTTTTTAATTGACAAGTACAAATTATATACTTATGTTGTACAATATGGTATTTTGATATGTATATACATTGTAGAATGGCTAAATGATACTATTTAAATAAGTATTACCTCACATTATCATTTTTTTGTGTGTGGTAAGAACATTTAAAATCTATTCTCTTAGTAAATTTTAAATATACAATGTATTATTTTTAACTCTGCGTTATATACAATATATTTCTTGGATTTATGGATTTATTCCTCCTAACTGAAATTTTGTGTCCTTTGACCAACATCTCCCAAAACCCCTACCCCTAGCCTCAGATAACCACCATTTTACTTTCTGATTCCGTGAGTTTGACTTTTTTACATTCCAAATGTAAGTGAGATCATATGGTACTTGTCTTTCTGTACCTGGCTTATTTTGCTTAACATTGTGTCTTCCAGGTTCATCCATGTTGTCACAAATGACAGGATTTCTTTCTTTTTAAGGTCAAATAGTATTCCATTATATATATATACGATATTTTCTTTATCTTTAATCTGCTAATGGACATTTAGGTTGATTTCATGTCTTGACTATTGTGAATAATGCTGTGATGAACATGGGAGTGCAGATATCTCAACATACCAATTTCATATATTTTGCATGTATACTCAGTACTGGGGTTGCTGGATCATATGGTAGTTCTATTTTTAATTATTTTGAGGAACTGCCACACTTTTTTCCATAATGGCTAAACTAATTTACAGTCCCACCAAAAATGTACAAGGATTCCCTTTTCTCCACATGCTCTTTAACACTTATCTTTTGTCTTTTTGATAATAGCCATCTAATAAGTATGAGGTGATAGCTCATTGTGGTTTTACTTTGTATTTCCCCGGTGATTAGTTTTGAGCACATTGAGCACTTTTTCATATTGCTGCTAGATATTTGTATAGCTTTTCAAGAAATATCTATTCAGGTCCTTTGCTCATTTTTTAAATTGGATTATTTGTCTCCTTACTGTTGAATTGAGTTCTTTTTATGTTTTGGATATTAACCCCTTATCAGAAGTATGCTTTGCAAATATTTTCTACCATTCTACAGATTGTTTTCACTTTGTTGAGTGTTTTCTTTGTGGTTGCATAGCTTTTTAGTATTATGTAATCTCATTTGTCTATTTTTGCTTTTGTTGTCTGTGCATTTGGGGGTATAGCCAGAAAGTCTTATAAAAATTTCATTTTAACTAGCAGTCTACTGTGTTTCATTCTCCTCTGTGGTTTTAGAGATGAAAAATCTGGATTGATGAAGCAGGACCCAAAGTCCTACCAGTCTCTATAATGAAGACTGTGAAGTGCCTAGCAATCTCAGCATATATAGGATTTCATGCTTTTTGTACAGATATTTAGAAAAGTTTACCTCATTTTGGCCGGGCGCAGTGGCTCACGCCTGTAATCTCAGCACTTTGGAAGGCCGAGGTGGATGGATCACCTGAGGTCGGGAGTTCGAGACCAGCCTGACCAACATGGAGAAACCCCATCTCTACTAAAAGTACAAAATTAGCCAGGCATGGTGGCACATGCCTGTAATCCCAGCTACTAGGGAGGCTGAGGCAGGAGAATCGCTTGAACCTGGGAGGCGGAGATTGCGGTGAGCCAAGATCACGGCATTGCACTCCAGCCTGGGCAACAAGAGTGAAACTCTGACTCAAAAAAAAAAAAAAAAAGAAAGAAAGAAAAATTTACCTCATTTTTATCACATCCAGGAGGGCTAGATGTCTAAGGTTCTTTCCAGCCTTTGTTTTCTGGGCCTCTGATTTAAAATATTTCAGTGGAAGAATATTTTTTAGAATTAAACCAAAATACTTTATTCTATTTAGAATGCAAAAAAGATTGCCAGAACTATTACTAATTACAAGATTGTACTGCACATATTTTAAAATCCCTACTTCATTACATTCTGTGTGTTTATTCTGCTGCTGATTCTGATTCTTCAGCTACCTCTAACTGCTTTACCTCCGTTTCTACTACCTTTCCCTTTTAATGTTGATATTCCCTAACATTCTATATTTGGTTCTCCTTTCTTCTGTTGTCCTTCAGCTCTCCACCACTGGGAAGGTTTTAACTATCATCTATATACTGATAGTTCACATTTCCTTATCTCTGGGCTTCACATTTCTCTGACCTTCAGAAGCCTATTTCTATCTGTCTTCTAAAATCTTCACATCCCACAGCCTCAGAGTCGCAGGAAACTTGATATGCTTGCAACAGCTCATTAAATCCCCATCCCATTCCCCTCTTCCCATATTCCATAATTACATTTTAGCTACTTTTCCAAGCACAGACCTTAACCAAGCTAATAAGCAAAAACCACAATTACTTTTGCACTAACGTAAAAAAATCAGTCATCCTCATTTCTTCCCTCCCTTTTAAGTTGTCCTTCCGTTTGCTCAGGTTTGTCCTCACTACATTCCCACCACTGCCCGTATCATCCCTTGTGTGAAATGGCACAATATTTAAGTCATTGCTCCAAATGGTTAAAGTAGAGTTAATACAACTGAGCTTGCTGGGATGGAAGGCACAGCGAGCCAATCACGAAACACAGCATGGCCTTAGCGAGTGGCACAGGTTTGACATCAGCGGTTGTCATGGTAACAGGGGCGAAGATGCTGATACCAGGGTCAGTCAGGACTGAGCTCCTCCCACCAGTCTGATTCCTGCCAGTGCTTAAGGATGTATGGAGGGGAGAAGCGGCTTCCAAGCAAAATCTTCTTCCTCTCTTTTCTCTATCACGTGCACTGCGTCACCAGATCCTCGCCAGTGCTGAGAGCGGGGATACGGGGAATCTCTGTCTTGCAAGATTAAATTATTATTGGCGAGGGAACGTGTCTGCCTTGTTCACTGCAGTGTCGCCAATGCTGCTTAGCTCAGTTCCTGCCCCTGCCCGCCATTGGGAGAATCATGATCCAACTCTGTCTCTTCCCTCTCTTTTCTCTTCTCTCTCTCTCTCTCTCTCTCGGCCTTAGCTGTCACCAGTACACTGACTCTGACTCCCAATTCTTTCCCTGAGACCTGTTTTCCTGAGTCTCATACACAGTTCCTCGTCCACACTAGGCAGCTCCACTCAGTGTTCTGAAATCAAGCTTGAGATTCTCCTTCCACCTAGAAACCACAAACAACCAAATATGCTGGTCACCTTGTGTGTCTTCCTTACCTAACCATCTATTAAAATTCTCGAGCTGATAACCTCCGTTGTCTTTACCCTTTTACCTCCAGTATGCTATGCATTAAATCCTGCTTAATATGCCTGGGAAATCTCTCATCTCTGTCCTCCTTTCCCTTTCCACTAGACTATCTAACCCCTCCCTAACCTCTCTTCAGACACTTTTCATTAGCACAGAGTTCTATTTTTGAGTTCTTTAAAATTTCCCACATCTTTTTTATTAATTACTTAGGCACAAATATATTTAATCACATGCACACAGTATCTCATTGGCTTCCATTCCATGTAGCATCCTAAGGCTAATTGTACAATATGGTTCCTAAATTACCTTTCCATCCTCCTTAACTTATCTCCATAAAAGTATTCTTTACTCCTACTGAAATGATTGCCTTTTATTCTTATATCAAGTTTTTGTTCTCACTATTCTGTCAACATCAGTGTTTCTCAGACTTTAATGTACACATGAATCACCTAGAGATCTTGTTAAAATGGAGATTCTGATTCAGAGGCCCTGGTGAAACCTTACATTCTGCATTTCTGAATAACTTGTCTGGTGAAGCAGATGCTACTGGTTGGAAAACCACACTCTGAGTGGCATAGATATGTGTAGAATGCCTTCTCTCTTTCCTCTCTGGTGACTTCCTACCTCTTATTTAAGGTCAAACATACAAATCACATTTCCTTTGCAATACCTTCCTTCTGCAGCTCCAGTCAGCTGTTTCTTTCTGTGTATTGTTTAGTGTTTTCACTTGGTTACAGTTGGGAAATTGTCTGATGAACTTTGTCACTGGATATTAGTGCTGAGGGGTGCAGCTGTGTGCAGGAATCTTTCTGTCTTTAGCACAATTCCAGCAACATTAAAAGCTCCCAGAATGAAAGAGGCTGAATCCATCAGCGAACTAGTCAACTCCATCTCTACTAAAAATACAAAAACTTAGCTGGACATGGTGGCAGGTGCCTGTAATTCCAGCTGCTCGGGAGGCTGAGGCAGGAAAATCACTCAAACCCAGGAGGCAGAGATTGCAGTGAGCTGAGATGGCGCCATTGCACTCCAGCCTGGGCAATAAGAGCGAAGCTCCAGCTCAAAGGAAAAAAACAAGAACTATGAATGAATGGTAAACACCTCCCCCAAACCAAAGTAGATAAGGGTAAGAATCACACTTTTTCTTTAATAGTATAATTTTCCTGTTATAGCCCCCAACACAGGCATTTTACTAGACCTTCTACTTGAGAAATGTCTTACCTGTCCATGCTAAGAAACAGAGAATGTATGTATGAAAATGTACAACTGGAGAAAAAAAAGTCTAGCCCAGAATTGAGGAAGGGATTTATAAAAGTAAAAATGAACTGTTCAGTCAACTTTACATATATACCGAAAGGAATCCTAGAAATAAAAACTGTAAATATATTTTAATCATAATTCATTATTTAGTAACCTCTAACAAGTCAGAGATTGCCACCAGAATATAAGCATCCTTAGAGAAGAGACCCTAAGTATGCTTAGGGCAGAGACTTGGGCCGTCTCATTCACTGCTATACCCCGACTGACTAAAACAGTCTGTGAAATATAGTAAAAATGAAGAATGAGACGAGAAAGAAAATGAATTGTATTTCTTTCTTTCTTTTTTTTTTTTTTTTTTTTTTTTTTTGAGACTCGCTCTGTCACCCAGGCTGGAATGCAGTGGCCGGATCTCAGCTCACTGCAACCTCCACCTCCCGGGTTCACGCCATTCTCCTGCTTCAGCCTCCCGGGTAGCTGGGACTACAGGTACTGCCACCTCGCCCGGCTAGTTTTTTGTAGTTTTTAGCAGAGACGGGGTTTCACCATGTTAGCCAGGATGGTCTCGATCTCCTGACCTCGTGATCCGCCCGTCTCGGCCTCCCAAAGTGCTGGGATTACAGGCTTGAGCCACCGTGCCCGGCCGAAAATGAATTGTATTTCTAGCTCAGATTCTGTTTGACTCCACCAGGCTGTGCAGATCCACTCATGTTTATAACTTTTTACTTGTAACAGAAAAACAGTGGCAACAACCCACATGTCTATCTATAGAGGACTATTATTAATAAATAATACAACATGTATAAAATAGAATGAAATGCACATATTTTAAAAGGAGGTAGATTACACTGTGCTAGCTATAAAATAGTTTAAAAATAGCAAGTTGCAGAGCCTCATGCAGATTATTCTAATATTAGCATTTAAAAGCATTTTAAAATTATTAGTATTATATTAGTTTACTAGAGCTACCATAACAAAATACCACAAACTAGATAGCTTGAACGATGTATTTTATTTCTTTGCAGTTCTGCAGGCTGTGAAGTCTGAAGCCAGGTTGTAGCAGGATTGGTTTCTTCTAAGGCCTCTCTCTGCTTGGTTTGTAGATGGTTGTTTTCTGCCTGTGTCTTCACATAGTCTTTCTTCTGTGTCTATCTGTGTCCTAATCTCATCTTCTTATAAGGAGACCGTATTGGATTAGGTCCACCCTGAGAGTCGCATTTTAATTTAATCCAGCCTTTAAAGGCTCCGTCTCTAAATAGTCACATTCTGATATACTAGGGGTTATTATTTTAACTTATGATTTGGGGAGGAACATAATTCAGGCCATAGCAGGTATATATATATATATATACTGAAACTCATCAAATTTTTTTATATTCAATTTATATATATTCAATTTATTGTATGTTGATTAGGTCTCAACAAATATGTAAAAACATGGAGAAAAGGAATATGCTCATATTCATATTTGCTTTTATGTGCATAAAAGAGTGATTGCCTTTTGCAGAAAAGGTGAGTGCATACCAGATAGAGTTCGAAAATAAGACTTTTTTTTAAAATATGTAAATATATTACTGATTCAGAAAAAATCTCATAAATACATATTTTTAAACATTAGTAAAGTAATGACACCAAGTGCTTTGGGAGTTTAGGAGAGGCAGCAGTCACTGTGAGTTGAGGTTAGAGAATCTGGCCTACAAAACTTATCACAGGTTCTGCTCTCTGTGGTAAGTTTCGCTGAGCTTTATTCAAGAATGTCAGTCTAGCCTTGACTGTATCATTGTCCCATAGCTACTTTGTAACTGTTATACTGTCAAAAACTTTACTGTTTTTTAAACTCATCTTGTCCGTATGTTCTTACAATAAGAAAATAAAAAGATTTACTTCATTGTAGTAAAGCATAGCTATATTTAGGAATAAATTACAGTTTCCAAGACAGCTTTAGTTTTATTTATTTGCCTAAATTGATTGCTCCTCCATCTCTTTATCCAACTTCATTTGTTTCTTACCTTCATTAGGTCAGTTTTTTGGTAGTTTGTAGGCTAAAAGAAAGGGTTTGAGCTTTGTTCTCCTATGAGTTTTCTCCTTTATAGTTATTTTATAACCCAAACATCTATTAGTGATTAAGTTAAAGGATTTGAGGAATGATTTGTATATCTTGTAGAGCTTTGGTATAGAAAATTGTCCTAATAATATATTTTTATAGAAAAATGTTTTCAATTAATACATTTTACCTAACTGTTAAGACTGCTTTAAATTAAAGCTGGGACAGTGGAATTTTAGGAAAATAATACAGGTTTGCTTTTTTTACGAGATAAAGCTTTTTATCAGTGAATTTGGGAGAGACATTGTGAAAATAATAAACTATAAAATTCAGTTCAAAGGGCATTCTAAAGCCCTCCTTCTTTTCTTCATTCATTGCTGAACTGTTTCCAATACAAATGGAAGGTTGCACTAAATTTGGGCCTTATATAAAGATGTCATAGGGAGTTAGCTGAGGCTCCATCCTAAGTGAGAATTGTTAGTTTGCGGGTGTCCTCAGGGATAACAGATAAAGGTTTATTCTGTGCTATAGTTGTTTCCTGTTTGTGGCAATACCATGGGACACATTTAGGTCCAGGAATCCAAATTCGGAAATGGTCTCTGGGAGTATCATCTTACTTTGTCTTCTAGCCCTAATTTGAAATCCTTTGGAATAAGGAGGCAAAGTGCATTCTTGTCCTGGCTCTTATTATAACATTTCAGTGACTTTGGGCAGATTCCTTAACTTTTTCAGATATCAATTTATTCACCTGTAAATTGAAGGGATTATAGCTAAGACTTCTTAAACACTTACTTTGTGGCAGACACTTTTCCGTGTGCTCTATTTTTATCTGCATTAATTTATTTATACAACCACTCTGTGAGGTAAGCATTGTTTTTAGCCCCATTTTAAAACTGTGGAAGCAAATTATCATCACCGTCTATCCCCTTTGTCTTCTTTATATTTTCTATATCTTCTAACTTTTTTTTTTTTTTTTTTTGAGACAGAATCTCGTTCTGTCACCCAGGCTGAAGTCCAGTGGCGCTATCTCGGCTCACTGCAATCTCCGCCTTCTGGGTTCAAGCAATTCTTCTGCTTCAGCCTCCCGAGTAGTTGGGACTACAGGCACGTGCCACCATGCCCGGCTAATTTTTTGTATTTTTAGTAGGGACAGGGTTTCACCATTCTGGCCAGGCTGGTCTTGAACTCTTGACCTCATGATCCACCTGCCTCAGCCTCCCAAAGTGCTGGGATTACAGGCGTGAGCCACCATGCCTAGCCCTTCTAACATATTTTTAATTAAACTTTTTAAAATCAGTATCCTCATTGTACTCTTTGCAGGACGCTGTTTTATGGGTTGGGGTGGGGGTTGTTTTTAGACAGGGTCTACCTCTGTCATCCAGCAGGGAGTGTGGTGACGTGATCTCGGCTCACTGAAACCTCTTTCTCCGGGCTCAAGCTATCCTCCCACCTCAGCCTCCCAAGTAGCTGGGACTACAGGTGTGCAACCCCTTACCCAGTGAATTTGTGTATTTTTTGAAGAGACTGTGGTTTCACCATGCTGACCAGGTTGGTCTTGAACTCCTGGACTCAAGCAGTCTGCCTGCCTCAGACTCCCAAAGTGTTGGGATTACAGGTGTGAGCCACCATGCCCAGCGTACATTTTAAAATATTATGTAAAAATAGAGATTTATGTAACTATTTTCAATTGACCTTATAAAGAAGTACAGTGCCCTATCTAAATAATGTAAAAAATGTTTATTTGGGTTTATAAACACTGTGCTTGAAACTTCCCTGAGCTTGTTCATCTGCACTGTACAGCTTTCACCTCAGGTCTGTGGCTTTCACAGTCCGAACAGGCTCTCTACTGCAGGAATTAATACTTCTCTGAGTCTTGCAGCTTCCTAGCTGTGAAGGCTCTGCCAAAACCCTCAGCCTCAGCTGCCCTTGTAGATTAATTATTCGTTAAGGCAGCCTCCAGTATAGGGGCTGGAAACAGGGAGGGGAGGTAATGTTTGTATATAGTGAATTTTTTGTTTTGACTTGATTTGGGGTTTTTTGCTTCCTATTAGATTACTGAGTCTCAACATTTAAGAAATTATGATACTATGGATTTTTAAAAATTTTTTCATAAGTAGTAGAAAGATTCTCTTCCCATTATCCTTGCAAAGTAGGCATCTACATATCAACTGTGAGTCTTTTCAGAAATATTGCTGTAAATTATTCATTTTCCATTTGCCATCAAATCCACATTACTTGCATAGTAAGACATTTCAGTAAATAAACAGACATCAGAAGTGATCACTTTTTACTGTGTTTCTCCAGGAATATGCTGAATCTTCTTAGACCCTTTTATTGTTAGGCTAGTACATGATTTTGGCTTCCTATCTATTCTTTCTTTAAAGAATAGTGGGATTTTCATTTAATTTTGCAGAAGAATTTTAAAATGGCTGCTGAAATGGCAGCAAGATAGGCATAAATATTTATTGAACATAAGCTGCTAGTTGCTATGATTTGGCTTTAATTATCTATAAATGTAGTTTTAAAATTGTGTTTAAAATATCTGAGGTTATGCAGAAATGCACCTTAATATTGTGATATATTTGACTCATTTTGTAGTAGAATTAATAAATTATATTTCATTTCAGTTATAATGACCAATCTTTAATTTGTAAATCTTCAGTTCTCTAGTACCAGATTCAAGATGTTTTATGTTATAAACTAGGCAGAGATTTACTGTTGTTGTCTGTGACTTTTACATAGAGTTTCTTTAGGGAAAATTCGATTTTAGTTAAAGGTACTAATATTGCCAGAGATGTATTTTTAATGACTAACTTACCCATCTTTGCCTCCTTTCTAAACCGTTTGTTTTCTCCCTGTCCTACTCCAGAGCTGATTTACAACAAAGCCAATGAAGCTTAAGCTTTAAGACCCCCTCATTTATCTCTTCCAAATCCTATCAGGGACCATGGTAATTTTGTATTAATTCTGTATGTGTTCTCTTAAAGAGAACCCTTCTAATTATATAAGCTTCTGTATACACAACCTCTGTATCCAACATAGGATTGTATCTTATAAGATTCTTCTTAGTGGCACAGCAGAGAGGACCAAAAAAGTGGGGGGAATAAACCTGTTTAAAATCAGAAATCATACAATTGATGTGAGAAAAAGGAGGTTATTTTTTTCCATACAGTTTGCAAAGCTGTATCAACAGCTACCAAAGTCTCTGCTGATATATCATGTATTTCATAAAACCTTACTCAGTCTTCCTTTATCATCGTGCTGGTAGGCAGATTCTCTTCAGCTTTTCAGCTCGTGTATAAGTAATAGAATAGTGGGCAAAATTCAGAGAGGCAAAGACTCTTTCACCAGCCCTGCTTTAACAGGAGTGGGAAGGTAATGTGCTGGGAGAGGACAACTTGGAATGGTCCACAAACTTGTGCTTTGGCATCAGATAGTCCTCTCATTCTCCGTCCACCCCAAGCTGGTACTAGGGTAAAGCATTTGAGGCATCAAGGGTGCAAAATGTACATCTGAATATGATAGACTACTAATTAAAAACTTATCTCCCTCACCCTCAATTCTAAAAAATTAACACCTAATGACTTTCACTGTGTTGTTTATTTGGTAAACCATTTTGTAGTAGTAGGGGCCTGATGTCAAGCAGATGTCTATCTAATCACCGAATAAATCACTTACCAGCAGTTGAGATCCTGGGCAAAATAACTTCCTGGAACCTTATTTTCCCCAATTAAGAAGGCCATAGGATTAAAAAGTATATACCTTTAAGGGCCTTATAATATGTAGGTACCACTGAATGTCAGCTCCTTTCCCCACAAGGTTCTTGTTTGTACATGTCCTGCAGCCATGCCCTAAGTGTGGTCTGCCCAACTGGCTACTCTCACTTGATTAAAAAGTATATGATTGTCACTGTATTTTCAGAGAATGATGAGGAGCAGGAGGCGCTGCCATCTCTGGATAAACCTGGCTGGTACTCCCAAGGGAACGCTGTCCACCTCTATGAACTTCTGAAGAAAATGACTGGCAAACCTGAACCCAAGGTATTTCCAGTTGAGGAGAAGCCCTCAGTGCCCACTTGTAGACATAAGCAGTTGTGAACTGCCAAATCTCTCCTAATTCTTCTGCTTAAATAAGCCTTTCCTTTGTCAGTGTAGACAGGCTGTCTATCTGTGATAGAGAAGAGCAAGGATTCCAGGCAGGACACCACAAATTTAGGGGGTGTGTGAGTGTGTAGGATGCCTGTGGAATGTTAATCCTGATAATAATCCATCCAAAAAGTTTTCATATATAAAACAAACAACTGAAATTATGCTACAGACTAGCTTAAAGATACACTTGTTTTTGACACCATGACCACGTTGTTGATGTTGGACACTGGTGCATTTCTAACAGCAGAATCCTTTCTTCTAAGAAAATATTTACCAGAATTTCTGTGAGCTGAGAGATCATGGGGTAACAGAGCCCTGCTCCATTGGCTGTCACCATGCCACAGTCCTCTGGGGACTCCTGAGGGTTAATGGATGGAGCAGTCTGACTTGCAGATGCTGATTCTCATATCCCTTGACTCTGTTTTCACATCTGAAAATTGAGAGGTATGGACTCAATCAATGGAGTTTGCCTCAGACTACCTAGGGAACTTCCAGCTTCAACATGCCTAGCCCCACTCTCACAGATTCTGTTTCAACCGATCTGAGGTTGGGCCCAGAAACTCTTGAAAAGTGGTTGTGATTTGCACTTTTAATAATCTCTAATCCACAAGTTGTCTCTAATACCTCACCAGCTCTTCAACTGCAGGGGCCATTTTATTAATAATTGTAAACATCTATATAAACATATAGGTTCACGTCTTTAGAAAAATTGAATAAAATCACTTATTTCACCTTATGCTCTCTTCCACCTGTGAATGTGTTATATAACTTCTTAAGACAAATCTGGCACCCTGTGAATCAAATGAGACAAGTTGATGGTCACCTGTGAGGTTATTCAAAGACGTTTAAGCTGTTTATGCAGTTTTTGATTGTCATACTCTGATGCCTGTTGAGAAATTTTCTTCTTCTTTATATGAAATAAATGCCACTCTCTTTCACAATTCTGTGCCTCAAACAGCATCTGCTGTCTGTCTTACAGGTTGTTTATTTTGGTGACAGCATGCATTCAGACATTTTCCCAGCTCGTCACTATAGTAATTGGGAGACAGTCCTCATCCTGGAAGAACTCAGAGGGGATGAAGGTGCGAGGAGTCAGAGGCCTGAGGAGTCAGAGCCTCTAGAGAAGAAAGGAAAATATGAGGTTAGGGTTCCCTGCATCTCTTTCCTTGAAAGAAAAATATTTATGTTTGAAAGCTAAAGTATCTTTATACTACTTGACTCCAAAATTGTCCTGGTCAGGCTGAATGCCATCATGTTAAAAAAAAAAAAAAAAAAAAAGACTAATAATTTGAAACTTTGTACTAATTTTATTGACTTCATGTTCTATTTATACTGAAAGCAATAAATAATAATGACATCCTCATTCCTTTCTAAAAAATAAATACTAAATAAGAAAATTAGACCAAGTTTTTTTTTAACTACCCTTTAGACATCATCATCATCATCATAGAATTACAGAGTTATTTTTATTGTAGGGAAAAAAATTCTCTTTCTAGGTTGCTCTGTTTGGGCTAGTTTTCAGATAATAACGAATTGACCATATAAAAAGCTAGTTTCTGTTTAAAATAAAGGATACTTCCTAATAAGGAGGAAATATTATTCCTATTCCAAAAACTTAATGTGTGCCCAAAGCCTATTTGTAGATTCCTACAGGTTTTCAAAGTTTTTATTTACTTCATAGACAAAAAAGTTATGAGATTGAACATTAGTTAATCACCATTTTAATTATTCTGTTCTCTTGTTTCAGGGACCAAAAGCAAAGCCTTTAAATACTTCATCCAAAAAATGGGGTTCTTTTTTTATTGATTCAGTTTGGGGACTGGAAAATACAGAAGACTCCTTCGTTTATACATGGTCTTGTAAGAGAATCAGTACTTACAGCACTATTGCAATTCCAAGTATTGAAGCAATTGCAGGTAAGGGGGAACGTACCTATAAAGCTTCACCTGTTACTAGACACTAATGACCAGTACTAGAATTCTTGTCTTTAAGAAAAAGAAATCTTCCCACAACATTGATTTATCTTTGGGGAAAACATCTTCTAGATATGGAACCTAGGTAATTAGGACCAGCACTTCTGTGGGAGGCAACTACAAAAGCTCGACAATTTTTTTTTTTTTAATTCAGCTTGGAGGCATGTTATAAATTTAGGGAAGAGTTACCAGGACAAGCTGCTGAGGAGGCCCAGTAAGGTGAACCTGGCATTTGAGGCTACTTTTCCCCCTGGGTATTTGCTGCTTCTGGAGAGGGCACCACAGAGGGTGAATGGGCCTTTCAGTAACTTCATGAATCTATAGGAATAGGAACAGAGGAGAGGGCCTGCCTGAGGAGGGGTGGGTCTGGTGAACTCCCTCAATCTATGTTGAGGCCCTGAAGTGCTTTACTTTACAATAAGGATGAATTGAGAAGAAATCTCCATTTTCACAGGAACTAAAACTCAGCTTGAAATCAGCTGAATACCTAAAATTGGATTGAGGAGATTCCAAATTAGTAGTGCCCCAATATATTAGTAGAAACAAATATAGATTCTCTTTTGAGGGGGATAACATCATTCTAGGACTCAAATTATTTCTAAAAACAATTCATATAAAATTCAGCACATAATGAAAAATAGCCAGGCACATAAAGATATGAGACCACACTAACAGAAATAACCATGCTTATTATAGTCAAATACAGAAATGGAAGGAATGAGAAATTTGGTAGAGACAAAAACTATGGTATAAACTGTGATATAAAAAGAATGCAGATTGTAGAATTTAAATATTTAAAAAATGAAATTAAGAACTTAACAGGTGGATTTAATAGCAAATTAGACAGAGATGAAAAGTCAGTGCACTGGAAATTAGGTCAAAAGAACATATTTGGAAGGAAACAGTAAGAGAAAAATCATAAAAGGTACAGAAGAGAGACTGAGACATAAAAGATATAGTGAGAAGGAGTAAGGTTTCTATATGGCCAGCCTTCTGTATTCTCGGGTTTCACATTTTCAGATTCAACCAGCTGTGGATAAAAATTATTCAGAGGAAAAAAACAATAAAACATAATACAACAATTTAAAATGTTACAAATTTTTAAAAATACAGTATAACTATTTACATAGCATTTACATTGTATTCGATATTATAAGTAATCTAGTGATGAATTAAAGTATACAGGAAGATGCATGTAGGTTTAATGCAAATATTATGCCATTTTTTGACTTGAGCATGCGCAGGTTTTGGTATCACAGGGGTGCCCTGCAGATACTGAGGGGCATCTGTGATTGGAGTCCCAGGAGATGAGAGAATAAGGGAGATGAGAGAAAAGTGATGGGAAAAAAATAAGCCAAAGGTTTAAGAAGCCCAAAGAAATGAAACAAAATGAATAAAAAGAAATTCAGAGTTAACTGCTAAATGCCAAAGATAATTAAATATTAAAAGCAATCAAGAGCATAAATATAGATTAAATAACAGATTGACATCTGACTTATCAGAAACAGAGAAGAGTCAAAGACAATAGAATGATGGCTTTAAATTGCTGAAAGAAAATCATGTGAATCTTGATGGAATTCTATACCCAGGAAACTTTTTAAAGAATAAAAGTAAAATATTGGCTGGGCTTGGTGGTTTATGCCTGTAATCCCAGCACTTTGGGAGGCCGAGGTGGGCAGGTGAATCGATAACATCTGAGGTCAGGAGTTTGAGACCAGTCTGGCCAACATGGTGAAACCCCGTTTCTACTAAAAATACAGAAATTAGCCAGGTGTGGTGGTGGGTGCCTGTAATCCCAGCTACTCGGGAGGTTGAGGCAGGAGAATTGCTTGAACCTGGAAGGCAGAAGTTGCAATGAGCTGAGATCACACCACTGCACTCCAGCCTAGGTAACAGAGCAAGACTCTGTCTCAAAAAAAACAAAAAAAAGTAAAATATTTTTAGACGGAATAATAAAGAAAATGTATATCCAGAAACCTGCACTAGAGGAAATAAAGATTATTGTTCTCCAGGTACAATTAAGAATAATTCATGTTGGAAGACTGGAAATGCAAGAAGAATGTATGTGATATAAGTATGTGGTATAAGTGTATGAATTAAAAATGAATGCTTAGTGTTTAAAACAATAAAAATTAAGGTCCCATGGGATTTGCATAAATAGAGAATTAAAATGCCTGACAACAATGGCATATATATGCCAGAGTGGGGCAGCAAACATTAACATGTTCTAACATGCTAGAATTAAAGAATTAAGGATAAGACTATGTTCAATATTGATGTTGGAAATGCATGTTGTAATCTCTAAAATAACTGTCAAAAGAATTGTGATGATATACATATACCAAGCTAATATGTAAAATAATTTAAGAATCTAAAAGAAAACAAAGGGGATGAGAGAATGTTAAGAATCAGCAAGACAAATGGAAAGCATTTAGTAAAATGTTTAATTTAAACCTGAAGTAATTACATTAAATATATGTGACCAAATACTCCAATTAATAGCTGATTTTTAAAAAATAACAATACCCAGCTGGGCACTGTGGCTCATACCTGTAATCCTTGCACTTAGTAGAGATGGGGTTTTACCATGTTAGCCAGGATGGTCTCCATCTCCTGACCTGGTGATCTGCCTGCCTTGGCCTCCCAAAATGCAAGATTGTTTATAAAAGATATATCTGAGGGGGGCGGAGCAAGATGGCTGAATAGGAACAGCTCCAGTCTCCAACTCCATGCGCAAGAGACACAGAAGACCGGTGATTTCTGCATTTTCAACTGAGGTACTGGGGTCATCTCACTGGGGAGTGCCGGACAATTGGTGCTGGTCAGCTGCTGCAGCCCGACCAGCCAGAGCTGAAGCCCGACCAGCGAGAGCTGAAGAAGGGCGAGGCATTGCCTCACCTGGGAAGCGCAAGGGGGAAGGGAATCCCTTTTCCTAGCCAGGGGAACTGAGACACAACACCTGGAAAATCGGGTAATTCCTACACCAATACTGCGCTTTAAGCAAACGGGCACACCAGGAGATTATACCCACACCTGGCTGGGAGGGTCCCACGGCCATGGAGCCTCCCTCATTGCTAGCACAGCAGTCTGTGATCTAACCGAAACAGCAGCAGCGAGGCTGGGGGAGGGGCGCCCGCCATTGCTGAGGCTTAAGTAGGTAAACAAAGCCGCTGGGAAGCTCGAACTGGGTGGAGCTCGCAGCAGCTCAAGGAAACCTGCCTGTCTCTGTAGGCTCCACCTCTGGGGACAGGGCACAGCTAAACAACAAAAGGGGAAGCAGCAGAGGCCTGTGCAGACGCGAACGACTCTGTCTGACAGCTTTGAAGAGAGCAGTGGATCTCCCAACACGGAGGTTGAGATCTGAGAACGGACAGACTGCCTGCTCAAGTGGGTCCCTGAACCCTGAGTAGCCTAACTGGGAGACATCCCCCACTAGGGGCAGTCTGACACCCCACACCTCACAGAGTGGAGTACACCCCTGAGAGGAAGCTTCCAAAGTAAGAATCAGACAGGTACACTCGCTGTTCAGCAATATTCTATCTTCTGCAACCTCTGCTGCTGATACCCAGGCAAACAGGGTCTGGAGTGGACCTCAAGCAATCTCCAACAGACCTACAGCTGAGGGTCCTGACTATTAGAAGGAAAACTATCAAACAGGAAGAACACCTATACCACAACCCCATCAGTACGTCACCATCATCAAAGACCAGAGGCAAATAAAACCACGAAGATGGGGAAGAAGCAGGGCAGAAAAGCTGAAAATTCAAGAAATAAGAGCGCATCTCCCCCTGCAAAGGAGCACAGCTCATCGCCAGCAACGGATCAAAGCTGGTCAGAGAATGACTTTGACGAGATGAGAGAAGAAGGCTTCAGTCCATCAAACTTCTCAGAGCCAAAGGAGGAATTACGTACCCAGCGCAAAGAAACTAAAAATCTTGAAAAAAGAGTGGAAGAATTGATAGCTAGAATAATTAATGCAGAGAAGGTCATAAATGAAATGACAGAGATGAAAACCATGACACGAGAAATAAGTGACAAATCCACAAGCTTCAGTAACCGACTCGATCAACTGGAAGAAAGAGTATCAGCGATTGAGGATCAAATGAATGAAATGAAGCGAGAAGAGAAACCAAAGGGAAAAAGAAGAAAAAGAAATGAACAAAGCCTGCAAGAAGTATGGGATTATGTAAAAAGACCAAATCTACGTCTGATTGGGGTGCCTGAAAGTGAGGGGGAAAATGGAACCAAGTTGGAAAACACTCTTCAGGATATCATCCAGGAGAACTTCCCCAACCTAGTAGGGCAGGCCAACATTCAAATTCAGGAAATACAGAGAACACCACAAAGATACTCCTCGAGAAGAGCAACTCCAAGACACATAATTGCCAGATTCACCAAAGTTGAAATGAAGGAAAAAATCTTAAGGGCAGCCAGAGAGAAAGGTTGGGTTACCCACAAAGGGAAGCCCATCAGACTAACAGCAGATCTCTCGGCAGAAACTCTACAAGCCAGAAGAGAGTGGGGGCCAATATTCAATGTTCTTAAAGAAAAGAATTTTCAACCCAGAATTTCATATCCAGCCAAACTAAGTTTCATCAGTGAAGGAGAAATAAAATCCTTTACAGATAAGCAAATGCTTAGAGATTTTGTCACCACCAGGCCTGCCTTACAAGAGACCCTGAAGGAAGCCCTAAACATGGAAAGGAACAACCGGTACCAGCCATTGCAAAAACAAGCAAAAATGTAAAGACCATCGAGGCTAGGAAGAAACTGCATCAACTAACGAGCAAAATAACCAGTTAATATCATAATGGCAGGATCAAGTTCACACATAACAATATTAACCTTAAATGTAAATGGACTAAATGCTCCAATTAAAAGAAACAGACTGGTAAACTGGATAAAGAGTCAAGACCCATCAGTCTGCTGTATTCAGGAGACCCATCCCACATGCAGAGACATACATAGGCTCAAAATAAAGAGATGGAGGAAGATCTACCAAGCAAATGGAGAACAAAAAAAAGCAGGGGTTGCAATCATAGTCTCTGATAAAATAGACTTTAAACCATCAAAGATCAAAAGAGACAAAGAAGGCCATTACATAATGGTAAAGGGATCAATTCAACAGGAAGAGCTAACTATCCTAAATATATATGCACCCAATACAGGAGCACCCAAATTCATAAAGCAAGTCCTTAGAGACTTACAAAGAGACTTAGACTCCCATACAATAATGGGAGACTTCAACACTCCACTGTCAACATTAGACAGATCAACGAGACAGAAAGTTAACAAGGATATCCAGGAATTGAACTCATCTCTGCACCAAGTGGACCTAATAGACATCTATAGAACTCTCCACCCCAAATCAACAGAATATACATTCTTCTCAGCACCACATCACACTTTTTCCAAAATTGACCACATAATTGGAAGTAAAGCACTCCTTAGCAAATGTAAAAGAACAGAAATTATAACAAACTGTCTCTCAGACCACAGTGCAATCAAACTAGAACTCAGGACTAAGAAACTCAATCAAAACCGCTCAACTACATGGAAACAGAACAACCTGCTCCTGAATGACTACTGGGTACATAATGAAATGAAGGCAGAAATAAAGATGTTCTTTGAAACCAATGAGAACAAAGATACAACATACCAGAATCTCTGGGACACATTTAAAGCAGTGTGTAGAGGGAAATTTATAGCACTAAATGCCCACAAGAGAAAGCTGGAAAGATCTAAAATTGACACTCTAACATCACAATTAAAAGAACTGGAGAAGCAAGAGCAAACACATTCAAAAGCTAGCAGAAGGCAAGAAATAACTAAGATCAGAGCAGAACTAAAGGAGATAGAGACACAAACCCTCCAAAAAATCAATGAATCCAGGAGTTGGTTTTTTGAAAAACTCAACAAAATTGACAGACCACTCGCAAGACTAATAAAGAAGAAAAGAGAGAAGAATCAAATAGACGCAATAAAAAATGATAAAGGGGATATCACCACAGACCCCACAGAAATACAAACTACCATCAGAGAATACTATAAACACCTCTACGCAAATCAACTAGAAAATCTAGAAGAAATGGATAATTTCCTGGACACTTACACTCTCCCAAGACTAAACCAGGAAGAAGTTGAATCCCTGAATAGACCAATAGCAGGCTCTGAAATTGAGGCAATAATTAATAGCCTACCAACCAAAAAAAGTCCAGGACCAGATGGATTCACAGCTGAATTCTACCAGAGGTACAAGGAGGAGCTGGTACCATTCCTTCTGAGACTATTCCAATCAATAGAAAAAGAGGGAATCCTCCCTAACTCATTTTATGAGGCCAACATCATCCTGATACCAAAGCCTGGCAGAGACACAACAAAAAAAGAAAATTTTAGACCAATATCCCTGATGAACATCGATGCAAAAATCCTCAATAAAATACTGGCAAACCGGATTCAGCAGCACATCAAAAAGCTTATCCACCATGATCAAGTGGGCTTCATCCCTGGGATGCAAGGCTGGTTCAACATACGCAAATCAATAAATGTAATCCAGCATATAAACAGAACCAAAGACAAAAACCACATGATTATCTCAATAGATGCAGAAAAGGCTTTTGACAAAATTCAGCAGCCCTTCATGCTAAAAACGCTCAATAAATTCGGTATTGATGGAACATATCTCAAAATAGTAAGAGCTATTTATGACAAACCCACAGCCAATATCATACTGAATGGGCAAAAACTGGAAAAATTCCCTTTGAAAACTGGCACAAGACAGGGATGCCCTCTCTCAGCACTCCTATTCAACATAGTGTTGGAAGTTCTGGCTAGGGCAATCAGGCAAGAGAAAGAAATAAAGGGTATCCAGTTAGGAAAAGAAGAAGTCAAAGTGTCCCTGTTTTCAGATGACATGATTGTATATTTAGAAAACCCCATTGTCTCAGCCCAAAATCTCCTTAAACTGATAAGCAACTTCAGCAAAGTCTCAGGATACAAAATTAATGTGCAAAAGTCACAAGCATTCTTATACACCAGTAACAGACAAACAGAGAGCCAAATCAGGAATGAACTTCCATTCACAATTGCTTCAAAGAGAATAAAATACCTAGGAATCCAACTTACGAGGGATGTAAAGGACCTCTTCAAGGAGAACTACAAACCACTGCTCAGTGAAATAAAAGAGGACACTAACAAATGGAAGAACATACCATGCTCATGGATAGGAAGAATTAATATCGTGAAAATGGCCATACTGCCCAAGGTTATTTATAGATTCAATGCCATCCCCATCAAGCTGCCAATGAGTTTCTTCACAGAATTGGAAAAAACGGCTTTAAAGTTCATATGGAACCAAAAAAGAGCCCGCATTGCCAAGACAATCCTAAGTCATAAGAACAAAGCTGGAGGCATCACGCTACCTGACTTCAAACTATACTACAAGGCTACAGTAACCAAAACAGCATGGTACTGGTACCAAAACAGAGATATAGACCAATGGAACAGAACAGAGTCCTCAGAAGTAATACCACACATCTACAGCCATCTGATCTTTGACAAACCTGAGAGAAACAAGAAATGGGGAAAGGATTCCCTATTTAATAAATGGTGCTGGGAAAATTGGCTAGCCATAAGTAGAAAGCTGAAACTGGATCCTTTCCTTACTCCTTATATGAAAATTAATTCAAGATGGATTAGAGACTTAAATGTTAGACCTAATACCATAAAAACCCTAGAAGAAAACCTAGGTAGTACCATTCAGGACATAGGCATGGGTAAGGACTTCATGTCTAAAACACCAAAAGCAACAGCAGCAAAAGCCAAAATTGACAAATGGGATCTAATTAAACTAAAGAGCTTCTGCACAGCAAAAGAAACTACCATCAGAGTGAACAGGCAACCTACAGAATGGGAGAAAATTTTTGCAATCTACTCATCTCACAAAGGGCTAATATCCAGAATCTACAAAGAACTCAAACAAATTTACAAGAAAAAAACAACCCCATCAGAAAGTGGGCAAAGGATATGAACAGACATTTCTCAAAAGAAGACATTCATACAGCCAACAGACACATGAAAAAATGCTCATCATCACTGGCCATCAGAGAGATGCAAATCAAAACCACAATGAGATACCATCTCACACCAGTTAGAATGGCAATCATTAAAAAGTCAGGCAACAACAGGTGCTGGAGAGGATGTGGGGAAATAGGAACACTTTTACACTGTTGGTGGGATTGTAAACTAGTTCAACCATTATGGAAAACAGTATGGCGATTCCTCAAGGATCTAGAACTAGATGTACCATATGACTCAGCCATCCCACTACTGGGTATATACCCAAAGGATTATAAATCATGCTGCTATAAAGACACATGCACACGTATGTTTATTGTGGCACTATTCACAATAGCAAAGACTTGGAATCAACCCAAATGTCCATCTGTGACAGACTGGATTAAGAAAATGTGGCACATATACATCATGGAATATTATGCAGCCATAAAAAAGGATGAGTTTGCGTCCTTTGTAGGGACATGGATGCAGCTGGAAACCATCATTCTTAGCAAACTATCACAAGAACAGAAAACCAAACACTGCATGTTCTCACTTATAGGTGGAAACTGAACAATGAGATCACTTGGACTCAGGAAGGGGATCATCACACACTGGGGCCTATCATGGGGAGGGGGGAGGGGGGAGGGATTGCATTGGGAGTTATACCTGATATAAATGACGAATTGATGGGTGCTGACGAGTTGATGGGTGCAGCACACCAACATGGCACAAGTATACATATGTAACAAACCTGCACGTTATGCACATGTACCCTAGAACTTAAAGTATAATAAAAAAACCTAAAAATAAATAAATAAAATAAAATAAAGATATATCTAAGACATAAGGATTCAGAAAGTTTAAATATCAAAAGATGGACGAAATAATACCATGCTAACAGTAACCAAAAGAGACAGTAACTGCATTAATATGAAACACATAGATACTAAGGGGAAAAATGATTAGCATGAGAGAGATCACTTCATAAATACAAACTCTTAGTTCTCAGAAATATATAACTGCCAGTCTAAGATACTCACAAAGTCCCCTGTCCTCTGTCAGGTCAGAACTTAATGTCTCCATTTTCACAATACCAAGAAAATGCCTAAAAAAGAAAACATCCACTCTCCTTTATACAGGCATATGCTTTCCACTTGGATTCTTAGTTTCCAAGTTTCCTTCAGCATTTGACAAAGGGTTTGAGGAGAAAACCAGCAGAGTCCAGTTCTCTAACCCTTCCTTTACAGTGGTCCTAGCCCCTCAATTTTTGTCTCTGCAGCTCTGCAAGACTGCCAAAATCTCTACTGGTTTTTCTGCTGCTTATGGTAACCCCTACCACCAGCCAGAATCCCAGCACCAGAGGAGAAAAGCTGAAGCTTAGTGCTAGCTCCTCTCTCCGCTGATTCCTCCTTCCCAGGAATTGTGTCTTAAGTCTTGGTTGCCTCTTTAGCTCTCTGGTGACTTCAGTCTCATGTTTATATTTTATCCGGATTTTCTAGTTGAAGTTAGAAGTCTAGTTAATTTTTTTGAACTTCAGATTCTTCTTCCTTCAATTGAAGAAAGTTGCCATGTTGTATGTATTAAAATTCTTATTTAGCTAAGCATTTGAAGATTATTCTCAGTAACCCTCTTCCTGGGACTATGAAGAAGATTATTAGGTCTCATTCACCAGTTACATGATCCTCTGAGGAGGGCCTGGGAGATTTTTTTTTAAATTTTTATTCAGATAAGCCTTCATATTTTTGTATTAACTTCTGTGCAGAGTATTAAAATTAAACTCACTAGTTAGAGGTCTGGGGATGATTTGAGATATCTCTAAATGTGATTTGACTTAAACATTATTATAAATTGTATAGGGAAAGATATCTAACTCTTCATCCTAAGTGACCTTTGATAGACCTTTTCTGTAATATGGGAGAAAGAATAAAATTAAATTGTTTTAAATGAGATAGGAAGTGAAAAATAACCTAGTACATCCCTTTTGTCTCTTAAAACCTTATATTCAAGTAATGTTTCTGTATTTGTGGATATTCTGTTAGACATGGTTATCTCGTTCACATTTAAATGCCTAGAAGCCTTTTTTATAGCTGTTGTAAAAGTTTGTATTTATTAGCCATATATATATGTTACAATGGTGATTGGTTTATACACATTTTTAACCTTATAATAATAGCTAACAGAGACCTACTGAAGGAGCAAAAGAAATGTTAAAATTTTACAGGTTTCAAAAATAAGTTTTACTATCAGTGAATATCAAGTTTTGATTTGTTTATGAAAGGCATTCAGAGGCCTGTGCAATAATTAAATTTTTTTTTCTCCCCAGAATTACCTCTGGACTACAAATTTACAAGATTCTCTTCAAGCAATTCAAAAACAGCTGGCTACTATCCAAATCCTCCACTGGTCTTAACAAGCGATGAGACACTGATATCCAAATAAGTTGTCTTTATTGGAAAATGAAGTGAAGACCCATATATGCAGTCCATATATGCAGTAAAAAAAAAAAAAAAAAATTTTTCAAAAAATACTGTAAAAGACTTTAAGGAATGAGTTTTATTGACCAAGAAGTTGATATTTGCCCATAGGTCTCCTTTCTATAAATCATCTTGATGTTTAACAACTCTTATTATATTAAAATCTCAGTATCCTAAAACTTAGAACCTTATTGATATTTTCTATACAATAGTTTTGTGATTAGAATTCACCTGGGGACACACACTCCCACACACAGTCACTCTTACACATATGCCTAATTCAGTGGTTCTCAAAGTGTGATCCATAGACTAATAGCAGAGCATTACCTGAGAACTTGATAATGCACATTGCAGGCGCCACCCAAAACCTGTTGAATCAGCAGCTCTGAGAGTGGGGCCTACCAATCTGTGGTTTAACAAGCCCATCAGGTGATTCTAATTTACACTACAGTTTGAGACCCACCGACCTAGAACATATTCTCCAGAGACTTGGCTTAATTGGTCTGGCTAAATATAGCTGAGCATTGTTACCTTTTATATGCCCTAGGAAAGTGCAGCCAGAATTGAAAACCAACTGATCTATACCAGTTCTTTCAATTAATAGTCAAGAACACTGAGTCCAGTGAGATTAAGTGATTTTTCCAGGCTATGAGGTTTTATGCTATTCCTGTGTTCTCTAAAACAAGAAAATAAAAAGATATGATTTCTTCTCTGTTCATACAGCAAGTATGGAACAGAGATGGTCTAGAAGTCAGTTATCTCAACCTCCATTGTTACCCACTAGTTTTTTTTTCTAATAATGTTAAAGGCCATTTAATTTATTTAATCAACTTTAAGCATTACATTCTCAGTAGGGGATGAAAAATTGGTTATTGGGGTGGAAAAAAATTCTAGATGGGGTGAAAAAATATATGGATAGGATGACTTCCAAAATCATCCTATCCAACAAAATCTTATTCCTCAGTATTAATTTCTCTCATTGGGAAGAAATTTGTAGTTGAAACTATTTAATTTAATTTGAATTTAATTTCTGTAATTGGGAAGGAAGGTAATAATGAACAAAAAGTTTGAGAAAAAAATGCTTTAAGGGGTTTTACAGGCATACTACAGTCCAGGACTGTAGTGTTCTATGTGCTATGTATAGTCATATTAGTAGCTATTTGTTGCAAGATACTTGAAGCCAAATGTTTGCAGTATACGTTCCTGGCTACTCTTTATGCTGTGATTTCACTCTATCATGGGCAGTATTAGAAAACATACTGGTTTTCACTATCTGGTTTTCAAACACTATCATTATTTTACCTGGATTGTAGTGGAGAATTGAGCATATCAATGCATGCATTGGAAAGAAAAAAATCTTGTTAAAATTTGGAAATGTTCAGCTAAATCCCAGATATACTGTGGGATGAGTTATCTCAGGATAGGTAAAAAAAAAAAAAATTACTAAAATTTTTCCCTCACAGTCAGTACCTTTCTTTGATATTTAACAATAAGTATATAGTGATATACTTGAAGTTTATGTCCAGAATGTCATTGGAATATTACAATGAGCATAAATAAGCTTAGGACTAAATGAAAGATGCTATCTCATGTATGCTTTAAATAGAAAATTGATTTCTTTTAAAAATAAAGCTATTTTTCCTTATCCATGTTTATTCTGTAAATGGCAAATAATACATCTTTAAGTACTTATAAACTACTGTTAATATGAAAAATGAGAACTCCAAAATAAGAAATAATTGCACTTTTTGGGCCACTGAGTAGTGGCGGGGGTTCAGGAGGCAGAATTCGGTTGTCAGAAGTTCTAGGCGCCCCTTTAGCATTCTACCTAAAGACCCTGAACAAGTTACCACCAAATTTGGCTTCAGTTTTTTCCATCTTATAAAAAGAGAGGCTTAGTTTATTTCTAAGTTTCCTTCCTTGCTAGCAGTCAGTATTTCTTCTAATGAATGTATTTTTCTATAATTAGCAAGACTATAATTTGGTTTTTTAAATTTATATTTCATTGTTTCTAAAAAGTGCCAGTGTTTCTGATTGGATATGAAGATTAAAAATAATCATTCAAATGTGGCACCAAAAAAATTAAAAAGAAAATATTAAAGTAGTTATATGAAACAAAAAAATTGTATAAATGGGCAGAAGACATGTAATATTTGCATGCAGGCAAACATTCATAATCTAAAGGACATCTAAAAATAGATTTAAGGGAGCAGAGGTTTTCTTTGCTGGCCACTGTTTATCGCATCAGCAGAGGAAAGATCTGAATGGCTCATGACCAAATGTTTTGTCAGAATCTGGTATTTGGAATACCGAGGTAGTAAAAACTTCAACTGAACCATGAATTGCAATCTAAAATCAACTTCTGAGTTTGTTAAACTCTGAACTGAAATCAGGTGTTATTTCCCCACCAATGTTCATATCCAAAAATAACTTTAAATACACACATACACACACTTTTAGTGAACTGGTTTGAATGAAAATAAATTTATATAATTATTTTATATAACAAATCAGCATAAAGTGGAAAATCAAACTGCCTCTCTAGGTATAATAACCTTGACTGAATGGTAGAAATACATGGATAGCTTTTTAAAATATTCAGTGTTGGAGTAACAGTCCCTTACATCTTTTCAGGCTCTTGAGCACAAGAAGACTATCCTAACAGTTGGTTCCCAGATTGGTGCAAGACTGGAATACACTTGACTGCTTTTGTTAAAGCCATGACAGCATACCAAGTAATTCACCCAGTATGGTCTTATGGCCATCCTTGAAAATCCCTGGGCATGGTCCAGTTCACATAGAATGAATTCAGAAAGGTGTCTCTTGTTGGTCTCTAGAACTATCCTCAGAAATAATAGTAAAATAGTGGTCATGAGTGCTGACTCCTCGCTAGGCTACTTCATGTACATTGTCTTGTTTACTCTCTACAGCAACCATATGAGATGTATATAATTATTAAATTGTACAGATGAGAAAACAAATTCAGAGAGATTAAATACAATGCTTGCTCTACGTTACACTGTTACTAAGAGAGCAATACATGAACCCAGGTTTGATCCTCAAAATCACACTTTTAATTACTTGATACATAATGTCTTTCAATGTTGAATCTAGACTGGGGCAAATTCTCAGCGCAAAACCACACTTCAATTTAGCAATAATGCCATTCTAGGACATGAGAGGGATTAAAAGTGAAGACACAGTCTCTATCCTTAAGTAATTCATAATTTAGCCAAATATATTAAATATCTGTAATATAAAACTTACTTAGGAGAGTAAAATAGAGATCCAAGAATCATGGGAGTCCTAAAGCATATAATGAATTTGCTCTTCTTGGAAGCCACACACACCAAGGTCATCAGTAAGCAGGCCTACTCTTTCTTCGTATTCTGGGTTCATTTTCACCTTGACTGCTTGGTAAATTTCCCTCAGTTGCTGAAGTAACCAAAATGGAGAATGAGTGATGAACACTCATCTTTGAGTAAACTTAGTGGGAAATGGGATATCTGGGCCTATAGAGAAGTTGGGTCATTACTTAGAATGACAACTAGAAAAGTACATAGACTGCTTGATAATTAGTTTCTTGAACCACGTACCTGTTCACAGACTTTTCAAAAAACAAGTTTGTTTTACTTTTTTTGGTACCTTGGTCATGTTACTTCCTTGGTAAAGATCAAAGTTTAATAAAGCTTAACAAAGTTTAATAAAGAAAAGGAATAAACTACTATCTAAATGTGTTAAAAGCAATCACCAAGTTTAATCAATTTAAAAATATTCTCTTAATTTAACGGAAATGTCAGCAGTTCTTTACAATGCTTAGCAGCTAAATTCCGTGAGTATAACATTTAATGTCTTTTTGGTACATTTAATGTTCAATGCCTTTGATGAAGGGAACAAACTGTTAATTTCATACATGTGCAGCAAACATCAAGATTACATAAGTAAATGCAAATGTGTTCATCTGTAACTGTATGGAATCCTGTATTAAATCAAGGGATAAAATGTACTCCTCTCAAAGGCTGTTCATGAATGATTAAGCATAACTTTCAACTGAGGCCTGAATACTTGTGTCAATAGGGTTTAACATTTGTATGCCGAATTTACTACCATAGCTGTGATAGTGTGGAAGGTATGCTAGCTTGAAATCAGAAAACTCAGCAGTGAGACTTGCATCTTAGGCAGTTTACTTCCACTTTCTGGACCTCTGTTTTCTCAACTATTTAAATGGAAAGAATAAAATTTGTGTTACAAGGTTTATCAAAGTAATATGAGACTGCATTTCGAAGTGCCTGACACATCTCAGATCTTTTGAGGAGATTGTGAAGCCAGGGAATATGTCAGTGAAACAAGATCAAATATCCAGGTCTTAAATTGTGATTCTGTAGGACAGGAACTCACAAATTAAAAATACAGGTAAGGGTTTCAGTTTTTGCTTGTTAATGACGAAAACTTTTAAGGACGCTTGAGTTAGCTGGAGACAAAGCAGCAGCACCAGGAGTAATGGGGAGAAGGGGCTGATAAGAAGGTCAGAGAAGCCTTTTATAAGTGTCTGGCTTGTGCTGAATGCCCAGAAATGGAAGCCCAAGGAAATGTTGTGTGAGGACCAGGAAATTATGCAGTGTCACCACTACTCACGGAGATTATCGCCTGAGAAGACTAAAATGATAATACTTCTTAGGTGACCAGAGGATGGGAGAACCTCTTAACAGGTTTGGAGGTCCACATAAAGAATAATTGGGGTCTAGAATTATGGAAGAAAAACAAAGCAATACAAAGAAATGGAGCAGGGCTATAGCAGTGAACCAATTGGTTGGTAAGTGAAACCTGTAAGATGCCTAATTGAGTAACTTAATGACTAATTTTATTAGACTAAACAGAACAGAAACCATGCTAATCTGTAACAAATAGGTGGCGCCAGCCTATTAGAGTGAATGCTATTGGTTAGACTAAAGCAGATAATAAGCCAAGTGTAGGAAAAATGACATTTTCTGATTACATCCAGAACAGGCACAGGAAACATATAATAAAGCTTGAAACAGGTGGTTGACAATGCAGAAATCAGTCACTGAACTGAAAAGATAAGATGAACATTGTTAGAGGAATTTAGGATTAAGATGGATGTAGAGCTTGCAAAAGAAAACCTAGCTCTCTAAGAAAGTTCTCCAGCCCTAGAAAAAAATACCTCAGCAAGAAATTGCAAGTAACAATTGCACCAGGAGTCAGCATCTATTTAACTGTATGTTTAATTAAGTTTCTAACTCAAATGAGAAATTTTGGGCCATTGTCAAATTTTTGCTTAGATGGCTACAAATACTTGGCAATTCATTTTCACAGATTTTGCAGCATCCATAAAGCCCTCCTTACTGCAGAGAATGCAGAGGTATTTATCCAATAAAACTTCATGTAATTGCTGCTATACAGCAAAACTATCATTACTGGTAATTAAAGTTGTGATACCTGATATCATTTGTCTCTAGACATTTCATTTCATGTTTTCTTGGTATTCTTTTTAAAGCCACACACTGGCGTAAGAATGTAAGTAGCACTCAGAATACACAATAATTAATTCTTCCAAAAGTCTATCTTAAGCTTATTGAGAGTTAGACCTCCAAAGGCACAGTTAATATAAATGTAATGAACAAGGATGCTGCATAGACAAGTTTTCCACTGAAAACAGTATTTTAAGTGATACTATATGGTGCTTCAATTACCACCAAAAACTGCACTGGTTATATAGAAACAATAATGCTCATGAGTATGCAGTTGTAGTTGGGCTTCTATTTACCATTTTTCAAGTGAAAAATCTTAGGAGGTTTGGTGGCTGTTGCTTTTTTTTTTTTTTTTTAACTTTCAGGATGATAGTTACTGGTATCATTTGATAACTTTAATGATTTCCCAACCTTAAATTAACCTAGACAACACAGAATTTTTTATTTATTTTTATTTTTTGATGAAAACAAGAAATACAGTAGTGACACTTTATTTTTCCTTCAAGCACATGGGAGAAGACAAAAGTACTAATAATCATCATTGAGTTTGACAAAGAAATTCTACTAGTACTTACACTGCTTAGGAACATAAATGTCAAGTACATTACTAGGGCAAGAAATATCAAGTAAGACAACAGAGTCATATTTTTCTTTTTGAGGTTATTTTCACAAGACATAGCAACAATTTGTAAAATATTCAGACTACTGAAAGATCACATTCAAATTATATTTCTAAGAATAGAGCCATATATGAACAGAGAGAACAAGCTAATACATTAATGAATATTCACTGAAGTCTTCATACTGCACAGGACACAAATTTGGTATTTTTGCACATGTTGTCAATTATAAGCAAAAAGCAGGCCTGTAAACATCAATTTTGTCATAGGCTGAAATGGAGAAAGGAAATAGATTTTACTCAAAAACAGTGACATAAGGAGCATATACCATTAATCTTCCACACACATAAAGGTCACTCCTAGGATAATCGAGAGGAAATACCCAGACTTACAGTTTTGTTTACAAAAATCTACTGGTGAATTCAAGGACTTAGGAAAAATTGAAGGAAAATCTTCCTCCAAGCATACGATTTAAATCCCAGCTCCTCTTCCCTGGGGAGCACCTCAGGGGCCTACCCTGCCACCCCTGACCCTGCAGGGTCTTTCCTGTGGGCCTTTCCAAACCCACTCCACAGCAGGCTCATTTCTGCTCTGGACTTAGCTCAGTTTCCCAACCTAGACTAACCTCTCCACTGTGTGTGTTCAGACCTCCTCAATCCTAAGGGAGCTTAGGGCAAAGCCTTCAAAACCGAAGGGGAAAAATTCCCCTTATCCCCTACAAGGAGGCTGGAGATCTTCCACAATGCAGGCTGCAGCCTGCTTCTTCATTTGTTAGGAGCAGGGAAGGAAATGCAGAAGCTGAGAAATAAGGGCCAAGAAAGCCAGGCAGTAGGATGGAGACACATGGGACATCAGGGCAGGAACAAAATAGTACAAAGGAGAAGAATGACCTACAAAATGCTACCCTGGGGTCATTTCCAAGCAGTCCAAGGCCTAAAAAAGAATTTCCATCTTTAGAAAAGTGGAGTGAAGCTAAGTTTTGGTTGCCTTCACTCACATCCTGTTCAGGACCTGTCCTGAACCCATCACTGTGAGGCCCTTCTCTCTCTTTCCAGCTTCTCAAACTAAAAGCTCAAGAAATACACAGGTTTTGGTAGAATGGATGGGGTAAAAGATAAAGATGTCAAAACCTGCCTAAAAGAACACTGCCTATAACTAAACAATTAACCTATAGGTCTCCCTTTGAAATTTGCAGACCTTGCTAAAGGAAGTGGGGTGGAGGAATAAGGGCAATAAGAGATCTGGAACCCATTTAATCATACCTTTCCTCTCTGAACACAATCAAGGAAAGAGCAAATTAAACAAAAAGCCTGCTTTGCCAGTTTTGTTTTCTGTTCATAAGCTTAAACTGCTTCACAGTGAAAGGGAAGAAAAGAAGGGATGGGAGGGAGAGGGGAAGGGGGCGGGAGAGAAAGAAAGACACGGAGACAGAGGCATAAGAACTCTCACATTCCAGAAATATCTCTTCCTCAGTGCCCCAACTCTGGCAACTTTGTCATGTTCAGAGTGAGAGCAGGCAGGGAAAAGAGGAAATGCCTAAAGAAGTTGCTCAGATTAAGGATGGTTTGTTGGCTAGGAATCAGAAAGACTAAGCTGGAAGGGACTGCGTTCCAGCCTTGCTTTGGGCACTGTCACATATGACTGCCCATCCTGGTGGTAGGGAGTGTTCCTGTGAGCTCCCTGGGAGCTACATCTACAGATAGTTCCTGAAGGCAGACAATGGTGGCCTAAGCAAAATTCAACCAGAAGGTGAGAGCAAGTAGGGATGGGCTATAGCACAGGCTTCATACTTACCAGTAGCTGGTCATGATGTAGAGTAACCAAAGGTACAGGAACACCAATGTGATATCATAGAACACTTTTCATCTATTACCTCATTCATGCCTAGCAGTCACCCACCAGCCACCAGCTTGTTCTACCAGATAACCAGTAGGGTGGATGGCACAAGCCCAGGAAGGCAGCTGGGATCCAGTTGGTGGTAGTCTGGAATGTCCAATTTGGGTTGACAGCTGTGTTAAGATACCAGTTTTGTCTTGCAGTGGTAATACCTAAAGAGCTTACCATAAGTACATGGGTATCAGGTACACAGCCAGCATAAAGTATGAAGCCCAGTCAGTTATTTGTGAAGATGTATCAAGATTCTTTGTGGCACAGAACCACTTAAACTGGGAGAAGACCAGGGTCACAGACAGGGTCCAAGCCATGCAAAGAAAAGCAGTATGGTACAGTACATCTATAGTATCATATGTTTGGCATAGAAGCCGTAGAAGGCCATGCACTTGAAACATGTTAACACAATGCAGAAAAGCATGAAGGTCCAGAGGAAGAATGGCATAGGCAGGTAAGCCAATAATCTTACAACTGATTACTGAAGATTTAGAAGAACCAAAGGAAAAGATAATCCGCAGTATGAAGAGAAAGCAGACAGAAGACTGCATGCTGTTGGCCAAGCATAGGTCCAAGAGGAGGTGGTAAGGAAACTTGTGCAGAAGCTTCTCACAGGACAGAGATTAGCCAGACTGGAACCTGAAGGATCTGGCGCTCTCCACTGGCTGCCTTGGTGGGCCTCGAATTCCTCTACGGGGCCCTTCACCCATCAGGTAGTATTGTAGGGGATTGGGCCACAGTTCTCCTTTGATAATCTCTGCAATTCTGTCGAATTCTAGAAGGCTGTGGTCTGAAAACCAGTTGAAGAAACTAGGGATAGTGTTCCCTTCCCGGTTTCTGTGGATATGAGCCTGGGGATCTTGGCCTCGGTGCCAGCGGATTGGCGTGGAAAGAGACACCACCCGCCCAGAGGATCTGCGCTCATATTCCTTGACGAGCCCCTCATTTCGGAAGTAGGGGTTGCCCTGAAAGATGAACTTGAATTTGCAGCCTGCTCTGGGGTGCTTAAGCTCCTCCACCTCCAAATTGATCATGTATCTCAGCATGTCTTCATCTTGGCCACTGATCATAGGTGACAGCTGGGGGTGGTTTCGAAAGGCGGTGACCCAGAAACCTGGGATATTCTGGATAATGAAACTTCTGCGCTGCATGTGGAGCCTTCGCATGCGGCCAAACTTGCGCTCAAGCTGAAGGAAGGCCCTGTCAGCCTGGGCATTTACGTTTGACAACTCTTGATCGATGGCCTCCAGTGAGTCCATGCAGTTATTGATCTTCGGGGCCCTGGGCCGTGTCTCCTCTTTCACCCCTCCTGCCACTTTTTTTTCCTTCTGCACTACCTTCTTTTCCTCCATCACCGCCCCTGCTTCTCCCTCCTTTTCCACCGCTGCTGACATGGCGCACTTTTTAGTCGTCACTTCCTTGGCCTTCTTCCCGGCTATCATCTGAGACCCCAACCCCCCTGCGCCACAGGCTTCTAGAGCCTTCTGCCCAGCAGGGCCACGGGGCTCTCCAAGCTGACAGCCATTTTTCTGGCTGTTAGCAGCAGCCTCGGAGGCAGAGGCTGCTTCCAGACCTTTCGTAGAAGGTGGAGCATCCTCCTGCCCGGCTTTGGTCGCCACACAGCCGCGACTCCCGGCAACTGGGACGCGGAGCGCGGGGCCACAGTCAACAGGATCCCGGGATGCACCTCCCTCAGCTGCGGTCTCCAGGCTGCCCCCACCTGTGTTCGCCATCACCTGTGTCGCCTCGGTTTCTTCATGGAGCCCTTGGCACTGGTCTAGGTCCGGATCTCCTGGGGCATGGTCGGGAGCAGCCAGGCCGCCGGTTTGGGCGAGAGGGAGCTTGTTGCCCCCATCCAGACCGCTCATTTTGGTAGAAGTCAGACTGGCGGTAGAAGGAGAGCTCCTTGTCCTCCGCAGCTGCCGCACTCTGCCCGAAACGTCTAGCGCCACCCTTCTTTTACTCTCGGCGGTGCTACCATGGCAACCGGTGATGTCACGGCGGTAGCTTCCTAACATCGCGCGAGAACTCTGCGCCGGTGACTACGCTTATCAATCCGTCGTATTCCTTTGTCTTCTTGTCACAAAAAGAATTTCATCGATCTGGAAGGGGAGTTTTACTTACGTAAATGGATGTAGACCAGACTCAAACATGTGAGAACTGTGTTAATGTGGATTTATAAGCCTCTGAATGAATTTCTAAGGCACCTAAGCTATTGTTTCTTAAAATAAGGTTAGTTTCTGTCTATTCAAGTCAGTTCATAGGGCTTCTCGTGAGTAGGAAAGTGGATTCACAAACTCACAGGCCTTCCTTCTTTAAGGTATGGATTCTTGGCTATTACCAAAGAATTTAGATGAGCAGAGTTTGATTTTTAAAGAGAAGTGTTACTATGTTTAGTGTTATTTTTAAAATTAAGGAGCAGCTGAAAGGCAAACTTCTCTCATCCTAACAAGACATAATAAAGGAATATTTCAGTTTGTCTTACAGATTTTAAAGTTTATATAATTTGACCAACATCTACAAAGCAAGTGGACAATATTTCCTCTTCACTTTTAACTAATAAAGAGTAGCAAAATGTTTTTCCTTACGTAGAGGTAACTGGCACAGGAGCACAAATTGAGGCTTTTAAGCGTTACTGAAAGAAATACCTCAGGGGATTTTAATTTCTAAACTGACGCATATGTTCTTTTCCTCAGGTTACAATCTTAATCTAAAAGCGGTTCCTGCTTCATAATGCCTGTAGACATGAAGCTAACACATCTTTGCCAAAATGTGTTCATGTGGTAATTCACTGCAGCACAGGAGCAATAATCAGCTATGTGCGGGGGCATCTATGCTATTGTCTCTTAAAATATTTACTTTAAAAGTAAGGTTAGTTATTGTCTATTCAAGTCAGTTAGCCCTTACAATTCATTTGATAGTGATTACCAGTACAATATGTTAGTTTGTTGGAGAATAATGGTGTTAATCCTTGGGAAAATGCAAGACCAAAGGGAAATTTAAATTTTGCATATTTATGTTTAATGTCTTACATTTATATTCGAATAAACGGTTATGATTATAACTCTTTGTTAAAGAAACTCCATTTTGAGCACCCTAGATTATGATCACTTTCAAATACAGACTCAGAAGTACAGATTTAGAAAAAAAAGGATTTAGAGGAATGCAGCATATATACCAAGACTTCTAGCGAGGGAAGGAGTGTAGCTGTGGTTCAACTAAGATAAGGTACTGATGAAAGGTCACTGGCAGATAATACAGAGAAACAGCCAGCCTTGCAGGGTTTTTTGTATGCCTAGTCAGCCTACCAAGGACAATGTGTCCAGAATGACCTCTTTACTGCCTGCCAACTAATCAGTTATCCCATAAGAAATAGCAAACAAGATTCACACAACAGAGAGCAATTATTTTTCTCTCCCTCTTTCCTCTTTGTCTTAATAAACGCTCTTTTTTTATTTGTGTGGTGAAATCAATCTATTGAGGTATCATCTTTGTAAACAAGTAAACAGTGTGTTATAATTGACTTTGTGACTTTGAATTATTGACACTGCTCTGTTTCTTTTCCAAAGAATCTTTGCAGTGTTGAAAGAGTAACTCTTTTCCATTATAACCTGAGCCAAGTTGAAGAGAAGCAGGGAATACTGAATGAAAGTTACTTTTCCATGCAGGAGGAAAAAAGTTTGCTATTATATAAATTTATAGAAAAGTATAAAATTACATGTGAACTTATTTTTCTTTCTATGTGTGCCAAAATTTTTTAAAGATTTATATCTCTACTACTCAAAGCATTCCCATCTCTAGCTTTTATTAGCTCTGTCACCTGAATCATTTTTCACTCATAACCACCTGGCCATTCTTTAACACTCAGTTCATGTAGATTGTACTAGGCAGTTTAAATACGTTAGATTTTATAAACAAAGACCCAGTGAGCACAGAGAAGTTAACATGCCCGTGGTCACATATATATTAATTGGCAAACTACCTCCTCCCACTTTAATTACTTTACCTCCTTCCTTAATTACTTGCCATTTTGACGGTCTTCTGATTTCTGTATAGCCCTTATGACTTTTACCATCCAACTTAGTACAGTTATGTTTCACTTAATGACAGGGATTTTGTCATTATGGGAACATCATATAGTACATCTATCAAACCTAACTGCAATAGCCTACTACACATCTAAGCTAAATAGTATATCATATTGCTCCTAGGCTACAAACCTGAACAACACAGTTGCTGAACTGAATACTGTAGGCACTTGTAACATAATGGTATTTTTGTATCTAAACATAAGAACAACACAGTAAAAATAGAGTATTATAATTTTATGGTCCCACACTTGTATATGCAGTTCATCTTTGACCAAAATGTTATGCAGCAAATGACCGTAGTTATTTATCCTCTACTTTTTAACTTTATTGGTTGTTTAATTAAGGTCAATTTTATCCCAGCTAGATAATGATGACTGCATAGCAGCTTCTGTAGCATCTACGATAGTATAGCCCAGTTACTGTCTCATAGAATGTTTTAATGAATCTTGATATTTAAGTGAAAATTTAAATTTAAATAAAAATTTTGATTTTACCAAAATGAATAGTGTGACTATCCTTGTGTTTCATTTTGAGGTGTGTGGATATATAATAGTAGCTATGAGTTATATTTTACATTTTGCATATTAGAGTAATATATATTTTGTACATAGTAAAGTCTGTTCTACTGGAAATTGGCAGTAAACCTTACTACACAGAAAAAACTACATCAGTGACTTATGATTCTATGGAAAAAAACGATAGAAAATGCCATGAAAATCTATGAGGTAGTTTTTATTTGCAAGGAGGAAAGGTATTTAATGGAAGTTCAAACATAAATTAATACAGTCAAACAGAAATGACTTTACTAAAGTATACAGTAAAGATTGGAAAATTTGTGAAATATCCCCTATTGTTACATCTTTGGCCAGCAGTTTCTTTTTCAGAATGATATAGTTTCTGGTTCATTATAGCTTACATTTATTTAGTGTTTTCTATATACCATATACTTTTATGTGCTTAAATGTGTATCTCATTTAATTTTTACAAGGACCCTGTGAGGTGATATTATGACCTCCACTTCACTATGCCTCAGAAGGAATTGAGGCAATGAGAAATAAAGTGGTTTATCGAAGATTACACAGCAAGTAGTGGAGCCACAATTTGAACGAGGTAATCTGACTAGAGAGCCTGTGCACTCATTCGCCATACTATTCTGCAACCTTACACAACCTCTAACATGAAAAACCACCTTCTTAGAAATAAGACCACATGACCATCCCAATTTAATGTTGAACTTTCTTCTTTATCTTCTTTTCCTTTACCTGTCTTTGTCCATTCAGGCTGCTGTAACAAAATACCATAGAGTGGGTGGCTTGTAAACAGTAATTTACTTCTCACAGTTCTGAAGGCTGGGAATTCCAAGATCAAGGCACCAGCAGATTTGGTGTCTGGTGAGGGCCTGCATCCTGGTTCTTAGACTATAGTTTGTTGGTTTTTGTGTTTTCTTTTGTTTTGTTTTGTTTTGTTTTGCTGTGTCCTCACATGGAAAAAGGAGTGAGGGATCTCTCGGGTTTCTTTTATAATGGCACTAATCTCATAGGGCTCTAACCAGAAGTCTCTTTTATAGGGCACTGATTGCCTCCCAGAGGACCCTATCTCCAAATACTCTCACATTGGGGATTAGGTTTCAATATATTAATTTGGGGAGGACAAAGACATTCAGTCTATAGCCTGCCCCCATCCATAAAATTAGTGACAATTGTTGAGGAAGTGCCCAGTTACTAAAGAGAAACAAGAATTCATGATTCTCTGTTTCAATACCTTAATAGTTCTCAACTCATCAGGTATAACATTTATTTTTTACTTTTATTTTTATTTTATTTTATTTTTAGATGGAGTCTCACTCTGTCGTGGCCAGACTCGAGTGCAGTGGCAAGATGTTGGCTCACTGCAACATCCACCTCCTGGTTTCAAGCAATTCTCCTACCTCAGTCTCCCAAGTAGCTAGGATTACAGGCGCCTGCCACCATGCCTGGATAATGTTTTCTTTTTTTTTTTTTTTTTTTCAGTGGAGACAGGATTTCACCATATCGGCCAGGCTGGCCTCGAACTCCCAACCTCAGGTGATCCGCCTTGGCCTCCCAAAGAGCTGGAATTACAGGTGTGAGCCACCGGGCCTGGCCAGATATAACATTTCTTTTTATAACATGTGTTCCTTTCTTGAAATTCATATTGTATATCAACATGCACATTTTTTAAAGTCATTATAATAATTTAGCTGTAATTTAAAGGAAAAATAAAAGGAAAGTAATTTTTAAAATATCTATTTTAAAATATAAATGCTTTGACATGCCAACACTTTATGGCATGATAAATTAGTTAGATGGTTATACCTGTAGACTCACTAGTGTATGAAACTACTGATGCAACTTGATATAGGTATAAGTTACTAAAGACATAAGCAGCAATGCTTTTCTAAGATAGATTTTCTGAAATTTTGAGCAGGTTTATGATAAAGTTCTGGAGGAAAAGGACAGAATTTCCTCAATTCACATTTATATCTCTTTGATTATAAGACACACTTTTTTCCCCCACATTTCTTTTTATTTAACTTTTAAGTTCAGGGGTATATGTGCAGGATATATAGGTAAACATGTCATTGGGGTTTGTTGTACAGATTATTTCATCACCCAGATATTAAACCTAGTACCTATGAGTTATTTTTCATTATCTTCTCCCTCTCCCAACCCTCCACCCTTAGATAAACCCCAGTGTGTGTTGTTCATCCATGTGTTCTCATCATTTAGCCCCCACCTGTAAGAGAATATGTGATACTTGGTTTCCTGTTCCAGGTTTAGTTTGCTAAGGATAATGGTCTACAGCTCCATCCGTGTTCCTGCAAAGGACATGATCTCATTCTTTTGTATGGCTGCATAGTATTCTATGGTGTATATGTACCACATTTTCTTTAGCCTATCATTGATGGTCATTTAGGTTGATTCCATGGCTTTGCTGTGTGAATAACAGTGCAGTGAATATAGACATGCATGTGTCTTTATGATAGAATGACTTATATTCCTTTGAGTAAATACCTATTAATAGGATTGCTTGGCCAAACAATATATCTGTTTTGAGGTCTCTGAAGAATCACCACACTGTCTTCCACAATGAATGAACTAATTTGTACTCCCACCAACAGTGTATAAGCATTCCTTTTTTTCTGCAACCTCACCAGCATCTGTTATTTTTTTACTTTTTAATAATAGCCATTCTGACTGGTATGAGATGGTATCTCATTGCGGTTTTACTTTGCATTTCTCTAATATTCAGTGATGTTGAGGTTTTTTTTTTTATATGAATATTGGCTGCATGTATGTCTTTTTAAGAAGTGTCTGTCCATGTCCTTTGCCCACTTTTTAATAGAGTTGTTTTTTCTTGTGAATTTAAGTTCTTTATAGATGCTGGATATTAGACTTTTGTCACATGCATAGTTTGAAAACATTTTCTCCCATTCTGTAGATTGTCTTGTCACTCTGTTGATGGTTTTCTTTGCTGGGCAGAAGCTCTTTCATTTAATTAGATACCATTTGTCAATTTTTGCTTTTGTTGCAATTGTTCTTGGTGTCTCTGTCATGAAATCTTTGCCCATTCCTATGTCCGGAATGGTATTGCCTAGGTTGTCTTCCAGGGTTTTTATAGTTTTGGGTTTTACATTTAAGTCTTTAATTCATCTTGATTTAATTTTTGTATATGGTATAAGGAAGGCGTCCAGTTTCAATCTTTTGCATATGATTAGCCAATTATCCCAGTACCATCTACTGAATAGGGAATCCTTTCCTCATTGTTTGTTTTTGTCAGGTTTGTTGAAGATCAGATACCTGTAGGTATGCAGTCTTTTATTTCTGAGTTCTGTATTATGTTCCATTGGTCTACGTGTCTGTGTTTGTATCAGTCCCATGCTGTTTTGGTTACTGTAGCCCTGTATTATTGTTTGAAGTTGGGTAGTGTGATACCTCGAGATTTGTTCTTTTTGTTTAGGATTTCCTTGGGTATTTGGGCTCTTTTGACTTCCATTTGAGTTTTAAAATAGTTTCTTCTAGTTCTGTGAAGAATGTCAATGGTAGTTTAATAGGAATAGCATTGAATCTATAAACTGCTTTGGGCAGTAGGGCCATTATAACAATAATGATTCTTCCTACTCATGAGTGTGTAATGTTTTTCCTTTATTTCATCTCTGATTTCTTTGAGCAGTGTTTTGTCATTCTCCTTGTAGAGAACTTGAACCTCCGTGGTTAGGTGTATTCCTAGGTGCTTATTTATTTATTTATTTATTTATTTATTTAGAGATGGAGTCTCGCTCTGCTGCCCAGGCTGGAGTGCAGTGGCGCAATATCGGCTCACTGCAAGCTCTGCCTCCCGGGTTCACGCCATTCTCCTGCCTCAGCCTCCCGAAGTACTTTATTTTTTTTTTTGTGGCTATTGTGAATGGGATTGCCCTCCTGATTTGGCCCTCAGCTTGACTGTTTTTGGTGTGTAGGAATGCTAGTGATATTTACACATTGATTTTGTATCCTGAGACTTTGCTTATGTTATCAGCTTAAGGAGCTTTTGGGTTGAGACTATGGGGTTTTCTAGATACAGGATCATGTAGTCTGCAAAGCAGGATCATTTGACTTCCTTTCTTCCTATTTGGATGCACTTTATTTCTTTCTCTTGCCTGATTGCCCTGGCCAGGACTTCCAATACTGTGTTGAATAGGAGTGGAGAGAGTGGGCATCCTTGTGTTGTGCTGCTTTTCCGGAAGAATGTGTCCAGCTTTTGCCTATTCATTATGATGTTGGCTGTGGGTTTGTCATAGATGGCTCTTGTTATTTTGAGGTATGTTCCTTCAATACCTACTTTATTGAGAGTTTTTAACATGAAAGGAGTGTTGAATTTTATTGAAGCCTTTTCTGCATCTATTGATATAATCATATGGTTTTTGTCTTTAGTTCTGTTTATGTGATGAATCACATCATTGATTTGTGTTTGTTAAACCAATCTTACATCCCAAGGATAAAGCCGTTTTGATCATGGTGGATAAGCTTTTTGATGTGCTGCTGGATTTGGTTTGCTAGTAGTTTGTGGAGAACTTTTGCATTGATGTTCAGCAAAGATATTGACCTGAAATTTTCTTTTTTTGTTGTATCTCTGCCAGGTTTTGGTATCAGGATGATGTTGGCCTCATAGAATAAGTTAGGGAGGATTCCCTCCTTTTAATTTTTTTTTGGAATAGTTTCAGTAGGAATGATACTAGTTCTTCTTTGTACATCTGGTAGAATTCAGCTGTAAATCTCTCTGGTTCTGGGGTTTTTTGTTTTTTGGGTTTTTTTGGTTGGTAGGCTTTTTATTACTGATTAAATTTCAGAACTCACTATTGGTCTGTTCTTGTATTCAATTTCTTCCTAGTTAAGTCTTAGGAGGTTGTATGTATCCAGGAATTTATCCATTTCTTCTAGATTTTCTACTTTATGAGCATAGAGGTGTTCATAATATTCTCTGATGGTTGTTTGTATTTCTGTGGGGTCAGTGGTAATATCCTCCTTGTCACTTCTGATTGTGTTTATTTGAATCTTCTATCTTTTTGTCTTTATTAGTCTAGCTAATGGTCTGTTTTATTAATGTTCTCAGAAAACCAGCTCCTGGATTTGTTGATCTTTGAAATGTTTTTGGGTCTAAATTTCCTTCAGTTCAGCCCTGATTTTGGTTATTTCTTGTCTTTTGCATGCTTCTGGTTTGTTTGCTCCTGGTTCTCTGTTTCTTTTAGTTGTGATATTAGGTTTTTAACTTAAAATCTTTCTAACTTTTTGATGTGGGAATTTAGTGCTATAAATTTCCTTCTTAACACTGCCTTAGCTGTGTCCCAGAGATTCTGGTATGTTGTATCTTTATTCTGATTAGTTTCAAAGAACTTCTTGATTTCTGCCTTAATTTCATTATTTACTCAAAAGTCATTCAGGAGCAGATTTTTCAATTTCCATGTAATTGTATGGTTTTGAGTGAATTTATTTGTCTTGATTTCTAATTTGATTTTGCTGTGGTTCAAGAGATTTTTTGTTATGACTCTGTGCCCACCAAGGCTTTGTCTACAATGGTAGTCATCAGGGGGAGGAGAGTAAACAGCACTCCCACATGCTTGGGGGGCAACGAAAGCAAAATCTGCCCATATAGACGTACTAGCAAAGCAATGTGGGGAGTTGCTGTGAGCCCAGGGGAAGCTGCAGTATGAGGAGAGAGCATGCAGGCTGGCACATGGCTGTAGTGGCCACCCCACTGGAGCTCTCTGCTGGTTAAGCATGGTCCACCAGCACAGAAGGTATGGTGTGGGCCCCCAGGGAACCCGAGATCACCCTGCAAGCAGGAGTGGCCAGGCTGGGGCCCCAGGAGAGGTCAGCAAATCAAGGGGTGCTCAGGTCAGACCTGCCCTGTCTGACAGGCAAGACCACTCTGCAGAGTTCAGATCTGACAGTTCCTCTAGGGTTAACATTTCCTATGGGAGCAAGTCGAGCCTAGAGGGGATAACCAAACCCTCTGGGTTCTGCATCAGCCGACTTGCTGCCCCTAACCCTTCTCTAAATAGCTCTCTCTGCCAACTTGAGTGTCCATGGTGGTCGAGGGGTTCCCTTCTGCCAGGGTTCCAGAGGCTGCGTGACAGTAGGTTGCTCCTTGCCAGTTCAACTCACCCATTCCCCTGGAGCCAGTGGAAGTCAGGAATGAGTCCTGGTATGCAGTAGCCCCATGCAGGGTTCCCAGCTTTCTCCCCTTTTAACCCAGTTTCTTCTTCCACATTTTAACATCTCTGAAATGACTATCCATGATATAATCAATGGCATCTTACAACTGCTACCAGCAGAACAGCAGTCATGGCATACTAGTCATCCAGGGGGTGTGAACTTGGCTATTAGCCTTGCCGACATGATTGGACAACTGCAACCTCTTGACGTTTCAATCAGTAAACTCTTTAAGAGCCATTTGAGGAAGGAAAATCAGTCTTATTTGTTCCCTGAAAATATTCTATTGATACCTTCTGGTAAGATCAAGAAAGTGCCAGCACCAAAACTTGCAGAATGAGTACTGGAGGCTTAGGGGGAAAATATCCCAGAAGCATACTGTTATTAGTACTAGAACATTCTACTAAGATATGTTGTCATCATCAAAATTATTCAAGAATTTTGAATAGAAATTGATTACTATTATAAATGGGAAAATAATTAGAATAGTGAAACTAGTTTATAGTGAAACTAGTTTATTTCACTCATAATTTACTTTGTATATATACCTATGAGTGACATATTTTTAAAACTACATTTTTAAAATCAAAAGGTCTTTCAATATGTATGCAATAAAAATCCTAAGAATTAGAAAGCTTTGTGTCACAGTTTAATTGAAAGTTCTTTTCGTTCTTTTTCTTTCTCTTTCTTCGTGTTTACTAATGGCTTATCTTACATTGAATACTTTTAGAGCAGATGAAATAAATCACTTGTAAAAATACAGCACATATCTAAAAAGTGCAAATTTTTTGTTTTCATATGTGAAATATTCATGTGCCACATAATGATGTTTCAGCAAATGATGGACCACATATCCAACAGTGAAATTATGATGGAGCTGAAAATTTCCTATTGCTTAGTGTCATCATAGCCTAAGTAATGTTGTAGCCCTCATAACGTCATAGTATAACCATTACTCGTGTATTGGTAGTAATGCCGTTATAAACAAACCTACTACACTGCTAATCATATAAAAGTATAGCACATACAATTAGGTACAGTACATAATACTTGATAAAACATAAATGACTATGTTACTGGCTTATGTATTTACTATATGTTATTGTAGAATATATTCTTTCTACTTATTAAAAAGAAAACTTAACTGTAAAATAGCCTTAGGCAGATCCTTCAGGCGGTATTCCAGAATAAGGCATTTTTATCACAGAAAATGACAACTCTGTGTGTTATTGCCTCTGAAGACCTTCTACTGGGACAAGATGTTGAGGTAGAAGACAGTGATATTGATAATCCTGAGTCTGGGTGTGCCTAGGCTAATGTGTGTGTTTTTGTCTTCATTTTAAACAAAAAAGATTAAAAATTTTAAAAAAAGAAAAAAAATTAGAAAAAGCTTATAAAGATATAATTATTGTACAGCTGTACAATATTTGTGTTCTAAGCTAAATGGTATTATAAAAGAGTTAAAAAGTTTTAAAAAGTTAAAACATTATAAAGTAAAAATTTACAGTAAGCTAAGGTTAATTTATTATTGGAGAAAGAAAATTTTTTTTATAAATTTAATGTCCCAAAGTGTACAATGTTTATAAAATGTACAGTAGCATATGAGTCCATTTTCACACTGCTATAAAGAACTACCTGAGACTGGGTAATTTATAAAGAAAAGAGGTTTAATTGACTGACAGTTCCGCATGCCTGGGGAGCCCTCAGGAAAGTTACTATCATGACAGAAGGTGAAGGGGAAGCAAGGCACATCTTACCATGACAAAGCATGAGAGAGAGAATGAGAGAGAGAGAGCAAGCCACACACTTTTAAACCCCCAGATCTCATGAGAACTCACTATCAAAAGAACTGTAAGGGGGAAGTCTGCCCCCATGATTCAATCACCTCCCACCAGGCCCCTCTGACACATGAGGATTACAATTTGAGATGAGATTTGGGTGGGGATATAGAGCCAAACCATATCAAGTAGTGTACACGAATGTCCTGGACCTTCACATGCGCTTACCACTTACTCACTGACTCACCCAGATCAACTTCCAGTCCTGCAGGCTCCATTCATGGTAAGTGTCCTATACAGGTATACCATTTTAAAATCTTTTATGCTATCTTTTTACAGTAGTTTTTCTATGTTTAGATATGTTTAGTTACACAAATACTTGCCATTGTGTTCCTATTGCTTATAGAATTCAGTACAGTAATATGCTGCACAGGCTTGTAGCCTAGGAGCAATAGGCCACACCATAGAGCCTACATGTGTAGTAGGCTATAGCATTTAGGTTTGTGTAAGTATACTGTATGATGTTCACACAATGACGAAATTGCCTAATGACACATTTCTCAGAATGTATCCTCATTGTTAAGTGAAACATGACTGAACTGCTATGTTCTAGACTTAAAAAATAATGAATTTTTCATCTACATGAATGTTTTGAGCTGGAAAATTATTTTATATAGGGTACTATCCCTCACATTCATGATGTCTAGCATCCCTAATGCCCTTAATGAATACCAGCCGCAGCCCTATTCATCGTAATAACCAAAATTACTCCTGAAAATTTCCCAAATACCCCCTAGAGGGAGGTGAATCAAGTTTTCTAAATGCCTGTAGCTATGATATTCCCATTCCTGGTCACTAGAGGGAGGAAGTAGTCTTTAGGATGATAATATGATTCTGTTTTGTCTGCCTTCAAGTTTAAGCTGATATAGATCAGCTTGGCAAAAGTAGATCATATTTCAGTAAAATAACTGTGGCATAGTTTCTCAACATACATTTGGTACTCTGTGTATTATTACAATGGAATCACAATCTCTATTTAGGCTATCACTGTTACAAAATTAATGTTTTCTCAGGCTAATTATCTAGTTGTGATCACTGCCTGTGATAATACTTTGAAAAAAAAGAAAAAAGAAAAAAAAAAAAAAAAAACTCATATGCTCCTGCTTTCACCAGTCTTAAGAGAAACCAGAGACAAAGGCCCTGACCTGAATGACCCCACACCTTTGTATGCTAGTTAAAGATGCACCCTTTGAAATCAAACAGATCTGACTTCAAGTCCCAGTTCTGTTACTTACTAGCTGTTTAATTTGGGCAAGTCACTTCACCTCTCTAAGCCACAATTTACTCCTATACAAAATGAATATAATAAAACAACTTACAGAATTTTGAAGGTGAAATGAGATATCTGTGAAGTGTTTTTCACAGTATGCTTTCAATAAATAGAAGCTGACCTGCTCATTTTTATTATTTTTATGCTAAGAATTACATTAAATAAACAATATTGTCGGCAGTATAAAATCAATGCCAAATTCTATTATGAAACTGTAATTGTATAAAAGTTCAGAAACAAAAGTCATCCATGTAAAATAAGTGAAAGGTTTGTGGAAGAAAAGAAGAGTTGAATTGGACCAAGTAGGATAGCATTTGAATAATCTGAGGAAGTCATGAAACACTGGCACATAGTAATAATGTTTGTCCACTATGTTACAGTTAATTCCTAATGATTCTAGGCATATGGTATTTTGGGCTAATAGGGAAAACAATCCTTTTGCTCTAACTAAAGTGCTTTACTACATTCTTCCACATATCACTTTAAAGACTTCATAAAATATCCTAAGAAAAAACTAGCTGCATCAAATACATACTTTTAATAGCTGACTTTAAGCAGGCTTGGTTGTTCAAAGTCACATTTTCTGTGAGTAACATACAGTCTGTATTTCAAACCAAGTTTGACCTGAAAATCTTTGCTTATAATAGATTAACACATTAAGTTCATCAATATTGGATCAAGAGTGTAACACAGGCACTCTCTGAAATCACATTCCAATTGAACATCTACCATGCTAAGAAATGTAAGATACAGAGATGAAGAAGGCACAATCTTCTGCTATGATAGAGCTATACTTTAGTAAAGAACAGCTAAATACAAATAAATAGAGAGTAAAAATTTTCTGGGAAAAGAAAACAATTCTGGAAAAACAGGATCCTGAAATATAAGGTGATTACACCTTGTAAACATTCTATTTCTGGGAGCTGTAAGGCCTTAAATAAGCCCACTCTTGCCTAATATACTTAGTGCTCAATGCTTGCCTTGAAATTACATTTCCCTCATTGTTGATGAAATTGGAGAGGAGTTATCAAAACTGACCCAAGAGAAGTTTGGCCATTAAATAAAATAGTTAACAAGAAGAACATGTTGTACCATGCACCTGTTTTTAAAGTCATCTGAACACAACTCTTAATTGTATTGTCCAAAGTTAAGTTGGAGTTTGGTGAAGAAGATGATAATTAAGTACTACATGCCTCTTATAAGTAATCGCTCTATTGACTAAACCTCAATAAATATACACTATTTATTTATTAGTGATATCAATAGTTCTTTACATCGCAGCAGCCAAACTCCAGAGGAATATTAAAATATTTGAACTGCTTTGGTCCATTCTATTTCTCTGAGGGAAAGTAAAACTAAGCAATTTAATTCAGGCAGTAGATGTCAAAAATTACATTTTTAAAGACAGGATAGTTCTCTGATAGGATTTGGAGACCTATTTTTTAACATAAACATATCCCTTTTAAAAGCTACTTGTGAATTAATTAGGAATAACTTTCAACTAAGACCAAGCTATTCAAACTTAATTAAGATTTTAGATATATTTTTATGGCAAATTTAGTTACAGGCTGCTTTATTATGGTGCGAGGTGTCTTAGCTGGAAATGAGAAACCCTAATTGAATGCAGCCCATGTTACTTTTGTCTTGGATAATACACTTCTCTTTCCTGATCCCCTATTTCCCTATCCATTAAATGGAAGTAGTGACACTGAAACTACAAAATGAGAGCATATATGGAAATTACTGATATATCTAATAATTTGTTGAGATCATGAAGACAGAGATATGTACTTGATGCAGAATTAGATATCCAAAGCCCAAATTGTGACCCCACAGGGTAGGGAACTTGTGATTAATAATATAGGTAAATGTCTTGTTTTGCTTTGTTTTTATAATGGAAACAGTTCAGGAAATTGAATCAACAGAAGATGAAGCAGAAGCAGCAACTGAGTTTAGGGCAATGGTTCCCAAATGATTGATAGCAAGCATTAGAATCACTTGGCACATTGGTTAAAACCTGGTTTCTAGGCCTCACCTTCAGAGTTCTGTTTCAGTAGGTCATGGGTGGGGTTCGAAAACCTGCATTTCTAACAAGATCCAGGTGGTGCATATACTGCTGGTCTGGAGAACACTTTGTGATCCACAGCTTTAGGGTAATGGAAAGGAGCAGTTGGAGCTGAAGAAGTCAGAGAAAAGCATCTTGTAAGCATCTAAATGGTCATAAATGGAAAGGGAAGCTCAGAGAGATTCTTGAGAGGGCCCCAGGGAATGTCAATCCTATTTACAGGACAACATGTCCTTAGCAGACTTCACTTCAATGACCAGAGGATGACAGGCCTCAGTTTGTAAACTAAGAGAATCTTGAGAAAGGTCAATTTTGGCCTGGAATTGAAAGGGAAATAAGTTTTTAAAAAGTAATTTCATTATTAGAATTATAAATAAAATCATGCAACAGTAAGAACTTACAAATAAGATCTTGCAAGTAGAGTCAGCGATTTTTACCACAGAGGAAGAGAAGCCAAAAGACTGGAGATGGGCAAATGAAGTTCCATTTTTTAAACTCTCAACGGTATTTTAAAATCTATTTATTGAGGTATAATTTACTTACACTAAAATACATAAATCTTAAAATGTATAATTGGTCAAGTTTTGAAAAGTGGATGCATCTGTGTTATCACCCAACTCAAGATATAGAGCACTATTACCCCTGCACATGTGCTCAAAATTTACCATTACTCCCCTCAACCTTGAGGCTACCATTCCTGGGATTTCTATCGCCACACAAAAGTTCTCTATGCTAGTGAACTTCATATGCATGGAATCATATAATATATACTCCTTTGACATCTTTCACTTAACATGTCTCTGGGATTCATCCATATTGATGATCAGTAGGTTGTTCCTCTTTATTGTCGAGTGGTGTTCCATTGTATGAATACACCATAATTTGTTCATTCATTGCTTGTTGGTGAACATTTGGGCTGCTGCTAGTTTGGGGCTGTTATGAATAAAACTGCTATGACCATTCTTGTGCTACATGTAAATTATACTTTAATAAAACAACAAATACCAATTATCTATTAAAACATCTTTGGACACTTTAAAAGAGCAAATAGTGATCAACAGAAGTAAAGCATATCACTAATAAATCATTTCCTTTTCTGACAAGGGAATTTCAAAGATGACACCTGCTGTTATGAATTTTAAAGAGTTCTTTTGTTGAATTCAGGTTAATTCCATTCCGCAAGACCACAGGGGGAAAACTATGAAGTAGATATCCTGAAACTCCACGCTATACCAGGCTCTTTGCAATAGCTGGATGCTTATAAGGTGGCAAATTTGAGTCAATTTGACAAAACTAGGAAGGCAGTATGTATTCCCTAACTTAAGGAGTCCAAGAAAAGGTAATCCATGATTCTCAAACTCAGCTGCACCTTAGGCTGTAGTTTAATTGGTTTGGAGTACAGTCTGGGCATCAGTATTTTTTGAAAGTTCAAAGCTATATATAAAATGATCAGCCAGGTGTGAGAACCATGAAGCTACATGACTATTTGTCTGAAAGTAAATTAAATGAGAAATTAAAATTGAGAGGAAGATAAATGGAAATTTTAATTGATTGCATATTATATGCTAGACATGATGCTTGCTGTTTGTCTAACCTCTTTATTATATTAATACTTGAAATCTCTTAGCACAGTGTCGGGCACAAAGTCAGCTCTCAGATGTTTCTGTTGTTATCCTCTCTGTAACCTTATAATGCAGTCTCCAAATGCATCCTAAAACATTAGCTTATACAGCAAGTTTTATTAACCCTACATTATGGATAAGGAAACCAAGACTCAGAGTAGTTTATTTTGGCAAACGCCATACATGGTAATCATAAAACCGGGATTTAATCCTAATTTATAGCTAGTATGCCTTCTCTGCCCATCAGGTCATATATAAGACATGTAGGTGTTCACAGAAATTAGTAGCTTACCTGAATGACCCTTTCCTTTTTAATTAACCCGTTTCCTTTTACCTGTTCTCAAAGAAATTACCTTAAATACAAATCCTAAAAAAAGTGAAGCCAAAAAGTAGACATCCACATTTTTCCTAATGTGGCTTGATAGAAACTCTTCTATAGGTCTTGACAACCTCTGAGGTCAGAGGGAATGGATTAAGATGGCCCTTCAGAGCCCAAAGCACTTAACATGGAGGAAGTACTGCTTCCAAGTAAAACACCTCCCATAATAATAAATGCAGAGAGAGCATACCTGTCACTTCTATATAGTCTAGGACTTTAATTATATAATAATGTTGAAGAAAAGGAAGTCAGTCCTGAGGGGGATGGTCAACTCCTCTCAGCCAGGCTGGTCCTCTCTGAGTTTGCTTGTTGATGTTTTGAATGTGTATATTTGCTGGAGAAAAAGAGGAAACATTCAAGGAATGGTACCCCCCTCAATGAGTCTGAGTTCCTTAAGGGCAAAGACAACCTTTACTATCCCATTCAATCCTTACTTATGCTAGTATTCAATAAACAACTACTGCAAGATTACAATTACAGACCACTAATTTTCAAAAAGTATGCTTCTTCAAGTAGTACGCATTAATTGAACTGACTTAATGCAGAGCTAGACTCATATTTTCCTTTTCTGTTGCTAGCCAACTGTTAAAATACAACTGAAAATATTTTCTGAACATCATGTACATTTGTAAACTAAAAATAGAGCATTTGGTCAGGCACGGTGGCTCACGCCTGTAATCCCAGCACTTTGGGAGGCCAAGGCAGGCGCATCACCTGAGGTCGGGAGTTTGAGACCAGCCTGACCAATATGGAGAAACCCCATCTCCACTAAAAACACAAAATTAGCCGGGCGTAGTGGTGCATGCCTATAATCCTAGTTACTGGGGAGGCTGAGGCAGGATAATCCCTTGAACCCAGGAAGTGGAGGTTGCGGTGAGCCGGAAGGTCGCCTTGTGCCGAGATCATGCCATTGCACTCCAGCCTGGGCAACAAGAGCAAAACTTCGTCTCAAAAAAAAAAAAAGAGCATTTAACTTTAGAAAATATGAATATATGGGTCTTAAATTTTACTAAACATTAAACCAATATAACTGTGTCAATTTGGCATCCAAATCTACCCTACCTATATCAAGAAAGTGTTGCACAGTACATTGTGCAAAATATTCAATGCATCTGAAGAACTCAAGAACAGTTCATTAAAGAAATTTTACTCACCTACTTTTTACCCATTGGCCTTGAATTTTAGCAAGATAACCCTTATCTTAGTCACAAGAAGTTTAAGGAGGAGAAAGTATTAACATGTTTAATTTTTAGATATTTTATAATGCTTTCAGTTATTCCTCAGGAAGTCAAGAGTCATGCTGTCCTATGTAATTTTAGATTTACTAGTAGCCACATTAAACAATGGCAAAATGAGGATAATTAATTTTTCAATATATTTTAACATGTCAAAAATATTTCAACATGCAATCAATTGAAAAAAATTTAGATATTTTAACATTTTTCTTTCCATAGTAAGTCTTCAAAATCCAGTGTGAATTTTATATTTATAGATCTCAATTCAAAGTAATCACATTTCAAGTGCTCAATAGCCACTGGTGGCTAAAGGTACTGTATTGGACAACACACATCTAGAGTCTAATCCCCTTCTATCTCCAGTATAATCAACTTAAAATGTACCAAGTATATAAAAGGCGACCCAAAATTAAGTAGTGCTCTGTTAAAATGCAAGTGAAAGATTAAATGTTAAAAGTGTTTGGACCTTTTCTAATGACTAAAAGGGGAAATTGTTATTTAGGAATGGCTTTGCAAATCTTTTTGACATTTTTCCATTTGCTCATTAAGTCTTTCTGAGCACTAGGTTATTTTGTTCTTTTTCCCCATCTAAGTTATTTTGTCATTCAATATTTATCTGCTGACAACTATGTGCAAAACATTGCTAGATGGGCCAGGCATGGTGGCTCACGCCTGTAATCCCAGCACTTTGGGAGCCTGAGGCGGGAGGATCATGAGGTCAGGAGATGGAGACCATCCTGGCTAACATGGTGAAACCCCATCTCTACTAAAAATACAAAAAATTAGCAAGGCATGGTGGCACGCGCCTGTCGTCCCAGCTACTCGTCCCAGCTGGAGAACTACTTTAACTCGGGAGGCGGAAGTTGCAGTGAGCCAAGATACTGCCACTGCACTGCAGCCTGGGCAAGAGTGAGACTCCATCTCAAAAAAAAAACATTATGCTAGATGCAATGAACCATGTAAAATACACTGCATCTCCACTTTCACAAAGTTTCCAAACTGCTAAGAGAGGAAAAGAGTAAACATGTGAAAAACATAAAAATATAATCTCTGTATTTTACTGTATCACTCTGTTATTCTTTATCAGTCCTTCCCCTGTTCCCCAATGAAGGGAATGGACTTTATCTTCTTACTCTTTTTCTCTATTTGTGGAATTCACTGTAATGAATAATTATGTGTTATTGTCTAGAACAGAGGTCCCTGCAAAGTACACTAAGTGCATAAAGAAACATTTATCTCCTCTACGGGGAATATAAAGACTAAAAGGCAGAGGAATTACCAAGGGCAGGCCTTGAAGGATCTGATAGAAGAGAGTGGTGAGGAAGTGTGAAGAAAAACCGGAAGTTTTCACAGATGAGAAAGTATGAAAATAGAGGAATACATCACATATGATAGGTACTCCCTTCATACAAGTTAATAAAAAGAAGAGCCTGAATAACCTGAGAATATAATTTATGGAGATAGAAATGGAGGATTTGAGCAACTGAAGGGGAGGTGGTGCTGCATAAGCTATATGGAAAAAAGTGATTGAGTAAGCAGTTGCAACTGCTGACATTTTAAAGCAAACTACTTTGGAAGATACCAAACATACCATGCCCTGTTTTCTTCTCTTTGGGATAAGGTCTATTGCGTCCATTTAAGGACTTTAATGATTCCATAATTTTTAATTAACATGAATTTAAGGACTTTAATGATTTCAATCCATTAAGGTCTTTAATGGATTATAGGACTTTAATGATTCCATACTTTTTAATTAACATGAACAATTTCATTCAAGCATAACATTTATGGGTAAGGTGAAAAATAAGAAATCTAGCAGAACAACATGCTTTTATTTTACCATCATGCATAAAAAGGAAGACAAATATGCCAATGGTACACTTCCAATTTGTCAGAGCAATTTCAAAGTATTTAAGCAATTTAGGAAAAAAGACACATCACTTACTAAGTTGTTACCAGGGAAAATTATCATGTAAGACAATCAATTAAACCACACTTTTGTAGATTATTTTTCCATGAAGGCAATTTGACAAGCCTAACAAAGACCAAGTTGTTCAAACTATGTTTCTAGGAATATAGTTTAACAGAAACAAGAACAAGTTGAAAACTGTTATGAATATTCATATGTCTCTATATTGTACAGGAAAGTAAAGACTATTGTTCTTCCAAATGTTCCCAATTGAAATCAAAAGAATGTCTGCACAGCTCAATTTTCACAGTAAGTTTAGAAACAGAAAAAAAATATGATTTTACTAAATCCTAATGAAATAACAATCTTCCACAGAAATCAGGTCACAAAACAAGAAAGCAAGCATTCAAACTTGCGTTGTGTTTCTTTAAAGAACCCTTGTCTAGGCAACATATTTAACACTTTAACCCCTTCAATTCTCCTTTAGCAATCCTGAAAAGAATTTCTCCATTCATCACCATTGAGGAGTAAGTACTCCTACCTCGAAGGCTCTTAAGGTCAGCACAGTCTTCATTCTAGGCCCAATTTTTACCTGGTCCATGCCTCTAGCCTTTTGTTCAGTTTCCCCTGCTTAGGGCACCCATCACAATCTCTTTAGTTCTTCCACCCATTATAAACTAGATCTCACCTTTCATCCCATCTAGATGTGTCTCCCTTTAAATATTCTAGGAGCTGATAAAAGGGCTAGGAAGTAGGAAGTTGGGAAGAAAGGGGTGGGCGCATAAGATCTCTAGCACTCTATTTTACAGGACAATTTGTCTCTGAAAATGACAAAGCCAAAATGAAATTAAAAGCTTGCTTTTACAAATGTTTCTGAGCTAATAATACTTTTTTAAGAGAAAGGATTGGGAGGCTGAGGGCAGATCACGAGGTCAGGGGTTCGAGACCAGCCTGGCCAGCATGGTGAAACCCCCCCCCCCAACTCTACTAAAAATACAAAAATTAGCCCAGCATGGCAGTGCACACTCTTAGTCCCAACTATTCCGGAGGCTGAGGCAGGAGACTCGCTTGAACCCGGGAAGTGAAGGCTGCAGTGAGTCGAGATGGCGCCACTGCACTTCAACCTGGGCGACAGAGCAAGACTCTGTCTCAAAAAAAAAAAAAAAAAAGGAAAAGAGGGAGAGTCGGACCTTGGCAGGAGCCAATGCAGGGCAAGTAGCAATAGAAAGTGACTAGAGGTGAAGGAAGAGCAATAAAGTAGCATAAATCACACAGAACAAGCGGCTCACTGCTTTTCTCCTCTGAGTTCGTTAACGTCCAGTAACTGTCCACAGGGCATGTGCCCTTACTTCTCGATGCAGAGCTGAGTAGGTGGAATAGGCTCCCAAAGCTAGAAATCCAGGTGATGGCAACCAGTTCAGAGGCCCTGGGAATAAACAGGGTCCAAGCAGTGCAGATACAGGCAGTACAATCTACAGTATCATTTGCTTGGCTTACAAGTAGCGTGAAGGATGGCCTCGTAGCATGTGATATTCCAGAACAGCATGAAGGTTATATGCAAGTGTAGAAGCATACCCACCACCGTCTCAATCTTGAGGTTGAGAGAACTGAATATCCAAAGGAAAGAGGGTGCAGAAAAGTCAGCAAAAACAAAACACAGTAGAAGGCATACCCATTGCTGATGCCCAAGCACAAGTCCAGCAGAAGGTGGTAGGAGACCTTGTGCAGGAGTATTCCCAAGGGCAAATGTTAACCAGACTGGAACCCAAAGGGCCTCGGGATCTCTACTGGCTCCCTTAGTGGGCGACGTCTGGCTCTACGGACTCCTTCACGCAACAGGTAGTATTGCAGTGGATTTGGCCACAGATCCTCTTTAATAATCTCAGCAATTTTGTCGGACTCTGGAAGGCTGTGGTCTGAAAACCAGGTGAAGAAGCTGCAGATGAGGTCTTGGTTTCTGCGAATGAAGGACTGGGGTTCATGCCCCCTGCGCCATATAATTGGAGTAGAAAGAGACACCACTCGGCCGGAGGATCTCACCTCATACTCCTTGACAATCAGCTTGTTTCTGAAGTAGGGGTTTCTTCTAAAGAAGAACTTGAACTTGCAGCCGGTTCTAGGGTGTCTGAGTTCCTTCACCTCTAAATTGGTTATGTACCTTAACATCTCTGCATCTTGGCCCCTAATCATGGCGGACAACTGGGGATGGTTTCGAAAAGCTGTCATCCAGAAGCCCGGGATATTCTGAATGATGTAGTTCCTCCGCTCCAGGTAGTGTCGACGCATCCGCCCAAACTTGTGCTCCAGCTGTTGGAAGGCCCTGTCGGCCTGAGCATTCACAGTGTCCAGTTCCAGCTGGATGGCCTCCAGAGGGTCCATGCGGAGAGCCTCATGCAGAGGCCAGGGCCCTTCCTCCTCCCTCGCCTCCTCCTCCACTCTATCTTCCTCCGCCACTTCTATTTCTTCACCTTCCGGCAGCTGCTCCTCTACCTCCATCTGCTCCTCCACTACCTCCTTCTCCGCCAGGCCTTCCTTCACCACCACCTCAGCGCTCTCCCCCTCCGCCACGGTTGCTGAGACAGTGGCGCACTTTCCTGTCTTCACCTCCTCGGTGTCGTTCTCGGCCCCCGCCCCCGCCGGCAGCTCAGACGCAGATCTCTCGGCGCCACAGATTTCTAGGGCCTTCTCTCCACCCCGAACGCCCTTTTTCAAGCTGCGGTCCACTGCCACCACCACAGAAGCGGCTACAAGGCCCTCAGCGGGAGGCTGGCCCTCTTCCTGCCCGGCTTTGATCGCCACATGACCGCGACCCCCAATAACTCGGATCTGGGGAGTACTGCCACGGCCCGCGGGATCCTGAGGTACGCCCCCCTCCTCTGAAGGCTGTGGAGGCGGGAGCGCGATGGTCTCCGAGCCTCCCTCACCCGGCTCCGCCATCACCTGTGTCGCCTCGCTTTGGTCGCGGAGCTTCAGCCACTGGTGTGCGTCCGGGTCGCTCGGGACGTGGTCAGAAATAATGAAGCTGTGGGTTTGGAGGGGACGGGTCCTCTCGACCCCATCCACGCCGCTCATGTTGGTAACAGTCGGACCAACCGCAGGTGAACGCCCGTTTTCCTCAGAGAAGCCGAGCTCGGAGCTACCCGCCGCTCGCACCGCCCACCCTCCAGTCTCACTAACATCTTCGCGGCGGTGTCGTCAGGGATGCAGATCTCCCGGTATCGCGAGAACTTGCTGAGCCCGGGATTGGTTCCGCCGCTCCCTGACAGCCAACCGGATTCTCTGGGCTTTACTTATGTGAATTTACCCATAGCAACAGTAATTTTAACTACGTAAATAAATGTAGATTGTGCTGAGTCTGAAAGCACTGACGATCCACCTTGAGATGCATCTGGAGACTGCCCCCAGCATGTAGGGGCAGTTGTAAAATCACAGCCATAACAGTGCCTGCTCTCCAGTGTCTGAAAACAAATGTTTTTCTGGTCTTCACTTTTTTGAGGCTATTAATCTTAAAAAGAAGTCTTTTGCTCCTAGTTACGTGGAGTAACTAATATTTCCTCCCTTCTTAGTAAAAGTGACATAAAAATGTCAAGTCTAGCCTCTACGATTACTGGGGGAAAAAAAGCTACTCAGCTTCTTACCACTAAAGCGATGCATATTATTCATTGCTAATATTTTATGTATAATCTGCATCAAATAAGAGTTTATGCTGCATAATATCTGTAGGAATTAAGCCAGGATCAGTTTGCTAAATGTTGTTTCATGCCTCCTCACTGCAAGAAAGAGGAAATAATAACTATTTCCAGCCCCATGAACTTAATTTGTTATATTTAGTTATGTAAGATAGGAATGTTTGGCTCTAATGAAGCATCTGTCTTTAGCAATCAGCTAAGAGTTCATTAGAGCGGAATGTCAATGTCTCTGGTCGAAGTGTTCCAGTTTTTTGACTTGTGAGTTAAACTGGTGCTATCTTAGAGAGTTACAAGGCCTCAGAGAAATATCAGTAGGGGGAGCCACATACCACCATTTTGTGAGGAAAGGCTAGTTAAAATGGATAACAAAGATGGCCTTGAAGTTGAAAACAAACTTGCAAAGGGCAACATGCAGCTGGTTGACTCAAGGTGTAAAAGAGGCAAACGTTATTTTCTACTTAATTTGCTTTGTGTGGTAGTAAGCTGATGGGCCTCAAAGATGTACCAGTCTTAGTTATGTGGCTAAAGGGACTTCGCAGATATGATTAAGTTAAAAGTTTGGAGATGAGAAGATGATTCTGGATTACAAAGATGGGCCCTATGGAATTACATTTCTTATAAGAAGGAGGCAGGAGGGTCAGAGAAGATGAGAGGACGAAAGCACAGAGAGAGGGAAAGAATGGTGGAGAAAAGGAGGGGGAGGGAGGAAAGGGAAATCGCTATGTTGCTGGCTTTGAAGATGGAGGAAGGAGCCAGGATCGTAGGAATAAAGGCAGCCTCTAGAAGCTTGAAAGGTAAGGAAATAGATTCTATCCTAGAGCCTCCAAAGGAATGACAACACCTTGAGGTTATTACCTCTAACCTCCAGCACTATAAGATAATGAATTTGTGTATTTTAAGCTATTAAATTTGTGATAATTTGTTACAGAAGCAATATTAAATGAATACACCTTGCATTAAGGTTTGGTTGCATCTATGGGTGCCTCAAATTGTTTCTAATTTGCCCCTTCTACCTTGCTCATTGCTTTCCATGAGTTCCTGCCCAACAGCTGTGATGTATTACAGCTTGAAGCTGTCTTTCAATATCAAGACCAGAAATATACCTAGGCAATACACAGAAAGACAAAATTAAAGCCTAAACATACCACAAACGATATCTGAGGAGACTGTAAACTGCAAGAGGACAAGATCATGGTTTTGTTTCCCTAGCACACTACCTTGCACAGTATCCCATAGATTATTAAAATGTTAAATAAAGGAGCAAATGAGCAGAAAACAGTTTCTCTTGCTTACAACTTGCTGCTTGCAGAAGAGAAGTAAGGGGCATATGGGTTGTCACCTGCTCTCCTTCCTATCTGCCACTGGCAAACCAGAGGGCGGCTCTCCTGTATATAGTAACATTCTTACTCAGGAGAATAAATTTCTATATATGCTTCAAAGGCTCTAAAAGGATAAGAAAATCACAGAGAAAACAATTTTATTTTACAAATAATTTGTCTGTAGTCACACTGTGTGACAAACAAACTCTGAAAAGACCAGCATATTTAGGTGAGTTTACATATCAAAACCTTGGACTACCAATACTGTATTTCCAATTCTTCTCTCCTTTCTGGAAAAGTCAAGGTAATCATTTCAGGCCTTACTTCTTTTCTGTCTACAGAAATATAGAATGCTTTCTTCTCTACAAGCGATGGAGCCTGTTATGCATGGCTGAAATTACTTTTGGTATAAATAAAAAGGAATAATGGAACTTTTCACAAAGCCTGTTTCTAATTGCCGTGAAATCATCTTCTATATTGAACGGGTATAATTTCATTCGGCCTAAAGTGGAAACTTTTATTATTCCAATAAGCCCTATAGTTTTTTCAGCAGAAAAGAGTGTCAGGCTTGGACCAATCCTGGAATGTATATGACTTTGTCAAAGAAGCCATTATGTAATTAGTGTAATTAACACTCTTACCAATAATGCTAGGAAAACTCTAATTAGGATCATGTAAGTATAATCAGGACTCTGCTGAATGTAATTTCCCCCAAATAGCATTGAGACTCTTTAAAAACTCTTCCTTCTCTTCTTGTCAGAACATTTGTAAAGCTGTGATAGGGAATATTTGAATATCCAGAGAACGTGAGATAAAATTAGAAGTAATATATCTCATGTTCTCTATATACTAGAAGAAAACCACATTAGAGAAGTGATTATGATTAAAACTATTCCTTGTAGGTAATGGAAAGCTCAGGTTACGATTGCTTTTGGACAAGTGCTCAGGAGAAGGGTCAGTAAAGGGCAACGATTTTAGAGGGAAAAGCACATATGCATACTTTATGTCCTATTTTTTTTAAAGAAAGAATCTTTGCTTGGAAGGAGGAACTCTCTAGGAATGTCAACATGCACCAAGGCTCACGTGCTCAGGGAGTGATTCTGCCATACAGGCAAAGCTGTGGTTGCTATTCAACACAGAAGATTGTACTTATTAGAGCAGGACTATTACTTGTGGATTTTTTGTTTACCTTTTTGTATCTAAAAGGCTTAAAAAGGATATCTGCTTCTTTTACATGACGCAGGTTATCCTGCTATCTGAGAATTCTCTTTCTAGGTAGATATGACACATTCTCTAAGGCTTACCAAAAACTTGTCTTACTTTAGAATGTGCTAGGCATTTTACGTGCATTAAATTATCAAATTTCATAAAAGAGGAAACAGTAACACTGAGAGGCTAACTAACAAGTCATACATTCAGTAACTGGTAAATTCTCCCTTCTCCTGGGTGCCTCTTTCCTAAGTACCCTATGCTGCTTAATCTTCCTCACCTGAATTCCTGCAACTCTTTTATGAGCTGCACCATGCAATTTAGCACTTAATTATGCTTTTCCTCTTAGTGACTAGTTGATTTACATGTGTCAGTCTCATCATCCCAGCATTCCAGCATCATCTCATGGGATGAGAGCACAGTTGCAGCTTCTTTTGCCTTTATTCATCGTAGCATGGGGCTCGGATTTGGGTAGATTCTTTTTTTTTTTTTTTTGAGATGGAGTCTTGCTCTGTCGCCCAGGCTGGAGTGCAGTGGCACAATCTTGGCTCACTGCAACCTCCACCTCCCAGTTTCAAGCAATGCTCCTGCCTCAGCTTCCCATGTAGCTGGGACTACAGATGCTGGCCACCACGCACGGCTAAATTTTGTATTTTTAGTAGAGACGGGGTTTCACCATGTTGATCAGGCTGGTCTCAAATTTCTGACCTCAGGTGATCCGCCTGCCTCAGCCTCCCAACGTGCTGGGATTACAGGTGTGAGCCACCACACTCGGATAGATTTGGGTAGATTCTTAACAATATTTGTTGATTTGAATAAAATAAACCTTAAATTGTCTTACAAAAACTAACAGTGTATCTGTACCGGCATTATATTTTATTTGCAGAGGAAATATATTTTGACTATGCTTCATATATCACCTTTTTGCACTTTAAAATATAGGATAAATTGGTCCGTGACAGAGCATTTCTGTGGCAATTGACAAGAAACTTCACTACCCCCAAAGATAGTTGAATCTTTTCTAATACGGTTCTATGGGAAAACATCTGCAAAAAGCCCTGAGGTTTTTCTCCATAATATCAAGGAATCATAGATTCTTTGGGAATGATTTCTCGGGTAGCAAGGAGTTTAGCAGAAGTTCAGACATTTTTGTTTTGCAGAAAGGTAGATTTTACCATTATAATTAATAATAGCTTTCACTTATTTACTGCTCCTGATGTACCAGCCACTTTTATAAACAACATCCAGTGTGTCACATCTTTTAGTTGTCATAAGAACACCATGAGGTAATGCATTTATGACCTTCATTTTACTCAATAGGAGACCGAGGCAAAGAGAGACTGTCACTTGGCCAAAATGATACAGAAAGTAATAGATCCATCATTCGAACCCAGAAAGTTTGTCTCAAAAGCCTGTACTCTCTGAACAAGTGTGAACTCACTTTTTAAAAAATTATTATTATACTTTAAGTTCTAGGGTACATGTGCTCAATGTGCAGGTTTGTTACATATGTATACATGTGCCATGTTGGTGTGCTGCACCTGTTAACTCATAGACTTGTCATTTACATTAGGTGTATCTCCTAATGCTATCCCTACCCCTCCCCCCACCCTATGACAGGCCCTGGTGTGTGATGTTCCGCGCCCTGTGTCCAAGTGTTCTCATTGTTCAATTCCCACCTATGAGTGAGAATATGTGGTATTTGGTTTTCTGTCCTTGTGATAGTTTGCTGAGAATGATGGTTTCCAGCTTCATCCATGTCCCTATAAAGGAAATGAACTCATCCTTCTTTATGACTGTATAGTATTCCATGGTGTATATATGCCACATTTTCTTAATCCAGTCTATCATTGATGGACATTTGGATTGGTTCCAAGTCTTTGCTATTGTGAATACTGCTGCAATAAACATACGTGTGCATGTGTCTTTATAGCAGCATGATTTACAATCCTTTGGGTATATACCCAGTAATGGGATGACTGGGTCAAATGGTCCTTCTAGCTCTAGATCCTTGAGGAATTGCCACACTGTCTTCCACAATAGGTGAACTTGTTTACAGTCCCACCAACAATGTAAAAGTGTTCCTATTTCTCCATATCCTCTCCAGCACCTGTTGTTTCCTGACTTTTTTTTTTTTTTTTTTTTTTTTTTTTGAGACGAAGTCTTGCTCTGTCGACCGGGCTGGAGTGCAGTGGCCGGATCTCAGCTCACTGCAAGCTCCACCTCCCAGGTTTACGCCATTCTCCTGGCTCCGCCTCCCGAGTAGCTGGGACTATAGGCGCCTGCCACCTCGCCCGGCTAGTTTTTTGTATTTTTTTAGTAGAGACGGGGTTTCACTGTGTTAGCCAGGATGGTCTCGATCTCCTGACCTCGTGATCCGCCCGTCTCGGCCTCCCAAAGTGCTGGGATTACAGGCTTGCGCCACCGCACCCAGCTGTTTCCTGACTTTTTAATGATCACCATTCTAACTGGTGTGAGATGGTATCTCATTGTGGTTTTGATTTGCATTTATCTGATGGCCAGTGATGATGAACATTTTCTCATGTGTCTGTTGGCTGCATAAATGTCTTCTTTTGAGAAGTGTCTGTTCATATCCCTCACCCAATTTTTGATGGGGTTGTTTGATTTTTTCCTGTAAATTTGTTTAAGTTCTTTGTAGATTCTGGATGTTAGCCCATTGTCAGATGGGTAGATTGTAAAAATTTTCTCACATTCCATAGGTTGCCTGTTCACTCTGATGGTAGTTTCTTTTGCTGTGCAGAAGCTCTTTAGTTTAATTAGATCCCATTTGTCAATTTTGGCTTGTGTGGCCATTGCTTTTGGTGTTTTAATCATGAAGTCCTTACCCATGCCTATGTCCTGAATGGTATTGCCTAGGTTTTCTTCTAGGGTTTTTATGGTTTTAGGTCTAACATTTAAGTCTTTAATCCATCTTGAATTAATTTTTGTATAAGTTGTAAGGAAGGGATCTAGTTTCAGCTTTCTACGTATGGCTAGCCAGTTTTCCCACCACCATTTATTAAATAGGGTATCCTTTCCCCATTTCTTGTTTTTGTCAGGCTTGTCAAAGATCAGATGGTTGAAGATGATTGGTATTATTTCTGAGGGCTCTGTTCTGTTCCATTGGTCTATATCTCTGTTTTGGTACCAGTACCATGCTGTTTTGGTTACTGTACCCTTGTAGTATAGTTTGAAGTCAGGTAGCGTGATGCCTCCAGCTTTGTTCTTTTTGCTTAGGACTGTCTTGGCAATGCAGGCTCTTTTTTGGTTCCATATGAACTTTAGAGTAGTTTTTTCCAATTCTGTGAAGAAAGTCATTGGTACTTTGATGGGGATGGCATTGAATCTATAAATTACCTTGGGCAGTATGGCCATTTTCATGATATTGATTCTTCCTATCCATGAGCATGGAATGTTCTTCCATTTGTTTGTGTCCTCTTTTATTTCACTGAGCAGTGGTTTGTAGTTCTCCTTGAAGAGGTCCTTCACATCCTTTGTAAGTTGGATTCCTAGGTATTTTATTCTCTTTGAAGCAATTGTGAATGGGAGGTGAACTCACTTTCTTAAAATGAGTAACGATCCTTGATGTTAAATTGATTCACAATTTTCTTCTTTCTTCCCTCTTTCCCCTATCCACAAGCATATTAATATAATATTTGTAAGGAAAGTACCCAAATATTTTATTTATTTTCAGAGGAGAGGCAGTTATTGATGATCCCCAAATTCAGTATTATCTTTATCAGACTGAATGCCATCTTTTTGTAACAGATATCTTCTAAAAGAGTCTTTACTTTCCTGAAATGAAATTAATAGACAATATAACCCGCCTACACATGTAAATAGAAAAAACATCAATATAATGACATCATAAAAGAGAAATAAAAGCAATTTATAATAGTGCCTATTTTGATATGTAAGGACATTAACATTGCCTACACTGTAAGAAATAGCAAAGTCACTAGAAAGTTATACTCGTTGATATAATCACCATGGATGGAGTATGGGTATGTTCTACTTGTGATTCAAATACCTTGGTGATGAGGTTTTCTGAAATGGTGACCCAATCTTTGTTAAGTTCTGTAAAAGAAAAAGAAAAAGCTCCCCTTGGTACATGTTAATGTATTTCTTCCATTATAGGAAATACATTTCACATTTCTTAAATCAGGATATGTCTTAGAAGCACAGTCAGCCATGTGTCAGTCATTACATCATTGCCATCATCACTGCCTGAGCATGTGTGAACCTGGTTATTGTTACCAATTTCATTTCTGGACAAACTAAAGACCATCTGAAGAAAGAATATGCGCTGTTTGTTGTCTTAAAACTTTCCATTAATCTCCTTGGAAGACTCAAAAGAGTACTGACATCAAAACTCACATAATTTGTGGCTTGAATGAAAACTCTTCTAGACAGAAGAGTTGAGCACTGTTTTAGGAAATATTGCATCATTAAAACACTTGATAGCAAAGAGGATAGTATTGTTTGGAAAAAAATATGGAATTTGACAACTCTGAGCCAAACTTTCAGTAAATTTTCTGAATATGAAGAAGTTTTAAGAATACCTTAACAGTTTATTTTGCTTTTCTCTTTCCTTCCATATATTTCCAAGTATGATATTTTATTTCTGTCTAAGCCTAAAAGAGTTCTTTTTTAAAACATAAAATAATTATGTATAAGAATGCATCATGTCACAGTTTAATTGGCAGTGTTTTTTCTCCTTGTCTTCCTTTCTTGGTGATACTTAAATAATACTATGTTTTACAATTGATGTCTCAAATTAGATGAAATACCATAATTTCCTTCCTGGAAAGCTTATTGCACATTAAATCAGTGTAAACATATTTAGTGTTTATATGTAAAATGATGTTAAATTCCAGGCCCAGATAAATATAAATAGGTTTTCCCTCTGGGAAGGAGGACATTTTTTGTTGAAGGAGACTTCCCTTGGATAGTATGATATCTAGCATCCATGACCCCACCTAATAAAACGAGAAACTCTCATTGTTTGTGATTACTAAAATTCGCGTCTACAAACTGCCAAGAGATCCTTAAGGAAGGTACAGCTCCTGCTGAGATTGTCACTTTTAAATACATGCTAGGCATGTCATTCCTATTGATGCTCACTAGAGGGAGCAACTGGTCTTTAAGAAAGTGATGTATCTAGTCTGTGATGGAAGAACTATGGAATGATCTTTCACTATAAATTATATACTTTTTAATTTAAATTGAATCACAAACTTTTATTCCCACTAAGTTGTAATTGTTACAATGTATTTTTCTCAGACAGGTTTAGGTTTATTATGATGGCTCCAATACTCAAATTGTGTTTACGTATCTCATAGGAGCCTGCCTACAAGGTCGCTACCCAGTCATAAATCAGATTTCAAGTTCCAGCTCTCCTACTCACTAGCTGTTTGACTGGAGCTAGTCACTTCATCTTTCTGAGCCACAATTTCCTCATAGGTAAAAATGGAGATTATAATACATACTTCACAAGCCTATTATGACAATGAAATAAGATGTGTATAAAGTGTTTAGTACTATAAGCTTTCAATGAACAGAAGATGGTAGTATTATTTATACTATGCTAAAACTTAGGCATATGAAAGTTAGACTATTGTGCAAGGTATAATCTGGCACTAAATTTTCAATTTCCTGTACACAGCTAACTATGTAGAATTTCATTGAATATAATCCCTGTGGATTAGAGTGATCAGTGGTAGAAATGAGCCTTGATTTATATTCTGCTATGGGTGAGCATTGAATAGCTTGAGAAAGAAGTGGGGCGTGAGGACATAGTGACCACACTTATCCACTGCTCCAGCTATTTCAACATGCATTCAAGACATGCACTGTCCAATACTATAGCCACTAGCCATATATGTCTATTTTGATTTAAATTAATTAAAATTAAGTAAAAAATTCAGTTCTGTCCAATACTATAGCCACTAGCCATATATGTCTATTTTGATTTAAATTAATTAAAATTAAGTAAAGTAAAAAATTCAGTTTATTAGTCACACTAATTACATTTCAAGTACTTATTAGCAGCATCTGGCTAGTGGCTGCTATACTGGATCTCATGCAACATTTCATCATGGCAAAAAGTTTGTTGGACAACATTATTCTAGACATATAGTATCTTCAAGTGGTGGGAAAAGGTGTAGTTGCTGGAACTAAAATGCCATACCACAGAGGTAGCAGGCACACACTTTATAAGAGTCTGAAGGGGAAAAAATGCTTTTTGAAATTCATGCTAGCAGCATTTTTTGAGCAAAAATTTTGTGTGTTTATAATTGGGAATAAATAAGTAGAGGTACTTATCCACTGGCTCACATAACATAAAAAGGCTAATCCAAATATTATGTTCCTTCACTATAAAACTTACATATTTAAAATAAGTTACAAAAGCATCTGAGAGAGAGAGGAATGAAGCTAAATGGGTCAAATTCAGGAAGTGTTAGTTGAAAAATATGTGTAATTAAATTAGTTATTTAAATAGTCAATAAAGTGTGTGCTTGGTGGGACAAACCCCTACTGTATTTTTAGCAAGGTAAAACGGCAAAGGTGTAATAATATAAAAGAAAATTTAAAAATAATGTACATGAAACAATGAAAATGCTTGCATAGATTTTCAAAAGTCACTATGAATCATAGTGATTTGTTTGTTACTATACCAAAAATTGACAGTCAAGCCATTTAATAAACATGACTGTTATATGTGAAAGCATCTCAGTATCCTAAGATTAAGCAATTTCATACAAAGGAAATATTTCTGTGTATTTTTTAGGTAGTATGATATTTAGATCTGCAGCTAAAACTCTTTAAACATTTTGTTACTTGCCATTCATTTAAAACTCCAGAGCTCATGTATCATCTTACAAAAATACCAGAAATGTCTTTTTTAAATGGAAATATAGTCCTAGGGTCAAAGAACCTTTTCAAAACAACTAGACCTTCATGATAAAAAAAAATAAAAAAATAAAAAATAAAGAAAACCAGGTCTCGTTTTAAGACAACATTTCATCAAGGTCATTTACGACTTTCCACATACAAATTAATTCAATATGAAAAGTTCATATTACGGTATCCAACTTAATACTTTGGTTGTCATAACAATTCATCCGTTAGCTGAGAACTCTGCCTTGTGAATTCTTTGGCTCTAAGACTATATCATAACTTCACTTGGTTTGTAAGCAAGCCATTCTATGCACATCTGTTTTAAAAATGTGAAAGGCTGATTTGAAAAATACCATCATTCATTCATCATCATAAATAGAAATATTTATATTTATTGAGTATTTACTATGTAAGAGATACTGTGTTAAATGCTTTTCATATATTAATTGCCTCACCCCTCCATGACATAGGTAGTATTCACCCTATTGTGAAGATTAAGAAATCCCAGAGATATCAGGTGACTTGCCTAAAGTTACATGACTAATAAGTAATGGAATAGGGATATAAACCCAGTTTATTGGCTTCAAAGCTCTTTCTACTATGCCATGTTGCTTTTCTGATTTCTTGAAATCTTTGATAGTAACCAGGAAACTCAAGGGTTACTGCCACCTATTTTCTAATAACTTCATTTTCTTGGATCTGTATCATTAGTGCCTAGCACCTAGAAGATTCTTAGGCAGTGTTGGCTGCATTGATTGAATGATTCCACACAGATGGCTAGCTTAAACAGCCACGGAAACTTTATTTATAATGTGTTAATCTAAACAGGACATATGATTTTTAGGAGATAAGTGCCCTCAGGGGAGGCATTTACTAAATGTAGGGCAGATTTAAAAAATAATATATCCTGCTACTGCTGATATTTCTAAATTAACAGTATTTCTAGATTCTCATACTTGGGGTTCAGAGATTTCGCTTGTTGATTAATTCAAGGATATAAGAACTCTAGCAAATAAATATTTTATTAATTTGTACTGTTCTACACTCAGGAGCAATTATTGAAAATTAAGATTTGTTATCAGGAAATACATGAAGTCCTATTTGGGAATAATTCCTTAAAACTCACCCTGAGAAGAGACAGTCTGTGTCCTTCCCACTTAGTATATCATCTACCCATTTGTGGTCTCTCATAATTGGAAATATTTCCCTAATTCCAAAAGCCGAAAGGAATCCTCTTAACTGCTAACTTCTCTCCCAAAGGGAGAAACTTTTTCCAGTCAGCCTCAGTGAAATCGTTGATTGAATGCTGATCCTAGAACTTCATTATGAATGCAAAAAAGTAAACAAAGCACCCATCTAAGTTTGCTCAATTTTCTAGCCACCACTGTGCTCTGCAACATCATCTGTAGCACAGAAGATTGGAGACATAGACCTGAGACCAGACCACTTCGTCTGTTCTTTCCAAACTCTCTAAATTCAAAACGTTTGTTGGTGTTTATTACATGCAGGACACGAGAGTTGTGTGATGACATAAAAAATCTGAAAGACATGGACTTTGTTCATTAGGTACCACAGTGTTGTGGAGAAGATAGACACGGAAACAGATAATACCAGATGCAACAATTATAATACCAGATGATACCAATAATCATAATACTAGGAGAGTGTTGTCCCAGCAAGAGAGATGTGGACAAAGGGCTTTGGCTGCACAGAATAGGAAATATGTATTCCTATAATTGGTAAGAGAGCTGGGTAAGAATTCAGAGGTGATAATTTTGAGATGAGTCCTAATAAGAAAAATAAAATTGTAATGAGAGAGTGGGTGAAAATCCCAGGTTGACTAAAATACCCTGAACAAAGACTCAAATACAAGTGGAAGTCCAGCCAGCATAGGGATATGGCTGAAAGATAGGGAGATTAGTTGGGGGTAATGGTTAGGTAAAATGGAATCTGATAGTTAAAGGCTTCTTCTTACACATTATTATATGTTTATGATATATTAAATATAATTATATATAAATATTTGTTAATCCTATGGGTATTAGAGGATAATGGAGGCTTTTAAACAGGGGATTGACATGGACTGTGTCAGAAAATAATATTAATTGCCATATGGAAAATGATATGAAGGTTATATGATTAAAGGCTGGGATATCAGTTGTGAAGTATTATAAAAATGCAGGCAAGGGTAGATGAGGATATCTTTAGGAATGTGGTAAGTGACAACAGAATTTTTCAGATAAATTGTAGAACCGATTGAAAAACTAGATATGAAAGTAGGCAAGAAGTTAAAGAAGACTGATTTGTTTAGTTTGGGTGACAAGGATGGGTGGAAATGTGATTGAGTTATGGAATACAGGAAGAAGATTGGGTTATAGTGGGAGGGGAGAGATCAACAGTTCAGCTACAGACAAGGAGAGTTTCGTGTGACTCTAGGGAGATGTTGGGTATTTGTAGATCAGATAGATTTGGGTATTTGTAGAGCAGGAGAAGAGTGGGGTTTACAGTTAGACTTGGAAATCTTTAGTGTTTAGGTGGTAGTTGACATCATCAGAATGGACGAGATGGAGAGACATAGACCTGAGACCAGACCACTTCGTCTGTTCTTTCCAAACTCTCTAAATTCAAAACGTTTGTTGGTGTTTATTACATGCAGGACACTATAACCCAATCTTCTTCCTGTATTCCATAACTCAATCACATTTCCACCCATCCTTGTCACCCAAACTAAACAAATCAGTCTTCTTTAACTTCTTGCCTACTTTCATATCTAGTTTTTCAATCGGTTCTACAATTTATCTGAAAAATTCTGTTGTCACTTACCACATTCCTAAAGATATCCTCATCTACCCTTGCCTACACCAGGAAGACATGCAGAGGAAGAAGAAAGGAAGGCCAAAAGTAGAACTCTGAGGAACACTGACATGAAAGAAACAGGTGAGGTGGCACAAGTAGAGGAAACTGAGAAATAGCCATTAGAGGTAGGGAAAGAACCAAAAGAGTGTTGTTTCAGCATGCAAGGGAAGAATGGACTTCAGGAAGATAAGGTTCAAGAGAAGCAGTCATATTGAGTGAGATGAAGACTGGGAAGAAAAGTTTCTGAATTGGGCAGCAGCTATACAGCATGGATGTCTTTACTGAGAGCAATTTCAGAAGAGTGGCAAGACAGAAAAACTGCAGAGTTGAAAAATGATTGATAAATGAATATATAGATAGTGTGTGAGGCCAGTTCTTTTGGAAAGACCAGGTGACAAGTTCAGGGAGATGGAGGGTTGAGGGAAGAATGTTTGTAGGGAGCAGCATTGTTGGGAGCAGAGTAAGGATCCAGTTATTACACTGGGAGTGTTGAGGAAGCAAACAAACAGAAAAAAAGAAGACAAAGAAAACAAATGGAATGTCAGTAAGTAGAAGAAAGGTGGAATAAATTATGGCATGTTTATACAACTGAATATTACATAACCTTTAAAAGGAATACATTGGATCCAAAGTAGTGACCTGGAAAAGCATCTATGTTAATTAGAAAGATGTAAAAGAACATTGCAGACCAATAAGTATATGCTGATTATATTTTAATAAATATTAACTGACACCCATGTATCTATATAAATGCAGGAAATGTTAAGAAAGGATGTGTACCCAGTTGCCAACAGTGGTGATCTCCAGGGCATGAGGATGGGAAGGGGACTTTACCTTATTGCTTCTTACAATTTTAAAGAGAGGTGGTGACATCAGGAATGACTTTTACACTTTGGATTTAAAATATTTTTCAGGCAAACTAAAGAAAACCCTCTCGTACAATGATGAGATAATTTAACTTTATATAATTAACTACAGAGTTCAAAGAAGAAAATAACATAAATGAAAACATTTGCTTTAATAACTTTCTGGGCTTGTATTTAAAGGCTGAAGAAAAAACATTTGCTCAGATGTGATATTGAGTTCAAGGTGAATTAAAGGTTTTTCTTTTCTTTATCTTTTTTTTTTTTTTTTTTTTTTTTTTGAGACAGAATCTCGCTCTGTCGTCAGGCTGGAGCGCAGTGGCATGATCTCAGCTCACTACAAGCTCTGCCTCCCGGGTTCAAGCTATTCTCCTGCCTCAAACTCCGGAGTAATTGGGACTACAGGCGTGCACCACTACGCCCAGCTAATTTTTGTACTTTTGGTAGAGACAGGGTTTCACCATGAAGGTTTGTTTTTCTTAATTCTGGAAGATGAGGCCAATATTTGTTTGAAGAGTGATTTGAAATAGCTGAAATTCAGAAAAAAACTTAATTTACTGGGTTATACCTCCTTATTATGAAGTATTGGTTGCTTTTTAAATGAGCTAGAGGCCAGGCACGGTAGCTCACATCAATAATCTCAACACTTTCGGATACCAAGGCAACAAGATTGCTTGAGCTCAGGCGTTGAAGATCAGCCTAGGAAACATAGTGAGTCTTTGACTGTACTAACAAAAAAAAAAATTAGTTAGGCATGATGGTGTCTGGAGGCTGAGCTGGGAGGATCACCTGAGCCAGGGAGATTAAGGCTGCAGTGAGCTATGATCACGCCACTGCACTCCAGCCTGGGTAACAGAATGAGACCTTGCCTCAAAAAGAAATAAAAAGAGCTAGGAGTGACCTTGGTGATCCATCTGGTAATATTTCTTTTGTCTAAAGTATGTTTGTAAAAAATATATACTAGTTAGTAACTAATAGTTAATAAATGGCTATTTTTAGAAAAATTTATTATTTTATTGTCTATTTTTTAGACAGGGTCTCACTCTGTGACCCGGGCTAGAGTGCAGTGGCATAATCACAGTTCACTGCAGCCTCGACCTCCTGGGCTCAAGCAATCCTCCCACCTCAGCTTCCCAAGTAGCTAGGACTACAGGCATGTGCCACCATTCCAGTTAATTTTTTAATTTTTTGTAGAGATGAGGTCTTGCTATGCTGCCCAGGCTGGTCTTGAACTCCTGGGCTCAAGGGATCCTTTAGGCTCAGCCTCCCAAAGTGTTGGGATTACAGGAGTGAACCACTGTGCCTGGCCAAAAATGATTTGATATGGAACACTCAGAAGCAGGGTGCTGGAATTAGCAAAAAACAGTTTTCAAGTTAAAAGTAGTTTAGTAATCAGAATTGTATTGACAGTAACAGATTCATTGTAAAATAGAAATGTTCCTATATTCATACATTAGTTTAAGTAAGTTAAATAATCTGTAAACCAACTTTCTTAGATTGAATTCTGAGGTCAAGGCAGTTTAACAGAAGGGTCAGGGAAGATAGGAAAGCTATAAACAGGGTTCTTGAAGCTTGTGGGCACAAGAACGCGTGGAATGAAGGGTAGATGGGGAGGTATTTGTAAAGGGAAGTGAGAAGATGTCAGGAAAGTCCTGCAAGTGGGTACCTGAATCGTGGCATTACCAATGGTTTAGCATATGAGAACCTCAGCCCAGAGTTTCACTGTCTAGTCTCTGGTCCCATCCCGAAGCCGGAAAGAACATAAGGAAAAAGAGGAGATGTGAATAACAAGTCTTCCTGCCAATTTCCTCCCACTCCATCTGTATTACCAATTACCAGTGGAAAGCAAAATGATATATGCAGAACACACCATCTCAAAGCCCTAAAGGGGGTTAAATGAGTAGACTGCTCACAACTCCTTACTGAGCACTTCCTATAGTAAGTATGATAAGTGATGAGGATTTAAGGGTAAAAGACACTGTTCATGCCCTTGAGAGACTGCTCACAGTGGGGTGGAGGGTGATTTGGAAATAAATCATACTGCAGTGTGAAAACAGGAATATTAGGTATATTCTACCAAGTACAAGCTGAACGCAGAACAAAAGACCTACTGATTGCTGTGGCAGTTGGAGGAGCTTCCTAGAAGGAGAATGTACACTTGAACTGGGACTTGAAGGCAGAAGAAAGGTGGGAGCAGAGAGGATGGGAGGAGATAGGTTCAGGGAACAGCCTAGGCAAAGGTATGGAGGGGTGTGGGGAGAGACGGGGAGAGTAGATGAGGAAAGAAGGCTTGAATGTGGCTTGGCTTATATTTGAAGGACTTTCAGACTCATACTTTCAGGCTTATATCTGAAGGACTTTCAGTGGAGTATTATGTTCTGCTGTGATCATCCTATTAAACCCTGACTACATCTATTGATTTTTTTCCTATTTAAAATTTCCTATTTAAAATATTTCATCCCAAATACTTTTTAATTTCAAGGTCTTTATGTAAGATGAGATGTGATCCAACAACTATACTAGCCCACATGTGCAATGACAAGGCAGAAATCACAATACAGAAAATAAAATAAAACAGCCTTAATTTAAATATTTAAAGTGGAGCTGTCTAGATTTTCAGAAAGCAATAATTTATCTCCTGGAAACTGACTGATACATTTTTTGACACTGTTAGTTTCAGTTATTTTTCAAGGCATCACTAAACCCTCGAAGAGAACAGTCTTAATTTATAGTTTAAGTAGGTTTATTTAAGGGGAAAAAGAAAATTGCAAGATGTTGTTTTACTTCCATTCCAAAAATAGGTATAACATTATCATAGACACCTCTATGAAAGTAGAACTTCATTAATTGGGACTCCACTGAGGAAAATTTTTCCATAATCTCATCAGTTTTGCCTTTGCTTAGCAAACCATCATTTTATGGTTATCATAAACCAATAATAAACTAGACATATTGTAATTATATTTACAATATGAAAGATGGCACTTTTCATTCAACCTCATCAATCTTGGAAACCTATTTTTTCATTAAATCAATATTTCTGAAATACCTAAAATGTGTTTGGCATTCTACGTACTGGGGATATATAGTTGTCTCTTGGTATCCAGGGGGATTGGTTCCAGTACCCCTTCAGATACCAAAATCCATGGATGCTGAAGTCCTTGATAGAAAATGATGTAGTATTTGTGTATAATATACACACATCCTCCCCATACGTCAAATCATCTCTACATTATTCATCATATCTAATACAATGTAAATGCTATGTAAACAATGTTATACTGTATTCTTTTTTAATTTGTATTATTTTTTACTGTTGCATATTTTCTTGAAATATTTTCAATTCATGGTTGGTTAAATCCACAGATGCAGAACCCTTGGATATGAAGGGTGGACTGTAGGGTTGAACAAGACATGCTAAATCTCTGCCTATTAGGAGTTTATATTTTGATGTGGGGAGAAAGATAATAAATATGAAAACATGCAAAAAAATAATTTGAAGGACCCAAGAAATGCTCTAAAGAAAGTAATTTAAAAGTGTGACTGGGGCTAAGGTGGTGGGAGAGGCTTTTGTGTGGAGGTGATATTTAAGTTAGACCTGAGTGGTGAGAAGGTGTCAGATGTAAAGATCCACTAGGAATAGCGTTATAAACAGAATGAACAAAGGAGCAAAGACCCTGAGACAGGTTTAGTTAACAAAAAAGAAGAGTAGTGTGGCTGAGTAGTGAACATCCTTATTTTGGAAATGAGGTCAGAAAGATGAAAGTGGGGGCCGGGCGCGGTGGCTCAAGCCTGTAATCCCAGCACTTTGGGAGGCCGAGATGGGCGGATCACGAGGTCAGGAGATCGAGACCATCCTGGCTAACATGGTGAAACCCCATCTCTATTAAAAAAATACAAAAAACTAGCCGGGCGTGGTGGCGGGCGCCTGTAGTCCCAGCTACTCGGGAGGCTGAGGCAGGAGAATGGCGTAAACCCGGGAGGCGGAGCTTGCAGTGAGCTGAGATCCGGCCACTGCACTCCAGCCCAGGCCACAGAGCGAGACTCCGTCTCAAAAAAAAAAAAAAAAAAATGATGAAGGTGGTCAGATCATGTGAGGCTTTAAAAACTAAAAGGAAGCTGGATTTTATTATAGTTACAATGAGGATCTGTTTGGATTTTTGGAAGGGTGAGGGTAGGGTGAGTTTTTGGTAGGGCGAGAATCTGAATTTTTGGTAGGGTGGATTCGACGTAATTGAATTCATGCTTTGGAAAAATCATTTGTGCTGTTTTGTGGGGATTAGGTAGGGAGGAAGAGTTGAGGCAGGAAAACTGCTGAAGTAGTTGCTGCAGTGGTCCAGGAAAAGTGGCTTGAACTAGGGTTGTAGCTGTAGACACTCTGAGAAGTGGTAAGATTCAGGATATGATTTGGATAGGCAAAGTATAGCAGAGCTGTTGGTGCTCTGTCCATATCCCTTTGCATGTACTGTTTCAATGTGTGCTGAAGGCTTCCTACTGCCAGTCCAGAATGCTAGGGAATTGATACCCTAGGAGCCGTCCTTAGCCAAAGTCAACTCTAGGAGCCATCCTTAGCCAAAGTCAGATGGGAATTGGAGGAGGAACATTCCAGCTTCCTCTCCTCTTGGCGGAAGAACAACTCCAATACATGTTCTACACCATCTCTCAAAGGTCCCAGCTGGCCCCTGTCGGTAACCTGCTCATCCTCACACTTTGTACTTGGTTCCCTTCCTTCCTTTCTCCTTTCCCTACCTCCACATGAGTGCCTCCCAGGATCACCTCCTAAAGAAGCAACTTACACTCCAATTCCTGACCCAACATCAGCTTCTAGGGAAATGCAATCTGAAACACTAATTTTAGTGAATTCTAAGTAATTAATTAGCAGGGGCTATAATAGGACCTATAATAGGTAATGGTTTGGGATTATTTGATTTGTTAGACATACTACAAGAAGACAAAACTGCATTTCCACTTCAAATTCATTCTTTTATCTACTTCCAAGGTTCTGCTTATGAATCTCCTGAGGATAAATTATCTTGACCATTTTCAGCAAATTCATTTTTGTCAAACCAGGAAAAAGTGATTTGTAGAAAGAGGTGGCATTTCTCTAGCATCTCTTTGCCATGTTAGGCAATGTCTGCCACGACAATAGAGCTCTCTGGAATTTAGCTGTGACCTATGATCACTAGGCTCTAAATAAAATCTTGTTAAACTATTGTTACCAGGATTTGGGTTAAAGGTTCAGACATAATGACTAACCATCATGGTTTGCCTGGGGCTAGTGTTTTCCTGGCTTGCAAAATTCAGTGTTAAAACTGGCCAGTCTCAAGCAAACCAGGATTGTTGGTCACCCTGTCAGAGTTTAGGCCCTGGGGTAAGAAATATTTGAGTTCTGATTCTTGAATTGTCATTTATTGACTTGGTGATTATAGTCAAATGGATTAACATTTATATGTCCTCACTGCTTATCTGTAGAGTTAATGCTAGTACCAAATCTATAAATCTATTGTGAAGATTAAATGAGGCTATCCATATGTGGTAGGCAGAATAATGCCCTCCCCCCAGCAAAGATGTCCATGTTCTAGTCTTTATAACCTGTGAATATGCTGTTACATAGCAAGGGAGAATTAAGGTTGCAGGTGGAATTAAGGTTTCTCATCAGCTGACCTTGAGATAGGGATATTGTCCTAGATTAGTCAAGTGGGCCCAACGTAATCACAAGCGTTCTTTAAAGTAAAAAAGGGAGGCAGAAGAGATCAGAGTGACACAATGTGGGAAGATGTCAACCAGCCACTGTTAGTTTTGAAGACAGAGGAAGGAACCACTAGCCAAGCAATATGGGCAGCATCTGGAAGCTGGAAAGGTCAAGGAAATGGATTATCCCCCTAGAGGTTCCAGAAAGGAATGTAGCCCCTCTGATACCTTCAGTTTAACCCCATGAAACACATTTTAGACTTCTCATTTCCAGAACTGTAAGATAATAAATTTGTGCCCTTTAAAGTCACTAAATGTGTGATAATGTTTTACAGCGGCTATAGAAAACTCAACATATAAAGCATTAACACATTATCTGACATATAGTGTTCATGTAATACTGTCAGTTAACTCAGCTCCAGTGTTGAAACTCACAGGAAGCCTTTGTCTTTTCTGCGTTCTGATAGGTGGGACATGAAAAAAGGAGCCATCCTCTCCTATGCAAGTCATTCATTAACACACTTCTTAATAATTAACTCCTAAATAAAAAATTGTTTTGGATACCTCAGGCTAGATATATTATCTTGTTCTTTTGAACCGGTAGGCATTGTGTGCATATCTATTACGATATTTGTTTTACTTTGTTTCTAGCTATTTGTGATTTTACTTATCTCTCTTAGTTTATAAACAAGTTGAACATGGAAACAATTTTTACTCACTTTTCTATTCTCAGGATGTTATCAATTTGCATAAAGTAGCCAATGTACATTAAATATTGTTAAGTAATAAGTATGGGAAAAGAGGAAGTGAAGGCAAGCAGTTTTCTGATGTGACCTAGAAACTGCACAGTTTTGTCCACTCTCATGCCACTGGCAAAACTTGGTTTGCAAGACAAACAGAGGGAAATTTGTCTCTAGTTAACATGGTTTTGTGCTTACCTAAAATTCTGGGGAAAAAAAGGGAGGACTGAATGTTGAAGAACAATGAGCAGTCTCTCTGGCAAATGGTTTTAAGAATAATTTGAACCAATTAGAAGTTATCTATAGTTAATTATGAGTTTAGAAAGTTATAAGGGAAGAAAGTGCCCCAAAGGTATGGTGAACTAGAAATGTAAGTAAATTCTCATCCTGAAAGGCTTCTTGAATTTTACATATATATATATATCGTATCATAATAGATATGCACACAATGCCTACAGGTTCAAATATATATATATTATATATATATAATTCAAGATATTTTTATATATATTATATATGTGTGTATATGTATGTATGTAGGTATAAGTATAGGTATAGATTATATATTATATATAAATATATAGGTATAGATTATATGTTATATATAAATATATAGGTATAGGTATAGATTATATATTATATATAATATATATGTATGTGTATGTATGTAGGTAGGTATAAGTATAGGTATAGATAAAAAGATAGAGATAGATGATGGACATTCCTCTGCACTCAACTTGTACCACATAGAATCTCTAATGTTTGAACAATACTATTCACAGCTTTTTATTTTGTCACCTAAGAGGCCAAGATGACTTTTTAGGGCACATCTTTAACAGTTATTAATCTTGAAATAGTTAATTCTACAGTGTACTCTGAATTGAAACTGAGAAAGTAAAATCAATATGGTCCAAAAGAATGTTACCTAACACATTTTACTGTTTTCTGACGTTGCTGGTGTTTTGGCAGTGACTGGCTGTGGGCAAGGATAACATGCAACATTAGATGGAAACATAGTTGTGGAATTTTAATAAACTGTTGGTCTGCCAATAATTTGCTTTTATTCAAACCATTTTTAAATTTGGCAGTTATTAATAAATCTCAGTCCAGAAAAAAGTGTCAACTTTTCTTAGGAAGATGTGTATAGGAGTAAGAGAATAAAGAAAAGACAGGCCTTCACATCTTCCAGAAAGAGATTTTATTTTGCCCCAACCTACTGAATTTGTACTTTCAGAGTCTGCCATAGTACTTTAGGACCCAAAGTCACGATGAGAGGAATAATAGGAACTAACAGAGTCATGTCCGAATAGTAAGTTTCAAATAGTACATTTTAGGTGATAGTTACTATTTCTTGGAATACTAAATAGTTCTGATGAGTACAATACTCATTTCCTTCCATATTTGAGTATTTTTTCATACAAATGCAAAAATGAAAGAAGAAAAGCCTTGCTTCAAATGGACAAGTTCCTTAAATTTCTGAATATATCATTTTATCCTGCTTGTTGATAAAATTCCACAGTATTGAAGAGCTGGGAATTTTTAGAATTCACAGGGACCATGCATAATATTTGGTAATGGCTTGATGTGCTTCATGACATATGTTATCTTTCTCCTTCTACTCAAGCTCTACTTTGCATAACTATTTTCCTGACTTCTGCCTCAGGCAATCAAGTCTAATGGGGACATTTTTGGCCTTTTGCTAAGTTACCAGTGCTGGTGGCAAAGAACTATTGTCCTTCCCCCCTTTCTTTCACCCTTTGAATCTGAGTCCAAAATAAATGAATGGTAACAAGTTCTCTTCACTGCTTTTTAGTGTAAAGTTTCAGTTCAGGGAAAGTTCTGTTCAAGAATGAATTCCAGCAGTGTTCCCAATGCCAGCAGGCAGCATAAAGGTCTTGGAGTGTGGAAGTAAGCCAGAATAAATTCTTCTCAATTTGAGTGAAGTCATTTATATATGATAACATATGATTATGATTCTTAATGCAAACTTCATGGCCATCTTAAGAGCTTAAATGATCAGTATTTATGGACAGCAAACTTAGGGGTGAAATCATCTTACTGTGTTTTTTATCCCAATAAGATATTATTCATATACAAAACATGGAAGAAGGTCCTAAGAGATAGAGAATTCTTTGGTTGTAGCACAGTGGGTGGACTTCTGAGGTGGTCAGCCTGAAAGATTTTAGAGTGGTTATATGGGCAGAGTAGTGAGAGAGGGAAGGAGGGAGAGAGAGACAGAGAGAGAGACAGAGAGAGAGACAGAGAGAGAGCCAGAAAGCACACAAACATAGGCATTTATGCACATGCAAGAGTACAACCTCCCTCAGGGCTTCTCCTTCAGAGGTGAAGGGCAGTTCTGAGGACCCATCTGGAGAGACAGTTTTGTTTCTCTTCCTCCTTGGAGATGACGGGGACTTCCTGGAAACCTTGGCCTTACCCATGTGCAACTAGGCTGTGTGATCCTCCCTAGAGCAGGGAGGTTCTGTCTGCTCAGAGTCATTCTCCTTGGGTATGTTTCTGTATTCTCTCTTCTATTAGATGTATATGTGTCTTAAGAGGGAAAAACCATTTTATCTTTTATTGATTCTTCCTACATTCAGTCTTCATCTTCCAATGCCTCCTCCACACTACAGCCAGAGTGATCTGCTGAGTAGTATCTGATTATGTCACATCCTTACTTAAACTGCCTCAATGGCTGAGCAGTACTCTTAGGATAAAAATCAGCATTTTTAAAAATACTTTAAGTTCTGGGGTACATGTGCAGAATGTGCAGGTTTGTTACATAGGTATACACGTGCTATGGTGGTTTGTTGCACCCATCAACCCGTCATCTGCATTAGGTATTTCTCCTAATGCTCTCCCTCCCCTAGCTCCCCAACCCCCCACAGGCCCCAGTGTGTGATGTTCCCCTCCCTGTGTCCATGTGTTCTCATTGTTGAACTCCCACTTATGAGTGAGAACATGCAGTGTTTGGTTTTCTCTTCCTGTGTTAGTTTGCAGAGAATGATGGTTTCCAGCTTCATCCATGTCCCTGCAAAGGACATGAAGTCATCCTTTTTTATGGCTGCATAGTATTCCATGATGTATATGTGCCACATTTTCTTAATCTAGTCTATCATTGAAGGGCATTTGAGTTGGTTCCAAGTCTTTGCTATTGAGAATAGTGCTGCAATAAACATATGTGTCCATGTGTCTTTATAGTAGAATGATTTATAATCCTTTGGGTATATACCCAGTAATGGGATTGCTGGGTCAAATGATATTTCTGGTTCTAGATCCTTGAGGAATCACCACACTGTCTACAACAATGATAGAACTAATTTACACTCCCACCAACAGTGTAAAACATTCCTGTTTCTCCACATCCTCTCCAGCATTTGTTGTTTACTGACTTTTTAATGATCGCCATTCTAACTGGCATGGTTTTGATTCGCATTTCTCTAATGACCAGTGATGATGAGCTTTTTTTCATGTTTGTTGGCTGCATAAATGTCTTCTTTTGAGAAGTGTCTGTTCATATCCTTTGCCCACTTTTTGATGGGGTTGTTTTTTTCTTGTAAATTTGTTTAATTTAAATTTCTTGTAGATTCTGGATATTAGCCCTTTGTCAGACGGATAGATTGCAAAAATTTTCTGTCATTCTGTAGGTTGCCTGTTCACTCTGATGATAGTTTCCTTGGCTGTGCATAGTTTAATTTTTAGTTTAATTAGATCCCATTTGTCTATTTTGACTTTTGTTACAGTTGCTTTTGGTGTTTTAGTCATGAAGTCTTTGCCCATGCCTATGTCCTGAATGGTATTGCCTTGGTTTTCTTCTAGGGTTTTTATGGTTTTAGGTCTTACATTTAAGTCTTTAATCCATCTTGAGTTAATTTTTGTATAAGGTGTAATGAAGGGGTCCAGTTGCAGTTTTCTGCATATGGCTAGCCAGTTTTCCCAATACCATTTGTTAGATAGGGAATCCTTTCCCCATTTCTTGTTTTTGTCAGGTTTGTCAAAGATCAGATGAATGTAGATGTGTGGCATTATTTCTGAGGCCTCTGTTTTGTTTTGGTACCTGTACCATGCAAAATCAGCATTCTTTTATCTCATCCAGTGTGCTCTCTCTTTCTCTTCTCTGGCCACAGTTACATTTTTCTTTTCTGACTTTAGTACAAATTCCTTCCTGCCTTGGCTTCTTTTTATGCTATGTGCTTTGCCTGAATTTCTCTTTACCTGCACCCTTCCCCTCAACTTTACCCTCTTAATCTGGCTACCTCCTTCTCGTCATTCTCTTTTCAACGCAAAAGTCACTTCCTTCAGGAAGACTTCTTGAATCTTTACACAAAGTTAGGCCACTTCTACCCCCTTACACACTCTTGTTGCACTCTGCAATCCCCATTTGCCGCACTTAATACAATTGTAGATATTTAATAACCTTTCCCCTTGTCAGATTATAAGCTCAATAATGACACCAAATATGTCTGTTAATTACTGTATGTCAAGTACCTAGTGTAGTTAAGGAAAAGACATGTACAACATCTGGCATGTTGTAGATGATCGATATATATTTCTTTTCTTTTTTTTTTTTTTTTTTTTGCCAATGAGAAATAAACTTGTTTATTCCATGCTTTCAGGGTTTGATGAACTCTTGGAAAGCATTTTCTTCATCCTGCTGGTTGTGTAAGTGTTTTCCCTGCAATAAGTTGTCAAGATGCTTAAAGAAGTGGTAGTTGGTTGGTGAGAGGTCAGATGAATATGGCAGATGAGGCAAAACTTCATAGCCAAGGTGAGAGGCTGGAATTTGGAAGGTGGGTGTAAGCTGAAGCCTGTCCCCCAGTGGCTGACATACAGTGGTGACACTCTCTTGAGCATCCCCGCCGCTGGTCAGCACGCCGATGGCCTTGCCGGTCCCGGAGAGGTGCTCCAGGAACTTCCGCAAGGAGCCCTTGGGGGCCCGGGAGTCGTCCGCGTCCATGGCGAGGAAGCCGAGGGGAGCAGATAGTACGGGTGCGCAGCAGGCAATGGGGACGATATATATTTCTTGAATGAATAAATGAAGCAAACAAATGACCAACAGGATAGGTGAATGGCCATCCACTCCCCCTTCCCCCAACAACTCAGGGCAGGAAAGCAAGAGACAGGTGACCATAGGGGTAAGGGAGGGCTGGTCAAGGAAGGGGGCTGGTAAGCCCTGTTCTTAAAGGTAGTTACAATTCAGAAGAGTCACAGATAAAATAGCAAAAACCATATCCTGAAGAATGAAGACTTTGGATCAGGATGGTGAGCCAGTCCTGTAATGATTGCCTAGGGACAGAAACAGCCAAATATCCTGCAATAAGAAACAGTGGGGGCCCTGCGCGATGGCTCATGCCTGTAATCCGGACACTTTGGGAGGCCGACGTGGGCGAATCACGAGGTCAGGAGATCGAGACCATCCTGGCTAAAATGATGAAACCCCGTCTCTACTAAAAATACGAAATATTAGCCAGGCGTGGTGGCGGGCACCTGCAGTCCCAACTACTCAGGAGGCTGAGGCAGGAGAATGATGTGAACCCAGGAGGTGGAGCTTGCAGTGAACCGAGGTTGCGCCACTGCACTGCAGCCTGGGTGACAGAGCAAGACTCTGTTTCAAAAAGAAAAAAGAAAAAAAAAAAAGTGGGTCAGAGGAGGTGAAAGGAAGGTCTCCTTAGTAGTTCCAGATATGAAGTGTCAAAGACTGGGGAAGCTTCTTTGAGTGCCACTCACATTTTCATGAGCAAAATATTCATTTAAAGGGACCAGTCTAGGTTGCAAAGTATTTAGCCCACTTTTCAAATACATTTCTATATCTGAAATTTTTCGTCACATGAATTCGAAATTCAGATTTTTTTGGATTTTAGACAGGAGATAGAGTGCCAACCCAGAATACTTTTACCATGAATAAACTACCATCCCCAGTGGGTTCTGAGGCAGCATTTGTTATGAAACACATTAGTAGCCATGCAGTGAAACGTGAATATTTACAGTGTGTGGGATACGTAAACTATCAATAGCCTCACATCATTTCAGGTCAGGTTTTGCTGCCAAATGAGATACCAGAATGCTTTTTGCTTAGAAGAGGTTTTGGGGTTTGGAAATTCTGGTTGGGGGATTGTGGCACTGGTACAAAGCATTGTGTGCTTCTGGTGCCCTGTTAATTCTTGTTTGACTGATTCCCAGCACAGGGGAGGAGCTGCCCTGGTTGACTGACTCAGGGGTTCCTCAATTCTTCAGGGAAATCCCCAGAGTCCCCCCAGCCCTCATCTGCCTAGAATGAAACTCTGCCACCCCTTGCCTTTTTCTTAGGCTACTGTGAAATGGTTGTCATTCTGCTATCTTTATTAAGTATTTGCTGTGTTCAGAGTTCAGTTGGGAAATAGAGAGATAAGCAGAAGCTGGGTTGTTTAGGTTTATCCTCCTTTAGGTAATCCATCTCTATCCTAGATATCTCACTTGAGCTCCATGTCTTATTTCCAGCTGCCTAGTACACAGATCCACTTAACAGTCAAAATCAAAACTGGTCATCTCCTTCAACCTAGAATCAAACAAAACCAAAATCTGCTGCTTATCCTATAATCCTTGTCACTATTCACGAAATGGCCCAAACTGGAATCAAACTTTCCTTTTTTTTCCTTTTTGCATATAACCTGCACTGAATCCTGTTGGGTCTCCCATATAAGTGTCCTTCCTCCTCTCCCATCCCAACAGCATCTTAGCTGGATTGATCTCCCAAGGCTCCTCCCTGCCCCATATTTATTACTGTCTTGTCTATCCATTTCTTTCTTGAAGACCTTAGTTATTTTTCAGTAATAAAGATTTTTAAACATATTGTTGCTTTAAAAGTCCTCACTATTAAAAAAAGGTTAGTTTCCTGAAAAATAAAAAAAGGCTGAGGAACTGTTCCAGATTGAGGGAGACAAAAGAAGCAAGAAAGTGAAATGCAATACATGATCCTGGATTAGGTCCTATACAAGAAAAGCAATTGACATAGTATACAGGTCACTATTAACGCAATTGATAAAATTGGAATAGATAAAATTATTATATCAGTGTTAAATGTCCTGAGTTTGATAATTATACCATGGCTATAGAGTATCCTTTTTTTTTTGAGATGGAGTTTTGCTCCTGTTGCCCAGGCTGGAGTGCAATGGTGCAACCTCGGCTCACTGCAATCTCTGCCTCCCAGGTTCAAGTGATTCTCCTGCCTCAGCCTCCTGAGTAGCTGGGATTACAGTGTAGCATGTTTCACCACGCCCATTTAATTTTTGTATTTTTAGTAGAGATGGGGTTTCACTATGTTGGTCAGGGTGGTCTTGAACTCCTGACCTCAGGTGATCCACCCACTTCAGTCTCCCAAAGTGCTGGGATTACAAGTGTGAGCCACTGTGCCCAGCATAGAGTATCTTTATTTCTGTAAAGTACACACTGAATTATTAAGAGATAAAGGGATTCATGTTTGAACCCATTCTCAACTAGTTCAGAAAAAAATGTATGTATATACATGTGAGTATGTGTATGTGTGTATAGATACACATACACATCCATTTATTTATATAAATAATATATGCATATATATGTAAAAAGAGAATTATAAATATGGCAAGAGAGTAATAATTGGTAAATCTGGGTAAAAAGTACACAGAAGTTCTTTGTACTATTCTTGCAACCTTTCTATAAGTTTAAAATTATTTCGACATAGAAACTTTTAAAAACTCAACTTTTAGGTATTGAACTTATATCTGTTATCCAAACAACAAACTTTATTATAACATACATACACACACAGGTGCATACACATACAATTTCATAAACTCCCCACTGCCCATATAAAGAAATTTTAAGCTCATAAACATTACGCTCAGGGAGTTTCTACAATCAGGTCTCATCCTAATTTCCTGCCTCACTTTTTCCTTTCTCTAAGGCACTCCTTAGTCTATATATGCTGAAATGATTATGTTTGTTTCTCGTTCTGTGTTTTTGTTCTTGTTGTTCACTCTACAAGGTAAACCCTCCCAGCTTTTCCATTGGTGACCTCCTGTGCCTGCTTTGAGATCAAGCTCAAATGTTGCTTCTATAGTACCCTTCTCTACAGCACTAGGCGGATACAACTCTTCCCTCTTTTTGTGAACTGAATGTTGTGTTCCCCCAAAATTTGTATGTTGAAGCCATAACCCTCAATGTGATACTCTTTAGAGATGGGGCCTTTGGGAGGAATTAGGGTTAGATTAAGTTATGGGGCAGGACCCTAATGATGGGATTTATGCCCTAAGTGCTCTCTTTGTCTTGGGAAGATACAGCAAGAAGGCTGCTGTCTACAAGACAGAAGGGGAGCCCTCCCCAGGAGCCAAATCGACTAGCACCTTGATCTTGGACTTCCCAGCATCCAGAACTTTGAGAAAATAAAAAATACATTTCTGTTTTTTAAATCTATTCAGTCTATGTTATTTTGTTAGGGCAGCATGAGCAGATTAATATACCTCCTCTGTGTATTCATATAATTTACACAGAGGTAAAATATAGCAGTTAGAACTTTATCTTATATTGGGTTGTTGATGAACCTTTCTCTCACACAGGCATGTGAGTCCTGAAGACAGCAGCTATGTGTTTCGTCTTTCTGTCCCTAACACACTGCCTGACCCATGGAGACCTTAATCCCAGGCTTGCTGAATGAATGCGGCATAATCTGAACCTGACCACTCCAATCATTCATTAACCTTACTGTTTGGGTGTGGATTGATCATTACTTTGTTTGAATTTGTGACAAGATAATTTCAGCAGTTGACAGATAGCTAGTTTCTAGTCAAGCAGAAGCATTGTATATGCTCCTATTTGCCTGTTCCTATATCTTCAGTGATGGATTCAGTGACCTCAAGAGAATATCATAATAAGAATTTTGAATGCATTTGGTTGAAAACATTCTGAAAAGAAACTTTTCTTCATACATTGTATATGGATATGAACTAGACAATAATGTATGTTTATAATAATTGAGAAGTTTTTAAAAATGAGATGCTGTTACTATAAATTATGATTAATTCTTTCTCTAGAGGTAGTATGAAGTTAAACAATGGTAGGAATCTTGGTCTCTGTTTGTTATCTTTACTCCAACTCATCTTTCATTACAAATATTTTTCTTATGCAGTCCCCTCTCTACCCTCTCAAGCAGAGGCATTTCAGCAGATATTTTATTGAAAACAAAGCAAAACACTGTGCAGCCCATGCTGCACAATGAAAGAAGTGTGTACAATATCATTCCAAAGGGTAATACATGTTTCCAGTTAAAAATTGGAGGGTTGGCCGGGCGCGGTGGCTCAAGCCTGTAATCCCAGCACTTTGGGAGGCCGAGACGGGCGGATCACGAGGTCAGGAGATCGAGACCATCCTGGCTAACACGGTGAAACCCCGTCTCTACTAAAAATAAATATAAAAAACTAGCCGGGCGAGGTGGCGGGCGCCTGTAGTCCCAGCTACTCAGGAGGCTGAGGCAGGAGAATGGCGGGAACCCAGGAGGCGGAGCTTGCAGTGAGCTGAGATCCGGCCACTGCACTCCAGCCTGGGCGACAGAGCGAGACTCTGTCTCAAAAAAAAAAAAAAGAAAAAAAAAAATTGGAGGGTTATGTAAATATGAACTGTTTAGTCAAGTTCAGGTAAAATTAGGAGAAATTACTGGAAAAGTGTGAACAGTGAATATATTCCTTAGTTCCAAGTCATTCAATAGCAATCTCTATCAACTGAGAGATTGCTTTTGCTTGTTTTTTTTTTGTTTGTTTTTTATTTCATTCTGTACAAGGCCTTGACCATTCAGTGACAATTTATGGTAACTGCAGAATCTACCATCACCATCCTGTGTTCTTTGGATAACCAGCTGGCCTGATTTTGAATGTCCTGAACCACATATTACTATAGCTCTGTGTTAACTATGTCATGGAGTGGATTTATTTCTCCTGTTGGCTATCAGACAACCTGGCTGCTTCCACTTACTATTTATTCAACTAACACTGCCTGTTATATTGTATGTTGTAAGAGTTGGAGGCAAGTTGTTTCCTGGTAATCATTAGACTCAGAAATTCTGGGAGTGTTTTTGTTTTGGTTTTAAGCTTGGCTTCAATCTTGTAAGAGATTTGTAAATCTCATAAATGTATAAGGTAACATAGAACCTGATGTGATCTTGTTTACCCTTATATATTTTGATATGAGCTGTTTAGACAGAAAATATTTGTTCATAAATATGAATGGAAACATCAGGAATATTGAACATGGAGACTAAATGTCAAAGTATTATGATGATGGCCTGGCATAATAGATGGAATGAGGGCTTTTTAATGAGAAAGATCAGGGTCCACATTCTTGTTTTGCGACTTACTAGCTATATTTTTAAAGCAATTTACATAAACTCTTGAGCCTCAAGTATACCTTCCATAAAAGGGTGATAATAACACCCATCTTTTTGTTGCATTTTTTGTTTGTTTGTTTTTGTTTTTGTTTTTTTGAGATAGAGTCTCGTTCTGTCACCCAGGCAGTGCAACCTCACTGCAAGCTCTGCCTCCCGGGTTCATGCCATTCTCCTGCCTCAGCCTCCCGAGTAGCTGAGACAACAGGCGCCCACCACCATGCCCAGCTAATTTTTTGTAGTTTTACTAGAGATGGGTTTCACCATATTAGCCAGGGTGGTCTCGATCTCCTGACCTCATGATTCGCCCACCTCAGCCTCCCAAAGTGCTGGGATTACAGGCATAAGCTACCGCACCTGGCCTTGTTGCATTCTTTTGAAAATGAATAAAAAAGGTATATAAATTATGAGTTACAGTGCCTTGAGCATAATAGATACTCATAATAGATATTCTAATAAATAGTGGCTCTTATGGTTAATATTTTTTAAATCAAGAGGACAAATAAGATCAATTAAATTTTCTAATTGATTATTACTTTTACTAAATGTTATTTTGTTTAGAACAGCCATTAGTAAATTGAACTTATTAATATTATCTCATGATGTTTTTATGAAGAGTAAATTAAATAAAATTAAAATCATCTGTTGTACCAGATGACACACAGTAAGCACGCAATGTGCTCATTTTATTCCCTCTTCCTCAACCTGTATACACACAAGTCTACTTTTTAGGTGGATTTCTTCCAAGATGGTCTAGAAAATAATTTTTTTAAACTTAGTCATTATATATTTGGAATACACATACATACATACATACATACATACATACACACACACACACCACTCTAAAATGAAAAAGGTCAATTACCTATTATCTATTTGTCTAGCATGGGTTCTATTATTGCTCCTTTACGTGTTTAACTATGATGGTATTAACTTTTGTTCATACATGGATGAGGATAGTATTTATATATTAGTAGATATATCTGTTTTTAGATATACATGAATTATTCATCTTTGCTTATATTAACCCAAATATAAAAATAACACAATAGTTATTGTCTGTTTGTGCTGCTATAACAAAATATCTGAGACTAGGTAATTTATAAAGAGCAGATATTTATTTTACAGTTCTGAAGGCTGGGAAGTCCAAGATCAAGGCACTAGCAGGTTGATTATCCAGTGAAGATGTGGCCTAGAACTGCAAGATGGTTCAAGATGGTACCTTGAACACCGTGTTCTCCTGAAGGGAGGAATGCTGTGTCTTCATATGGCAGGAGGCAGAAGGACAAAAAGGGAGCAAACTCCCTCTATCAAGCCCTTTTAAAAGGGCACCTAATCCAAATCATGAGGGTAAAGTCCTCATGACTCAATCACTTCTCAAAGCCCTCATCTTCCAGTACTGTTGTATTGAGGATTAAGTTTCCATATAAATTTTGGAAAGAAAAAAAAAAGAAGCATTTAAACCATAGCATGCATGCACATAATGAACATTCAAAATTTTGCCAACTATTAGAGTTTATTGAATATTTATTGTGGCCAGGTTTTCTGATAGGCATCTCACATATATAATCCTATTTAATCCCTACAAATTCTTACATGAAAGTACTGTTTTACAGTTGAGGAAGCCAGAGCTCAAAGTCTGGGTCCTATGACTTGTAGGTAACTTTGGAACCCTACATTCTTTATTTGTTCCACCTATTTCTCATCTCTTTTACTTAGTCCTTTTTTTATCAGTCTCTACATGTGGAAGGGTGTGACTGTGGTCCTCTCCTTTTCTCTGTGTATGCTCCCTCCTTAGGTTGTTAAACCTAATCAATTGGTTTTTAAATATACTAATAAATTATGTGTAGGCAAAATATTTCGTTTTTATTCAATTGCTGGTTGTATCTTTTGCTTATCCAGCCATTCACGATAATCTCCATCCAGATGCCTAACAGGTTTTCAACTCTTACTATGTCCTTCTTGACATCTTCTCCCATAACCACTCACTGTGCTCCTACTCCAGTTTTCCTCATCTTGATCCATGGCTCCACTATTCATTCAGTTCAGGACAAAAACCTTAGAGTTATCCTTCATTTCCCTCTTTTTCCTTTTTTTTTTTTTTTCTATGTTCAGTCTACCAACAACTCCTTTTGGCTCTGCCTTCAAAATATATCCCAAATCTGCACACTTTTCAGCATATTTATCATGTCCACTCTAGTATATGCCACCATCAGATCTCACCTGGACTACAGCAAGACTCATATCCCTGGTTCCACTGATCCTCCTCATAGTCTCCTCTCTGTATACAGACAGAGCAAGCTTTCTAAACATAAAATTGGAACATGTAATTTTCTTTTTCAAACGCCCTATCTAACGGTTTCCCATTACACTTAAAATAAATCAGAATGTCTTGTATGGCCACAAGGTCTCTGAGCCCTGTCTTGCCTGTGCGTCCAGCCTCAACTCGTTTCCTAATATCTGCCCAGGTGTGCTCTGACCATTCTGCTCTGACCATTCTGCTTTCTTGCTTTGTTTCCCGTGTTCCATGTTACTCCTCATCTCAGCTCTTCACACATGCTGCACTTCTGTCTGAAATGCACTTCCTCAGACTTTTATATAGCTTGCTCTCACATCATTCATATTTTGCTCAAATGCCACCTCCTCAAACGCTGTCTTTGACCAACATATCTAAAACAGCACCCACAGCTCTGCCCAAGGTCCTAGGAAGACCTTGTCCTTCTTTAGTATTCTTTACATCATTCGTCACTATGCAAAATTATATCTTTTAATATACATGTTCGTTTTCAGATTGCCTGTCTCTCCCACCAGAATATAAGCATCCTGAGGACAGGAAGATGAACCACCTAGTTCACTTCTGTATCTCTAGTGCTGAAAACAATCAGTGAAATATAGTAGAAATAAAGAATAACACAAGGAAAGAAAGAAAGTGAGTTGCTTCCAGTTCTAATTCTGTTTGATTCCACCAGGCTATGCTGACTCTTCATTGTGTGTAACGTTTTGTTTGTAACAACAAAAAATTGGCAACAAACTACATGTCTTCAATAGAGAACTATTAATAAATCATAAAGCCTACATATAATAGAATAAAATGCACCGATAACAACGAATGAAGAGGATCAAAATGTACTAGCTCTAAAATAAAGTGAAAAGGCCTGTTGCAGAACGTTGTGCTCCAACCATCTGCTTTCCTGCTCTGGGCCTTTGCACTTGCTATTCCTTGTGTATGGAATGCTCTTCTCCAGATCTTTCAGGTCTCTCTCAAATAGCACCTCCCAGAGAATGTTCCAACCCCGTGTTTAAAGTATCTCCTACCCCTTTCATTCACTAAGTTCTTGCCTTGCTCTATTCTTCTGCATGATCACCATCCAAAATTACATTCACTCATATGTAAATGTAAGGCAGGGACTTGACAGTCTTATTTGCCACTGCATTCCCAGGGCCTACAACAGTGCCTGGAGTAAGGTTGAGAACAACAATGAGAAGTAAAAAGAGAGAGATATATCTGGTTTTCCAATCAGGTTCTTTTGGATAAGAGAGTAAATTACCACCATATGCTACCCCTCATCTTTAAAAACTCAGTGTTAGGACCTTTGTGTTTTTAGGCTGATAGGGACCTTAGAGGTCATCTAGTCCAAGCCATGATTTTGCAAAAGAGTAGATTGAGAAGGGTGTTAGGTGATATGTGAAGGTCCAGTGAATATGGAAGTCAGTGGTGACAGGATGACTTTTTATGCTTTTTGAGCTTTGAGTTATGTAATGTGCTACTTAATTTAAAAATAACCTCCACAAATATATTTTGAAAAATATCAGTGAGATGGTAGCCAGTTAAATAATTCAGGCACAAGCACTCAGGGGTTTGGAGGAAGATAAGGTACTTTTAAGTCACTGTGGATACAGTCATTAATCAGAGCAGGCTTCCTGAAGGAGGACATCAGCTGGCCCTTGAAGAACAGAAGGAATTTAACGGTGAGGAAGGATAAGGAGCATTTCAGGAAAGCTTTGCAGCAGTTAACAGTTGGTGGGAGAGGTCCAGGTATAGGAGGGAGACCTTGAAGGAGAAACCTATAAGGGCTTAACAAGAAATTAATTGTTACCCATAATATAGTTAGCCCTGGAAATAGGAACTGGAACATCAGTCTATAATCCTTAGGGCCTATAATGGAAAGACTTACTTTCTTAAAAAGTATTGTTTTAAAGATATTATTTTCTCTATAGACAGATAATGTAAGTGAAACAGTAATTACACATCGTTATGGATTGAGTTGCATAATATATATATATATATTTATATTTTTATTTCTATATATAAATATGTAGACCCTGGGAATGTAGCAGGAAATAAGACTGCCAAGTCCCTGCCTTGCATTTACATATGAGTTAATGTAATTTGGGATGGCGATTACTACTATGCAGAAAAATGGAGCAAGGCAAGAGATTAATGAGTGAGGGGTGTAAATGTATATATATATATATGTATATATATATCCTCTCTAGTCCCTCAGAATGTGATCTTAGTTGGTGGTAAAGTCATTGCAGATATAATTACTTAAGATGAAGTCACACTGGAGAGGTGGGCCCCAATCCAATATGACTGGTATCCTTATAAGAAGATCCCATGTAAAGACAGAGCTAAACAGGAAGAACACCATGTAAAGATGCAGGCTGCTATTGGAGTTATGCTCCTTAAGCCAAGGAATGCCTGGGTCTATTAGAAGCTGAAAGAGGCAAGGAAGGAACCTCCCCTGTAGGCTTCAGAGGGAGTATGGCCCTGCCAATAGCTTGAATTCTAACTTTTAGCTTCCAGAACTGCGAGACAATAAATTTCTGTTATTTTAAGCCATGCAGTTTATGGTATTTTATTACAGCACCTTAGGAAACTAATGCAGAAACTCTGCTTTTACAACCCAATGTTGAAATGAAGCCAAACAGAAGAAAACCATCACTTGCTTTGTAACTGGGTTTATGGAACGTTTGGTAAATTTGATTAGAACTTTGTATATGTTTTTGTTGATTTAGTAATAACGATTGGTTACATAATACCTATAAATGCAAGCACCATTAAATTCTATGTACATAAGTCCTTTGTAAATTAATTGCAAGCATAGCTGGAGTAACTCAATCCACAAACTGAGTGAATCACTAGTAGAATCACACATAGATCTTTTGTTTTCATTTTTGTATCTTAAAAACTCAGTCTTCAACAGGCATTCTTTTTCTCTGATTTTAGAGAAAGCATTCATTCCTATGTATATTTAATTTTAATCACATGATTAACAATCATTGGGTGAATCTGTTCATATAAGAATAAAGAACAGATTTTTAACTTTTTTGGTTTTAAGTTCATGAACATGCCTATCATATAGTCATTTATTATGCCTATTTAAGTGTAACAAGAGATTTAGGACTCACTGTGCCAATAATCTTGCTAACTTATGTCCTGAATCAGAAAGAAAATTCATAGAGAAATGAATTATATGTAAACTTAAACCACCTAGGCAGATAGCTGTTCTCTGTTGTTTACAGAGAGAAAATCAACTTACATCAGGTTTACATTTTACTAATCTTTGTTTTCAAAGCTCTCAGCCACTGCCTTGATGGTTTCCTTTCCCCTACTTTTTTTTTTTTTTCTGTCAGTGCTGTCTCTTAAACCAATATCTAATGTTTTGTCTTTTTCTTTTCTGGTCCATGTGCTTTCACAATAAGGATAAGAGATATTGCTTTGTTATCATATGGCAGGACTATAAATAGAGAAAATCATATTTTTAAAAATCATTTCTAGTATGGTTTGCAACATGTTTAAATTGATTGCTCCCCATTCCTTTACTCAATCTCAAACTTAATTCTTAATTAACTCAGTTTTTCTTTTTTCTTCTACTTGAGGGTCATGGGAACAAGTTTGAGGTTAGTCACATCATATGGGTTTTAACCTTTATAGTTATCTTGTAACCCAAACAAACATTAGTCATTCTGATAAAGGGTTAGAAGAATAGTTTGGACATCTCATAGGACTTTGGCTCAGATAAATTATTCCATTAATACATTTTCCCAAGAAAATGCCTTCATTTTTGCTTTCCTGACTTCTGGTCTCCTGTAAGTTTTCTAAGTTTCATCTGACTCTAAAATGCTTTAAAATAATGCTCTGGACTAAATATATTTGAGGAAATTGTCAGATTTGCTTTATTCATCAGATAGTGTTATTTTGAGGGAAATTATTACATATTAAATTATGTCAAAGATTTATTTTATAGTTTCTTTTACATTTTTCCTTAGCCATTGCTTACTTATTCATGATATAAGTGGAGACCAGTAGATAACCCGTTATGTGAACATTCTGGAAATGTATTCAAGGAGTTGGCTGGAGCTACAAGCAAAGTGAGTTTCTTTAGCCTTTTAACTTATCCATGCCCACAGGGATGCTAAATAAAAGCTCCATTTAGCAGCATTTGCTTCTGATGTATGGCACCAGCAAGAGTTACATTCAGGTACAGGAATCTGTGTCTGGAGGTGGGCTCTGGACCCATTGTTTTACCTTCTGTCTTCCAGCCCCAGAGTGAAATTCTTGTAGGAGGAAGTTGAGTGGGGAGAGATGGGGGAAGTCCTGGGCCTGATTCACCTCCTAACTCTTTGGGTTGTTTGGGCAGCTTCCTCCAGTTCTCTAGAAGTCAGTTTCCTCATCAGTACAATGAGGGAATAGCCACTACCACTTACTGAACATTATGTGCCAGGCACGGCTCCAAGTACTTTGCATGTAAAATTTGTTAAATCTTCAAAACTCTGTGAGGGTGAAAAGTCAACACACACGTACTCTCTCGATTCTCTTATCCTGCTTTTCCCTCCTATTGTCTCATCACCTTCTGAGAGAGAGATATATATATGCATTATATTTTTGTTGTTTTGTCAGTCTCCTTGCTCTAGAATGTAAATGTCATAAGGGCAGGAATTTCCATTTGTTTCCTTTACTAGTATACCTCTAAAACAGAGCCTGGCAAGCAATAATTATAAAATCAATGCTGAATGAAGTACAGAGATTAAGTAATTTATTAATGTTCACCAAGATAGTAATGGGGCAGAGGTGGGAACTGGTCCCAGGTTGTTTATCTCCAGATCCCATACTCTAAAGCACCATGTTATACTGACTAAAATTAGGCAACCAATGGCTTTCAAGCCATGGTTCATCATGCTGGTTTCACATCAGAATTATATGTGGTGTTTTAAAAGCTACAAATGGGGGGGGCGGGCGCGGTGGCTCATGCCTGTAATCCCAGCACTTTGGGAGGCTGAGGTGGGCAGATCACGAGGTCAGGAGTTCGAGACCAGCCTGACCAACATGGTGAAACCCCATCTCTACTAAAAATACAAAAATTAGTCAGGCATGGTGGTGCATGTCTGTAATCCCAGCTACTCAGGTACCTGAGGCAGTAGAATTGCTTGCACCCGGGAGGCAGAGGTTGCAGTGAGCAAAGATCGTGCCACTGCACTCCAGCCTGGGTGACAGAATGAGATTCCATCTGAAACAAAAAACGAAAACCAACTACAAATGCCTGCTGCTCTCTACTCTTCCCCATTACCTACTCTGAAGGAATTTAGTGAGTTTGGAGTCACAACATTTTGTCCTAAAATTCCCAAGTGAACTTAGTTTGCACCTAAACTGAGATAAAGTTAAAAAACATAGCTTAAGTTTATCTCAATAACACCCTTAATTTTATAAATCTTTAAAATATATTCTAAAAGGAGTTCAGATTGAACCTTTTGTTTAAAGGGGCAGATGGAAGATAGTAGGAGCAGAGTTTCCTTCTGACATTGATTCATGGTTGGGTTTATGGTTGAGTTCATGGATCTTTCTGTAATGATTTTCCAGCTGATTCTAAATGTTAAATAGGATTGGCCTGTGACTGAGATCTACAGACCTTACTATAGACTGGCAGTAAACTCATAATAATCTATATGATTTAAAATCAATTGTTTAACCACAGTGTAATTTCAAGAGTATAATTCCCTTTCAGACATTGGTGTTTAACAGGTGGATAGTCTAAACCTACCCTGGGACTGGACCTTGGGAACTAGTTCCAGTTTTCAATTAATGAACCACATTATACTAGATGAATAAGATTTAAATAATTTTGTCAAAGCATTATCCCCTCAAGTCATGAAATAATCTTTACTAGGGCAATAATGGGACTTGGTGCAGAATGACCTGAAATGACAGCTAGCCCAGAAACATTGGTATTTGGTTGTGTTGTAGATTACTTCCTTGTCCTGAAACTAATTACAGAAAGGAAGATATTTAACAAATGCCTTAGAAATTGATTAAGCTTATTCTTCTTTTTCCTTATTTCTTCTTCTTCTTCTACTACTACTACTACTACTACTACTACTACTACTACTACTACTACTATTATTATTACTGCTACTACTACTACTTTTAATGTGCTGTGCAGGTACCTCAACTCAAATTCTGTGAGCTTATGTTAGCATGGATTATCCAAGAAGCAGATGCTGATTCAGCATTAAATGTGCAAGAAATTTATTAGAATAAATGCCTGTGAGAAAAAAATGTGAAGGGATCCCAGAGAGGCTAGAAGAGCTCTTAATGCAAGTCTGACCCTGAGGAAAAGATAGAAAGAGAAAGGGAAGAATGGTGTAAGCATTTCAGACTGCTGTTCAGTTCCATGAAAACTTAGCAAGGCTGTTGAGGAATCCTCAAGCCAAAGCCAACGATTAGAGGAGTCCTTTGTCTCATGGGATTGGGCCTGCCTTTGTATTTCTGTTGTATACAGTCATTGGTCAGGAGCAGCATGTGGGAAAATGTGGACCTCAGTGGATTTCAGAGTAGAGCAGCTGGGGCTTTCAGTCAATTCTACTCCCTGCAGTCAAAATCTAGGAGTCATATTGTTATAGCCAATATCCTCATATTTAGACATTATGTTCTAGAGATTCCGGGAAGTTACTCTTGGCTATGTGTCCAAGATGTGTCCTTTCCAGAATAATTTCTCTTTACACATTCTTTAACCTGGTTATTATTAGTCTTGTGCTGATAATAACCCATGTGGATAATTTTTAGTAAGGATACTAAGTAATTTCAAAACATAAAATCCACACTGCTAGTCTCCAAATCTTCTACATAAAGTTTAATGCTAAACAAAAGGGGTGTGTGTGTGTGTGTGTGTGTGTGTTTGTATCATGTATATGTACACACACATGCACACATACACTGGGTATTGAGTAACATAAATTTACTCAACTGGTTATTATAGACCATGAAAGGAATTGTATTGCCATATCTAAATAAAGTGTACAGTTGTTTGGGTTTGTGTACTCTGTGCTTATGAGTGTTGTGAGTTTCTCACTTGGACTTTTACCTCAATATAGGTCCTTTTTGATTTCTACCTCTTGAAATAATAGTTGTTCACTCAAAGCTCAGAGGTGGTAGAAACTGGTAGCAGATATCAGGAAAACAAGAATAATTGTCATTTACTATTATTGGTCAATTTGGTTTTTTATTATTTCCTTGGAAATTATACACCATCAGAACAACTACTTGAGGGTTTTTTAAACCTCAAATAGTATAATCAAACCAAGTTTTATTCATTGTTTTTCTCTGATCAAACAAGGGGTGGACAAATATATATTGAGCACTTGCTGTATGCCATGCTGAGGCATTTGACATTCATGATTTCCTTTTTTGTAGCATTATAATTATTATGCTTCACAACAAGCCAGTGGGCTAGGTGTCATTATGTACATTTGAAATGTGGGGGCCAGGCGTGGTGGCTCATGCTTGTAATCCCGAAACTTCGGGAGGCTGAGGCGGACAGATCAGGAGATCGAGACCATCCTGGCTAACACGGTGAAACCCCATCTCTACTAAAAATACAAAAAATGAACTGGGCATGGTGGTGGGCGCCTGTAGTCCCAGCTACTCGGGAGGCTGAGGCAGGAGAATGGCGTGGACCCAGGAGGCCGAGCTTGCAGTGAGCCGAGATTGCGCCACTGCACTCCAGCCTGGGTGACAGAGCGAGACTCTGTCCCAAAACAGAAAAGAAAAAAAGAAAGGTGGAGAAGGAGACTGAAAAAGCAAAGCTAAAACTCACTTGCCCCATGGCTCTCAACTAGCAAGTGGCAAAACTAGCAACTTTACAACTATCTGACGGATACCAAAGCTCCAGTTTGTGTTTCTCAGCTATATGTGTCTTTTAAAAAATGAAGGAAATTAAATTTCAGCATCAAATTACCTGGCTAATTTAGAAATGAAGGGTTAAGAGTAAATAGAAAATGAGAAATTTAAAAATATTTTTTGGAGGGAAATACCCAAAGAGTAAAATGAATTAAATCATCTTCTTCTCTACTTGCTTTAATCATGCTAACATATCCTACAAAGCACATAGCAGAAATGTCTGAGAAAACTGTGTACATAGTGATTTAAAGATGACTAAAATAGAGGACAGAATACCCAAAATGCTTTTTTTCTGTTTAGGATGAAACCATTGAAAAAAATGCTTCAGTACTGTCTTCTAGAAATTGAGGGGAATAGGCTAGGTCATCCCTAAACTCCCTTCAGTTCTCAGGTTCTTTATTCTTTAATTTTTCTAAGCACTTTGACATAGTACTATCCATTTATTCTCAAGATGTTCATTGAAAAATAAATATTATAGGAGATAGATGAATAAACATGGCTAATTACTTAGAGGATTTCTCACAGATTAGTTAACATATATCCTTGTATTAGTCGGAGTAGATAGGTTATGCTGTAGTAACAAACAAACCCTTAATGCTCAGTGATATAAGACAACCAAAGCGTATTTTTAGCTAATTATACATATTCACTGTAAGCAGGGGAACTCTGTTTTTGTAGTTATTCAGAGACCCATGCTAACAAGCAGCCAAGCTATTCAAGTTTACCAATTCTTGTACTATAGGGAATGAGGAAATACGGTGAATCTAACACTTACCCTTAAAGCCTCTGCTTACGTTCCATTGACCAAAGCAAATCACATGGTCACATCTCATATGGAAAGAAGAGGCAGGGAAGTACAACTTAGAAGAGGTCTGAAGTGAACGTATTTGTTGAAAAACCCTAATGGATGTCATAAAACTAATACAATGTGGGATGAGAATCTGGTCATATTCTGGTCTTACTTAAAATCCTATACTATAGTGCCTTACAATGGCCCTTGGGGTAAATATGATCTTTGACATGGCCCTTGAGGCTCTGTTTATCTGACACTCACCTTCAAAACTTCAGCTTTTGGCAGGGCGTGGTGGCTCAAGCTTGTAATCCCAGCGCTTTGGGAGGCCGAGACGGGCGGATCACGAGGTCAAGAGATCAAGACCATCCTGGTTAACACGGTGAAGCCCCGTCTCTACTAAAAAATACAAAAAAACTAGCCGGGCGAGGTGGCGAGCGCCTGTAGTTCCAGCTACTCGGGAGGCTGAGGCAGGAGAATGGAGTAAACCCGGGAGACGGAGCTTGCAGTGAGCTGAGATCCGGCCACTGCACTCCAGCCTGGGTGACAGAGCGAGACTCCGTCTCAAAAAAAAAAAAAAAAAAAACTTCAGCTTTTGATTCTTCCCTTTTCGCTTTTTTTAAATTATTATTTTATTATTATTATACTTTAAGTTCTAGGGTACATGTGCATAACGTGCAGGTTTGTTACATATGTATACTTGTGCCATGTTGGTGTGCTGCACCCATCAACTCGTCAGCACCCATCAACTCGTCACCACAATCACGTTGGTCAACTCATCCAACATGTTGTTTTCATAAATATGTTTTTCTCCCTCCTGTTTACACATCTTTGTACTTCTATTCAGTCTACCCACTATTCCATAAGCTGAATCCTACCCCCACCCTTACAACTCAGTTTAAACATGACTTACTCTTGGTAAATGTCCCTGACTTTCTAGGAAAAGATCCCCTGTTATGTGTTCTCATAGCACCTGATACATTTTCTCAGATATAAACTGTGTCTGTTTAACTCACCACCCACAGCACAATACCCAGCACATAATCAAATACTCAAATATTTGTTGGCCAAATATGGGTTTTGGATTAGTGCCCAAAGATTACATTACCAGATTTCACAGAAAGAATAGACAGCTTTACCAGCAGAGCTGTTAGGAAAGGGACCGATACCAGGATTGCTTACATAAGAGGATGTATAGCCAGATGCCTCTTAGGTATATATTTTATTGCAAAGGTTACTCTCAACATCAGAATGTGTTCCCGCTTAGTTCTACTTGTGGGACTTTCTGAATCTTGTTTTCTATTTTTGTAAAAGTGAGATTTCCTAGCAAGAATATGTCAATTTTTTTATCCTCCTTCAAGAGTCTAGGATGTATTTCTAGATAAATAACTTATTAGATACTAGATAAGTCAGAAAATATAAACTATGCTTTGGGGAGAATAAAACAAACAAAGGAGAGAACAGTGCAGGTTGGGGCAGGTGAAGGGGTCCTCCTTCGGGGAAGGAGGTGTATTAGTTTGCTTGCACTGCCATAACAAAATACCATAGACTGAATGAATTAAACAGCAAAAATTTATTTTCTCACATCTGAAGGCTGGAAGTGAAGATCAAGGTACCAGCAGTACTGGTTTCCTCTCCTTTGCTTGAGAGAGCCACTCTATTGCTGCCTCTTCACATGGCCTTTTCTCTGTGCATGCACATCCCTGGTGTCCCTTTCCTGTGTTCCAATTTTCTGTTCTTATAAGGACACCAGTGATATTGGATTAGAGTCTACCCTAACGACCTAATTTTAACTTAATTACCACTTTAGAGGCCCTATATCCAACTATACTGAAACATTCTAAGGTACTAGGGCTTAGCATTTCAATATATGCATTTTAAGGAATACACAACTAAGCTCATAACAGAAGGCAAGGAAGGAGCGTGCAAAGGCGATGGAGAGGTGGAGATAGGCTGCACATGTCAGCAGGCTGGTTTGTGCTATGTGAGATTGCTGAATGGGTCACTGAAACATGACTTCCTTAGAAAAGCAGTTCTGCAACTCTCCTGTCTCTGTTCCATCCTCCTGGTATTGCTCCCCAGGTCACACTTTCAAATCCATATTTTTAAAATAATCTGTTTATTTATTTACTTATTTATTTATTTTAGAGACAAGGTCTCACCCTGTTGCCCGGGCTGGAGTGCAGTCATGCAAGCATAGCTCACTGCAGTCTTGAACTCCTGCACTCAAGTGATCCTCCTCTTGAGTAGCTGGGACTAAAGGTGTGTGCTACATGGGTGTGATTCTCCTTGTGAGTAGCTGGGACTAAAGGTGTGTGATTCTCCTCCTGAGTAGCTGTGACTAAACCTGTGTGCCACCATTTGTAGCTAATTTTTCATTTTTTATTTTAGGGATGGGGGTCTTGCTATCTTAGCCAGGCTGGTCTGAAACTCCTGGCCTCATGCAATCCTCTTGCCTCAGCCTCCCAAAGCACCAAGATTACAAGCATGAGCTACTGCACCCAGCCCACAAAACCTTTTTATATTTACAGTTCCTGTCCAGGCACAGTGGCTCACGCCTGTAATCCCAGCACTTTGGGAGGCCGAGACAGGTGGATCACAAGGTCAGGCATTGGAGACCAGCCCAGCAAACATAGTGAAACCCCGTCTCTACTAAAAATACAAAAAATTAGCTGGGCGTGGTGGTGGGCGCCTGTAATCCCAGCTACTCAGGAGGCTGAGGCGGGAGAATCGCTTGAACCCGGGAGGTGGAGGTTGCAGTGAGCCGTGATCGCACCACTGCACTCCAGCCCAGGTGACAGTGCGAGACTCCATCTCAAATAAATAAACAAACAAACAAATATTTACAGTTCCTTAAGTAGTGTCTGCCTTCTCCCCTATACTGTGTCATAAGGGCAGGAACTTTGTCTTTTTTGTTCACTACTGTACGTGTAGTACCTGACAATCAATGTGCCACAATTTTTTCACATTATAGAAAAAGTGGAATATGATGTTAAATAAAAGAGATGAAGTCCTGGATGTTCCCAAGGGTCTATAGGCCTCAGCCAGACTCCCAGAGGGAGCAGAGCCTCTGCCATAGAGTCTTTAGACAAATCTTTCCTTCCTCACCATCCCCAAAATTACTACTGCCCCTCCACCCCAATTAAATCAGATTTACCTTTGGGGCCTGTTGAATAAACCTGGAGTGATTTTTTAGGTTTCTGATTGCCTTCTTCCTAAAACACATCATTTCATTGATGCTTGAAGTAAATACAAGATAAAGTATTTCTTTCCTCGACCAGTGATAAAAGATTTAAATGCAAACCTGTGATTGAAGCTGAGATTTCAATTTGTTGAAATGTAATCAGCCCTTATGCACATACAAATGACTCTCAACCAAGATTTCCTCCTGTTTAAATATGGAGAGAAGAGAGAGAAGAGGCAGGGGAGAAGAGACTGCAGAAAGATGTTTCAGAAGGCTAACTTCCCTGATCTGACACTGCACTCCATGTAGTACAAGTTGGAGTGTTAGTGTAGAGGGCATTTTTTGCTTCCTGGCTGTGGGAAGTCCTCCCCTAACCACCTGCAGAAAACAATTTATCCATGCAGGGAGCAGAAGAGTATTTTGCACTTTACTGGTCTGTGATTATGGAATCCCAGATTTACAACAATTGTTTGAAGTCTGGTTTTGTTAATGTTGTTCTTTAAGATGTCAGTGAAAACATTTCCCTCCCAGTTCCCTTGTAAAGTGAAAATTACACATCAGTTGTAAGCCAGCTTTTAAACAGATTTCTTTAAACTATATATTTTTTTCAGTTGTAGCAATGTCATGTCATTTACCATGTAAGAAATCCTAAACTGAGAAATATAAGAGTTGAACATCTTTCACTGTGTTTCTTCAGGACTGTACTCAATCTTATTAGATTCTTCTACTGTTAAGCTAATAATTAATTTGGATTTCTATTTTTTATTGAGTAGTGAGATTCACATTTGACTTGCCAGAAAAATAAAAAACATTTCAATGGCAGCAATGCAGATAATAATTATTTCTTGGACATTAGTTTAGCAGCCAGGTGCTATAGTGTGCTTTGTCTACAAATGTGCTTTTAAATGTTCTTATCCAAAAGTGTGTCCAGGAAAAGCCTTTATATTATTATGATCTATTTTACTCATTTTAGTTCTAAGAGTAATGGAATTTCATGTCATTTCATTTGTAATGAACAACACAAAGATTTTTGAATATTCTGAAGAAAGTTTTGAAATTTAAATCTAACATAAAAATAAGAAACATGTTTAATAGCACAGCATTTCAGGTATAAAATATATACTGAGAGAAAAAATTAAGTTGGCAATAAGTTATAGTTAATTTTGTACATGGTTTCTATAAGGGAAAAACAGGTCCTTAGCTTGATCGTGTGCATCTTTCATGATACGTTTCTTCCCATTCCCTCTTCCTTTATCTTCTCTCCACCTCTAACTACCATCCTTCTTCAGCCAGGATACGTTTTTAATGACTGATTTATCCAGCTCTTCTCTTTTTTTCTGGGCCGCATAGTCAAACCTGCCCCACACAGTCAAACTACAACTCATTAACACCCCTCAGAGGCAAAGCAAGAGGACAAAAGAGAAAAGGAAGTGCCCACCTGTGGGATCTGAATTCAGCAGTTAGTAGGTCCCCCTCTTACCCCTCACCCCAGGTTCCAAAGGGGTTTTCTTCGTATTAACATATGGGTAACACAAGTCCCAAAGCTATGTCCGCTAGTAGGCTTTCCTGCTAATTTCACCATCATTTCATTAGACTTCACTTATATCTTACTTCATCAGCTTGCCATTGGCAGGTGGGCAGATTTTCCCCAGTTTTTGGCCTGACTCCAAGATAGATGCAACAGCAGGCAAGATCCAGGGATGCAAAGGTATTTTGACTATTTTTCCCAGTTTGCTTTAATAGCTTAGGACAAGTAACCTGCTGGGAGGCAGCAGTTTAGATTATTGACAAGAATGTGAGTTTGGAAGTCAAATAGTCACAGGTGAAATCCCAACTCCAACCCCACCCCCACCCCCCACCGCCTTGTAGCTGTTTGAATGGACTCCATGAGTTTTAGATCTTCATCAACACAAAAGACGGGGAAAGCACAATTGCCTTAGAATAGGTTAGTTGCAGCTTATGTAGCTTTGGAACCTACATGAGATTCTGAGGATTGTATGCAGGGGTATATGTAAAATACAAAGAGAGCTGGCTTTGTTAAACAGCAGTGGTAGAACAACCCAGGTGACCCAGAAGTTCATTATCCCCTCTCATTGGTAGCTCAACGATCCTGAGTTAGCTTAAGGAAAGAACAGGCTTTCATTTCAACTACTTGTTTCCGTTGCATTGATGTTCACTGCACTTCTCTGTTCCCTATAATGAGTAGAATCTTATAGGGGGCGAGTTTCACCCTTTTGGGGATACATGCAGTTCATTTCTGCCTGTGTGCACTCTCCTATGTCTGTGCTTTTAAGTTTTCTCTCAATTTGTCCCATTTTATATTTGTACTATGAGGCACTAATAAGAAGTGCTAATGACTCATTTGCATGACAATTGGAGATGAGCTAGAGACACATACCACCCACTCTGGGGTTATGTGTGTTTTTGGAAGCAGCAGAGTTTAACTGGTTCACCCAGGGTGGAAACAATCCTTCTAGGAAAGGCTGGAACCACGTGGCTACTAGCCCCGAATCATGTTTGGTGGCATCATAGGAGTCCTTCTGACATCAAAGCCTCCAAACCCACAAGTCACTGGGAAAAGTTGGATTTTCTGCCAAAGAAAAACCCTGGCGAGTGAGACTCATGGTTGCCTAAACTTTGTAAGTCCCGAGACCTCACTTTCAGATGTTTCTTCCCCATGTCTGGGGTGAAACCATGCTTGATTTTTGAAAAATGTCCACCACAAGTTGTGATGTGCACTCCAGGGTGAGTACTGCATAATAATACATAATCTCCAAGGTCCCATCAGCTCTTTAGTTCTTGAGGTAGGTATCATTGTAAACATATGGGCTCTTTCCCTTTTGGATTAAATTGTATAAAATGATTTGTTTTTATCTTCTATCTTGCCTTCATCCCCAGATTTCTTGTAACTTTCACCATTTTTTATAAAATCTAATGTCCTGTGTTGCAACTGGAGTAGTAGGTAGGTGTTCTCCTGCCAAGTTAAGATGTTTATAAAACGTCTGTTTGCCACACTAATGCATGCTGTGGAATTCTCTTCTGCCCTCCACGTAAGGACCATCTCTGCCTTCTCAAATACATAACCCATGTATAGTTTGCTATCTGACTTACAGCAAGCATTCAGATATTTTCCTGGCCTATCACTATAGTAACCAGAAGACAGGCCTCATCCTAGAGGAGCTCAGAGGGGAGGAGGCCGGGAGTCCTGAGGAGTCATAGCCTCTAGAGATGAAAGAAAAATCTGAGGCAAGGGTTCTTTTCAGCTTTTTCTTTAACTCCCCCACCCCCACAAAAAAACTCTGAAATATCTTAGGAGCTGCTTATGCCAAGAGTGATGAAATTTTTTGGCAGTTACTGTGATCTTTGTGCCAGTTCACCTCCTTAGGGTATCTTGCTGATAAGATTTAAATGATGCCAACATAATGCTGTTGGACCATCTGTCTCTTTTCACTGTTTTGTGCATTTATTCCATGTTGCAGCACCACCGGTGTCTTCTGAATGGATACTGAGGCAGCCAAATCCTGACTCACTACAGTCCTACACCATGTCTCTTTTGCTTGGCCAAGGAAACTGTTAGGTTCTCTCTTCACCTGTCAAATGTAAGGATATTAGGCACTCCCTGAAACTTAACTGCTGAGGTACAAAGCATGAATTTAGGTGAAGACTTAATGGAAAGAAAGGCAAAATGTATCAAAATCTCTAAATGGGCAAAATAGTGCGTAAGGGCAAAATGAAGCAGAAAAATTACTAGAGAGATGAGAATGTAAAATATTTTTCTTACTTCATTCTAGTAGAACAATCTATAAAGAGGGAATGCCTAAGTTAAAAATATAACTGTAAGTAGACTCTTCAAAATGATTAGGCAGGCAGGCAGATTTTCGTGATGCTTCACATTTATTAACCTTCACTCATTAGGCTGTTGTTGGGGTCATTTGTATGATCTTCAAATATTCAGGCCCTCTATAGAAGCCTTCTAACTCCAGGGGAAATAGATGGCTTTCTCCTAGAGGGAAATTAAGGGGTCTAAAGATATTTACAGTGCATACAGTAAAAAGGGAAAAACAGGAAAAAGTCGAGGATTGGAATCTCCAGCTTATAGAGCTCCATTCTCCCCCAGAACAAACCCTGTTTTCTTCAGTTACTTAGTTACACAGCACATCAGAGAGACTAAGCTATTGACCCTTGAGGTACAGAAAAGAAGTGAGCCAAAGACTTTACAAGATTATTTCCTAGCAGAAAATTAAAATAAAATCTCATTGATTTCTCCATCTCTTCCATCATAAGGTGAACAGTAAGTAAAGGAAGAGGAAAGTTGAAGGGACAGGGTTAGGATAAACTTCTGAGCTCCTAGATATGACCTGGATAATCATAACTTTAACCCTCAACTGCCTTTCCACCACCTATGATGTTGGGACTTCAGAAAAGGTGGAATTGGAGGAGGATGGATTTTCTTGTCAAGATCTTGGGCAAATGATATGCTGAAAGAACCACACAGCTGGAGTCCAGGGATTGTTAGATAGAAGTCACTGGTATTACAGGATATTTGGAGGTCAAAACTTTAAAGTATTATCCATAATACTTGAATCCAAACTGCTCTTGGTAAATATTTCTGTTATCGGTGGGCCCATTATTTTATGCTTTCTACCTCACTGGCCATTCTATATAGTTTCTAGAAAATGTTTTATGATATATTTTACCTGCCTAATTTTGAGGGCAGTTGAAACCATTTTGTGTGTTACTACAGAAACTGTGTTCTCACAAGTAAATTTAGAGACATAGTATTTTCACTACTTTTAGTGTAAATTCAGGTCTGTTACTTAACATGGAGCTTCCGCCACAGAGGCCAGAGGAGCACATCAAAGCCAAAAGCACAGCAAGTCATCCGAGTTCAGATTCTTTCCTGCTTCCCTGCAGAGGGGTCAAGAATATAAACATCCTCAATTGCTACAGCAGGAGGGAACATTAGTCCATCAACAGAACCAAACAGGAAGCACCAAATGGGCATTTCTTCTGTTTATTTTGTCATTATTAAGAAAGACATAGTTTACAAAGACATAGTTTAGTTCCTTCAACCAAATTTGTCAATGAAACAGAAAACATACAAGGCACAGTCATTTTGGTTAGGGGAAAGTCCGATTGTAAAAGGATTCAATGCTGGTTTTTTCTGGTGATTTCACTTACTACAATTTATACAATAAGTTCTTAGGGTGTTGGAATTTAAAACTAATTAACATTGGCTGCACTCTTTTGAGATTGACATTATGAGTCACTTAGATTTTAATCAAATTTCTCATACATTTCCTTTCTGGACCAAGAAGACTGTGCACATATTGAGCAGAAAAATTTTGCTTCCCTTCAGTTTGTGATAGGGTGTGAAGAGTTTCAGATACAGCCAGGAAATACCTCAAATGGCACTGTAGAGACTGACCAAAATTTAAAATCTTGGTATATCCATTCCATTACATCAAAGAAAGTTCTAGTACTCCACTGCCAGTATCAGCAGATAATGAAAAATGACACACATTGTAATGATTCAAGCAAGCCCAGTAAAGGAGCAAGAAGGAATGTAATATCTATTTTTGTGAAAGTTTCCAGAAATAAATCAACAAACCACTTTATTCTTCTTATAATTACTTGGAATCTCTTAATTCCAGAAGACTATTTGGCCTGCTGGTTAAAAGGAAGTGAGTGTTCCCTTTCAGCCTGCTTCACTATTTTTCTCATCCAGTCACTGGTGTGGGATACCAAGGATGGGATAGGGCGAGCAGTTCACCCCTAGTACAGGCAATAAGGGCTGCTTTGTGTGTAGAAAATTGAAAAGGAATAAAATAAAATAATAATAAAAGCCAGTTCTGCTTTTTATTATCACTATGCCTGGCAGTTCCAAGCAACATAACAATACTACTCCTCTTTGAAAAATAAAAAAGCTTTTGTTGGTCTAAGTTCTCAACAACTGCTGCTGCAGTTGCTGAAATTTAACAAAACAAATGTAAGCTGAATATTACCACTTTTTTTATTATTACTTATTATTTAATAAACATTGCATTCTATGTGGAAGTAATTCTAACTCTCAAATGCACATGGACTCAGCTATACTGGTTTATTTCAAGAATAAGCAGTCAAGTTCTGTTTCATTTTTATAATCACTCTGCTATAATTGTTTATTTTTAGTCTATGTTTAAATACAGGCTTACATAGTACCACAGGGACTGGAGATGTGACCTGAGCCTGAAGCAAGCTCAAATAATTCACAATCATTACAAGCTTTGGAGAATTTTATCAAATATGATAGAAATTTATGATGAATTTTCTGGTGAAGTTATTTTAGTGGAAATTTTTCAACAGCAGAAATATTTGAAAACAGCTGGAAATGATCCCAAGGGAAAAAGGATATGGGCAGTACTATAATTTCTGGAATGTATTGTGAAGTCAGATTTGCATGAATCTGATACATTTATTCTTAAAGATTTCATCACTATTTGCATATCTGTTATTTCACCTGAAAGAAACTTTTTGAGGCCGGGCGCGGTGGCTCAAGCCTGTAATCCCAGCACTTCGGGAGGCCGAGACGGGCGGATCACGAGGTCAGCAGATCCAGACCATCCTGGCTAACACGGTGAAACCTCGTCTCTAATAAAAAATACAAAAATCTAGCCGGGCGAGGTGGCGGGCGCCTGTAGTCCCAGCTACTCGGGAAGCTGAGGCAGGAGAATGGCGTAAACCCGGGAGGCGGAGCTTGCAGTGAGCTGAGATCCAGCCACAGTACTCCAGCCCGGGAGACAGAGCGAGACTCCGTCTCAAAAAAAAAAGAAAGAAACTTTTTGAAATTAAAATAAAAAATGTTCTTCAATCAACTATGAGTGAAGATAAGTCAACACATCTGACCATATTGATTTTACTGACCATGACTATATAAAGATTAATTTGACAAAGCATTAACAAATTTGCAAAAGTTAATGCTCAAAGTCAGAAAACATAAAGTGATTATTCTTCACTGAGGCAAACCAGTATATAGGTATAAATATTTTTCTTTTCTTTGTGACGGAGTCTTGCTCTGTCCCCCAGGCTGGAGTGCAATGACGTGATCTCAGATCACTACAACCTCCGCCTTCCAGATTCAAGTGATTGTCCTGCCTCAGCCTCCCGAGTAGCTGGGATTACAGGCGCCCACCACCACGCCCAGCTATTTTTTTGTATTTTCAGTAAAGATGGGGTTTCATCACATTGGCCAGGCTGGCCTTGAACTCCTGACCTCAGGTGATTCACCCACCTCGGCCTCCCAAAGTGCTGGGATTACAGGCATGAGCCACTGCACCCGGCCCATACTAATGTACTTAAAAAGTATTAAACCTTAACTTTTTGCATTTTCAACTAAAATATGCACTTTATCAATTTATTATTAGCATGATTATATATTCAAAATTGAATAAATGAAAACTTTCACTCTCTGCATTTTTTTTCTGGACAAAATAATTATTATTTGTTTCATTTCAAAATTATTACTGAAAATACTTTTATCATACAGAGGAAGGGGTATTAAAAATGATCCCTTTCAGGCATCAAGTACACTAGCTATGCCACTGCATGCATCTATTCATTTTAACTCAAAACAAAATGCATTCTTTTTTTTTTTTTTTTTTTTGAGACGGAGTCTCACTGTGTCGCCCAGGCTGGAGTGCAGTGGTGCGACCTCGGCTCACTGCAAGCTCCGCCTCCCAGGTTCACGCCATTCTCCTGCCTCAGCCTCCTGAGTAGCTGGGACTACAGGTGCCCGCCACCACACCCGGCTAATTTTTTTGTATTTTTTTAGTAGATATGGGGTTTCACCATGTTAGCCAGGATGGTCTCAATCTCCTGACCTTGTGATCCGCCCGCCTCGGCCTCCCAAAGTGCTGAGATTACAGGCGTGAGCCACCACGCCCAGCCAACAAAATGCATTCTTAATCATTTTAGTATTACGTATGTTTTTGACAATTATGCCAAAAAGCAATTTTTAATAAGGCAAACTCTTAATAATCAAGAATAGAAAGAACTACCCTTAAATACAATTCTCAACTACCACCGATTTTGGTAATAACTGTATTTCTAGTAAATATATTTGATGTTTTGATTATTTTATTATAAGCTTAGTAGGATAAGAAAAATACAAAAAATACAACTGCATAAATCTCAACATGATGAAATAGAAATTATGAAAATCTCCTTATGAATCAAAAAAGCTGAATCACTCATTTTAAACATTCCAGTCTAGCAAATACCCTGATTATATGCCTTTTCAGAAAACAGAAAACCAAAGATGTTCTCCAACTTAGCTTATAAAGTCAACACAACTTTGATATGAGAACATGAACATTAAATAAAGAGGAAAAAATTGCAGGCAACCTCAATCATGAACAGATATGCTTAAATTCTTAATATTAGATAACCATACAACATGTGTATATGAAATGACACAAGTTGAGTTTGTTGCAATTATGCAATGTTAGTTTACTTTAACATTAGAAAACTGAGAATTTATGACATTAACAGAATAAAGGAAAAAAGTATATGATCATTGTACTAGATGCAGAAAAGCAGTTGGTTAAAGTAAGCATCTATTTATGATTAAAATATATCTTTGGGCAAACGAAGAATAGAAGAGAGCTTCTTTAATCAAATACAGGGTATCTACAAAACACCAATAATAAACACCATGGAAATACTGAAAGCTTTCTTGCTATGATCAGGAATAAGATAATAGTTTTATTAGTTCATTCTCTTGCTGCCATGATGAAATACCCAAGACTGGGTAATTTATAAAGGAAAGAGGTTTAATTGACTCACAGTTCTGCAGGGCTGGGGAGGCCTCATGAAATTTACAATTATGGTGGAGGGGAAAGCAAACATATTCTTCTTCACATGGCGACAGCAAGGAAAAGTGCACTGCGAAGTGGGGAAAAGCCCCTTATAAAACCATCAGATCTCATGAGAACTCACTCACTATCATGAGAACAGCATGGGGGAAATGCCCCCATGACCTAATCACCTCCCACGAGGTAACCCCCCAATATATGGGGATTACACTTCGGATTACAATTCAAGATGAGGTTCTGGGTGGGGACCCAGAACCATATCAATAGTTATCAACATTTCTAGGCTACCTACTACTGAAAGTCCTAATCAGTGTGGTAAGGAAGAAGAATTGAAAGGAACAAGTAGGCCGGGCACAGTGGCTCACGCCTGTAGTCCCAGCACTTTGGGAGGCAGAGGCAGGCAGATCACGAAGTCAGGGAATCGAGACCACCCTGGCCAACATGGTGAAACCCCATCTCTACTAAAAATACAAAAATTAGCTGAGTGTGGTGGCACGTTCCTGTTGTCCCAGCTACTTGGGAGGCCGAGGCAGTAGAATTGCTTGAACCTGGGAGTCGGAGGTTGCAGTGAGCCAAGGTCGCATCACTGCACTCCAGCCTGGCAACAGAGTTAGACTCCATCTAAAAGTAAAAGAACAAGTAAAACTGTCATTATTTGCTATGACTGTATATGTAAAAAAACTCAAAGACTCTACCAATAGTTCTTAGAATTGAGTTTAATAAGATTGTATCCCAGCAACCTTGTTAAACTCAATTCTAATCTCGACTTGTAGATTTTAAAAATTTCGTTTCTATGATAAGCAACAACAGAAAATAAAACTGAAAATAATCATAACAGGATCAAAAATATTTAAAACCTAAAAATAAATATTTTAGCAGTTGTAAAAGAAACATAAAACATTCCCAAGAGACATTAAAGAACACAAATCAATGAATACCTATACTACATTTATATATTGAAAGACTCAGCATTTTTAAAGTGTTAATTTTCCTGAAACTGAGCTTTAGATCCAAAGAAATTCAAATCAAAATCCCAGGTGGGGTGTGTGTGTGTGTGTGTGTGTGTGTGTGTGTGTGAGAGAGAGAGAGAGAGAGACACACACAGGGAGAAAAGGAGTTTGAAACTCAATTCTTTAAAATATGAACAAAAATTAAGAGAAACAGGTATAGACAAGACACTCTTGAATAGGAGGGAAAAGGTAAGAGGAGTTGCTCTACTGGATATTAATACTTATGTCTGTGATAAATAGAATAGTATAGTATTGGTGTAAAAATAGACAAAAAATCATTGGAACAAATTGGAGTTTAGAGAAAGACACATATTTGAACTAAATTAAGTATTTATATATATTTTATTTTATTTTTTATTTATTTATTTTTTATTATACTTTAAGTTCTAGGGTACATGTGCAAACGTGCAGGTTTGTTACATATGTATACTTGTGCCATGTTGGTGTGCTGCACCAATCAACTCGTCAGCACCCATCAATTCGTCATTTATATCAGGTACAACTCCCAATGCAATCCCTCCCCCCTCCCCCCTCCCCATGATAGGCCCCGATGTGTGATGTTCCCCTTCCCGAGTCCAAGTGATCTCATTGTTCAGTTCCCACCTATGAGTGAGAACATGCGGTGTTTGGTTTTCTGTTCTTGTGATAGTTTGCTAAGAATGATGGTTTCCAGCTGCATCCATGTCCCTACAAAGGACGCAAACTCATCCTTTTTATGGCTGCATAATATTCCATGGTGTATATGTGCCACATTTTCTTAATCCAGTCTGTCACAGATGGACATTCGGGTTGATTCCAAGTCTTTGCTATTGTGAATAGTGCCACAATGAACATACGTGTGCATGTGTCTTTATAGCAGCATGATTTATAATCCTTTGGGTATATACCCAGTAGTGGGATGGCTGGGTCATATGGTACATCTAGTTCTAGATCCTTGAGGAATCACCATACTGTTTTCCATAATGGTTGAACTAGTTTACAATCCCACCAACAGTGTAAAAGTGTTCCTATTTCTCCACATCCTCTCCAGCACCTGTTGTTTCCTGACTTTTTAATGATTGCCCTTCTAACTGGTGTGAGATGGTATCTCATTGTGGTTTTGATTTGCATTTCTCTGATGGCCAGTGATGATGAGCATTTTTTCATGTGTCTGTTGGCTGTATGAATGTCTTCTTTTGAGAAATGTCTGTTCATGTCCTTTGCCCACTTTTTGATGGGGTTGTTTGTTTTTTTCTTGTAAATTTGTTTGAGTTCTTTGTAGATTCTGGATAATAGCCCTTTGTCAGATGAGTAGATTGCAAAAATTTTCTCCCATTCTGTAGGTTGCCTGTTCACTCTGATGGTAGTTTCTTTTGCTGTGCAGAAGCTCTTTAGTTTAATTACATCCCATTTGTCAATTTTGGCTTTTGTTGCCGTTGCTTTTGGTGTTTTAGACATGAAGTCCTTGCCCATGCCTATGTCCTGAATGGTACTACCTAGGTTTTCTTCTAGGGTTTTTATGGTATTAGGTCTAACATTTAAGTCTCTAATCCATCTTGAATTAATTTTCGTATAAGGAGTAAGGAAAGGATCCAGTTTCAGCTTTCCACTTATGGCTAGCCAATTTTCCCAGCACCATTTATTAAATAGGGAATCCTTTCCCCATTTCTCGTTTCTCCCAGGTTTGTCAAAGATCAGATGGCTGTAGATGTGTGGTATTATTTCTGAGGACTCTGTTCTGTTCCATTGGTCTATATCTCTGTTTTGGTACCAGTACCATGCTGTTTTGGTTACTATAGCCTTGTAGTATAGTTTGAAGTCAGGTAGCATGATGCCTCCAGCTTTGTTCTTATGACTTAGGATTGTCTTGGCAATGCGGGCTCTTTTTTGGTTCCATATGAACTTTAAAGCCGTTTTTTCCAATTCTGTGAAGAAACTCATTGGCAGCTTGAAGGGGATGGCATTGAATCTATAAATAACCTTGGGCAGTATGGCCATTTTCACGATATTGATTCTTCTTATCCATGAGCATGGTATGTTCTTCCATTTGTTAGTGTCCTCTTTTATTTCACTGAGCAGTGGTTTGTAGTTCTCCTTGAAGAGGTCCTTTACATCCCTTGTATGTTGGATTCCTAGGTATTTTATTCTCTTTGAAGCAATTGTGAATGGAAGTTCATTCCTGATTTGGCTCTCTGTTTGTCTGCTACTGGTGTATAAGAATGCTTGTGACTTTTGCACATTAATTTTGTATCCTGAGACTTTGCTGAAGTTGCTTATCAGTTTAAGGAGATTTTGGGCTGAGACGATGGGGTTTTCTAAATATACAATCATGTCGTCTGCAAACAGGGATAATTTGACTTCTTCTTTTCCTAACTGGATACCCTTTATTTCTTTCTCTTGCCTGATGCCCTAGCCAGAACTTCCAACACTGTATTGAATAGGAGTGGTGAGAGAGGGCATCCCTGTCTTGTGCCAGTTTTCAAAGGGAATTTTTCCAGTTTTTGCCCATTCAGTATGATATTGGCTGTGGGTTTGTCATAAATAGCTCTTATTATTTTGAGGTATGTTCCCTCAATACCGAATTTATTGAGCGTTTTTAGCATGAAGGGCTGTTGAATTTTGTCAAAAGCCTTTTCTGCATCTATTGAGATAATCATGTGGTTCTTGACTTTGGTTCTGTTTATATGCTGGATTATGTTTATTGATTTGCGAATGTTGAACCAGCCTTGCATCCCAGGGATGAAGCCCACTTGATCATGGTGGATAAGCTTTTTGATGTGCTGCTGAATCTGGTTTGCCAGTATTTTATTGAGGATTTTTGCATCGATGTTCATCAGGGATATTGGTCTAAAATTTTCTTTTTTTGTGTCTCTGCCAGGCTTTGGTATCAGGATGATGTTGGCCTCATAAAATGAGTTAGGGAGGATTCCCTCTTTTTCTATTGATTAAGGAATGGTGCCAGTTCCTCCTTGTACCTCTGGTAGAATTCAGCTGTGAATCCATCTGGTCCTGGGCTTTTTTTTGGTTGGTAGGCTATTAATTATTGCCTCAATTTCAGAGCCTGCTATTGGTCTATTCAGGGATTCAACTTCTTCCTGGTTTAGTCTTGGGAGAGTGTAAGTGTCCAGGAAATTATCCATTTCTTCTAGATTTTCTAGTTGATTTGCGTAGAGGTGTTTATAGTATTCTCTGATGGTAGTTTGTATTTCTGTGGGGTCCAGTTGTGATATCCCCTTTATCATTTTTTATTGCATCTATTTGATTCTTCTCTCTTTTTTTCTTTATTAGTCTTGCTAGCGGTCTGTCAATTTTGTTGATTTTTTCAAAAAACCAACTCCTGGATTCATTGATTTTTTGGAGGTTTTTTTGTGTCTCTATCTCCTTCAGTTCTGCTCTGATCTTCGTTATTTCTTGCCTTCTGCTAGCTTTTGAATGTGTTTGCTCTTGCTTCTCCAGTTCTTTTAATTGTGATGTTAGAGTGTCAATTTTAGATCTTTCCAGCTTTCTCTTGTGGGCATTTAGTGCTATAAATTTCCCTCTACACACTGCTTTAAATGTGTCCCAGAGATTCTGGTATGTTGTATCTTTGTTCTCATTGGTTTCAAAGAACATCTTTATTTCTGCCTTCATTTCGTTATGTACCCAGTAGTCATTCAGGAGCAGGTTGTTCAGTTTCCATGTAGTTGAGTGGTTTTGATTGAGTTTCTTTGTCCTGAGTTCTAGTTTGATTGCACTGTGGTCTGAGAGACAGTTTGTTATAATTTCTGTTCTTTTACATTTGCTAAGGAGTGCTTTACTTCCAATTATGTGGTCAATTTTGGAGAAAGTGCGATGTGGTGCTGAGAAGAATGTATATTCTGTTGATTTGGGGTGGAGAGTTCTATAGATGTCTATTAGGTCTGCTTGGTGCAGAGATGAGTTCAATTCCTGGATATCCTTGTTAACTTTCTGTCTCGTTGATCTGTCTAATGTTGACAGCAGAGTGTTGAAGTCTCCCATTATTATTGTATGGGAGTCTAAGTCTCTTTGTAAGTCTCTAAGGACTTGCTTTATGAATTTGGGTGCTGCTGTATTCAGTACATATATATTTAGGATAGTTAGCTCTTCCTGTTGAATTGATCCCTTTACCATTATGTAATGGCCTTCTTTGTCTCTTTTGATCTCTGATGGTTTAAAGTCTATTTTATCAGAGACTAGGATTGCAACCCCTGCTTTTTTTTGTTCTCCATTTGCTTGGTAGATCTTCCTCCATCCCTTTATTTTGAGCCTATGTATGTCTCTGCATGTGAGATGGGTCTCCTGAATACAGCAGACTGATGGGTCTTGACTCCTTATCCAGTTTGTCAGTCTGTGTCTTTTATTTATTTATTTTTTTAATTTTTTTTTGAGACAGAGTCTCGTTCTGTCACCCAAGCTGGAGTGCAGTGGCCGGATCTCAGCTCACTGCAAGCTCCGCCTCCCGGGATCACGCCATTCTCCTGCCTCAGCCTCCTGAGTAGCTGGGACTACAGGCGCCCGCCACCTCGCCCGGCTAGTTTTTTTTTTTTTTTTTTTTTTTGAGACAGAGTCTGGCTCTGTCGCCCAGGCTGGAGTGCGTTGGCCGGATCTCAGCTCACTGCAAGCTCCGCCTCCCAGGTTCACGCCATTCTCCTGCCTCCGCCTCCCAAGTAGCTGGGACTACAGGCGCCCGCCTTGTCGCCCGGCTAGTTTTTTGTATTCTTTAGTAGAGACGGGGTTTCACCATATTAGCCAGGATGGTCTGGATCTCCTGACCTTGTGATCCGCCCGTCTCAGCCTCCCAAAGTGCTGGGATTACAGGCTTGAGACACTGCGCCCGTCCTGGCTAGTTTTTTTTGTATTTTTTAGTAGAGACGGGGTTTCACCGTATTAGCCAGGATGGTCTCGATCTCCTGACCTTGTGATCCACCCGCCTCGGCCTCCCAAAGTGCTGGGATTACAGGCTTGAGCCACCGTGCCCGGCCCCAGTCTGTGTCTTTTAATTGGAGCATTTAGTCCATTAACATTTAAGGTTAATATTGTTATGTGTGAACTTGATCCTGCCATTATGATATTAACTGGTTATTTTGCTCGTTAGTTGATGCAGTTTCTTCCTAGCCTCGATGGTCTTTACATTTTGGCATGTTTTTGCAATGGCTGGTACTGGTTGTTCCTTTCCATGTTTAGGGCTTCCTTCAGGGTCTCTTGTAAGGCAGGCCTGGTGGTGACAAAATCTCTAAGCATTTGCTTATCTATAAAGGATTTTATTTCTCCTTCACTTATGAAACTTAGTTTGGCTGGATATGAAATTCTGGGTTTAAAATTCTTTTCTTTGGGGCCAGGCCCGGTGGCTCAAGCCTGTAATCCCAGCACTTTGGGAGGCCGAGACGGGCAGATCACGAGGTCAGGAGATCGAGACCATCCTGGCTAATATGGTGAAACCCCGTCTCTACTAAAAATACAAAAAACTAGCCGGGTGAGGTGGCGGGCACCTGTAGTCCCAGCTACTCGGGAGGCTGAGGCAGGAGAATGGCGTAAACCCGGGAGGCGGAGCTTGCAGTGAGCTGAGATCCGGCCACTGCACTCCAGCCTGGGTGACAGAGCGAGACTCCTACTCAATAAAAAAATAAATAAATAAATAAAATAAAATAAAATAAAATAAAATTCTTTTCTTTAAGAATGTTGAATATTGGCCCCCACTCTCTTCTGGCTTGGAGAGTTTCTGCCGTGAGGTCTGCTGTTAGTCTGATGGGCTTCCCTTTGTGGGTAACCCGACCTTTCTCTCTGGCTGCCCTTAAGATTTTTTCCTTCATTTCAACTTTGGTGAATCTGGCAATTATGTGTCTTGGAGTTGCTCTTCTCGAGGAGTATCTTTGTGGTGTTCTCTGTATTTCCTGAATTTGAATGTTGGCCTGCCCTACTAGGTTGGGGAAGTTCTCCTGGATGATATCCTGAAGAGTGTTTTCCAACTTGGTTCCATTTTCCCCCTCACTTTCAGGTACCCCAATCAGACGTAGATTTGGTCTTTTTACATAATCCCATACTTCTTGCAGGCTTTGTTCATTTCTTTTTCTTCTTTTTTCTTTAGATTTCTCTTCTTGCTTCATTTCATTCATTTGATCCTCAATCGCTGATACTCTTTCTTCCAGTTGATTGAGTCGGTTACTGAAGCTTGTGGATTTGTCACGTATTTCTCATGTCATGGTTTTCATCTCTGTCATTTCGTTTATGACCTTCTCTGCATTAATTATTCTAGCTATCAATTCTTCCACTCTTTTTTCAAGATTTTTAGTTTCTTTGCGCTGGGTACGTAATTCCTCCTTTAGCTCTGAGAAGTTTGATGGACTGAAGCCTTCTTCTCTCATTTCGTCAAAGTCATTCTCTGACCAGCTTTGATCCGTTGCTGGCGATGAGCTGCGCTCCTTTGCAGAGGGAGATGCACTCTTATTTTTTGAATTTCCAGCTTTTCTGCCCTGCTTCTTCCCCATCTTTGTGGTTTTTATCTGCCTCTGGTCTTTGATGATGGTGACATACTGATGGGGTTTTGGTATAGGTGTTCTTCCTGTTTGATAGTTTTCCTTCTAATAGTCAGGACCCTCAGCTGTAGGTCTGTTGGAGATTGCTTGAGGTCCACTCCAGACCCTGTTTGCCTGGGTATCAGCAGCAGAGGTTGCAGAAGATAGAATATTGCTGAACAGCGAGTATACCTGTCTGATTCTTACTTTGGAAGCTTCCTCTCAGGGGTGTACTCCACTCTGTGAGGTGTGGGGTGTCAGACTGCCCCTAGTGGGGGATGTCTCCCAGTTAGGCTACTCAGGGTTCAGGGACCCACTTGAGCAGGCAGTCTGTCCGTTCTCAGATCTCAACCTCCGTGTTGGGAGATCCACTGCTCTCTTCAAAGCTGTCAGACAGAGTTGTTCACGTCTGCATAGGCCTCTGCTGCTTCCCCTTTTGTTGTTTAGCTGTGCCCTGTCCCCAGAGGTGGAGTCTACAGAGACAGGCAGGTTTCCTTGAGCTGCTGTGAGCTCCACCTAGTTCGAGCTTCCCAGCGGCTTTGTTTACCTACTTAAGCCTCAGCAATGGCGGGCGCCCCTCCCCCAGCCTCGCTGCTGCCTTGCAGTTAGATCGCAGACTGCTGTGCTAGCAATAAGGGAGGCTCCATGGCCGTGGGACCCTCCCGGCCAGGTGTGGGTATAATCTCCTGGTGTGCTTGTTTGCTTAAAGCGCAGTATTGGGGTGGGAATTACCTGATTTTCCAGGTGTTGTGTGTCTCAGTTCCCCTGGCTAGGAAAAGGGATTCCCTTCCCCCTTGCGCTTCCTAGGTGAGGCAATGCCTCGCCCTGCTGGCTAGGAAAAGGGATTCCCTTCCCCCTTGCGCTTCCCAGGTGAGGCAATGCCTCGCCCTGCTTCAGCTCTCGCTGGTTGGGCTGCAGCAGCTGACCAGCACCAATTCCCCGGCACTCCCCAGTGAGATGACCCCAGTACCTCAGTTGAAAATGCAGAAATGTTCGGTCTTCTGTGTCGCTCGCGCTGGGAGTTGGAGACTGGAGCTGTTCCTAATCGGCCATCTTGCTCTGCCCCTCCCAAGTGTTTATATATTAAGTAGGATACAAAGAAAGGTACTTACAATAAAGGAAAAGACTGATACTTCGAGTGAGTTAAAATTAAGAGCCTCAATTTATGAAAAGACATCTTTAATTGGTAAAAAGTCAAGCTACATGGTACAATGTATTACACATGTAAGTCTTGTGCCCAGTATAAAGTACATCTAGAAATTAAATCAATATGTAAGAAAATCTAATGAACGATGGACAAAAAGACTTCACCAGGCATTTCACACACAAAAAAAGATACCCCAATTGCCAACAAGTATAAGAAAAGGTCTTTGATTTCTTCAACAAGTATAAGAAAAGGTCAAAGAAATCAAATTTCTTTGTTTCAGGGAAATGCAAATTAAAACCATGGTTATGTACCACCAGACTTCTTTTAGAATAGCTAAAATTAAGAATACTGATAATCCTAACTGTGGGAGAAAATGTAGAGCAACAGGAATTCTCATTCACTGCTAACGTGAAAATTGGTAAATGTACTTCCTCAGGATAAAATTTTCAATGAATAGAGAATAGAATTTACATATATTCACTTAAATTCATGCATCCCAGTGGAAAGCACTGACCTATTTTGTGTCTTGTCTTAGTCCATTCTCTGCTGCTATAACAGAGTACTAGAGACTGGGTGATTTATAAAGAAAAGAGATTTATTTGGCTTATGGTTCTGGAGGCTGGAAAGTCCAAGACTGAGGGACCATATTTGGTGAAGGCATTCTTGTTGTATCATAACATGATGGAAGGCATCACATGATGAGATAATGTGAGAGAGAGTGAGAGCATGAGACAGAGAGAAAAAGGGTGCCGAACTCCTGAGATAACTCACTTCTGTGATATGACAATCCATGAAGAAACTGTCCCCATGACTTAATCACTTTGTAAAGTCCCCATCTCCCAGTACCGTTATGTTGGCAATTAATCTTCAACATGAGTTTTGGAGGGGATTTTCAAACCATAGCATGTCTCAACTGATCTTTATAGTATGTACAGATCTAGTTTACAGATGAGAAAAGTGAGGCTTCAGAAAGAGAAAGATTTGTAATAAATCCATGAATCTACTAAGTGGAAGAGCCACCACCTAAACAAGCTCTCTCTCATTCTCAACCACATATACTTTCACCATGTTCATAAAAGCATCCTTTAAAAACATATCCTGTTTTTCCTTATACATTTATAAATTTCCCTTTATATTTAAAAAGGTCACTTTAATTACATTACTTGATGCCTTTTGCTCCCTACTCAGAGGTAAAACAATGCAGTTTACAAAATACTGCAATCCTTGAGTCCAGAAGGTCAAGGCTACAGTGAGCCATGATTGCACCACTCCACTCCAGCCTGGGTGACAGAGCAAGAACCCCTCTCAAAAACAAACAACCCTCCAAAATTCTGCAATATGTGAAAGAAGTTTGACTCTTTGCTATCGTCTCTATCCTAGCTGCTTTATTTTAATGTATTGTACTTAGTGAATGTTGTTGTACTAATCTATTTACACATTTGTTTCCCACCATTAGATTATAATATTCTTGAGGACAAGTTCTTTGTGTCTCTGTGTCTTCAGCATATCACACAATTGTCTGCTGAATGACTAGATGAGATGTTATTCTCAAGGCTTTTACTCAGAGTAGGCAAGTCCCCATTTCAACCCTTTTAAAGAAAGCTTGAAAGCACTCTGCTACCTTCTAGCAGAGTTAAAGTCAAATTATATTCTGAGAGATAAAGGATTCTACCTCATTTTTCCATTTGAAGTGATTCACAAATAATTCTACTTCCTGTTGGTCTCTTAATTCACATAAAGCCCACACTTCACAAACTATATCCAGAGAATAAGGCTCTCTTTGCCAAAAATATTGCATTCAAAACTTTTCTCCCATTCTGTAGGTTGTGTGCTCACTCTTAATAGTTTCCTTTGCTGTGCAGAAACTCTTTAATTAGATCCCATTTTTTGTTTTGTTTTGCTTTTGTTTTTTGGGGTTTTTTTGGTTGTTTTTTTAGTTTTTTTTTTTTTTTTTTACCTTTGTTGCTATTGCTTTTGGCATCTTCGTCATGAAATCTTTGCCCATTCCTCTGTCCAGAATGGTATTACCTACGTTATCTCCCAGAGTTTTTATAGCTTTGGGTTTTCCATTTAAGTCTTTACTCCATCTTGAGAAACTTAAACAAATTTACAAGAAAAAAAAAACCATTAAAAAGTTGGCAAAGGGTATGAACAGACTTTCCAAAAGACATGAGTGCAGCCAACAATGATGAAAAAAAGCTCAACATCAGTGATCATTAGAGAAATGCAAATCAAAACCACAGTGAAATACCATCTCATACCAGTCAGAATGGCTATTAAAAAGTCATAATATAACAGATGCTGACAAAGTTGCGGAGAAGGAACCTCCCACTGTTGTTGGAAGTGTAAATTAGTTCAACCATTGTGGAAGACAGTGTGGTGATTCCTCAAAGTCCTAAAGACAGAAATACCATTTGACCCAACAATCTCATTACTGGGTATATACTCAAAGGAATGTAAATCACTCTGTTATAAAGACACATGCACATGTATGTTCATTGCAGCACTATTCACAATAGCAAAGACATGGAATCAACCTAAATGCCTATCAATGATAGACTTGATAAAGAAAATGTGGTACATATACACCATGGAATACTATGCAGCCATAAAAAGGGACAAGATCAAGTCCTTTGCAGGGATATGGATGGAGCTAGAGGCCATTATCCTTAGCAAACTAACACAGAAAGAGAAAACCAATACCACATGGTCTCACTTGTAAGTGGGAGCTAAATGATGAAAGCACATGGACACAAAGAGGGGAACAACACACATTGGGGTCTATGCAAGGGTGGAGGGTGGGAAGAGAGAGAGTGTTAGGAAAAATAACTCATGAGTACTAGGCTTAATACCTGGGTGACAAAGAAATCTGTACAACGAACCCCCATGACACGTTTACCTATGTAACAAAACTGTACATGTACCCCTGAACTTAAAAGTTAGATTTTAAAAAAAGGTATTGCTTTATTCTCTTTTGTTTGATTGTACTGTTAAAGACAAAATACAACAAATATAGTTTGAAGATCTAATTGGCTTTTATTTGTGATTCTAGAATCAGGCAACACTTCATTCTATAAAACAGAACTAGTGATCCACTGGATATGATAGAATGGTTGGTTTTTGTAAGGTGGGAATAAGACAACAGAATGATAAATAAAAGTGCATTGGTTAACATAAGTTACAAGTCACTTTTCTTGTAAGAGTTAAAACAGAGAAGACCTCTTGATTATGCTGACTTAGGAAGATTGAGCTCTTTGACTAGTTGCTGTGAATCTCCTGTTTTCAGGAAAAACTGCTCTGTTTGGGGCTATACCAGCTTCCTTAAAGTTCAGTTTGATTATGAGGCACTTTGCATGAGTGACACTATTTTGGTTTGGTTTGATCTGTGGGAGTCTGGGTGCAGAAGGCTGGTCCAAAACAATGGATTCCCATAAACTGTAACGGCACTTAGTCATAAACACCTCTCTCAGAATTATGTTCAGCATGTGAATGTCCCTGATGTCCATTTGTAGTCAGATATCAACTCCTTTGGAATCCAGGAAGAATTTTATTTTGACTATATTTAATGTAAATCTGTTTTATAGAAGAAGAACTTAAAAATATATATCTTGCAGTATATGAACAGAAAATACACTCCTATTGAAAAAGTTCTTGATGACCTAGACAGAATCTAAATAGTTATCTAGCATTTAGTCTACAAGCCTACAGGATGCTAGATAATGTGATATAGTTAATTTTAGCCAAAGTCTTGCTCATCTGAATATAACAGTTATAATTTCTAAGAGTCGTGTTAAAAATAAGGCAGTATTATTTAAAAATTAGTACTATAATGCCACCTACCTGAGTGACACATGGTCTGATGTATTTGCTTGCATATTTTAAAGAAAAAAGTAGGCCGGGCGCAGCGGCTCACGCCTGTAATTTCAGCACTTTGGGAGGCCGAGGCAGGTGGATCACCCCAGGTTGGGAGTTTGAGACTAGCCTGACCAACATGTGGAAACCCTGTCTCTACTAAAAATACAAAATTAGCTGGGCATGGTGGCACATGCCTGTGGTCCCAGCTACTCGGGAGGCTGAGGCAGGAGAATTGCTTGAACCTGGAGGTGGAGGTTGCAGTGAGCCAAGATTGTGCCATTGGACTCCAGCCCGGGCAACAAGAGCAAAATTCCATCTGAAAAAAAAAAAAAAAAATGGTAACATCAAATTCTACTTTTACAATTATATTGTGCTCAAAATATCTGACTATGTATTTTAGGCTAGGTTCATAGTCTTTGTAGTAAAAAATATTAATCTTACTAAATTCAGCTTTCAAGAGTCATATTAAATAATACTTTTATTGTCAGCATTATATGTAAGGCTACATTTCATGACTATAGATTCAATAAAACAGCACGACTATAATGAGAATAGCTAATCATAGTGATTTATTAATAATGCCAGTGTTTACATTTTACCTCTTTTAATGTAATAATCCCATGTGCTGTAAGTACAGTGTACTATCGTTATCCCTGTTTTACACATAAGGAACTTGAAGCACAGAGAGTATTGAATATTAGCTGAATATCACATAGTTTATAAGTGCTAGAACTGGTATACAGAGCTGACTCCACAACCCTGGCTCCTCACTGCCATACTACAGTACCTCATATATATGAGGAAAATATATACAAGAAAAGTTGCTTTGTGTGAGATTTGCTTTAGCAAATCTTACTGTAGCAAATTTTACTACAGTATCATTATTTATCATTTAAAATTAGAAATAGCCAGGCGTGGTGGCTCACGCCTGTAATCCCAGCACTTTGGGAGGCCAAGGTGGGTGGATCACGAGGTCAGGAGTTCGAGACCAGCCTGACCAACATGGTGAAACACCGTCTCTACTAAAACTACAAAAATTAGCCGGGCATGGTAGTGGATGCCTGCAATCCCAGCTACTCAGGAGACTGTGGCAGGAGAGTCGCTTTAACCAGGGAAGCAGAATTTGCAGTGAGCCGAGATCGCGCCATTGCACTCCAGCCTGGGTGACAGAGCAAGACTCCGTCTCAATAAATAAATAAATAAATAAATAAATAAATAAATAAATAAAACTAGAAACACTCTAATTTCAGAATTCATCCAGATAAATTGAAAAGCGTTGATATTACTGATGATTACAAGGAGGCTTGAGGTTAAATAAAAGATTTAGAAAAAATGTTTTGATGAAGACAGAGTTCAGATATGTTACAGTAAAATAGTTTTACATACTTCTTATGACCATTAGTAGTAAGCAAAAATGTGTAATTTTGTTTTTAAAAAATGGCACTGATGACATTGACTGTAAGTTCAGTCTATTCTAATTTATTTAGACTTTGTATTCCTGCATTCAGTAACACTCTTAGCAGTTTTGAGGGGCATTATGAAATTTGATATGATTATGAAGACTATAACTTCAGAAACTAGAAGACATTTGCAGTTACCTTGATTTCGTCAGGTAAGCCAAAGAACAACAACCACAGAGAATAAACTTCATCAGTTCTTTGCTCTAACAGGAGCTTTGTTACTCTTCATGTCTATGTTTGATGTTCTGAATAACCTTCATTTTCCTTCCTCCCTCCCTCCCTCCTTTTCTTTCTCTCTTTCTTTTTCTTTCTCTCTTTCTTTCTTTTTCTTTTCTTTTCTTTCCTTTTCTTTCTCTTTCTTCTTTTTTGTTTTGACGGAGTTTTGCTCTTGCTGCCCAGGCTGGAGTGCAGTGGCACAATCTCGGCTCACTACAACCTCCGCCTCCTGGGTTCAAGCAATTCTCCTGCCTCAGCCTCTCTAGTAGCTGTGATTACAGGTGCCTGCCACCACGCCCAGCTACTTTTTTGTATTTTTAGTAGAGATGGGGTTTCACTATGTTGGCTAGGCTGGTCTCAAACTCCTGACATCAGGCGATCCACCCATCTCAGCCTCCCAAAGTGCTGGGATTACAGGTGTGAGCCATCACACCCAGCCTACTATGCATCCTTTCACAGTTAAATTTTTTAAATGTGGATCTCGTGAATTTAGAATTCATTATAATTCACAGACAGAACCAAAGATTACCTTTGGCTTAGGCAGAGAGAGAGTGGCAGGCTCAGCTAAGCAATTTGACCCACACCCAACCAGCAACTGCTGTTTTTGTTACCTAATGTGCAAAATCCACACAGCTTATTCTATTTACAAAGTTGTAAAGTGATAGAAAGCTTTTTCCATTTTCCAACCAAGTGTTGTACAGGGTGTCAGCAGCATGTTTATGAAAACGAGCAACTTCATGACAGTTAATCAAGATTCTCCAGCTTCCCATTGTCAAGAGTCTCTGGACCTCTGAGGGCTTGCCCAGGTCCATGTGGAACTACAAGTTCCACTATGCCTCCAAATAGCCAAACAGTGTCCCAGAAATGTTTGCTCCAATCTTTGTCTTATTTGTCTCATGCACCCTGTGCTAGAAGCTCTGTTCATCTGTATCCATTTACTGGTAACATGCTCCTGTTCAGCAGATAAATGAGTTTGTCTTCTTGTCTGTAACTGGCTGAAAAAGTGCAGGGTGAGATCTCCTCCACCCAGTCCTGTCCATCTGTTCATCATATTCCATGACCACGTGTCCTGATCTTTTCATCTCCCATAGCTGATGTGGCTGCTCTATGCTTCCAAAAACTTACATAATATTAAATCTTAGAACATTTACAAGTTGTCAGGGAACATGTACCCACCCAAAAGTAATAACATTCCCCCCACTTTTCTTTCTTTCTTTTTTTTAAAAAAAAACCTTATTTCAGTGGAATTGAAAAAAGTAGCCAATTTTTTTCACAATTGAAATTGCGGCTTGGTGAAGGGAAGTGGTAAATACAGTTTGGAAAGGAATGTTCTGCTAAGAAATTCAGATTTTATGAGCCAAGGAAAACCATCATATCTTTTTGTTGTTGTTTTAATGTGAAATGATCAGAGCTGAGCTTTAGGAATATTAATCTGACTACTATGTTTTGAATGAATTTAAAAAAGGAGAAAACAGAGTCATGAAATCCAGTTACAGCTGTAGGATCAATCTGGGCGAGCAAGTAATGAAATCCTGAACTAGTGAAGCAGCAGTGTGAATGAAGAAGAGGGAGACAATGGTCAGTGGAATTCATATGACTTGGCAACTGAATACATAGTTGAGGAAAAAGGAAATGTTAAAGGTAACAGGTTTTGAGATGTCTGTTGCCCATTCCTGGTGCTAATAAAATTATAGAAATATGGAACAGAAGAAGAATCTCCATTCTGCATTTAGGATGCCAGTGAAACATCCACAAAGACGTTATTAACCAGGCAATAGAAATATAGAAACCCTATTATAAGTTTCGAATATCTCTTTACTGGTGGATTATGAAAATAGATGGAATTTCTGTGTGCGAGTGTGGAGTATACAAATATATGAATTGTATGGGATTTTAAAAGTCACTGAGAAAAAAGGATCAACGAAGCAACAAAGTAAAGAAACAGTCAAGTAGTGTGAGGGGACTTATGAGAGTACAGAATCACAGAAAGCCAGGGAGAAGAGTTTCAGGCAGAAGGTTTATCTGCTTGTGGTTTGTTGAGCTTCTTAAATCTGCAGATTAATGTTTTTAGTCAAATTTAGTATGTTTTCAGTCATTCTTTTTAAAAATATTTTTCTGTCCCTTTCTCTCTCTTGTTTCCTGCTGGAACTCCCATTATATGTATATTGGTATACTTGATGTCCCACAGGTCTCTTTTCTTCAGCTGGGATAATTTCTGCTGATCTGTCAAGTTCATTGATTCTTTCTTCTGCCATTTTGAATCTGCTATTGAGTGCTTCTAGTGAATTATTCACTTCAGTTTTCCAATACAGAATATGCATTTGGTTCCTTTTTCTATCACCTGAGAGTTTCTATTTGTTGATTCATTGCTGTCATTTTATTATTATTATTATTATTATACTTTAAGTTCCAGGGTACCTGAGCACAACATGCAGGTTTCATACATAGGTATACATGTGCCATGTTGGTTTGCTGCACCCATCAACTCGTCATTTATATTAGGTATTTCTCCTAATGCTATCCCTCCCACAGCCCCCCACCCCCCAACAGGCACTGGTGTGTGATGTTCCCAGCCCTGTGTCCAAGGGTTCTCATTGTTCAATTCCCACCTTTGAGTGAGAACATGTGGTGTTTGGCTTTCTGTCCTGGTGACAGTTTGCTCAGAATGATGCATAGTATTCCATGGTGTATATGTGCCACATTTTCTTTATCCAGTCTATCACTGATGGACATTTGTGTTGGTTCCAAGTCTTTGCTATTGTGAATAGTGCTGCAACAAACATACGTGTGCATGTGTCTCTATAGTAGCATGATTTATAATCTTTTGGGTATATACCCAGTAATGGGATTGCTGGTTCAAATGACATTTCTAGTTCTAGATCCTTGAGGAATTGCCACACTGTCTTCCACAATGGTTGAACTAGTTTACAGTCCCACCAACAGTGTAAAAGTGTTCCTATTTCTCCACATCCTCTCCAGCATCTGTTGTTTCCTAACTTTTTAATGATTGCCATTCTAACTGACATGAGATGATAATCTCATTGTGGTTTTGATTTGCATTTCTCTGATGGCCAGTGAAGAGCATCTTTTCATGTGTCTGTTAGCTGCATAAATATCTTCTTTTGAGAAGTGTCTGTTCATATCCTTTGCCCACTTTTTGATAGGATTTATTTTTCTTGTAAAAAAAAATTAGATCCCATTTGTCAATTTTGGCTTTTGTGGCCATTGCTTTCAGTGTTTTAGTCATAAAGTCCTCGCCCATGCCTATGTCTTGAATGGTATTGCCTAGGTTTTCTTCTAGGGATTTTATGGTTTTAGGTCTAACATTTAAGTCTTTAATGCATCTTGAGTTAATTTTTGTATAAGGTATAAGGAAGGGATTCACTTTCAGTGTTCTACATTTGGCTAGCCAGTTTTCCCAGCACCATTTATTCAATAAGGAATCCTTTCCCCATCTCTTATTTTTGTCATGTTTGTCAAAGATCAGATGGTTGTAGATGTGTGGTGTTATTTCTGAGGCCTCTGTCCTGTTCCATTGGTCTATATATCTGTTTTGGTACCAGTACCATGCTGTTTTGGTTACTGTAGCCTTGTAGTATAGTTCGAAGTCAGGTAGCGTGATGCCTCCAGCTTTGTTCTTTTTGCTTAGGATTGTCTTGGCAATGCGGGCTCTTTTTTGGTTCCAATATGTTAATTTTTTAAACATGGTTTATTTTAGTTATTTGAATGAAATAGCTGCTTTTAAAAATAGCTACTTAATATCTTTTTGTCTGCAAATTTAGCATTTGGGGATAACCAGAGACTATTTCTGTTCAATTATTTTTTTCTCCTGAATATGGGTAACATAATCTTGGTTTTAGCACGTTATAATTATTTTGTTGGAAAGTGGACATATTAGATAACATGTTGTAGTAAGTTTGGATTCTTATTTTTTTAACTTTATGAAAGCTATTATTATTGCTATTTTTTTCTTTTTTTCAAGATGCAGTCTTGCTCTGTTGCCCAGAGCTGGAGTGCAATGGCGCAATCTCGGCTCACTGCAACCTCCGCCTCCCACGTTCAGGCAATTCTCCTGCCTCAGTCTCCTGAGTAGCTGGTATTACAGGTACATACCACCACGCCCGGCTACTTTTTGTATTTTTAGTAGAGACAGGGTTTCACTATGTTGGCCATGCTGGTCTCGAACCCCTGACCTCATGATCTGCCTGCCTCAGCCTCCCAAAGTGCTGGGATTACAGGTGTGAGTCACCACACCTGGCCTATTTTTTGTTTCTTTAAGTAACTTGCCTGGGCAAAATTTGTAAAAAGTCTTTCCTCTACCATTTGCACATGCTGATATTTCTGCTCAGTTAAAATATACACATACAGGAGAGGTTCCAAGATGGCCAAATAGGAACAGCTCCAGTCTATAGCTCCCAGCGTGAGTGATGCAGAAGATGGGTGATTTCTGCATTTCCCACTGAGGTACCAGGTTCATCTCACTGGAGCTTCTCGGATAGTGGGTGCAGCCCATGGAGCAGGCGGGGCATCACCTCACCCGGGAAGCACAAGGGGTCAGGGAATTCCCTTTCCTAGCCAAGGGGAGCCATGACAGATGGTACCTGGAAAATCAGGACACTCCCACCCTAATACTGCACTTTTCCAGTGGTCTTGGCAAACCACACAGCAGTAGATTATATCCCGTACCTGGCTCGGAGGGTCCCATGCCCACGGAGCCTCACTCACTGCTAGAACAGCAGTCTGAGATCTAACTGCAAGGTGGCAGTGAGGCTAGGGGTGGGGCGTCCACCATTGCTGAGGCTTGAGTAGGTAAACAAAGCCTCCAGGAAGCTCGAACCAAGTGGAGCCCACCGCAGGTCAAGGAGGCCTACTTGCCTCTGTAGACTCCACCTCTGGGGGCAGGGCATAGCTGAACAAAAGGCAGCAGAAACTTCTGCAGACTTAAACATCCCTGTCTGAAAGCTTTGAAGAGAGTAGTGGTTCTCCCAGCAAGGGTTTGAGGTCTGAGAATGGACAGACTGCCTCCTCAAGTGGGTTCCTGACCCCTGAGTAGCCTAACTGGGAGACACCTCCCAGTAGGGGCCGACTGACACCTCATACAGCTGGGTGCCCCTCTAAGACAAAGCTTCCAGAGGAAGGATCAGGCAGCAACATTTGCGGTTCTGCAATATTTGCTGTTCTGCAGCCTTCGCTGGTGATACACAGGCAAACAGGGTCTGGAGTGGACCTCGAGCAAACTCCAACAGACCTGCAGCTGAGGGTCCTGACTGTTAGAAGGAAAATTAACAAACAGAAAGGACATCCACACCAAAACCCCATCTGTATGTCACCATCATCAAAGACCAAAGGTAGATAAAACCACAAAGATGGGGAGAAACCAGAGCAGAAAAGCTGAAAATTCTAAAAGTCAGAGGGCCTCTTCTCCTCCAAAGGAAAGCAGCTCCTCACCAGCAACAGAACAAAACTGGACGGAGAATGACTTTCACAAGTTGAGAAGAAGGCTTCAGATGATCGGTAATAACAAACTTCTCTGAGCTAAAGAAGGATGTTCGAACCCATCGTAAAGAAGCTAAAAAACCTGGAAAAAGATTAGACAAATGGCTAACTAGAATAAACAGTGTAGGGAAGACCTTAAATGACCTGATGGAGCTGAAAACCATGGCACGAGAACTATGTGACGCATGCACAAGCTTCAGTAACCGATTTGATCAAGTGGAAGAAAGGGTATCAGTGATTGAAGATCAAATGATTGAAATGAAGTGAGAAGAGAAATTTAGAGAAAAAAGAGTAAAAAGAAATGAACAAAACCTCCAAGAAATATGGGACTATGTGAAAAGACCAAATCTATGTCTGATTGGTGTACCTGAAAGTGACAGGGAACCAAGCTGGAGAACATTCTTCAGGATATTATCCAGGAGAACATCCCCAACTTAGCAAGGCAGGCCAACATTCAAATTCAGGAAATACAGAGAACTGCCACAAAGATACTCCTTGAGAAGAGGAACCCCAAGACACATAATTGTCAGATTCACCAAAGTTTAAATGAAGAAAAAAATGGTAAGGGGAGCCAGACAGAAAGGTCGGGTTACCACAAAGGGAAGCCCATCAGACTAACAGTGGATCTCTTGGCAGAAACTCTACAAGCAAGAAGAGAGTGGGGGCCAATATTCAACAGTCTTAAAGAAAGGAATTTTCAACCCAGAATTTCATATCCAGCCAAACGAAGCTTCATGAGTGAAGGAGAAATGAAATCCTTTTCAGACAAACAAATGCTGAGAGATTTTGTCACCACCAGGCTTGCCTTACAAGAGGTCATGAAGGAAGCACTAAACATGGAAAGGAACAACTGGTATCAGCCAATGCAAGACATGCCAAATTGTAAAGACCATCGACGCTAGGAAGAAACTGCATCAACTAATGAGCAAAATAACCAGCTAACATCATAATGACAGGAACAAATTCACACATAACAATATTAACCTTATATATAAATGTAAGGGGCTAAATGTAATAATGTAATAAATGTAAATGGGCTAAATGCTCCAATTAAAAGACACAGACTGGCAAATTGGATAAAGAGTCAGGACCCATTAGTGTGCTGTATTCAGGAGACCCATCTCACGTTCAGAGACACACATAGGCTCAAAATAAAGGGATGGAGAAAGATCTACCAAGCAAATGGACAAAAAAAAAAAAGCAGGGGTTGCAATCATAAGTCTCTGATAAAACAGACTTTAAACCAACAAAGATCAAAAGAGACAAAGAAGGCTATCACATAATGGTAAAGGGATCAATTCAAGAAGAAGAGCTAACTATCCTAAATATATATGCATCTAATACAAGACCACCCAGATTCATAAAGGAAGCCCTTAGAGACCTACAAAGAGACTTAGACTCCCATACAATAATAATGGGAAACTTTAACACCCCACTGTCTACATTAGACAGATCAATGAGACAGAAAGTTAACAAAGATATGCAGGAATTGAACTCAACTCTGCACCAAGCAGACCTAATAGACATCTATAGAACTCTCCACCCCAAACCAACAGAATATACATTCTTCTCAGCACCACATCACACTTATTCCAAAATTGACCACATAGTTGGAAGTAAAGCACTCCTCAGCAAATGTAAAAGAAGAGAAATTATAACGAACTGTCTCTCAGACCACAGTGCAATCAAACTAGAACCAGGACTAAGAAACTCAATCAAAATCGCTCAACTACATGGAAACTGAATAACCTGCTCCTGAATGACTACTGGGTACATAACGAAATGAAGGCAGAATTAAAGATGTTCTTTGAAACCAATGAGAACAAAGACACAACATATCACATTTAAAGAAGAGTGTAGAGGGAAATTTATAGCACTAAATGCCCACAAGATTAAGCAGGAAAGATCTAAAATTGACACCCTAACATCACAAAAAGAACTAGAGAAGCAAGAGCAAACACATTCAAAAGCTAGCAGAAGGCAAGAAATAACGAAGATCAGAGCAGAACTGAAGGAGATAGAGACACAAAAACCCTTCAAAAAATCAATGAATCCAGGAGCTGGTTTTTTGAAAAGATCAACAAAATTGATAGACCACTAGCAAAGAAGAAAAGAGAGAAGAATCAAATAGATGCAATAAAAAAATGATAAAGGGGATATCACCACCAACCCCACAGAAATACAAACTACCATCAGAGAATACTATAAACACCTCTACGCAAATCAACTAGAAAATCTAGAAGAAATGGATAATTTCCTGGACACTTACACTCTCCCAAGACTAAACCAGGAAGAAGTTGAATCCCTGAATAGACCAAGAGCAGGCTCTGAAATTGAGGCAATAATTAATAGCCTACCAACCAAAAAAAGTCCAGGACCAGATGGATTCACAGCTGAATTCTACCAGAGGTACAAGGAGGAGCTGGTACCATTCCTTCTGAGACTATTCCAATCAATAGAAAAAGAGGGAATCCTCCCTAACTCATTTTATGAGGCCAACATCATCCTGATACCAAAGCCGGGCAGAGACACAACAAAAAAAGAGTTTAGACCAATATCCCTGATGAACATCGATGCAAAAGTCCTCAATAAAATACTGGCAAACCAAATCCAGCAGCACATCAAAAAGCTTATCCACCATGATCAAGTGGGCTTCATCCCTAGGATGCAAGGCTGGTTCAACATTCGCAAATCAATAAACGTAATCCAGCATATAAACAGAACCAAAGACAAAAACCACATGATTATCTCAGTAGATGCAGAAAAGGCCTTTGACACAATTCAACAGCCCTTCGTGCTAAAAACGCTCAATAAATTCGGTATTGAGGGAACATATCTCAAAATAATAAGAGCTATTTATGACAAACCCACAGCCAATATCATACTGAATGGGCAAAAACTGGACGCATTCCCTTTGAAAACTGGCACAAGACAGGGATGCCCTCTCTCACCACTCCTATTCAATGCAGTGTTGGAAGTTCTGGCTAGGGCAATCAGGCAAGAGAAAGAAATAAAGGGTATCCAGTTAGGAAAAGAAGAAGTCAAATTGTCCCTGTTTTCAGATGACATGATTGTATATTTAGAAAACCCCATCGTCTCAGCCCAAAATCTCCTTAAGCTGATAAGCAACTTCAGCAAAGTCTCAGGATACAAAATTGATGTGCAAAAATCACAAGCATTCTTATACATCAGTAACAGACAAACAGAGAGCCAAATCAGGAATGAACTTCCATTCACAATTGCTTCAAAGAGAATAAAACACCTAGGAATCCAACTTACAAGGGATGTAAAGGACCTCTTCAAGGAGAACTACAAACCACTGCTCAGTGAAATAAAAGAGGACACAAACAAATGGAAGAACATTCCATGCTCATTGATAGGAAGAATCAATATCATGAAAATGGCCATACTGCCCAAGGTAATTGATAGATTCAATGCCATCCCCATCAAACTACCAATTAGTTTCTTCACAGAATTGGAAAAAACTGCTTTAAAATTCATATGGAACCAAAAAAGAGCCCACATTGCCAAGACAATCCTAAGCCAAAAGAACAACGCTCGAGGCATCATGCTATCTGACTTCAAACTATACTACAAGGCTATAGTAACCAAAACAGCATGGTACTGGTACCAAAACAGAGATATAGACCAATGGAACAGAACAGAGCCCTCAGAAATAGTACCAATGATCTGCAACCATCTCATCTTTCACAAACCTGACAAAAACAAGAAATGGGGAAAGGATTCTCTATTTAGTAAACAGTGCTGGGACAACTGACTAGTCATAAGTAGAAAGCTGAAACTGAATCCCTTCCTTACACCTTATACAAAAATTAATTCAAGATGGATTAAAGACTTAAATGTTAAACCTAAAACCATAAAAATCCTAGAAGAAAACCTAGGCAATACCATTCAGGACGTAGGCATGGGCAAGGACTTTATGACTAAAACACCAAAAGCAATGGCCACCAAAGCTAAAATTGACAAATGGGATCTAATTAAACTAAAGAGCTTCTGCACAGCAAAATAAACTACCATCAGAGTGAACAGGCAACCTACAGAATGGGAGAAAATTTTTACAATCTACCCATGTGACAAAGGGCTAATATCCAGAATCTACAAAGAACTTAGATAAATTTACAAGAAAAAAATCAAACAACCCCATCAAAAATGGCAAAGGATATGAACAGCCACTTCTCAAAAGAAGACATTTATGCAGCCAACAGACACATGAGAAAATGCTCATCATCACTGGCCATCAGAGAAATGCAAATCAAAACCACAATGAGATACCATCTCAAACCAGTTAGAATGGTGATCATTAAAAAGTCAGGAAACAACAGGTGCTGGAGAGGATGTGGAGAAATAGGAACACTTTTACACTGTTGGTGGGACTGTAAACTATTTGTAGAAGACAATGTGACAATTCCTCAAGGATCTAGAACTAGAAATACCATTTGGCCCAGCCATCCCATTACTGGGTATATACCCAAAGGATTATAAATCATGTTGCTATAAAGACACATGCACACATGTGTTTATCGTGGCACTATTCACAATAGCAATGACTTGGAACCAACCCAAATGTCCATCAATGACAGACTGGATTAAGAAAATGCAGCACATATACACCATGGAATACTATGCAGCCATAAAGAAGGATGAGTTCATGTCCTTTGTAGGGACATGGATGCAGCTGGAAACCATCATTCTGAGCAAACTATCGCAAGGACAGAAAACCAAACACCACATATTCTCACTCATAGGTGGGAACCGAACAATGAGAACACTTGGACACAGGGTGGGGAACATCACACACCAGGGCCTGTCGTGGGGTGGGGAGAGGGGGGAGGGATAGCATTAGGATATATACCTAATATAAATGACGAGTTCACGGGTGCAGCACAGCAACATGGCACATGTATACGTATGTAACAAACCTGCACGTTGTGCTCATGTACCCTAGAACTTAAAGTATAATAAAACATATACATATACACGCTCATACATATACATATGTATCAATATTTATATACACTAATATATAATGGATATGTATACATATATATGTATATCTACAGTATATCTACACACACACACTTCCATATACACACATACACATCTCTAAACCTGGATTCCTAAAGGTTTTCCCATGGCAGTATGGCTTAGTGATTGGATAGAGGTTGTGCTGAAACCCCTGAGCCAATGAAGTTTCTGTCTTTTGCCAAAGGATCTCTATGTGGTAAGGGAACTCACTCAAGAGTTCAGGTGCTCTCAGGCCCACTCAAGCTCCAGCTTTTACTTACCACTGGATCTTTTCTTATCCTCTCTTTTATGCAAACAAATTCAGGGGCAGCCAGGACTGAGTGACTAGCTCGGGCCTTCTCCAGGAAACATACAAAGCCAGAGTAATATTCTCCAACTGTGACTACAGCCTCAGACTAGTAGAGCCATTGGCTTTCCCTGTTTACCCACCTCAGAGATCAGCACTTTTACCAAATATGCTGCTGGGAGTGGTCGTTTCTCATCACTCCAGATTGAGTGAGCTCTCATTGATCATAACAGAGAAGCTGCCCGTCCTCATGGGCTGGCCAGCTTTACAAATCCTCTGTCCTTACTGAAGTGAGGAGTAAGTGGGAGGGAGGATATGCAAGTAGCTTCAGGCTAGAATGCCACAGATTCTCATTATTCTTATATTCAGCAGTTTTTCAAGCCTAAATGCTTCTCAGGTTGTTGTATGCCTTTGGTTGATTTTCAGAGTGCCAAAATGATTGTTTTTGTCAATTTTATCCAGCTTTATAGTTGCTTTTTACAGAAAGAATTTGTCTCCTCACTTGGCCATAACCAAAAGCTCACCACTTACTACCTTTAAAAGAATCACTTATATATTAATTCTGTTTCATGTTTACATGCAAGTATTTTTTTAAAAATATCTAAATATACTACTCCCTTTTATATTGTTTAGGAATCTGACCTTGTAATTTTAAGAGACTCATTAGCTCAAACCTAGTTTCATTTTTAAATTTTATATCTTGCTTTTTTCCTATGTCAAAATGACTTATCTCATAAGAGGATAGTAAGAAAACTGAAAAGTGATCAGGCCATTTCTTATGCCTTCATAAAAACTGCTCAAGATGATATGATTGAGGAAGAGTACGAAGATCAATGTGCATGGGTCTACATCATTCTAGGACTGACTTATTTCCCCATAGAGTGGAAATCTTCTACTTCTAACTTCTGTGGCAATAAATTCTTTTTTTTAAAGCATGATTACATGAGAACTTTTCAGAGAAAAGAACTTGAATCTCTTCTTTTCATATCACAAAAGCTTACTCTACTGAATTCTGAGTAACACAAACTGAGAATTAAATTTAGAATTTGCAGGGTCATGAGCTTCTACCCAGATTATCTCAGGAAAAGGTATTAAACAGGAGCATCATTACCCCATTAATCATAAAAAAAAGGCCAACTGACACAACTGTCTATTCTTTGAGGTAGCAAAAAACCGAGTCAGGCAGGCATTGTTTTGTACTCATTTAGTAATTCTGATATTCAAGACTATTCCTTAGACAGAAAAATATCTGGCTCTCTAAAAGTCAGGCAAGTCTGGACTGCTATGATGATATTCTCAAAGATGAGTTATGTTCCATGCAAGTATATTCACTAAACGTGTATGGTACCAAATAATCTGACTCCAAGTAATAAAAAAATAGCTTTTGGGTGTTTTCCATGCCTTTAGACATGACGAACATAGACTATTTAATTGTATAAAGATTTTCCTGGCATATCTTCCTTTTGGAAAAAAGTCCTGAAAGTTCTTCTGTTTTATGAAATATTCTAGTCTCTGTTCTGCATTATATTATTTTACGTAGAACTTACAGTCTTAAAAAAGAATGTTCATTTGTTTAAAAGCTCCCAAATTGACTAATATTATTGCTATTATAGTTTGCTTTTACATAGTGTTTAATAGAACATTTGTTGTGATTAAGCAAGATTGCTTCTTTGTCTCCTTTTCTCTTTTCTTCCAAATAGTTCAATGCCATTATAACTTTCCTCTAACAGAGATGGGAATGTTTTCCTTCGCTGAATCCCCATCTTATGAGTCTACAGTCTTGAAACTCTTATTTTAACAGAACAGTCATCTGACTCAGTTTGGCTTTCTCTTACCAAAATCTCTTGGCAGCAACAGAGTAACCCTTGCTGGTACCTGTGAGAGAAAACAAAGGGTCTGTTTTGAGTACCAGCAGAAGATAAAAAATGAACTTGATACTTCTTCACATCTTAAAACTTTTTTTATTTAAGAAATATGCTAAGTTGTAACATTAACATTTAAATTCCTAGGAACCATCTTTATAGTTGATTATATTTTTATTGGTGAAATATATCACAACTACATTCTGTTCCACTCTGTTATAATGATGTTTGTTATTTATAAATAACTTTATTATTTTTACCTCATTATAAAATAGCTACATAATAATGAAATGTTTAATAATGTTCTGCAAAGAGGAAAAAAAAGCATAAGGGATATTGACCATCTTGGATTGTTTTTCATGAATTCAGAGTCCTCAGTAGGTGATTTTAGAAACTCAACTTAATCAACTTAGTTCAAATAAGCAGTCTCTGTTGATTAAAATAGTCTTTTCTGTCATCAAAGTATTCCAATTCTAAACTCAGAGAATTTAGGAATTTCAGTTTATAATCAGAAAGCACCCTGGTGAACTATGAATAGTGACAAAGGCCTTAAGGAAGATTTATCCCAACTTTGGTAGAACCTGGGGAGTTGTCTTTTACATTTTATCATGCACCTTTCTAGTAACTGCAGTTCTTCTATCCCACAGTGGTTCTCTTTAGTTTATGGGAAATATAAGTCCTGATATTAAATCCTTATTAATTTCTGTAACCTCCTTGGTTACACTGGCCTGTAAACAAAGCTCATTTCAGTCTCTGCTCAAATCCTTGGAAAAGTTAGTTAATATCTCTGAAACTCAGTTCTGCCTGTAAATATGTAAAATGAAAGGAACCAATTAGATGCCTAGCTATAACATTTCTTGATTTGAAGTGTTTATACTTTTTTAGAATCACCACTCTCCATATATTTGTGTGAGCTAATCAACTATTCTCTATATATCTACTCATGGCCTCCTTGGTACAACCAATCCTTTCAGACCTTAACTTACCATGTTCCTGTGTCCAAGAATCAATTCAACTGAAATGGCTGGTCAGAATCATTTTTTCTCTTGATTACAAGGGTTCTCCGAACACCAAGCTTCCTCAAATGATAAAATACCTGCTCCAGAAGAATCTCTCAATATGGTGCTGAATTTGCATAGGTTATTGATCCTAATTTCTAGACTCTGAATGGAGGTTAATTGTGCTTGGAATAGTGGTTCTCAAATGCATAAGGACTTAAAATCCACAGGGTTAGTGCTGGGTGAGGCAGAGGTCAGTAGCTCTTGAACTGGATAGTAAACATCAAGAAATTGAGAAGTAAGAAACAGGAACTTTGGGATGCTTTGAGGAGCATACTTAAAACCACCACAGCCTCAGATGTTTGTGTTGAAGGAGTAAGATGGCCAAGAAAAAAAAAAAATGTTAGGTCTGAGACTTTACTCATTCCAATAACAGACCTGGCAGAGAAATCATTACCCATTTTGCAACACAGCCTTAGGGCAAGTCTGGGCAAGCTCTGGGTGGGCAAAAAATAGGCTTTCCAAAACTCACCTAGCTTTCCAGCCCACCCCACGTACATGCCCCACACATGAAGTCTTCCCTTCTTTCCTTTCTTTCCCCTTCCCCCCTCCTCCTCCCTCTCTCTCTTTCTCTCTTCCAGAATGAATGATTTGTATGACTGTGTAATGTGTTTGTCAGACAAGTCCATCAGGGACTTAATAGTCCCATAACAGGGTAAGAGAGAGATATGAGTCTTGTGGTCATCATAAGTGGTTGGGCTTCCCCACTACCTCATTCATTTATGTTAGCTAACTATTAAAATCTAGGTCTTTACTAATTTATAGTTCAAATATCCATACGAGTGTGTGTTTGTGTGTGTGGGTCTGTGTGTGTGTAAACACTGATGGCTATTTTTCCAAATGAACTGATGATGACCTCCAACTTGTGGTTCAGGAGAAGGAACTTTATGTCCTACTTTTGCTCTGGAAAAATGAAACAACTGCTAAGGGGGAGTAGTCATGATGGAATTGTGCATGTGTGTGTTAGGTAATATTGGGTGGAAAATTAAGGGATATTTTCCTTTGTAGTATTCCAAATAAATCTGTTTATGTCATAGATAGTTACTTGGAATAAATATCTTTCTTCATGAATGTCCTCTTAATTTCCAGAAAATCTTATAAATGTTTCTCAGTAAGGTTCTTTAAATAAACTTTGTTTCAATCATAATAATACTAGCTACCATTGAGCATTTACAGTTCCTGGCATTGGGTTCAACACTTTGCATTCTTTGTCTTTCATCCTTATATTCTCAAAAGATGGGGCATTGATATTCCCAGAAAACTGAGATTTGGGGAGGCTAAGTAAATTTGCCTAACATTATAGAACAAATACATTGTACAGCTGTTATTGATCATAGATCTGACTGGCTCCAACCACTGGACACTTATCCGTTGTCACATAAGGGGATTCAGACATATCTAGCTTATTTTATAACTGTTCTCATTTGGTGAGAGATTGTCTATAAAGATATTTGGTTTTTGTGAGCTTTAATGGCTGATGTAAAACAATTTGGTAATTATTTTTAATTTAAAAAACCTTATAATCAATCTAAACATACTCCTATGTCATATACTGAGACTCCTAGAAAATATTTTAGAGTAGAGGTTAGCAGTCTTCAGATACTGAATTATAATGTCATCCACTTTTAAAGAATGATATGACACTTTCAAGAATTTAGACTTCAGATGGCTTGCAAAAGTACACCTATATCTAGAGCAATACTTGGATATAATATTTCCTGAAATACAGTCTTTCTCTTAAAGAAAAAAATAATAATATTAGTTCAGGTCCTTGAGATATGAGGCAAGGATTAGAGATTTGTTAAGTAAATGTTGACCCAGATTATATAAATCTAATGATGAAAATCCCTTTAAAATTTTTTAAGGAGATTGGAGAACAGTAAATAATATTTATTGAAAGCCTGTTATATGTTATGTGCTACTAGGAGCTTAGACAACATAACCTCACGTGGACCTTACAACTGCTCTGGAGGCCAGTCACTGTTCTTGAGTCAGGCTTTTTTTTCTGGTATAAGAAACAGAGTTGCCCCCTCATGCTGTCTCAAAAGGCATGAGTTATTTTAAGGGAGAGTGGGTGGAGGGTTTGTACAGTAAGGGAACCAGGAAGCTCATGGAATTGTCATACAATCTGGCCTTATAAGCACTTCAGTTACAACTCTGTCAAAATGGGAAGGGGCTCAAGAAACTTGCTCTTCCCATCTAAGGAAAGGATGGTATTTTTCAGCTTTTGGTGAGATGATTTATCTTCAGAATGGGTCTAATCTGAAAACAGACCCCACTGGGCAGAAACATGAAATCTATGTTCATAATTATGTAAATGAAATGAAAATTACTTGCACTGTTATACCATCTATATAAAAATTATAATTTTCTGTTTATTTTCCCACAATTTTTGCTGTAGTTATATTTTTTGGTTACATTCCCTTTTATAATAAAATAGTGACAGGTTTTATATAATAATCTGTAATTGGCTTTTTAATGAAATGTGCTTTCCATGGAAATACTCCAAACTTGACACTGGTGTCAATTCCATTGTGCTCATTCACATATATAATACACACTACACATTTTTACATATACACATACATATATAAAGGCACACATACTTAACGCATAATTCATTTAAGCATGTTTATTATTGGACACTTGAGTTGTTTTCAGTATTTTGCTAATTTAAACAACACCATGTTGAACAACTTTGCATACATACAGTTTCACACATATGTGCATATATTCTAAGAAGTGGAATTGCTGGATGCAAATTTACATACCTTTTAAAGATTTGTTACTCCAAATCCTGTATTTGTCCTCCAAATCCTCTCTCAAAGGAATGTACCAATTTATACTTCCACCAGCATTGTATGAGACTATTTCTGTGTACCTTCCTCAAACCTTCACATTTTTCTAATTTTGAACACTTTAGGTATGACCAGACTGTAGAGCCTCAGGTTACTACTTATTTACCAATTGTTTTTCAGCTGATACTTTTAAGGTTCTGCTCCAGTTAGGCCACAGACTCCTATTTCCTTTCCTTTTAGGATAATGCTGGCTATGGCTCATTTAGCCTAATTTCTGTTTTCTGTCCTAGTACAATAGCCTCCTTTGTCCATGCTTAAACGATTTCAAAAATCTAAAAGGGAATTTTCCAATACATATACCTGCTTCTTTCATGTCAGTAAAATAAAAGCATTATAGGACTCCTCAATTTGATATGTGATCTCAACTAGTCTGTTAATACTAAACTGGAGACACTCAAAGGTGAGAATCAGTCCTAGGAAGATTATGCACAACCAGTCTACAATGCAAATATTAAGCAGGCTCAAAAGTAGATCTGTAACTACAGCTACAGCTCCATCAAGGCAACAAGTGGACACATCCTGGCAAAGTGCAATCTGACCTCCTTTGTTTTACATTAGCTCATTGTTCTTTAATACATTTTAACTTGAAAAAGTTAAATAGCCTTCAATAACAAAACAATTATGGTGTCATAGAATTAGTGTTGAAATCTTCCAGCTCACATACTAGACAAAACATAGTTCTTCCAATAACTATCTGGAGGATCCCTGAAGAGGATGCTAACCACATGACTATTGCTTCCCTGATTCAACCCACCCCTGAATGGCATGAAGGCTGTTAGCTCAGTGAAGAGGCTTTGAAACACTGTCCTGTAGACTGGCATGGACAGGCTGCACTTCAGATTTGTCTAGAGAGATATAAGACATGATCCATGGCCAAGGATTCGGGGTGGGGAGGGTCTCAGACATTTTTAAGTTCCTCTAGTAATTTTGGTGAATAGTTCTAGTCTTTGGAACTATGGCTCAGAGTATCAAAGAGAAATGTAGCTCCTGCTCCCATCCTGTGAACTTTACATAACTGCCTAGAGCTATGTTATCTAATATGGTAGACAGAGCCACTAGGCACATGTGGCTATTGGCCACTTGAAGTATGCATAGCTAGTCAAGATTTCAAAGACTTACGTTAAAATGATAATGTTTTGGACATAGGGGGTTACATAAAAGTATTGTAAGACCTAATTTCACCTTTTTAAAACATATTTTAACGTGGCAATAAAGCATTTTAAGTTACATAAATGGCTTACATTATATTTCTACTGGACAATTTTGATCTAGAAGGCATAGTTCCATAGCTCAGGAACTTTGAGTCATAAAATTTTATTTTATTTTATTTTATTTTATTTTTGAGACGGAGTCTCGCTCTGTCACCCAGGCTGGAGTGCAGTGGCCGGATCTCAGCTCACTGCAAGCTCCGCCTCCCGGGTTCACGCCATTCTCCTGCCTCAGCCTCCCGAGTAGCTGGGACTACAGGCGCCCGCCACCTCGCCCGGCTAGTTTTTTGTATTTTTTAGTAGAGACGGGGTTTCACTGTGTTAGCCAGGATGGTCTCGAACTCCTGACCTCGTGATCCGCCTGTCTCGGCCTCCCAAAGTGCTGGGATTACAGGCTTGAGCCACCGCGCCCGGCCGAATCATAAAATTTTAAAGTTAAAGGAATCTTGTAGATGAAACAGTTCTCTCACTTTGAGAATGAGGAAACAGGTACCCCATTGGTAAAGTGACTTATTCTGGTAACCTGAGTTGTTGGTAGAGCCAGGATGTTCCCGAATCCCACAACTCTAGATTTCCATCCAATGCTAGCTTCTCCCTCCCATGCTGCTCATCTTGGGCAACAGTAGCCACACCGAGTGTTTTAGGATTCCTACAATTCTGAGGCATAGAAAGCCTCACCACTCATAGCCCCTGCTGTAGTCTCTGCTCACCAGATTCTGTCTGTATAACTAAGGCATCCAAATTCATTACTACAGAACCATAGTCACGCCCTTAAGCAGATACCTCCTCTTTTCACCATCTCACATTATTAATTTTGCCTAAACCACATGGAGCTATGGTTTTAGTGAGGCCTTAGTATCTTTCTAACATGTTTCCAAAAAATAAATTCTACTTATTTGAGTGGTGTGACATTCACTAGTAATATTTCTCCCACCTCCACGTTTACTAACATTCTGGTTTTCTCTGCCTCCAGGGAACAATGTTTCTTCTCCAGTACTAGTTAGAAGGATCAAGTGCTGATGGGTGATGAGCCCCTCCCTGGCTCCTGCCCTTTAGCCATAAAAACAAGTTATCTTTTTGGATGCCATCAGCAGAGCCTTGCTTATATAACCGTTTTTTAAAGCCAAAAATAGTTTTTCTTCTTTCTCATCTTTTAATAAAATATGTGAGAACTTTAATAGTGTTATTGGTAAGCATCCAAAATATTTAGAAACTACTTCCCCTGCCACAGAAATATTTGCTGCTCTGAAGGGTGCATTCAAAGGATCTACTTTCCCCAATGATTCCCAGCCTGTTGAGATTCATGCACGTATGTCCCAAAATGTATTAAAATCCACGTGCACGTGTGTGTGTGTTGTTCAAAGTCAGTGCAGATGCATAGAAATGCTCGGCCCGTGTGTGTTGCATTTTGATGTATTTCCTTCTGAATGCCTCAGGTTTAAGCTGAGCTGTCAAGTGTAGAATTTAGAGGGAGTAATTAACCGAAGTCACTGATAAATTAAAATGTCCCCAGGCAAATAAGACTATGTGAATAAATCTGATTTTGTAATGATTTCTTAGAACAGGTCACAAAAATACTTTCTAATTTCAGTCCTTTACTGTCTAGCTGAATCCTTGCTGCTGGAAGAAGGCAGGCAAGTCTTCTTTGCCTTTCCTCAAAGCCCAGTATCCAATGCAGCAAAAATTCCTGATCATGACTCTCTTTCCTACATCACTTGTAGGTGATTTTTTGTTTGTTTGTTTTTTGTTTCTTTCTGCTATTGACTATTTCTGATTATAGAGATCTAGGGCAATGACATTCACTTTGTGAATAGTAATAAATGAAAATGTCATGTTTGGAGATGTAATATCAGTACCATCTGTAATAGCAGACTGCAGCCTACATTGGCATAAATACTAGTGCCATATAATTATTTATAAATGGAGCCTTGTTGAGGGGAAGAGTTATGCTTTAATTAATAAAAATCTAAGACAAGGTGGTGACAGAATATGCCGGGTGTAGGGTAGAAAATGCAGTTCTTGGAAGTATCCTTCCCAGTGGCAGGAACTGAAGACTCCGGATCAACCAGGTGGACCTTTTCATTGATGAGCTGATAGCTTCTAGGCTGTGGGGAGCCTCTGGTGTCTTACAACTCTTAACTACTGCAAAATTTCTTGTTGTGCCTCATAAACATATGATATTCCTATTGGAAGAGCTACTTGGTCCTTGGACAAACAAAGATAGTGTATTGCTTTAAACCTTATCTACTTGCTACAGTTTCCTTCTCCTGCCAATATGAGCATGCTTCTAAATGCCACAAGGTGTTTCAATTTAATCAAAGTTGGCTCTACTTTTTTTTTTTTTTTTTTTTTTTGAGACGGAGTCTCGCTCTGTCGCCCGGGCTGGAGTGCAGTGGCCGGATCTCAGCTCACTGCAAGCTCCGCCTCCCGGGTTTAAGCCGTTTTCCTGCCTCAGCTTCCCAAGTAGCTGGGACTACAGGCGCCCGCCACCTCGCCCGGCTAGTTTTTTGTATTTTTTAGTAGAGACGGGGTTTCACCGTGTTAGCCAGGATGGTCTCCATCTCCTGACTTCGTGATCCGCCCATCTCCGCCTCCCAGAGTGCTGGGATTACAGGCTTGAGCCACCGCGCCCGGCCTAAGTTGGCTCTACTTTTGCCTTTTGTTTGGCTAAAGCATCAAGCCATCTTCTTGATGCTTTATTGTGTTTATGAGTCAGATTATGTAGAAAGCATTCAGAAGTCATTATTTCAGTTTCATAGTTCTTAGAGGTCTATACCCTTAAACTCTGAAAGTAAACATGAACAGTATCTCTCTACACATACACAGTAACCTCACTGCAATGTTTTTAAGTTTCAAGTCGCAATCTATTAGTGGGTCTTGAAATCTATTTAGTTGATCAAATTCTTTCTTTTTTAATGAAATAGACTAAAATAAAAAATAGAAACATTGATTTGTGAAACTTTTATATTTCTATATCTTTATCATCTAGCTTTCTATTTATCATCTGCCTATCCATATTAGTTTTAGTTTAAAGAAAAGGTTTGAAGAAAATCTGCCTTAAGGGAACTATCAGAAATAGATTATTAGAGTACATGACAATTCTTATGATTTCATGCTACACTAAATAGGGAACACTTACTATACAAGCATTTGTAGGTTTGCATATATGATATCTTTCACAACATCCTCCTTCTAAATCTCCATATTATTATTTTTTAGCTGTAGAGAGATTAGAAAAGGGAGTCATCATAAGTCTTAAGGATTTTAGTAATTGTCAACCATCTATGATCAAATTTATATATACTTTTCTTCCTATTTATAATTTTAGTTCAGTTACTGTAGTTATATAACTTTTGTTTCCTGTATATGGCAAATACTGTTTTAATATTAGTAAAATTTAGAAGCTTCTTGTCTAGGTTTAAATTTCAGAGAATGACAGCTGATAGATCGGGGACAAAGAAAAGTTAGTATTATTCTTTCACACTCAGAAAACTGTAATAGAGATCATTAATTTCAGTACAGTGTATAGGACAGGTGATGTGGTTAAGTGGAAACAGATAGGCTTTGCATTATTATTACAAACTGGGAATCTATAATACTTCCTTTACTTTTCAAGCACATGTTAGCTCATCTGTTGTTCTAAGTGTTGATATAGCTCATTTTACTCACAAAATGGCATTTGTTGACTTGTGAGGCAAGATCTCTTAGGTTAGCTTCATCCATAGTCATACTTAGTAGCATCCAAAGAAAGCACAGTTCATATGGCAACATTCTTTTCAAATGATTCCCCACAAAATTATGTTTTACTTAAAAACTTGCTTAAAGAGAAGGAATATTACACCATGGAATACTATGCAGCCATAAAAAGGAACGAGATCATGTCCTTTGCAGAGACATGGATGGAGTTATTATCCTCAGCAAACTAATGCAGGAACAGAAAACCAAACACCGCATGTTCTCACTTATAAGTGGGAGCTGAATGATAAGAACACAGGGAGGAGAACAACACACACTGGGGCCTGCGGGTGACAGGGCAGGGAGAGCATCAGGAAAAACAGCTAATGCATGCTGGGCTCAACACCTAGGTGATGGGTTGATAGGTGCAGCAAAACACCATGGCACATGTTTACCTATGTCACAAAACACATCCTGCATGTGTACCCTGGAACTTAAAATTTAAAAAAAAATTTAAAGGGAAGGAATATTTCTCTGCATCTGCATCTGGAAAAAAAAAGTCATATCTTGACATATATTTTAATATTTCGTTTGTAATTTCCTGGTAATTTTACTTATTGAAACATGGGGAAACTATTCCAAAGCTAGTTTTTTGAAAGATTTGAAAATAAAGGTGACACCATTATCTCTCTTTAAATAGAGCATGAATATTTGAGTGAATGTAACAATTTAGTGTTAACTCTCTCAGTCCCTTTGTGACATTAGTATGGACACTTAATATGTACATAAATTTGGAAAAGGTTGCCACCTTGGCCACATCATAAAAGAATTCTAATGAAGTCAAATGCTCAAATACCACTTTTAATAAACTTTCCTATTAAGCCCCAGCACTTTAAAGATGATAGTTAATTTTGATTCTTTAGTTACTTATTCCTGTGATGAATTTGACATTTAAAAAAAAATTTTTTTAATGGCTTGTGTGCCTTCGGGAGAAAAGAAAAACTATGAATGAGTTGAGTTTTCTGCTTTTATGTGCTAATATTTGTGCTGACTGCATCACAATTACATTCACTGGTCAGAGTTCTGCTGATTTGGGATACATTTTTTAAGATGACATTTTTTACAACTATTATTGTAAAATTTGAGGAAAATGACATCTATAATTTTTATCATAAAGCCATTTATATTCTAATATCAAAAGAGATTTTAAAATTATATAACTGATTTTTTATTGTTTTGTTTTTGGTTTTTTTTGAGATGCAGTCTCATTCTGTTGCCCAGGCTAGAGTGCAGTGGCATGATCTCGACTTACCACAACCTCCACTTCCTGGGTTCAAGCTGATTCTCCTGCGTTAGCCTCCCCAGTAGCTGGGATTACAGGTATGCGCCACCACACCTGGCTAATTTTTTTACTTTTAGTAGAGGTGGGCTTTCACCACATTGGGCAGGCTGGTGTCAAACTCTGACCTTGTGATCTGCCTGCCTCGGCCTTCCAAAGTGCTGGGATTACAGGTGTGGGCCACTGCACCCGGCTGAATATAAGTTTTAACATCAAGAAATACCCATAACTTCTTAGTTTATATGGCTTAATGAACTTTTTTGAGATTTACAAAATAATTAGATTGTTTTCCAGAATTATTCCTGGACTCACAATTTGTAAGATTCTTTTAAAATATCTCAAGAGAGCTGGGTGTGATGGTGCACATCTACAGTCCCAGCTACTCAGGAGGCTGAGGTGGGAGGATCACTTGAGCCTAGGAGTTTGAGGTTGTAGTGAGCTACAATCCTGCCACTGTACTCCAGCCTGGGCAACAAGCAAGACCCCATCTCTGGAAAAAAAAAAAAAAATGTGTGTGTGTGTGTGTGTGTGTGTGTCTCATAAGCCTCTGGCTGCTCTCCAAACCCTTATTTAGTCTTATCCAGTAGAAACACATTAACCATCAAATAAATCCTTGATTTTTACTGAAAAATAAAGAAGCTTATATTTAGCAAACGTACTATCACAACAGTACTTCGCAAAAAGTTCCTGCTTAATGCATTATGTCATCAAGTGATTAATGAAAAGGGACTGACAACAAATGTGAGTCATATCTGAAGCTACAAAACAGAGAGAGCTATTCTATCATCCTCCTTCTGATGAAAATTATATAGACTATGTATTGTATTATATACGTATTTTGTATATATTATTATATTATAATATACACCGTTTTAGACTGCAAAGATCTTCAGAGATATTCTACACCAGTGGTTCTCAGACGGGATTCACTTTCAGGAGCTGTAAAACTTGTCTAGACTATACATCCTGCAACAGGTAAATCGGAATCTCTGTGATAGGGCCCCAGGTACCAAAGGTTTATAAATTCCCTAAGTGATTCCAATATACCGTCTAAGTGTTAAGAACTATTGGCTTAGGCCAGTGGTCTTCAAACTCAAATGTACATAAGAATCACCTGCAGTTTGTTAAAACATGGATTCCTGGCCCTCACCCCTAGAGAATCTAATTAAGTAGATCTGGGATTGGTCTGAAAATTTTCAAGATCTCAAGTGCTATGGACTGAATTTTGTTCCCCAAAATTCATACGTAAGTCCCAACCCCCAATGTGACCATACTTGGAAATAGAGCTTTTAGGATTAAAGAAAGGTAAAATGAGGTCATAAGGATGATGCCTTATAAGAAGAGGGAGAAAGAGAGATCACTCTGTCTCCATGTGCAGGCCACGTGAGAACGCAGGCTACTGTCTGCAAGCAAGAAAGAGAACCCTCCTCAGAAACAGAATTGGCTAGCACCTTGATCTTGAACTTCCTAGCCTCCAGAACTGTGAGAAATAAATTTCTATAGTTTTAGCCATCCAATCTATGGTATTTTGTCACGGCATCCCAGGCTGACTAATGAATCAGTGATGCTAATAGCAGGGGTCCATGGACCATATTTTTGAGCACTTCTAGCCTAGGCCACATCCCCCAGAAATGTTGTTTTAATTTGTCTGGAGGTAGTACAGGGCATCATTTTTCCCCAAAGTTTCCTGGGTGGTCCTAAAGTATAACTATACTTGAGAACAAACGAAGTAGGATGGTTTCTTCTATTTATAGCTAAGGACACTAAGACTCAAAAGAAGTTGTGATTTACCCAAGTTATCATGGTTTATGCTACTGCTGATTTTTCCAAATTTATAGGGGAAGTAAAAACAGAAAGAATTTCTTCTAGGGTCAATTTAGTCCTAGAACCTATAACTTTCAGTTTCCAGAATTAACCCATTAATTTTCCCATAGACAACATTAAAATTTGTCAATTTCAGGCAGATTCATTTAAAGTAACTTTTCCATTATACTACAATCCAAGATTGTTGTAGCCTATGTCTATTTTTACTTTGTAACAGTTGTTTTTTTGCCACGTTTAATGACTGATCAGAAGTGAGATTTTTAAATATATATATATGCACACATATATATATACATATATGTGTGTGCTTGTGTGTGTGTATATATGATAGATACTTGCCACGTGTTTAATGACTGATCAGAAAGTGAGATTTTAAAATATACATATATATACACACACATGTGTGTGCTTGTGTATACATACATGATACTTAGCTGATCTGCACACCACAACATTAATCTGCCCACCATGAACAGAAGCATTGCTATCTTGTATAATAACAGAAAATTCAGAAAGTTGATTCATGCAATAAAAAGATGGAAATTTACTAGAATTTTTAAATACCTTAATTCCCAGGTATAATGAAAGGAAAAATAACTCAAGATGGGTGAAAGTTTATTAAAGATTTCACCTCAAAGACAGGCATTTAGTCAGTGATTTTACATATGTAGTGATGTGAACTTACATTGTTCATATATTGGGGAGAAATTACATCATAAGTAAAACATAACACATTAAGCTTAACGCTGCTAAATGAAAGGTGCCATCCCCTGCACATTCTGAGTAGGCACTTGATTTCCTCCAAAAATAAACCTTATTTCTTCTTAGGCACTGACATTTTGTTAACAGAGGAAATGAATCTACATTTTTTTCATAAATTGCCAGAGTTAATATGAAATATGTGCTTCCCAAAAGGAGAAATTAGTTGTACATTTTTGGCCAATGATTCAGCAAGGAGAAGTGAGAAAAAGAAAATCTGGCTAGGAATCAGGAGGCTCAACTTCTCCTTCCACTTCTAACTAATTAGCAGCAAAAACTGGTAACAGTCCTACATCTATGTTAACCTTACTTTCTTAGCCATAAGTAGAAAGCTGAAACTGGATCCTTTCCTTACTCCTTATACAAAAATTAATTCAAGATGGATTAGAGACTTAAATGTTAGACCTAAAACCATAAAAACCCTAGAAGAAAACCTAGGCAATACCATTCAGGACATAGGCATGGGCAAGGACTTCATGTCTAAAACACCAAAAGCAATGGCAACAAAAGCCAAAATTGACAAACGGGATCTAATTAAGGAGCTTCTGCACAGCAAAAGAAACTACCATCAGAGTGAACAGGCAACCTACAGAATGGGAGAAAATTTTTGCAATCTACTCATCTGACAAAGGGCTAATATCCAGAACCTACAAAGAACTCAAACAAATTTACAAGAAAAAAGCAAACAACCCCATCAAAAAGTGGGCAAAGGATATGAACAGACACTTCTCAAAAGAAGACATTCATATAGCCAACAGATACATGAAAAAATGCTCATCATCACTCGCCATCAGAGAAATGCAGATCAAAACCACAATGAGATACCATCTCACACCAGTTAGAATGGCAATCATTAAAAACTCAGGAAACAACAGGTGCTGGAGAGGATGTGGAGAAATAGGAACACTTTTACACTGTTGGTGGGATGGTAAATTAGTTCAACCGTTGTGGAAAACAGTGTGGCAATTCCTCAAAAATCTAGAACTAGAACTATCATTTGGCCCAGCCATCCCATTACTGGGTATATACCCAAAGGATTATAAGTCATGCTGCTATACAGACACATGCACACGTATGTTTATTACGGCACTATTCACAATAGCAAAGACTTGGAATCAACCCAAATGTCCATCAGTGACAGACTGGATTAAGAAAATGTGGCACATATACACCATGGAATAATATGCAGCCACAAAAAAGGATGAGTTCGTGTCCTTTGTAGGACATGGATGCAGCTGGAAACCATCATTCTCAGCAAACTATCGCAAGAACAGAAAACCAAATACTGCATGTTCTCACTCATAGGTGGGAACTGAACAATGAGATCACTTGGACACAGGAAGGGGAACATCACATACTGGGGCCTATTGTGGGGAGCGGGGAGTGGGGAGGGATAGCATTAGGAGATATACATAATGTAAATAACGAGTTAATGGGTGCAGCACACCAACATGGCACATGTATACATATATAACAAACCTGCACATGTATCCTAGAACTTAAAGTATAATAAAAAAAAGAATAGATATTTTTAAAAAAAACCTTAGTTTCTTCATAAAATGAAATGGTTAGAATGTAATTATTCCAAGTTTCCTCCTACTTTTCTCACTTAGATGACAAATACGTCTAAGGAATGCTGTGTTTTTTGTTTATTTGTTTAATTGTTGTTGGGTTTTAAAATTTTGTTATGTTAGCATTTTTAAAAAGTGGAAGTGTTTTCCATTTAGCCAAGATGAGTAAAAATGGCAAACTTAAAATGGCACTATTAAAAAATCAAAAAATGAAACAAAATAGGGAAAAAGAACCACTGTGTATTCTTTGGAGTTTGGTGAGAAAGGATACAGAAATATTTCACTGGACTACATACTTTAGTTTAATATCAGCAAACTGTTGACTATTTCCCACCTAAAAGATACTATAAATGCAAAATAGCCCAGATTTTCTTTGCCTGACACAAGTGATCTCATCAGCAGAAGAAAAAGCCTGAGCAAAAGAAGGCTGAATGGCCTGGCTGTTAAAATGTTTTATTGGAATTCATTATGTGTAATACTCAGGCAGCAGAAACTTGAAGTGAAACATTAACTGCAATATGAAGTCAACTTCAATAGTTCAGCCAGTATTGACATCAAATATTTTTCCCAAACTGCATATCCAACAAAAGTAGTTAGAAAGAAATACATTAATGAGCTTGGGTTAATAAAAATGAATCTTCACAATATTTTATATAATAATAAACCAGAACAAATGTGACAAATATATTCTCTAAGTCTACTTCATTTGGTTCAAGTACCTGCTTAGTAACATGCTTTTTCTTTTTGACACCGAGTTTCACTCTTGTTGCCCAGGCTGGAGTGCAGTGGTGTGATCTTGGCTCACTGCAACCTCTGCCTCTTGGGTTCAATCGATTCTCGTGTCTTAGCCTCCTGAGTAGCTGGGATTACAGGTGTGCGCCACCACGCCCGGCTAATTTTTTTGTGTGTGTTTTTAGTAGAGATGGAGTTTTGCCATGTTGCCCAGGCTGATCTCAAACTCTTGGGGTCAAGCACTTTGCCTGCCTTGGTCTCCAAAAGTGCTAGGATTACAGGTATGAGCCACCTCACCCAGCTTATTTAGTAACACTCTAATAGTGAGTGGTTCCCAAACTTTTGGTACATTGGAATCACAGAGTTTCAAACACCTCAAACTTTCTAATTTGATTGGTACAGACTATAACTGGGGAATCAGAAGTTCTTAAATCTCTCCAAATGGTTCTAATGTGCAGCAAAATTTGGGAAGCACCATTATGTAGCACTGGTTCTGACTCTGGCTACACATTAGAACTATCTGGTACCTTTAAAAGCATATAGGACATCTGGACTTCATCCTAGAAGGAATTAAATCAGAATTTCTAAGAGTGTGACTAGGCGTTGGTGTGTTTTTGGTTCTCCCAAGTGATGCTAATATGCACCCAGGGGTTAGAATTACTATTACAGAATATTGCCAGGACAATCCTTATCTCCTCCTGAAGAGCACAGAAGGCTTGATTTCCAAACTATTGCAAAAATTGGCATGACCTCAACTACTTTTAGCAGGGTTGTGACAGGCAGGGTATCACTCACCTTAATTGGTTCAGATCCTACCTGAAAAATGCCCAGGCATGTTACAGTCCACCCAAGACTGATTACAAAGGGTGTATCTCTCATTGATAGCCCCTAGAACCATTCTAAGTTATGACAATAAACACCTGTTTATTAAGTTCTCATTCCTTGGCAGGTATTTTATATACAATGTTTGGTTTGCTCCTTCCAGAAACTGTATGAGAAAAGTATGCATATCAAAATGCTGCTGAGGAGAAAGTGGAACTTAATGATGTTAAATGGCTCGCCTGCCTAAGGTCACACAGTTAGTGACAGACAGTCTAGATTTCAGCCTAGTTTTGTTCAACTTCAAAGTCCATGCTCTTATTTGATGGACACATTAAATTATCCACCACTGTATCTAGCCTGGTACACAGCCACAATCTGAAAATTGAATTCTCATTCTAATTTAATAAACGTGCCCTCTGCCAGGAAATATGAGGAATAGCTATAGAAATGAAGAAGAGAGTCTCTACTGTGAAGGAGCTTATAATATTAAATGTTACACTCCTTTTGGTCTATTCAGTTAGTCTGAGGAAAAGAATAAACATCTAATTTCATTCATTCATGTAGCAAATATCAATAATTTTTGTAATTTCAGAGAACAGGCCGGGCACGGTGGCTCAAGCCTGTAATCCCAGCACTTTGGGAGGCCGAGACGGGCGGATCACGAGGTCAGGAGATCGAGACTATCCTGGCTAACATGGTGAAACCCCGTCTCTACTAAAAAATGCAAAAAACTAGCTGGGCGAGGTGGCGGGCACCTGTAGTCCCAGCTACTTGGGAGGCTGAGGCAGGAGAATGGCGTGAACCCGGGAGGCGGAGCTTGCAATGAGCTGAGATCCCGCCACTGCACTCCAGCCTGGGCGACAGAGCGAGACTCCATCTCAAAAAAAAAAAAAAAAAAAAAAAATTTCAGAGAACAATATTATAATTTGGAAGTTGTTTGGGACACCTTGGGTAGTTTATAATAAGAGGTGATATAAAATCATCCATTTCAAGTCAATTGTCAATGAATGCAGAATAGCTTTCAACTGAGGCCAGGATACTCAAACTGTAAATGAGGCTTTAGACATACAAAGTTAGTCTAGGCCAAGTGGTTTAGTGGAAGGATTCTAGATTTTATATTAGAAAACATAATCATATGTGGTCTGAACTATATATGGCTTGGGAAATTCACTTTAACTTTCAGAGTCTCTGTTTCCTCATCGGTCAGTGCCTGTGAGGATAAAAGGAGACACATATGGATGTGCCTGGTACACTTCATGACCTATTAGAAGATTGTGAGGCCAGGAAGTATGTACCTGCAGAAATCTCAAATTGTTACTTGCAGTAGAGGTAGTTCTCAATTCTGATTGAGAATGTAGGTAAATGTTTCATTTTGCTTTAAAGATGAAAACTAAGCCCAGGAAGCTAGAGTCATGTGGAGATGAAGCAGTCGCAGCAGAGTATTCTTGGTAACGGAGAAGAGCATGTCAGCGCGAGAAAGGCAAGGAGGGAGGCCTGAGCAAGGAAGGTTGGAGAAGCCTCTGGAGGATGCCTGGCCAGGGCTGAATGCTCAGAAATGGAAGGGAAAGCTCAGGAGATTATCACTGAATCAGTAAGTACAAGTAGAGGGCAGTATGGCTTGAGCAAACCAAAATGATCTTCTTCTGTGATCTGAAGATGAGGGAATCTATAGGTGCAGGTTAAGGCAGTTTTACAAATGGAATAATTTTGACCTGAGGAAGGAAAAGGAAAAGCATTTCAAGAATGGACGCAGATGTATAGTCATGGACCAGACTGGTTAGTAAAACATAAAAGGCAGATTAAAATTTAGTTTAATGAACTAAACTCAACAGGAGAACAGCAGCTGCATACCTGTAACAGCCCTGTAATACTGTTACTCTGTTATTTTAGGCTAAAGCCAAGAATAAACTAAGGATGACAACAACAAAAAATACATTTTGTTTTGTTTAGACAAGAACATGGAAGGGATGCCTCTGTTTGAGATAAAATGGATGACTAAACAAAACTAATTCCCTTTTTTTGCCTTCTCTATTATGTAAAAATAAACCATTAAATGTAAGGGATAAAATAAACTTTCAAAGAGTTAACTGAAAAGATAGGTGAAGAAGCTTGTAGGAAAATATGTCCTAGCTGTCTAAAGCTTAACTTCTTCTTGCTTAGTAAATTACCATCTCAGCAAGGAGAGTTTACCAACAAGGACTCTCAGCTAGAATCAGCCTAGAGGGAGATGAACACTAAAAAACTGGAGGTGGACAAATGGAGTTCCAGTTTTTGCCTTAGTCTGAAACCAAGGCAAGAAACTTTTCACAGATACTGAACAAAATGAATAAACCTATTATTAGAATGACATCTGGGTATTTAGAAAAGGAAGACACAATTTTGTAGGCATGAACCAGAATTCAATAAGTAGTCATTTCCTTTGTTTTTTGACAATATTACCGTAGAGCAAAGACATCCAATAGACAAAGCTCATCTGCTGTCTGTTTGGGGCTGCATCTAGGAGTAAGGGGTCACTTTTTCCTAATCCTTCAGCTAAGGTGAGAGTGGAGGTACCTTTTCCTAATTCCTACAAAAGTGCCATATACCCATGTACACAGGCTGCTACCCTGGGACAACAGACAAAAACAGGACAAGGTAATATTTGGGTCCTCAACTGGTAAGAATGTTCATCAGTAGCATTCAAATCCAGTGTCAGTTGGCAGAGGAAGGTACCTGAGAATGAGAACTTAAATGATGGCATGGCACAGACTGGATTTACAGAGGTCATGAAATTGAGAGGTAGAATTACTCAGTTATATCAATGATACCCAACATGCCAACAAGCTCAACAAGCTAAGAGGCCTAATTTAACACAATAAAATTCAGTAAAATCACAGGTTAAGTGCTGACCACTGACTGCATTGAGTGTAGTTGTCTAGTTCAGTGAGTCTCTACACTTTGAACACTGTAAGGTTTTATTTGGTAGACTGTAATATGGAGTCAGCTGGGTAATACTGCTGCCACAGAAGCTCCAAGGATATACTTAGGGAAATACGGTAATTACAACAAAGCCATTAAACATCTTTCTAGTTTGTCACTTGGGTGAAACCTTGAATTCAATTCTTGGCATCAGGGTTTGAGAGAGATGCTGGCAAAGTAAATCTCCTCCTGAGAGCTTTCTTAATGGATGAAGAAAAGCTGATGGAGTTAATATGTACCCGGGTAAATTGAAGTATTCTCCCGTGGAATCAAGGCTAGGTGTATCCTATAGATTCCAGAGAGCAGAATAGCAGATCTGTTGAGACTTACTGTAATGGGGTGGGTGGGGCGGGGGAGGGGTGTGCTTTGCACAAAGTGAATGTCATCCAGAGGCCAATTCACAGGTCACTCAAAAGCAAAATTGTGGGGGGTGTGAGGGTAAAGGGGAGAAAATGACAGTGAGTACTGCCTCCTTTGAAGAATTCTCAATCCTGTTTGTACACTGTGATCATCTGGGAAGAGATTTTAAAATGCAGATTCTGATGCTTAGACCCTAACCTCAGAGATTCTGATTTGTTGTTCTTGGGTGGGGGTTCCCATTGGAAAGAATTTATTATAGCTCCCCTGCTGATTCTAAAGTTCTAGGTTGGAGATTCACTGAACTAGACTACTACTTGCTGAGAGGTTAAGTAAATTAAACCAGATGTTTTTTCTAAAGTCTCTTTCAAATTTGAGAAGATAAATGGAAATTAACACGGATTACATAGTACAGCTAGACACTTTCACAATTTATTCTAATAATTTTATTAGTATATGTAAATCTCTTAGCTCAGTGACCGTCTGATATGGTGTAGTAAACTCTCAAAAAACATTAGCTATTTTTATTGTATCCTCTCCATAACTGTTCAAACGAGGTATTATATCGTTACACTACAGATGAGGAAACTGAGGCTCTGATGTTAGTTTTCCAAGGCCCACAGTAGTAAAAGCAAAGTTTGGATTTGAACCAAAAATTAATTCCAGTTTCCAGAGTCCTCTTCTCTCCTCCACAGGCCTTCCCTAAAGTATCAAGTTTATGCAAATTAGTGATTTACCTGAGCAAACATTTAAAAAATTTAATAGCACCACTTCCTCTTGGCCTGTTTGTAAGGGGTTCCTCTTAAATGCAATTTCTGAAAAAGAGAAGCATAAACTGAGACATCCACATTTTTTTCTTATTTGGCCAAATAGAAGTGAGAAACTCTGAGGTCAGGGGAATTGGATGGAGGTACCCTTCAGAACTCATGGAGGAAAGCACTGCTCCCAGTAAAGTATCTCCCATTCTAATGAATAGGTAAATATCCTACAAATCTTTCACTTCGGTACAGTCTAGGTCTGGTAGGTTACATGAACACACTGGGTGGAGGTGTAGGGTGGGGGAAGTATTCCTGAGGTAATGGCCCTGATCATACCTGTCATCTCCTTGGGGCCAGGTTGGACCTGGCTGAGTGTGTTTGAGCCCAGTGGCTGATTTTTGGAAAACAGGAAGACTCTTCTCCAAGAGGCTGTGACTACCAAGGTTGCAAATGCTCCACCTGAACTTGGGTGCATGAGCGATCTCTCTCCCCCTCTCTCACACACACACACCACTGCGTAAGATAAATTTCCGTTTGTGAGCTGCCTACATTAAATGCTTTGGTCCTGACCTTCTATGATTAAAATCTGTTCCGTTTGCAGGGTTCGGTGCACTTGGATTTAGTGCATTTTGTTGGTAAAGTAAAAAAGAGAACTGCTTCTCTATAGGCGATCCCCCTCCAAACCCCGCCCCCCCCAACTAACTTATCTTTGAGAAGAGAGTAAAACCGAATTCGAGAGAAAAGAGGCAGTAACTAACTATTCGGGAGGAGCAGACTGCAGTGGGCACCAGCCCGGGAAGTAAGATTCTTAACGTCTTCCTCGCTTTCCTCTCCCAGAGTTTTGTGTAAGCATCAGCTCCTCCCCCTGGGCCTCCAAAAGTTACCTTTCTTTTGGGTGTGATTCTCGAACCTGAAGCGTTTGAGTCCTAAGAAACTAGAACAAGTTAGAGCCAAAGAGGCCTGGCGGGCAGGGTTGCGGGTGGAGTCCGGGCCGGGTGGCGTGGAAGGCCGAGCACAGCTGCGAGCGGCGAGTCCGGGGAGAGGAGGAGCGGGAGTAAGCGGGGCGGGCCTGCGGTCGGGGTTCGGCCGGGGGAGGGGATCCCCGTTTCCCCCTCCTCATCCTCGCCTCCTCGGGCTCTGGTGACGTTGCGGTTTCCTCCCCCCTCCAGCGGAGCCTCAGCGCCCGCCGCGTCCCTCCCTCCGCCCCTTTCGCCCACACCTACCCGCCCGCGCCGGCCCGGCTCTCAGTAGCGCCGCCCGAGGCTGCAGCAGCGCATCCCGGGGCGCGGCGCCCACCAGCACCCATGGCGCGGCGGTGGCGCGGAGGGCTCGGTTCGGAAAGGGCCGGGAGCCCGGGCGCCCTGGTGTGAGGAGGGCCGGGAGCTGGCTCTGGAGGCTGCGGAGGCGACGCCGGAAAGAACGAAGCCTCGGCGGGGAGCGGTAAGCGGCGGGGCGCGCAAGGGGCGAGCTGGGGCGCGCGGCGCAACTTTCTTCTGGAGTTTCGGGCGGGTAGCCTGCGGGGCTGGCCCGGCACGGGCCGGAGACGGAGAGCCACGTCCCCGGCTGAGAGTGAAGCGCCGCGGGCTGCGCGCCCGGGCCCGGCTCGGCTAGGCTCCGAGAGAGCGCCTGACGCGTGAAGACTGAGCCACGGACTTCCCCAGCGGCTGAGCAGCCTCGAGGGGCAGCTTTTCGCCCCTCCCCACCCCCTTGAACGCCGAGCACTGAGCCGGGAACGCGATGAGAACCTGGAGATCGCATTCCGTGCGTCGGATCAGGCCGGCCCAGCCGCGATTTCCTCGACGGTCCACGGGGCCTCGACTTCACTCTGCGGGGTTGGGTGGCACACCCTCGCGTCCTCCTTTCCCTCCGTATCCCAGCCATTTGGGGGTTGGGGAGGTGGCGGTGGCGTGTGTGCCGATCCTGGCGCTGGCAGCCCTACTTTGCGGCTGCGGAAGCCGAGGAAGAGCTTCCCAAGCCTCTCCCAGACGCTGGATTCCAGCGCTCCTTGGCTCCGCCGGCACTCGGAGAAATTGTTAGTAAACCTCATCCCCGAGGCAGTCCCGGGGAGAGGAGGGGGCGGGGGCTTGACTCACGGACTGGGAAGCTCTGAAAGTGATGCCACATTGGCTCAAGATCTGTCGGGGCTGGAATCTGAGCTAAGTTTGTGACCTGAGAACTTCTTCGTTTTCATCGCTCCTTTAAGGCAGCAGCCTCCTCTTAAGCTGGCTGGCATTCAGATGGAAATCGAAGCCTTTGATTAAAATCAGGATGGTGAACCTCACTTACCTGAAATTCTTTGGGTCAGGCAATGACGCGTTTAGTTCTAGGAATCTTCGTGTAATAAAGTTTTTTTAAAAAAAAGTTTTCGTTGGTCATGGTTTAGAAAGTCATGGTTTAGCATTGTTAAATGTGTGAAAGATCTCACTTATACGTATTTTCAGTATTTTTCACATTATGGAATTTAAACTTTCAGTAATTCTCTCAAGTTTTTAAAAAATTTCTCAATGATAATCTCTATGTGAAAGTGATATACAATATTGTGTAGCGTATTCTAACTATATTGCTAAATGGGATCACAAAAAACCTCATGTGCATGGAAGAAAATATAGGATTATCTGAGTATTTGTTTCATGCAAATACTTAGATTTCTGTATTGTGACCTCTTCCTTTGATGGTCACGATACAGATACAAGTTCTTATTTGAAGTATGTTGGTAAGGACTATTCTAGTAAAAATGGAGAAGATAACAGATTGAATTTGATGTCTCCATCACCTAGTGACCCCTCTGGGTTCAGCAAAAAGTGCAAGTTAGTGCTGGTTACCTATATTACATACAGAGGTATATGAGATCAGCCTTAGCTCTCTTGGAGCTACTAATGCAGAACCTGAGAAACATCAATTAGCAGCACTTCCCAAGTTTGAACTTGGGAAGAGTTAGTTTTCATTGACATGTATATGATGTCAGTATCAGTTTTTATGAAGTTTTTGTTAAATAAAAACACTGGCCTACAAAGTACATTTTGACAAATTAAAAAATACTGAAAGTACAGTCACCAAGTAAAGGGGAATTCTAAAAAAAAAAAAAAAAAAAAAAAAAAAAAAGGCTGGCGCAGTGGCTCACACCTGTAATCCCAGCACTTTGGGAGGCCTAGGGCGGATCAGGAGGTCAGGAGTTAGAGACCAGCCTGGCCCATATGGGGAAACCTGTCTCTACTAAAAATACAAAAAAAAACAAAAAAAAAACTTGGCATCGTGGTGCACGCCTGTAGTACCAGTTACTTGGGAGGCTGAGGCAGAAGAATCTTTTTTTTTTTTTTTTTTGAGACGGAGTTTCGCTCTGTCGCCCAGGCTGGAGTGCGGTGGCCGGATCTCAGCTCACTGCAAGCTCCGCCTCCCGGGTTCACGCCATTCTCCTGCCTCAGCCTCCTGAGTAGCTGGGACTACAGGCGCCCGCCACCTCGCCCGGCTAGTTTTTTTGTAGTTTTTAGTAGAGACGGGGTTTCACCGTGTTAGCCAGGATGGTCTCGATCTCCTGACCTCGCGATCCGCCCGTCTCGGCCTCCCAAAGTGCTAGGATTACAGGCTTGAGCCACCGCGCCCGGCCAGAAGAATCTTTTGAACCTGGGAGGCAGAGGTTGCAGTGAGCCACTTCTCTCCAGCCTGAGCGACAGAACGAGACTCCGTCTCAAAAAAAAAAAAAAAAAAAAAAAAAAAAAAAAAAAAAAATGCATGAATGAATGAAAACAAAAGAAAAGAAACTTTGACCAAGAGATACTTTGATAACAGTATAGGCAGTTGCCATGATGGGTTTATTAGGTTCCATTCTCGATCGTGCTAGATAGAGGCTGGCCCTCCTTCTGATCTTGGGGACCTATTGAAAAAGCACTGGGTGAGACATCAGCTAGATTTGCTATATGAAATCAGGACCATCTTAGTGACTAATGTTTGTGTGTACATCTGCTTTAGTATTTACGAAATTAGTTCAGAAACAACCTAATACAGTTCCTTTCAATGAGATTTTATGGGCTCTCCGGTTCAATATCTGGCAGAATTGCCCTGAGAGGACCCGGTGGTCATCCACGAAATGAAGCTCTTAACTTCACAGATGCTTCCCAGTGCCTCATTGTAAAGAGTCTCTTTTTAATTTCTGAAAAAGTGCTTTAAGATCATTGATGAAAGTGCATTTTGCAATTAATAAAATATTTATACATTTCTTAATGTTATTTGTGATAGAATATTTTGATATTTATTTATACTTGCCTTGGATCACACTGTGTTGCATGAAAGAAATTGCATGATTTTCACTCAATAGTATGATTTCAATAAATAATTGTAGATAAAAAAAGAAAAAATATTTAAATTTGGGTCTTAGTATATTGGTAATCTTTGTTTTCAAAAAGGAACTCCCAAAAGACTAGCATTTTGTGGTTGTAGCATATATTAAATATTACATAACCTGAAACTTTCAAAGGATTTTTACGTTTACTGATTGTGTTGCTTACTTCTGCCATGTGTAGGCAAGCTCCAGCCTGTTGAGGGTGTGGATTCCAGATCCTCTTTCAGAAGAAACTCCCAAAAGACTAGCATTTTATGTTTGTAGCATATATTAAATATTATGCAACCATTAGCATACTGGAATCCTAAATATAGTAAATATTATCCTTTTTCACCACCCACTGCCCCTTCCCGAAATAAAAAAAGAGAAATACTGTTATTGACTTGGGATGTCTTTGTGGCAGGCCTTTGAGGAGAGCCAGAATCTATGGTAGAAGGAACTTCATTATAGTGGATATTATTATTCTGTTTTCTGAGTGGGGCTGGATCTTTACTATTCCGAAGGAGTGGGTAGGGTACCTGAAGAGATTCAGTGACATAACCCTACTAAAAGAATGTGTCTGAGAAGAGGATAGGACAGTTCTTAAATGCTTACTCCATTTTCTATTGTTTATAACAGAATTCTTGAATCTGGATAGCTTATAAAGAAAAGGAATTTATTTCTTACAGTTATGGAGCCTAAGTCCAAGGTTGAGGGGCTGCATCTGGGGAGGGCTTTCTTGCTGGTGGGGACTCTATATAGAGTTCCGAGGTGATGCAGGGCATCACATGGTGAGAGGGTTGTTCATGCTAGCTCAGGTTTCTCTTCCTGTGAAACTATCAGTCTCATTCCCGTGATTACCCATGAATCCATTAACCTATTAATCCATGAATGGGTTAATCATGAGGACAGAGGCTCATGACCCAATCGCCTCTAGGTCCTACCTTTCAGTACTGCCACATCCACACTGGAGGTGAAGTTTCAACATGAGTTTTAGAGGTGGCAGTTATCCAAACCACAGCAAATATATTAAAGTTTTCTCATGGGATTATGTTATCTTCCCCTATAGTGATTGCTAGAATAAAACTCTCTGGGAGCACCAAATTACCAGCAAATGTTTGGGTGACACAGCAAAATTCTTTATACCTCAAGTTGGTGCCCGCATGGCAATAAGGCAAGTTATATATAAGCCCAGAGTACTGAAAAGAAAGATTATTTTCCTATGAAATTCATATGGTGAATTAGAATGGGAAGTAGAGATTAAAATCCCAAACTCTTGAAGTGTACTGATTGATGCTACCATTTGATGATGACAGTAATTAAGAATGTATGTTTCACAAAGTCTTCTCAACTCGAATGCCCCATTCTAATAGGAAATGTGCTTTAAAAATTTAAACTGTTCATTAAGTGGATAATATTTTTAATTGAAATAATTTCTCTTCAAAGAGAAATCTTTCTTCCTATCTACTTGGGAGTCTGAGATGGGAGGATCACTTGAGCCCAGGAGTTTGAGGCTGCAGTGAGCTATGGTCACACCACTGCACTTCAGCCTGGGCAATGAGCAAGATCCTGCCTCAGTCTTTTTTATGTGTATGGTAAGTAAATGTATCCCAAATTTCTATCATCTCACTTTAGTGTTTCACAACTTCTAGTTATGTATAGAAGAGTGGCTTGATTAGTTGATGGTGAAGTCTTGCAGAATAGAATCAAATTAGAAAGAGAAATAGAAAGTATTGTGCATAGGATAGAGTGACCATTACTATTAATAAACTCTTGCTTATAAATTCATATGCATTTAGATAATTGTGGTAAAGGAAAATCCCTCAACATACAGCTACATAAATACTTGCATTTTGAAATTGCCTAGTACTTTTAACTTTTTTTTCAAAGAATTCAAATATTTTAATATTTTAGCCTAGTAGAAATGGACAGTGATATAGAGCTAGTGTCTTACCCTCACTTTAGGGGTGTGGAAATGGAAATACTAAAGGTAAAAGACTTGTCTTTCATTTTCAGATCATTAGTGGTATACCTTAAATAGAAGATTAACTTAAATTACACATTTAATTCTACTTTTATCCTTTGTGACTTCAAATTCATATTATTAAAGACTCTAACATTTTATTTTCCTATTGTCTACTTTATTATCCCTTTTACTACTCACTACTTCCCATGAACCATCAGCTCCCTAAAATGCTTATGTGCTTCCTAGACTAATGTAACTGGCTACTTACAGAGCCCCTTTCTGCAGCCCCCTCCTCTTCCACTTCTCTCTATCTCTTCTCATGCCTTCTAAGGATTCCACTGTGGGGCCACTTCTAATTCCTGCAGAGCCCTGGGCTGATTGCTCAGTTCTCATTAGCTGGCTTCAGGATTTTTACCTTTACCGATTGTGTTGCTTACTTCTGCCATGTGTAGGCAAGCTCCAGCCTGTTGAGGGTGTGGATTCCAGATCCTCTTTCAGATGCCCAGAAGAGTATAAACCTGCTGGAGGAAAAGTGTTCAGAGAGCCTGTTAGAGATTACAAAGAAGAAGGGAATGATTTTAATTTGGAAAGAAAAGAAAAGATTATTGAGGCTATCTGTTTATTTCTTGAATGGAGTAGTTCAGTCTTTAATTCAGATTAACATAGGAATTTTAATGTGTATTGATTACCACTGGATTTCCTTCTGTTTGCTTCAACTCCCTTGGAATATTTCGTAAACATGATTTTGGTAGCATTGTCATCAAATGTTAGTAAACAAGTCCTGAAAGAACAAAATTTGCCTTTCAGTAATATGTAGAAGCTATGAACAATACTGACAAATAAGCATAATTTGCTTTGGCATTTTATATTTGGGAATAGTTATACCTATTAGGTAAGTGTAGTTTTGTTAGAGAAAATATAACAAAAGACATATAGGCAGTTGGTTTTCAATTACATATATGTAACATATCCATTATAGATTATTTATGCTCATCTGCTTTGTCCAAGACAGAGTCAGAAAGAGTTTGCAACTGAATATATGTGTCTGCATGCCAACCCCCACCTTTTGAGTTTTATTTCTAGACTTAATAGTTTCTCTCCTCTCTTGTTAGTGTGAACAATAGCAGAATAATCATATCGAAATCCACAATGTGTGTTTAAATTAGCATTCATGCTCTTTTAGTAGAAATTGAAAAGGTATACAGTCAGTTTAAGAAGCTGTCCTTTAAATCTTTCCATTTGAAATGTTAATAGAGTTGTAAAGTTGTGTTTGTTGCTTAAATCAGGGCTTTTGCATTTTTTCTCATATGTAATACCAAACTTAGCTACTAAATAATAGGCATTTAATGCATGCAAACATTATACGGCAACAAAGTTGAATCAGCATTTCCTAACTCTTAAAAAGGAATTTGTAAAGGAAATAGGCTCACCAAGCTTGTGGGTCTGTAATGTTTTTATTGATGAAGTACGAAGGCAGTATATCAGCCTTATTGTTGCTGTCAAATGGCTGTTGCAAGACAAATGATGTTTGTTAGCAATTCCTGAAGTAGGTAGCAACATTAGTGTTGTGTAAGTTTTTTTTTTTTTGTAAAATGTGGTAAGCTGCAGATGAAGTCATGAATCCATATACATTGCTCATTTAAAGAAATAACTGACTAGAAATGGACACTTGTTTACAGATTAGTCCTTTAGACTGGGGTACTGAAAGGGATTTCTAGAATTTTTCAGTTTTAGAAATGAGAAATGACAGTTTCTGTCAGTGAGAAAATTGCCTCAGTGACAAATACTCAGGAATTTCATGATAGAAATCAGTAAGTCATTTAAAAATACTTGATGCCAAGGTGCACTCAATATCCGACACGGTGTAGAGCAGTAGTGAAGACCAAGGTACCCAGCTGCAATACAACCTTTTTTACCTTCTAGACAGTCCGACTAAACTTTTATTCTTGAAGCTGTGCTATTTTTGTCATTTTAATACATTTGAGGACGGACTATATCCAATGGATTTCTAGAATTTCACAAACTCTGGGGAAAAATCTTCTCTTGGGGCCTTTGCAGTTTGATGATATCATTCCAGGTGGTATGAATGGGGGCAGGCTCACCAACCCCATGGATAATTAGGCTTGGGCCAGCTGGATTTTGGAATCACCTGCAGTGTTTACATTTCTCCCAAGGAGGGTAGGGACCTGTCAGGAAGGAAAAAAGTAGCCTGAAAGGGAATGTTGAACAGCTGTTTTCCATCTTCCCTGAAGAAAAGAAGGGGAAATTAACTTAAGGCAAGCATCAAGAAGGATTTATGGTAAATACAGAGAAGTTTTTCTGAATGCTTTTATCCTTTAGGATGGATTTCTGAAGAAGACCTTTGAATTCTTCTGTGTTTAGAAAAGTTTAAATGGGGTTGTCTTGAAGGGATGTTAAATTTATCTTATGGGGTTCTAATTTATGATTTCTACTCATTTGAAGTTGAAAATCTTAGCAATTAGAAATGATTTAAATATGTGAATAAGAAGAAAAGATTTTAATGTTTTACATAAAAGATGCCTTTACATTTTCTACTTGGTATTTTTATAGGAACAAAGTATTTATTGAATGGTTAAATATCGATCATATATAAGATCAATCTTTCATTCAGGTAAACATTGCAAAACTCCTCCATTCCCTGCTTAATCTGTTTTCTCCCAAACAGGTCATTTTTCCTCCATATTTCTCTTTTTTATTTTTAAATTTTTTAAAGAAACAATTAACAATAAACATTATCTACATTCCAGGTATACAACCTGATTAGTTGATATTCATATGCATAATGTAATGATTGTCACAATCAAATTAACACATCCATCACCACCTTACTGTACCTTAAGTCTCCATCCACATTTCTTTTTTATTCTAGATAATCTTGTTTTTTTAAGTCTTGTATTTTACCTTTCTCTACAGCATTTTCTGTGGTTGAAACCAGACTGGTAGTGAGAGGGAAAGGATCTCAGTGGTTGCATGAATGTAGGGGGAATTCATCAGTCATGTGATTAAAATATGGATGTTGCCCATATCAGAAAGAACCTGGAAATTTCTGTCATACCATGCTTCTTATTGCAGTGTTTATGGTTAAAAACAATAATGGTGTTTTTGTAAATAGAATGCTAACTTTATTTTATTTTGTTAGGAAGATGCAATCTCCAGCAGAATTGATCCCATGGTTTTAGGCCTGTGGTTCTATTTTTTTCTCAATATTAAAATTAGGCTTATTGAAATTAAGATAGAAGTATCTTAAAAGCAGGTTCATACTGATACAGCATAAGGTGTTGGAAAATGCACTCTAAGCTGATAATGGGTCAGTGGCTTGAGGGATGCCAAGAAATGGAGCTCAGCAAAGTTAATGTCTTAGGCATTTGGAGTTCTGTTTCAGGTTAGTCTTATAGACTGTAGTTTTAAAGTAATTTCAAAATACTTTTCAAAATTACCTTTCTCAAAAGAAACTGATTCTTGGGAGCACTGAAAACCTCCAAAGTTATCTTAGGTAAGAATGTCTTTTGCAGGCCCGTTTAGTTTCCAGATCACTTCTTGTTCTCTTCCTCCTCTATCTTCACCTTAATCCTTCCGTAAGTTAGAGCTTTTGGTTTTAATGAGAACCCGGGAGAAATAGGGAGCAAAATAGGAATTGATCTATTGCTTTTGTGTAAGTTCAGTTTATTCCTTCTTAAACTATTGCGTGAAAATTTAAGATCCACCTTCTTTTCTAAGGAAACAAGGATTGTTCAGGGTGGATTCATCCCATTATCTGTGTGCTTTGTTCCAGTCCCAAGATATTCACCATTAAAATTTTTAGATTTCATGTGGCTTGCATAGAATTATTCTGTATAAAATTTAAATTAAGAAATGTCATTTGAGTGTCTGCTATGGTAACTTTAAAAGGTGAATTTCACCTCAACTTGTTAAATTTCGTCTTGCACATTTCAGATTGTTGGACCACTTCCAATATCTCTTTCTTAAGAAAGGTTATGTATGGCAGTATTTAGACTACAAATTGCCATAAAATGATAAACCCTGCACATAAGGAAGTGGAGTTAGTGGTGTTAGGGTGTTTATATTACAGATCCTTCTTTGTGTGCTTACACCTTTTTTTCTTGTTGGTGAAGCCACTGATGTTTGGTTCAGTGATTGCAAGTTTTAGAAAAGGTAAATCTGTGTTACTTGAGAATGAATGCTTTGATATATAACTTTTCCCAATGTACTTTTGAACTTGGAGAGTCAGATGAAAGGACATTTTACTTTAGTGATAGAAATACCGAAAGGATTTAGTCATTGAGTAATTCTTCGCCAGGTACTTCTGTGTTTGAGGGGATGTCTAAGTGGAGGGAAGAGGGGAAGGCATGCAAAATAAATATAACGTAGTTTCCAGCTTTGAGGAGCTGTAAAATCTGGTTGGAGAAGAATAACTGAATATGAAACTTTGTGAGAACGATTAGGTGCCGAATGGACATACATGCAGTAGGGTTGCAGGAAGGAAGAGGTTCCAAGGGCGGAAGAGGGGGAATGAATTGGGTCTCCGTGGATTTTATACAAAAAAGAGGAAAGGAGAAAGCGCTACAAGCAGATCAGCCAGCAGAGCAAAGGCACAAGAAGACGAGCAAGCAGATATGGAGCGGCTGCCAGGTCAAGGAGAACTTCAGGGAAAAGTCATAGGAATTCACTTATCTCCGCCGATGACATTCTCTTTTTCTCCTTCCTTTCTTTGTATATTCTTTATTATATTCCACAAGCGTGTTTGACACTACAAGAAAGACAAGTCTCAGACCCTGCCTCCCAGCAGCTTGTATCTGAGTTGGTAATCAAATCCCTTTTGGATCCAGAGAGGACTGAAACAATAGATGTGAGACAGGAAGATAATGTGTATATTCACGTAACTCAGTATGCACATAGTTAGTACTAAGTGTATAGTAGAGACAGTGAAATCTGTACACATTCTTACCGACCCCTTTTTAATGCCCAATTCAGATACTACCACCTCAGTGCATCCTTCCTTCTTCACCTCTGCCAGAAGTGTCAGCTCTTCTGTAAATTTCAAGTGTACTTTGTCATTCTTATGCAAATTTCACTTTATTTTAGTGTTTGTATAAATATTTCTTCTATCACTTTATAAGATGATATAAGCACCTTCATGGCTGGCACCGTCCCTGAATTCTCAAAAGAATATTGAACAGTGCATACATGGGTTCCCTGGGGAGATTGCTTATGGATGGAGTTGCCAAGAAGGCTTCATTAAAGAGTATTGTGTTCTTTGAATGAGAAAAGTACCACGTTGGGTGTGAAGCAGATAAGAGAAAGTAACATAGGGAATAAAGGAATGAAATCTGAGTGATGCTCAAGCAAAGATGTGCAGGTAAGTCTGAAGGGGGAGTTTATGTAGAGAGGAAATGAGGGATGAGATTGAGAAGATAGGCCAGAGCTAGATCATGAAAGCTCTTGAACAAGAGTGTTGCTCATTTTGCTGAGGGAAATACAAGCTCTTGAGTAGGGAAATGATATAACAATGGTGACTTTATGATTTGTAAAGATAGTTATTTCCTGGGTAATTTGATCAGACTGCCTGCATTTATGTCTTGGCTTCTTCACATCTATGGGACCTTGGGTAGTTTAATTATTCTGTGCCTCAGGTTCCATCACCTCAAAAGGTGAAGATACAAATTATACAAGTAACTGCATTATGGGGCTGTGGTAAGGATTAAATTAGTCAATCTACATGAAATATGTAGCATAGTTCTTGGCATTTGGCAAGCACAATAAAGGCACTGTATTGTTCATTGGTAGAGATACTATAAGAATTACAGTGCTTACTTTAGAAATGAGAAAATTCTAGAGCTAGGACTCTATTAGTTATCTGCTATAACAAAGTACTGCAAACAAGGTGGCTTAAACAATAAGAGTTTATTGTCTCATAGTGGTGGAGGCTAGAAATCTAAAATCTAAAATCTGTCAGCAGACTGTTTCCTTCTGAGGCTATGAAGGAGAACCTGTACTAAGCCTTTTACCAAGTTTCTGGTGACGTCTCACAATCTTTGGCATGCTCATCTTATAGATGCTTCACTCCAATCTCTATTTTCATCTTCACATGGCATTCTGTGTGTGTGTGTGTGTGTGTGTCTCCAAATTTCCACTCTTTTTAAAGACACTGGTCATATTGGTCTGCCCTATTCCAATATGACCTTATCTTAACTAATTAAATCTGCATGACCCTCTTTCCAAATAAGGTCCCATTTAGAGGTTTGGGGGTTAGGACTTCAACATACAAATTTTTGTGGAACAAAATTTAACCTATAACAGAATGTAAGTCAGATCTCTCAAGCCTACCATAACGTGGCCATGGTATGCCAAAAGGATTGTAGAAAAGAGGAGGAATCTGTAGGTTTGTATGATAATCAGTTAATGAGCTTGTTTTCTCTTCTGTCTCCTTTCTGCCTGGGCTTACACATTCCCTACGTAGCCACATTAATGGACAATGCCATAAAGGGCTTTGGGATTTTGCTGTGCCCCCTGTTTCCTGAAAGGATATTTTGTTTTATTCCTTCTTTCCAGCATGACATTCCCTGTGACTTATTTCTGTCTAGGAATAGAGATAAGGATATTAAGATAAATGAGACATTATACCATATGCTTTCTGTCTTGTCTCTAAATTTGGATATGTCACTGTCCAAATGTATAGGTGACAAAGGAAGAACTGAATGCTTGTGGAAAGGGGCAAAACTCTTGAAGTATCAATGGTAAGGATTTTACTGAGGAATCAGTTGCAGATGATAAGTGAGTAGGTATGCAGCTGTGTGGCAAGAGAGAAACGGATGCCCCCGCTACCCACAGGCTTATGGTAGGAATTAAGGTAAGTGAACAAATAAGATCAAGGTTCCTGAAGTCACTGAGAAGGTTAGAAATATCCCCAGAGCAATAGAAATTACCAGTGAAGGTTTAAAAGAGTACATGGACAAATGGTGATTTCAAATGATACAAGTGCTGGGAGAGTCACACCTCGAGTCATTTAGAGAACTAGGCTGTCTCAGGAATTGAAGAGACTGTCTCCGTGTTGCTTGTGAATAGGTAGGATGTGAGGTGGCCTGCATGGGAGAGAGCACAACTGGAGACAAGTTGTTGAAAGACTCAGTTATTTCATAAAATCTGTAATTTGGAAGGATCTTAAGTGTTCCCCAACCCCACCCTATTTAAATTCTGAATCACCTGACACCCTATTTAAATTCTGAATCACCTGACAGGTGATCATCTAGTTTCCACATCCATTTAGGGCTAGGCAGAAGAAGAGAGTTTGAAAAATAAGCTTAGTACAAAAGGGAGATTTTTTTTCCAGCATGGACAAAGAGGAATTCCATTAGGTTTGATCAGAAGAGAAGTGGCTAGGGGGAATCTGGCTGTGAATAGATATGAGGTAAACATGGGTAGGGTGGGTATGAAAGTTTGGGTAGAGAAGTATGCAAGCGAAAGAGAAGTATATGCCTAGATTAGGAGATGCCAAGAATGAGGCAAAAACTCTCAGAGCAGGATGCTAAGACAGAATGAAATAAGGATAACTTATTCACCCAGATGAGGATATAGACTCCACATTAAACGTTCATGAACTTGTACGTGCACACAGACATGGGCATTAAATACCTGGCCATATTTCAGGCCCTCAGTTGGAGTTTTTAATTTTTTTAAATAATCATACCTATTAAGCACCTTTCATATGACAGTCATTGCTCTGGGTACCTTGCTCATATTATCATTCATCTTTCTTACAGTCCTGGAACATAGATATTTCTATCCCCAATTTACAGATGTGGAACTGAGTTGGAATATTTCTGCAGGAGCATGTTATTTGTCCTGTGTATCCATGGCCATCAATTCAGAAATTATTATCTTGCTCTACATAGTATATGTAGTCTCCAGCAGTCTACTAGAGCTTTGCTTTTCCTCAGAAATTATTTCCTGACTAGTAACATTTCATAGACTTAAATATACACCATAGTAAGTTTTTTTTTTAGCAAAAATTAATAGTAATGGTATAGATGTAGAAGAAATAATAGAGAGTATTCTTTTGAATTCTCTAGATAAAAGTTAATAGTACAGAAAGATTTTTTAAATTTGCAAACAGTAACACTAATCAAGTCCTTATACCAAACCATTAAATAATAATTACAATCCTTGGGAATGTGATTAGACATGGGGACATGAGGGAATCACTTTAAATTTCAAAACAGGGCAACCTAAATAAAAGTCAGCACAGAAACCATCATTCAGCAGAAGGGAAGGTTTGGCTGGTCTGGACATGGATAGACTAGGGAGAGTGTAAGGTGCCTAATCCCATGCAAGATGGGCCGAAAATTTTGAGGTGGCATTTAGAAAAAGACCCAGAGAGGACTCATGGAAACTATCCTTGGAATGTCAGGAAATAACAAGAGACATTCAGGCAGTGGACTGCGATTAGAGGCATGTTAATTAGGCATGCTAATAATGGGATGGCAAGAAAGTTGGGGGTAAAGCAATCCACCTAGCAGCCTGAGGACTTAATGGGAGCTTTGTACCTTGGGGGAGGCTGGGAAGGCACTGGCCATGATCACAGCTCTCAGTAAACTCTGTGATAATCACTCAGAGTAACTTTCAGAGTTTAAACATTGTAATATATTTATCTCCCTATGATTTGTCTTCCTACACAAATTTTTATTGTTTCTTTTCATGTAATTATGTAGCTGTAAAACTATATGTTTAGTTATCTCTGAGGATTTAAAAGTTTACATCTTGACACAGTTAAATTTATCCAATTAATATATATTTTTTAAGTGTTTACTAAATGCTAGGTACACTTTCACATGCTGGAGATGTAGCAGAAAGCAAAGTGCCTTCCTGAAGCTTACATTCTAGATGGGAGAGCCAAGCACACAAAATAAATAAATTATATAGTAGATTAGAAGATCATAAGTGCCATGAAGAAAAATAAAACCCAGGAGGGAATTAGAGAATGGTGATGGTTGGACGTGGTAATGATGTCATTTAAATAAGGTAGTCATTGCGGACCTCACTGAGAAAGTGATATTTGAGCAAAAACCTAAGGGGGGTGAGGGAGCAAGCCACATGGATATCCTAGGGTAAGCATTCAAGGCAGAGGGAACAGATGTACAGGCGCTGGGGAGGGAGCACACCTCGTGTGTACAGGAATAATAAAGAGGCCAGTGTGACTGGAGCAGAGAGAGAGACTGGACAGTCAGATGTGAAAGCAGAGAGGCAGTATGGCCAGACTGCTTAGTGCCTTGAGAGCAATGCTTAGGACTTTGATGCTTATCTGAATGAGGTGGGAAGCCATTAGAGTGTTTTAAATAGAGCAGTGACATACTCTGAATTAGGATTGAACAGGATCCCTCTGGCTCCTATGTGGAGAATTACTTTAGGGAGGTAAGAGTGAAGGCAGGTAGACAAATTTGGAGACTGTTGCAGGGAAGACATGTTGTGGCTGTATGGTGGTGGTGAAAGTGGCTGGATTCTGGACGGATTTGGAGTACAGCCAACATAATATGCTGATAGTTTGGATATGGAGAGTGAAATAGGGAAGGGAGAAAAGGAGGGGGTGGGGTTGAGTCCCAGTTACTGGCAGGATTGGTTGCCAGTAACTGAGATGGGGAAGTCTAAGAAGGCAGTGCCTACGTCTTTGGGTTCACTGCATCTGTGTATCATTGTTTTACAAACCAAGTCTGTGGTATTCTGAGTTATGATTCATAGGAGCACATTTGAAAAGTATGCTGGAATTTTAATGACAAAGAACTCACAGGTTTTCATCTGTGAGACAAAAGTGAGAATCAAAATAAGTACATATAAAAATGTTTGGAAATGTTAAAGACAGCAAAAAATAAATAAATAAATTTTATCACTGATGAATAGTTGAAGTCTGGAAAAATGAGGAATGCTTGTATATAAGTAAAGAATGTAAAAGAACTTCATGCGTAGTAATAAAAGCACCACTCCATATATACTTATCCAATATATACAATTTTTATTTTAATCAAATATACTGCAGTTACAGGTTTAATGCCCATAAATTACTTTCCCATGAACTTCCTTTTAGCCCTTTGCTTACCATCCATATATTTCATTTTTGGAATATTCCCAAAGCCTTTAAAAAAATGTGTCAGTCCAGTATATTCTACCTTGTCCTTTGCTTCAACAGCAACATTCTTAGTCATTTTTTCTGGGTGTAAGTCAGAGAAAAATAGCAAAAGTTGACTAAAGAGAAAGATGTGGTGAAAGTATCACATTTTCTTTTATAATGGGACAAAGTATTATGGCAAGCCACTCATAATTCTAACAGGAACTTAGATGATTTAACTAAAAAGAAGAGAAAGGGCATATGGATGGGGAAGCAGTCCCCAAGACCACTATCAGCCTTGGCAATTTACTAGAAGGACTTACAACATTTGTTACCATCTGGTTATGCTTTAACACAGCCAAAGGATACAGATTAAACTTACCAAAGGGCAAAGGTACATGGGACAAAGCTCAGGAGAAAACAGGCATAAGCTTCCAGGTGTCCACTCCTACTGGAGTTGTACTCACAGCAACAATGTGTGCCAACACATGCAAAGCATTGCTAGCCAGGGAAGCTCACCTGAGCCTTGGTGTCCTGGGCTTTTATTGTAGTTCAATTGTGTGACTGACTTCAGCTACTCAGACTCCAGCCTCTCCAGAGCAAAGATAGGAGTTTATCATAAATCACCTAGGTAACTAAACTGTTACTGCCAAGTAACCCAAGGCCTCGAGTGTACAAAAAACTCTTTATCAGGCAGAATATTCCAAGGGCTCGTCTCTCATGAGCTGGTAAAGGGCCAATCCTGAAGACTTCTCTTGGGAATGTGTATGATTTGAGCAACTCAGGTCTGCTAATATAACCTTTTCCCATATAACATAGTAGATCCTTGAACATTGTATTAGTGCTTCTTAGAAGCATTATTACTATTAGAGAGTAAACTTATAGTACCTTATCCTAGAAGATATGATATAAGGACATATGAAAAATACACATAATGTCAAAAAGGGTTTAGCTAAATTCATAAATGAGTGAACCAGATTAGATTACATAAGTGAGGTTAGTAGTACTTTTTTTGTGGGGCACTTCCCCTGAAAATCTATCATCGATGTCATGACTTATCCATAGGAGTTTGCAGACAAAGGGCTAGAGGAATGGAGAAACTAACCCCAAAGTGTATGTGATATTTATTGGATTCAGGAAAGAAGTCAAAGGGAGGAAAGTTACCCTGGAGGTTGATGTTGAATTCTGGAACAGTCTCAGGAATCTGTTGAAAAACTGCAGAGTAATGAAACAGTACTTAGGAAAAAAAGCATGATTTTGGTGAGAAAATTGGAAGTGGAAGGAAAAGGACAGGGAAGAAATGAAGATGATTTCCAAATAATTGGTTTGAGGATATGTAGTGAAGAAGTTAAGAAAGTTCTGATTGGAAGAATTTAGTTTTAGATGTATAAATGAGCACCTTAGCAGGTTACGAGGAAAGAGGTGGGAGTGAGCAAACGACCATGTGTGGCCATGCAGCCATATTCTTGTGGGAAGTCCCAGGATTGAGACACTGCAGGCAGCTCCCAGGGAGAAAGGAAGTGAAGCATAATGGCTAAAATCTTGACTGATTCAGACACACCTGAAGTCAAAAATAAACCTGACCACTCATTGAACAATGCTGGGTAAGTTATTTCACCATTCTAAATCTCAGTTTCCTCATCTATTTCCAACAAAATTACCCATAAAATAATTTTGAAGATTAAATATGATAGTGAAATACACATTCTTTGTACAGTAAAAGCAGTAAAAATTTTCTGGGAAGAAAGCATAAGAAGGATTTTCCACAGAGGTATTAAGAGAAGCAGGAGAATATGGTATCCCAGAAACTAACTTCCCAAAGTGTCAGGGAAGAGGAAGAGTGTGGTGTATTATCCTAGGTGGTGAGATTCTGGAGAGTGAGCACTAGGAAAGAGATACTGGGTTTTTCTAATGGGAATTTGAAAAAGGGCTTGGCCTGAGCAGCTTTAATTAGTGTATTGGGGTTCTGCAGAGAAACAGAACCAGTAGATTCATGTCTACACCTACATCTATTTATCTATCTACATGTAGAATTGCCTAGATTATGGGAATTGGCCATTATGGGAATTGGCTCATGCAATTATGGAGGCTGAGAGGTCCCACAATCTGCCATCTGCAGTCCTGGAGATCCAAGAAAGCAGGTCCAGCCCGAATGTGAAGGCCTGAGAACTAGGAACACTGTTGGTGTAAATCCCAGCCAAAGAACAGGAGAAGACCAATGTTCCAGCCCCAGCAGTTAGGCAGACAGAAACTTTTCCCTCTCTTTTTGTTCTATTTGGGCCCACCCACATTGGGAGGGCAGTCTGCTTTACTCAGTTTAGTCTCCTCTGGAAACAGCCTCATAGACACATCCAGAAATGATGTTTGACCAAATATTTGTGTACCCTATGATTCTGTCAAGTTGACACATAAAATTAACCATCACAACTGGTAAGAAAATAAGTCATATGTGTACAAATCAAAGGGGGAGAATTGGTGATACAGAATTAAAGATATTTAGTCTACAGATTCAAGGAGTTACATTGCCAGTTGAAAGATAATACACATTGGGATTTGTGGAAAGTGGAAAATGTATTTTGATTAAACATCAAAATTTTAAAAACTTATATTTAAGTTTTATAAGTAATTTTTTTCATCTGTTGCATTTCATCAGTACTTATATTTCTGCATTTAGAATCTTTCATGGCTGTGTAAACATGTTTTTATCAGTATGGTGAATCAGTTAGCTTTATCTATACATAGACTTTGGTTGATGAAGAAGTAGATTGGTAATTGCTTTTTTCCTCAGATCTGTTTGGTTACTTGGAATATTTAGCCTGAAAGTTACAAATATGCAGTTGAGCAGGAAGAAGAAGAAACCTTTTGGCATCAAATACTGTATATTTCTCAAAGTATTTGATATTTTTAGTCTCCTGAAGAGACTGCAAGGTTGAGAATAAACAATGCATTGTACATATTTTTGAAATAGCATTCTCTGAGTGATAGTTTTGTGAGCGTTTCCTCCTGGGGTCATGGTGCACTTCCTCTCAGTTGGACTGACCTCGATGTTCTCATTGAGAAGATGATGATGGCTGCTACTATTTATTGAGCACTTTCTAAATCCTAGGCACCATTTTAATGCTTTACGTATATCAGCTAATTTAAGCTTCACAGAAACCCTATGAGGGAGGTACTATTATTTTATCCATTTTACAGAGGAGGAAACAGGAACGTAGGTAAGGATGTGATGATGCTAGGATTCAAACCCAGGAAGTCTGGCTTCAGTTTGCACCCTCAACCACTGATAGTGTTTTGAGATGAATGATAACTAGCTTTTTTTTTTTTTTTTTAACACTTACTATGAAGTGGTGAGGGCTTTATAGGTGCTACCTCATTTAATCTCCCAACCAGTCAGTGAGACAAATAGCATTTTATTTTAAATGAAGAAATAGGTTTAGATAGCTTGTCCAAAGTCATACAGTGACAAACAACTGTGACCTCATGCCAGCCCTTTTAACCATCTCACCAGTCTGCCTTCAGGAATCTACTGCAGGAAGAAAAATTTTACTTTGGTTTTCAGGAGCATTTTGTGGTTTAGTTTAACTGTTATTTGAAACTGTATAGCTGTTGGCTTCATTATTTTTATTCATCCTCTTTTCTATACTTTATTTTTTTAGTCAGTAATGCCATAAAAGTTTTCATGGTTAAAGCTATCGCCGAGAGAGCCATAGCTTGTCCTTCAGACTCTTACAGAAAATCTTTTACTCTTCAGAGAAACTTTTTTAAAAAACATTGCAAATTTTCTTTAGTGGCCAAGTTCAGTAGGTTAAATAAATTCCTTTGGACTCAGGAGACTGACTATTCATGTTTATTTTCAGGCAGAGTAATACAGTACTACAGTTTTTTTAAAAAAAAAAAAAAACCTCAGAGACATCATTTTCTTATATTTTTATTTTATAGTTATTTAGGGAAGGCATAGATTTTCTTGCCCACTTTGTATGTTCAATGCCTAACATAGTTCTGGGATTTATTTATTTATTTTTTTTTTTTGAGACAGGGTCTAACCCTGTCACCCAGACTGGAGTGCAGTGGGGCGATCTCGGCTCACTGCAACTTCCGCCTCCCAGCCTCGAGCTATCCTCTCACCTCAGCCTCCCAAGTAGCTGGGACCCAGGTATACCCCAAAATGCCCAAATAATTTTTGTATTTTTTTGTAGAGACAGGGTTTAACCGTGTTGCCCAGGCTGGTCTCTAACTCCTGGGCTCAAGCACTCCAGTTGCCTCAGCCTCCCAACTGCTGGGATAACAGGCATGAGTCGCTGTGCCTGGCCCATAATTCCTGGATTTAATAGCTTTTTCATACATAGTAGAATTGATTGGTATTTATAAGAAATTCTTATCCCCAACTTGGGTAAGGAACTGATATTCCAATACTGGATCACAATGCACTGCAAAGCATAACAGGCAAAAATTACTATTTTTTAAGTGATTCAGCATAAAAAAATACACTTAATTATGCTCAATATTAACTTATTAAAATAATATCAAAATAAAACATTCTGAAAATACTTTGATAGTGTATTCTAAAACCATCATTAAAATCAACTAAAATTGTAATAAAGGAATATTAATCAGAAGATTTTTAATTGTTAGACTGCTAGAGAAACTAGAATTTATTTATAGCTTATCTTAGAAAGTATAACCATTTCATTATCTCTTTTGGCCTTTCTGTAAGCAAAATTGGATGCCCCAGTAGTCTCATAAGTGACTTTTGTACACTCTACCTTAGTTTCCCTTTTCTCCATGAAAATAATACAGATTTTACTTTTTTTCTACATATGAAATGATAGCCACGCTCTGAAACGCTAGATACTAATGGTTTGCAGTTTAGTAGTAACATGCACCAGGCTAACCTCTACCACTAAATTATGAATTTAGTTTGATAGCCACTACATTTCTCACTCAGGTGGTCTCTGGTGGATGGGGGAGAAGCCTTCAGACTTGACATCAGAAAATGTTTGTGAGCATTTTAAACATATTTTACATGAATTATTCTAATATAAGGAAGTTATACAATTATCATCCACTGGTATAACAAATAAAGTGGGCTTCACATTAATGAGAAAATGTAGTATCTTCATGAAAGCCTTTCAGGGGACAATGATAGAAATGTTCCTTGACTGTACAGAGCTGAAGTTAATAAAAGCCTGACCTAAAGTTTTTTTAAATGTTGTATTTGAAGGCAATGAACACCGTTATTATACATGGTGTAGTTTTGCTGTGTGACCTCAGGTTTCTAATTACTCCTTCAGCAGCGTGTGCAAATTCTTGGAGGGTCCATATACTGTCATTTCATATTGTGAATTTTTGTTTGGACATTACCTTTTAGGGAGCAAAAGTATTCTTGATTTTGATTAAGAGCCTTTGGTTTTGGCCGCGCGTGGTGGCTCAAGCCTGTAATCCCAGCACTTTGGGAGGCTGACGCGGGTGGATCACGAGGTCAGGAGATCAAGGCCATCCTGGCTAACACAGTGAAACCCCATCTCTGCTAAAAATACAAAAAATTAGCCGGGCATGGTGGCGGCGCCTGTAGTCCCAGCTACTCGGGAGGCTGAGGCAGGAGAATGGCCTGAACCCGGGAGGCGGAGCTTGCAGTGAGCTGAGATTGCTCCACTGCACTCCAGCCCAGGCGACAGAGCGAGACTCTGTATCAAAAAAAAAAACAGAGCTCTCGGTTTTAAGATTTTTTCCTTTTTGTCTGAGTCCACAGGCTTTACACATCAGGGAGTATAATTTTAGGGAATGATTGTGCAGTACCAAAGCCATAGGTTTTCTTAGGATTTGACATATTTAAGAATAAGGTTAGATTTATTTCGCTACAGAAATTTACCAAGGACATGTAAGATTTTATTTTGGTATTGAGGAAACATTCTTCAAAAAATTATTTTAATTATGCATTTAATAAAACTGAAATAGAAAAGTAAGGAGACTTTTTAAAATATATGCATTTTATTACCATAGTTAAAATATGTGACAACGGTGAAGTAGTACATGAGACCACAGCAAGATGTTTCCCAAGGCACTTGGAAATAAGTTTCTCTGACAGTTAAATACTAAAATGGATCAGAGAAGGCAATGCAGCCCTGTCTAGTATATCCTAATATTCTCAGGCAATCGGGGTTTTCCTAAAACTTCACTGGACGCCTGAAGGAGGAGGGAACTTGGACTTAAATGGAAGCATGAGCAAGCGAGTCACAGTGCCCAACCTCGGCAACATCTGCCTGTTTTCCACAGGAGAGGGTGCAACATCAGGAACATTCATTTGTCGGGTCTGCCTGTTCAATCCTGCCATGGATATGGGCACACTGGTTCTAGTGTAGGGGTTATTCCTAATCATGTAACTAACTATGAGGCCCATCCATTAAGTTGAGCAAACTGGAGCAGCTGCTCTTATGCTGAGCTTGGCAGGTGTGGTGGCAGGAGTTATAGGGGATGTACATTTCACTCTTGTTTTCTAAATATGATTACAATTCAGTTTTTAAAATTTTGTCTTTAATGATATCCCAAGGACATCTGTGACAGCTGCTGGCAATTTCAGCAGCCTCCTTCAAATGAAGTTATGGTAGCGATCTTAACTGGTCGACTTGCCCCAAGCTCAGGGCCTTTCCCATCGCCTTTGTTCTGATTCTTTGCTTGTTCAGGCAATTATCTAATAATTCACTTCCTGTGTTGGTTTCCTGTGAAGCCAGAAAATATTTCCCAATCCGCTTGATGGTAAACGAATATGCTGACATTCTGGTTTTACGTATGTGAGAGGTGGGGAAGCTTAACATTAAGTAGCATCTCATCTCCATGATGATCAGCTGAGATACTGATGGCAGTGATGGAGCCAAGAACAGATCCTGGACAGAGGTTAACCCATCCGCCTTGCAGTGGCAGCAGGTGTCCCTAAATTTTCATGTACTCCTTTCATAATATAAATGTGTTACTAAGAAACAGCTTTCCAGCCAGAGACTGTGTTTCCCAGCCACTGTTAGATCAGCAGGCCTTTCTCTTGACAGAATATAGTAAGAAGTGGTCGCCTTTTGTATATGAAGAATTAAATTACTGACCTTGGGAAGAAAATTTAGATAGTAGCTCATTTAATCTATTATTATTTTCTTTGAGGCAAAACCTCTAACAAATACTTGAAAAATTTAAAGGGTCATATACTTTCCTTTCCTGTGAGTGAGGAGCTATGAGTGATGTGTTGAAGAGTCAGAAGCATTGTGTTCCAATTTCAGCTAAGTCTCTAATAAGCAGTATGATCTGGCCCTAGTCAGTTAACATCTGTGGTTCTTATAGTTTTGCCTGTAAAGTGTGAAGATTTAGTTTCTTTCAAATAAAATATTTTATCAATAGGTTAATATAATCTTGCAGGTCTGAAACGTTTTCCTTTTTAAAATATTATTGAGCTCTTCATGTCAGGTTCTAGGCTAAGTGCATCACACATATCTGATCACCCCATGAAGCATATTTCATTTTATGGATGACAGAAGGGAGGTGTTGAGAGTGGATGTCAGTTGATCAAAGCTAGGAGGCAGCAGAGTTGAGATTTATGCTCTTGTCTGCCCAACTCCATGCCCCATACTGTTAATCATTATGTTGTGTTCCTCAGATTTGGCACATATTATAAGAGGGTTTTTTAATCCCTCTTGATTTGGAGCATGTTTTACTTTCTACGGGGTGATTTCTTTCTTCCATCCTTATACTTTCTCTGTTTTCTAAAACCTGTGGAATTGAAAGAACTTTTGTACTACCATTTGTTTCATTCTATAAACAGTCCCAGATCATTTGAAACCCACATCTTTTTTGAAACTCGATGTACTAGTTTAGTGTTCAGTTTTTTCTTCTCAGCATACTCTTCTGTGCTTTCTTTGTGTGAAGATGGCAAAAAAAATGGAACTTTTAATGTTATTGAACATTCTCACAAATTAGCTTGGTTAAAGGAAAGAATCTTGGCTTAGGATTTAGGAGGTGCAAGTTCTAGTTCTTTCTCTGAAATTTACTGTGGAACAAATAATACTATTTTGCTATATTAAGTTTTTGAAGAGTAAAAGATCAAATATGTGAAAAGCATTTAGGATCACAGAAACAAAGTTTTTCTGTGTGACTGCTGAATCATAATAGCTGCAGTGGATTATTGGAACCAGAATTAAAGCAAAATAATTTGGGGCCTATTGTTGCTTTACGAAGATCTGCTTAAGGTAATTATAATTCATAATTCATGTGGCTTGGCCTACACGTAATGCTAAACTTGGATTGCTGAATAATATATATAGGCAGAGAGATGATCAAATTGCTAACTGAATTACAGCAGTAACAGCGTGATTTTTTTTTTTTTTAAAGACAAGGTCTCACTGTGTCACCCAGGCTGAAGTGCAGTGGCACAATTATAGCTCACTGCAGCCTCGAACTCCTGGGCTCAAGCAATCCTCCTGCTTCAGCCTCCCGAGTAGCTGGAACTACAGGCACACGCCACCACATGTGGCTAATTTTTTTATTATTTTATTTTATTTTTGTGGATATGGAGTCTCACTATGTTGACCAGGCTGGTCTCAAACTCCTGACCTCAGCTGATCCTCCTACCTCATAGATTTAGGAATGTTTTACTGTCCAAGTTGTGTGACATAAGACAAATGAATGGGAAGAAAAGGTGGATCATGAAAGTTGTAGACTTAGAAGAGGAAAAAGAGAATTTCAGGGGACATGACGCTCAATAGAATCATTCAGAAACAGCCTGAGAACTGAATTGTAGATAAGCTACTTATTAGTAGCATCAGCTGCTGAGAGTCGCTGGTAATTTTGCCATGTTGAAAATGCTATGCCCTTGAACTGGGCCAAGTGAAACTTAAAGATTTAAAGGGGCTGGAAGTGCTCTGCTGTCTCTGAAACACAATGAAATAGAGGGTGAATAGCTTGAGAGATCATCCATAAACATCTCAAAGTTCAGACTTATTTCTCCAGGACAGAAGGCACATTTCAAGATAGTGTGTGTGTTTGTGTTTGTATTTGTTTCATAGTGTTGAAAGTGGGAGAGTTGAGGCTGATCATTTCTGTAAACTCATTAGCCTTTAATGCCCTTTGTTTCAGTAAGCATTTTTGACATCTCTCAAACTATAGTTATTTGGGTACTACCTTCAACAATTTTTGCCATATTCATTTGCTTTTTTTAACTTTTAAGTTTAAATAATTTTAAACAGGAGTTTTGCATATCTGTTGAAATCTCAGGTTTGATATGGTATAGTTTTTCATAATGTACATTAAAATAAGTACATAAAATTAACATAAAGCCTGTCCATTTTTGGTCCATCCAAAATTATTTTGAAATACTCCTTTCATTTAATTTTGGCTCTTTGTACAGTGAGCACACACAATGTCTAGAGTGGAAAGTCAAAGAGAAAACTCAATGACTGGAAATAGAGATTTTTCAGTGAAATTTTCTAGACAGATTTAAAATGATGGATGAGTATTACTTCCTCTTTTAGGTTACCAGCCTAAAACAAGTTTGGGTTAGAGTTTAGTTAGGTTTAATTTCTTTTCTTTTTAAACTAGTGGATAGTTTTTAGGCTACATAAGTTTCTAGGCTTCATACGTGTTTTCTCCCATTAGTTTCCTAGAGGGACTTTTTTTCTGGAAAGTTCCAAACTTGCCTTGGCTTTAAATAAGGGGGAACAAAGTTTCTCCATGCTTATTTTAGTGATGAGGTCTGCTCTACCAACTCCTAAGCCCAGGGGTTTAGTTCAGCGCAGCCAGCATGCTGCCTTTTAGTTTAGTTTAGTTTAGTTTAGTTTAGTTTAGTTTTGTTTTGTTTTGTTTTGTTTTGAGACGGAGTTTAGCTCTGTCACCCAGGCTGGAGTGCAGTGGCCGGATCTCAGCTCACTGCAAACTCCGCCTCCCGGGTTTACGCCATTCTCCTGCCTCAGCCTCCCGAGTAGCTGGGACTACAGGCGCCCGCCACCTCGCCCGGCTAGTTTCTTGTTTTTTTTTTTTAGTAGAGACGGGGTTTCACCGTGTTAGCCAGGATGGTCTCGATCTCCTGACCTCGTGATCCGCCCATCTCAGCCTCCCAAAGTGCTGGGATTACAGGCTTGAGCCACCGCCCCCGGCCACATGCTGCCTTTTAAATGCCAGATTCAGTGCTAAGCTCCATGATACATAGAGGAAGAAGGTTCCCACCTTCTGTGAGGCATTCCATGTAAACAACTGAAATAGTCCCGTGTGATATAGGTATGTGTCAGATACAGGAGAGATCAACTCTTTGGGTGAATCAACAAAAGCCTTAATAGCTGGGAGAGCATTGGGGGCTGGGCACACTGAGTGGGGCATGGGGAAGGTAGTACACCATTTGTGGTATTGAGAATGCCACAGTTCTTTCTCCTCAGTCTTCACAGATGATTGTTCTGCAGAATCTCTGTGGGTTCTGCATTGGCTAACGTGGTATTCTGACCGAAATTAATATTTTAAATGTACAGTAATGCACAACTTTGCTGCTCTGACTCCCTTGCACGAGTTCGAAGTAATAGCTACGAACCTTCAATAACAGTTGGCATGTTGAGATGGCATCCTTCACAAAACAACATCTTAATGAGGTTCTGTGCTTCAGAATCAGCTTTTCTGGTTTAAATATATTCAGGCATATCCTACGTAACTGGAAGCACTGTGGCAGAAGTGGCAGGGGTCATATTGTGAGTTTTGCTGAGTTAGGCATGTAGGCCCCGCAGTGTGAGGGCCTCTTTGGAGCAGTCCTGAATATACAGTGATTCTGTGCCTGGGTGGGAGTGTGGTTGCACAGGGGAGGAGAAAGAACATGATGAATTAACCTTACCCACATTTGAGGAAGTTTGTACAGAATGTGAGATGGAAAATTTCTAGTTTCCATGTATTAATACCTTCTTACCCATATGCTCATAGCGGGAGCCACTCCCCTATCCACCTGAGCTCCCACACATTCAAAAGCCGGTAGTTGAGGGATCTTTCATTGCATATATGTTGGGTGTGGGGGGGGGGGTTCAATTAAAGCAGAAAGTGTCTAAAAAACCCCCACAGTGTTGATTGCATTGATGAGAGCATTCAGACTTAGACTTTTAGGGACTTAATATATACAGGATTTTTTTTTTTTTAATCTTAGCAGTATATTATTCTCTTTCTTTTTTTTGAGACAGAGTCTCGCTCTGTCGCCCAGGCTGGAGTGCAGTGGCGGATCTCGGCTCACCGCAACCTCCGCCTCCCGGGTTCAAGTGATTCCTGCATCAACCTCCAGAGTAGCTGGGATTACAGGCACCCCCCACCACGCCCGGCTAATTTTTGTATTTTTAGTAGAGACGGGGTTTCGCCATGTTGGCCAGGATGGTCTTCAACTCCTGACCTCAAGTGATCTGCCCGCCTCCACCTCCCAAAGTCCTGGGATTACAGACATGAGCCACCGTGCCTCTCCGGTATATTGTTCTCTAAATGGAGCAAGGAATAAACCCCTGGGGGGACTGAGCATTACCTCAGACCCAGCCATTTCTCTGTGCTGCCAGAGACCACACCCCTCCTCAGGCATAACCACAGAGGACTATTTCTTTTGGCTGGGTCTCTGACCTTGAAGGATCCAGCCTGCCAGCCGCCTTGAGACTTTGGGTGCTAGACATAATACTGGCAGAGTCCAAGAGTTATTTCTATTTCATATGTTTTATTTAGTACGGCTATATTAATTTTTTATTCATCAGAAGTTCTGCTCTTGAAATAAATGTAAAACGTTTTACAAAACCACTGCCACTGAGTTTCACATATATGTAGAAATATAAAAAACTCCAGAATAAGGTAGCACCCTCAAATGATGCCTCATTGCCTTTTTCGTGGAAACACACACAGCAAGTTGAAAATGTAGATTGATCTTCCGTATCTGTTAAATTATTAGTTTTTCTCCTTCTGAATATGATGAGGCAGTTTTTCCTTGGAAAAACAGTTTGTGTTCAGCTTGGGTGGTTGATTTTCCACCATCAGTTTCTCCCTTTAATAATTGAAAACCACTGTTCATTATTTACATAAAACTGTCTTTTTCTGGTCTGCTTTCTATAACCTTTCCCCTCTTAAGAATTTTAAGAATTCCCTGACTTTCCTCTGGGGGATTTTCTGCCTGCTTTATCCCAGATGTGGGACATTGACTAGGCTGAGGTTTTGGGGAATTTTTTTTTTTTTTTTTTTAGTGTTTCTACATTTGAAAGACGTTCTTTTAACCAGTGCACAAATCTGCCACTGAAAAAAGGGGCTTTGAAGAAAAATCAAGTAGTTAAGAAAATATGTGAACTTTGTTTACATTTCTCACTTATTGAATGACACCAAAATCCCATATGCCAAATGAAAAAGTAGACAGTAGTTTCAGATAATAAGGGGAAAATACACCCATGTTATTTCAGCCTTTTAATTCTGGGATTTTATTCTCTGAATGAAGGCATGTCAGTTTCTGGTCCCAGTGGCGCTGTGTTTGGTCTTTAATACGTGCTTGCTGATGTCAGCTGAGGAAATACAGGGGCTTGGTAGATGGTTACATGGCCTTTGTCTTCTCTCTTTCTACCTTCTGCTCACATAAAGAGGATATTTAACCTTTTTCATAATATTTTGTCTGCTTGCAGTTTTACAGATGTATTGATCCTAATCCCTGGTTCAGAAATGTTAGGAAAAGGAGATAAGTTACAGTGAAAGAGGCTGTAGTAAGAAATACAGGATTTTCTGGTTTTTTGTAATGTCTACTCAGATTCCCGGATGATTGTTCATTACCAGCTTTTGGTTATTGTGGTTTATGTATTAATGTCTTAAAAAAATACAGTCTAATTTTTTTTCATGATACTATGTGCGAAGAATACCAAGAATAATTTTTTCCTTACTTGAACAAATATTATACATTTTCCCTAAGTCCAAAATTCCGTTTTCCATGATGAACACAATTCTGATGTAGTATGTTTAACTCTATAAAATCAGAACTTGTTTTAGTTATTTTCTTCCTAATTACATTTTTTTGTTGTATTTTTAAAAATCTAAATTCATAAGCTTTATTTTCAAATATGGTTTCTACCTCTCATATGTTTCCACACTTGTGCCATGTTCCCTTGGCTGACAGATGCTTTTTTCCTTTTTATCTCGTGTAGGATCTTTCGAAGATGGTTTGGCTGCCTTGGAGATTTGGAGATCTGATGCCACGATGAGGACTCACACACGGGGGGCTCCCAGTGTGTTTTTCATATATTTGCTTTGCTTTGTGTCAGCCTACATCACCGACGAGAACCCAGAAGTCATGATTCCCTTCACCAATGCCAACTATGACAGCCATCCCATGCTGTACTTCTCTAGGACAGAAGTGGCAGAGCTGCAGCGCAGGGCTGCCAGCTCGCACGAGCACATTGCAGCCCGCCTCACGGAGGCTGTGCACACAATGCTGTCCAGCCCCTTGGAATACCTCCCTCCCTGGGATCCCAAGGACTACAGTGCCCGCTGGAATGAAATTTATGGAAACAACTTAGGTGCCTTGGCAATGTTTTGTGTGCTGTATCCTGAGAACATTGAAGCCCGAGACATGGCCAAAGACTACATGGAGAGGATGGCAGCGCAGCCTAGTTGGTAGATTTTTGTCTTTTCTTCTTACTGTAGTAACTCTGCATTAGAAAGAAACAAATCCATATGAAATCTCAGAGGCCAGATCTTCATATACCTCTTTGTGTATGTGTGTGGGGGGAGGTGTTATTTGTGTTGCCAGTCTTATGAATGGCCCTTAGTTTCAAAAGATGTAGTAACTTCTATGTTTAAAGTTAGAGGGAAAATATTTAGATGCAGCCTAATCTAAAGAAAAACTGATTTGTGGAATTGATTAAAGAGTATCATTTTGATTGTTGAGAATTCTTTCCTCCATATTCAACATGCATATATTACTATCATCTGGTGTTAGGTTTGATTGACCCCAAGTGGTTAAAACATTTTTCAGCAAGACATTTCTAGTAATTAAGACTTAGTTGCATTTTATGATTGTAAGGAACTAAAGGTGAATGGGATGGGACTGACTGGCAATTTATAAACACATCCCCTCCAATAACCAGCAGATTTCTGAGACCTGTAGGAAAACCAACATTATTGTGTAATTGTGTGAGGAATTCTAATTACATGATAATTTAGTTTCAGAAGTTTAAGATTTGAGAACAAATTCCTGTCTTTTTGATTAGCTTAATTTTATTTTATTAATTTATAATTAATGCTTAATATGCTTCCAAACAGATATGTGATAAGTTGATTAAACAAGGGATTCTACAGATGTTTTTACTCATGCAGTTTTTAATTATATGTTTATGGTTCAGTTGCAATAAAAGAATTTATAGATTGTATGAAATATTTTTTTAAAAATTATGTAAGCTGCCTCTTGTCATAGGACTAGAGAGAGTTCATTTTAAATGCTTAGAAAAATCTGTAAATGCACCTAATGCTATGATGAATTACATCTTAACATATCACAGGGGTGAAGGATGGTGGTTTGCAAGCTTTCCGATAAATTTCTGGAATTTTGTAATGAAAAGTATTATGCAAGAGTTGGCATTATCCATATCGGAGCTGATATTTTAGGCCTGTTGCTAAGTATATGTAGTCATTTTGAAGTTTACAATATTGTAGGTTGAAAAGAAATTTTTATTTGATTCATTTAAAAGCTTAGCCATGTATGTAGTTGTTTCTAACTTTGACTGACATTAACTGATCTTATTCTATTCTTGACACCAAGAAAGAAAAGATGTATGAAAACTTTTCTGATATTTGAATTACCAGATTACATTATCAAGTGCTACAGTAACCCACTAATTGATTTGTTCAATTACTTAGTTTAAAATGGCAACCATATTGACATTATTTAGAAAGAAACCTTTGTCATCTAGAAGGGTACTTTCTCTTTAAAGTCTTTTTTGTTTTAGATTAAGTGAATTTTGGCAAATTAAGAAATCGATGTAAATATTCCAGAGATAGTGCCTATAGAGAACCATGTATTTAATCCCACAAGAAAGTAATGGATGGTGAAATACCATTTTTGATGGAGATTGTTTAGCACAATATAGTAATATTATGAGAATTGTACAAGACTAGTATAATTTTCTCATTATAATGTAAAATATTCGGATATATAAATACCAACGAATGGATGCTGCCATCAAGATGAGACTCCTTCTATGATAAGAGAAATAAATAACTTAAAAGAAATATTATAATTTTTACATAGTTTCCACAAGTCCAGATTTATTGATCCCTGGAGGTATATAGAAATTTACTAGGAGTCTAGCACTTTATTCATGGCAATATTGATAGAAATAGGTATAACTCTAGGCCATTAACTAAAAGCCAATTTTTGACTTAATAGAGCTGAACAGTTGACTTCTTTCTCTTGACCTTCAAGGTAAAATCTTGAGAATTTACGCTTACATCTGGTTTCTAGTTCCAAAAGTGATCTTGAATTAGAAAGTTGAACTACTTGAGCATTTTGTTTTGGCAGGTACTATTATTAAGTTGTATTGTTTAATGACTTCACAGAAATTTTAACTTCTTAAAAACTACCACACCCAACCCTTAGACTTTTAAACTTTCATTTAGATTTGTGGTTGAGCACAATTACGACACAATTATGTGTTGTAATAATTTAAAACAATGTTCAGTGATTTTATAGTTCAACTACCTCTGTTTTAATTGCGCCATTAAATCATGTCCTCAGTACGTACCAAGAAGTATACAATGAGTATTGTCATTATCTTAGGATGTAGTTCGCCTATATTTGATTTCAGAAAAAAACCCAAATAACTAGCTGTTATTTACAGAAGAGATCAATAATTAATATTATGAAAGTTAAAAAAAAAAAAACTTTCTACAATAGCTTCATCAGGCTGAATGCATTTGCCTTTTTCTTTGAAGAGCATTTCTACTCTTTTGAAAGCCAGTTACTAAATTATGTTCATTCACTGATTCATTTGATCAACAAACATTTATTGAGCATCTACTGTGTATCAAGCACTGTGCTAGGGTGCTGGGGATTCAAAGATGAAGAAATAGCCCAGTAATTTTATAATGTTTACCTAGGGCAAAGGTTGCAAACATTGGGTTCTTAAAGCCTAAGCTAGGAGTATTTTCTCTGCTTAGAATTGAGTGTGTGGATCATTTCCACACACTAAGGAGTTTCCTTAGTTTTCATTCATGACTTAAACATTTGTATCATGCTGCACTCTAATGTGGTAGAAAAGCACCAACTCTGGAGTCACACTGCCTTTGAATCCCAGCTCCCTCACTCTTCAGCTGTGTTAATTCTCTTAATTAGTTAACTTTTCAGATTAATTTTCTTAATTTGCGTGAGCATTAGTGTCCTGATGTATAATGTGGCAGTAACAACCCTATCTACCTTATAGGGTTGCTAGGAGGATTAAGCGCAATAATCAATGTAAAGTACTTAGCACAGTTCTTGTCACATAGTAAGCCCTCAGTAAATGAGAATAATGACGATAATGGTAATTATTGATGCTGTTATTTTATCTACCTAGTACTTAGCCCCTGTTTGGTTTGTAATTTGGTATATGTAGACTCCAAGGAAATAGTATCCATTTGGGATTTTACTAATCTTAATTGCTCTCAAAACTAGAACATCTGTTTAACTCATAAAATTTTCCCCTTGGCTTTGTTCCATTAAAACTTTCATTGATGCTCCCCTGGGCCCTTTTTAAAATGTATACAAGAATCTAATGTTAACACCAATGAGGAAGGTTTAGAGGAAAGTAACAATGATATGTCATTTGTCTGGTGTTAAAAAGAAGTACCTGTGAGATATACATGCATACAGATTTATTAATGGGGTTCATTTTATTTGAATATCTAGTAAATAAAGAGGTTAAAGTTCACATCTATAGATTCACTTAAGCATCCTGAAGAAGAAAGGTTAAATGGAAAATATTCAATTGTACTCTGTCCGTCTAATATCCTACAAAGTAGAACAGGAATCTCATAGATTTATAATGATACTGGTGGTTGAAAAATAGCAGCAAGCATTTTTATTGTGTGTGTCTCTGAGTGTCCAGACGGTTGGGCACCGCAGAATGATGAGACTAATCTATGTGCTATATCTGCTTTTTCAGAGGTGCTTGCATCCTCTCTCAGAAGCCCTGCCCCGTTTCTCTCCCTTTTGCTAGGGAACACACATTCTTCATTACAGTAAAAGTAACAGAGTAATTTAAGCTTGTGCTGAACTTAGTTTTAAAAATAAAATATAAAAATATATTATTTTAATCCAATATATAATGGCAAAATAGTATTAATTAAAAAATTACAATGCCAAAGATATCACCAATAATGTCTTTGTTTTTATGCTTTTAATTAAGTCTTTTTCCCTCTATAAATCTTGCCTTCCAAATGAAAGCTAGAATTTAAGTTGCAGTTGGCTCAGTGTTATATAAAAGCTTTATTAGAACTTAACATGCACTACTTTTAGAAAGCTTTAATGAACTAAGATCATAAATCTAGGGCTGGAAACAATGGAAATATTTTCTCATACTTAAAGTGAGTTCACTATTTTTGAAATAGTATCACCTAGTTATAAAACGTACAAGTTCTGTATATGCCAATTGGCATAGGGGGCTATCCTCATTATTAATGGTTGCTTTCTGCATTCAATCCTTAGATAGTTGAAAAAAAAAAAAACAGCAGAATTCTAAATAACTGAAAATCATCCTTCAGTTTTTCTTTTCTCAAGAGCCTAAATGATAAGGTAGGAAAATAATAAAAACAGTGCTTAGTAGAGATTTAAAACGGATTTTTAAAAAATCAGTTTTCAGGATTTTGGGGGGTCAGCACATATTATTCTACTTTTCTAAAATTTTCATTACTTATTTCTACTATAACTTTTCCCTTAGAAGATTAAGGAAGCATAAAATACTATGCTTCAAATTAGAAGTAGCTGAGAAAGAAAAGAGGGGGGAAAAGACTGGAGACATTGACTAGACAAGGAATGCAACAATTGATAAAAGGCATCTGAAATGCACCATGAGTGGGCCACAAGTGGACACTGAGAGGTTTTGTTTGTTTATTGGTTGGTTGGTTTTAGCAGCAAAGAAAGTAGGCTTAGTCAGTTTTGAAGTTTACAGTGACCATGGGATCAGTTACTTTGTAGAACTGACTACTCTTGGCCCAAGGATCAGAAGGAAGTTTCCCGTAGGGCTTTTATGAAGAACCCTTGCAGCCTTCTCATCCTTGCAGTGCATGTATGATGAATTGCACAGTGTTATTTCTTTACACCAGACTGACCTAAGAGTGGGACCATGCCTCTTTTGCTCATGTGTGTATCCCTTGATAGAGGATCTCCAAAGCAAAGTTTACAAAAACCTTGATCAGGGAGGGAGTGGGGGTGGTGAAAAGGATGGATATATGGGTTAGTCCACGCCACTTTTTTCCTAATCTAGCTTAATCCTTTGGTAGATTTTGCATGTGTAGAAAAATGAAATGGCTGCATGTCCACCAGGCAGCATCCCTATACATTGTCTTAGCCAAGCTCTTGGTAGATGGGTTGCTATGAGCTTAACATTATACTCCTCAGCAAATTCGTAGTGATTTTCCAGAGCTAAAAACAAAACAAACAAAATGTACTCAAATAATTATCGGAAAACACTACAGATCCTGAATCACTTAAGAAAGGTGCAGTTAAGTTTACCATATTTCACTTAATAATATGGGAAGATGAATGCATTTAAAAGAGATTTAGGATAGGATTGTAACTGAAGCACTTACTGTTCAAGCCCTCGTTAATAACATAGAATTATCCAGCATCCATTTCCAAGCAGCAGGCTTTTTGCGGCTCCTTGTTTTAATTTGTAAACCCTGAGGAACAGGTCTGCCCCAGTGGTCTTTGGATCTGTCCTTGCATCTTGGCTCTGCCATTGTGTTAGCCACATGTCCTTTGACAGGTTCCTTACACTCTGTAAACTTGGTTCTTCATCTGTAAAATATGAATTATTCCTCCCACACAAGGTCATCCCAAGGATTGAATGAAGTAATGCATATAAAGCTCGTAGCATTATGTGCCTGGCACATAGTTTTACTAAAAAGTTTGTTATTATTACCCAGAAATAGGTACGAATATATAACTTTATTCTTGCTAAGTTTCTTGGCACACAGTACTCCATTTTACCTATGTTGTCACTCTGGAGTTGTGTTTTTGAAAAGTATTTGTTGTGACTCATTAGTTCTCTCTTTCTTTATAGTATTTTTCCTTACTTATCATCAGACAGAAAATAAATCACAGAGGAAAGAAATTACTTCACTCTTGCATTGGAGCCAGTTAGCTACAGGAAATCAGGAGAACTGGTGAGGGAAACAAAGAAAGTTGAACTTTTGGACAGAGAAGTAATTGTGTTTTTACTGAGTATTAAATTCTTGCCTGTGATTGCAAACTTCTGGATGGTGTCATCTGAGGGTGCATTTGCAAAAATAAAATATAATTATAAAATATAAAGAGAGGAAAAAAGAAAAATCTCCAGCATGTTGAAATTAACCAGTTTCATTGCTGTACGTATGAAAATGAGGAGTGTGCCTGCCTTGCTCAGCGTTGCCTGCTGGGCTTCAAATGCAGTTCTCTGCAGCTGTTTCTTGGGTTTTTTACTTCTCAAAATTGCAATTTAAGACTGAGAATCAAAAGCCGGGAGGATGTAGCTGGGCCTCAACATGTGGAGCCACAGCCCTGTGAGTAAAAAGATCAGGTTTTCTTCTCATGACCTTACAGTGAGGAAGGCTGGCCGGCTTAGCCCAGAACGCACCTGGAACCCATTAAAGTGGACTCGTGGAGACAAATGCTGGGCTGTCAGAAAACCCAGCCCCTAATTCCCCTGGCTTTTTCTCATTCATGTTTTTTCCTTTCTCTTACCCTTCCCCCTCACTCTTTCTGCCTCTCTTTTTCTCTGTTCTTTTCATTCTGTGACGTAAGGGAAGCTATTCCCTTTTATCCTGCTGCAGAGACTTAAAAATATTATAAAAGGGTAAAATAACTTATGAGGCTTTTTACAACAATCAGATTCTTTAAATTTTACAGAAACACACAGCCATTGGGAATTCACTTCTTGAATGCCGTTTATTAAACAGGTTGTTGCCATCATTGTTACAAATGGATTCTTGGGCAGGAATCAAGGTCAGGTGCTCTGTGGTGGGAGGAAGCAGATGAAGAGGAGCCGAGGGAGAGGCATAGGCAGGTGTGCAGATTAGCTGAGCAGCCCGGTTAGAGTGCCATTGGACAGTTGTGTGGTGCACAATCACACCCTAAATAGGATGTTCTGCTCACCTAAACTGTCAGCGCTTAACTAATTTAGACTCTTCCCCATCTATTTCAAATGCAGGTGAAGATAAAGTTATTCTAATAATGCTTCTCTCTAACAATAACTTTAAAAATGTTATGACAGTTATAAATCATACATGATTGAAAGGAAATCCGAAGTTAATTTTCTTTATAGGATTTGTTTATTGACTCTTAAGATTCAGTATTGGTATGACCCTCAAGTCATCTCTGTGATGAGTGACTCACTTGCTCGCCTACCTCCCACCCTTTCAGTGTCATTTGATACCTTTTTAAATGGAACATGGGCAGGCTTTCAGACTTGTCAGAGGGAACTGTGTGCTCAAGGCCAGAGGAGTTCTCATCCCTCTTTAATTGGGGTGTAAATCAGTGTCCCTCATCCCATATGAACAAAGGCAACATGAATATATTAAGTTCCATGTAGTCTTTACAATCTGGTCTTAAATTTTTCTAATATAAAAATCTGGCAAGCATGATGTTTGAATTTTGTGCACGTCTTGCCTCATATCATAAGGGAAAATGTTAGCTGGCAAGTACCGCATGTATGTCTGTATTCTTCATTGATACTTCATAATCACTTTTTAAAAGTTGGCTTTATCTTTTGGATGAAATATTCATGCCTAACACCCCTTAAGATGTGGGGTCTTGCTGACATTAACTTCTTGCTAATGCTCTATAGATATATAATAACTTGAGAGTAATAATGACACATACACGCTCATGCAGCCCTTTATAAAGCCGGGGAGTTTCCTTTTACCTTAGGTATCTTAAGAATGGCTTTTTTACCTCTTCGTCTCCTGCCATGTCCATTAAGGGAACACATTTCAGCCACACTTACCACAGTCTCTCTCATCCATCTTTCCTTTTCCTTTCCAGTGTTAACATGCTAGTTCTGGAGGAGATACCATACTCGGGGCCAGATCATTGCTTATCCCACATAAGCCTGTGGTTTAGAAAGCTTTGTGTTTAGGATGACTTGGAAGGGATGACTCAGGAAAAAAGAAACTGGTTAGAAGCTTATAATATTAGTGTAGGAGGGAAATGAAGACCACAGTTAAAACAGTGAGAGTGGGGAGAAGAAAGCATAAATTTAAGAGACATCTAAGACTGAAAATCTACAAAGAGATTGATTAGATATAGGACACTCTTTCTCAAAGTGTGAGGCTTTCAGCATATTGGGTATCCTTAAAAAGACAGATTCTTGAGTTTCGCCCAGACTCACTGAATCGTGTCTTCTTGGAGTAGGCCACAGAACCTGTATTTTTAGCAAGTCCCCCAAATGATTCTTAGATGTACTAAAACTTAAATTGTAAGGGAGAGGGAGGCATAATGATGGCCCTGGGTGACTGGTTGCATCTTGATACCCAAATGAGATGGAGAATATGGGGAGGAGAGAGTGGTTTGTGGGAGGGAAAAGATGGTTCACTTTTTTACATGTCTTTTTGTATCACTCTATTTCTTCTATCTACCTTATTTGTCTCACTTTGTTGATATTACCAACTGTGTGGACAGATGACTTTCAAAGTTCTCTGTCCCTATTACATTGCAAGGGCTTATAGATACCCTTAGCAGGTATCTTGGTGTATAGTTATTACTGTAACTTTTAGGACCTCCTGGCCATGTCTGCTCATTCTTACAAATTCACCATCTTCCACTTCTGCTTGTTCTGTGGCTTCTGCACTGCTGCTACTATGCTCGTTATTTACCCGTAGTCATTTTTCTCTTCCCTCTCCTTGCTCTGTTCTTCACTCTTGCTACTCTATGAATGCATTTTGCTGTTGGTGATTCTGTTATTTTTGAATGTAAGTGAACTCTTCAGAAAAAAGTACCTTTGATAAACAAAAAAGATCAGTCTATTGTCACCCATCCAGAGCTTAGAGATTTTTTACTTTTTTTCCTAGAATTTTGTGATTTTTATTGTTTTAAAGCTTTTAACTGATAGGTATATGTGTGGTCTTCCCAGTGGTCCAGTGGACCATGTGGCACTGGTATTTTCAACTCTGCCTTCAGTTTGGGCAGTAATGAGTTTACAGACCAGCCCTGATCTGGCCTTTCTGCCTAAAAGTATGCCAGACTCATTTATACCTTGTCTTCCACCTTTCTCTCCAACCCTATCCAGACAGTATGATCCACCTTAACTTCTTCCACCATTACATGTTCTCTAGCCCCTCATCCATCTCAATTCCTATAGTTACTTTTTATTTAATTCATTGGTTTGCAGTCGTAACTAGGTTGTCTGGTTTTCTGACCAGGAGTGTACATCTTGTAGATTCAGCTCCAAAGAACCTTCTTTCTAGAAACCTTCCAGACTCCATGTTCTATACCTGCCCTCCAGTATGATTCATATGTTCCAAGGAACCCACGCAAAACTGTTATAGGTTGTTTTGCCTGCACTACAATTCTTGGTTTATTTGTCTTCCTTACTGGCACATGAGCTTATTGAGGGTAGCCCCAGCATTTTTGGTGGTTCTAGGAGCCACATATGGTATACCTGCCACAAAGACACTAACTAATTATATTGAATGAATGGATGGATGAATGAATGAATGATCTGTCTTATTTTTATTGAGAGTCTAAGCTTACTGAGAGCAGAAATCCTGGATCTGTATACAACTTTGAAATTGATTTGGTGCCCTGTATACTGTGGCTGCTCATATTTATCTGGTCTCACTTTCACTCTGAAGACCTGCCTGTCATCAGCCGTTTGTCTGTCGGCCTGTAATCACAGAGACACTTTACCTTTGACCTACTTGGAGGCCAGTAGGAAGAATGTCAGGATTTGACATCTTGGTGCATAGCTCAGCAGAGACTCTCAGATTACCTGGTCTTTGAAGTATTCCTCCTGCACCTGGCCTTCTCTCCTCCCTGATCCCTTGAATTTTGATGTTCATCTTCTTACATGTATGTAATGTCCATGTGTGCTCCTTCTCAGGTAACTACAACAGAGTTTTGTTTTTATTCACTTTAAAGCCACCTGCTTCAGTCTTTGAAATGAATGGTGGTGCTGTTAAGCAAGGGGAGGTGATAGTTTGTAGAGCAAGGACTCTGGAGCCAGTCTGCCAGTGTGCCAGTCACATTTAAGAGCTGTGTGACCTTGAGAATGTTACTTGGCTTCTCTGTGGTTCAGTTTCCTCATCTGTAACTTGGGGATGTATATGATACATACGTCATACTATAGAGGATTGGTTAATGAAACAGTACGTAGCATAATGTGTTAACTATTATTGTTATCTTTATTACTTCGCTTATATTTTGTGTTCTTATGATTTGATGCCAAAGGCAATTTTCACTTATCGATAAATGTATGCACATATTCACTTTATATAAGTTTATTGTATACTTATTCTGTTCTTGGTATTTTATTAGGCATTGGAGATACAAGGATTTCAAGACATGTTATGTATCTGTTTTGCCTAGAGTTGTTGGTCTATGGAAGATATAAATACTAGAACTGTTAGCATATTAATACTAGTAGTGGGATAAATGCTACGACTAGGAAAGTACAGTGTGTAGTGGGAAAATATAGTAGTACTTTGCCCAACATAGGAGCATCAGGGAAGGCTTTCCTGCTAAGGCCTGAAGGACGGATAGGAACCAGCCATGTCAAGGGGAAAAAGGAGCTGTACTTGACTGTTCAAGCACAAGTAGCTGTGCAAAGGCCTGGAGATAAAAGAAAGCAGAGTGCTTTTGAGGAACTGAAAATTCAGTGTAGGGAGGAAACTAGCAAGTGTTGAGGCTTCGGGTAGAGAGCCAGATGCTGCCAGGCCTTGTCTACCATTTAAAGGAAATTGGACCTTTTTTTTAACAAGTACTGTGAAACCACTGAAAGGTGTAACAGGGCAGTGCTGTGATCAGATTTATGTATGTATGTTAATCTTTTCATTGAAAAATAAAAGTAGAATATTATATGAATAAATGTGTAGCTTAATAAAGTATTTTAAAGCAAACACGCTGGTAAGTACAACACAGGTCAAGAAATAAAATTTTGCCAGTCACTCCTGGAAGCCCCTTCATGGGCCCCATCCCAGTCCCAGTTCCCTCCCTTCCCACAAAGACAACCCTGATGCCCTGATAACTACAGTCGTTGTGTCCTTGTGTTCCCTTATAGTTCGTCCAAGTGTGCATCTCTCGGCATCATCATTTAATCTTGCTCATTTTTTAAAAGTCTTTTAAGGTTTTTTAAAAAATCTGCAGACCGGGCACGGTGACTCACGCCTGTAATCCCAGCGCTTTGGGAGACAGAGGCAGGCTGATTACGAGGTCAGGAGATCGAGACCATCCTGGCTAATAGGGTGAAACCCCGTCTCTACTAAAAATACCAAAAAAATAGCCAGGCTTGGTGGCATGCACCTGTAGTCCCAGCTACTGGGGAGTCTGAGGCAGGAGAATGGCGTGAACCCAGAAAACAGAGCTTGCAGTGAGCCAAGATCGCTCTGCTGCACTCCAGCCTGGGTGACACAGCAAGACTCCATCTCAAAAAAAAAAAAAAAAAAAAGGAAGAAGAATCTCATTGTGGGAGTGGATTGCCGATGTGAAACCGGGAAGTCAAGTAGGCCTTTTGTGTTTATCTAAATGAAAGCCTAGAATTGGAAATAATTGATAGGTTCCAGTGATAAATAATTAGCATTCATAAGACTTGACAATTATATTTGAGGGCCAAAGGAGACAAAGAATTTTCTTTATGGGATGGTGGGATCTCTCAGTGGGCTTCTAACACTTGGAGCTATTGAGGAATGCTAATAAAGGTTTGGATTTGGAGATACAGAATTGAAGTGCCTTGGGGCCCAAGCGGAGATGTCCAATTTATATCTCTCAAGCTTTATTTTCAGCTGCTTCCTGTTTGCCAGTGGTACATTGTAACTTAAGAGTGTGTGTGTGTGTGTGTGTGTGTGTGTGTGTGTGTGTTGTGTGTGAGTGTGTCTCAGTCATAAGGAAAAAAATGTATCCAATATGAAATATGCTTTCAGGTACAATATGTATCCTTTCTGTTGATGATAGAAAAATGTAGAAAGAAAATCCAAAGATGATCATATTTAGTTCAAGTTGTCCTACTACAATAAATAAATGAAGAATAACTGGAAGAATGAGAAGTCGAGGTGCTGATACAACACTAAAGTCACATGGTGTCCTCAAATCACTTTCTGGAGCTGAAACCAAAGAAACATTGTGCAGGCTGCACTCTGGGAGGAGGGCATCAGCTTGAGTGAGTCGTGCTGCTGCTTCTCAAGCTGAAAAAGAAAAAAGGTTCCTGATGAAGTGTAGATCGCTATTAGGGCTTGTAACAACTTAGTGAGCAATTTTTAGTTCATATCTGTGATTCATTTACAGTGAATTTACTATTAAAAGAAAAAATTGGGAAATGAGATAATAAATAAAATATGTATGTATTGCTAATATTTCACGTTAACTTCAGCATCTTCCCATTCTAAATCATAATTTCTAGAAACCACATGAAGTTTACTGTTTTACCTTCTTCCAAGAGCCTGTTGATATGAGAAATATTTTAAAGTATTACTGAATCCAGTTTGAGTCTTTTGCCCTCTGCTTTGCTACTATAACCTGTCACTTGGTCAGAGAAGTTGGGACAATATGATTACATTCAGCATTTGGGGTCAACTTTTATTTTCAGTATGGCAGTAACTCTAGATCTAAAACTGGGGAATGTGTTTAATGTCTGGGGCATATTGAAGACAGCTCACAAGTTTGGCTCATATTTTAAAATTATTTATTCTGTTTTTTGGCAACATAGGAGATAACTATACCCCAGAACAATTTTTACAATTCACAAAGAAAAGTTCTAAATTGACTTTTGTCCACTCTACTGCCCAATTACTTTTTAAAGACATATTCTTTGAAACTGTATTCCCAGGACAAAAAAATAAGTATTATGGGTTCAGGGTGTTGTCACAGGCATTATTTCATTATTTCTCTTGAATGTAAATGGCTTCAAAGCCAAACAAAATTGTTTTGGAGGGGAAGGGATGTTTTTCTTGTTTTTTTTTTTTTTCCACACCATGACAAATTATGTTTTCCTTCCTGAATTGAGTGAGCCCGTTTAGTGTCTCCATGCCTGCTCCCTTCATAGAGCACCATTTGCCCTTTACTTTGAACATTCTGAACTTCTCTGGTCTCCTGGGTTCCTTCCTGATGATCTCACGGTGAGAATTTTGTCTTAGTCCTGGCTCCCTACCCTCTGCTGGGAAGTGCCTGGGCAGCCTGGATTTCAACACAGTTCCTCCCACTGAAGCAGCCCTCCATGCCAGCAGTATGCCTCTGATGGGTGGCTTATTTTGGATCACATTTACCCTCTAAGACAGTGGCTTTGAAACTTTTTCACTGTGACCTACAGTAAGAAACAACCCAATACAGACATAACTTTTTTAGTTTATTTGTTTCTAGTTTTTAATTTTATTTTTCTTTCTAATTTTATTATTTATTTTTATTTCATCTTTTAGATTTAGTGGGTATATGTGCAGTTACATAGTATGTATGTTGCGTGATGCTGCGATTTGGGGTTCAGTTGATCCTGACACCCAGGTAGTAAGCATAGTACTCAACTGGAAGTTTCTCAACCCTTGTTCCCCTCCCTCCCTCTCCCATGTAGTAGTCCCCACTGTCTTTTGTTCCTGTATGTCCATGTGTACCCAATGTTTAGCTCCCACTTACTAGTGAGAACGTGCGGTATTGTGGTATTTGGTTTTCTGTTTCTGCATTACTTTGCTCAGGATAATGGCCTCTAGCTCCATGTTGCTGCAAAGGATGTAATTTCATTCTTTTCTATGCCTGCTTAGTATTTCATAATGTATATGTACCACATTTTCTTTTTCTTTTTTTTTTTTTTTTTGAGACGGAGTCTCGCTCTGTTGCCCAGGCTGGAGTACAGTGGCGCGATATCCACTCACTGCAAGCTCTGCCTCCCGGGTTCACGCCATTCTCATGCCTCAGCCTCCCGAGTAGCTGGGACTATAGGCGCCCGCCACCACGCCCGGCTAATTTTTGTATTTTTAGTAGAGGTGGGGTTTCACCGTGTTAGCCAGGGTGGTCTCCATCTCCTGACCTCGTGCTCCACCTGTCTCAGCCTCCCAAAGTGCTGGGATTACAGGCGTGAGCCACCGCTCCCGGCCCCACATTTTCTTTATCCACCATTGATGGGCACCTAGGTTGATTCTGTGTTTCTGCTGTTGTAAACAGTAGTACAGTGGACACACAAGCTGATGCACACATAACTTCAACTTTACATATATAAGTATATAAATAAATGTTTCATGAAATAGCCCTTGCATTTAACTTATGCCTTGTCCTCTATTTTCTATTTCATTCCATTAAAAATACACTGATTACAACCCATTATATTCATTTCATAGTATATTTATAGTTTGAAAGCCCTGCCTAACATTCTGATAAATACAAATTTTTTTTTCCAGAGAATCCCTTCTCAATATCCTTTCTTGGATATCTCCACTGAGGAGACCGTTCCACTCTTTGAGATGGGCTCTTTATTCTATAATTCTAGTGTTTAGAATGCTTATTCTCAAAATATATTGGGAAGCATCTTTATTTCATTAAGAAACAGTACAGGCCTGTGATTAATGATTACATGTTAGGTTTCCAGGGCTGAATGGAATAAACTGTGCAGAGCATTATTTCCTACTGCACCCAGAGTAAAATCAGCCACAGTTCATTCACTGTTTTAAAAAGGCCTCTGGATTTTATGAAGCTCTGCATAATTTCAGCAAAACCTTTACAAAGCAAATTATCAAAGAAAAATTTTGATAAAACATTAAAAGCAGGAATAGTGGGTAAATATATCAACCTTACTCTAAGAGATGGCAAAATATCATTTCACATATGCTAGTCCTCCAGGGCTACCTCACTTTGGATTTGACATTTTCCCACCATGAGGGCAGCAAAAGTTGGCAGTTTGACTACAGTTTTTGCCATTGTGAAAAAGTGTCCCTCATATTTTGAAACTTCATTCCTCAAGTAATTCTTTGCCCTTTTGTGTGTCATGTTCTCAGAATGTTAGGCAAGTGCTCTTTCAAGTAAACAGGAGTAACTGAGTGAGCGGCAGCAGGAAGATGATGGGGAGGGTACGAGATGGCAGCAGTGGCCAATCAGGTTTTTTAGTGTCGGTGTATTTGTTGCTAGGGCTGCTGTAACAAAATACCATAGACTAGGTAGCTTAAACCAACAGAAATTTATTCTCTCTCAGTTCTGGAGGCTGGAAGTCTGAAATCAAGATATCAATAGGCTTCATTCCTTCTGGAGGCTCTCTGAAGGAGAGACTATCCCAAGCTGCTCTCCTAGCTTCTGGTGGTTGTAGGCAATCTTTGGTGTTCTTGGCTTGCAGATGCATCATCTCTCCCTCTCACTCTGACACAGATAAGTTATTTTCATTATAATATAGATCTGTCATATTTTATTAATATGCCATAATTTTAATGAGAGGAATATCAAATGTTTGCATATATATGTATATATGTGTATGTATATAAGTATATATGTATGTATATGTGTGTATATGTATATGTGTATATATGTATATATGTGTGTATATGTATATGTGTGTGTGTGTATGTGTGTGTGTGTATATATATATATATTTTTTTTTAGACAGAGTTTCGCTCTTTTTGCCCAGGATGGAGTGCAATGGCACGATCTTGGCTCAGTGCAACCTCCACCTCCTGGGTTCAAGTGATTCTCCTGCCTCAGCCTCCCGAGTAGCTGGGATTACAGGCATGTGCCACCATGCCCAGCTAATTTTGTATTTTTAGTAGAGATGGGGTTTCTGCATGTTGGTCAGGCTGGTCTCGAACTCCCGACCTCAGGTGATCCGCCCACCTTGGCCTCCCAAAGTGCTGGGATTATAGGCATGATCCACCGCGCCCGGCCTGTTTGCATATTTTAACAAGGCAAAAGTTATTGATAACTGAACTATATTGTATACTGTAATGACCTTTCAATGTGTGTACAACTCTTTGTTTTCTCTTGGATTCATAATAGCTTTTTGTTTTATTTGCTTATCTCTAATGACTAGCCAGACTCTCAGCCAGTTGTGTAAGTTTTCTATCTATTCAAACAAGACATTCTTAATAAGACATTTTTAAAAAATAATTCATCTTTTTGAAGAAGCAATGCAGCAGCTTTTTGACTTGCTAGGATGCAGATTGCTTGCAGCCAGGTCTGCTGTACGTCCATCTTTGTTCTTTTTTCTCTTGTATTGGATTCCTTGTGCCATGTCTTCTTTTTGATATACATCCTAATTTAGGTGGAGATATTTTCCACTGGCTTCCAGAGAAAGCATTTATGAGAGGTAAATTTTGAGACCTTGGATGTCTGTGTGTGTTTTTTCTTCCCTCATGTTTAAAGGGTAGCTTGGCTGGATATGAAATTATAGTCTGGAAATTGTCTCTCTGAGTTTTCGAGTCATCGTTTTATTGTATACTGGTGTCTAGTGTTGCTATTGAGATGTCTGACCCCACTCTTCCTGATGCTTTGAATGAAACCTGATATTCCACTCTGAAGCATTTAGGATCTTTTTATGTTACCAGTATTTTAAAATTACGGGATGATGTATCTTGTTTTGAGATGCGTCTGTGTTCATCCATGTACTGTGCACTTCATGGATTCTTTCAATATGGAAACTCATGCCCTTTAGTTCTAGTGACTTTCCTTGATATATTTGGATCTCTTTTTCTTTCCTTTTTTTCTTTTTTCTTTTTTGTCCCTCTCTTTTTCACATGTTTAACCTCTTGGGCCAGTCCTCTTTTTTTCCCCCCTCTCCTGTTTTCTATTTCATTTTCTTACTTTTTTTTGCATTTTCAAGGTTTCTTCAACTTTTGCCCCAGCCCTTTTATTGCACTTACCTTCCTGCTATTTTGTTTTCCATTTCAAGAACTTCTTTTGTCTTGAAATTTCTTTCTACCTGCATGATTTAATTTCTCCCAAGCTGCATTAATCACTTTGTTTGTTTGGGTCTCTTTTGTCCTATTATGGGATTTCCTCAAGTCTCTGGTAGTCCTTGACTGCCTAAAAATGCATACAAAGGCTGTAACAAATTACCATGTACTCCGTGGCTTAAAACAGCACAGATTGATTTTACAGTGTTGTGAAGTATAACACAGGGCTAAAATCAAGCTGTTAGCAGGGCTACATTTTATTCTGGAAGCTCTAGGGCAGAATACTTTTCTTTGCCTTTTTCTAGCTTTTGGAGTTCACATATATTCCTTTGTTTGTGGCTCCCTGCCTCCACCTTCAAAGCTAGCAACCTTGCATCTCTTTGATTCTTCCTCCATGGTCACATCTCTCTCCGACCACGGCCAAGAAAGGTTCTTTGCTTTTAAGGACCCATGTGGCTAGATTGGGACCACCTGGGTAATCTAGAATAATCTCCCATCACAAGGTTTTTAATCATATCTACAAAAGTCCCTTTGCCCCAATGGAAGGTAATATGTGCATAGATTCTTGGGGGACTGTTAGTTTGCCTGTCACAGGTTCTAAACAGCTGATTGGTCACTGTGTGTGTATGTATGTGTGTGTGTGTGTGTGTGTGTGTGTGAGAGGAGCTTTTTGACTGCACTGTAAGATTGATAGTTTGATTAAATCTTTTTCATTGGGAAATACTTGGTGTTCAGAATCTTTAGATTTTTATTCTTCATTATAGACTTCTTGCCCTTCGGAGTCATGTTATATTTAAAATAGATGGCATATTTTTGATGTTGTGTCTTATAAAATTTATATTAAACTTTTATAAGGTAAATAAATGTGTCAACTACATACAGTTATTATAACTGCTCAGTTCTTTCCCAAGCCAACATTTATATATTATTTTTTCTTCTCTGACAGGGCTGGCCACTGTCCATCATCCTGGCTGTTCTTGCATGTTTATTTTTTTTTCTTAAAATCATACTGACTACTGTCAGTTGTTAACTGGCAATTGTCTGTATGGCTTCTCACATGATCACTGGATGCTTACATAGACATTGAGTGATGACATCAATAAGTTGTCCAACTGAACTTTTTGAAACATATTTTACACATATAGTTGTAAAACACGTTAGACATTTAAAATATCAAGCTCCTTTTTAAAATGGGTAAATATCATTAAATCATACTTTTCGTGAACAATATAGGCAGACCTGGTTATTCCCTCCTATTGCCTTTCCAGGTTTTAAAATTTCTCCATTATAATAGATTCTTTCAGAATTTGTCATTAGAATTTGATATGTAAGTGTATTTCTAACTGTAGTCCTTTGAGCTCTGCCATTCTACCAAAATAGAGGTCTTGTTCCTAAATTTGAATAATTTTTACTTATCATGTTTCTTCCTCTCACCTCTTGTAGGTTGAATATTAGGGCAAAGCATACTTATTCAGTTAAAAGGGGTTACAATTATAAATGTTGTTTGATTCCATTTAAATATATTATGTTTGGGTGGCATGCTTGGATATTTGGGTAATAATACTTCATGTCATCGAAGTAAACGTTGAGATAATGACATGGAAATGCCTTTTGCCATTTAACAGCACTACTCTACATTTTATTTTCATTAACTTGGTATATTCCAACATTTCGATTCTTTCTATTTACAAATCATCTAGAATACTTTTCATTTGAGTAAAATGTGTTTCTTTTAGTTTCTGCTCTGGCATAATTGACTCCTCAGTGTTCTGCTTGAGTGGGGCCAAGTTGACTTAAATTTTATATTTTAGAATTTAACATTTGGGATATTGAATTAATAGCATTAAAATGAAATTAAGTAGTAATATGCTGCTATATTAAATCCAGTGATTTAATTAATATAGAAATATAGACTGTGAGAGGAAATGGTTTTTTACGTTTCAGGGCTCCTAAGTTATTTTCCCTGAAAATGTCTTAACACACAATGAGTTCCCATTCTGTCATACTGTTCACCCTTCTAGCAATTGTTTCCAGAAACGGAAAGTAGTTTTGTTCCCAAAGTAGATATTGAAAAAGGAAAGCTCATTGTCCATTTCTGTGTACTCTAGCCCTGGCCAATGTCAAAGGTAAACAATACCAGACACTAAAGTGGCAAGGATAAGTTTTAATCAGTAGTAACTATTTCAATAAGGGAAAGAGTTCAGCATAAACTGGACTGAACTTCAATCTGTACAGAGGTGAATAGGCATTGTAAAGGGAGGAGGGCAAGCAGGGGCTTAGTAGAGCCAGGAAAGAGAAAAATTACAAAGGGTAGTCAATGTACATGTGATTAGGCTAACTAATCACATGTCTGCTAAGTGGCAGTTATCGAAGGTAGAATTCTATCTGCCCACAGAGACTGGGAGACAGAGAGACCCTATCCTCAAATGTTGGCTGTAACAAAAAATTTTTTGGAAACCTTGAGTTCCTTAGGCAGACACTTTCAACAGGGAGAGGGTCATCTCAGGGATATGATCTTGAGCTATTGGAAACATGTTAGTGTTTACTTTTCATAGAACGAGGTTGAGGCCTAGCCAAGAAGAAGGCACAGAGGAGCCTGGCAAGGGTTTGATCAAGAAGAGAGTGTTTGTTACTACCTTAAAGGGCCCAAGGTTCTGAATATGCAAACCAGAACCACCATCCCCTGGACCAACTCTACCTTAGAGTAGTGCATTAGGTGCGCAGGCTCATGAGGGAGAGAAACGTTTCTCAGAAATTCTACATGATTAGTGTCTCATGTTCCTCGGGTGGGCCCTGAGCAACCACATGAGCACAGCATTGCAGTATCTTTTCTTCTACTGTGTGCCCCTTTTCTCAGATCTCATGTCTTGTTCTGTCTTGGTATCATGAAAATGGCAAGGCTTAGAACCCTGTGTTGCGTTTCAGCATATAGACCCTTCTGCCTAGCTGTTGGTAGAGCCACTGACTCTGGCATGTTCTGACCCAGTTCTTATTGCAAACTTGGTGAGTTTCTTTGAAAGCACCGTTCTTCCCCCTCACTAAGAAGTAAAACCCGTTCTAGATTCAGATAATTCTGGATTCTATTCTCAGCTTCACCATTTTAACTGTGTGGCCTTGAACAAGTAATCTCCTACCCAAATTGCCTTTTCACAATCTATAAAATGGGTATGGAATACCTAATGTTGAGTTGAGAAGATGAAATGACATAATGTATGTAGAGGCTTGGGCACATAATATGTGCTTAATTAATACGAAGTACACCCTCTTCTCCTTTCCATCCCTGTGCATTTTGTTTCACAATGCCAGTGCTAACCTTTAGCCACCTGATCAAACACTTGGAATATGGACGCCAAGCCAGGCCAGAGATTAGCTGAACATTCCCCTTGGATTGCTGACTACCTACTCAGAGCCTCCTAGATCAAGTCTCTATCTTCTAGGCTTACTCTGGTCCTTTTGACAAATGTCTGCCAAGGCCCAGTGTGCTTTACAGATGAGGCCACAGAGGTGAGAAATCCACTTCCCTTTAGCTACATTTTATAGGAATTCCATACCAAATTTAACATGTTACTAACATTTAACATTCATGGTTAGTTTTCGCATTTAAAATGCAGGGAAAAAGATGAATCACTGCCTCATTAGTCATGTTTTTAAAAGGAGTGGTAATACTTGACTGTCTTAACTTACTGGAGGTTGTTTCCAAACACACAAAGGCGTTTGGTTGAATGTTAAATGGTTTATATCAAGTTACTGTGTTCAGGAGACTTTTAGAATAAATAGACTAATTTACATTTTTAAAATAGAGTTGACCTAATTCTGGCCTCTTTTGATGGTGTGGCCAAGTGCACGTGGACAGAGGTGTGGCATATGTACAGCAGACACAGCTGCAGCAAAGCTGGCAAATGGGAAGCTGATGGTGCACTACCCTGGTACTTTTAGAGTTTACAATTTCTAAGGAGTTCAACATTGTGTTCTGAATGTAAATTTGCAATTTTTGTAAAGCTTATTTCATTTTAACTTAAATTTGTAGTTCCATAACTATCTACTGTATAAAATCAGATTTTAAGTGTACATCTTCTACTTTATGAATTTACTAAGTAAATATCTTATAGGTTGGTAAAACTATAGTTATTCTGAAAATGAGAAAAAGAACATGGATCATTTTAATGGAGTTCTCCTCCTTTGTTGGAAAGGTCTGACAAATCATAAATTCTCATTTAAATACACTTTCAAAAAATATGTAGATTTGCCTATACTGTGGATCAAATCGTGACCTTCGGAACATAGCTACATATGGAAAAGCCTGCTATAAAATTGTTAGGTTCTGAAAAGTACTAGGAAATAGGATTAATTATAAGGGGAATTATGAGTTCTGCTATTGTTCCTAGTTATTTGTTTCTCGTATACTGTTGATTAATTTAAATAAGTATGAGTGATCTCTTGGCACATCTTTGGTTTCAAAGACCTAATTTCTTTTTATTCCAAGTGTTTATTTTAGCAATATTTGTGTAAATGAAATAGACAGTTGCTATGGACTGAATGGGACCCTCCTCAAAATTCATATTGAAGCCCTAACACCTTGTGTGGAAATATTTAGAGAATAGGGCCTAAAGGAGAGAATTAGATTTAGATGAAGGTCCTAAATGCAGGGCTCTCATGACAGGATAAGTGCCCTGATAAGAGGAGGAGCCAGAGAGCTTGTACTCCTGTGCAGTCTCTCTCACACTTGCCCTATCCCCACACCATACACCTAGGAAGGCCAGGTGAGCACACAGAAATATGGTGGCCTTCTAAAAGCCAGGAACAGAGCTCTCACCAAAGCCTGAGCATGCTGGCACCCTGATATCAGATGTCCAGCTTCCAGAACTTGTAAAAAATAAATTTCTGTTGTTTAAGCTACCCAGGCTATGGCATTTTGTTATGGTAGCCTGGGCTAAGACAACAGTATACAAATTTAAATTATATTCTGTGAACCTTGTAATACTAAATTTTAATCTTTTAACAGGTAATTTCTATAGACTGTCTATATCAAAACCATATGAAAATTTAAAAAATAGAAGCATTTAATCACTTGTAGTTCAAATCTATACCAATAAAAATAGATACCAACATTGTTTTTAGAGTTCCTTTTAATGGTTATTTAATCAAATAAACAGTCACATTTTTAGTGATACAGACTTATTAGATTGCCTACTATTATACTCCTTACATAATAGTTTAAAAAACATTTATGATAATAGAAGCAGACTATCCATTTAAAATTGGTACAGAAATTTGGATTAATGACACTGCTCAACTTTGGAAAAATAGTTATGGCTCATTCTTCCTTTCAGAGTCACAACTTAATTCATAGACACAGCACATCATGACCAACTCTATGCCTTTCCACACCAACATTCCACCCTTACCCTCAGAAAATCAATAGCTCTTTCCTGTATTCAGATTAATTTATTTCACATAAATTCACCTTTGAAAATATTCAAAGCATAATTTTTTAAACTTTTTGGACTTGGAAGTACTTTGTACTCTTAAAAATTAACAAGGCCTTCAAACAGCTTTGTTTATTCGGGCTGTGTCTATCAAAGTTTACTATATTAGAAATTAAAACTGAGAAGTTAGAAACATTTATTTGTTCATTTACTCATATTTATGTATTTTTAAAGCTCATTTCATATTAACATAAACATTTTTAGGAAAAAATAACTATATATATATATATATATATATATATATATTTTTTTTTTTTTTTTTTTTTTTTTAAGGTACAGGGTCTCACTGTGTCACCCAGGCTGGAGTGCAGTGGTGCAGTCATAGCTCACTGCAGCTTTGAACTCCTGGGCTCCAGCAATCCTCCTGCCTCAGCCTCCTAAGCTGGGACTTCAGGTGCATGCCACCATACCCAGCTAGTTTTTAAAAAGTTATTTTGTGTAGAGACAGTTTTGCTATGTGGAACTCCTGGGCTCAAGCAATCCTCCTGCCTTGGCTTCCTAAAGCACTAGGATTACAGGCGTAAGCCACTGTACCCAGCCAAACTATGTTGTTTAAAACAAAAAATAGAAGGAAGGTGTTGTTTTACGTTTTTGCAAATCTTATGTGTCTGCTTCTGCATTTGGTTTGTTGCTATGTGTTTTTTTGGTTGAAGTATATGAAGAAAATCCAGCCTCACAGGAATATGTGATTGACGAGGGAGGAGTATTTTATTAATCTTTTCAAATAATTGTGAATGTTCTTCTTTGACACTACACTAAAACTTGACCGGTAGTGGTTCCATAAAAATTAATTGCAGTATAGAATCTGAAGCCATGTTAATGAACTCTTCATACTCTTTTACATTAAAATCCATTGGCGTATTTTACACTTAGGAGTGGCTGTCTTACCCATGCATGGTTTTATAACATCATGCCTTTGTTATTTTGCATGTTTGTTCACTGAGTTATTTCAGTCTACCGAATGTTGACACATTTATTTATATACAATATAAAAATCATTTTTGTTGATGTTCTCACTGATTTCATCAGAAAAATCTTTAAGTATTGGTAAGCTCTTAAGCTCTTGGTAATGGATACAAATTTTCCAAAATTCTTATTTCCGGTTGAAAGCTCCAAGTTTGTCACTGGCAACAAAGGCTTTCAGCTTTCCTTGAACTGGCAGGCCTTCCTTGTTTATTTTCAAGAAAATTTCTATTCTAACACCCAAATCAAAATAACTATAATTTGTCAGTTGATCATTCTGTCACGTAAAAATGATGTTTCATGAAAAAACCCAGCTAGCTCAGCTCTCAACTCAGTGCATGACTTATTTTATTTGTGACATTCTTATAATTTGGTACTCCATTTAATCACATAGGATATTAGAAAGATGTATACTCAAAGAGTTGAGATTTTATAAAAATTAATCATTTTTACTACTTCATCAAGGACATTTTTAAATAAAATTGGCTTTAAAAATTCAACAACAACAACAACAAAAACGTGAGTGCATGGCAGTGCAAAATCATACAAGGACTACTAGGGCAGTTTAGTGCCCCTGCTTGGATTCCTGCTAAGGTTACAGCAGTTTTACTTAATACTGCTTTTGTGCCATCAGTGCAAATATCAACATATAACTTCTTTATGTTATTATGAAAATAATTCTTATTTGTGAATTCTCCAAAATGTAATAGTCTCAGAAGCCCCTTCCTGGGCCTTACTTTGAGAACAGCTGCTCTAAGGGGTGAAAGTGTAGTTTACAAAAGAGGAATCGTGTAAATATTTCCTTAACCTCCCTTAACTAACTTGCCAGTGAATCTAACTTCCATTCCTTGTGTAACATGGTAGCTGAATGTCAGGACTTGTAGTTTGCCCTTTACATTTATTTCTGTTCCCCCTAGTACAGTTACCTGCTGAGCAAGTGTCAGCTGTATTTGTTCTCAAACCAGGTAACACAGTTTCCCTAATACCTGTAATGAGACAGTTTTAATAATATAAGTAGATAAAGTGTGAGTTCAAAAAGAAAAAGCTAGTATTTCTAGAACCAACTTAAAAGCTTTGGAATAACTTACTGTAAAAAATTGCTGTCGTGATATAGTGTGAATGAGATTTGTAGATTAGGGAAAAACTCATAAAAATCTAGAAGGCTTCTGCCTTCCCTCACAGGTATCTTTAATTTCTTCCTGTATTATAAAGAAACCAAAGCTGGAAATTGTGATGATGTGTCATGTGTGTTCTTTGCAGGAAAGAACAATGAAACTCCATCTGTAGACCCCTATTCAGAGAATAGGTTTTGGCTCACCTTCAAAAGATTGGTGAATGTGTGTACACATGGATATATTTTAAGTTGAAATACAATTCATAAATTAATGTCTGTCTGGTTTTTTAAAAAAATAATGTCCCACTTAACCAACCTTTTACAGTGAACTGATTTATTACTGGTCAGGATCACATTGAATAAGATAGTTTCTCAGCTGCCATCTATGAACTAAGAGCAAATTTCCATTGGTTTTTGTGACTATAAAATATAGTCTCTTCCATTATTTCACTTTGTATCTAAGGCTGGGTAAGACCGTGTTGGTAAAAGATTTAGATAACTTTTTAGAAATACAATTATTACAGGTCAGCTTTTCTAATGATAGAGGGACGGACCTGAAGGTGCCATAAACTTTTTTCTTTTGGGGTGCCAATGTTTCATTGAATTTGAAACTGTTTGAAATAAACAAACTGCATGTTGGGGCTTAGACATTTTCACAGAAATTTGCATGACATTTCATGAAGGATGAGAATTATATCAAATGTTCGCTTATCTATAAAAATAAACTTATTGGTTAATCACACATGTGAGGGTTTGATGGCTGGTAGCGATTCATTGACATCAGCTTTATCATGAGTCGGTGTATATACTGCTATTTATAGATGCATCATGACATGGTACAATGACACAAGTTGGGAAACAAATGACCTGACTTCCCTGCCTGGCCCACCAGTCACCATGAGTCAGTGAAGATGATATTCCCAACTCCCTGGCAATGCGTGTGCAGTATGAATTGTTTTTTTCCTAGAAGTAGGGAATTCATTCACATGCTCATCGTCTGTTTACAAATAGTACACACACCGGCAAGCTGACTGGCTAGAGCAAGGCAGCTTTGTCTGTTACTAAATTGCTAAGAAACTCCTCAGTCTTTTTAGCACCAAACACTGAATGGTAACCAAATGCTGAAATTATTACTAAATATAAAAGGATCTCTCCAAATTCCTGATTTCACAATGATCACATAATCACTGCCAGCAGTGTGGCTGACAGTGAGTTATAGGTTTGTTCCTCCACTTTTTCCTTCTTTCTGAAAATATTTATTGAGCATCTGCCATGTGCCACACTGTTCTATGATTGAGGATCCAATTGTGAATACAATAGTGAAGAAAAAAGTCCTGCCCTTGTAGAACTTAAATTCTAGGAGGGGATACATAGACATAGACATATTCATACATATATTTGCTAAAGGGAAAAAAAGGGGGAATTAATATTATTTTGGGAGGATGATGGAATTCTGATAGGGTGACCAGAGAAGCCCTCACCTAGGCCATTTCTTTAGCATAAACTTCTAGAGGAGAAACATAATCTGGAAGAGGTAGTCTCTCAGAACATTTTAAAGTGTTTTTAAACTGAGGTCTATAAGGTTTGTTTGAGAGAACTAATACATCTTAATTTTTACTAACTTTAACTGAAATCCAACATTTCTTCCAATCATGAGTAGAGATAACCAATTGTGATGGTATTGGGAGAATCTGGAACAAAGTTACAGACAGGTATCACAGATATTTTCATACCACATTACAGTTGTTATAGACATCTCAAAATGTATGTTTATTACCACTTATAAATTATGGTAGTTATTATCCCTGCTATTAAATGTTGGTATTTCATGCCTTAATAACAAAGCTACCTGTATTATTATTTTTTAAATATGTGTATTGATAATTATATTTCAAAATAATAGATTTCCATGTATCCTTAATTATGTCTTATGAATTTTAAAACATTTTGAGAAAGAGGTCAAGGCTTCGCTAGATTGCCAAAAGAGGTTCGTGGCATACAAAATGTTAAGCTTTAGCTTCATCCCTAATTAAGTGCTGCTTCTACCTCCCACAGGTACAGCACACTTTTGATTTGTTTCCCTCACTTGGAGATTACTCAAATACATCCTGAACAGATGGGAAGGGTTTTCTGGATAATTCCTTAGAATTCTGAATGTGAAAGATCCTTTTTTTTTTTGCTTCCTGCTTAAGGCAAGCCACATACTAATTTGCAGAATAATATAACTAGTCAAACAGAAATTTGACTTCCTGGAAAATGACAATGTAATTCTTAACAAAAGATCAACTTTTAGATTTCTTAGAAAGATATTTGAAAGACCTTTAAGGCAGTGCAGTTCAGTTTATGGGAAAGAGGGATATACAAATTCTGTTTTAGAATCAGCTCCCACTCACGTTAGTCATGCTTCCCGCCATGGTGATGACCAAGTGGGTCTGTGCAGATTGAGAGGTCATGGATTATGGAACACGATACCTTCGCATTGACCAGCTATGGCAAATAAGAGGAAATACATATGTTCAACTGTCTTAGCAAGGTGGCCATAAGCATAGAACTGAGAGTGTCTTATTTAAGCGAAAAGGAGGAATGGGGTGAGCACTGGTTAAATTTGTACTCCAGAGAATTTTGCCCTGCCAACACATGTTCTATGCTTTAGATCTCTTTGAATATATTCTACTACTTCTTGTCATGAATAAAAAATCAAAAGTAAAAATTCTCAACATCTTGATGTTGCCAGAATCCTGAGAGAGAAAACTGTTAACTGTATAATTTTCACATTTTAGACAAGCTATGCTATATGTTTCATTATAATGTGGAGGGAAATCAGTTGTGTGTCAAGCCCTTGGATTATATCTTCAGTTGTGCCCTTTAGTTCTGAGAAATAGACACTTTAGAAGTGTGATGAAAACTGTGAAGCTGATGAACTCATTTCCATGATTTATTTTCCTTTACAGGTTGGTGAAAGATGCTCCTTGGGATGAGGTCCCGCTTGCTCACTCCCTGGTTGGTTTTGCCACTGCTTATGACTTCTTGTACAACTACCTGAGCAAGACACAACAGGAGAAGTTTCTTGAAGTGATTGCCAATGCCTCAGGGTATATGTATGAAACTTCATACAGGAGAGGATGGGGATTTCAATACCTGCACAATCATCAGCCCACCAACTGCATGGCTTTGCTCACAGGAAGCCTAGTCCTGATGAATCAAGGTGTGTGTGGACATAGCCGAGGTGATGCCTGAGCTGACAGAAGTCGTAGTTGCCATGTTGTGAGCAAAGCATTTTTATAACCATTCTTAGTACGTGTTCATACTTGGATCCTAACTAAACCCATGAGATGAAGTAGTCCCTACTTCCCTACAGTGTATCTTAGTTAATTGAGGGACGTCTCCTCCTTAATTTCTGCTAGTATATTAGCCGGCACGTTATCTAATTATGGCTTATGATTATCCCAGAACAAATCTTCACAACTCAGGGTCCGTGATGAATATTCATTTTTCCAGAGAATTTTGACAGTGAAGACAGCCCTCCTGGAATAAATGAAATTTTAAAAAGCTAAACAGATGATTTGTTATTTGAAATGAAGATTTCCAGCACACAGATGGGAATCATAACACCACTACTATTTTTTCCTCTTAATATTTAAAACAACCAATCTGGATTATTTACATCCAAATTGGAAGCAACTTTTGTGGATTGTGTAGCTACTTTGCTTTAACATACTGCATAATTGCCAATAATACATTTTCTTTGGTCTTTTGACTCTAAATTACAACTTCTGTAGAAATCTATAAATGATTAAGATTGTGTTTAAGAAAAGCAGCTCTAAGATCACAGGGAATTATCAGAATATTAAATATATAATTGGAGCTTGGAAATCTAACAGAATTTAACTCGATTATATTCCCATAAGAATTATTAAGCATTTTGTTGATTATCCAACATCAGATTTTACCCACATCTAGCTTTCTCCCTTGTCACATCAACCAACCTTCACTTTTAATTGGGTCTTAGAGGAAAAGAAACTAACATTAACTGAGCATATGACATGTGCTAGTCTTTTTCCATATTTTATTCAATCTTCACATCAACCATATAAGGCAGCTGGGATTTGGACCCACTTCTGGCCATCCATAAAGTTCAATCTCTTTCTACTGTATTTTGTTGTCTCTCTCAGAAGGGAAATTCCATTTATAATAACTTAAGCAAAATTTAATTATGAGAGTGAATTTTCATGCTAGCTCCCCTTTTCCCCTACTCTCACAAAAACATAAAGAAAATTAAAACATCAGGTCAGGCACGGTGGCTCACGCCCCTAATCCCAGCACTTTGGAAGGCTAAGGCAGGCAGATCACTTGAGGACAGGAGTGGTGAGACCAGCCTGGCCAACATGGGGAAATCCCATCTCTACTGAAAATACAAAAATTAGCTGGGCATGGTGGCGCATGCCTATAATCCCAGCTACTGAGGAGGCTGAGGCAGGAGAATCACTTGAACCCGGGAGGCGGAGGTTGCAGTGAGCCGAGATCCCACCACTGCACTCCAGCCTCGGCAACAAAGTGAGGCTCAGTCTTAAATAAATAAATAAATAAATAAATAAATAAATAAATAAATAGAAAGGAAAAGAAAGGTAAAATGTCAAAATGCAAACAATATGTTAATCCACTAACAAACCATTTATCAACCCCCAGGCCTGTGAAACGACACCATCATGAAATGGTGAAAGGATCCCTTGGGTGAGCCAAATTTCTGCCTCAGGTCTTAAATTTAATCTACTATAGTTTTATTTCCTTAAATAAATTTTTATTTATTTAACGGGAGGAGTAGAGTTTCTTTCTTCAGTCTTTCTAAATAACATTATTCCAAATAATAAACAGTGACCCAAATAATGCTGGTTTAGATTGAATCAAAATATGTCATTTTGCCCTGGCAGGAATTTTCCTATGCATTTATATTCTGACTAAAGTTATGGTGGCCCTGGCAGACACTCTTCCAGAGCCCCCACATAAGTACACACATTTGTGACAAGACAGGACAGAAGGAGGTAGAAATCAGTTGGAAAGAAGACAGATGTGAAATGTTTAAATGATTACACCATAGTTACAATAACCCCAGAGAGTAAAATGAAAGATACCATGAAAAGCCTTATGGTTAAATATAAAATGAGTATATTAACTTGGAATTCAAGAGAGCAGTGTTCTTTCAATAATTTGCTTCCTGTAATTTTGAAGATAGATAGGAGAACTTAAGGGGAAATTAAAGAACATTCCAGGCAAGGTATACGGGTGGCAGAAAAAAAAATACAAGGCATAGCTTCAGTTAACAACAATATCAGTACCTTGTATTGAGAGAGACTTGCAGTTTACAAAGTATTTTGGTAGACATTGCCTCGTATCTTCTGAAAAGGGTTGTTGTAAGAAACAAATAAGGAAAATTAGGTAATGTGGTATCCTGGGGACAGTGGCCTGATTTTAGGCATCAGTCACATTGGTATCTGGTGGGAGACGGAAGACACAGAGGAAAAGAATGAAGATAATTAGAATTTTAAACTAGAATGGTAGAGAATGGAAATTGAAAACTATCCAGAATATTGACATGTCAGCTATGGGTGGCAGAAGAGGCCAGGGTATGATAAACAGTTACCTCTGCTTACCCAAGCAGAGTTGAGAGCTGAGTTGCCCCCATTAGTCAGGAGCCAAGTCTTAGCCTGTGACCTATATTTAGGCCCAGAGCTGGTTGGACCAAATTGCAGTAAAGCAATATGGCTATATCCACACCAGGAAGCATTGGGCTTAATTTTATTCTCAAGGGTTGCGTGTTTTTAAGCAAACCCTTAAATCTAAAGACCTAGGTTGAGATTAAAGTTGTATTCATTTTTAGTCATATGCCAGAGATCTTGAACAAGTCAGCCTTTCTGTTTTGGGGCAATAATACATAATTGGGTTGTTAAAAGGATTAACTAAGATTCTGCTCAGTGCTATACAAATTATAAATGTTACAGAAATGTGAGGAGTTGTTATTGTCAACTAAGTGCAACAATTCTAGAAAGCGAGCATTTCTGAGTTAAAAGGTTTTATAAATTTTTATAGACTTAATTTTCAGTGGGGAGATTAAAATGTGACAGATGGAAGAATTGCTTGGACAAAATCATGTAGCTCATTTTTTGGTGGTTTCAGGCTTCCTAGTTGATTTTTTCATTATTAATTTGCCTTTCCAGTGGTTTCTCAGGGCCACTTTGCTGCCTTTTCAGATCCTGTGGGATCTAAAGCACATAAAGGATGAGAGGTTGCTGTCTAATGACAATATGAATTGAAGACTGTCTGTTTAGCATTTGTAGTATGTGCAACCTATTACAAATTCTATAAAATAATGATGCAAGTTTTGTGAAGAGATAAACTTTTAAAAATATTTTCAAGTATTGTTTTTTAGGAACACTGATTAAAATCTTAATATACAAATCCTCTCTTGTCAACATAAAGTTATATGCATTTGTGATCTTACATGTGATAGAGTTCATTAAAGATCAGAAAGTGACTGATACTCATTTAAGGGTTTATCTTCATTTATAGAGTCAAGAACTTCTTTTTTTTTTTTTTTTTTTTTTTGAGATGGAGTCTCACTCTGTCACTCAGGCTGGAGTGCAGTGGCGCAATCTCCACTCACTGCAAGCTCCGCTTCCTGGGTTCACACCATTCTCCTGCCTCAGCCTCCCAAGTAGCTGGGACTACAGGCGCCTGCCAACACGCCCAGATAATTTTTTGTAATTTTAGTGGAGACAGTGTTTCACCATATTAGCCAGGAAGAACTTCTTAACTTATACCAGGGACCATCACAAACCTAGATTACAGGATGTTATTTATACACTGACAAGTTAGAGTTTTACAAAATGAGATTTGTAATATAAACGAGTTAGATAACTCAGAGGGTTTTATATGGCCATATTGTTGTTTATGCTTTGTCACAGCCTTTAGTCATTGCTTCCATGTGTTTTCATCCTTCAGGATATCTTCAAGAAGCCTACTTATGGACCAAACAAGTTCTGACCATCATGGAGAAATCTCTGATCTTGCTCAGGGAGGTGACGGATGGCTCCCTCTATGAAGGAGTTGCATATGGCAGCTACACCACTAGATCACTCTTCCAATACATGTTTCTCATCCAGAGGCACTTCAACATCAACCACTTTGGCCATCCGTGGCTTAAACAACACTTTGCATTTATGTATAGAACCATCCTGCCAGGTACAGTGAGGAGTCAGAAGTGCGAAAACATTAAACTATTGTAATTTTTTCTGATTATGAAAATGAGCTAGACTAAGCAGAGAAATTAGGTCCTTAGAGTTTGTCATATTGAAATTAAATAGTTTTTTTTTTTAATCAAAGAAAAATTGAATTCAAGAGTTGCCTATAGCCAGAACATTTTGGAGGCTAATGTATTTATGATTTAGGTATTATAAAGCTTGGAGGGTTATGGATTAAATACAATGTCTAGGCCCCTCAGTACTTTTTTATATATATATATCCAAACTTGAGTACATATACAGATTCATCTTCATCATTGAAAGCAAACTATAAACATTTGTGATTACCTGTCAGTTTTCCTTTATATGTGATCCCTGATCAATCCTATTTTTAATTTTTGGTTTTCAGTTTTTTCTTTCAAACTACACAGACACGATTCAAAATGAAAGATTACACCTACACATTTAAGTTGGAGCTTTAGTATTTTAATATTTTATTGAAGTAAATAGTATAGAAAAGTAGAAAAAATACTGTAAAACTTGTAATGTCTTATTGCTGTGACATTTAGCCTTCTAAGAAAACTAGCTCTAAAAAAAAAAGATATACATGATTGAATAATGTATTCATTTCTAGAGAACTTTGTAACCTTTTTTTATTTCTAAAACAGGACCAAGATGTTAGAACAAGTTATAAAGGAAAATTTTATCAGGATAGATATCCCCCCCTTCCTCCTTCTTCCCCAAGGAAATGCAATTTTTAAATGGTGATTCTAGACCTACAACAAAGAATTCAGTATTTAAATCCTTTGGCTCTGGTAGTAAACATACAGATTAATAGAATCTCCATTATTGGACTAGTGCAAAAAATACTGCAAAGCGTAAGAACCATTTTGAGATTTAGTTTAGACTTACGTTCAAAAAAAATTTGCTTTGTTGTTTTTCTTAGACATACAGGAGAGGCCTGTTTTGCAATTCATCTTAGTAAACAAAGGCTACCTAAAGCAAGGGGCCTTTCAGAGGTTTCAGTGCTTTGTAATTTAAGCTGAGATCTAAAGGCTAACAACATCAGAAATTGTGTTCGCTGTGAGCTGTGTCTGTGGCTACTTCCTAAAGTGGAAAAGACAGTATGAACATGTCTAAAAGCAGCATTTATATGTTTGTGTTAATTAAACAAACTTTTATTGAACATCTGTATGCCAGGCACTGTACTAGCCAGAGAATTCAAAGAGGAATAAAACACATCTCCTGCTTTCAAGGAATTCACAGACTAGTAGAAGATTCAGAAAATATCATTTTAAAATAAGGTATACGTACAAGATCACTTACTAAATTATTAGGAACAAAAACGTTAGCTGTAAATTACATAAATATAATCATGGTAACATTTTAGAAGAGGTTCTATGTTAAAGCAATCTGTTTTCAACTACATTTCTCTCTCTTTTTTTTTTTTTCTACAGTTGATACTCTAGTAGCATTTTTTTTGTCTGGCTGAGTTTTCTCCCATGCTGCTGCTTTTTTCATGAACACACGGAGCATATCCAGTCTTACCTGCTTTTATTTTTCTTCCCTATTCCAAAAATGATATATGGCTTTATGATCCTTGCATTTTCTCTCCTTTAACTTCCAGCAGTACATACTGGCAGAGCTACTCTGGGAATTAAATTTTCTTCCTGTTGAAACTCAGTCTCTCCCCTGAACTTTGTATATAGTATAACTTAGGCTTTATTGAAGCCAAATTAAAGCATGTTATTTTATTATCTTAGCCTAGAATGCATGTTGCGTTGTGGGAGAGCCAGTGTTCATTCCAGGTTCAGGAACCCAAACTGCACAAGAGGATATCCCATATATATATGCAAATATAATCATGTATAGCATGAACACTGGAAAATGAGGAAGGCAAGCAATAGGTATAGCACTTCTGTTACCAATGACAGGTTACCACATAACAAATACAAGCTTACACACAACATATGTTGAAGTCCTTTTGAGGGATTCTAATTAACTGGTCTAGAATAAAATCTGAGGATTGTGATTTTTCTTTTATTTTATCCCCTCAATTACACAATTCTAATTTGCAACTAGATTTGAAAAATCATTGTTTAGACCTAAATAGGAGTATGAAGTTTTCAAAGTATCTTAATTCTTTCCAACTTATTTCCCTAGGGTTTCAAAGGACTGTGGCTATTGCGGACTCAAATTACAACTGGTTTTATGGTCCAGAAAGCCAGTTAGTGTTCCTTGATAAATTTGTCATGCGTAATGGCAGTGGTAACTGGCTAGCTGACCAAATCAGAAGGAACCGTGCGGTGGAAGGTCCAGGAACACCGTCCAAAGGGCAGCGCTGGTGCACTCTGCACACGGAATTTCTCTGGTATGACACATTGGGCTAGCTTTAAAGAGAAATGGTACCCAAGGGTACTATTTGTGCTATGCACTTGTTTTTTTGCATTTAAAAAGAAAAACTGAAACACTTTTTAAATATTTTCTCCATGCCACCTGAGTATATGAAGTTTCAATTCAGCTCATATCACAGTTTTTGAAACTCTTAGAAACTTTTCTTTTTTAAAAAAAAATGTCAACTTTTATTTTAGATACAGGGGTACATGTGCACTATATACCCAGGTAGTGAGCATAGTACCTAATAGGTAGTGTTAGAAACATTTCTTTATGTTTAACATCTAATTACTGTTTTCAGTTTTTGGTTCTCGTATTAGAAATGTCCTACACTTGCATTATTTCATAAATAAACATGTTTTGATTTTACATCATTTTTTGAAATCATATAAAACAAAACAAAAATTTAGACTAGGTTATTCTGATAATCACACCAAAAAAAGGTAGTAAAATATTTTGTTTTGGTAAATGGAGCATTATAATCTTCTAATAGCAAAGCTGTTGCTAAATTTTCAAAAGTGTTTAAAAGTGTTTGACAGTATTTGACAGCTTCACTTTGATAATAAAAGGACCGTGTAAATTTTTTTGCCTTAATCTTTTAAGCCCAGAAAGAGAAGCTTGGGTCTCCTTTTTCAAGTATTGCCAAATATGTTGTTGGCATCCAATAAGTTAAAATCAAAATTAGAGGGAACTGATTAGTCATTAATCCCTGATGTCTTTTCAAGCTGTTGAAATTTACATTCAACTCCAAAACGAGCTTTCTTGTGGTTTGCTTCTCTTTATTCTTTTTTTTCAAAATATAAAAAATTAAGGAGGAAAAAATATTAGTAAAATGGTAACTGGCCATAGTTTAACCAACAATTTAAGATTATTTTCATAGATAAACTAAATATATTAAGATGCAACCATCCTTGAGTTCTCTGAGGAGTATGACGTAATTACTTAATAGGGTGACCCGTAAATAAGTTACCCGTAAATATCCAACCAAGAGAGTTCTATAAAGCTAACTACAGGATTAATATAATAGGTCAGATTAATGCTAAGTCTAACTTAAAAATCTGCCTTTATGGCAATATGCAAACTGACCAAAAACTGAGAGTAAGATGGCCCATTCAGCTTACATCTACACCTGTGAAATCACATTAATTAAGCCAACATTATACTAGACCTAAGTAGAGATATAATTTCTGATGTCTTGAAACTGAGACTCTAGAACAACAGATGAAGCAGTCAAAATCAAACACCAATGAGATTAACTCTACTACAGGTGATTGATTCACTTTAGGGAAAAAGTACATAGTACTACTAATAAACATTTATCATAAATAAAAATAAGAAGTAATTTATTGTCCAAGAAGCATGGCATCGTCTGCAGATTAAAACAACACCAAACCTTTGGTCCTGGCTAGTCAGTGGTAGGCACAATTGTAAATCCCCCAGTATAAGACAGTTGGCTGAAGCTTCATTCGTTTATATTCTGAGATGTGGTGTTGGTGATACATTTTATCTAATATGTGAAGTCCTCTTCTATTTCAGTTTATTTTTTCAAGGAAAAAAATCTTGAGGGAGAACTGCTTTCAGTGCCAAACATTCAGTAATATCAGTTACTGCAGAACTATACTTCATTACAGCTCAAGGCTTGTTAGAGTCCAGATTCTAACATGGCATTTCTAGAAGAGGAGCCCCTCAGCCAGAAATTTGGATGAAGTGCCTAAATCCACGAGGTCCAGTAGATTGGATGGTCACTGTGACATCATCAAATGAAGATGGTCCATGTAGAGATTAGAGCAGAAATCATTTTGGGCCCAAATCCAAGGATCACAAATGATAAAGAAATATTCCTCTTTCAGTCACCAAGGGTTTCCCTTTGTGCATACTGATTGTCCTTGGATATTTTCAGAAATGTCCCTAATCCAGTCCATGCTGCCAGTGCTCTGGGTAGCATTTGTGTGTCGCATCTTCCACATTACCATGTTACGTGTTATTTTCACTTCCATCAGAAAACCATTTAATTTTTTAAAATTAATTTCAGGTATGATGCCAGCTTGAAATCGGTTCCTCCTCCAGACTTTGGCACCCCTACACTGCATTATTTTGAAGACTGGGGTGTTGTGACTTATGGAAGTGCACTACCTGCAGAAATCAATAGATCTTTCCTTTCCTTCAAGTCTGGAAAACTGGGGGGACGTGCAATATATGACATTGTCCACAGAAACAAATACAAAGATTGGATCAAAGGATGGAGAAATTTTAATGCAGGGCATGAACATCCTGATCAAAACTCATTTACTTTTGCTCCCAATGGTGTGCCTTTCATTACTGAGGCTCTGTACGGGCCAAAGTACACCTTCTTCAACAATGTTTTGATGTTTTCCCCCGCTGTGTCAAAGAGCTGCTTTTCTCCCTGGGAGGGTCAGGTCACAGAAGACTGCTCATCAAAATGGTCTAAATACAAGCATGACCTGGCAGCTAGTTGTCAGGGGAGAGTGGTTGCAGCAGAGGAGAAAAATGGGGTGGTTTTCATCCGAGGAGAAGGTGTGGGAGCTTACAACCCCCAGCTCAACCTGAAGAATGTTCAGAGGAATCTCATCCTCCTACATCCACAGCTGCTTCTCCTTGTAGACCAAATACACCTGGGAGAGGAGAGTCCCCTGGAGACAGCAGCAAGCTTCTTCCACAATGTGGATGTTCCTTTTGAGGAGACTGTGGTAGATGGTGTCCATGGGGCTTTCATCAGGCAGAGAGATGGTCTCTATAAAATGTACTGGATGGACGATACTGGCTACAGCGAGAAAGCAACCTTTGCCTCAGTGACATATCCTCGGGGCTATCCCTACAATGGGACAAACTATGTGAATGTCACCATGCACCTCCGAAGTCCCATCACCAGGGCAGCTTACCTCTTCATAGGGCCATCTATAGATGTTCAGAGCTTCACTATCCACGGAGACTCTCAGCAACTGGATGTGTTCATAGCCACCAGCAAACATGCCTACGCAACGTACCTGTGGACAGGTGAGGCCACAGGACAGTCTGCCTTTGCACAGGTCATTGCTGATCGTCACAAAATTCTGTTTGACCGGAATTCAGCCATCAAGAGCAGCATTGTCCCTGAGGTGAAGGACTATGCTGCTATTGTGGAACAGAACCTGCAGCATTTTAAGCCAGTGTTTCAGCTACTGGAGAAGCAGATACTGTCCCGAGTCCGTAACACAGCTAGCTTTAGGAAGACTGCTGAGCGCCTGCTGAGATTTTCAGATAAGAGACAGACTGAGGAGGCCATTGACAGGATTTTTGCCATATCACAGCAACAGCAGCAGCAAAGCAAGTCAAAGAAAAACCGAAGGGCAGGCAAGCGCTATAAATTTGTGGATGCTGTCCCTGATATTTTTGCACAGATTGAAGTCAATGAGAAAAAGATTAGACAGAAAGCTCAGATTTTGGCACAGAAAGAACTACCCATAGATGAAGATGAAGAAATGAAAGACCTTTTAGATTTTGCAGATGTAACATATGAAAAACATAAAAATGGGGGCTTGATGAAAGGCCGGTTTGGACAGGCACGGATGATGACAACTACTCACAGCAGGGCCCCATCACTGTCTGCTTCCTATACCAGATTGTTCTTGATCCTGAACATTGCTATTTTCTTTGTCATGTTGGCAATGCAACTGACTTATTTCCAGAGGGCCCAGAGCCTACATGGCCAAAGATGTCTTTATGCAGTTCTTCTAATAGATAGCTGTATTTTATTGTGGTTGTACTCTTCTTGTTCCCAATCACAGTGTTAGCACTGAAGATATAAATTACCTGGTCATTTTGTGATCACAAGAGGCTATACAAAAAAAAAATTTCTTTACCCCAGATTATCAGATTTTTTTCCCCTCAGATTCATTTTAACAAATTAAGGGAAGATGTTTTGACACAAAAAAGCAGGAACATGGAGAAATTGGAGCAGGCAAAGAATTTATCAAAGCAGTAGAAACAGCTTGGTGGTCCTATGGTGTTTCTGGAAGTATTTGGCATTGCTAATTGAGCAGTCCATGTAGTACTACTTTTAGAAGAAACAAAAAGTCTGTTTTTTAAAGTAATGTTTTTTCTTATGAGAAAAAGGTTGAGATAGAATTGGGTTTTATTAATATTAATGTAATACTATTAGCAATTTCCTTATACGATATTATGGAAAAGACTGAAGAATACAATTCTGAGAAATATAACAAAATTTTAATGGTACAGTCCTGTTGAAAGATAAATGTTGCTAAGTCCTGGTATGATGGTGTCGTTTCCTTGGGGAACTTCTTGAGTTATGTAACTAACAGGATCTTTTACTACAGTTCTGGATGGCTATTCAGATAATAGAGCAAAAAATTATAGCAGAAGATCATTAAAAACTTAAAATATATTTTATAGGAAAACATTTATCTGAATGAATATTTCCTTGATGCTGGTCTCTGCACACATAGAATTGGTTACTTGTATGCATTCATTGGTGGTTCAATAAGTAAGATGATTACAGATAATTTAATACTGTATTTTCCTTATATGGAAAACTGTTGTAGACCCAATGACTAAACCTTTCAAAATAAAATATTTTCTATTATGAATGTTGATTTTCATACCAAAGAAGATGGAGAATCTAAAATTTGGATATGATTCTTATGTTTTTTTAATAGGAAAACTTTTTCAAGTTTATTTTGCTAAATAAACATCGTAATTGTGAATTTTCTCTAGTGTTTTTCTTCTCTGTTCCATTATATTCAAAATGCAGTAACATTTTCCAAAAATTTTGAAGAGAGATCTTTATTTGGATGTGTATTCATTAAATGTATAAAATAGTATTTGAATCAAAAGAAGTATTTTCTCTGCTTATTAACCTTAATTGTTGTTTAAAGACATTTTAAATATTTAAAACAATAGCCAACTTCTGATATTAAGTAGCACCCAACTTTCAAAAGCACAAAATTTTCAATCAGCTCCTCAGAAGGTAACAGCAGCATACAATACTAGAAAAATAATCCATAGTTTCTACTTGAGCATAAGAAAATGATATACTTAAAAGAAACTTAATAAATTATCATATATTCAGCATATTTGAGTCATATATTTCTCCTTTGAAACAGAAAATATGTTCGGCTCAAATTTTACAGTAAGGACACACTCACTGATTTATAGGTGTAAAGTAACAACAGTAACCTTTCCTCTTATTTGCTCTTTTAGTTCACAGCAATACCAGTATGTAACCAAAAGACAAGTTGGAGAAACTTATAAGTACCTTTCTGCAGTTCTAATTTTGAACCTTCTTGCATAAAGAAAACACAAGTTTGACTTTTGACTGTGCTTCACTTATTATGCTTGGAATCCAGAAAACGACTTCTGAGGAAGTAATTTTTTTCCCCCCTCATGGAAAATCTCTAGGGAGGATGTCATTACACACTGTTTAAAAGAATAATGTTTTCAAAAGAATAATGCTTCCGTTTGTCCTGCATGGATGCTCTTACTAGGATTTAAACTTGCTTTATGTGACAGATTCTCCGTTTACTTAACCTCACTCAACATTCCTCTCTTTTACTCTTTCTCACTCAAAAGGATGAACTGTCTGAAATGATCAAAAGGAAATTTTGAAAGAAACAAAAAAAGGAAAATTACTCTTTGAGGTTACCAAGCAAACCTGATCTCAGATCCAAACTGAGACATACTTTCTAACAGAGATGAAAAGTGCAAGTGAGTGCCAAACTCGCTTTTCTTTTGTTTTCATTAGGTTAAGGCTAGACAATACATTAGTCACCATAGCATGATCCAGTCTAACATATTAGTTCATTTTAAAGTAGTTTTCTAAAGATATGCATCTTTAAAACAAAATGAATTAAAATTATGTGGTTTTTTTTCTTCTAATGAACCTGGTATTTATTTCCTTAAAGAGAAATTTCCTCAGACAGTGACTTAAGTGGTTAAGCGGGGAAAAAATGCAGAAATAAATCACAGCTTTTCATAATGAAACATGTTTTTTATCAGGTATAGTGCATATTTGTAAAACTAGGCAACTTTTTGTAACTTGAAAACCAAGCAATGTTGAATCTGCCTTGAAACTGAGTAATCAATTATGGAATCTGTTTCAGTGCTGCTCGCTATGACAGGAGTGTTTCAAGTTCATTGGATAATGTATGAGCTGTTTGTTCAGGGGATTGGCAGGACTCTTGGTCCTAGCCTTAAAGAAAATTTGAGAATCACTAGCATACAGAGCTTGTCAGTGCAGTAAAAGTGGTATATTCCTGGGAAGCTGAGGTGGGAATATTGCCTGAGCCTAGGAGTTCTATGCTGCAGTGAGCCATGACTGTGCCACTGCACTCTAGCCTTGGAGACAGAGTGAGAACCTGTCTTTTTTTTTTTTTTTTTAAGTATATTTCCTTGTTTGTAACTGATTAGCTTATTTCAGTTGATGGTAGATGAGACCTATGATGGTGGATGAGACCCAGAATCTTCAGAGAGAACATTCTTTTGAGAACATTGTTTTTATTGTCAAAGTCCAGGTAGAAGGCCGTGTTCTGGAACTATTTTAATTATTAAAATGTATCACCTAAGATAATGAATTCTTCCGCAAATATTTTAGTCATAGTTTTTAGTACTACATATTCTAAGGTTATCAGAAAATATGTCTTAACAGAATGTTTTGCGTACTGAATAATTTGTTTTTGAAAAGGAAAATTTACATTTGACTTACTCAGTTTTTAAAAAATTATTTTTATTTCTAGAGACAGGGTCCGTCTCCATCACCCAGGCTGAAGTGTAGTGGCGCGATCGTAGCACACTGCAGCCGCAAACTTCCCATCTCAAGCGATTCTTCTGCCTCAGCCTTCCAAAGTGCTGGGATTAGAGGCATAAGTCATAACACCCAGCCAAGTTAAAAAAAAACTTTTGATAGTTCACAAACCACTCACAAAAGAATCTGAAATTTCTCCAAGTATTAAGAGAAAGCAAGCTGTGAAATGCTATATGTGCAAGCTTAAAAGTAAATTCGTGTGATTTCTTACAAATATAAAACAAGATTAAAATGAATATAGTCATGGGTATGAGGAGCATGTAATTTATCTTCCAAGTGGAGACACATTTGAGAGTTAAAGGAAGAGCAATTAATTGTTATTCCAGGACAACAGATATAAACCAAGATTATACTAGGTCAACTGGGACATACGGTCATCTTTGTCATAGCTTAATTTGGAAAAAAGGAGTTAGGGAAGTCCGTGAAGGTCTAACTCAAAGTTTGGTGCTTTTTAAGCAAGTTTAAGGAACTTGAGATGACCTGATTGAGGCCCCTAAATCTACAGATGAGGAAAGCAAGGCTCAAGCAAGGGGGGCCTGATCCTTTCCCTGTTCCCTGTGTATTCCCTGTCTGTGGCAAAGCCCATTGGCTTGATTCTCTTCTCTTTAGCTTCATGTTAAGAAATAGTTTCTTTCTGCAGTTTATTTAATTTACTGACCAAATGACGTATTTTTTTTCAGCAATGTTTCAGCTAGATATTTGCTTTATGCATGTAATGTCAATGAAGTACTCGTAAGTTTTCAAGAAATGACTGAGATAAATCATACGTTCCACTACATAGTCTAAATATTTAGTTTTTGGTCCTCTATTTTAATATGTTGAAATTCTGTTCAACAAGACATGTAGTCACTATGTGAAGAGTGAAAATAGACAAAGTTGTAGTATGACTTTTCTTCATGGATATACAGTTTCCCTCTTGGTTTTGGGATTTTGTTAATTGAATTTTTATTTGACATAAATTAAAACATACATGATTGAAAAAGTAAAACAGTACTAGACGGCTTATTTAAAAAACAAAACAATAAATTCTCTCTCCCTTCCCTTCTCATTCTTAGTTTGTACTTCCCAGAAGTAACCAGTTTCTAATTATTTTGGCTGTTACATCTATTGTGTACTTGTTTACAGTAAGGTCTAAAACTACCTACTAATGAAGATTTAGCTCTCTCATCCATTCCCCTCCTTCTTTATACTTACTGGAAGATAATAGGTGCTATAGAGGGAAAAGGCAGGGTAAGGAGACTGGGAAGAGGAGGCCGTAATTTTAAATGTGATCAGGCTAGCCTTTATTGATGTCTCCACTTCCATTCTATGTGTCATTTTGAAAATCTATTTGCTGTTAATTTAATGGGGTTTTGGAAAGGAACTGAAGGAAATTTATATATTGAGTGCAGTGTGTTTAAATGGAAGTCCTACATCACTTTTCAGTTGAGTTAACAAATAACGACAGTAACATGTTTACAGAGCATCTACTATATGCAAGTATTGTTTTAGGAACTGAAGATATGGTAGAGAATAGGAATAATAAAAGCTGGCCCTCATATAGTTTATGTTTTATTGGGAGCAAATAATAACAGTAATAGTGCAGGATGTCAAGTAGTGGTAAGTACCGTGGAGAATAAAGCAAGGGGAGGGGATGTAAGGTGATGGTGAATTGATACTGTCCCATAAACAGTGGTTTCTGATGTGATTACTTATGATCAGACACTTGAAAGAAATAAGGGAATGAATCACAGAGACATCTGAGAGGAGCATTCCAGATAGAACAGCAGTTCGAAGGCCCTGAGCTCAGTATGTGTTTGGTGTGTTCAGGACTAGGAGACCAGTGTGGCTAGAGCAGAGTGGGTGAGGGGGGGGTGATAGGAATAGGATCAGATCATACATGCCCTCAAATAGACTGCAGCAAAGACTTGGATTATGAGTTGGGGAGTCAGTTGCAATGAACTGAGATGTGACTGACTGCAGGAGCAATAAGTATTGGGAAGTGGGTCCAGGAGGTTGTTTTAGCCATGTTAAGTTTAAGATACTTTCTAAAAATCCAAGTGGAGATGTACAAGCCTGGAATCCAGGGGCAGGCTTTGGCTGAAGATACAATTGTTGATGCCTTCTTAAAGGTTAAACAGAAATTTACTAGCTGTGAGGAAAGTGCATTCTGGGTAAATGGAATAGAATAAAGAAACAAGTATGGAAAAGCAAACCTGGTTCAGGAATTCTCCAGACCGGTGGTGTTGGCCCACAGGGTATGTGATGGCGAATGGGTGAAGATGAAACTGAAGAGGCAAGCAGGGAGGCTATTGTGCAGGACTTTGTAGGACACGCAAAGGAATCTGGACTTTATTCTGCCATGATGGCTGCTCAACCATTTTTATGCCTCAGCATAACTGAGGGCTACAACATAACACCCATCACTCAGCAAGCATGGCAGCAATTTTCTTGGAATGGGAAATGTGTATGGGAGCAAAAGGGACATGGGTGAGGGGTGGTGATGATGCCACACATACCTGTGTGTGTGAAGCTTTGAAAAATCCCTGAGATGGTTCTGATATGCCCTCTATATTCCATATGTTTACTCCCTGGGGTGAGGTCGGGCAGGGAGGGGGTACCCTCTACTTAGAAATCGCTGCAAGCAATGGCAAGCCATTAAAGAATTTTCTTTTTAAATAATCAGATTTGCATTTTAGAAAGGCAATTTTAGCTTCAGTGTAGAGGGTGGACCCAATGAAGAAGAGGTTAGGAGGCCATTTCCATAGTCTGGGTAGAAGACAATTAGCTCCTTGAATGAGTCTGGAGAGGGAATGTTTAACTCCTAGCCCACAGGCAAAATGTGTGGCCAAAGGAATGCATATTTTGTGAAAGTATTGCTCAGAAAGATAATGAGTCAAGGATCCCTAATGGTATATGTGTCTGAGTCTTATTTATTATAAGAAGAGCATGTTTGCCTGCCATGGCTCTGCTCCAGTCATCTTGGCTATCCCTTAATAAGCCCAGGAAATTGTTCAAATATTTCTGCCATTTGTATTTTCAGCTTGCCTTGTTCAGGGACTTCACCTGGAATAGTATAGCTGGAGTACAGGGTGTGTATGTAGTGGCGGGGGATAGAAAATGAGACTGGAAAAGTAGACCAGGCTCCAGGGCGGGAGGGTCTCTTTTCCTCGCTCCATTTAATTTAAAAAAGAAATAGTTCCAATTATATAAGCATTGTGATTAATGCAGACAGTTGGAGTACTTTCTAAATCAGAAAAGTAAAAGTGCTGCTCCTTCAACATATCTCTAGAAATTTGTTATGGGGAAGTCTTTATCAAAGAATGTTCATATGATTTCAGTAGAATTTCTGAAGAAAGGAGCTTCTAAAAACAGCCCAGCACATTCCAAATTAAATAATGAGAAGTGTTTTTAGTATTTATTTAGGAGCTCTTTTCTGAACAAAAAAACGTTTTCAATGGTCTAGGCACTTCCTTTTTCTTCCAAAGAAATGGTAATAACAGGACACTAGAAGCACTAGAAGAAACTTTCTGTGTAAAGCAAAATCTTGTCAGTTTTCCTCACTTTGTACTTTTCAGTGTCTACTGTTTACCACTTTTCTCCAGGATCAGAGACCTCCAGTAAAATAAAAGAAATTTCTATTTATTGTCTCCTTAATAATCTTGATTTCTAAACTCCTTTACTCCTCTCTTGAAGGAATTTGTTTTACTGACAAAAGAATGAATCCAAGCCATTTAATGGAGTTCTGAGGAGAATTCTTAGAGCACTCTATATATTGAAACCTCCGTATTTTTTGATACAAAAAGGACTAAGGAAGTCGTGATTCTTTTGAAAGATTAATTCACAGAATTTTTTTATCACAGTCGAAATATCAATTGCAATAACAACTGAAAACTGATTGCTATTACTGAACACTGCCCTTAGGTGGCTCACTCTTAGAAGACACAAAGTCACTGAACTACCATCCTTTAGGGCGGGGATTGTGTCTCTTGCTTGTTGTATATATATGGTTCTTACACAGTGCCTGGCATTCAAAAAATGCATTCAAAAAAATTTGGTATTCAAAAAATGCTTGATGAATTGACTGACTGCCTGAATGAATAAATAAATTGGTGGATTAATGACTGAATGGAGTACAGAAGACTCTGGTCCCAGAAGACCTTAACATTGAGTTTACTGCAGACTGAATGTTTGCCTCCTCTCAAAATTAATATGTTGAAACCTAATCGTTAATGTGATGGTATTAGGATGTGGGGTCTTTGGAAGGTGATTAGGTTATGAAGGTAGAGCCCTCGGGAATGGGAGTAGTACCCTTAAAAAAGATACCCCAGAGAGGTCCCTTGTCCCTTCCAACATGTGAAGCTACAGTGAAAAGATGGCCATCTGTGAACCAGAAAGTGAGCCCTCACCAGGTACCACATCTGCTGTGCTTTGATCTTGGATTTCCCCGTCCCCAGAACTGTGGTAAATAAATTTCTGTTTGTAAGCCACCTAGTCTATGGTGTTTTTGTTATAGCAGCCTGAATGAGATAAGAAAGAACATAGTTCTTATAATGAGCTAACATCACTAACCTCTCAGCTGTGAACTGTGGCCCTGAGAGATGCTCCAACTAGATCCTGGAGCTGTTTCAACACTGTCGCCTCTGAACTATGGGGAGGCCCTAAAATTCAATCTCCAGGACAGAGTACATGTGAAAGACAGATGTTAACAAGGTAAGCAAGCAGCTGCTTGTATGACTGCTAAACACAGGGTGGTCCCAAGTGGGATAGAGAGCCCAGTTTTCAAAGCACAACTTAAAATAACACACCATTTGTGTGGGATGTTGTAAACCACCAGTAATCAACAGACTGTTGCTAAACTTCAGCCGTTGCCCATAAGAATGCCTTCTGAGTTCATGATACTGTGCAATCCAGAAAGCATGGCCATGCCAGCAAAGCAGACTTCCTAGAGAACATAGGACAATGTGGTGTGGGTGTAAAGGGTGTGGGCAAGCAGTGTGGTTGGGAGGGTTGGTTATTCAGCTGGCTTTTCTGCCACACCTGCACACGTGGAGAGTCAACCATGGCACCTCAGAGTACACTGGATCTCCTGAAAAAGACCCTGGCAGGGAGAATATCTTCTATAACTTACTGCATGTTTTCTCTACTTCTAAATAGGGTTTCTGTGTTGCCTAGTGCATGTTTTAAGAGTCTTATGGATGATGAGAGGACCTTTGTGAATTCACTACTGCAGAGAGGTCATTTTTAATTAAAAAAAAAATTTGGATGTCAGAGGAAGAAGTAGGGAATGAAAGAATATTTTATAATTCTGTAAAAGAAGTTTTGTTTCTTAAATGGTATGTAATGAACCCACATGAAGGCTTATTTTGTAAAATGTGCTAAAATTCATAAAAACATTGCCTAGTCCAAGTTTACACCATTATTATGCTAAAGCTTACTGGAGAGCAATGATAATAGTGGCCTTACTGAAGCCTAGCAAAGTTTGAAGAAATTTGTACACATCTGCATACTGTAAGGAAGATAATAGCTACAGCCCCATCTTATAAATTAGGAAGCTAGGTTCAGATAGGCTAAGAACTGTAAGAGACATACAGCCAACAGTAATTATGGATTACAGCATAAAGCTCAAAATAAAACAATGTTCTAAACGTGAATTTTAAGTATTTAAAGTACTCAAAATGCTACATTATAATCATTAAAAATATTAATTGAGTTATAAGCATAGCTACATCAAAACTATTAAACTTTCACCATAATTGTTTACCTTTAATCTCATGAAACTTAAATGAACAAGCAAAAAAATTGTTAAAGTAGATCATCTTTGTTAAAGGTAGACTACTGGACCAGGAGAGGTACCTCTCGCCTGTAATCCCATACTTTGTGGGGCTGAGGTGGCAGATAGCTTAAGCCCAGGAGTGTGAGACCAGCCTGGGCAACATGGTGAAACCCTGTCTCTTCTAAAAATACAAAAATTAGCTGGGTGTGGTGGTGCACGCCTGTAGTGCCAGCTACTGTGGAGGTTGAGGTAGAAAGATTGTTTGAGCCCCAGGAGGCAGAGGTTGCAGTGAGCCAAGATCAGGCCTCTGCACTCCAGCCTGGGCAACAGAGTCAGATCCTGTATCAAAAAAAAAAAAAAAAAAAAAAAATAGACTACTGAGCATCCTCACGTTTTAGAAAATACTACAACTATTTGTCATAGTTTAGGATCCTGCGGCACAGCCTACAGACATCATAAGATAATCAGTTGCAAAACCAGACTTCCGCTTTTTGTGTCTACTCTCATCTTGCACCCAAATTGTGAGTCACTTTGATTGAGCTTCATAAACATAAAAACAAATCATTTACTAATATATTTATCTACAGTCTCCATCTCTTAATTTAGTATTGTTTCCTGGACTTTTAAGACTCTTTGTCATAAATGTTTGTGGTTTTTCAGGTGGTTGAAGTGAATGGAGTCATTGTAAAATGCTTTCAATCAGCTGATGAGTGCTTTATATAACATAAACCTACTTTATCATCCTCTCCTAAAGAAGAGAAGATTTAGCTAGAATAATTATTAACAGAAGATTTGGAGATATAGAAGAAACTAGAAAATATTTCACAATCAATACATCTTTCAAGCAGCCAATCATTTGTCACTTATATTGCTTTTTCAAACCCAGCATCACATGGAAGGAATAAATGGAACTCCAGTTTGGTTTTGCTGCTTCTTTTTTTTTTTTTTTTTTTCTGTTAAGGCAGATCTTAATTTTTTGTTGTTTACTTTTCATTGAATTTTGTCAGTTCTTGGTCGAATTATGTATGTGTGTGCTTTTTTAAAGAGGTCATGCCTGTTTCTTTAATGAACTAGAAGTATATATTACAGAATGTTAGAATTGAAAGGGACCCCAAAGATGATCTAGTTCACCCTTCCCATTTGACAGTTGAGGAAACACCTTGTTTGGCATTTTTTTAGTTTAGGGAAAGTTGGGGCACTGCCAAAATCAACACTGCCTGCTTTGACTTTTCATGGCTTGACAGTCAAACCCTAGGTTGGGGGATACAGACAAACAGGGACTAAAACAAGCAGCATTATGCCATCAGCCATCAGTCTGGTGGTTGTGTTATTCTTCCCCAAAATAATTTTAAGTCAACTATAGACATAAACTTGAATTGTATTAATTTATTTATTAAATAAAAATGGCTGATATTTTGCTTATTAAAAATCTGATTCTTTCTTTGGCACCTGGTTAGATAAGCAAGTCAAATGTTAACAACCTGAGTACAATAGTCTATTACAAAACTGTGAATCAGCGCCCTCTAGCACATTTCTGAGTCACTACTTTTAAAAAAAACCTTGACAACAATGTAACTGAAACTAAAATATTCTAAACACTGTGCTATTCTAAATTATTAGAACACTATTCTAAACACATACTGTCTCATTTTTAATTCTCATAAAGCTGTACAACATAACTTGAGACAGCTCTGTAAGTAGATAAAGATAATATGCAGTGTAGTGAGGGCTGCTTCGTGTGTGGGAAGAGAGTTGTGGGCAGAGAGCAGCTGACTCTACCGAGGCAAGCAATGATGAATGAGAAGAGACCCTGGATCCCTGGGAGCTCCCACCATAGTAGGAGAGACAGATCCCTGGAAAGGAATGTTGCAATAGGCATGTCAAGAACTATTGTACAGTTATTTCTTTTTAAATGGTGTGAGAGAAAAAAAAAGAAAAGAAATGCTAACTCTGGGGGTTTTGAAGATAACTTCAACGAAGAAGTTACATCAGACTGAGTATTAAAAGAAGAGAGTAGTTTGCCAGGTGATGTCATTCAAGAAAGTCAGAAAAAGAAGTGAGAAGGCGTGGTATTGAGGAAGACTGTGATGTGTATGCACAGGAAATGTAAGGGGGTCAGTGGTGCTGGAAACCGGGGTGCATGGGATGAAGTGGGATGGAGCAAGTCTGGGACAAGCTTCTTTGCCAATGTAGGGATACAGAAGTTGTCCTCTGGACAGCTGGAAGTATTTGAGGTTTTCAACTGGAAAATAATGTAATTGGATTGCTTTCTTTCTCCTGCCATAAAAATTAAGAAATATAATCCTTAATGAGAAAAAAAATACTAAAACATTAAAACAGATATAGTGTATAAAGCATAATTATAAACACCTCTGTAACATATAACATTGTGAAAACCCTTCATCTTCTCCCCAGTCATACATCATGGAAGCCCCCAAAATAATAACCACTGTCCTGATTCTTAATCACTTATTTTTTGTTCCTTAGTTTTTTCACTTATGTATACATACTCAGAAAAGACAGTCTATTTAGACTATTTCTGAACTTTTTATAAATGAAATCATACCGAACATCTTCTCCGTGTTTAAGTTTTATTCCTCAATGTTTTGTTTTAAAGATTCACCTTTGTTGATTGTTCCTGTAACAATATTTATTTACATTGCTATGTAGTATTTTCTTGTTTGACTATTTCACAGTTTATCTTGTCTGCTGTTGTATAATTTTTCTTCGGTTTTTAAAATTAGTTCTTATGTTTATTTGATCAGTTTTTATGTTTATTAACAGTTCTTTTATACCAGCTTTTTAAAAATAGCAATTATGAACAATATGAGCTTTTGTACTCTGCATCCCATTCACATGGTGCTTAACAGTCTCTAGGGTGTACTTAAATTCACGTTTAAAAAGATTTTATTTTTCTATGAGCAGTTTTAGGTTTATAGCAAAATTCAGAGAAGGGTATAGCGATTTCCCACATACCTCCTGCTCCCACACATGCATATCCTCCCCCAATATCAACACACTCCGCCAGAGTGATATGTTTGTTGCAACTGACAAACCTACATTGACACATGATGATCACCCAAAGTCCACAGTTTATATTAGGGTTCACTGTTATGTACATTCTATATATTTGGACAGATGTGTAATGACCTTTGTCCACCATTAGAGTATCCAGATTAGTTTCATTGCCCTGAAAATCCTCTATGTTCTGCCTGCTGATTCCTCTTGCCCCACAACTTCTGGCAACCACTGATTATTTCACTGTCTTTAGAGTTTTGCCTTTTCCAGAATAGTTGTAATTATATAGTATGTAGCCTTTTCAGATTGGCTTCTTTCACTTAGTAATATGCATTTGTTTCTTTCATGTCTCTTTATGGCTTGATAGCTCATTTCTCTTTAGCATTCAATAATATTCCATTGTCTGGATATGTGATAGTTTATTTACCATTTATCCATTCACCTACTGATGGACATCTTGGTTGTTTCTGACTTTTGGCAATTACGAGTAAAGCTGCTATAAATATCCATTTGCAAGTTTTTGTGTAGGCACAAGTTTTCAATTCCTTTGGATAGATACCAAGGAGCATGATTGCTGGATCATATCCTAAGAGTATTTCAGTGTTGTAAGAAACTGCCAAACTGCCTTCCAAAGCGGCTGCCACCATTTTGCATCCCCACCAACAACAAATGACAAATTCATTTTTCAGGAAGTTAATTCTGACAGGACTGAGTGGCATATACTGCAGTGAGGTGATGTAATGAGAATGTGGACCACATTCAGTGAGGTTGGAGAGGAGAGGTCCACACTGAGGGGTGGACCTGAAGCACACTTAAGCTGCACAAGAAATGGAGTGGCATCACCAGTGACTCTGAGTTTCCTAGCTTGAAAGATTGGTATCCTTATCTGACACCAAAATTCAGGAAAAATAAGCTGTAACATAAGCTAAGTTCTATTTTAGGTTTGAAGAAATTGCTAGACAAATAAGTGAAGATATCTTCTAGGCAGTTAGAAATGCCCATGTAGAACTTAGGAAAGGGAAATGAATATTTGGAAATGTTAACACAGAGTTGGCTGTTGAAGCCATAGGAAAAGAGAATAATGATCATTACCAACACTTTTGAGTGTTTACTATGTGCCAGGCACTATTAGAAGAATGTTGTATGCTTCAACTCTTAATTTTCACAACAACCCAATGAGGCAGGTCATATTATTTTCATGTTACAGATAACTGAGGCACAGAGAGATCTATTAGCTTGCTCAAGGTCACATGTCTAATCGATGGTGGTGCCAAGAGGAGATTATTCAGAGTGTGTATGTGGAAAGTACTGAATTTTAGTGAGTACCAATATTAATGGTTGGGAGGAGGAGGGAGAGCCTATGAAGGAGACTTGGGTGAATAGTCATGGAGTCTGGAGGAGAGCCAGAAAGTGTTATTAGCAGTCAAACTTAAATTACCTTCATAAGGTAAGTACCGCAGGTGCCTGGCACTACCAGAGGAGGTCAGGTAGCATGCCAAAGAACAGGCACAGATAGTCAAGCTCTGAATCTACCTGTGAATGAAACTTATTCAAGATTGGTTCATTGCTTTCAAGAAAGGAGGTGAACTTTTTTTTTAACTTTTTAAAGAAATCTAAAAGTAAAATACAGAAAAATATTTCTTGCCCCGGGGTTGCTCCCTCAGCTAAAGTTAAAAGAAAAATGCCTCCCATAAATAATTTAGTTATGTGTGGGTATGGAAAGATGGTGGACAATGGGGAGTCGGATTAGTGGGGAAGAGAACTCTACCGAGTAAACAAGACAAAAGCAGTTGAGCTGAATAGGAAGGCGAACAGGAAGAAGTCTGGGACAGTCCCTGCTCTGCCCAGGCCTGCACCTCCACCATCCCACAATGTGGCTTGGTAACTCTGATTACAAAGTGGGTGGGAGTAGGTGTCCAGGTGGCCCTTCAGCTGCACTTGGAACCTAACCCATGACCCTGTTTCTTCCTGGTGTTGCCTTGTTCCTCCACGGATAGGCTACCTACTGTTTTTCACAGGGTTGGCAATTCAAGATTCCTTATGTTATTCTGAGCTGTGCGATGTGCTCAGACCGGCATGGCCTGTGCAGAAGCACTCACATTCTGAGCTGAATAAAATAGGCATGGTGCTCGCTCTGCAGTAAGAGAAGAGAAAATCTAAGCCTGCTTCTCATTCATTTATTCATCGATTCACTCATTGTTCCCACAAATATGTACTGAACACCTACAATGTCCTGGGCACTATGCCAAGACCTGCGTAACTAAAAGAGGACTAAGTCAGGTGTTACCCATGCCCTCTTGGAATGTATAATCTAGTGGAGATGAACAAAAATTAACAAGCAACAAATGAAAGATCAAACTGCTACATGTAATAAGGAAAAAATGCAGCTAAGAAAAGTGAAGGGCTGGATGGGGAACTATTTAGAAAGACTGGTCATAGAAGATGTAGTGGAGACTTCCTGTACTTGTCCATGTCAGGTTCTCTGCCTTTAAGGCATGGGAAAGAACCATACTTCCTCTTTCCATTGCAGTTAGGTGAAACCTTGTGGCTAGTTCTGAACGGATATTGGTATTTGAAGCAGGGTACTTTCTTAATTAAAAACCCCTAAAATATGTGGCATGGCCTTGGTAGTTCAGTGGTGGACAGCATATAAATTGATAATGGAGGCTAGATAGATGACAATTTTTGTTATGTGGTGGTTGGCAAAGCCAACTTCTTTTTTTTTTTTTTTTCAATTTTATAACTTTATTTGATGTATTTGATGATCAGCAATTAGTTCTCATCCACATTGACTGTAGATTTTTGAAAGTGGTAACAGGTACATAGGTAACCAAAGTATAGAGCTTATTTGGTGAATCTTCATCCTCATTACGTTTTCTGGACAGCCGCACACGGATTCGGTATGGGACATTCCTTATTCCTTTGGCCCAGACAGCTTTGTTGAGCCTGGTATCAATGCGCACATCTGGAGTTCCCATCTCCTTCATGGCAAATTTCCGAATCTCTTTGAGTGCCCGAGGGGCACGCTTCTTGAAGCCCACTCCATGGATGCGCTTGTGAATGTTGATGGTGTATTCTCGGGTCACCACCTCGTTGATGGCAGAACGGCCCTTTTTCTTCTCTCCACCCTTCTTTGCGGGAGCCATTCTGCCGGGTCCAAGTTAGAAAGGAAGCGGCAAAGCCACTATATTAACTTGGAGGAAGATTATGTAGCTAAAGAAAATATGACTCTAGGGGAAAGGATTGGAAAATAATGTGTCTACTATGTGTTGGCAACTACTAGCTATTTTTTTGGCAAGGCTTTATAAACTCAAAAAAAAGAATTGGTTGATTTGTTAACAAATATGAGAAAGAAAGGAGATATTTCAGAAAATTGGGGCCTTGCAAAATTGGAAATCCTAACGGGCTTTAAACTCCAAATATCAAGTCAGAAATTGAGAAAGCCTTGAAAGATGAAGCCCATTAAAATAACCTGTGGAAAGGTAAAATTAAAAGTATGGTGTCTCCACCTATTGATAATGTCTTTCAATTGATTAAGGAATTTCAGAGCAGATAAAATTAAGGTATTCAATTGGATAAATACACAGGGCAAAGATCAAATTAAAGTTGTGGCTTTTCCACAGGAAATCATAGACTCATATATATTCAGGGTATCAGTAATGGCAAGAGAGAGATAAAGATAGAGAGACATGGAGATCTAGATAGAGAGAGAGGAAGAGACAGAGGAAGGTAGGGTGGATGGCAGGACCAGGGAAAGAGGGACAGAGAGAGAGAGACAGAGAGAGAGAGTGAGAGACAGAGGATGGGGCAAGAAAGTAAAATGACAGAGTATGTCTGAGAACCATGTCTTGGAAAGAATGGTGGATATTGGCAAATACGGTTTACTGGAATCAAAGAAATAAGAAGCTTACTAAATTACCACGTGGCAAAAGCCATAAAAGTCCCTACCTTGAGTATATAGAAATGTTCCTTGATTTTCAGGACTCCACCCTCTGAAGGGTTTTCTGTTATCTTCCTTTGCCATGTACTAATGGGTATGTATTCGTCTTGGGAACTGTGTAGTTCTCTTAGTGCGTGTCCTGCTTACGTAATGTCAGAAGACCATAGGTCTACTTGGGCTTGTGATTCCTTTGACTATAAATCTCTCTCAAATTTTAGTAAGCTTCTTATCTCTTTGATTGCAGCAAGCTGTATTTGTCAACAGCCACAGTTCAAGCTATATTGGTCAATAGCCACAGTGCTTTTCAAGACATGATTCCATTCTTCTGCTTTCTTGCAAAGTAAATTTTCTTTCGTATACAAATGAATTGCTTGAAATGTTCTTGCTTATCTTTTCCAATTAGTATGTCTTCCATGTCTTTTCATCCATACCAGCACATACAGATCTACCTCAATGGTATGGATCTACTTTGTATTCTATGCATAAATACTACATAATTTATTTAAATAGTACCCTACAACTTGACAATTTAGCAAGTTTCAAGTGATGCATTCCTTTTGGGAAGCTCTTCCATGACAGTTTATGCTGTCCATAGAGTTCATTTAAATTTCTGAGATTTTATAATAGTGTCATCTATAATTTGAAGAACTAAAAATTTTGTTTTATTAAATTATTTTAATTTTCTTCATTCTTATTCTTTAATCTTGTTTGTTATTTATGATTATTTTCTTTGGAAATTCATATCTCTGATCATATATCATAAATTAGTAAAGGAAATTTGAGTTCAAGAGAGCTGGGCTTGTGATGATAAATGCTGTATCACACATTATCACACATTGTGCTCTGCAGCTCTCATAATAATGCAGACTAACGGCATGACTCTGCTTGAAATATGACTGTTAGATTATAATACAACATTAATCTTGGCCCCAAGACCCTCCAAAGAGAGTAAAATCAAGTTAAGATTCAAATATCTTAGGTATCATGGGCAAGATGCAATGCTAGATGCCAAAATTAACAAGTTAATTTACAAAATCTGACACTCCTAATCCCAAAAGGAATGTATTTCTGAATGTTAAAATTTGTGGGGCCGGGCGCAGTGGCTCAAGCCTGTAATCCCAGCACTTTGGGAGGCTGAGACGGGCGGACACGAGGTCAGGAGATCGAGACCATCCTGGCTAACACGGTGAAACCCCGTCTCTACTAAAAATACAAAAACTAGCCAGGCGAGGTGGCGGGCGCCTGTAGTCCCAGCTACTCGGGAGGCTGAGGCAGGAGAATGGCGTAAATCCGGGAGGCGGAGCTTGCAGTGAGCTGAGATCCGGCCACTGCACTCCAGCCTGGGTGACAGAGCGACACTCTGCCTCAAAAAAAAAAAAAAGAAAATTTGTGGATATATTCTGGATATATATTGTGGATGTATAAATTTGTGGATATATATTGTGGCTATCTCTCTCTTTGTCTCTCTCTGTGTCTCTCTCTCTCACCTTTGAAATAACAATTTGATGTGATGGGTGCTATGGTCTGAATGTTGGTGTCCCCCCAAAAGTCCTATGTTGGAACTTGATATCCAATATGATAGTATTAAGAGGTGAGGCCTGCTGAGAAGTGATTAAATCATGAGGGCTTCCCTCTCATGAATGGGATTAGTGCCCTTACAGAAGTGGTTGAAGGGAGGTGCCTTGTCTCTTCCACCATGTGAAGACACAGGAAAGTTGCCATTTATGAGGAATAGGCTTTTACCAGACACCAAATCCGCTAGCATCTTGATCATGGACTTCGCAGCCTTCGGTACTGTGAGAAGTAAGTTTTTGTTTATAAATTACCCAGTCTAACGCATTTTGTTATAGCAGACTGGAACATTAAGACAATGAGCAAACATTGTTTCGCCAAAATTGCTAATAGACGTAGGTTGTAAAAAGCACAGAAGGAAAACTAACTAGGACCTTTAATAGCCTCCGAGTATCAGATGATGCTGATGATGGCGGTGACAACAACCACAGTAGCAATGATGATGTCAACAGAGACTTGGCCAGATCTAGGTTCCCTAAGTTGTTAAATCAAGTTTAGCCTAAAGCTGCCTCCTTACGTATTTTATGTTCAGCCTAAAGGTTTCTCTGCAATGTAAGCAGACTGTAACCTACTGTTGTGCCAGTCAACAAGTTTTGGCCAATCAAAGGGGGTCAACTGTTCAAACTGTATTCAAACAAGGTAAACGCCAAGCTGTAATCAACCAGGCTGTTTCCATACCTCACTTCCGTTTTTCGTACATCACTTTCCTTTTTCTGTCTATAAGTTTTCCACGGGATTCTCTCTGAGCCTACTCTGGCTCAAGAGGCTGCCAGATTCATGAATCATTCTTTGCTCAGTTAAACTCCGTTAAATTTAATGTGGCCATGGTTTTTCTTTTAACAGAGTTAAAATAACTACCTGCTGCAAGAAAAAAACTAGTGTGTTAATCACTAAATACTTAAACTTTTGTGATAGGCTTAGGAAATTCATGCTAAGAGAGGAATAAAAATCTTTAAAGAGATTTTTTGGAAATGTCATGGGATTGCCATTTAGCAAATGACAGCTCTGTGCCAAGAAAGAGTCTGACCTTTCCCTCCTTCTGCTTTACACTTCCGTTGGAAAAACTTTTATAAACATTTAAAATATCTCAAGATAATAGCATGTTCCAGATTTTCAAATATGTTTTCTAACATGAGCAATACATCCACCAATTTTAACATTTAGAAAGATATTCCCCTTAAGAGTAGGAGTGTCAGATTTTGTAAACTAACTTGTTAATTTGGCATCTGGCATTTCTTCTTGCACATGTTACCTACGATATTTGAATCCTAATTTGATTTTACTCCTTTTGGAGGGTCTTGGGGCCAAGACTAATGTTGTATTAGAATCTAGCAGTCATATTCCAAGCAGGGTCATGCCATTAGTCTGCATTCTTATGAGAGCTGCAGAGAACAATGTTTGAGAACTAGCACACATGAAGACAAATGCAAGACACTTTCAGATTCACAGTGTGTATGTGCATTTCCTTTCAAGAAGTTTCTTTTCCAAGAAATGCTCTGTGGTTTCTGAAACCCATTCCTGACATTGAAAATGATAGCGCTGAAAAACAAAGTACTATAGTTAAAGGAAACCAAAGAGAACCCATAACCATTGGCTTTACAGTGTGCTTAATGTGAGACTCAACTACTCATTTATTTATTTATTTACTTTGACCTCTGAACTTTGTATTGGCCTCCTGCTCCCCAAAGGGTCCCCTACTTCTGCTGGCTTAATGTCTCAGAACTTTGGTGTCATTGGTCTCAGACACCACTTTGCCAACCACTATCCAGCAGATGGTGGTCTTTTGGATGGTTTGCATGGAGTTGCTGCTGTCCAGGGCATCACCAAGATTGAAGTCCTCGCCATCTTCCAGCAGGCATTGGCAGGTCGCGATCTCAGCCTCCAGCTTGACCTTGATGTCCAGCAGAGCCTTGTACTCCTGTGCCTAGCGCTGTCCCCTTGCCTGGGTCTGTGCCAGCTCTGACTCCAGGTGCATCAGGATCCCATTGAGCTGCTCCATCTGCAGGTCATAGCAGGCCTCCACCTCCCTCAGGCTGCTCTCCAAGCTGGCCTTCAGATTTCTCATGGAGTCTAGGTCGATCTCCAAGGACTGGACTGTGTCTCAGTTCTGTGAGCGTCATCTCAGCAGCTCCAATCTCGGCGGACTGCATGGTGACCACTGTGGTCTCGGTGGACTGCATGGTCTCACAGTGGTGAGCACTGTGGTGCTCTTTTCAATCTGCTGAGACCAGTACTTGTCCAGCTTCTCTCAGTTCTTCCCAGACAGCTTGTCATATTGGGCCCGGATGTCTGCCATAATCTTGGCAAGATCCTGAGATTTGGGGGCATCTACCTCCACAGTCAGCCCAGAGCTGGCAGTCTCGGCTTGTAGGACTTTTACTTCCTCTTCGCGGTTGGTTCTTCATGAAGAGCAGCTTCTTTTTGAGAGCTTCGATCTCTGTCTCCAGCTGCAGTTGAGTGACATTGGTGTCATCAGTGACCTTGTGGACCCCATGGATGTCGTTCTCCACAGACTGGCACATGGCCAGCTCTGTCTCATACTTGACACTGAAGTCATCAGCAGCAAGACAGGCACTGCTGATCTGCAGAACGATGCGGGCATTGTCCACAGTATTTGCGAAGATTTGAGCCCTCAGGTCCTGATGGTCGTGAAGTAATGGCTCCAGTCTCTGGTCTGGGGTCCCTTCTTCTCCAGGTGCTCCTGGATTTTACTCTCCAGCTTCCAGTTCTCAGTCTCCAGGCTCCTCACTCTGTCCAGACAGTCATTCAGGCTTTGCATGGTCTCCTTCTCATTCTGGATGCCTCCTATTCCTGCCACATCCCTGGCCATCCCCACGGTCAGGCCCCCAGATCCCATGCCGCCCCAGAAGCTGGTGGAATGGGACACAGAGATCCGGGAACCAGAGCCCCTGGTGCCTGCATAGACACTGGCCACACTGCTCAGCAGCCGGACGATGAAGCTGAGTGCCTGGACAGAACCCAGGGAACGGTAGTTGGTGGAGAAGGCGGAGCAAGTGGTGAAGCTCATGCTGTCCAGGGAGGAGAGCAAGAGGACAGGACTCAGGCTTTGCTGACGACGTTCTACTACTCATTTCTTAACAGCTAAAGCAAATCACAGGTTTTCAAAAGTGTAAAGATGTTTAAAATATTATTTAGTCTACCTCTCCACACCATTAGGGTGTTAGTCAATTTCCACTAAGGGCTGAACTTCTGAGCAATATCCTCTCAGAACAGAGCTGGGTATGGAGGGCTGGGAATCTTCAATAGACCAAGAGCTAGAACCAGTCAATCCAGTGGTGGTAGGAGTGGATGGCGAGGTACTAGACTCAAAGCCAGATGCTGGGGAAACATTCAGGCTGGCAGGCAAAACCTGGACTCCCAATTATAGAAACTTGTAGTAAGTTCTGAATGATCATTGCGTCTGGGAGATTTGTGTTTGGGAGAGTACAAAAACAGCAAAGCCAGGAAGGGGTGTTTAGAGACAGAAGCTGACAAGACAATACGTCAGGATGCAGCTCAGTCTGTGATGTTTCAGAGGCAGAATTGCAGACTACATATTCTGGTCTATGAAGCACCTAAACCTGACCTTCCAACTTGCAGCTTTGGCCTCATGATGTGCCAACTTGCCTGTCATTCTCAATGCTCCCATTACTCTGGCCTTCTTTCCAACCAAGCTCCTTTGTACCCCAGAGTCATTCAGATTAAATGTCATTTTCTCACAGAGGCTCTTTCAGGACACTCTCTAACTCCAATTTATCCTGTGCATAATCTTCAGGACCCCTCCTCTCCATTTCCTATACCATCTCTACTATAAGTTCAAAGATGGCTGGATACCTGTGTCTTCTTCCTTGTTGTATCCAGCAATTCCAAGTACTTTTGATAGACACCTGACATATTCTGAGTGTTTATTAAACATTTAAATGAATGACTGAATGAATAAATGAACTAATTAATAACTGGTTAACAAACGAATTAATCTAGTTGGGGGAGGGGGCTGATAGATTAAAGTTTCTGTAAGTAAACATATTTCAAACAAATCATTGACTAAATAACAGAAGCTGGAGAAGAGAAGGTGATGGACTTCTTTAGAGTCTTAATAAATGAAGGGAACAAAACCAGACCATAGGAATGAGGTGAAGGAGGAGATGGTGCTGATTAGATTGAGCCTTAGTGGATGATAAACCATTACAGCACAGTGGTAAAACCCTGGGATGGCTATCAGTAGGTAACCAGGAAAATGCCAGCCATCCCTCTTGGTTTGAGAGATGTGGGAGAATAAATTAATCTCACTCAAGAAGACAGAAGGGTGCATTTTTATTAGGTTTCAGTTAGAGGAGATTTGGATAAAGCCATCTGCACAAAGGTTGTGGATATACTGATGTTTGTGCATGATGGAATATGGGAAGGGTAGAGGAGAGAGGACACATCTTAGAGTATTATGGTAGAGGTGAAGAAGAGTGCAGCAGTAGGAGGAGAGTTACTCAAGGCACAAGGGAAGAAATTTATCTTGGGAGATGAAAAATTACAAAGATAATGGTCATAGCAGAAGTGATTTGCTTCAAACATGCAACTTTGCTGCAAGTTGACAGGAAGCCTGGCAGTATCTGGTCTAAACTCAGAGAAGGGGGCTCCAACTTTCCTGCATGACCATGAAGACCCTCATCTGGGGTTAGCCTCTAAACACACAGAAAAAAGATATCTATTTCCCACACCACTATGGAATGACAGCTTTTGGCACTATGCTAGGCACCCTGCTGGTGGTGTTGGAGAGGGAGTAGTTAAGAAGGCAAGTTGGACTAAGAAAATAATAATAAATTTCTTGTCCCTTCTCTAACAATTCATTTGGTTCCACGGGCTACCTATTCTTCCCGGATAAAATAAGGCAAGCCTAGTGGATGGGCACCAGTAAGAACCATTTCATTGTGAACTGCCCGCCCAAGCTCCATATCCAGATTCTCTCCTTGTGGTGAAGCAGACAGCTAAGGTGTACACCAATTCTTTTAAGGTAGCAGAGTCATTGAGTCACTTAATACTATCCACTGAATTAATCCTGGGTTTAAAATTCAAAATTCAGTATTCATCAAGATTCTTAAGTTATGTACAATGTAATTATTTGTTGTCTGTTCCCCAAATTGCATTGTAAGGGGTAAACTCTCACACTGAGCATTCATTTAATAGACATACCCTATAGGTAAAGACACTTTACATATGCTACTCAATCTACTAATATCAATAATCTTGAAAAGTGGGCACCATTATCCTTCTTTTACAAAGAAGGATGCTGTGTCTCAGAGGGGCATACTTGTTAAATACACCACAGACACGATGCACTTGACTTCAAAGTCCATGTTCTTTCAAGCACACCTCAGCTCACTGTGACCTACTCTGGAGTCACACAGAGTAAGACTCAGTATCACAAAAGTGGTTACAGTGTTTGTGTCAGAACAATGCTGCCTTGAGAAAACTGAAGGTGGAGGAAACAACAACATTAGATAGATGTAGCTGCAGTTTGCAATTTTGGGTTCAACTAGTATTCTTTGAACAATCATGTATCTCCTTCTGTGCTGATTAGCTTGGTAGCCAGAGTCAGAATTTTACCCTTCTATAACACTGACAGTGTTATGACATACCTGAAAGAAAATAACATTTGTATTGATGAGTAAATCAATACAGTATATTTGGTCTGATGTCCTGAAGGAGATCAGGTAGAGGAGAGGAGTCAGTGTGAACTAGGCTGGTGGTTCCGTCCACGGTGGAGACAGAAAGGGTGCCGCACATCATAGAAGTACCAGAACTTGGCCGGTCGCGGTGGCTCACGCCTTTAACCCCAGCACTTTGGGAGGCCGAGACGGGCGGATCACGAGGTCAGGAGATCGAGACCATCCTGGCTAACACGGTGAAACCCCGTCTCTACTAAAAATACAATATATATATATATATATAGCGGGGCGTAGTGGCGGGCGTCTGCAGTCCCAGCTACACGGGAGGCTGAGGCAGGAGAATGGCGTGAACCCAGGGGGCGCAGCTTGCAGTGAGCCGAGATCGCGCCACTGCACTCCAGCCTGGGCGACTGAGCGAGACTCCAGAACTTGAGCTGCACTTTGCTATGATTTAGCTTATGAAAGAGGAACCAGAAATTTGTCCTTGAATAATGTTTCCCGTAAGTAGTCAGTTTTTCGATAATTATTTGGTTTTACTGTGATCTGGCTTAGTGACTAGGGTGGCTGCAATAGAGGAAAATCTGGTATTTCCCAGTTTTCCCAACTGGTGGCCATGGGTCAAGAAGGACTTGTAGTTTCCTGGTTCGTTGTCAGATTGGTGGTAACAAAGGAACAAGGTCAATCTTCTGTCAGAGTTCCTGAATTGGGGGAGGAAGATAATTTGTGCCTCTGTCTTTGGAATGGGGTGGGTGCTAGAGAGGTCAAGGGTCCAGGAGGTGTTTGTTTGCCTGGTTCTCTTCGTTAACCAGAGCTGGTGTGGCTGAAATGAGAAAGTGAAACTTGAGGAAGGTCTGAGAAGCCCTCTTCCCTTTTAAAACAGCTGCTTCTCGCAGAGTGGAAAGCCCCGGTCCCCAGTCCACCAAAACCATTTGACAAGCAGGACAGCGAAGAGGCAGAAGGATTTGGGCCTCTCCGCGACGCCCCGGCGGACGAAGCTCATGGAGAAGTTTCAGGCAGTGCTGGACCTCCACCTCAAGCACCACAGCGCCCTGGGCTACGGCCTGGTGACCCTGCTGACGGCGGGCGGGGAGCGCATCTTCTCCGCCGTGGTGTTCCAGTGCCCGTGCAGCGCCGCCTGGAACCTGCCCTACGGCCTGGTCTTCTTGCTGGTGCCGGCGCTCGCGCTCTTCCTCCTGGGCTATGTGCTGAGCGCACGCACGTGGCGCCTGATCACCGGCTGCGGCTGCAGAGCCCGCGCGAGTTGCGGATCTGGGCTGCGCGGCTCCCTGGTGTGCGCGCAGCTCAGCGCGGCCGCCGCGCTCGCGCCCCTCACTTGGGTGGCCGTGGCGCTGCTCGGGGGCGCCTTTTACGAGTGCGCGGCCAGCGGGAGTGCGGTCTTAGCGCAGCGCCTGTGCCTCCACCGCGACCACAACTGCGCCGCCGAGCTGCCGCTGGTGCCCTGCCACCAGGCCAAGGCGTCGGACGTGCAGGACCTCCTGAAGGATCTGAAGGCTCAGTCGCAGGTCTGCCGCTGGCGCTGGGGGCGTTTGGGGAGAGCTGAGGGGCCGAGATTTCGTTGGGCCTTTGGGGTGAGGGAAAAATCGGTGACTTTTCTCCAGATATACAATGCCTAAGAAAATCTAGAATAGCTCCTTGCATCTAATTTGCCGTCAAGCGAATATCTTCCTGTAGTATCTGCCACTGTACATGAATCGTGGAAAGTGGGAGTGAGAGTGGGCACACCTACTCTGTGCCAGATACTGCGCTAGGCCCTTGACCGCCTGCATTATTTTTACGTCTCACAACAGCTCTGTTGGGTGCAAAATTGCGGTTTTGCCATTAAGAGTAATAGTTTCATATCTCCACTATTTAGCGACTTCACTGAGTCTAAGTAGTTTGCCCAGTCAGTAGAAAGCAGAAGAATTGTTACAATTAAAGGGATCGATACAATAAAATGGGTCTGTCTGACTGTAAAGCCACCACCCCACATTGCATCTGGACTTAGAAAGCTCAGAAGTTCTTTAAAATGAACACTTCTTTCCCAGGATTTGCAGAAGTTCCACGTTTTGAGTTCTAAGGGAGTGGTATGGGCTCCTCCCTGGGCAGAATCACAGTGCATAACTTGGACTACAGTTGACCTTCCAAGCAAGCAGTTGTACTGGGGGGCGAGGGAGGTTACTGCGACACCTTACTCTTAAGGAATTAAGACCTAAAACTGTTGCTTGTTTATCATCATAACTGGCGAGTAGTTGAATCTTTATCTGAGGATTTTAAAATTTCTTGTAAAAAAAAAAGTAACTAAATTACTATTTTGTGTTTTCTTAAGGTGTTGGGCTGGATCTTGATAGCAGCTGTTATCATCATCCTTCTGATTTTTACATGTGTCAGCCGATGCCTGTCTCCAGTTAGTTTTCTGCAGCTGAAGTTCTGGAAAATCTATTTGGAAAAGGAGCAGCAGATCCTTAAAAGTAAAGCCACAGAGCATGCAACTGAATTGGCAAAAGAGAATGTTAAATGTTTCTTTGAGGGCTCCCATCCAAAAGAATGTAACACTCCGAGCGTTAAAGAGTGGCAGCAAATTTCATCACTGTATACTTTCAATCAGAAGGACCAGTACTACAGCATGTTGCACAAATATGTTAACAGAAAAGAGAAGACTCACAGTATCAGGTCTACTGAAGGAGATACAGTGATTCCTGTTCTTGGCTTTGTAGATTCATCTGGTATAAACAGCACTCCTGGGTTATGACCTTCTGAATGAATAGAAAAAAGAAGTTATTTGGAATTACTGCTTTATGAAAAAATAAACATTGGTATTTTTAGGACTGCTTTTTTTCTTCCAAATTGTGGAATTTTATATCTGAAATTAAAATATAGAGCTTAACCTCTTTATAATATTATTTAAAACAAACAAAAAAAGAAAATGATTCATCCAAAGTAAAAACTAGAACTAAAAAGTCTTATATCCTTGTTCTAGAGTCCTTTTCAAATAAAAGACTTTTGGAGCAAAAACACTGACAGAACAATTGAACTTCAGACATTTCTGTTAGGTTATCTGATGTTAATTTCAAGTTCATTTTCTTGCCTACAACATCTTGTTAAGAACTTTAAGATTATGGCATTCTAACTGGTTCTATAGCACAATGGAGGGCACATTGGGCTTCTAGCTGAACCTGCTGTGGGCATTCAAAAATTAGAGCATTTTGTGACTCTAATAGGGTTACAATAATAAATTAATCATGAAAAGGAAAATAAACTTTTTAAAATATGGAATCTGAAAAAGTAGTTAAGAGAATTGCAGGCAACAACTGTTGTTTTTAGTTTATAGGATCAGAGGGAAAGTATTAAAGCTTATATGTTATAGTAAATTTAAAATAAACACAAAAGTAGAGAGGATAGTTTTATGAGCCTCCAAGTGTTGTTATGCAGCTTCAACAGAGTTGGGAAGTCAGATAAAACCAATACCATACAAATAATTGCAAATTGTGACCTGATTTAGATTAGGGGAGAAGGGATTTGGGGAAGCTTTTTAAAAACTGAATCCTGTAAGGTAGCAAGAAGGAGCATTTCAGTCATACTGAAAGTCATACTGAGCATTTCAGTCATACAGATAAAACCAATACCATACAAACAAATGCAAATTGTGACCTGATTTAAATTAGGGGAGAAGTGATTTGGGGAAGCTTTTTAAAAACTGAATCCTGTAGGGTAGCAAGAAGGAGCATTTCAGTCATACTGAAGGAATAGTATGTGCAAAGACTAGGGTGAAAAAGATGTTAGCAGAGTTGGAAACCTGAAAGGCGACTGAAAAAAATGAGCAAGGGACTGAGTGTGCAGTGCCTGGAAACCATGAGAAGGATTTTGGTTTTCATCATATGAGCATTTTAGGAAGACGGTTTGCTTTTCTTGAGAGAAAAGGAATGACACGGGAAGCAGGAGAGCCAGTGTAGAAGTAGAGAGACCAACTGGGAGACTACTGCAGTAGAAATAGGTAGGAGTGAACTTGAACTGAGTGGATGGGGACTAAAATGGAAAAAGTAGATCGATTCAAGGTAGACTTTGTACATAGACGTGGCAGGATTTGTTGATAGAAAGGCTCTAAAGATTTGGTGAGAGCAATTATATCTACAGATAAAATTCTGTAACTTTATAATGCCAGGACTTTTCAGTGATCCTTTCTTCCATTAGCTTGTCACTCCGTCCATTCCCCAAATTTTTGGCTGTTTTCTGAATTTTAAAAAATGACATACAAAATCTTTATAAAATAATTGAGCACTGGTCTTATTTAGCCCTTTTTCCTCTTTTGGCAAACGCTTATGCTGGTTTCTGTTTACCTTGCCTGCATTAGGCCGTTAAAGAGAACTAAGCTTCAGGGAGGAATATCTTGTTGTTGAGAGTCATGTGTAACAAGAAAGTTGGCAGCAGAAACAGCATGATCAGTTTTTTTTTTTTATTCCCTAAAAGAATGCTTTTGAAAATCATATCCTGCCTACTTTCATTTTTACTTCCTTTATTTCATTTTCCAATTTCTTCTTCCTTTTTCTTGTGAGACAGGATCTCACTCTCACCCAGACTGGAGTGTAATGGCAAGATCTTGGCTCACTGCAAACCCTGCCTCCCTGGCTCAAGTGAGCCTCCCACCTCAGCCTCCTGAGTAGCTGGGACCACAGGCATGTGCCACCATGCCCAGCTAATTTTTGTATTTTTCGTAGAAATGGGGTTTTGCCATGTTGCCCAGATTGGTCTCGAACTCCTGGGCTCAAGTAATCTGCTCACTTCAGCCTCTCAAAGTGCTGGGATTACAGATGCGAGCCACTGCGCCCAGCCTCCAATATCTTTTTGTACATTCGTCCCTTTCAAAACATTTTTTTATGTTGTGTAACTTATACTTGCATCTTCAGTAGTAACATATTGTCTCCATTTTATTGATTCATGTTCCACCTCCTCTTGCACAGTCTTTAATAATTATTGTGAAAATATATATACTTAAGAAAAAAATTGTAATGGTAGAGAATGGTGAGAAGTAAAATAAAATTACCTCATTCCTTTGCAATATATTCTTCTCAGAAGTAGCCATGTATGAACTCTGTGTCTGCATAAACACTATCATAAATGTTGTTCTGTAACTTTTACACATAAAATATCATTATTCCATGTCATCATGTGACCATTTACCTCATTAAAAAAAATTGCCACGCCTGTAATCCCAGCACTTTGGGAGGCCAAGGCGGGCGGATCACGAGGTCAGGAGATCGAGACCATCCTGGCTAACACGGTGAAACCCCGTCTCTACTAAAAATACAAAAAATTAGCCGGGCATTGTGGCAGGCGCCTGTAGTCCCAGCTACTCAGGAGACTGAGGCAGGAGAATGGTGTGAAGCCGGGAGGTGGAGCTTGCAGTGAGCCGAGATCGTGCCACTGCACTCCAGCCTGGGCGACAGAGCGAGACTCCGTCTCAAAAAAAAAAAAAAAAAAAATTGCTACATAGTATTTTACTGGTTAGTAGGATATTATCCCTTTTTTGTTAACCCCACCCACCAGTCCCCAGACACATGCACACACATTCATAAAGTGTAGAAAGGTAAGCACGAAATTGTCAAATGTGGTCCCTTCTGAAGACTAAGATTGGTGCAGGAATTTTTTTAATTTCATGCACTTTTGATCTTTGAGGTTGTTGTAATGAATAACAAATATTAAATGTATAATTAGAAAATTTTAAAAAGTAACGTTACCCTGGTGTAGAGTTTTACAGTCAACAAAGCAGTTTTGCATCTTTCATTTCATTTCATTTTCACAAGTTTCCAGGATACCCATGAAACACCTCACTCATATTTACAAACAATGAATCGAAAGTTAAAGAGGTTACATTATTAATCCAAAGTTACATGTCAATAAAGGCAAAACCAAAGGTAGGGTACGGATGCTCCCCAGATGATGTAGTTTAATGTGGCTACTGGCTGTTTTTATTACTGGGTCAGATTTTTCCCTTCCTAGCCCATGTACCTTTGTGGACAGAAGAGATACAGATATCCTTAGTGACCTTCAATATTTGACATTTTATCTTGAAACTCAGCAACTACTAATAGCAAAGACCACTTAGAATAAACATGATGAAACTGAGACACAGTAAGTTATTTCTTGGTGGGAACAAGGTCACTGCTATTTGGCAGAAGTCACCACTCGTCTGGGCCTGGCCCAAACAGGCTGCATCATGGGCTAAAGAAACAATTCCAAACTCAGTATGTATTTATTTGCTTGTTTAGCAAATGATTCTTCATCATCACCCCCAGCTTTATGCTGTCCTGAACCCTTAACCTTTAAAGAGATTCAGATGCAGAATCTGCTATTAATATCTGCTGGAAAACAACCACATTGTTGTAAGAGATGATTCTACATTTTACTGAGTACTGGCAAGATAATAAACTTGCAAGGCATAAGATTAAGAATGGCCTCCTTGCTTTATCCAAAGCCATGGCTAGAAATATCAATGCTCAATGAACTGACTAAAGAAGCAAGTCCTGAGGGGAAAATCTGAAAATAGAATTTGCCAAATACTCAAATGTCTCTGGCTGAAAAACATCTTGGAACTCTAAATTTCACAGCATCCTGCATCTTATCTACCAGGTGGCCTACAATAAATTATTCTTCCCAAGACAGAAGATGGAGAAACCTTCCCTCTCTGAGTCAGCCCCAGCAGCAGTAGCCAGGGCATGTTTTGACAGCAGCGCACTCCCACTGAGTGCCTAGCACACTTCACACACTGAGCCTACCCCAAAAGCGAAGCCTTTAGTTGACTTAATTTTGTCCCTTTCTCTTCATTACCTACTTATGAAATATCTCTTGTAAATTGCAATGTAAGGACTGTGGAATTGATCGTATTATATTCTTATCCAGTGAAAAAGACTGAAATCCGGGCTGGCACAGTGTCTCATGCCTATGATCCCAGCACTCTGGGAAGCTAAGGCAGGACAATTGCTTAAGACCAGGAATTCTGAGACCAGCCTGAGAAACATAGCAGGATCTTATCTCTACCAAAAAAAAAGTTATCTGGGTGTGGTACTGTGCACCTGTAGTACCAGCTACCCTGGAGGCTGCGGTGGGTGGATCACTTGAGCCCAGGAGTCCGAGATAGCAGTGAGCTATTATTGCGCCACTGTACTCCAGCCTGGGTGGCAGAACAAGACATGTCTCTAAATAAATAAATACATACATAAAATACTTTTTAAAAAGATCCAAATCAAAAAGAGGAATATTCTTTCAAGACTGTTTGCCACAAGGTCTAGAATATTAAGAAGTTCCAAATGAAAGGAATATTCTACAAGATCAGGCAATTTATTGTCATTTTAAAAATTATGAGATATGAACAACAGAGAAGAATATATGAAACATTTAGGTACCATTTAATAATGATTACAAAGCAAACATCTATGTAACCACCGAAGAGTGGAAGGAAATGTACATTTCCAGCACCCCAGCAACCCCTGCCTCATACACCCCTTCACAATTCCAACTCTTTCCACCTGGAAGTGAGAAGTGATCATTTATTTCTTTTTTCATAGTTTTACCACATAAGAGTGCATTCCTAAACTATCTATGCTTAGTTTTGCTGGTTTTTGAACTTTAAATGAATACAATCACGCTCTGATAATTTTTTTGTGATATTCTTTTTGTTTTTAAGAGAGTAATCCATATTATGTCTGGGACATTTTGTTTATTTTGATTGCTGTGTGGTATTTTATTGTTCAAATATCTCATAATGTAGTCCATTTAACTGCTGATGGACATTTGGGTTCCCAGTTCTGGCTCTTATCAGCACTGCTAGTATGAACATTCATGGACTTCTACTCTGAGAAACACGAGCAAGTGTTTCTTCAGAGTGTGTTTCTGGGAATCAGTGGTAGCATGAGAGTATGCACATATTCCAGTTTGTTGTATCATATCAAATATAAAGGATTATATCAATTTATACCACTAAAAGAGTTCTCATTGCTTCTTACTTCTGCAACATTTGGTATTTCTAGTTATTTACTTTTTGTCAGGGGAATATGTAATGGTATCTCTCATTGTGGTTTCAATTGACATTTCCCCAATCATTACAGGCTTTAGGCATCTATACATCTCTTTTCTAGCCGTTTGGATATCCTCTTTTATGAAATGCCTATTCAAGCCTTTTGCCCAGTTTTTACGTTTAGTTTGTCTTCTTCCTGTTAATTCATAGGATTTCGTTATTATTTCATTCACTTAAACCAACAAATATTTATTGAGTGCCTGATACATTTGGGCATGTTCTAGCACATGTCAATGAAGCAAAACCAAAGCTCTGTCCTTGTGGAGCTTACATTCTAGGGGGAAGAGGAGGAAAAAAGAGCAGGCATAAATAATAACAATAACAATAAGAAATAAATAAATAAATGGGTATGTAAGGAGAAGATTAATACTGTGAAAGAAAGAAAAAGGAGAGCACCCCAAGAAGCATTAGAAAGGCTGGAGATTGGAGAGCTGTTGCCCTCATGAAACGCAACCTTTGAGCAAAGATTGAAGGCATGAAGGGTTAATCAGCGTGGTCTGAGAATGGCGAATTAGGAGACAGAAGTAGGCCATGAAGTCAGAGAGATAAAGGGGTTGGGGACAGATTATGTAAGCCTTTGGACCATTCTAAGCACTCTAGCTTTTATTCTGAATGAGCTGAACAACTACCTCACACATTCCCTACAACAGGAGTCCCCAACCAACCTTTTTAGCACCAGAGACTGGTTTCTTGGAAGACAGTTTTTCCATGGACAGGCATCAGGGTGGGTGGTTTCAGGATGACTCAAGTGCATTACATTTATTGTGCACTTTATTTCTATTATTATTACATTGTAATAATGAAATAATTATACAACTCACCATAATGCACAATCAGTGGCAACCCTGAGATTGTTTTCCTGCAACTAGATGGTCCCATCTGGGGGTAACGGGAGACAATGACAGATCATCAGGCATTAGATTCTCGTAAGGAGCATGCAACTTAGATTCCTCAACTTAGATGCTGCCGATTTAACAGGAGGTGGAGCTCAGACAGTAATCCAAGTAATGGGGAGTAGCTGTAAATACAGATGAAGCTTCACTTGCTCTCCCATTGCTCACCTCCTGCTGTGTGACCCAGTTCCTAACAGGACATGGACTGATACCAGTCCATGGTCCAGGGATTAGGGATCCCTGCCCTACAGCACTGAAATGATCTGATGACTGAAGCTGACCGTTGGACTTTCTGGGATAATCAACAGAGGATAAGAACATACTGACTTAAAAGACAGGAAATGATGCTCTCTTTTAGAATGTAGGTAGCCATAACTCTTGAGCTAAGGAAAGATACCTAAGACCAAATAGAATGTGTTACTGTGGAATTAAAGTCAGATGGTAAGTGTATGGGCATGTATGCGTGGTGTGCGTGAGTTTACTTATGGTACTTTGAGTACTTTTTTTATAGTTTGTTTTGCTAGGAGAATATTATGTGAGAAACTTGGTGTGATAAAATTATTGATACTGGTGATAAATGGACTTGTATATTCAGTAGTCACAGCTTGCTTCTAAAACTCTGCAACTCACTTTTCAGTGACCCTCCTTGTCAAGTTTTGGGCCCTATTTAACTAATACCCTCAGGGTCACCATCTACTCCTTAATATATTTACTTTCAGCCATTCAAGAAATATCCCTCAGTATCTGTGGAGGATTTGTTCCAGGACCCTCCATGGATACCAAATCCATGGATACTCAAGTCCCTTGTACAAAATAGTGCAGCATTTGTATATAACCTATGCACATCCTCCTGTTAATTTTAAATCATCTTTAGATTATTTATAATACCTACTACAGTGAAAACGCTATGTAAATAGTTGTTATACTGTATTGTTTAGGGAATAATGACAAGAAAAAAGTTTATACATATTCAGTACGGATGTTCAGTGAGGTCGCAACTACCGAAATTTTTTTCCAAATATTTTTGACCTATAGTTAGTTGGTTGAATCCATGGATATGGACAACTGATTGTATTGAGAGGGGATACCATATGTGGGAGTCTTTATAATCCCATGATTCAGAGCTCAGACACTAGAGGCAGATAACTCTGGGTTTATTGCTTGGCCTCTACTAAGGATGTGACTTTAAATGCCTCTCCAAATCTCAGTTTCAGCATTTGTAAAATGTGGAATAATCGTATTATTTACCCAGACGATTTTGTGAGGATTAAATGAGATAATGCCTAGAAAATGCTCAATAAACAAAATGTATTGTTATTATTATAAGGCAGTAGCCTAAAGGGATGAGAAAAGGAGAGAAATAAGATGTTACTTCTACTCTCAAAAAATCAGTAGGCAAATATGTAAATAATTAGCTTAATGGGAATAAATAAAACTATAATAAAAGAATAAGCAAAGTGTTTTGAGAATATAGATCTGCCTAGGAACATTAGCATAAATTTTATTAAAGAGGAAATATTTTAGCTAAGGCTTGAGAATGAGTTAGATTCCAGTAATCAGGGCTGAAAAGTAAAGGCTACTGAAAGTCTAACCTAATAAACTTGCTGGCTACCCAGAGCCCCCAATGAAGGTCCCTTCCATTATATTCCTACTGAACAGTGCTTTCTAAAACATACTAATCAGTATCAAGTCCTTAAGGATTCCCCACCAACGTGCCGTTTCAGGGTTTCTCCACAGTGGCCCATCCCTTTGGCATGTTCTTTTCTTCAGTTCATTCTCTTTTGGTGGTGGTACAGGAGGGGGTTGTTATATTTCTTGATGTAATATTTCATTCAGTATGATTCAGTATGGATAGAATTTTTTTGTTTTTGTTTTGTTTTGTTTTTTGTTGCCCAGGCTGGAGTGCAATGGCACAATCTTGGCTCACTGCAACCTCCACCTCCCAGGTTCAAGTGAGCCTCCCGAGTAGCTGGGATTACAGGTGCCCGCCACCACACCTAGCTAATTTTTGTATTTTTAGTATAGACGGGGTTTCACCATGTTGGCCAGGCAAGTCTCCTGACTTGAGGCGATCTACCCGCTTCGGCCTCCCAAAGTGCTGGGATTATAGGCGTCAGCCACTGTACCTGGCCTTGGATAGATTTTTTTTTTTTTTTTTTAACAGTGACAGCTTAAGAATCTAACTCAAACCAATGTTGCTATGGAAAACTAACTTTCTCAGAACTCTTCTCGGCATGCTCATGGTGTTCTGGTGATCTTTACTTATGTATTAAACTGTGCCAGTCACCAAGAACCCAAAATCCACAAATAATTTTAGTTTAACACTCTTTGTGGATCAAAACAAACCAAATCCTCGCTATATATGAAGCTCTCAGGTGGTTCCTTATTTTTTCTTTCCGTCAGAAAATTTCCCCCTCTTAAAGTCACTTACCTGTTTTTTCAGTAATATTTGATGCCACAGCTGAATGCACTGTATTACTTTGTATAAAAGGTCAGATGTAAGGTGCTGAGATGAATTCCAAATTTCACAGACTCTGTCTCCTCTGATCCTGGGTTACTCTAATAGTCTACTACCTGGTTTATATATCTGCAGTGTCTCTCTCTTTTTTAAAAAACATTTATTATTATTTTATTATTTCAGTAGCTTTTGTGGGACAAGTGGGTTTGGGTTTCATGGATGAATTCTATAGTGGTGAATTCTGAGATTTTAGTGCACTCATCATCTGAGTAGTGTACATCGTACCCAATATTTAATGTTTTATCCCTCACTCCCCTCTCATCCTCCCCACTACCGAGTCCCCGAAGTCTGTTATATCACTCTGTATTGTCTCTGCATCCTCGTAGCTTAGCTCCCACTTCAAGTGAGAACATACTGTATTTGACTTTCTATTCCTGAGTTACTTCACTTAGAATAAGGCCCTCCAGCTCTATCCAAGTTGCTGCAAAAGACATTATTTCGTTTCTTATTATGGCTAAGTAGGATTCCATGGTGTATACATACCACAATTTATTTATCCACTCATTGGTCAGTGGGTATTTAGGTTTGTTCCATATCTTTGTAATTGTGAATTTTGCTGCTATAAACATGCATTGCGCATGTGTCTTCTTGATATAATGACCTTCTTTCCTTTGGGTAGATACCCAGTAGTGGGACTGCTGGATCAAATGGTAGACCTACTTTTAGTTTGTTAAGGAATCTCCATACTGTCTTCCATACAGGTTGCATTAATTTACATTCCCACTAGCCGTGTAAAAATGTTCCCTTTTTACTACGTCTATGCCAACATCTATTGTTTTTTTGACTTTTGAATTATGGCCATTCTTGCAGGAGTAAGGTGGTATCTCATTGTGGTTTTACTTTGCATTTTCCTGAGGGTTAGTGAGGCTGAGCGTTTTTTCGTATGTTTGTTGGCCCATTGTATATCTTCTTTTGAGACATGTCTATTCATGAAAATGCGGGATCAATTTTCCTAAAACACATCCTATCACCCAGACTGAGAGATCCCCATTGTCTGTTTTATCAAATCTAGACTCTAAGCTCCATGTATTAAAGGAGACTACTACTCAATTTCTGACACAAGCTGCATTTATTGCTGGATAAGCCAAAGAGCTTGTAGGTCACAGTCTCTTTAGACAAATCTGCTAATTTTATACAGAGTTTTGGGAAATGCCCCAAGCAGCCCCTTCACTTCATCTCACCTATCTATGTTTATTTTTTCAATATTATATAATAGTATCCAATCTCTGACTCAATCAAGCCTTCTGATCATTCAACCAGCTGAAACATACCTGGCTCAGTCACATTTCTCCATTCAACTGATTTCTTTTTTCTCTCATTACCGCAATGTCAGGTCTGGAATTTTATTTTACCCTATTTACAAGCTAATAGTCTATTACTATATCATGAAACTTGGCAGAAGAGGTGAAATGTCTAGTCTAGTGACAAAAATTGTATTAATCACAACAGCACAAATAGCATGAGCATCATGTTTGCATTGATTCCCCTTGTCCCTAAGCCCTACAGGGGCAACAGAGATGACTAAGATGGATATTTGCACACACAGTAGGTTGCATTACTGGAGAGAACAATGAGCTTGGGGAACTGCCATTTTATGGGAACTAATAACCAAACCTGTTCTTTGTCCAAAAAGGAGACTTTACTTCAACTCTTAAATTTGCTTGCTGCAAACACAACTCTAAGAAATGGCCTGGGTAAAAAGCAGTCAGAGCTTTGCAATCTTGGCATATGGCAAGACGTGAGAGTGTGAGAGACTGAGAAGGACAATCTTCCAGCTGTCAGTATTTTCCAAGTCCTATTTCTTTCTTTCTTTTTTTTTTTTTTTTTTTTTTTTTTTTTTATACAGAGTCTCGCTCTGTTGCCCAGGCTGGAGTGCAGTGGCGCGATCTCGGCTCACTGCAAGCTCCGCCTCCCGGGTTCCCGCCATTCTCCTGCCTCAGCCTCCCGAGTAGCTGGGACTACAGGCGCCCGCCACCGTGCCCAGCTAATTTTTTGTATTTTAGTAGAGACGGGGTTTCACCGTGGTCTCGATCTCCTGACCTCATGATCCGCCCGCCTCGGCCTCCCAAAGTGCTGGGATTACAGGAGTGAGCCACTGCGCCTGGCCTCCAAATCCTATTTCAAATCATACTTCCTCATCAGTGTGTGCCCCAACTGTATCAGTCCACAGTAACTTTCTCCTCTGAATCCTATGACTTCACCTCTCAAACTTACTGTAACACTTGACCATAAACCTTGTTGTATTATAATAAAACTGTATGTTTCCTCTTTCCAGCATGATTTTATAACTTCTGAAGCCTTTTTTTTTTTTTTTTTTTTGAGACGGAGTCTCGCTCTGTCGCCCAGGCTGGAGTGCAGTGGCCGGATCTCAGCTCACTGCAAGCTCCGCCTCCCGGGTTTACGCCATTCTCCTGCCTCAGCCTCCCGAGTAGCTGGGACTACAGGCGCCCGCCACCTCGCCCGGCTAGTTTTTTGTATTTTTTAGTAGAGACGGGGTTTCACTGTGTTAGCCAGGATGGTCTCGATCTCCTGACCTCGTGATCCACCCGTCTCGGCCTCCCAAAGTGCTGGGATTACAGGCTTGAGCCACCGCGCCTGGCCCTAACTTCCGAAGACTTTTTAAAATCTATTTGTAACTCCCCCAAAATAGCGAGAAAACTGATAAAAACACGGGAGAAAAATTAAATATGTTTTTATTTTAAGATGAAAAAATTTTTAAGAATCGCAAATATTTCTTGAAATTTTGAGACACAAGATATATAACCATAGACAATAAATTTGAAATCAGATGTGGCATTTTGGCAAATACATTATCATTCCTAGACCTCAAAACCGTGTGAGAGTGTTCATAAATCCATGTGTTCATAAATCAGGTGATTGCTAATGTTATTTATTGGTCTTTTTTGTATGGCATTTCATTTCATAACGGCAGATTATATATAGCACTATAAAATTATATAAATGTATTTCATATTTTTCTTATATATAGTAAAGCAAGAAAATTTAAAAAACAAAAACAGGATTTTTTCCATATAGTATTCACCAACTTAGGGGTTATTGATATTTCCCAGAACATACAGTTTGGAAAATGGTACCTCAGATAATCAGAGGCAGATGGCCACCAATAGTTGTTTAATTTACTTGACGATATTCTTAAATCACATCGTCTAATTCAAAAAAGGCAACTTAAATAAACTCATATCTGAGATATGGTCAAGTTGTAGGGCAACTTATTTCAATGGCCAAGCAAGTAGATGGATGCATAGGGGATTCCTTAAGACGCGGTTTATTTCATGGAGACTAGATCATCTTGCCTCTAGGCGTCTTTAAAGATACTTAAAAGCACTTGGAGAGAGGGCAGTGCACACAATCAAAAACAGATGTTTTTCCTCTTAAAAATCAAAACAATCCTAACTTCTTTCTCTACTTCCAGCTCTGCTCAATATTTCTTGATGAAACAACTGTTCCTATTCCCTTCATATATAATCTAAGAGGACTAACTTTAACAAGCCCACATTCTTTAACTTTTAAGTCTGCTTGCCCCTGTTCATACCAACAGAATTCCACAATCTTTTCAGGCTGCCAAGCACATTTATCCCAGCTAGAAGCTGCCTAACTTTCCCAGCAGATGTATGATAAAGCTCACTCTTTAAAATTGTCAGTATTATTTTCTTAAAATCTACACCAGGCCGGGCGCCGTGACTCACGCCTGTAATCCCGGCACTTTGGGAGGCTGAGGTGGGTGGATCACAAGGTCAGGAGTTCAAGACCAGCCTGGCCAACATGGTGAAAACCCGTCTCTACTAAAAATACAAAAATTAGCCGGGCATGGTGGTGGGCGCCTGTAGTCCCAGCTACTCTGGAGGCTGAGGCAGGAGAATCGCTTGAACCCGGGAGGCAGAGGTTGCAGTGAGCCAAGATCAGGCCACTGCACTCCAGCCTGGGCAACAGAGCGAGACTGTCTCAAAAAAAAAGAAAAGAAAAGAAAAGAAAAAAATCTACACCTTTATTCCATATCCTCCATATTCCCCCTCTGATTTGAGATTCAACAATTTAGACTTATTAAAAGTAGTGCTTAGTAAATACGATCATTCGCAATGACTAATATTTGGAAAAGGTACTTCTGTTCAAAATTGTTGATTTGAAAGTTCACATTTTACCACAATAAAAAAAAAGGGGGGATATTTTTTAATGGCATAAAGCAAGCAGAGAACAAGAAGGGGAACAAAAACAAACACAATTTTGGAGAGCTAGAAAGTAGATGGTGACCAGGCCCCATGGCTCACACAAATCCCAGCACTTTGGGAAGCCAAGGTGGGTGGATCGCTTAAACCCAGAAGTTCAAGATTAGCCCAGTCAACATGGTGAAATTCTGCCTCTACTAAAAATAAAAAAATGAACCAGGCATGATGGGGCACACCTCTAGTCCCAGCTACTGGGAAGGCCGGGTTGGGAGAATCACCTGAGCCCGAGAAGTTGCGACTGAGTGGGTTGTGATCTCCCCACTGCACTCCAGCCTGGGCGACGGGAGTGAGACCCTGTCTCAAAACAAAAACAAAAACAAAAAACAAACAAACAAAAAACATAGATGGTAACTGATAATTGGTCTAATAGACCTGAGGGAAAAAAATCTGAAGCCCAAGCCGGAAGTGGAAAACAATGAGCAATGTGATTTACATGGAATCTGTAAAATTCTCAGGAATTAGCAGCACCATTCACCTCTAGATACAGGTCTGGAGATGGAGTTAAAAGCAGAATTCGTTGAAAATCTTTTTAAGGAAAATTGTCCCTCAGATACCTGTCCCTGTTCCATGCAGTCAAGCAACTGCTTCTCCCTACCCTAGCAGAAGATGGGAGCTTCAAGCTATACATACAGCTTTTCAAAAATATTTCTGGACTGAGGGACAATAGGTATAACTGAAGGCAGGGACACCATATTGAACAAATAGAAATTAAGTTAAAATGTACATACTGAAATTTTATTTCCCCAATTCTCTTTCCCACCTGGCTTGCAGAAGGCTGAAATTAAGCCTATATTCTCCAGGAAAGGGGATCAGAAGACTCACTTCTGATGAGTCTTCATCAGAAATTTGCCCCCAAAAAAGTGACTTCAAAAAAATGACCATTTTGAAATTCACATTTAAATTGCCCAATTTATCCTGTGTCGAAGCCCACAATTTACAAGCTCCATCAAAGTTTACATTTTATCCAATATAAGCGGATAGCCAAGTAGCTCCAGAGATTCGGAAAAGTATGAAAGGCAGAGACCAAAACAAACAGAAAGACAATTACTTGGAGGAAGCAGAAACTAGGCATTTTAAAGAAAAATTTTTTAAAACTACCATTAGTGATTTTAGAGTTATAAGAACAGATGTTACATGTAAAAAGTAAGAACAGAATGTTATTTTTAAACACTTAGAAAATGCAATAGTTCTTGGAAATTAACAACATGATAGAAATTACAAACGTAGTAGACGGTCTGGAAGATACAATTGAGGAAATCTCTCAGGAAGTAAAGGATTAAGATAAAGAGATAGAAAAGAAACAAAAGTAAAGAAAATTAGAAGCCCAGTCTAGGAGATCTAACATTCTACTAATAAGATTCCAGGAGAAAGCAGGGAAAATGTAGAGAATAGGATAAGAAATTATCAAAGAAATAATTCCAGTGGAGGAGCATGGATTTCTAGATTGAAGAATTCCATTAGTTAATCAGTACAGAGGAAGGATACAGACACATTGAGATTCATCACGGTGGAATTTTGGAACACTCAGGATATGGAGAAAATTCTAAAGGTTTCCATAGAGAAAGAACAGACCAAGATAAAGAATCAAATGGCACGGCAATTCTGAAAACCATTTGGAAGCTGGATGATCATACACTTACAGACTTTATCTCCTATTCACTCTTTATCAGGAAGTTAGTAAAGTATGCTCTCTTTCGGAAAAGTGAGTACACCAAGAAGGGAAAGTAATGGGATCAAGGAAACAAGGGGACCCATGCAAGATACAGGAGAAGGAAATCCTTAAGCTGATGGTGAAAGGAAACACTACGTGATGCCAACACTACGTGAGGGCAAAATCAGCTCCTCTGTAATACAATTAGCCCTATATCTCAAGAGTTAGAGAGGAAAAAAGTTAAAATTTTAATAAAACTATGAGTCCTTAATGTTTTACTGGAAAAATCACTGAGACCCCTTTTAGATAGAGAGTGGTCATTTTAAAACATGCCCACAAATTCTTTGAAACTCTTTCCTACAAAAGATAGAGATTAATTCCCTCCCTTGATGTGTGCTGGACTGCGTGACTCATAATGAATAGAAAAAAACTGGAAGTGATGAGATACGTTTTCAGAGCCTACTATAGTAGTAGGATTGATGATCAGGAAATTTCCCTGTGTGTGTGGTTGAGGTGGCGGTTGTGTGGCCAGGCGCGGTGGTTCACGCCTTTAATCCCAACACTTTGGGAGGCCGAGGCTGGCGGATCACAAGGTCAGGAGATCAAGACTATCCTTGCCAACATGGTGAAACCCCATCTCTACTAAAAATACAAAAATTAGCTGAGCATGGTGGCACGTGCCTGTAATCCCAGCTACTCAGGAGGTTGAAGCAGGAGAATCGTTTGAACCAGGGAGTCAGAGGTTGCAGTGAGCCAAGATCGCATCACTGCACTCCAGCCTGGGTGACAGAGCAAGACTCCATTTCAAAAAAAAAAAAAAAAAAAAAAAAAAAAAAAAAAAAAAAAAAAAAAAAACCTAATGGCTCAAACAGAAAAATCAAAAGAGGGCTATAAGCATGCTATGTACAACAATGCAATAAATACCGGAAGAATTGGTTACAAGCGTAGAAAGAGTTGCTGTTATGAAGGAGGAAGTGGCAGCAGATGTGGAAGTGGTGGAGGTCAGGGAGGGGAGGAGAGGTATAGGCAAATGATTTACTCTTTTCTGGATCTTTAAACTGTTTGCATGAATATATTTTTAAAGTAAGTTAAAAAAGAAAAGGGGGCCGGGCGCGGTGGCTCAAGCCTGTAATCCCAGCACTTTGGGAGGCCGAGACGGGCGGATCACGAGGTCAGGAGATCGAGACCACCCTGGCTAACACGGTGAAACCCCGTCTCTACTAAAAAATACAAAAAACTAGCCGGGCGAGGTGGCGGGCGCCTGTAGTCCCAGCTACTCAGGAGGCTGAGGCAGGAGAATGGCGTAAACCCGGGAGGCGGAGCTTGCAGTGAGCTGAGATCCGGCCACTGTACTCCAGCCTGGGCGACAGAGCGAGACTCCGCCTCAAAAAAAAAAAAAAAAAAAGAAAAGAAAAGGGAAGCAAGATAATTACTTAAATAATCACCAAAATGTATGGAAAGAATCGGTAAATGTTACCAGTGTTACTAATCAGGGTTTTACATCTTTTGCAATGCCTAATTCTCTTTGTGGGGTCCCCCAAATATGGTCGCTGCATATACAGAAAGACATATCTACATGACATTAATCTCCATTTAAGATCTTCCAATGTTTCCTTAACTGATTCAAAATAATCCTATGACTGGAGTCATAATAATGTGCTCTTTGACGAAAATCTGTTAGTGTTTGAGGTGAAACTAAACCTCTAGTGACCACTTCAAGCAGCTATGGTGGTTATTATTTTTCCTCTACTAATTGATAGTATGAAAAAAATTCTAGTTATTAAGATTTCCTTTGTTTTAACCATTGCTTCTATTCACAATGTCACTTAAAACATTTTAAAGCAGGAGCCAATTTGATTGAATAGACATTTACCAAATATTCACAACATGATTATAGTTTAGTGGGGGCAGGAAAAGCCTATAATGAAATAATTATAACACTTTGGGATTCATGCAGATTAATATAATGTACATGTCAGAGAAATAGTAGAGTGGTAATTTGCCTGGGAGCTGCCTCAGATATGTATGGATTGAAGCAAGATACACATTAACAAGTTAATTAAGGAGTAGAAGGGTGATATGGGAAGGTTTTAGAGAACTTGAACGCTGAAGAGGTTTTTGCAAGATGGATTACTTACCAGGTGTAAAGAAGGGGAAGAGCATTTCAGGAAGAAGGAACAGCTTATGAAAAGGGATGGAGGCATGAACAGTATTGTGTATTTAGGAACCAAACTAGATCAACATTGCCCCAGTACCAGATGCAAGAGCTGGAGTGAAAGGCAGAGGGCAGGTGACAGAAGGCTTTATCGGTCATCATAGGATAATTAGCTGGAGAGACCATGGAGAGGCAGTAAAAAAACTGGTGATACCATCAGGTATAGATGGATCATTCTGATGAAGGACTTTTTTTTTACTTTATATAATGACTACTATATAAACACAGAGAAAAATAGAGTAGTATAATGAACCACCATAGACAAAGATTTGACAATTATTAACATTTAAAAAATAGTATTTATTGAGGAAAATTTCAAGAATAAACAAAAGTGAGAAAATAAGACAATAAAGTTCTATGTACCCATGAACCAGTTTCAACAATTATCAACTCATTGCCGATTTTATCTATGTTCCCACACTTCCCTCCATTACCAGATTTTTGGGACACATTCCAAATATACCATTTCATTTGTAAACATATAAATATGTATCTCTAAAGAAAGGACCCATATAAAAACCACAATATCACCATCATATCTAAGAAATAACTATTTCTTTTTTTTTTTTTTTTTAGGAAAGTTACTTTTTTTATTATTTCAATAGGTTTTTGGGGAGCAGGTGCTCTTTGGTTATATGAATAAGTTCTTTAGTGGTGATTTCTGAGATTTTGGTGCACCTGTCACCCAAGCAGTGTACACTGTACCCAGTGTGTAGTCTTTTATCCCTCACCCCTCTCCCACCCTTTCCCCTGAGTGCCCAAAGTCCATTGTATCATTCTTATGCCTTCGTGTCCTCATAGTTTAGCTCTCACCTTTTTTTTTTTTTTTTTTAGATGGAATCTCACTTTTGTTGCCCAGCTTGGAGTGCAATGGCATGATCTTAGCTCATTGCAACCTCTGCCTCCTGGGTTCAAGCGATTCTCCTGCCTCAGCCTCCTGAATAGCTGGGATTACAGATGCCCAGCACCACACCTGGTTAATTTTTGTATTTTTAGTAGAGATGGGGTTTCACCGTGTTGGTCAGGCTGATCTCAAACTCCTGACCTCAGGTGATCTGCTCGCCTCGGTCTCCCAAAGTTCTGGGATTACAGGCGTGAGCCACCGTGCCCGGCCAGCTCCCATTTATGAGTGAGAACATACAATATTTGATTTTCCATTCCTGAATTACTTAACATCATCAAATATCCTGCCAGCATTTAAGTTCCAGCTTACCTCATATGGTTATCTGTTTGAATTGGGATTTAAATAAAGTTTATATATTGCACAATTGAAATGCTCCTTAAATGTCTTTTTTGTTTGTTTAATCAATCCTTTATTTGTAGACATTTGATTCATTAAAAAATTTTAATTGTGGTAAAATACACATAACATGAAACTTATCATCTTAACCATTTTTAAGTGTACATTTCAGTAGTATTAAGTACATTCACAATATTGTGGAACCATCACCAATGTCTATCTCCAGAACTCTTTTCATCTTGCAAACTGAAATTCTGTACTCATTAAACAATAGCTCCCCACTCCACACTCTCCTCAACCTCTGGAAACTGCCATTCTTTCTGTCTCTGTGGATTTAACTACTTCTAGGCACTGCATTTGAGTAGAATCATATAGTATTTTTCTTCTTGTGAGTGCCTTGTGTTATGTAGCATAATGTCCTCAAGATTCATCCATGTTTTAGCACATGTCAGAGTTTCCTTCCTTTTTAAGGCAGAGTAATATTTCATTGTATGTATATGTCTTGTTGATCCATTCATCCATTGAAGGACACTTGTGTTGCCTCCATATTTTGATGATTGTAAACAATGACGCTATGAACGTGGGTTTACAAACATCTCTTTGAGACTCTGCTTTCAATTTTGTGAGACATATTAGCAGAGCAAAATTTCTAGATCTTTTGGCAATTCTTTTTAAGTTTTTGAGGAATCAGTATAATGTTTTTCATAGCAGTTGCACCACTTTATATTTCCACCAACAATTCTCAAGAATTTAATTTCTCCACATCCTCACTAACACTTGTTATTTTTTTGGTGTTTTGATAGTAGCCATCCTAATATGTGTAAATTGTTTTCTCATTGTGGTTTTGATTTGCATTCCCCTAATCATCAGTGATGATGAGCATCTTTTCATGTGCTTATTGGCCATTTGTAGATCTTTGGGAAAATGTCTCTTCAAGTCCATTGTCTATTGTTTAATCATAATGGTTTTCTATGTTGAGTTGTCTCAGTTCCTTAATATTTTGGATACAAACTCCTTGTCAGATATATGATTTGCAAATATTTTCTCTCATTCCGTGGATTGCATTTTATTTTGTTGATTGTGCCTTTTGATGCACAAAAGTTTTAAATCCTAACGTAGTTCAATTTATATATTTTTTAAAATTTGTTATCTGCTTTCGTTGTCATATGCAGAATTTTTAAAGGATAAAACTGTTAAGAGTTCGTACTGACAGTTTCGAATTCAAATTCTGCACTACAAGTTTTTTCCTTTTAGCTTAACTTTATCAAACTTTTTAAAATTTTATTTTTTATTAACAAATAATAATTGTACATATTCATGGGGTACATAGTGATGTTTTGATACATATTATGTATAGTGATCATTTAGGGTAATTAGCATTTCCATCATCTCAAACATTTATCATTTCTTTGTATTGGGAATGTTCAATATTCCTCCTTTAGCTATTTGAAACTATACATTATTGTTAGCTATAGTCATCCCACAGTGGTGTAGAGCACAAACTCACCTTCTTAATCCTTTCTCAT